>NC_139736.1:1992303-3192303 GCF_964211835.1 Anser anser | reverse complement strand
AGCCAGCCGCGAGACAGGTTTTCCCCACGGGAAGTTTAATTCCATCCTGCTCGCTGGGCTGGCGTTATCTGCGGCAGGCAAAGCCTCCTGCACGCAGCCGCCTTCCAGGTGCTCCTTCAACCATTCAGCCTCCAGCCCAGGGACGGATTCGGCCCTCCTCCCACCCGCAGGCCCTGCAAATCTTCCCCCTGACCCTGGGCGAGCACAGCCCGGGCTGCTCAGCCCCTGCTGCCGGGCTCAGCACCCTGCCACAGCAGCCAGCCCCCCACCTGCGAGCCCAGCTTGCTCCGCTAATTGCCTGGCCTTGAAATCAGAGCACGGAGGGCTGCAGCAGCTCCTCGAGGAGCCATTTTGTAGGGGGGTGCCGCTGCGGAGTGCTGCTTCCCTGAAATGGCCCGTTTTTAAGTGCTTTCCTCGTTTCTTGAGGGGGTGGTGCGTTGTGGGGGATGGAGAAGGCGACGGAAGGGAGAGCTGCGCCGTAAAAGCCGGTCTGCTGCTAAATCTGCTGGAAGAAAAAAAAAATGATGCTGCAAAGTGCCTCTGTGGTCGTTTAGTCATTTGTCAGCCTGGCTGAGGGGTGAGCGGTGCTGCCTGTGTGGTTTTTCTCCATTTGTGTGCCTGGAGAAGGAGCCACAGAGCACCGTGAGCCACACCGTGCCCCTGGCATGTGCGGGGCTGGAGGAAAAGTCGGGGAAAGGAGGCTGAGAGAGCCCTGCCAGGAGTTTTTCCTTTTTCTGGGGGACTTTTTTGGCTTGCCTGCCTCATCCTCCCATCTGCGGCGTGACGCTCGGCTCCTCTGTTTCTCCAGGGTTCCTGCGGAGGCAAATTCAGCTCCTGCTGCCTCGCAGCTTCTGCCTCCCCGAGAAGCGTGTCCATGAGCGACGCTTCCACAGCAGCTCCATCACATCTTGCAGCTAGCCCTCATGTGTGGCTTTTATTTAAAAAAAAAAATCGAGCAGGTGCCTGGGGTAGCAGATGGGACCGGCTTTCTCCTGCCCGCAGTAAATCAGGGAGGAGGTTTTTAGGTTTCCCCTGCTCGGGGGAGCGGGGCCGGGGAGCTGCAGCCGGCTGTCCCCGCTAATCGCCACCTCGCTCTCCCCACCAGGAGAAGACAAAGCGACCCGCTGCGCCCGTTCCGCAGAAGTGGCAGGGCCCTAATGGGATTGCTAAATCACGGAGGTACTTGGGAGCGTCCTCCTGCCGGCGTAAATCAGCCCCGCTGAAATCAGCTGCCTGCCGCTGATTTATGCCGGGGAAGGGGGGAGATGCTGGATGGTTCCTCCGAGCAGCCCTGGCCCCGGAGCGGTGGCAGGTGGCCACAAATCGTCCGGCAGCGAGGGAAATAACTCAGCAGCCCTAGCCGGGGCACGGCAGCTGGGAAATGAGGGAGGTGTGTAAAGCCGGTGGGGGTTAGGGGGGGCAGGAGGACCGGGTTTCAGAATTCACTGGTCCTCAGCTTCCCAGCTCTGCTAGAGGCTGGGTTTCTCCAGGATTTATTTATTTTTTTTTGGATGGGGGAGTTAGCCACCAGCTGGGGCCGTGCATTTTTGGTACTCACAGCTGCAATCCCGCGGCGGCAGGGCTGGAGCCACCACGTCCTTGGGTGATGCTGGCCCCAACCTGGGGAGAAGTTCCCTGCGGGTGCCATTTACCCCTCTGGGTGACTGTGGGGTCGAGGTGAGTATAACACAGGCTGCAGGACGGGCTGAGGGAGCGACCACGGCTCGGTGCTCCCCAAGGCTGAGCCCCATTGTTGTGCCAAGGACAACGCCTGGGAGGAAGCGGGGTTCCCATCACTGGTGCTGGGTTGAGTCGGGGGCTTCCACCACAACCCCGCTGCTGGGCACTGGATTTCGTTCCCCCGCCCCGTGCTGCAGGAACAGCCGTGTTTCCCCCGGCACCCTGCGCAGCACAAGCCCCCAGCGCGCTTCCATAGCGTGGGCACGCTGCGTGCTCGCGGGCACGGTCAGGATGCGGCTCCCAGGACTCGTTTCTATCCCTGTGCTGCTTTACAGCACCGCAAATCACCACGGCGGGATGCCAGCCCGCGGAAATACCTGCGGCAGGCAGGTGCAAGCGGCGTGTTTTCATCCCCGCACGCCGCTCAGTGCGTGGGGAGCCGAGCTCAGCACACGGTGCCAAGAGCTGCCAGCCGCTTGCTGTGCTCCTGGTATCGATCTGGCGTGACCCCGGGCAGGGCTCAGCCTGGCACCCGTGGCCGTGTCGGAGGAGATAGCACCCAGCACGCTGCCTGCAGCCAGGCTTTTACGGGCAGGGGGCTTTCCTGGCCCCCTGGCCATGCTGCAGCCCCAGAGCAGGCTGCATCTCCTTGCCCCTGCCTGCAGCCCCCAGGCTCTGCTGCCCCAAAGCCGGGCAGAGGCTGCCACTTAGTGTCGGGAAGGGAGCACGGCTGCTGCAGCACCCTGTGCTGCAGGCGAGGAGCCCACGGTTGGGGACCGGCCTCGCCTGGGGGGGTCCCAGCACCCCAAAGCTGCAGTTTGGGTGGCCCCAGCTCCGGCCGTACGTGCCCCGGCTGCACGGCGCGGTGCAGCGTGCTGGGCTATAGTGGGATGTGCTGGGCTATAGTGGGATGTGCTGGGCTGTGGCATCGGAAACTGGCAGAGCTGCTGGCAAGCAGGAGCGCAGGCGATGCAGGACGGGTCAGCAAGCAGCAGGCTGGGGTTTGTGGATGACCTTGTCGTGGTGGTGGCAGAGGGTTAAAAGACGCAGGGCCATGAGGAAAGGTGAATAACCCCCTTCATCCAACTGCAAACCCTGTCCCACCCCAGCCAGCCCCTCACCCAGCTCCTGGGGGCTCCCCATCCCTCGGCCTCTTGGGGAAACTGAGGCAGGGAGCAGCAGGGCAGGGCCGGGCAGCCCAGCACCGCTCTGTGCTCCCCCTGCCCCGAGCACTCCTGCTCCTTCCCCTCCTTACGGCCGCGATTCCCTGGAGGCCGCGGTGGCAGCGCGTCCTTCCCCCGCGATGCTATATTAGCTTAATAGCATTTTTCCACTCCATTTGAGAGGGGAATTTACAATGATCTCCGATTAGGACTGCCTTGTCAGCGCCATACGTCTGCCACTCGGGCCAGCCAGCCGGGCCCACCCTGCCCTGTTTGGCTTGGGGCTGTGGGGGCAAGCTGGCCTCCTCCTGCTCACCACTGTGCAAAAACCTCCAGCTCCCCATGCCCCATTTGTGCTTGCTAAAGGACTTGGGACTGGGAGGCAAGCTGTGCCCCTGCCTCTTTTTGGCTACCCAACTTGCCCCGGTGATGCTCGCAAAGGTGGCCAAGGACTCTTGAGACCCTTGCTTGTGGTTCTGCTTGCAAACCCCACTGGTCCTGCTTGTAAGTGCTGCTTAGGGTCGTGCTTGCAAACCCTGCCCGGGGTCTTGATTGCAAACCCTGCTCAGGGTCGTGCTTGCACGCCCAGCTCACAGCCCAGCCCGCAGCCCCCGTGCAGGAGGCAGAGCCCCCGCTCCCAAACCAGCCCGGGCAGCCCCGGCCCCTCTCCTCACCCGGTGCTGCCTCTGCTCTTCCTTCGCCTCTGCCACAGATGGGTCTGGGATCACTTACCAATTAGTGTGACCTGCTCATTAAAGCTCATTATCTGCCAGTGTGAACTTGGACAGGGTTGTGTGGGCTTGGCGGGGGATCAAAACCTTCCTCCTTTCCAACCGCGTCTCGCTCACCTCCCCCTGCTCCGGGAGCAGCCCCGTGGCCGTGCCAGGAGCCTGGGGGATGCCCTGCAGGAAGAGAAGGATCCCACCTCATCCCGCTGCCCCCTGCCCATGCCGGGGCTGGGTCTCTGGGCTGCACCCACGCTGTGCTGGAGCAGGAAAGTGCCTGGGTTCAATGTCTTCAGTTGGAGGCTGGGGAAACGCAGAGGTAAATGGCTGGATGAAAGAAAAGAGAAAGCAGAGCAAAAAGAAATAGGGCACAAGCGGTTGGGAACGGCGTGGGCTGGTCGCTCTTATGGTGATGGCCCTGGGTGATGCCCCAGCCCTGGCACAGAGCCGGCAGCAGTGGGGAAATGCCAGGAGGCAGCTGCAGTGGCTGCAGCCCTCTCCATGTGCTGCGCTGTCAGAGGGACAGGTCCACAGGGGGACGGACGGGGCCCTCGCTTCATGCCACGAGGTCCAGCCCTGGGTATCCTGCACCCATGAGCCAAAGTCTTTGCAGGCTGGGAAAATCAACCCCAAAGGCAGCCTGGTCTCATAACAGCCAGCAGCATGAGAGAGGGAGCCCTGACTTTCCCACCGCCTCCTTCTCCTTTTTCCCAAAGCTGTCCTTCCCCGGGGAGTCACCAGGTCTGGCTTTCATTAGCGAAAGAGCGTGTTTTGGTGAATGGCTCTTGTCAATATTGATTAAACTCCATCTTCCCCTGTGCGCAGAAATCCTCCTGCGGTCCCTTCAGCGCTACCATCCTAAAATAACCCAGTAACAAGACCCGGCTTAACCCTTCCTTCCCCCTCCGAAAATCCGCCCCGGGGTGAAATCCCCCCCCCCCCAACTGCTCCTTTGTTCCCCTATCGCGCCGAGCCACCCAGTATCGAGGCAAAAATCCACCAGGCAGTGGAAAGCAGCTGGTCGAAGTTCAAGCCAAACAGCCTCAGCTCGCGCGAGCCAGGGCTTTAGCACGGGCCAAGCTGGGAAGGCTGCGCCTGCATCATTAACAAAATCCCCGGCAAATGCTCCCGGTGGCACCCAACCAGCTCTCCGGGGCCGCAGATTGCGCCCAGGAGTGTATTCTTCCCCAGCTCCTCCTTTGCCAGGGTGCCTTTCACTGCAGACATCGGCGTGCCTGCATCCCCCCGCTGGCTGGGATTAACTGCCTCTTTTATTGCTGCCAATTACTGGCAGCAGAGCTGCCGCGGGGATGGGGGGCGCGAGCCGGGTTGCCACCTTCCCGGCCCTAATGGCGTGGGGCTGCGCAGGCTGCAGCCGCAGCTCAGCTCCCCGCGGGTGAGAAGGTGGGAAATCGGCCCCCCACCCTGCTTTCCTGCACCCCCATCCTTTGCACCTTGCTGCTGGAGGCTTGTAGGGTCCCCGTTTCAAGCGGCGTTGAGGGGGACGGTGTCTCCTCCCGGCTTGTCCGTGGGTTGGGATCTGGAGGGGCGCATTTGTGGGGATCTGGAGACCCCCCCTGCGCGCACGGGAGCGGAGGCAGCGCGGGGCTGCAGGCGGCAGACCACACTCAGCTGCTGGTGAACGCTCTGAGATTTCACGCTGCGAGAGGAATGAGCAGATAATAGGATTTGCTGTCTCTTCAAAGGGCGCGCGAGCCGGCCCCGGCGCTGAGCAGCGCCCCGGGAAGAGCTGCGGGGCAGATCCCACAGCCGCAGCGGGGATGCTCCGAGCTGCGGAGGTGATGCCGGGGTGTGCTGCAGGCCCCGGGGTGTGTGCGTGGGGTCCCCCTGCGTGGGTGTAGACCAGGGGCCGAGTCCTTCAAGGGCACGAGGCTGCTGGGCACGGTGCTGCGCAGCCAAGCCAGCACCACGGGGTTTTCCGCTGCCATTTCGGAGCTGAAGGGGGACGTGAAAGGCCGGCGATGCCGCGCCAGGAGCAAAACGAAGTGCCCCCGCCTCCACCAGCCCCCCCGACGTGGTGATTTGTGCCCCGAAGAGCTGCCAAAGCACACCCAGGGCTCTCCCCTTCACGCTTGCAACAGCCAGGGCACGCGCACGTCGCCACGCCGAAGGCACGGAGGGCTCACACCTCCCCTTGTGCACGCACACAGCCCTGGGGCACAGCACCCACCCCTGGCACCCCTCGGACCCCGACCTCCCCGCGGGGGGAGCCGAGGAACCGTCAGGAGGCTCCTTTGAAGAGCTCCCCCCACATCCCCGCGTCCCTGCTCCATTTCTCCTCGGATGGCTTATCAGCAGTGACTTTCCCGACAGCAATCGATAGAAAACATTTTATCGCCTTCCCAGGCGGCAGGATCCTTGGAGTGGCTCTGATTTCTGTTTCTATGGTGACATCTTCCGGGCTTATGAAAGATCTTGCCTTTCTTGGTTGTTGTTGGGTGGTGGAGATGGTGGGGGGGTGGGGGGAGCCGGTGCTGCGTTTTGTGTTGTTGTAGGTTTTCCCTTTTTTTTTTTTTTTTCATTTTGTTTTTGCAATGCCCTTTTTTTTTTTTTTTTTTTTTTGAATATCTATACCTCATTCTTGGCGTAACGAGGAAGCCACGAGCCAGACGAACGCGATGCCCGCAGCCGGCTCGCAGCGCTGCTGCTCGCTGGGAGGGGCCCCGGGGCAGCTTTCAGCGCCGAAACGCGCCGCAGCCTCGCAAACCTCCTGGGGCTCGAGCACACATCGGCATGGCCGGGGCTGCCCCCTCTTCCCCTCACCCCTGTCCCTCTTCCTCCGGGCTTCCCCTGCCAGGCCTGGAAAAAGCCGCTTGGCCTCACAGCAGGGATGGCCTCGAGCACCAGTGGCTGCTCGGGGCTCTTTGTAGCACTGCCTCTTTTGCTCCTCAGCGCTGCTCCCTCCTCTTTCCCTTCTCTTTCCTCCTCCCATCGCCTGGATGGAGGAGGATGAGGATGGAGGAGGATGAAGAGGGTGTTTGCCACCCTGCCCTGCTGTCGGAGGGGCTGCGGCGGTCTTGGGACACGACCGAAGAGGTGAGGGGGGGGACCCCAGGGGCTTGGCTTCTGCAAATGGCCTGGTGTTTGTGCTGAGTTACCGGCACTAGAGGATCTGCCTAATTAATTCCTGCACCATTCCCTCCGTTAGGGCTGACTTTGCCCCACGGATGGCGCTGCCTCTTGCTTCCTGCCCCTGCCAGAGCAGCCCGTGAGCTCTGGCTGGACGATGGACGGGCACCGGCTGCTCCGAGCCCCCTCACGGGGATGCTTTTAGGAAATTAGCCCCCAGCTCCTCAGCCCTCACAGGCCGGGAAGCACCAAACCAGCACCGCCGAGCCCCTGCTGAGCCCATGTCCTCGCTGCCAAGGGAGCAGATATCCAGGGTGGACCCATCCCAGGCTCGCCAAAATCCTGGTCGCATTTGACACGCAGCAACCCGGAGAGGTCGAGCAATGCGAGGAGACCAACAACCCCGCGCACCTCCCTGCGTGACAGCGGCCACCTCGCACCGCCCGGGGACGTGCCACGAGGGCTGGCACGAGGGCAGGCGCCGGCGCTGAGCAGCTGGGAGGGCTGAGGTTTTGCTGACGGCTTCAGTGCAGGCTGCCAGAGGTGGGTTTGAAAGGCATCGTCGGCTTGGCAGTGCTCTGCCCGCACCTTTCCCGTAACGACCGAGCTGCACCACTCTGTTTAGTTAATGCTTCTCGGTGGCGCATCCTTCTGCCTGCCCAAAAATAAATACATGAAATAAAAGAGAGGTTTCCATATTACGTGTTGGTTTTTTTTTTTTTTTTCGTGATGGGAAACTCCAAAGCTCAGAAAGTTGGAGCTACGTCCTGGCGCTAAGTGACAGCAAGGGGATTGCTCCTCGCATCGGGCACAGACCCAAAGCACTTAAAAGCGAGGACAGGAACGGCTGAGGTGGGCCTGCCATCACCTTGCCCAGCAACGAGAAACGCGCCGCCTGTGACACTGATCAAAAACCTGCATATTTCATCTCAGCACAATGCCCTTATCTTTGACCCAAAATAAAAATTCCTCCTTGCTCAGCGGTCTCCAAACACAAAATTATCTGCGTGTGCATTAATGCCACGTATCAATCAACTTCAGATGCAAATCCGCTAAGCGTTCACCCTTAATTTTACCATAAAAGGATCGTTCCGTGCCAGGCACCTCGCTCACCATCATTCCAGGGAACGATCAGCAAATCCTCTCCTGGCCATTGACAAATACTTGGATCCTCAGCTCCTCCTAATGGGAACAAGCTGGCCAGTTCCTGAGAAAGGGCAAAGCGCGGGGGCCACAGAGGAGAGCTGCACGTCCTCTCCTCGCCCCCGGCTCGCAGCCTGCCTCTGAGAAACGCCCTCGGATCTGGAAGCCGGGGGAAGGCGAGTGCTGATATTTTGGGATTTGGTTGGGAGCATTGCAATGGGACGAAACCCTCTCAGTGTCCCTGCAGCGGTGGCAGGGAGCAGCAGCATTTCTGGCTGCCCTGCAGTGCCTGCAGCCCTTTGCCCCTGGCAGCAGTGCTCCCTGACGGGAAGCCCGTTTGCTAGGAGGAGCTGAGGGTAATTAGGGATTTGCAGCGCTGGGCGCATTCGGCAAGGCGTTTTCTTGCTTTTTAAAGAAATTGGGGGTGGGGGGGGGGAGGTTAGTGGTAAAAGGCGCTGTGCAAGCGAAAGGAAAACACCAGGGAGTGCTTCTTGGAACTGCCAAGCACCAGACCACATGAGATGTCTTTCCAGGTTACGGCGAGGAGCTCCCTGCTGCAGGGCACTGGCAAGAGCGCGGACAGACAGACAGACAGGCAGAGCTCTGAGGGGGGATGAGATGAGTATCTGTGTATCTGTAAGAGCCCTGGAGAAGCAAAAAGCCTCGGGCATGTGCCATGCCGCAGCCAAGGGGCGAGCGAGCCCCCTTGGTGCCCATCCCACCGCCGGCACAAGCGGCTCAGCCGCCGGACGCTGCGTTTGACCCATTCCCATCCTGATCCGTGCTGGCAGCTCCTCGGTCCCACTCGCAGCCCAGGGCCAGAGCCCGGCAGCGTCACGCCGTGGGCCCAGCTGAATTTCCGCCCCGTGCACGAGGAACAATGGCCCGTGTGTCCCTCGGAGGCTCCTCCCGCCAGGCCGCAGCCGCCCTCCGAACACGCGCCCCGTTGTTGGGCTTGGCGGGGACACGTTGGAGCTGCAGGTATTTCCTGCCATCCGCCTCCATCCGTGCCCCGCCGGCCCCGTGGGGACACGCCGCTCCAGCCCCCGCAGCAACCTTGGGACCCCCAGGGACCTGACACCCCCCGGGGACATCGCAGAGGTTGCCGTGCCCCGGCAGGCAGGTGGCCCTGCTCCAGAAGGACGCCAGCAGCCAGCAGCTCAGCACCCCCCCCCCACCCCGGCTATGCACATCCTGCTGGAAAAGATTTCCCTTCTGCGGTTCCAAGTCCCAGCTGAAATGAGGCTAAAAAACGTGCAAAACGCTGTTTTCTCTTCGTTTCCTTTGTGCGTTTCACAGCATGTTCTGCAAACAGGGCACTTCCTCATAGTTTTGCTTTGGCTCTCGTGTTCAGGAATAAGAGAGGCTTTTATTTTAATAGGAGAACGGGATTACAAATTAGCAGCTGGGCTGGAAGAGCCCAGGAGCTCCCCGTTAAAATACCTGCATGAGCTGCTGTGGCTGAACCCGGGTGTCAGCGCCGGGGGCCACAAGCACGGCGGGGTGCTGGGTGCCACCCCGCTTGGTGCAGGGCGGTTGCCGGTGCCCGGCGGCCCCTCTGCGACACAAACAGTTAACCAGCTGCAACCGCTACCCAGAAAGGGCTTATATCAGACACCTGACGGAGAGGAAAATACCAAGTAAGCACTAGGCAGCAGTGCTGCCTGCAGCCAATTTTCCTCACTTAATATGTTTCCTGCACTCATCCCCCTCCCTGACCCCAGCTCCTCCTCGGAGCACGTTCAGCCCCAGACACACGGCTGGTGACTGGCCAAGGCGAGTGGGAGCGGTGCCGTCTTGTCCCTCCCCTCGGCGTGGTGGCCACAGCTCCTGCCATGGCTGCTGCAGCCCCCAGCTCCTCCCTGGGGGTCCCCGTGCCGCTCGGGGCAGGGCGCACGAACCCTCTCCAGCAAGCGGGTGAGTGCCCCGTGGCATGGTGGTGCTCAGCGCACCTCTGGGGCTGCTATGGGGTGCTTGGGAGGGTGTCAGAAGTGCCACCTCCATGCTCTTGTGAAGGATGTGTTCCAGATTCAGATGCAGAAGCAGATCCAGATGAGGAGCTGAATGCCACTCCGAGTGCAGATCCAGACGTGGATTCAAATCCTGATCCAAATACTGATCCAAACCCAGACCCTGATCCAAGTGCAGATCCACGTGTTGCCCAACCCTCATCCAAACGTGGATCCAAACCCAGGCGCAGACCCGGCTCCAAATCCAGATCTAAACCTTGCTGCAGGATCTGGTGTTTGGTCCCCGGTGCCCAGTGCACTCCCCCCTGCTGTGCCTGGCACCAGTCCCTGCTGCACGCAGCCCAGTAAGGGCTACCCGGTACCCATACCCACCATGCTGCGTTGGGTCCCCAGCACCCAGGATCCAGTGCATGCGGCCCAGTATCTGGAGCATAACGGCCGGTACTGCATGCCTGGAGTATGATATCCGGTGTGTGTTTGGCAATACCCAGTGCCCATCGCATGCAGTGTGCAGCTGGGGATACCCCGTGAGTGGTGCATGGCCGGTGATGCGTGGTGCATGGTGCCCAGCACACGGTGCGCAGCCGATGATGCCCCGTTCCTGCCGCCCAGTGATACCCAGAGCCCATCACACCTGGAGCGTAGCGGGCTGTACCTGGTGCCCGGCATGTAGCCGGCGATATACGTTGTGCAGCCGGTGATGCCTGGTCCCCATCACCCCTGGTGCACCGTTTGCAGACGGTGATGCCTGGTACCTGGCGCCCATCACGCCTGGTGCTCCAAGTGCAGCCGGCGATGCTGGGTACCCGGTGCCCATCACCCCCATCGTCCCGAGTGCAGCCAGTGACGCCCGGCACCTGGTTCCCATCACCCTCAGCACATCACATCCAGCCGGCGATGCCGGGTACCCGGTACCCATCACCTCCATCACCCCGAGCGCACCCAGCCGTGCCCGGTACCCGCTGCCCACCACCCCCGAGCGCACCGCGCGCATCCGGTGATGCTTGATGCCCATCGCCCCCATCACCCCGCACCCACCCCCGGTGCCCGGCACCCCTCACCCCCCAACACCCCGCCCCCACCCCGCGATGCCCGGCCCCGCTCCCCGCCCCCCCCTCCCCCCCCTCACCCCCTCCCCACCTTTGCGCGCAGCCCGGTGCGCGGCTCGCCGTGCGCGCTCCCTGCCGGCAGGTGTCGCCGCCGTCGCGGGCAGGGGCGGCGGGCAAACGAATGCACTTCCGACGGCGCTCGGTCATGCCCCCGACTTTCCTCCCCTCCCTCCCGGCGCCGCGCGGGGCTCCCGCCCGCTGACACCGCCGAGGCGGCTCGCAACGGCGGCGGACAGCGGCGCGGCCGCCCGGGGATGGCCGCCGGGGCCGCCCCCGCCCAGCGCCGCCGCTGAGACGCAGCGGGGCAAGGCCCGCCCGGTAAGAGGCTGCTGCACCCGGGGGGGGGGGGGGGGGGAGGTTGGAACCGGGGAGGAACCGGGAAGGGGGTGGGGGGGTCGGTTTTTTTTTGTGTGTGTTTTTTTTTTTTTTGGCTCCGCCGGCAGGGCCGCTGCGCTCCGGGAGCGCCGCCCGGGGAGGGTCCGGGGTGGAGGGAGGCTTGGGGTGGGGAAGGGGAAGGGGAAGGGGAAGGGGAAGGGGAAGGGGGGGTGACAGCCGGGGGGCGGCGAGCCGGGGGGCGTCGCGTTGCGTTTGCACCGCGCTGGCGGCTGCAGCCGTGCTGCTGCTGGAGCCGCGGGGGCACCGGCGGTGTGTGCGCTGCAGCCCCTTCCCTTCCCTTCCCTTCCCTTCCCTTCCCTTCCCTTCCCTTCCCTTCCCTTCCCTTCCCTTCCCTTCCCTCTCTTTTCTCTTCCCTTCCCCTTCCCTTTCCCCTTCCCTTTCCATCCCCACGGCCCCTGCGCTGCATTCAGGCTGTGCTCCCATTGCGCTGCGCGTGCCGTGCTTTGCATTTGCAACCGCATCCCGTTCTGGACCCCCCCCCCTCTCCCCAGGCACGAGCTTGGCTGGAGCTCAGTGGTGTCACAGGGGACAGGGAGCCCCTCACTGGCTCCCCCCAGGCTGTGGAGGGGCAACGAGGGTCCCCTCGCCCCCCCCAGCAGCATCCTTCAGCCCAGGAGGGTGCAACTTTGTGCATTTGAAGCCCCCCTGGAGCAAGGTGGGCTGGGACCCCCGCGCCCCCCCCCCAGATCTTTCTGCTGGAGCTGCCTTTCAGCTGCAATTGCCTCTGTGCCCACCCTTTTGCCACCACCCCCTGCAAACATTCGGCCCCCTGGGTGCTCGCCCGGCTGGGGGTCCCGATGGAGCCGCGGCCCGCCCGGTCCCGGGGGTCGGCACCTCGAGGGCTCTCGGGCCCGTCGCGATGCGTCGCGGCTGACGTCGCGGACCTGCCGGAGGTTTTCATTGACGTCAGAGCGGGGAGCTGCTGGGGTGCGCGTTCGCTCCCCGCCGCCTTTCACGGAGCGTGATGCCGGCCCTTAGATGTGAGCAGATTTGGCTTTGCGAAGGCTTCTTGTGGCTGCCGGTTCCTGCCTGCGCTCCCCTCGGTGGCGAGCAGTCCCCTGGCTGGCTGTCCTCCGGTGACCTCCCCGAGCGGTGTTCTTGCCCTCCCCGAAACAACAGTGTGGGTTTTGCATGTGCGAGGCGAAGGGCGGGCAGCTCTGGTGGTGCCAGCACCTTCAGAGGGCTCTCCCAGCTCGCCTCCAGCTTCTGGGCATCACCGGAGCCTCCAGGAGTGGTTTCCTTGCTGGGTGCTGGGACTTTGCAGGGCGTCCCAAACCCGTGGCTGTGGGACGGTGCAGCTGCCTTTCCCAGGGTGGCAGCTTGCCCCGGGTGGCTGAGCAGCACCGTGCTGGTGGCTCTGCGGATGTGGGAGCTGTCACCCGTGAGAGAGGATGAGGGGACACGCGGGTGGCGAGGCGGGGGCTGGCTGCGCGCGGTGCCCCGGGGCTGCGCGCTCCAGGTGCATGGCCGGCGGCTGTCACCGCCTGGTGAAAATGGAGCTCGAGCTGCCGGGGGACGGGCTGGAGAAGGATGGGAAGGAGCCAAGGGAAATGGAGAGGACAGGTTCCCCCCGAGCGCTCTCCCCTCCCTGCTCTCCCCCTGGCACAGGTCGGGTCTGAGCCCCGTGGCATCGCCTGGAGGCCTGGCGAGCGCGGTGGTGGTGCAGGGGGGCTCTGTTGGGGGTCTGTGCGTGGTGCTGGGGGTCACCAAGAGGCCCGAGCGGCAGCTCCGGGGCCGGGGAGCTGTGTGAAGTTCAAGGCAGGAAGTGAGAAATGAGAAAAAAAAAAAAAGCACAACAATAACAAAAAATAGCACGACCAGTAGAAACTGCCGGGGAGCTTTAGGGAAGCGGCGTGGGGCCGTGCTGGGCGCCCAGGAGCAGCGTGCGTCCTCGGCTGCTGGAGGGGCCGCCCGTGCCGGGCACCGCGGACCCACCTCTCCTCTCCCAGCTGCGTCTCCTCCGCAAGCCCCAGGGAACGATTGCACGCAGAGTGCTGCGTTTCCGAGCCGCCACAGTCATTTCAGAGACCTTTTAGGCAGGGAAAGTGCTCTGTAGCGTGTAATTTGAAGGCTCTGCTCTGAACCTTCGCTGTCGCTCTGCTAAACGATCCTCTGCTCTTCCAAACCTTTGCTGCCTGGAAACGGGCGGCGGTGACCTGGTTCCTGGCCTTGCTCCGTGCCCGGCCCCCCGCGAAGGTGAGGGGAGGCGCAGGTTGCGAGGAGCAGCCCCGGGGTGTTTCTCCCTCGTGCACGGGGGGGCCTCTCAGCCGGCAGGGTCCTGCGAGATTTCAGCCAGTCTTAATCATCTCTCGCCTCTGCCTGAGCTGCAGAGGTTGTCACAGCTCGCGAAGGATTTTCCAGCCTGGAGGGCCAGGTCTGGCGAGGGCTCTGCAGGAGAGCGTAAGGCCCCCGGCCGGCTGCTCCTGCGACACGGGAGCTGTCGGAGCGGCCCTCGCCGGGCTGCAGAATTATTTTTGGTAGCGTCCCCCGGGCTCGGCGGCTTGCGGCGGGGAAGGACGGTTGGTGCTGCCAGCAGAGGAAGCGGCACAACTTCGGTTTAACCGATGGAGCCGGGGGCACGGCGCGCTGCGCCCGGAGGCGACGGGGCCATCGGTTAGCCGGCGAGCGTGACAGCGCCGTGGGTTTCCTCACCCTCTTCTTTCCTCTCCTGCCCGTCCCAGCGCGCGAGTTGCCCCCAGCCCCTCGGCGGTTGGAGGCACACCTGCAGGAACAGGGCGAGCTGCGGGTTTCCTCTCGCCGCGGGCGCTGCAGACGCAGGCAGGGCGCTCAGCTCACCGCGGCCGGGGCGTGCCGAGGGCGCGGATGAAGGGAGAAGGAAGGGGAGAAGAAGAAACATTTGCACGTGCGGCCGAGGGCTCGGCTGCTGCCCCTCGGCTGGCCGCGGCGTGCTGCGGCACGGGGCCGAGGGCCGGGCGGGCGCACGCGGCGGTGGCACCCCGGCTGGCAGCGCGCAGGCACGTGCACGTCTCCTCTTGCTCCGCTTTGGATGCGCTCCTGGTTTCCAGCGAGGCAAGGAAAGTCCCGGTGACGGCGGATTTGTGCACGTCACCAGCTCAGACACGCGGCCGGGGCAGGAGGGAACCGCCTGAGCGCGTCCTCCCCGTGCCTGGTGCGTACGTGGGTCCGACCTGCTCCTACAGGGTGGTGCTGGGGACGCCGCCCTGTCCCCAGGGGGTGGCTGCCACTCGCTGGTGACCGATGGCAGCGACACTGCCTGGTTTCCACTCGTGTCCCGTCCCCGCAGCAGGGCATGGGGCGGAGGAATTAGAGGTTCCCTTATTCACACGGGGATGCTCCGTGGGTACAGCCCTTCTGGGGACCGGGCAGGATGCGTCCCAGCTGGGGCGGGTGACAGGGCTTTGCACACCTGCAAACGCGCTCAGAACCTCTCTGTTCTCTGCTCAGCACCACGCAGATTTGGGATTTTCCCCGGGCACCAGCAGTGCAGAGGGGGGAGGCAGGTGCAGGCGCTGGGGGTCCGGCGTCGCAGCCGGAGCCCGCTCTGCTACTGGGTTTTGCTTCGGTTGCACGGCCTAGTTTTTGAGAGCTGGAATATGCTCCAAGACCGGCTTTCTGAGTTGCTTTTTTTGGTTTTGTTTTGTTTTAAATGACAGCATTTCCCCTTTAAATTTACATCTCTAGCTGGGGAACACAGAGCCTGGTGAGAGAGGGAGTGTGAGACTTTTATAAAAAGAACGAGTCGGGTTTTATTATCCCTTTGAGACGAGCAGGGAAAATCTATACTGAAGGCATGAAATAGCAATAAAAATGGACTTTTTGCCAAAGCAAAATTAATTGAGTGAATCTCAGTCCTCGAGCCTGAGCTCTGAGAGGCTTATGAGCTGGATATGAACCACGCTGCCCCCTTCGAGGCTCTCCTCCCGCGAGGAAGGGAGGCAAAACCTCCCTCTGCTCCTCGGCACCGAACAGCCACGTGCGATGGGACCGACGCGCGGGAGCGAGGGACTTGTGCTTGGGACACGGCATCCCCACCCTGTCACCACGGCTGGCAAGGCTCGGGTCGCCTCCAGCCCTGATGGACCAAGGGCTTCCCCGGGTCCGTTGGCTTGGGGACCTGCTCTGAAGACGTGGCTCCGATGCTGGCGATCGTTTTGGGGTCACTGCTCCGGCGTTGCTGCTCTCCGCGGTCACCGTGAGTCACGTCGTCCCACCTGAATTGCAGATTTTGGGGGAGTCCAACAAGGGACGGGATGAAGGATGGGAGCGGGCTCCTTGCAGCCAGCTCTGGAGTCAGGAGAGGAATCTTACCCCGGCCTGGGCTTGCTTTTGTTAACCATTTTCCTCCCTTGTCTCTGCGTGCCGCTCCTGCCCCACACAGGGGTCTGCTCTTTCAAGACCGCCGTAGAAAAGGAAGCCCCCTCCTGGGTTTTGTTCCTCTGGACACTCACAAGCAGCAGCAGCAGCTCCGCTCTCCCTTTTTCTGGGGGAGGATGGCAGGAGGAGCCGCCGGACAGAGAGGCAGAAGGACAGACGGATTCTTTTCAGCAGATGGTGCAAAGAGGACGAAGCTGTGTAAACCTCCCGAGTCCACCAGAGACACGGAGATTAAATAGCGAGAGGGCCGAGAGGCAGCTCCAGGCGGGAGAAGGAGGGAGAAAAAAAGGAAAATGGGGGTGGAAATAGGATTGGAGAGTGGAAAGGGGGAGAGGAGTGCTGGTTTGAACAGGAATCTCCTCCCACTTGATGTCTCCCCTCCAATTCGGAGGGCCTAGATTCGGTGCCATAAAAATATAGCCCTTTTCAATCCCTTATCTTGCAGGAGCAGAAACAATTGGCCTGCAAAGAAGGAGAAAACAATCTGTTTGACTGACAAACAAAAACACATTTCTGCACAAAAGGAGGAGGAGGAAGAGGCAGCTGTCTGGCTGCTGCCTCGGCTTTTTTTTCCTTTCCCCTCCCTCTCCTGTCCCCTCGCTGATGGTGTCGGCGCGGAGCTGCTCCCCTTGCCAGCAAAACGCCCGCCGTTCTGACTGGCTGGGTTCGATGTCAGGCTCCCGCAGCAAATGTCATTGTCCGCCCCGCTGCCACCACCACGGCGGAGCTGCGTGATCCCGGGGGCTGCGGGGGGGGGGGGATGCTGGTTCCCCCAGCCTTGGTGGTGCTGCGCCCGGGGGCCGGAGACAGAAACTGGTGCTCGAGGGGAGGGCCAAAGGATGGGGGCTCGGGGAGGCCGAGCTGGGGATGGAAAGGGAGCAGGAGGTGTCTCGGGGGGGGTGGTTTGGGGATGGTCATTGGGTTGTGGGTGATGTGCTGGTGTCGCCTGGGGGGTGGCGTTGGAGCACCCGGCCTCGCGGATCTCCAGAGCCAGCTCTGTGCCTCGATTTCCCTGTCTGCGAAGTCAGCACGATAGCAGGCAAGTGCTGTAAGAGAGCCGGGCGCGGAAGTGCCCTGGGCACCGTAAGTCGTCATCCCAGCGAGCCGTCCCCAAAAGTAATTAAGGCAACCATCGTACCAGCCAAATCGGTGCTGGGGGGAGACCGTCGGACGGGCAGGAGCAGAACCTGGGGGATCTCGGATGTTGCCCATCCTCCTCAAACTCCTCCGTCCTCCAAACGCCTCACTCAGAGGCTTTTTTAGGAGAAGCTGGTTGCCCCTGCCTGGTTCCCTGACCAGCAGCAGCTCTGTCCTGCTGGCACGGCTTTCCGAGGGCACCCTGCTCTCCCTGGACACACGAAGCAAACGCCCGCGCTCTGAAAACTGCCCCGTAACACCCAGCAGCTGGACCTGGAAAAGCAGGAGTGGAGCAGGATGGGCTCTGCGGGGCTGGTTTGTGTTGCTCAACAGGGAATCCATGGTAAATCGAGGGGCACAAGATGAAAACCCCGAAGCCACCGCGACACTCTTAATTGCCGGTGATGCAGCATGCTGGTGACCCAGCAGAGCCCTCTGGAAAGATGATGCTGCGTTGGGGGACAACTCTCTTCTTCCCATTTTTATTTTCAAGGAGCTGTTTCCCTCTGCAGGACAATAACGTGAGAAATCAGGGATTCCAGGTGAGCTAACGGCAGATAACGGCTCGGTTTATGAGCGGCTCTCCTGATGCCTCAGTCCGGGCGGCGAGCAGCAAGGCTTCCCTGCGGGGCTCGTCGCAAAGTTGGTGCGAGTTGGTACAAACGTCCTGAACCCGAGCGAATTCAAGAGGTCCAGCCTCCGCTTGCAGAGCCTTTGGGGAATATTTGGCCCAAAACATTAAAAAACTTCTTTTTTTTTTTTTTTTTTCTGATTCTTGCCCCCAAAATGCAGAGGTTTTTGGCTTTTCCCTTCCCCTTCCATTTCAAAGGGAAACAAGAGGAACCGTCTCTCCCCGCAAGCCGAGGAGCTGCCAGGAGGCGACGGCACAAGAGGCAGCCGGACTCCTTTTACAACTTTTGCACTTGACTTTCCTCCCCAGAAGGGGAAGATGCCTCGTCAGCGTGTCTTGTGATCAGGCTGTAACCTCTCGTTACCCTGACCGACGTCAGCTGAGCGGGCTGGGAGGTGCGCGGCTCCATCTCCAGCAGACCGTTGCTGCGCCGTGCTGCACGCGATTTTCGGGCAGGAAGAGGCCCAGGGCCTCCCACGTGAGCGGCGCTTGCAGACTTTGCCCGGCTCAGGGGCAGCTGCAGGCTCTGCAGGCAGCGACTGCAAGGTTTCACCCCTCGCAGCAATCCCCTTGGGGTTTGCACCCGCCGTTCCCAGCACGGTGCCAGCTCCGCCGTGCCCTGCTGTGGTCCCCAGGGTCCTCCAGCACCTGTCCTCCAGGCTCTGCGTGCCTTCGCCCATCAGCAGCTCTCCTCACAGCTGAAAAGCGAGCCTGGTGCAGGTTCGGTCCCCGGGCTCAGTGCTGGAGATGCAGTGCAAAGCTGCTTGTTGTAAATCTGACAGAGACGTGAAGTTTGGTGCCTGGGCACGGAGGACTTTTCAGGTTTAAGCAGAAATCACTTCTCCACTCTCCAGGTGTCCGAGGTGGCCGTGGGAGCTGCTCTCAGGGCGAAGCAAGAGTTTGGCTCAGCCCTGCTACGAGAAGGGATGGCTGAGGCAGGGTGGGAGCTGCCGAAATCCAGACCCTGCACATATCCGGGTGCTCGTGGTCCCTGTGCTGCAGAACGGCATTTCCCAGCACAGAGCCAGGACCCGGTGAGCCAGGAGGAGCCGGCACTCCCGGAGGAGCCGGCATCTCCCACCCCTCGTGCCGGTCGCAGTCACGCAGTCCAGAAGCTCACCCTTAACAGTGCCCCGTGCCTCTCGGGGTCTGCCACGTCGGGGTTACGTGCCCGGCGGCTGCTCCCTGCTCGGCTCCATCAACCAGAGCATTTTTCCCTCCTGCTTCGCACGTCCCGCTGCCCGGGTTGTCTCAACCCCGATTTACAGCCGGCGCTGGGCGCGGGGTCCCTCACCTGCCTGCGGTAGCACAGCCTCTCCCATTAGGTGCATTTCCAGGCGTGACTTCCATCTATCTGTCAGCGGAGAGCTGGTTTCCGCAGCATTTACAGCCGTGCCGGGGCACCGCTCGTATGTCATAATCGCTGGTGGGGGAAGGACTCTGAGAAATGATTTATTCCGCGCTTTTCACCTCTTTTCTACTCGCAAATTGTTCGTGATTTTTTTTTTTTGTAGTTGCATTAGGCATTCAAAGTGACTGCGATTTCCCCCGTCGTATTCATTATTCAAAATTGTCCTCCAGATAATTTCTGCAAATAATTCGCGGTCTTTGCTCTTTTGTGAATACTCAGCCTCAAGAATTGGAGCCGTTTTAATTGGGATCTCGCATCACATGATGGGTTTTGGCTTCCTGATTGGGCGGGCAAAATTTTTAGACTCGAGGTTTGGGGAGGGAACTGTTGCGATTAAGAATTTTAAATTCACTTTCTTCCAGTATCTTCAATCGCTGCTTAAAATTAACAGTCTGTCTTTTCCTTTTTTTCTCTTCCTGGCCAAAAATCCTTGCCGGTAACTCATTGGCAAGAAGCGCTTGGAGAATGTAAACAAAAAAGTGGCACAAAAACAGCTAAATTTAACGTTTTTGAGAAGTTGAGCGATGATTCATGGTGATTTCTTTTGTATTATTCTCCTAGCTCGGGTAAAAATAACGATCAAAATAATTTTAAATCGTAAAAAGTCACATTGCTGGGGGACTTTTATAGCGCTCGGTTTATAAAATCTCCCGTCTACGGCTCTCGGCGTGCCCGAGAGCATCCTGTGGGCTGGCCCAGGTGCGGCAGGGAGCTGGTGCCCGTGCCCTGCTGGGCACCTGAGGCTGCTCTCGCCTGGTCCCGAGGGGAGGAGAGCGCAAAGCGCCTGCCTCCCAATATTTCCTTGCTCCGCACCCGCAGCAGACGAGTCTCCGGCAGCGTCGCGCTGAGCTCGGCTCGAGGCAGAGTGACCGTAAGTGACTTGCCCAAGGTCGTCCTCCAGCTCCGTGGTTCGGCTGGAAATAGCTCCAAGGACTCCCGATGCCCCGAGAGCAGCCCCGTGCCGCTGGGAGACCAGTCCAGGAAGGTGCGGGGGTCCGGGCATTTTCTCTAACCCCCAAACTGGCTCCTACAACCCCTCATAAACCCTCCCAGGCCCTATTTTCTGCCCTCCTCCGCCAGGCTGAGTCAAAATGGCCCCACCGATCCCCCCCGTCGCAGCGGGGGCCCCCGCAGTGTATTTATGCCTGCAAAGCGGAGCGCTGGGCTGGCGCTGCTGGTGGTGCAGCACCCGCGCGCCCCGGCTGCTCGCTTCCACCAGCTGCTGCTGCCGATTTCCCTTAAAAATAAAACCCCTCTAAAGGTACAGCAGGGACACCTTAAATGCAGAGCTGTGGCGTGCAGTTAATCATATCCTCTTAACGGGTTTATTCGCTCATTAAATATTTAAGACTCGTTTCTCTTTATCAATAGTGTGGAGGCGTGCAGGCCCGGTGCAAAGATTTATGCACACAATAGGATCGGTGCATTTAGATTTGTCTGAAGGGATCCGAGAGCCATTTAAAACTCAACCGAGGGGGACGGTGTCTGCTGGTGCCGTCTTCCTCCGGTGAGCTTTCCGCCTCCTGACTGCAGATTGAAGGTGGCAGGAGGGGAGGTCGGGTGGCACGGGCTCACGACTACCCCTGGTGCCCCCCCCTTGGTGCTTTGGAAATAACCGTGCCCCTACCGGGAGCACCCCGTGGCCGGGGATGGCCAGTGGGAAATGCCATGCTCAGAGGCAGGAGCTGGTGCTGGGAGCAGGTTGGTGCAAGCGGCGCTTCCGTCCCCGCTCCCCGCTGCTGTCTGCGTGAGGAGCGTTGTCGTAGAGGCTCAGACGCCGATTCCAGCTCGTCTCGCGCTGCTCGGGAGCCGTCACGCAGGTGCAACATCTGTTGGTCTGCTCTTACCTGGCCTCTGCTCTCTACGCAAGTGGATGGGGTCCCCCAGCCCATGCCATCATCCCGCTCCTGCCTCCCCATCCACCCCCTGCCCTCCCCAGCTCACCAGCCTGGACCCCCACCCTGGGCACCCAGTTTTGAGCCGGTACCCCTATTTCCCTGTCCTTTACCTGCTCTCCAGCCCCTGTGCAGGGCTCCACAGCTGCCAGAGGTGTTGGTCCCAATGCAGGGAGGCGATTTTTAGTGCTCCCACCGGTGCAGCATCCCACCAGCACGCCCGTTCCCCGGTCTCTGATGGCCATGAGTTTGCAACCTGGTGCTGCAGTGATGGGGAGCCTGCGGTGGGCTGGGGTTCGCAGCCTGACTGGGCGTCCAGTGTAGCTGCACAATGTCACCCGTACCCGTCCTTCCGCCGGGCCGGAGCTTGCAGGGACAGCAGGTCCCAGCACGCAGGACTCTATCACCAGCTCAGCAGCCCCTGCTTACGTGGGGAGGGAGCATCTCGTGCCAAGACCTATCCTCCCTGGGCTGCAGCTTGGAGGCGGTGATGGCAGCAGCTGACACACATTTTTTGGCCACCCGTGGCATCCCAGCGGGTTCCTCCAGCCCCTTCCCAAACCCCTCTCCAGGAGGTGCTGGGGAGGACAGGGAGGGCGAGCAGGTGCAGGGCAATGGGCAGGCGAAGGACCAGAGCTGATATTTTCCCCCCAGGGGGTCTGAGAAATACCCTGGCTGGATTATTGACAGTCCAGAGCCTGGGAAAAGGGTCCAGGCGTCAGATATTTCCCCGAACCTCTCCTGCTTTGCAACGTGCCCACCAAAAAAAAAAAAAAAAAAGGGATCTGACAGCAGTAAAACTGTCGGGCGGCTGCTGCTGCGTTTTTTTAAAGTTCTATGATAGCTTCTCCCCCCTCTTTTTTTAATAGCTAATGCATCTGTCACTACTTTCCTAATGAGCTTTCCGAAAGGGCCTTAGGGACCTCTACCTATCCGTGTGGGTTTGGATAGGAGCTTACTCAGGGGAGGCAGGGAGAATTCAGCTCCCGGTTTCACCCCCGTCTCCTCCCCGCCGCCCTCCCAAACTCCTCTCTCCGAGGGCAGGTTGTCCAGAGGGAGGGGAAGACAGCAATATCTCAGCGCTCGGAGAGCTGGCGTGCACCCCCTGCAATCACAGCCAATAATGACAAAAAGACGGGGCTGCTGCCAGAGATAGAGAGCTGAGCTCCAAGCGTTACAGCAATGTCACAGCCTTGGGACTGCTGCTGGCTGCTACTGGAAAGAAATTTCCTCACAACAGGCAGAGTTATAGGAAGGAGCCATTGATTGCATTAAAAAAACACCCTCCCCACCTCTTTTTTTTGGCATGGATTTTCAAGGCTTTTTTTTTTTTTTTTCTCTCCCCCCCCCCCCCCTTCTCTCTCCATTTGCCATTGAAGTTGCGTTCAATAAAACCCATCGCCCGAGAGCGTCTGTTCGCATGTTCTCGGCAGCACAATGGGCAGAGGACTGCAGTGTGCAGACGCTCAGCCAGCCGCACGCAGACAATGAGGGGGTGGGAGCGGGGCGGGGGGGGGGGTAGGGACCTCTTCGTTATGTTTTTTTTTTTTCCACCTGCCGGCCCCCACTGCTAATTGTAATCACAAAAGGCAAATGGGAAGGGACCAGGGGAGCAGGGCTGCGGTTCACTGGGGTCATGGTCTCCATCAGTCATTCTCCCAGCCTGTTGCTGGGTAAAAGCCTGGCTCCCTCGGTTTATCAAAACGACTGCACAGTAAAAGCCTCTTAACCGCTACTCCCCCCCCTTCCAAAAAAAAAAAAAAAAAAGCTGTTTTAACTGACTCAAAAAGCGTGAACTTCCCACTGCAGTCCACGGGAGACTTTCCGTTGACTTCTTTGCGCACAGACGGGAAAACAGAGGGTTTGGTGACTCAGATGCAAACCTGGGATCTCTTCCTCTCTCTGACGCTGCTGGCAAATTGTTTAGGGCCCAATTCAGCGAAGATTCAGCAAGGGGACGAATGCCCCTGTCCGTGTGCCATCTAACAGGGCATGAGAAGATGTGCTGCTTGTCGGGACAGACTGCGCCGTGCCCGAGTTCCCCCCGGCTGTAAAACGTGACAGCGCTAACCCTACGTTGCGTGGTGGTGGAGGAGCTAATGACTGTTAATGCCAGGGAGATGCTTTCAGATCTCTAGATAAAAGGTGCTCAAGGAGGGAAAATTATTATCAACATGGGCCAAATGGCTACAGGGGATTCGAAATCTGTTTGTATTTGTAGGATGTAACCACTAAGGAGGGAGAGACTGGGACAATGGAGCATGCACAGCACTAATGGAATGAGCGTAGGAAAGAGGATATCTCTGGAGACCCTTAGAAACCATTTCCCAGTGGTAAGATCTGCTTGGGTTGTTTGTTCTTCTTCCCAGATGAGAGCTGCAGTCGTGGACGCTTTTATCACTTACGGCCTGGACTAGACAGAGGGACAGAGCGCGTGCTGTAGGGACGAGCCTGCAGGGCTCTCCGGTGGGTGGGCTTACGCATCTAACTGGTCTCAGCTTCCATTTCTATCACTCAGAGCTGCGCTTTATAACAGAGGGATCTGGACTGGAAATTGTAGACCTGTTTTTCAAGCCTGGGATGCAGATTTGGCCTCTGGCGGAGGCACAAGGGCATGACTTTGGCATCTTGACTCTGCAGCTGCAGCAGAAAGGTTTTTTCGGAGCGTGCACATCCTCGTCCCGTCTCGGGATGGAGCAAGGGGCTGAGGGTACGGTTTGGGCTGGGGTGTGGATCGAGAACGGCCCCGCGGCAGCGTGTGAGCGTGGCGGTTCCCCGAAGCCATTTCACTGGGAGATGCGCTTTTTCCAGCTGATTCATGCTGCCGGTGCAAGCCCGTTTCTTGTCGTGGCAGCAGCAAAGCCTGCCGAGGCTGCGCATACCAACGCGCAGTGGTCCAGCCTGGAGTCTCCCAACAGGCTCTGAGCCTGGTGGTGCCAGGTGCTGTACAAACACACGTTTTCCCTCTGAGATTAAAACCGAGTCAGACAAGCTGTTTATTATCTGAGGTCTGATAGTGCCTAGAGACCTGCGCGGTGCTGTGCAAAGCGCCGGGAAAGCGTGGAGGAGACGGGCAGCCTGGCTCCCAGGAGCGTGCATCCCTGCTTAACCCACGCAGCCTCGCTGACGGTGGCACGCACGGCTCCGAAACCGCGACGTCGCCTTGCCTTTGCACCGTGCCCGTTGGCTGAGACAGCCCCATTTTGTGCTCCAGGGAGCCGCAGCCTTTCTCACTGAAGACCTGCAGCGCACCATGCTCTTTTTTTTTTTTTTTTTCCCTCTCCTGGACACTTTACTTAGGTTCTTTCTTCCCTCTCATTTTCTCTACCATCAAATGAAAGCCATTCAGACCAAAACGGTTCAGTCTGCTCTTTGTGTCTGGAAAACAGAACACCAAAGACAGCTGGACCTACCCGAGATGGCCACGGCCGTGGCAACAGTGGCTCTTTGTTAGCGCTGTTGTCTCTGCCCCTATCTCCAGCGTCTGGGGCCCTGTCTCTTTAAAGCTTTAGTGTGCTGTGTCAAAGCCAACAGAGAGTTCAGCTTATTAATGGATTCGCTAGGTTAATATCCCAACAGTTTTGTGGTGTGTTTTTTTTTTTTCCTCTTTTTTTTTTTTTTTTTTTTTTCCACCGGCATAATTTAGAAAGGGGGGAGGGGGAGAGAAAGATAACCCAGTCCCATTTCTGGGGAGGAGGGCACGGCATGGCTCATTGCTTTGGAGAAATGGAGCTGGAATGGATGGTCGGGGCCACGAGGAGGTGGTGGCCCAGCCCTTCGCCTTCCTGTCTGTATGTACATCTCTCTCTATCTCCTTCTCCTGCGGGGTTCCCTGCATCAAAGCTTCTTCCAGTTCTTATGCTAATGAGGTGCATTAATGCTTAATGACTGTGAACAGGCTTGTTTAATTGCACCTATCTGAGCAGGAGGCACGTTGCTGTATAAGAGGGAACGACCATGTAAGCAGCTGCATGCCCTCCTGGACAGTCTTAATTACATGTAAAACTGATGTGATCTAAACCACCAGGCTGGTGATTAGTTTAGTGAGGCAGGTGGTACTTTGCAATTCAGTGCCTCAGAAACTCTAGAGCAAGTGAGATCAGATTCTTTCGTAGGCTATGGAGGATAAGGCAAGCCCTGATCATCCTTGAATTTGATGTTGGGTGGGGACAAGCACGGCATAGTAGATTAATTTAATTAATTTATTGCAGTTAGTTTGCAAAGACATTATCCGCCAGCGTCTGTGCAGAATACTGAGCAGTCCCATTAATGCAATGCTATTTTGCCTGTAAATCCTCTCCCCCCACCCCTTACAGGAGGAATGAGCTGCGATGGTCTCAGCTTTCTGCAGCGTTATCTCGCGCTGTTTGAATACGACTGATTGTCTGAACTACAAAGGGGCCCGGCGCTAATGCAAAGCCATCCCTATTGGCACTAGACCTAGATTAATGACTCTGCATGCATTGCCTTGGCTCTAAACTGGATTTCCCTAAAGCAGCTCACGGGCGCTGCTGTCTGCACTCCCGTATCCGTGCCTCTTGCCGGGCTGCAATTGTTCGGCTGGCGCAGGCGGCGGATCTGGGAGCACCTCCAAGTGCGAAGGCTGTTAAGTAGGGGTGCACAGGTACGAAGATACCTGTCATCGCAAGCCATCTGCTGCTAATTACCCAGCCTCGCTTCTTGCGATTATTTGTTTTGTTTTTATTCACCGGAGGGGGATTTAAGAATTAAAAAAAAAAAAAAGATAAAAAACAAACACCTTTTTTTTTTTAGGGATCAGTTTGGGCGGAGGAATAAACCGAGTGCGGCAGCGCTTTGGAGCGGTCGGGCTCTCCTGGCCCGCCATGGCCCTGGGGCATGTCCCCCCCCTCCTCGTCCCCATGCAGGACTCTTCCTCTTGGCCTCCTCTGCCCCGTCGCTTCCTCCCATCCCCGTCCCCGTCCCGTGAACTCTCTGATCTCTCCCTCTCCCTGCCCTCCGGGGCCCCTCAGGAGGCTCTTCCTGACGTTACTCCCACAACAACCACTTCCTTCCCCTCCCGGCAGCCCCTGGCTCTGCAACCGTCCCTGCCGGCCCCGGCTCGCCCGGCCCCTCGCTATCTCCCCCAGACCCCTCTCCCACTTCTCTCCTTCCAGCCGACGCTGTTTATTTTGTGAAAGGGCTTATCTCAGATGCAGAGGCTTTTTCCGCACAGGGTGAACCCGTAGCTGCAGGGCCACCGGGTAGGAGGCGAATCCTGGTCCTTCACGTCCCCGCTCCCGCTACTAAAGCCCTATCCCGATGTCCGCAAAGCCTGCAGGGTTTAGGGGTTAGAGAACCAACGCACCATGTTGGGTGCATTTCTCCCCAAATGCAGCCTCCCTCAAACCCAGTCTCCCCAAACTGTGTTGGTTTCTCCCCAAAATAAAGCGTCCCCTTAACCCCGCCACTCTTCAGGCTTGCTGGTGGGGATGGCGTCTGCCTGCTTGTGGTGGGATGGTGAGGTGGGAGCTGGGGAAGAAGTGGGCCAGGAGAGTGGTGGGGGAACAAGAGTGGCACATCTTCCTCAGCATCTTCATTGGTGTCTTCCTCAGTGTCTTCCTCCCAGCCAGTGCATTTCATGACAGGAGAAGACACCATGTCAGGGGCAGCAGCGTGAGGATCGCAGCTGAGGAGAGGGGCTGGCAGGGGGAGGCACAAGATGGCGGCTGCTCTGAGGGGAGAAGGGGGCCATGTTGGGTTTGGGATGGGAGCTCTCCTTCCAGAAGGGCGAGCCCTGCTCCGAGGGGCTGTGGCAGCCTGGCTCTCCATAGGAGAAGATGGAGGCCCTGCTGCGTGCCTTCTCCTCGCCCATCCCTCAGCTCTGTTCCCCAGCTTGTCCCACTGAGTCACGTTTTGTGTCGCCTTTGGCCTTGCTGGTGGCAGACTTCAGGTGGAAAGCGAGACATTTCCTCTCCAAAAAGCCACCCTATGCACAGCCCCGCGGTGGCCCCACTGAGGTGGCCCCGAGCATTGTGGCATCGCCTCTCACAAGCGCTCTGCCCCAGCCTAACACCAGCCTGAAAAGCCTTGCAGCTGTGGCGGACATGGCTGCTGCGGTGCCATCCCCTCACCTGGGCTGAGCGCCCAGTGAGGCACCATGGTGTTTTGCAGCAAGATGCCACAAAACCAGCACTGCTGCCACGACATCGGGGCCGGGGGGGCTCAGCCCAGCGTCGTCTGAGGGCGAAACACCCTCGCGCCCAGCCCCAGCCCAAGCGAAACCTTTTTTTAGCGCTCCCCTGTTTTCCAGGCGCACTTCCTTTCTTTTGATTCTTACCACCTACATACAGTCTGACTGCAACGGCAAAAAAAAAAAAAAAAAGAGAGAATTGCAACATTCAGTAGAAGGCTTTTCTGTCTAATGACGTTAAATTTATTAACCAAAACTCCAGCTGCACCAGGCTGGGATCTAATAATATTCAGGCTATGGAGACATCAAGTAGAAAGAAGCTTAAAGCCCTTTTTATTTCACAGTAAAACTGTCAGTAAATAACTGGATTGTCTTGAGACTGAGAAAATGGGGATTTATCTTCCTGAACATGAAAAGTGTGCTTATTTTTTTTTATCAGCTTCAAAAAGCCCCAGCAACCTTGATTTTCCTTCCACACCGTTCTCAGCAGCTCTGCCAAGCCCCAAAACCACACAAATCAAGAGACAGGCTCTAAAGATATTTTTAATTAAATTAATTCCTTTTCCTTCCTTCCCCATTTCTCCCTTGTCCCCTCCTCCATCCTCTCTTTCTCTCTCCCTGTGTCCCCAGCTAATGACTTCTAAGCACTGTGACATTTCAGCGCTGGCTGTCACTAACACCACACCTCCATGCTGGTTATAAATTGGGCACAGAGACATAAAATTCCCTGCAGAAGGTCCCCGTTTGATGATATTCTCCGAGGTAAATCTCCAATAGCTCCCTGTTTTCTTTAATAACGCTAATAGGCATAGATTAATTAAACTGTTATATTACTTCCTTCTTTCTACCAGCACCAGTTAGAAATCTTATTACCTGCTCCTCTCCGCTTGCCTTTTCCCCAAGGTGGTTCTATTCCAACCAGTTACCAAGGTTTCTCAGAGGCTGTAGCACAAGGTGAAGCTGCAGATGCTGGCTCCGCGAGGCCGGATCCTGCCTCCAGCCCTTCGTGCCGAAACCCCGCCGACCCCAACGGAGCGGCGCGGGCGGACGCGGGGTCGGGATCGAGCCCGGTCTGTCTGAAGAGGTTCTGTCTTGAAAGCAACAGCGGGGCTATTGTTGAGTCTGGATGCCCCCTCTAAAAGGGACCACAGCTGTAGGAAAGGGAATTGTATATATCCATCAACTCCTCCAGGGCCCCAGGATGTATTAGTTAAGATTGCGGGATAGCATGTCTCGGCTCTGCTGAAGGGCTCCTTTGAATGACACGTTGGATATACTGTTGCACATCTGGCCGCTGTATTATTGGGTTGCTCTACAGTTGCATTTTCCAGACCGCGGGAATGTGTCAGTCCTTGGGGGGCGCAGGGGACGACATGTGGGAAAATGAGAGGGATGCATCCTGCGGGGTGGGGTGGCTTTGGAAGGAGCCCGGCGGCGGCGGCGGGGAGGCGGGTTGGGGGGGGGGGAGCCGTGCAATGCTTTCACACAAAATGCCGTGTTGCCATTTGAAATCCGCTCCAGAGCTTCCTGCTCTAATTAAATTTGTCACCATCGTTACTATAATGCCTGCCATTCCTCCAGTGCTTTTTTGTTCTCAGGGATCCCAAAACACGACAGAGGCGAGGGCAGAATCGCCAGGTCCTCCCTCCACGCTTCCTCTGCGGGAGCTTTTTCGCAGGAAACCCAGGAAAATGCTGGTGCAGGAGCCGCTCTGAGGCAGAAGAGCAGCAGCTGGGTCTGGGGACACAGGTTTCTGAGCAGGGGATGTAGAGGCTGGACGGTCTGCACAGCTCTTGCCCTTACACGTAAGGTCTCTCCTGGGACCGCTAATTTGCGGTGGCACTGGAGATCACCCCGGTTGCAGGCCTGCTGTCACTTGGCTCGTCCTGCCCTCAGCCCCCTCTGCACAGGAGCCCCGAGCCCCCTCCGTGTTGGCCCCGATGTGGCCAGCCAGCCCTGCCAGCCTGCGGCTGCTCTGCGCCGCGCTGGGCCGGGAGGATCCGCTAATTACTGGCGGCTCTTAATATGGCCCCTGCACGCTGCCAGAGCGGCGTGAAGGGCTCAGAGCAGGAGACACAACCTGCTCCATCGTGTCTTCTGTGTCAGCCTGCGACGAACTGAATGCAAAAAGGCTGTCTGAGCCGCAAACAGCGGAGCCCTTGGAATTTTAAAGGTGCAGGGCTCAGAAAACAAAGGCGCGGCGATTGCGCTGCTGAATATTCATCCCGGCGCCTGATCCCACCAGGAGCAAAAGCCCCCACAGCGCCCGTGGAAGCGTATGGGAGGGACCTGGGTCTGAACCCCGTCCTGGGCTCCAGCCCAAGTCTGAGGGGGGAGGGCAAATTAGTCCTTAATGCACATATATCTTAGGCTAAAACCTGATAAGGGAACTCTCCTATGTTAATTTACCTGAGTTATTTACTATACTGATTGCTGAAGGTACTCTGATTAGCGCATGAAATATTTCTATACCTTCGGTCTGATTAACCCATATCTGCAAAATAAATATTTGTCTCATTATAGTTACGCGATCGTGCAATCAAAGACCCCGTCGTAATGGAAAAGGGAGAGAGTATCCATGTGGGAAAGGCGGGGAATGGTGACACGGGGTGGGCTCGAGAGCAGGACGCTGAGAAGCGCTGGTGGAGCTCAGGGGGGAGGCTTCGTGCTCACAGCCCCAGTTGGAGGGGTTGAGATGCCGGGGAGGGCATGGTCCTCCTCCCCTTTCACTGTGCTAACTGGGACTCGTTCCATTTGACTCAGCAGCCTCGCGCCAGTCCCAGCAAGAGGAGGGTCAGACCTCGGGAATCACAGGGGTGAGCCCCGGCAGGATCCCAGCCTCCAGCTTTCAGAAACAGAAGCAGGGAGTTCCCGGCAGCGCGGTGCGTGTGCCAGGCTCCCAGACGATCTCCTAAAATAGCCCAGCGCACCAGGCGGTGGCACCGGGGGAGAGCGCGGAGGATGAAGTGTTCAGTCTTCCTGGCCCAGATCCGGGCAAGGGGGGGGTTGGCAGCTCCCTGCCCGAGGCGGAGATGGCTGCAAGCGTGGTCTGGGCAGGAGGGCAGCCAGCACCGGGCGGCAGGGAGCAAATTTGGGGCAGCCGCCGGTGCCCGGCATCGCCGTGCGTGCTGGACATCTCCCCCCTGTGCAAGGGGAGCTGTAAGTCATCCGTAGGAGAGGCTCCCCCGCTCTCCCTTTACAGCGCTCTTTTGCATATGCTCGGTTAGGAAAGGAGAGGAGTTTTATTGTGGCTGTGCAGAAGAGCTAAGTCAAGAGGTTGCTTTATGGCTGGCGGGTCCCGGCGTGGAGAGGAAGGCGTCCCAGATGCAGCATATAGCAAGGCTGGCAGCGCCGTGCAGCACTGCTGCATCGCAGAGCGGCTGCGAGCACCGCTCTGCAAAAGAGCTGAAGTCATTTTTCTTCTAAGGGCAGGGGGTAGTGGGGAGGAAATATGAAGGCAGCCCTGTTGCTAAGGAAATCTGCTCTTTGTATGGTCGTACATTTAGGTAATGCTAATGAAAGGCCATATAGTAGCGAGGTGCAGATGTCAGCACTGTGCACTCCTGGATATTTGATTAGCATTTCTTTGACTTTGCCTCCTCTAACAGAAATACCTGGGTATGCTGGATATTGGGAAAATAACCCCCCCCCCCCCTTCTCCTCTGCCAGCCCAACAGCACACGTACGCAGGGAGAGGAAAAGCCTCACCAAAATAAGACGCCCCATAATGAATGTGTTTTTCCCCACACACGCACCCTGGAGAGGATGAGAGCAAACATGTGATGAGAACAGAAATAGTCCCATCACTTAATGCATTGCTGGACGGTGCCCAGCCGGCACAGCGATGAACCTGGCGTAAAGACCCGATAGCAGCAAACCAGCATAGCATCCTATTTAATGGCTGGTGGCCCACAGATGTTTTAAACCTCGGGACTGCAGCTCTCAGAGGTTTCCCTCCCGCCCCTAGCATCAGCGGGCTGCTTTTGGAAGCAAAAGCTGCGGACGCTCTATCCAGGGACCCGGCGCATCTGCGGATTAGCTGTTGCGTGCGTACGTGTGCGGTGTCTGAGCCCGGATCCGGGGATCTGGCTTGCAAAGCGCGGGGAGGACCCGTGCTGCTGCTCCAGAGCGCCGTGTCCTGCTCTCGAGCATCGCTGGAAGAATGAGTCAGCCGTTTTCCTTTGCGCGGGGGGTCGAGTGGATGCCCCTGCCTGAGTGTCACTAATAAAAGCACCCAGAAACGGAACCGCTCCGCGCTCGCATGTCGTGCTTGCGACTGTCTTAGAGACCAGCTGCTCTGCGTGAGACTTCCAGAGAGTGAGAGCGCTTGAATGAAGCCCTTATCTCTGCCTCTCGCTGTCTGTGCCGCACAGCGCACCGTGGGCTCGGCTCCTCTGTTCCTCTCCTTTTGCTCTTGCTCCCTGGGGGCAGCCAGGAGGGAGTCCCCTGGGAGCGCTCCAGCACCTGCGAGGAACGGCCCCTCCGGGGCTAAATCCAGGTGCTGGAGACGTCCCTGTGCCGCGTGGAGCCGCTCTCCTGGGGGGCAGCAGGGGGGCTCGCCTGCCCTTCGGGTGCTGCAGGCCGGGGCCGGCTCCCTCCCTGCCTGCCCCGCCGGCACCTGCCCCTCCCTGCCTCCCTCCCTCCGGTTGTGCAACATCCCAAGGGCAATTACAGCAGTGCTTACGTGGAGCCGTGATATTGGGAAAGTATTTAGTCATTTTAAACTGTTCTGCTGGTGGCTCCCCTCCCTTAAGGTGGTTCCTGTTTCTTCTTCGCCCTCTCGCAGCGCGTTGTGTCGCAGCAGCCACCGGCCCAGCATCTTCGGGTACCAGGGGCGAGGGGGAGCTCACCCTCCCACGGAGGAGCCACATTCCCATCAGAGGGCTCTTCCTTTCCTTTCCCCAGCCCTCTCTGCCTACTACAGTGATTTTAAAGCTTCCTTGCCTTTGCTCTCAGCGACAGTGATGTTGGGGGCGGGTGGGTTTTGAAAGCAAAAGTAAGGGGAAGGAGGATGCGGCGCTTTGATTGCTCTCAGCAGCTTCTGGGTGCTTCTCCATCCCCGTCCCCGGTGTGGTTCTCCCTGGACGCAGTGTGAGCAGGGCGATCCATTAGGGCACTTTGAGCGTGCTCCACAAGCCCACTGTGAGCTCTCCACTCTCCCTCTCCTCCTGCCATGGGACTGCATGGAGAGCATCAGCGTCGTGCGGGGTTATCAGGCGCTCGCCTGCAGGCAGGAGCCACCACCGAGGCACGGGTACCGTGGTGCTCAGCAGGAAACCTCGACCAGGAGCCACACGCAGGTCTGCAGCTGCCCTGCCACCACGCTGCATGGCTTGCCCCAGCTCCAGAGGCTCAATTTCAAAACTGAGGAGCGTTCGGGGAAGCCTGGGGACAGATGCACGCCTGAGGACAGACATTGAAAAGTCTGGGTGTTGTTTGCTCCAGAAAGATGGTGAAGGGGTGAGGCTGCGGTAGAAGAAGATGTGCTCACGTGCGCACAGGAACAACACTAAAAAATACATGGTTAGGGTCACAAAGTCAGGCGCTGAGCGCGTAAGAAACCCCAGTATTAAAGACACCTGAGCGGCTTGTGGCAGGCGAAGCGGTGTGCATTCATTAGGGCACTGACTTAATTTTGTGGCCGCAGGGAGCGTGCGGGACGGATGGGGCTCAGTTAAACACAGCTCAGTGTCCCCCGTTGGCTGTCCCCCACCGTTCTGTGCCCAACCCCGGCGCCTGTGTGCTGTGCATCGTGCGGATCCTGCTTGGAGGATGGAAATTGTTCCTCCTGGACCGTCCTCAGGTGCCAAACACCAGGCTCGCTCTCTCCTCTTGCTTTCCCTTTTCTCCCTGTGTCCCTTCCACCTCCAGGCTCCTTGGCAGGGCAGGGGGGGTAGCGGGACCCTCTGGGACCCCGCAGCAGGAGGGATACACCGCAGCTCCAGGAGGACTGCTGCAAGTGCAACCCATATGCTTCACCCTGCCAGCATTTCGTTCTCCATCTGTTTTTTGTTTTGGCTCAGCTAAACGCAGAGGGGAGAGGTGGGTTTCGGTGGGAACCTTCTGTCTGGCTGCCTGCAGCGTGCGGGACAAAGGAGGCATGGAGCAGAAAGCCCCAGAAGCACCCAGCAGCGGGCTGGGGGACTCGAGCAGGCTGCCTTCCTCCTGAAGCCCTGTGAGAAGCGTTCACGGAGGAGAAGCAGCCTTGCAGCCTGCTGCGGGCATGCACCGAGGGCTGAGCCAGCCAGGGCCTGGAGGGGACAGATGGAGGAATTAAGGACACCTCAGCTGGTCAGGGGGACCAAGGGAGGCGTGCAGGGGAGCTGGCTCCCGTACCTGGCCCGCCTTGGAGACGGGGCTGGGAGTTATCACGGCTTTTCTTAGCAAGAGAGCCCTCCACCGGAGTAACGTGCCGTGGACATAAAAGGAGATCTGGAGTGGGAATGCTTTCACCCTGGCTGCTGCTGAGGAGCTTGCAGTTAGCTGCTAGCAGTCTGCTCGAAGCTGGCTTTCTGTCCCAGGAAAGAGAAATTCGCAGGGTAGATCCTTCGCTGGCTTTGCTGGGGAAAACCAACGTGCTCTCAGCGAGGACCTCCCAGAAACGCAGGGCACGGGCACAGCGCGTGCCAGCCCCGCACCGCTTCGGAGGGAGCAGCTGAGGAGACCCCTCGGGTACCCCCAGGGCCGTTTGCCATCGATGGGACCCCCCTGAACGTCTGGGGAAGGATGGAGAGCTGGCTGTCCTCCCGGGCCGGGCAGGGGCCGGTTACACCCGTGTACAGCCACCAAAAAGGGGCTGATGAAGAGACGGGGGGGCGCGTGCGTGGCAGAGCACCACACGCAAAAGCCGTGCTGAAACTTGGCGTTCAGATGTCTGTACCAGCAGCCAGGGAGCTTTCCGGGAGGACCGACAGATTTCCTGCCTCACAGCGTTTGCTTAGAAAGTGTTCATAAATATCCCAGCCACCGCTAACCATCCTTTTCTGCTGGGAATTGCCATTAGCAGCTAAATTCGGCATTTTACATATAAAAAAGCGCCGAGGCTTAATTCTGCACGACGCTTCCTTCAAAGTCCTCACGAAGAGACGACTCCGGGCTGGATTCCGGCGGGAGGTGTTGGGGAGGGGACACCGTGCCGCTGCTCAGCACCTGCCCTCAGCACCTGGTGGGCGCGTGCAACGTGCTCGAGACGAGCTGCGGCGGCGGGAGCACGCTCCCCGAAGACAGACCTGGCGGCCCCGCGAGCTGCTGCGAATTGAAGTCATCTCCATCGAGCACGCGCCAGCGATGCTCCGTCAGAGCCCCAAAAGAGCCAGGTTTTTGCATCCCTGACGCTAATTGCCCCCCCCATCACGCTTCAGGTCCCTGCCGCAGAGCGCAGGGCGTGCGAGCAGCTCGGCCGTTTCCTGGACGTGCAGGGAGATTTCTGCCTCCTCGGCAGCTTTCTCAGAAGCGCCCGGACTTCCCCAGCTCGCAGCCGTGCAGAAGCAAGCTTGCAGCGAAGGGTCCGTCCACGCGGAGCTGCTGGTTTGGAAAAGAGACGGTGTCTGGTGCGCCGGTCTGCGGAGGAGTTTCCAAACGAGGAATTGGGATGCGGATTGGGATTACCCTGGTTCTCCCTTCTCCGAGCGTATTCCTTCTTCTGGAGCCTCACAGCACAAGCTCTGAGCCCGGAGGGCCGAGGTGGCTGAGGAGGCTCCTTCTGAGCGCATTTTGGGAGGGATCCCGCATTCCTGGTGGGCTCGGGGCAGCGAGCAGGGAGCTGCAGCACAGAGCGGGGAGACAGCAGGGGACGGCGGCTGCAAACGGAGGTGGGAAGGGCTGGAGGAGAGGACACGGCACAGGAGGTCCCCGCAGCTCCGGTCTCGAAAGCAGAGAGGCGTTGGCACAGAGCAGGAGGGGGTGACTCAGGGAAGTGTTGGTGTTTCCATGAAGATGCAGTTACCTGAGGACAGGAAGGAGGAGGGGACTGCAAAGGAGGGGGGGAAGAGCTGGAAGGAAAAGTCCCACTTGTGTAGGAATTGCGCTCAGGAGCACGAGGCTGTTTGCTTTGGAGCCGGCGGGTCGGTTGTTTGCTGTGAGCTGCTGGCTGTGTGCAGAGCAGGAGGTGGTTTGTGTGCTTGTTGCTTCAGGGCACAAAAAAAAAAAAAAAAAAAAAAGGAAAGGAAAGGAAAGGAAAGGGAAAGCTGCTTTTCGCGGAGGCCTGTGCTGCGGAGACGTCTTTAGAAGAGAAAAGGGAAATTTCCTCCCTGCTGCTGGGCAAAGGGGCAAATCCCAACCCGTGCAGCTGGGGAGAAGTCAAACGCAGCCCGGGACCTTCCTGTGGGGCACCGGCCACGGCGGGGCTGAGGTTTGTAACGGGGAGGAAAGGGAGAAAATGGGCTGTACTCACACAGCCACGCCAGGGGATGCTGGATGTGGCTTACGCCTGCCCTGCACCGGGGAGAGCGAGCGCATCTTCCCTCAAACTTCCCCTCCGTCAGCCCCTGGGTGATTGCAGCTCGCGGAAGCCTTAGACGCAGCCGTAGGACCAGCTCTAATTTTTATCCCGGAGGCAAAAATCACTGGAAATAATGCTTCATCACTCTGAAGGTCCTGACACCACCCTTAACCACCACATCACGAACCTCCTGTCGCAATTGTGATCTGCGTATGTGTCAAATCTTGCCTCGCAGATAAAAGCTGCTCCGCAGGCACCTTTTGTACGAAAATATGGAGCCTTTAAAATGTGAAAGAAACAACAAAATGTAGGACGCCACACAAAGCTGACCCACTGGGGACTCGGGGGGGGGAAAAAAACCGCAAGAAGGAGGGCTTGACACACAAAAATTGTTTTGTTAACAAAGCATCATTGTTCCACTCTGAATTGGTTTGACTGGAGTGGTAGAAACACCCCATCTGGAGACAGATGGAGAGGTTTCTGGCTAAAGGGGCGGCGGGAGGAGGGCCGGCTGACGGCCCGGCAGATAGCATTGTCTGCGCTACCTTGGCAATGGCAGGAGAGGGGCGGCTGGCAGATGAGGCGTCCCCCTTGCCACCCGCCTGCTCCTTCTGGATGCTCGCCGCCGGCCCCGTGCCGCGCCACCCGGGTGCTCGCGGTGGTGCCGGGGCCGCGCGCTGTGCCCGTGGTGCCCAGCGCCGTGAGATGTGGGTGCTGTGCCGGGCTCGCTCCGGCTCTCACCTGAGCATGGATTTTGGCTTGGGCAGGGCACAGCTGAGGTGTCGGGAGGGTGCTGAGCGCGAGCAGGGCTGCGGGGAGCTGGGGGCAGCAAAAAGAGTTGACGCAACCTCAGAGCGCATTGGGAAGGGGTGCTGGAGGCAGGTCTGTGGGACGCCGGGGGAGCAGCACCCTGCGTAGGCCTGGGCACCTTGCTGAGGCTGGAAATGATTGAGGGGAAATCTCTGCTCGACCGCCCGGGGCCTCTCAGCCCCAGCACCCGCTGAAGGCGAGGTGGTTTGTGGCAGCAGGCTCTGCTGGCACGGTGTCCGCGCAAGGACAGCTCACCAACAGCCCCTGCTCCCTCTGCTGCCTTCCCTGCCTGATGGGGATCTCCGGGCTGGGTTCTGCTCCTGCCAGCGCTTTGAGGGATCGTATCCTGCCCACCACATCTGAATTCCTGATTACTTGCTAATTGCTTGACACACTCTACTTGCAATGCAAGAGACAGGCTCACGTCATCCTCTGTGGTTTGCCAGGGGAGAGTGTGAACCTCTTTTTGACTCGCCTTGAAATAGATGAAAAAGAATAGAGCTTGATATGATTAATGTGAAAACTTCAGCTCGGTTTCCTGCCTGGGTGTCTTGGCATTACCATGCCTTGTTTTCCAAGGGCTGGGTGTGCACGGCTGGCAGCGGCGCGCCCGTCTGCGGGGTCCCCGGGAGCCTCTTCTGCCCGTAATCCCCCGCCGCCGGAGACATTTCGGGTTTGTGCAGCAGGCCGGCGAGTCGTGGAAGGATTCAGGTGGTTGCCTCGAGGCACTGCTGAGATAATACCTCAAGGGCTCCTATTCAAACCCACTGGGGCCTTCACATTTGCATGGTGGAAATCTATTCAGAAGCCCCGGGAGCCGAGAGGAACCCGCGCCAGCTGCGGGCAGGCGGTCACCCGTGCACAGGGGATCAGGGGAGCGGCACGGCTTAAACACAGCCCTGCAAAGCACGAGGGCGATGAAGGGAAAGGTGGTTTTAGGTCTGAGCCTCTGTGCTGCAGGCGGCAGTGGCCAGGGTTGTTCTGCCCATGCCCTGTTGTCCCCCGGCCACTGCAGCTCGCAGAGGCACGGAGAGAGCACGGGGAGGCATTGGCCTTGCTGCCTGGCTCACCAGCTCTTGCTTCCTGCATGACCTGCTCCAGGCTGGGTCCTGCTTGGGCTGAGCGGTGCTGAGCCAACCTAGATGGCCACAGCGTGGGGAGGAGTGTGAGGAGCGTCTGCGTCACGTCGCGCTGCTCAGCCCGGGATGTCCCAAAGCGTTCCCATCACCGCATCCATGGCAGAAATGCGGGTGACTTCAGGGTGAAACGCGGCCCCAGGGAGGAGGAAGGAGGGATGCTGAATGCGTCTGAACGGGCAGGATGGATTAAAGTAGGTTGGATGTGTTTTCCTGAGCTCTTCTGCAGGGTGTCGTGGTCGCCCTAGAGAGAAGGGAGCCGGACTTGATGCTCGGGCATCCGATTCCTCCTTTTGAAGGACTTTTGCCTACCCCAGGTTGCTGGGAACCCCATCGCCACAGCCTGCCCCAAAAAAGCATCATTTTGCTGTCTCCGATTCCAGGCCTGTGGCAGGCAGGGGCTGCCGGACTTGTGCACTCAGGCAGAGGCAAGGCACCAGATGCACGGCGCTGGCAGGAGGGCGGAGGTGAGGCTCAGCAGGCGGGTTCGCGGCGTGCCCACGGCCGCCACGTCGCAGTGCCCGTGGTGTGGCTTTGGGGGCTGGGGTGCCACCGGGGTGCACACCCCATTGCTCTGACACGAGGCAGCCAGCTCCTCTTGGAAAGCCAAACAATCCCCTGGGCACAGCCACCCGCCTCACCTCCCGCACCTCGCTCCCTCCCCGCGGCCACCGAACCTGGGGACGTCCCCGTCCCCACCGTGGTGTCCCAGCCGCTCGCTGCATGGTCCCGGGCACGTCGCGTAAATCCTTTAACCTGGCTTTCCCCCATGCAGAAGGGGGATAAAACCGGCGGGCTCGCTCTCTGGGGGCATGAATTACCGCTTCTGAGAGCCGCTGGGTAAGAGGCGCTAGGCAAAGCGCAGAGCAGATTAATCTGCAGCGTCTTTGCGTCGCGGCGTTGGCGCTAATCACCGGTGCGAAAGTGCCCGGGGAGGCCGGGAGCACGCGGGCGGCACGGTGCAGAGGCAGCAGCCTCAGCCGGGGCTCCTCGCCCGCCTCCCCGGTGCTGCCCGTGCTGGGCTCCGTGAATCAGCATTTCTGCAGCCCAAACGAGGCACCGGGGAAAGGCAGGAGCCTGTCGGGGCACGGTGGGGGGCCCTGCGGGGAGGAGAACGGGGGCACCTCGTTAAAAAGGGGCAGCCTGCGAGCTGGGGGTGGTCTCATGCCGTGGATTTGCAATCCGCTCCCTCTCGGCTTCTGCTCATTACCGCCGTGCGCCCCTCGTGAGCGGCCGCGAGGTAAACAAGCGCCGTGAGCAGCGCTGCCCCTCGCGCGTCCCCTCCCCGCCGCCGGCGGGGGAATGTGACAAGCTGGCACCGGGAGAAGGCATGAAAAGCGATGCGATCCGCTGCGCCGAGACCTGGGGAGATCCAGTTACAGGAACGGGGCTAGAACAAAAGAGATTTAGCCTCCAGGATCAATTCCTCTCCATTTTCCCGGCTGCGCACGTGCGTGTGCGTGCACGCGCGTGAAAGCCTCCGTCCCCGCCGGTGAGCGCTGCCGAGCACCAGCTGGGCTCTCCTCGGAAGAGCTGCGGTGCTCAGAAACGCTTGTTTTTCCCAAAACGGGGAGAGCAGGGTGATCCCCTGGGACGAATCTAGAAATAGCGAGGCCAGGCCGGGCTTTGCAACGCTTGAACACGAGCAGCAGAGCCAGGTGGCTGCCGGTTGCAGGAGCCCTGCTAAGAGCGCCGAGTCCGGATTGTTCCCCACGGATGCTGACACCTCCGCCCCTCCATCACGGCCAGAAAAAACCCAACCCTTGAAAAGCATTTTCTGCAACATCCCGGCTGTGCCAACGTCGCAGGAACCAGGACCCCTCCAACCCGCAGCCGTGGGGCCGGGATTTAGCGGGGTGCCACGCGCTGGGATGCTCGTCGCTCCTTTAGGGGGGAACTGGGCTCGTTTGCGGGGTTTTTTTTGGCATGGCGCCTTCTCCCAAATGCCGCCGGGGAGGAGCCGTGGAGAGCACAGATGTGCATCCCGAGCATACCGCAACAAGGTTCCTGATTTAAGGGCTGTGATTAACCTCTTTCCGACGGTTGCTAACCAGGTGCAGGATCGTAACGGGAAGAGGAGGAAGCTCAGCGAAAGCAGCCAGCTTTCCCCCGTCACCTGGAGCTGCACATGGATGCCATTTTCTGCCTGGAAATTTGAGTTGAGGATTCGTGAAGGGCGCAAAGGCACCCCTGTGTGTAGCCGTGCTGCCCCGTAGCTGCTTTCCGGAGCCCGTCTCCTCCTTCCCAGCTCGGGATCCTGCAGACGAGGCATCGCCGCGGCTCGAATATGGCACGAGGCTGGGGGGCACCCAGCTTGGGCTGTGCGTGCAGGGGAGCCAAAGGGAAATGGGACAGAAAATCAGCCCGATTCCCCCTCGCTTGGGCAACATCCGCCGGGCAGGCAGGGTACCCAGGGCTCCTGCCCGCAGCTTTCTGCAGGACCTTGCTCTTTCAGGGGTACGGGGAGGAGAGGAGCAGTTTTCTGTGGTTAGGCATTAAAAGCGGGCGCGTTGCGGCTTGTGTTTCGTCGTCAAAGGTCAAACTGTCCTCAAAGGTTAAACCCGGAGCTGGCAAACTGGCTAATTTTTAGGAGACCTGGCACACTGAGACATTCAGGGCACACATTCAGGGCATGGTGTTGCTCGCACTGCTTTCAGCTCCTCTGCCCCGGTGCCGTCTTCCCGGCTCCGTTTTTGTGTGCACCACCAGCGCCATATTTCACCCTTTCCCCCCAAAATACCGCCCTGGCATCACATTTGGGTTTAGGTCCCCTTCAAAGCTGGCCGCTGGCCGGCCAAATCCTGTGCTGTTTCTCCCAGGGAACCTGCACAGGTGGGTGGGTGCTGCAGAGCTGGAGTCAGCCTCTGCGTGATGCTGGGGGGGGCTCAGCACCGCCTGTCCCCCCACGAGTGGCACATCCATGTCAGCTCGCACAGCACCTGAAGTCTGCCCCCCATTTTTAGGACATGCAAAGCGGTCAGAGCAGGGGGAGCCCGGCTCCTCCTCCCCTCGCCACCTCCCCAGCTCCTCCCCGCAGCCAAGACCTGGATTTTCCGCTGGGTCTCCCCGGGCAGGGAGCGGTGGTTGTTGTGCTCCCAACACTTCGCAGAGTCAAGAGCTGTCGAGGCCCTCGGAGCAGGGCAAGAGCAAGGAGAAAACGGGCCAGGGGAAAGGCAAAGAGGGCAACCGCCACGGTGGCGAGGCTACGGGCTTGGGAAATGGGAGGAGACAGGGAAATTTATTAAAAACAATTAATAGCTGCTACAACCAAGGGCTTAAACTGAAACCAAAGCCTTAGGGAAAGAGGAAATGAAGTGGCTTCAGATTGTTATTTTATTGCTTAATATATTTTTTTAAATATGATATGTTAAATGCAAATAAGCATTCTTACAGAGCAGGAGAGGGAGGGAATGGAAGACATGCCGGGAAAAGTGAGTGGGATCTAGGTTTTGCATCGTTCGCTGAATTACTGGCAGGTCTTTTGTAACATCTGTTAAAAATAAAACAAACATTCATTTCCATTTCTCGCTGCCTGAGATGGCTTCTGCAAAAAATTTCAACCTGTCCAGGAATTTGTCTTGAATGTTGCCCTCCCTCTCCTCACGCCTCCTCTTCTCCAGGGGAGATTTCCTTCCTGCACTTCCCAGGGGCTCCATTAGCCCCACATTAAAGCCTTTTTACTTTGCTCTAAAACTCTCCATCGAAGTAAAAGGAATTCTAATAAACCGCTGGGAAGACTCGGCTATTCACTCTTTCCATGGAAACACGGCGCTGCCTCGGAGCAGAGCTCCTCTCCACGGAGCCTGGGTCACGGCGGGAGGAGGCCGAGGAGGGATGGAGAGATGGTTTCCATTATAAGAGACCTTTTGAGGGAAATAATCGCCGCTCTCCCACCACGGAAAGCCTTCGAGATGAGGGGTTTCGGCACGCCGAGGGAGCACGACGGTGTTGGAGGGGTCGTGGCGTGCAGCAGCGATGTGCTAGGCACCCAGAAACTCATTAAAACACCAGAGGAGCAGAAAGCCGAGCTCACGATTCCTCTCCCAACAGAAGGGACAAGCTTGGGGGCGGATGAAGCTGCTGGGAGGTTTGGGATGGGGACACGGGGACAACGAGGGGATGGCATGGCTGGGGGGACACTGGCAAATTTGGTGGCTCCTTGCCTAGGGCGATGCTGCTGCACACTGGTGAACGTCGTGGCAGTGCGGGCACCAGGACAATGTGTTTTTCGAGGCCCCAAAAGCCTGAGTGTAATGGGGGCAGCTCGGGAGGGAGGGAAAAGGGTCTCATGGCTTCATCCCAAGCACCAGGCAGTGCCAGTGTGCGGAGCAAGGTGCCGTTGCACCCCTGGGTGACCACGATATGATGGAGCTGGAGCATCCTTGTAGGCGCAACTGTCCCGAGAGCTACCACGCTGCCAGATGAAGGTTTTTTTTTTTCGAAACGCCGGGAAGCTCATTAGAAATAGCCCGAAGGGCGAAGTTAGGAGATGGAAATCCATCGGATCCGCTCGGAGCTGGTGCGTGGCACTGGGTGAGAGCTGGAGGAGGGGACGCGGGGTCCCCGCGCACCAGGAGCCAAGAGCAGGGGGCGCAGGGCGCAGTCCCAGCACCGGGTGGTGGGGACCAAGAGCTGGCTGCAGGGGCTCGGATGGTGGAGAGCAACCAAACGCATCCCACATGGAAACCACGGAGCTGCGGGGCCAGCGGAGCCCAGCAGGGCCAGGGCTGGGACTCATTTTTCCCACCGGGAGGAGGAGGAGGAGCGGGAGGAAGCCTTATCTTTGTAGGTCGCCGTGGCGAGACACCGCCGGAGCCGGAGCGCCTTTGTTTTAGCAGCTCCAGAAATGACACGGCAATGAGTCATTTTTTTTTAGCCCCCCCGGCAGGGGGGTTGCTTCCAGGGAAGCCTCCGACTTTTCTCGGCAAGGTGAGCCCTGCCCTCCGCGCGTGCGGGCGGGCGCCGGGGAGAGGCTTTTCCGCGCCGCTCCGTGCCGGCTCTGCAGGGCGAGATTTGCTCCTCGGAGGCAGGCGCCAGGTGCGAGGGGCACGAGGGCCGTACCCGGCGCTCACGGCACGGGCTTTGTGCCGGATTTTGCCAAAAAGAAACTTTCCCTTCGGCACAGCCACGCAGCGGCATCCTCCAGGAGCTCGGAGGGTTTAACGAGCGGCATTAATTGCTCTGGTAGGCGATGGTCGGGCGCGGCGGGGTCAGGCCGAGGCAGACGCAGCGTGTCACGCGCGCGAACGGGGACGACGCTGGCACCGCCACCTCGGAAGGGCTGAGAAATCCCCAAATCGGCCTTTGTGAAACCGTCCGTCGCAGCCGCGGAGCTCCAGAGCCGCCGGAAAAAATCACAGCGTGTAGCGCACGAAGCGTTCGGTGGCGATTTCATTTGCATACGGGGCTCGCGGGGGCTTACGGTTTCCACCTTACTCCTTGACACGGCGAAGCCAGGGTTTCAGAAACACGAGGCTGAGATTTTCCCAAAACCACGGGATCCCAGGAGCCGGGGATTTCAAACGCGACCGGGCTGCACCGGCTCGCCGAATTGGCGGGACTGTGGTGTACAACTTCCAAGTCCTTCGGTCTCCTCTCCATCCCACAGGAGCAGCCGGGGCTGCTGCCTGTTGGGTACATCCCGCCCCGGCTTTTTTACTGGGTTGTACTGGGTTGTACTGGGTTTTACTGGGCGGGCAGGGTTGCGGTTGCAGCCCACAGTGCCGAATGGTGGCGGTGCAATTCCCTGTGATGGCTTTGGGGTTGGTGGTTCTGGGGATAAGCACCCAGCCCCCGGAGAGCCCTGAGGTCCCAGCTCGCGTTCCCGTCCTGCGGAGAGGCGCGCGTGGGCAGGCCGGGGTGGCCTCGAGCACGCTGTGGGGTTTGAGCTTCGGGGCTGGGGCTGGGGAGACGAGAGCAAGCGGTCTGCTTCGTCAGCCGCAGGGTCCCCTTAGGAGGATTTCGGTCTATTTTGCAGCTTGATCCACGGTATCTCGAGTAATTAACAGGGAAAAGAGAGGGCCTGGTATCCATCCTTCAAGAGCAAGGGGTTGAACGGGAAGGCAGCACCTTGGAAGCGGATCAAATAGCTCTCCAGCCCCCCGCGTGCCGCGCTGCGCTATCAAGGTGAACGGCTGTGCCTCAATTAGAGCGGCGCAGCCCGGAGCAGGGCTGAGCGTTTGCACCCTTTTAGCCAAAGCAGGAGCACGCGGGGCTGCACCCCGGGGTGCTGGGGCCACCCACGCCGTGCTTACCCCCCACCTGGGGTCCGTCCCCCCTCCTCGCCTCCGCTCCGGGTTTTATTTCCCCTTTGGCAAATAAAGCGGCGTGCGGGGAAGGACGGCTCTTTGTTACGCTCTCCCTTTCCTCCCCAGCCTGAAAGCACCCCAAAAAAAGCAATCCTGCCCAGCGACGAGCTGCCGCCGACCCCAAATCGGCCGGGCAGCGCGCACCTAAATCCCCGCAGATGCGCGGCGCCGGCAGCCTGTATTTTTCCTGTCGGTCGGCTGCAGCTGGCTGTGCCGCGCCGAGAGCTGCAGGTGCGATTTGTTCATTTGCCTCCACCCCCCGCGCTGCCTCCAGCCCCCCCCTCTCCTTTTCTCCCCATCCCCGCTGCCGTGCGAGCCCACCTAACCCAGCATCGCCCCGCTGCGGGGCCGGGGAGAAGGGGGGGGGACACGTAGGGGAAGCGGGGGGGGTTTAATCTGATCCTGCGAGGCTGGAAGAGGAAAAAAATCAAAACTATAAAGGAGGCAGCAGCCTCCTCCTTTTCGCTCTCCCCCGCTCCAGAGGATTAAGCCTACAAAAAAAAAAAAAAAAAAGAGGGGAAAAAAAAAAAAAAATGTCTGCAGCTTTCTGTTGACCCTGCATGATGGCATTTTTGCGCTCTGTGTGCTGCCTCTGCTGATTGCTATTCCTGGCACAAACACACACACGCACACGCACACACACGCGCACACAGACCCAGCGCAGCTCGCACGGGCACGGCAAGCCGGCGACCCGCTCCAAAAAAAAAAAATAAAATAATAATAATAATAATAAAAAAAAAAAAATCCCCCGAACCCAAACAAACCCCTCGGCGTCCCTGGCCACCCTGCCCGCCGCCGGCCGCGTCTCTGCGGGGCCAGCCAGCGGCACGGTGGCCGCTCGCCCTCTCCTCCACCCCACTTCTCACCTCGTCCCTAGCTCCACCGAGCACTTTCTCCTGTCTGCTGGAGCCGCCCGCAGCCAGAGCCCTCCACCACTCCTACCGCTGGCATTACATTTTCAGGCTGGATGCTATAGGGCCGTTTCTAATTACCTTATATCCCCTAGTGGTCTATGAATAATGGTTAGTGAAGGAGCTCAGAAGGGCTGCTGAGAAGGGAAGCGAAAAAAAAAAAAAAAAAGGAAAAAAAAAAAAAGAGGAAAAAAAGAGAATTGTGCTATTTCTCACATTTTTTTTTCTAAGGATCTAATCTGGCTACTGTGTTCTGGAAGAGGAGGAGAGAGAGACAGCAGGAGAGAGAGGAGAGAGCAAGGAACATCGCAGGTATTGTTGCAAGCTACATCTTTGTGCTTTTTGCCTTTTTCTGTCTTTTTATCGAAGCTGCAGCAGGATTGGAGGCGGGGGGGGGGGGTGTTGCGCGGACGGGGCTTTCTCCGGGGTTTATTTTTCCCTTGTGCAACTCGTGTGCCGCGGCGACCGAATGGATGCACGGCGCTGGCACCGCGGAGTTTGCGGGGGGGGGGGGTGTCCGTGTGCGTGTGTGTGTCCTGCCCGCGGCGCCCGCAGGGGAGGGGGCTGCTTTGCTTCGCTGGAAGTAATAAAGAAATCTGCAACCGGTCCAGAAACCCCACTGACTTGCCGATGGATGGGTGTCGGAACAAAGCTAGGGGGCTGAGGCTCGGGATGTTCGTGCCTCTGCGCGGGGAGGAGACGGGTGCGTTTTGCTCGTCCTGCCTCCGACTTCTCCTGAAGTTAAAATAAAAACCGGGCAGGGGGGAGGCTTTGAGGGGAGGGGGGGCTGCTTTTCCTGCGGGAGCTGGCGGCGTGCACGCCGCTAGACTTCCAAAAGTTGCGGTGCCACCGCGGCCAGGCGCCTGCCTGCCCCCGCCGCTGTCTGCACGTGAGAACTCGATCTATTTTCTTTCTTCCCTTCGGTGGGCAGCGGGCTGGCGGGGCAGGAGCAGTGGGGTCTAGCAGACAGGCGAGCGATCACGGGGCTCGCACATCTGGTTGTGCGTTCGGAAAGCCCCGCAGCGGGACTTCCACGTCCCCTCCCGCTCCCTTTCTCCCACGGCAAATTTATACCGAAATCGTCCGCCGACATTAATAAACAAACAAACCAGCCAAGGGCTGACAAGCCCGGCGAGGGGGGGCTCGCTTCTCCGAACCGGAGCGTGCCGGTGAGGGGGGAGGTTGGGGGGGGGCATGTGCGCTTTTGTTTTAAATACCGAAATGGCAATGATTGAAAACATATGAATAGGATGCAATGCAGAGCGTGTGTGTTGCAGGGGGCGGGGGGAGCTGGAAAACTGCTTATACGACAGAAGCGGAGCTTGAATGACTGTGTCGTAGATGAAAGCCGAGGGGTCTGTCCCTCGCCCGCTCGCCGGCTGCGTGTGTGCGTGCGTCTGCGGGCTGGGGTGGGAGGGGGGGGTGAGGCTTGAGAAGGCGAAGAAATGATCCTGCGAGCGTGCCACCCGCGGGGGGGAAAAACCCGGGGCGAAGCGCGTGGTTATAGCCGGGGGAAGTTTGCTTTAATGGAGCCGGCTGAGCGTACGGGAAAAGAATAAAACGAGATGAAAATGCGCCCGTGCGTGCGCGTGGGGGGGGGGAGACGGGGGGCGCGTGGGGACGGGGAGAGCAAGAGGGTGCTGGCATCTCCCGGCCACCCGAAGGCGTCGGCGGTGCTGGTGGGGTCGGGGAGGTAGCGGAGCGTGGCCGGGGGGTTCTCCGGGAGGGCGTTTATTTGTGCGGAAACGGGGATGGAGATGGAGATGGAGATGGAAGCGACCTCCCGGGGAGCGCTGCGGTCCCCGGGGAGAGGCTCCGGACCCGCGCCGGGGGTGCCCTTCGGTGGCTGCCCTTCGGTGGCTGCCCTTCGGTGGCTGCCCTTCGGTGGCTGCCCTTCGCTGCTCGCCCTGCGTGGCCTCGCTTTTGTGTTTGTTTGCATCCGAGGGGGAGAAGGGAGCCGGGGGGGGGGGGGGGTGGTGGCGAAGGCGGGGAGAAGCCGTGAGGGCGGAGAGCCGATTTAAATTGGACTTAATGGATTCCCAGGGCAGCTCTTTTAGATGAAAGTCAAAATAAGAGCCAAAGTGAATCTCGGCAGACCTGTCTGTTGCATTAGAGATGCAGCCTTCCTCTCCCTCCCTCCCTTTTTTCTTTAAAAGAGAGGGGAAAAAAAAAAAGTGTTAGCCGCACAGAAGACAGAGTTTCTCGTTCCTATAATGAGAGCTCTAATTGAAGAACTTACGGCCTCTTGGGAGAGCCTTTACTGATCGCTGCTTTTGTTATTCGTGCCGCACGCTGTTTTCTTGCTTTGGGGGGGCCGGCATGCGGCTGGCTGCGCCGGGGCTGGGTGCGATGCCGTCCCCCTGTCACCCCCCCATGGCTCTGGGCAGGTAAGGACCCCTGGCCCCCCCCCATGCCGGGCTCCCCAGGGTGGGCTCGGTGGCTGCTGACGGATGCGCTGTGCCCAAGGAAGCGATGAGACCCCCCCGGAGCCGGCGTGGGGGGAGCGCTGCAGCCTGGCTGCGGGTGGCTGTCGTCTGCGCAGGACCCCCGGGCTGCGGGACGGATCCTGCTGGGGCCTGAGGCAATAGCGGGGAGCCCCGGGGGGGTTAGGGCTCGGGGGGGTGGGTTGTGAGCCTGCTTCGTGCAGAGGGAGCGATGCGTGGCCCATGGGGACCCGAGGGTGCTGTCTGCAGCCCCAGTGTCGCCCGGAGGGGACAGGCGTCGTGCCAAAGCCGCGCGGCCCCTCTGCACGCCCGGGGTGCCAGGTGGGAGAGGTGAGAGTCCCCCCCTCCTCCTGCCGTTTCCACCGCCCAGCAATTTGGGATGGGGACGGGCTGGGGGCCCTGCAGATGGGGCTGCCCCGTGATGGGGTCTCATCACCCCCCGCTCCCTGTGCTGGGTCCCGTTGGGTGGCAGCTTCTTCGTGACCGCAGGGCGGTGGGGGCTGTCCCCAGGTTTTAGCGGAAAGCTGCTGGGGACAGGTCCTTGCTGCCCCCCTGTCCCCCTCCCAGGCCTGGAAACCTTTTGCAGCTGTGTTGGGATTTCCATGGAGGAAAAGGAGAGCGCTGGGGATGCTCTGTGGCGGGGGACACGCGGGGAGGCCAAGCAGTTCCCCTGGGCAGCTGATCTCCCCAGGAGCCGTGCGCTGCCCCTGGCAGCGATGCACCAGGAGCTGCAGGCTCTCCGTCATCAGTCCCAGTCCTCCCATCGCCAGGTGTCGACACCAACAGCTTTAATTTCAGGCCTCTGGTTCCGTTGCGTCGCACTTAGCGGTGATCCCGAGATGCCACCGGGCTTTGCAACACCCTCCTTGGGCAGGTCACCGTCCCCATTTTGCAATGGGGTGGCTGGCCAAGCAAGGGACAGGGGGATGGGGGGCCCGAGGTGGCATCCAACCTTCAGCGGAGGACCTGGGAGGGCACCTGGAGCTGCTGCTTTGCCCGTCTTTGCCAGGAAAGCCCCTGCTCCGGTCCCTCCATGCCCTCGGTGCCAACAGCAGCGGATGCGCCCGGTCTTTCTGCAGCTTTTGCCCGAGCAAGTCCCATCCATTAATTCCGAGCCCGCGCGGTGCCAGGGCCAAAACCTGCTCCGGTGCCAGAGCTCCGATTGCTTTTGATGACTTTGGAGGTTTACCAGCGTGTGCGGGCAGGGAGCTCGGTGCCTGTGGCTGCTGTCCCCGTCCTTGCCTCGCCGAGTGACCTCGGCTGGCCCAGACACCTCTCGCCCTCCCGAGACGGGCACTGCGATGCGGCGATCGTCCCGGGCACCTTCCTTTTGGGCAGGCAGACCCCCGCTGTCATGGCTCACGGCTTCTCCTCCAGCCCAGCATCCGAGATCCGGGCTGAGGCTGGAAAAGCTGCCGGTGGCTCGAGAGCGTCTCACTGGAGGAGGGAGCAGGGGGGGCTCCTTTCTGGATTTGGGAGATCACCGAGCTCCAGCAGCTGGAGCAGCGCGCTCCCGCTCCCCCTGCAAGGCAGCGTGAGCAGCCACGGGCAGTGGATATCTTGACACCCCGTCAATCCGAGCCTTTTACAGCAGCAGTCTCTGAAGGCTGGCACTCTGCTGCACATAAGAAAACAAGTGAGAAGAGGGGGGGGGAGGCGAGAGCAAGCCTTCGCAGCCGACAATCGATAATTGTAGTGTCAGTCACCGCCTGTGAAGTTCCTGCATCGCACTTGCACTTGGAAGGGGGGGAGCAATGGGGGGGGGGGGGGGGCTCTGCCCCGGCCCCCGCGCAGCCGCCGCGGGCTGGGGAGCAATTGCAGGGGGCGAGAGCCTGGCCCCGAGCAGCGCGCGGGAGCCTCCCGCTGCATTACTCACCGCTTGATGTAGCTTGAACCTTTCAACTCCCTCCCCTTGGGGATGGAGCGGGATGGGCAGGAGGTGTCGACAGAGCAGGGAGAAATGCTCCGCGGCCTTTGGTTTGAGGGATTTTTATTTTTTTTTTTCACCCCCCGCCTCTTCCTTTTTATTTTTTCCCTTTTTTTTTTTTTTTTTTTTTTCCCCTTCCTTTTCCCACCCCTCTCCGTGTGCGTTTTGGGGGAGGAGGTCTAGTGTTCTCCAAAAAAAAAAAAAAAAAAAAAAAACCAGAAAGAAATCCTTAAAAAACAAAACCAAAACAACAAAAAAACACTAAGCCAGCTCCCCCTCATGTGCCTTAGCAAAAGGCAAGGCATAAGATCAAGGAATTCTTCCTTTTGTGCAGCTCTCAAGACCAAAGATCCGCTGGTGAAAAGGGGAGGCTCAGAGTACCAGGCACACACAAGTCTTAAAGGAGTCTTCCCTTTTGTCTCCAAGGCGATCAGCCGGTGAAGGGATCCACCAAGTAATTAAAAATTGCGCTGTCTTGATTGAGTTATTCCTGCTCGCATCCCCACCTGCCTATCAAAAGGCTGGGAAGGGCAGAAGGAAATTCCTGCTTCCTTCCAGACCCACCAGACACCGCCTCGCTCGCGTTTTATCCCAGGCAGCGAAGGAAATAAAAACGGGAACGGCTGGCGCGGTACCCACCGAGATCCCTCCCGAAGGATGCGTCCCTCTCCTGCGCTAACTTAGCGCAGTTAAGTGGCCATCGTTGGACTGTTTGGGAGGAGAACGAACAGATTTACGTCGCAGGAACGGGCCAAATTGTGGTCGTAACTCCGTGAAGTTGATGGAGAGCCGTCGGAGATTAATTTGGCCCAAAGTCTTGCTCCGGCCCTGTGGGGAATTCGCTGGATCCCTGCCTTGGTTGAAACCAGAGGCGTTCGGATGGGTTCGTTGCGGCTGCATTACACCCAGGTGGTGGATCAGAGCAAAAAATCACCACTGGTTGTATCCCCGGTGCCAAAGCACCGTAAATACGCGTAGATCTGTCAAGTCGTTCACGATTTCTATCACATTTACCACTGAGAACATTTCAGCGGGGTAGATTTATCTGCAGGGGCCGTGCAGCAGGCTCTGCGTGTACTTTGCCAAAGAGGCTTGAGCTCTGTCCTGGCGTCCTGATGCAGGGAAGCCTTTCTCCCCTTCCCCGGGGCATTTACGGGATTTCCACCCAAACGGAGCCCACGCTAGAAGTGCAAAGCCAAGCCTGGCCAGTGCAAGCCTGGCTGCACGGCTCCGGCTTGTTTTGGGGGGGAACGTCCTTGGTAAATCCCTTTGAGGCCGATCCGGGGTTCGGTTTGTTGCCTTGCAGTCAGACCTTGCTTCCTCCTCTTCATTGTCATCTCCTCTTAGTCACCGCTCGATGCCTCACCAGGGGACACCGCTCCTGCCGCATTTACGGCAGCGACGAAAATTTGCACTCAGGGCTCGTGCTGCGGTGGGGAGGGACATTTAGTGTCAGGGAGCCTCTGCCCATTCCCAGTCTTCGCCAACGTGCAGGTTTTGTGGAGGGCAGGTCGGGCACCGCACGTGTCCTGTGTGCCGGGGACGCTCCCTGGCATCCCCGGGTCCCGTCCAAGCTGGGCCACCTCGGCTCCCATCACCCAGGCTCCCAGGTGGAGAGGGTGAATGGAAATGAGGTGCTAAATGCAGGAGGAAAGGCTAATTTAAAATGTCTGTGGCCGCTGGCTGGCGAGCACACGGGCACCCCGTGGTCTGTCCCCCGGCTTGCTGCGAGGCACGGCCGTCCCCATGTGCCGCGTCCTTCGTGCCTAAACCCCAGCACTCTGTACCAGCGTGTCCTTCGCCATGACCAGTGCTAGAGGATCTACAGCTCCTGCTAATACCGCCACCTTTCACCAGCCCGGCGACTGTATTCTCCGGAGGAGAGCGTAGTCCTATCATAGCATGTCCTTCACCGTGACTGCTGCTGCGCGAGCGGCGCGGCGCGGGGCTCTAATACCCTGTAATTCACTGTGACTGCTGTGGCAGGACCTGCGCCGCGGTGCGCTGCGGCACGGCTCCGCTGCCTTCGCCTCCTGCCTCGCCTGCTCGCTGCCTGGCCCCGCAGCCGGGGCTGGGACACGGGGCACGGGTGGCAGCGGCAGCGGTGACGGGGACGTCGGAGCCGCTCCGAGGGTGCCGAGCCCCCGGCCACGTCCTGTCTCCGGCGTCACCCCCGGGGTGAGGTCCCAAAGGGGACGGGGGCACGGGGATGGAGCGGCCCCACGGCAGGCGGCTGGCACGGGGTGCAGCCCGGTAGGAGCGCACCGGGGTGAGAAGCGGCCCTGAGATGAGAGAAAGGCACGGTTCCTGCGGGTGGCTCTCCGGCGGCGTAATAAATGTCAAAAGCCCTGCGCACACAAAGGAGAAGGGGACATTTGGCTACCGAGAGCGTTTGTTCCAGGAGCTGATTTACTTTGAAGACTTAAAGCGTTCTCTGATGCTTCCCTCTCCGCTGGTTAACCCTGTTACTTTGCCAGTTAAATAGAAATGCAGCCGTCGTCAATAAAGCCCTTCTGGAGGCTCGGCTGTATAAATTTGCCGAGCCTTTCTCTTCCCAAGCACTTCCGAGCAGAGGTGCTGTGCCGGGCACTGCGCCCGCTTCTTCCCAGCCGGCTCAGCCTCTCCTCGGCAGCAGGTCCCAGTCCCCGCAGCTTTTATAACGGGTTGAACTGGGAGTCCCACAAGGGACAAGGGCTGAAGGCGTGACGTTGTTTGGAAAGCCCAGGGTTGGCATTTCTGCTTTGACACCCCTGCAGGCCGGGAGTGCCGCTGCTGGTTTTGCATCAGCTGGGTAAAAACCGAATTTGGCTCTTTGGCTCTCCTCCCCCCCCTCTCCCTGCTGCTTCCCCCAGCAGCGCGTGCTACGTATCTGCAAGCAGCCCTGAGGAGAGCAGGGATCATTAGCTGGAAGGATCAGATGAGATAGTTTCTTAAAAGGATTGTCTGATTTCTCTATTGATCAGCCTGATTTAAAAGGGGGAGCTGGGTCAGGGGGCATAAATTATCATTGAAGGAGGGGTGAAGGCCTCGGAGGCTGCGCTGCACTTAGCTGCAGTGCTGAGGAATGTGTCTAGCTGGAGGGACACGAAGAGCTGAGCGCCGTGGCTGCCGGCCAATTCAGGTCTCCTCCACGCCGAGCTGGGAATCGAGTCAAGGGAAGCGCACCGAAACTCGCCCGGAGCCTCGCCGCCGCTTCCCGCAGCGTGGCAGCCCCTCAGCAAGCACCGGGCTCGTGTGGATGTGGGACGAGGGGGCTGAACGCGTGGTTCACCCCGCTTTCCGTCCAGGTTGTGGCCCTGCTGGGGTCCCCCGGGGGCTCCGGGCGCCGCAGACCTGTCCCCGTGTGGTGGTGGCGGCTGCGGGCTCCCTGTGTGGTCTCCAGCAAGATGCTGAGCCCCGGGAGGTTCCTGCCTCCGCGTCTGCAGCACGAGGTTAATCTGCAGCCTGAGGTTGCTGCTTTCCTCTCTTGTGATCGCTGCCCGGGGCTCCTGCGGCTCCTGCCTCGGGGGTCACGGGGCTCCCAGCCCTCGCCTTTGTCCCCGCTCCAGCCTCAGGCTTAGGGGAAGAGGAGCGTGGGGACCTGCAGGGGACGTGCCCCCGTCCCCGTTGGTCACACAGGATAAAACCGCTGGGTCTCTGCGGTGCTGGCACAGATCACCACGAAGGGTGGCTCCCGTTCGGGGGGCACCAAGCCCGCCACCCCAGCTCGTTACGCAGTTAATCCTTGCAGCACGCGCTGAGCTCCTTGGGCAGCCGGTGCTGCCGGAGCGTAATTACTATTCACTCAAGGTACGGCTACCGGAGCACATGATAGCACAAGCAGATTACCGCCGAGCTGCTGGGCAGCGGCGTGTTTGTGTCTGTCTGGGTGTGGGGAGCACCCGTTTCCCCAGCACCTCCGCCCGCTGAGCACCCCCTGCGCTGGGCTCAGCACCCGCCAGGCCGTGCTTCCTGCTGCTCTGTGCCCGGGGGGCATTTGGGCTGGAGCAGGGGGGGCTCGAGGCCAGGGGTGCTGCACGTGGGGTGGGAACCGCTGCCCTTCGAGGTGCATACAGCCTCAGGCCCCTGCTTTCATCATCGGTGATGGTGGAGCCTGCTGTGCATCGGCCGGCATCTGTCTCTGCTTAGGGTTCGCATTTGCATCTCGGGCTGTGCTGGCCGGGGCTGGACCAGGGGGACGTGCAGTGGGGTCGTGCCTCGGATTTGGGGCTACCCCAGCCGTTACGGGCTGGCTGACGAAGAGGAACACTTGTGGGATGCTGCGGCCTCCCCGAAAGGGCTTTGTGCCCCTTACAACCCCACTGAGGTCTGTTCCTGTTGAGCCTCGCTCCCCTTTTATTTCTGCCTGCGCCACAATAAAACGACACAAGAAATGGGGTGGCTGGGCCGTTAGCGGGGTAAATCAAAGCAGAGCTGGGGGCGGGGGGAGCCTGAGGTGCCCCCCACGGGCCCGTGGGCTCGGGCCCCGTGTCAGTGGCCACCAGCAAGCGGCCGCTGGCCGGCATTATCCTGAAAATGTCACCGGGATGCCAGCCCGCCGCTCCGCGCCAGGACGCGGCGGGAGGCGATGACTCGGCTTGCTGGCATTGGCTACCATTTTAGAGGAAATGTGGAGCGGCGGGTAATTATTTCTCCTTCTTAATTGAAATTTCAGCCTCAGTGGTTTGCTAGAACGTGCGGGAGAAGGAGCACAGGCGAGCGTGACACACGCGGCGGGCTTGCCACGGGCCGAGGGGGAGAGCGGGCACAGGGAGCCCGCGGGCTGGCAAAGCATCGCGCGGGGACCGGCACCACGGGGAGGGGATTTCCACAGCCACCCCGCATCCCCCTCCTGCCCCTCCGTTTGCAACAGGAAAAGAACCCTAAAAATGCAGCGGTTTTAATGGTTTTTTTTTTGGGGGGGGGTGTTTGCTTTATTGTTTCTTTATTCCTCTATTTTGCTTGGGATGGAGGGCCAATTAAATGAAATTACGCGCTGCAGTCTGGCACCCCGCGCCGGCTCGGAGCAATCAGGTGTAACGCAGCATGGCTGATGAGAGCCAATCAAGATGTATAAATGAGGTGTTGACATTCAAACAGCAGGTACCCGCGCCGCCGAGCGCCAGCCGCCCTCGCTGGCTGTCGGGACCGCGCGACGGAGCCAGGCGTGGGGCTGCGGCACGCAGCACGAGGGCCGCGGCCTGGCGGGGCACCCGGGCTCCTCTCTCCAGCTCCGGATCCTTTCTTACGAAGCAGGGCAGTGGGAGCAGGGGGCTGGGTGCCCGCAGACCCCCGTGCCCGGTGCCACCACGTCCCCGCATCCCACCGGATCGTTGGCACCGCTCCTGGGGTCGCTTTGGGGAAACTGAGGCACGGAGCAGGATGGGGGCTCTCAGGTCGGCAGTGCACGCCTGGCTCTACGGGGAGAGTGAAAGGTTAGGGGTGCCGAGGGGATTTTGCGGGGTTGGTGGGGTTGGAGGACAGGAGGAGGGTTTTGGGGGCCACGGGGCTGCCGGTGCAGGACGCGGGGCGAGCGCGGGGCCGGTGCCGCTGCACCGAGCGGATCGAAGGCGCTCGGGGGCCGTCCGGGGAGGAGAAAGCAGCTCCGTGGCGATCAACCTCATCAGCATTTCCTGTCTCACGATGGAGAAATGGCATGTGGTGAGAGGCTCTAAAAATAGGCTCAGCAAACTTTTAACCGCATTTGCAGATGTTAAAGGTAAAACCGGAGCGAGCCGGCGAGAAAACACGCCCTGGCCGTGCCTCGGCAGCGTTCACCCAGGGCCATCCGCGGTGGGAAGCAGCCGCCCCCGGGGGGGGGGGACAGCGGGGCCGAGCCGCCGTCTGGCCGCCCCGCTCTGCTCTGCGTCCCCGTTAGGCGCGCTGGGGAAGGCATTAGGAGCAGGAGCACGTAGAGGCAGGCTCTGTCTAACAGCGCTGCCGGCTGACCCTGATTTGTAGCAGGGCTGAGCGCGGAGGCTCGCTGTAGCGTTACAGCTCTTCCTGTGGTAATCGCCGGCACGCGGTCACACGCACGGCGCTGCCGGCGGCGCGGGGAGGGGACGGGGGAGCAAAGGAGAAGCGGCTGCGGCACGAGGGGTGAGGGTGCCGCTTGGAGGGGGCACGCCGGGACGCACGCTGCCGCGGCGCGAGCAGCGTGGGCACCGGTGCTGCTCGGCCTGTCCCCATCCCTGTGTCACCCCAGTGTCCCCGCAGAGTCATTTGGGGACAGCGGCCGGGAGTGCCAGCTCTGCTCCCAGCTGACGTTGGGGAGCTTGCCGTGTGTTCACCAGGACAAGGTGACAAACGGCGGGGGGGTGCCAACCTGCGCCCGTCGGCACGGTGGTGACGGCGAGGTCCCCGTGCGCCATCCCAGGGCCGCGGCCGTCTCCACGCGTTCGTCCCTGGGGACCTGCGCAGGGAAAAGCCCTGGGTGGAGACGCAAAGCCCGAGCACGGAGCCAGGCTCTGGCACTGCCGACCGTGCCCGTGGCGGGCTGTCGAGGCGCGCTTTGCCCTGGCGAGATGGAGCCAGGAGCTCTGCCACCGCCCCCCCACTGCCGCGCTCGTGGGCGCGCCGTGGGCACCGCTGTGCTTGGGAACCTGCTAGGTTGGCCTGGACCCTGGGAACGATGAGAGACCAGGAGGGAGAAACATGAAAGGGAAGAAAATGAGATTCCTCGGGTTACCTTAGTGACCCAGCTTCTGTGTCTCGCTGTCCGACATTGCCTCTCATTACCTGCCCTCCTGCCCGTAATTAGTGCATCGTTGTGGCTGGGCTTGGGGTGACGGATTGGGGGAGCCTTCACCAGCTTTTACCTGCAGCCCTGGAGGGGATAAACCGCCCGTCAGAGTTTTATTTGGCTTAAAAAATTAAAAACCGACCCTCAAGCAGGCGCAAGCTAGGTGGCTGTCTCGCAGCCGGGGTGCCGGGGGCAGCGCTGGTCCCCAGGGGGCTCCGCTCGGTGCTCCTGCAGCAGCGGGGGGCAGGCGGCCAGGGCAGGGTCAGTTTTTTGGCAAAAGGCTTCACCTCACCGGGCGGAATAACAGCGGGGAGCGGGAGGGGGCCAGGGCAGGCAGACAAGGAAATCCGTTTTATCAGACGCCGCATATTTTATGAAAGCACATTTCAGCTCTTCAGCCTTGGAAAGCTTTTCATACCCTTTAATTTTCTAATAAAAAGGAATTACGTTTGCTGAAAAGCCAGTAACAAGATTCACTGTCATTGTCTTTTGTACAGACCATAATTCCTGTCTTGGGCGCCTGCCTGCAGCCCGGGTGTGTGGCCCGAGGTGTGGGCCCTGCGGGAGCTCCCCGGGGTGCTGGGGGCGAAGGGGCACATCCACCTGCCCAGCGTGCTCCGAGCTCGCACACGTGCCAGGCTTCACGCCGGCTGGACGGGAGCGGGGTTGGGTGCTCAGCACCGCTGGACATCGCCCATCTGCCCCAAACCCGCCGGCACCCCAACCTACAGCACCATTCCCCACCCTGGCAAAGCATTTTGCGATGCTTGCACAGGATCGGGATTTGGGAGGGTGCCAGGGGATGGGTTCAGGGGGGAACGGTGCTCACTGCACCCCATACAGCAGCAGGACCCGCTGCTGCACCGTCCTGATGGCCTCGCGCCGCCAGGCACTGCGGGTTCCCCATCCCCATCAGGGAGGAGCGCAGCGGGTCCCGCGCCACCCCACGCACCGCATCTCCGATTCGGGGTTTTATTGCAGGTGATTTATGTTTTTCCCGATGGGGAAGCGTTGCGGCGCCGGCCGGCACTGATCCATGCTTTGTGCGTGGGTAGGGAATCTGCGTGTGTAGGGAGGGGAACGTTCGTCACACGCTGCCTGCATCACACGGGCTGAGGCTGGAGCGGCGACCGCCCGGCACCCCGTGGGATCTCCACGGTGCCTCCAGCAGAGCCCAGGTGTGCAGGAGCCACCAGCTCCCGTGCCCTGGCCCTGCAGGGACGTCCCTCCCCAGCACTGTTTGATGCAGGGGGGCCGTCCCCATCCCGTCCCCCACAGGTCCCCAAAACCTCAGAAGAGCCGGTGGCAGCCCAGGAGCTCTGCGGCGCGGCCTCGCTTCCTCCAGCTCCTCTTTTGGAGGCTGCAGCCTCTTGAACCAAGCAGCAAAATGGGGAATTTGTTGCTAAATTAGTACTTGAGAGCGGTGCAATGCCCAGGCTGGGAAAACGGATGGTTTCTGAGGGAGACTTTTTAAGGTCTTTGGGATGGACGGCCCAGGTCGCGCTTACGCAAAAGTCAGAGCAAGCAGATGTCTCTGCGGCCACCGAGGCCAGCAAACGAGCTTGCACGGAGGCTCAGCCCGGTGATCCTGGCGGTTCCCATCCTTCCCAGGCTGGGTGCCAGCCCTGCACCTCCCGCAGGCTTTTATCCCCCTTGCAGGGTGCAGGGCCCGGCATGCAGCCCCCGGCGGCGCGGCGCGCCCAGGTGGGGAGGAGGCGGCGGGCAGCGTGCTGCGCCGGCCGGCCCCGCTCCGTCAATGCCCCATTCACAGCCACCATCAAAGGGCGTTTGTGCGGGGAGACGGGGGATTCATTACTCACTCCTCACCATTTGTTCGGCTGCTGCTCGGAAAGGAAAAGCAGAAAACGCTCGAGCCGGCCCTGTTGGGAGGCAGACGCGCTGCAGCGGGGCCGGGGATGGCACCGAGGGACACCAAGCCCCCGGCGCATCCCGGCCACGCTGGCGGCGGTGGGAGCGCTCCGCGGGCTCTCTTGCTGCTCGATGCCCTCCCGGTGCTCTGACCGTGGCCGTGCCGGTGCCGTGCGAGCCCCCGGCGCGCTGCCACGTGGCGCTGGAGCCGCGATGGTGCTGCCGCCGGCGCTGCTGCTCCCTCCGCGATGCTCATTTGAAGTTCCAGCTCGCAGGCTGGGTTCGCGCAGGGGGGGATGCAGAACCAGCCCGCAAACAGAAATAAATATCTTTCGCTCCCCCCCCCCCCCATCCATTTCTCATTTCCATTCTTACTTCCCAGCTGGTTTTGAGGGGGGTTCGGGTTTTCAAAGCTTTCCGTAAACGTGTGTAACAATAGGAAGCGTTGCCTTTTAGCCTGCGGCCGGCACAGTTTTAAATGAGGTCCCAGGTAGTCATGGTTACCTCTCCTCTTCAGTAAGAGATGACTTTTATTTCCTGCCTTTTGTATTTGCACATCTCAGATATACATTCTCCCAAACCATAATTGGTATTCACAGATAGACGGGGCCGCGGGAGCACGCCACCGGGAGAGGGGACGAGCCAGATGGACACGGGCGGCAAGGTCTCCGAGTCCCCAGACGTCAGGAAATCTTCATTTCCCCTCGTTTTTCCTCCCCGGGAAGGGCAGGGGGGGCAGACCTACCTGCCTGCCTGCTGCCCCGGGGCTCATCCTGATCCCACCTCCCTCGCGCTATCCCACGTCGGGGGTGCTGCCCGGCACCGTTGGGTTCCTCCCATCCCCATCCACGGGGCTGCGGGGGTCCTGCCCGTGCCGGGGGGCTCTGTCCCCCCCTCCTGCCCTTTTATTTTTGGGGTGGCGGGAGGGAACGCGGAGCTGCAGGAGCGTGCTCCAGCAGCGGGCACGGCGCGTGTGCGAGGGAGGGAGACGCGCTCGGCGGTGATTGATGAAAGATCATAGCCTCATTCCACAGGATCATTGCTCAGAGTGTGGGCAAAGCTGCGCGTCCCAGGGGGACCATCGCCGGGATGCGTGCGAGCCTGTGTTTCAGGGCAGAGGGGATGGAAAGCCACATATTTCATGCCTCTTTTTTTTTTTTTTCCCTCCCCTTTCTCTCTAAAGCACCAGGAAAACAAAAAACCCGAGCTGTCTAATCAGAGACAAGCAGATTCCACCCACTTCCTTGGAAAACTTGCATTTGCTAGGAAATCATCTAGCTGCATTTACAGCAAGCAGAGTGCCCCAGCGGTAGCTCGTGCCTTTCTGGCAGGATGATAACCAGTGCTGAACAATTACTGCGATGTAACGGTAGCAGCAGACATATTGGCTTTTCTCAGCCAGCAGGAAAGAATTTGCAAAACTAAGCAGGCGGCTGGAGCAGCTCGCGCTCGCAGCTCTGGGTGCGCGGTGCCGGGGATTCGCAGCTCACCATATTTGCTGGTGGCAGCATATCAGTGACTCGCACGCCGCATGCACCTGGGCTCCTATTTACATTTTTTGCAGGGGAAGGGCCCAGCTCTGCTCCCTGGAAAATGCCTCCGGTTGGCAGCTTCCCCGCTCCCCTCGCACGCACGCAGCCCTCCAGGTGTGCGCGCGCTCGGCCGGTGGGGAGAAGCTGTTTGCCTTCTTTTTTTTTTTTTTTTTTTTCTTCCCCTTTTCCTAATGAGAAAAATGTGTTCTTGTCAAGGAGGTTGTCCTTAAAAAATACAGGGCTGGGAAGAAAGGCGGCCGGCTCCATGACATTTACCTCTGCGGGGCTGTGTTTGATGTGCAGCGCCCGGGAGCCTGCCCCGTGCCAGCCTGGCTTCCCGGAGCAGCGCGGGGAGAAGAAGGATGAGTGCCGGTGCTCCCAGCACAGAAACCACCGTGGGCACAGCCCCAAATTCCTCCTCGGGGCAAAGCTCATTTGCTGGCTTTGACTCCTGCCCAATTCCCCTCTCGGGTGGGGATGTGGGGGATCGCTGGAGCGACTCCCGTCGTGCAAGGGCTTTGATCCTTCCTGGGCAAAACTCTCCCCGGCTGCAGGTCTTGCAAGCACCCTTGGCGCCTGAGCGCAGGAGAGGTGGAGAAGTCACTTCTCCATCCTCACCGCAGGTTTTGGCCAGATTGGGTTTGGAGCTGGGGCCTGCTCACATTCCCCGCTTCTGCGTGCTCGCAGCAATCCCCTTCCCATCCGGAGCATTTCTGCGAGCGGTGCTCCGAGGCGGAGAAGTGGCAGGGTTTGGGCGAGGATTCGCACCCTGCTCCGCGTGGGCAAGCCGGGGCTGGAGCCAAAGCCCCGGGGCAGCAGCGTGCCCGGCGGACCCGTGGCTGGAGCATCCCCAGCACCTCCGCGCGGGGCAAGGCCAGCCGGGCAGAGCCGTGCCCGGGCTGCGCTCACCGGCCCCGCTCGGGATGCAAACTGCACATCAGTTGCACCAGCAGCTGATGGAGACTCCAGTATATTAGCAGCATTAATTAAGTTACAAAAATTATGCATGTTATCAGTTATGAGACGACCTTTCATAAACTCAGTTATTAAAGCAATAAAGCATGACCCGCTGGTCCTAACCAGTTTAATGGCTGGCTAAGAGTGCGGTTTTTCACATAATACTTTTAGCAGGTCATTAGCTGAGCAATAAGATAACATGGAGAGCCTAAGTGATGCGCTTGAGCAGCAGCAGAGATGGACACGCGCTCGATGGGGGGGGACGGGGGCTGGGGTCACCCGTCCTCCCGCGCCGCTTGCCAGGCGGGACCGGTGCCGATGCGCTCGGAGGCTGCGGTTTGTGCTTGGGGAGGGCGACCCACGGCTGCTGCCGGGGCTGTGCAGTGCCAAAATCCCGGCATCGTGGCCAAACCCATCCCTGGGGCTGCTCCGGGGCGGTTACGGGGTGGTGTTGGTCCTTTTGGAGCCCCGATATTGCTGCCGAAGTACTCTGTGTCAAAGGGACATTGGGCGTCACGATGTGGCCACCCCAGAGCTCCTGGCTGTGGCTGCTGGATGATAAGAGACCCTTAGGGTTAGGATGAGTGGTGGAGCCTGGTTTCCCCTGATCTTATTTGATGAATGGTGCTGGTCTCACCGGGCTGAAATCCCCCCTTTTGGGGATGCCCAGCATGGTCCCTGTGTCCCCGCCGTGGCACTGCAGCACCCGCTGGAGACACGCCACGTGTCCGGGGCCACCAGGAGACAGCCACCGAGCCCAGGCCACCAGGTCCTGCCCCCTCCACGTGCCGTCGCTGTCACCGAGCGCGTCCTGGCCGGGTGCGGTGCCCGTCCTACCCGCAGCCACAGCACGGCACCTGGAGAGCCGCTGCGCACCGCCAGCCCCCCCAGCGCCCCCAGAGCGCCTTTCCCTGTCCCCATCAGACGTTTCCAAGCACTGACCCTCTCCATAAACAAAGGAGAGGGAGAGGGAGGGTGGTTGGCATGTTAATATACTCTCCCCCCCTCTTTTCCTCCCTTCATCCCTCTGGGAAAGGCCTTTGCAGATATAAGCAAACCTTGATTAAAAGCTGCCTGACAGGCAACGGCAGCAGCAAGCAGCAGGCAAGGAAGCTCTCCAAGTCCAAAGGGAGCTGCTTCTGCTGCTGCCGCTGCTGCCTCCATTCTCAGATGTCCCTGATCCTTTAATCAATCACAGCCGCGGAAGAGAAGAGCAAACACACATGCTGAGGCAGAGGTATGTGCATGCATTCATTCCAGCCGGATCCCAGGCACCAGGGCGGACGCACGCGTTTGGCTGCGGGCGCGGGGCCGATCCCACGCGAGGAGCTGGCCCCGGCTCCCCCAGGGCCACCAGGGCCGTGCCCCCGTCCCCGATGGCCACGTGGGACCCGGTCAGGGGCACACTGTGAGCGGGACGGGCACCGGGGTGGCTGCAGTGCCCAAGGCATCTCCCAGGAGGGGATGCTCCCCGGTCCTGAGCAGCAAGCAGGGGGGCTGAGCGAGGGGAACACGATGGGTTTTGGGGAGCTGCAGGGACGGGGACGGCTGCGGGACACGGATCGGCCCCGTGCTGCCCGTCGCACCTCGCCGCCCAGTACCCAAATCCATCCGTCCTTCGACGGTCGGGCACGTGGTGGCCGGGGGGGGGGTGTCCCTTCGCCTCCAGCCCCGCGGCCTCGTCCCCCGGCACCACCTCGAGGAGAAAAACACCTCCCGGCAGGATTCGTCACCGTTCCCCCGCCGCGGCTGCGGGCTTTGCTCCTCGGCACGGCTCGAGACGGGGGCGGAGGGAGGGGAAAACGCGTCGCTTCGATCAAACCCAGCCGAAGCCGCTCTCCTCCGCCGCGCGTCCCCGGCCGAGGCTGCGCGGCGGCGGCGGGGGCTCTGCCGCCAGGGGTAGGCAGGGACTGCGATTTCCTTGGTTATTTTTGCCGGTGCTTATTTTTAGCGCCGCGGCTTAATACCTTGTGACAGTGCCCTGGGACGCTCCGCGCCTCCCCTCCAGCGAGGAGGTGGCCGGGGCAGAGCCGCAAACGAGTCGCGGCCACGCGGGGGCTAACGAGGCACCGTCCCCTAACGGGGGTCCCGGGGGCTGGGGGGGTGGCAGGGCTGGATCCGTGCACTGAATTTCTTGGGGCTCGGCAGGGAAGGACTCACAGCGGCCCCTGTGAAGCTCCCTGGCAGGAATCTGTTTTTTTTTTTAAGGCCTTTTCTGCTTTTTAAAAATATCATCGTGGTAGTGACTGGCCCCAGCTGCTCCCCAGGGGCTGCTTGCGAAGCAGGGCTGGGGGTGTTGGTATTTTGGGTGCTTTGGGCAGGGACCACGCAGACGCCAGGGGATGCTGGAGCGGCACTGGCCTGAAACTCCCCTCCTGGAGCTGGCGACGCTGCCTTTCGGGATGGGTCGGGCAGTTTTTCCATGTGCTGGGCTTTGGGTTACCGCCCTCATTGAGACCCGCGAGGGTTTCTTCCTGGCAAAGCAGGGGCAGGCAGGAGAGGCGCGGGGATGCGAGACCGGGCAGGGAGCCAGGGGCAGCACCACGCTGCGGTGCCAAGAAACCGTTGGGAACCCCCAAAACCTGTCCCTGGCAGGGGGAGCGGGGCAGGCCGAGCCCTCCCAGCCCAGCCAGGGGGTCACCGGGACCCCGGCTGGGTTCTGGCTGCGGTCGTGGCAGGCGTCTGCTCGCGGCTCAAGCCCATTAGTAACGGATCTTTGTGGAATATCCCCCTCATTAAGGCGAGCTACCCTACGTGTCAAAGGAGCTTTATAAAGAAATTATACTCCGCTCCTTACAGGCTGTGCATATGTAAATGGCGCGATACACAATCCCTAATTGAGACATCATGGGGCCGCTCAGCCCCGGGACCCGTGGGAATCCCAAACCTTGCGGGGAAGCCGCAGCGGGGGCAGCGGGGGGCTCGGGGGGGCACCGGGGGCCGCGTCCCTGCCACCCCCGTGTCCGGCAGCCCCGTGTCCGTGCGGGGAGCGGGGTGGGAGCCACGGAGATTTTTTAGGGCATGGGAAATGTCCGGGGCGTCGGGGTGAGGGGACGGGGTTTCTGCCCTCCCTGCCGGCTGCAGGGATGGGACGCGGGGAGTGCCAGCGAGTCCCCGAGCTTTCAATCAACGCCGGCTCACGCCAGACGGCTGCACAATCGGCCGTCTCGCTAATGGCAGCGTCCCCAAGCGTGGCTCCCAGCGGCCGAGGCTGCCAGGCGGTTTTCATCCTGCTTTAGCTCAGCAGCGGGACGGAGCGGGGACGGCCGCGGGGCCCCAGCTCGCCTCCTGCTCCCCGTGGCCACGGTCGAGCCAGGACGGTGCCACAGCTGGGGGATGGCAGCGGTGCCACCGACGCACGGCTCTGCTCCTGCCGGCGGTGCCAGGGCACGAAGCTCGGCCACGCGGAGCCACGTCACAGCGCCTGTGGATCCTCCGAGTCCTCCGCACTGCTCCGTGTCTCACCTTGGGGAGAACCCCGCTTATCCTCCCCGATTTCATCGGGACTTTGCCACGTTATCTGCCCAGTGGAGGTCCCGGGCGCTCACCTTCTCCTGCTTATTCTTTTTTACGTGAAGCCTCGCTGTACCTTCGGGGATTGAATCTGCCAAGTAACATTCAGTTTTTCAAGCCTGGGTCGGGGTGCTCCGGGATTCGGGAGAAGCTGGAGCAAGGCGCTGGAAAGCTGTGAGCCTCAGCGTCCCGGTGTTGGATGGCCTTGGAGCTCATCGCAGGACACCAAGGGACACCGAGGGACCACCGGGGGACACCGAGGGACACCAAGGGACACCGAGGGTCACCGGGGGACACGGAGGGACACCGAGGGTCACCAAGGGACACCGAGGGACACCAAGGGACACCGAGGGTCACCAGGGGACACGGAGGGACACCGAGGGTCACCAAGGGACACCGAGGGACACCAAGGGCCATGGCAATCCCATGCACAGTGCTGGCACCTGTGCTTGCCTCTCCTTTCCAGGAAGGAGAGCGTAGGCCTGCTCCGGACACCCCCCTTTGGACATTTCAGTGCCTTTTTCTCCAGCAGAGCCCCTCCAGCATCCCCCCACCCAAAGACCTCAGCAGGACCCGGGGCATCGGCGTGTCCTCCCGCAAACACGGCGGTGGTGCGGAGGGGAAAGAAGCCCCTTACGTGTTTTTTTTTGGCACTGCATTCCTAATCAGCACGACCCACCGGCACGCCGCCGCGGGCGCGCGGCTCGCTGCTATTTACGGCGACTACTTGAGATACACCTGCGAGAGGGAAGAGCAGCGCCAGCAAGTCAATAACCCAGCAGCCCTCCAGAAGGAGAACGCCCGCGGGGGCGCGCCTGCGGAATGAGGAGAGATGCGGAGGTTTGAGGGAAGGGGGAAAAAAAAAAAATAGGAAAAGAAACGCAATCCGGAGGCTGAGGGGGTCGGTCCCAGTTGCGCCCCGCTTTCCCATGGGGATGCTGCCTGTGATTCGGGGGGGGGAACCCTATGGAAAGCCGTGTTGGGGGTCTCACCCATGGCCCCGTGTGGGCAGAGGAGGCTGCCCCGGCCATCTCCCCACTCGCCGTGTTTACCACACGCCGCCGTTCGGCTCCTGCCTTTTTCCCCCCACCCCACCCCCCCCGCTCTTTCCCCTCCTTTTCTGAAACATTATAAATCAAACGGCTTAAAATGTAAAGCATCAAAAATTCTAAAACCTTCATCTATTATTAACTGTGACAGTAAATTCCACCTCTGAATGTTTCGCATAGCAACTGTTACCAGGACTCTGCAGCCGAAGCTGATGTTCCAGCAACTTTCCATCGCGCCGCCTGCTCCAGCAGCGCGGGGGGACGCCGGGGCAGGGCCAGCCAGGCACCGGGCTGGGAAACCGGTGGAGAAATTCATCCCGGGTCTGGCAGACTCGTGGAGGAGCTTGGCGTGTGTATTTCGGGGTGTAGGAGCTGTCGGAGGGGATTTGGGCACGGCACGGGGTGGGAATGGGACCTTGGTGCGCCGCATCCTGGGGGCTGCACGGGTCCCGTCGCTGCGTCCCCGCTCTGATGTGGGCACAGAAATCCCCGAAGCGCATTATTTTCACCAGGTCCACGCCAGCACGTTGCAGAGCACTGTAAATAATGCAGGATGGGGTGGCGGAGTTAAAACACGCGGACAAAGGGCTGTTCTCGTGCCGGAGGCCGTTTGCTTCTTATCGCCGCGCTGCTGCCGGCGGCTTTGCCCTTTGGGTGGTGCTTCCCCTGCCCAGGCTGTGCCGCGGGGCTGCCTGCTCCCTGCGGCCATCGGCAGGGCTTTCCTGGGGCGTGTGGCTATGGCACGGCACGGCATGGCATGGCATGGCACTGCACGGCATGGCATGGCATGGCACTGCACGGCATGGCATGGCATGGCACTGCACGGCATGACATGGCACGGCACGGCATGGCATGGCATGGCATGGCACAACATGGCATAGCACAGCGTGGTGCGACGTGGCACGGAACGGCACGACATGGCACGGCATGGCATGGGACAGCACGGCATGGAACAGCGTGGCATGGCACAAGGTGTCACGGCACCCCACGGCACGGCACACCAACCCTCCGCACCACCAGGACCAGGGCCGACCACAGCCCTTCACCTGCCCTTGTGGCATCGCCCCGCTCTTTGTTCTGCCTCCCCCCGAGGGTCCCACCACCGGCATCGCCACGGGGAGGGTCTCAGCCCCCCAGCACCCCCGGGGAAAGCCCCGACGAGGCCGTGCCCCGTGCCCGGGCGCGGGTTTCCCCGGCTCGCCGCCTCCTCCTCCTCGGCTGCGCCGCGTTTCCACGAATCCCCCCGGCTGCCTCCGCGCCGCCGTGATTTATTCATTCATAAGGAGGGCAGCGCTGGCGGTGCGCGCGGCTCCGCCGCCTCCCCCCTGCCTCCCCGGGGACAGGCAGCAATTTTCCTGCTCTGAAGAAGCTTGTGAAGGTTTGAGTGAATCTGGGAAGCAAATCTAATTGGCAACCTAGTAATTCCTCGGGGGGACATGTACTTTGGTCATATCTAAGTACATTCCAGCCAGTGTTTAAGACACACTGAATCCAAACTTGGACAGTAAAATACCAGCAGCTCTAAGCTCCTTATCTATTTCAGGCAGATTAACTCCTTAATCATCCCTTTTGGAAGTTCCCTGCCCCAAATTCCTCTCCCCTCCCCCTTCCACCCCCCCCCCCTCTTTTTTTTTTTTTTCAGCAGGAACAAAAGGAACGGGCAGATTTTGCAGGGTGCTAAAGGTTAGGATCTCGCCCGAGATGATTGACAGAGTCAATAATAGGGAAATAGAAGAAGGCCCTTTGAAATCTGCTTTCCTGGTTAACCTGCCCGCGTATTTGTCTTCGGGATTTGGAGACGGGGAATGTATAATACCGAAATAATTTATCACGCGACATCAAACGTCGATTTATTCTTTTTTTTTTTTTTTTCTCTCCCTTTTTCTCTCTTTTTTTGTCCCCTGGGTCCCCGCTCAGCGCCCTGTAGAAGGGGGTGAAGCCAACGGGGCCACCCCCTTGGCAGCCTGGGGGGACCCTGGGCAGGACCACGGGGTCGCCGGCTCCTTCTGCCCCTTCTCCCCCCTCCAGGACAAGGCGAAAGGCGGCGGGGCTGGGCACGGGGGGGACGCAGCCGGCGCTGCTCCCTGTCGCTCAGGGGGGTGTCAGGGCATCGCGCTCCATTTCCGAGCTGTCTTTTGCCCGCGGGAGATGGCTCGCAGGGCGCAGCCTGGCAGCAGCGCATCCGAACCCGGCTCCGGCGGGCAGACGGTGCTGGGACCCCCGTGCCACCGGTGCTGGGGGGCCGGGGTGGGAGCAGGGCCACCGAGAGCCACCGGGGCAGGGCCGCAGCAGGAGGTGGCCGGATCCTGCACTCACCGAGCGAGAGCGGGGATTTCAGCCCGTGGCCTTGTAGTAATAATAGGGAAGGGGGTTTCAGCAGGGCCAGGCGGCGGCTAAAATTGATTGAAATAAGGCGGAAAGGACACAGAGGGGAAATGGAGAGCGTTCAGAGGTAAATCCATTTATGCCCAAAGGGCGATGGTATAACAGCGAGCAATAAATACGCTCGGGGGTGGCCTGCTCTCCTGCTGGAGCCGGGCGGGGAGGATTTAATAGCGCGCTTCCGAACGACGGACGTGAGTCCTCCCGCCTGCCTGCCGGCACAAGGGGGTGCCGGGACCCGTGGGTGCGTGTCTGGCGCAAGGGGACAGGTGCTGGGGTCCGGCCTCTGCCCATCGTGCTGCAGCCCAGCACCTTCTGGCTTTGCAGAAGGTTTTTCCCGGAGCATGCCATGGCCAAGGGCAGAGCCTGACCCATTCAAGGTGGATGGGGCTGGGAGAGTTCGCTGTGCCTTGGGGTGGCCGTGATGGACATCCACGGTCCCCCGGATGGAGGCACACCCCGGCACCGAGGTCCGGGCTCCCTTTCACGGGGCTGGGGCACGAGCCCACTCCGTCCCCATGCTCCTGGTGCCAGTGGCGTGTTGTAGGGTCAGCCCCTTGGTACCTGTGCACGTGGCGCTGTGCAAACACCGCGCACAAACCCGGCGCACCGCAGCGATGGGGAAACTGAGGCGCGGCTGCTGAGGGGTCCCTGGGCTCCTGCACAGGGTCTGGGCAAGCTCTGAGCTGGTTTTGTCCAGGCTGGAGGCCTCGGGGGGCACCGGTGAACCGGGACAGCGTGGGGACCACTGCCCACCGCCGTCCTGCATCCCCGCTGCGTTCACATCCTCGTGCATCTGCCAGCGACACCCCGAGCACGTGCCCACCGGGGGTCTCACCCTGCAGCGATGAACCAGGGTGCAGCAGGGTTACCCCCACTTCACAACATCCCCCCCACCTGCTCCGGGGGGGGGTCTCTGGGTGCTGGCATCTGCTTTCCTCCCGCCCAGGCCCCGCTAACGAGCCAGCACCTCGTTTGTATGGTTCTGTCGGGACAGCCTGTCCGACGGCCGCGCCAACGAGCGAGCGTTTCGGCGCTGTCTCCGCAGGGGTCTCGCGCCGTCAGGAGGGCCCTGCTGCCTGGCACGGAGATGGTTTTGCTCCTGCCTTGGGGGGGGAAACTGAGGCACGGGGCAGGGCTGGGGCTCGCCCTGGGTGTCTGTCCCCCAGGCGGGGCGAGGTTGCACCTTCCGGATGGGTTGTGGGGTCTTGTGGTTACTGAAAGCTGGGGGCTGCTCCAGGGGTGAACGTGGCTGTCCCCCCCCCAAAAAAATCTGGGCAATAGGGTCAGTTCAAGGGTCACCAGTGAATAGGGTCACCAAAACAAACGGTGTGGGAGGGGGGACAGCACCCGTGACAGAGGGGAGACCAGGCAGAAGCGGTCCGCCTGGGGGGGCAAGGGTGCGCCGTGCGGTTTGGTGTTGGTGGCCCTACAAATTACGAGGCCGGTTAATTATTATTGGGATCAAAGTGAGCCAGCCCGATAGCGGGCTGGAAGGAAGGAAGGGAGGGAGGAAGGAAGGGAGGGAGGAAGGGAGGGAGGGAGGAAGGGAGGGAGGGAGGGAGGAAGATCCCGACCATCAGGTGGAAAATGAGTGAAGAAGAAAAGCAGAAGCGTGCCGGACGCCGGGACACGCCGCCGCCAGCCCACGCGGGTCATTTGTTTGGGGGCTGGAGGGTTGCCGAAGGTCACCGTGCCGGTGGGCGACCTCTCCTGCCGTACGTCCCCCCCCCCCCGACAAGGGCTGTGCAGGGAGGGGGGGGGGGGCCACGCTGGGTCTACAACCCCCGGCCCGGCTCCTTTTGGCCGTCCTCGCTTTTGTCTGCCCGCGGCGGGTGCTCCGGGCAGGTCTGCAGCGAGATTTAGGTGCGGAGGCTGGGCGAGCCGAGTCCCTCTTTAACCTCGGTCATATTTCCTGCACGGCGATCGACTTGTTTGCCTCTCTCCCGTGAGTGCCTCAAGGTTGATGTCAATCCAGTTGTTGGGGGAAGCGATAAACACGCGGCCGCCCGGCTATGAATTCTGCTCCGGAGCGCGCTCGCCTGCTGGAGGGAGGCTTTGCCCAGGGAAGCTCAGGTTGAGCAGCTGCTGTGCAGCGCGGCTCCCGGCTGCTTGTATTTTTATTTTATTATTTTTTTTTTTTTAAATCCCCTTCTTTCCCCAAAAACCTTCCTTGCCAGCTGGCGTTTCGCAGGGGCAAGAAGAGACACGGCGACTCGCTCTGGGTTTCCGAGCCTCCCTCCGGCCGCAAGGATAAAACCCCATGGAAAAAAAAAAAATAATAATAATAAATACAAATAAAGGAAAAGGGACAGGAAGAGGGGATGGAGGAAGGTGGGGGCAGGGGCCGAGCCGGATTTCCAGGCGAGGGGTTGAGGCTGGGGAGGCCGCGGGCTTCCCCTGGCAGGCGGTGGAGGAGCGGAGGCCAGCAGAAACGTTGAGTCATGAGCGCGCCTCGCAGGCGATGTTTTCCCGAGCAAAATTCCTCGCTGGGGAGGAGCAGAGCAAAGGAAGGGTGGTGGGGGGGAACGGGACTGGAGAGGATCGAGGCCTTCGTGCCCCAAATGGGGCACTGCGCGGTGGCGAAGGCTCTGCCCCACCGCCGTGGGGATTCCCTGGGTGGCCGCCACCTCTCCAAACCTCCCCCCCTCCAAAAAAAAAAAATAAATAAAAATTAAAATTAAAAAAAGGGACCTGCCTAGGGAATTCCCCAGCAGCCGGATGGGAGGAGCAGCTGGTCTGGGGGGGGGCTGAGCACCCCATCCCTCCTCCTGGCTGCCCGCATCCGCCCACCCCCGCGCACTGGGCGGCGCAGCCCCAGCTCCATTTATCATCATCTGCGGGCAAGCGGAGTGTGCAGGGAGCAGCTGCTGCGCTCGGCTGCGCGCCGGGGGGGCCGCCGCGATGGGGGGGCTGGGGGGGGGAAAGGGGGCCAGGGTCTGCCCTCTGCATCCCCCCCCCCGCAGGCACCCCGGTTTGTGGGGTGCGTTGGAGAGGGGGGCGTTGGGGAAGGGGTGTGATGGGGGGGGGGGGGGAAAGGGTTAGAAAGGGGGGGTGTTGGAGAGGGTTAAAAAGGGGGGGGGTTGGAGAAGGGGTGCATTAATGGGGAGCGCTGGAGAGGGGGTGCGTTGAAAGGGGGCGCTGAGAGGGGGTGCGTTAATGGGGGGCATATGGAAGTGGGGTGCGTTGAAGGGGGGCGCTGAGAGGAGGTGCATTAATGGGGGGCACTGGAAATGGGGTGCATTGAAGGGGGGCGCTGAGGGGAGGTGCATTGATGGGGGGCACTGGAAATGGGGTGCATTGAAGGGGGGCACTGAGGGGAGGTGCATTAATGGGGGCTGCTGGAGAGGGGGCTCATGGAAGGGGGGCACTGAGGGGGGTGCATTAATGGGGGGCACTGGAAATGGGGTGCGTTGAAGGGGGGCACTGAGAGAGGGTGCATTAGTGGGGGCACTGGAAATGGGGTGCTTTGCAGGGGGGCACTGAGGGGAGGTGCATTAATGGGGGCACTGGAGAGGGGGGGCATTAATGGGGGGCACTGGAGAGAGGGAGCGTTATTGGGGTGCGCTGGGCACAAGGTGCGTTGTAGGGTTGCGTTTGGGAGGGTGCCTAAGGGGGTGCACTGCAAAAAAGGGTGCGTGGAGGGGTACAGTGGGGAGGGCGCCTTAATGGGAAGCGTTGCAGAGGGGGGCGTGTTAATGGGGTGCGTGGGAATGAGGGTGCCGTAAGGGGTGCGTTGGGCAGAGAATTAACGGGGTGCACCGGAGAGGCTGCAGTGAAGCGGGGTGCACCCAAAAGGGGGGCCCGACCCCGGCGAGATGGGCGCCATCCCCTTGTGCTGTGGGGGCACCATTTGGGGCAAAGGAGGGGGGGGGGGGGGGTGAAGCACGCAGGCAGCCCCCGAAAGGCCTGGACGCTTTGATCCTGCCCCCAGGGAAACCCCAGGGATCCCTCCTGTCCCTCTGGCCCTTGCGTTCCCCGGGGGGTGTCCGTCTGTCCCCCCAGCTCCTCGGGGCCGTTTCTCGGGGCTGCTACACGCACACGTCCCCGATCCCGCTGCCGGCTGCCCCCGCCCCCCTTCCCTCTCTCCCCTTTTCTCTCCTCCCTTAATAATAAAATTATACGAAGCAGTTTGCGGTGTGGCAGCCTGCCAGAAAGTGTTTCTTTAAACTCCACCAGCTCGCAATTAAGCAAATCCGGGGCTGACACTCCTTGATAGGCGCTTTTCTCCCCCGAGAGCTGCGGAGGGGGCCAGGGTTGGGACCGAGGGGAAGGGGGGGGGGGCAGAGACCGCTGCCCCCTCCCCAGCAGGGCTGAGCCCCCCCCAACCCAGTTCCAGGGCTGGTTGGGGGGGGGGGGGTCTGGTGCATGGCAGGGGGGCTTCGCGGCGGGGATTTGGGAGGAGGGAGCGGGGAGGGCCGCGGAGCTGAGGGGGGGTCCGCGGTGCCGGCGCTGGTGCTGGTGCCGAGCGTCGCCCTGCGAGAGCGCGCCGCTATTTTTAGTCGGCGCGTCCTTGGCGGTGGCGCATCGGAAAAGCCCGAGGAACAACGGCCTGCCCGGGGAGCACGGCCCCAGCCCCGCGCTGGATGAGGCCCTGCGGGGAGAGCGGCAGCTGGGAAGTGGGGCTGGGGGCGAAATGGGGGGCCCCCGGGCGAGCTTACCCAGCTCCCGGGCTGCCTTCCGAGGGCTCCGGATCCGGCCCTTTGCGGTGCTGCGTCGCTGCCTTTTCCCTGCCAGCCATCGGGGAGAGGGGAGGAAAGGAGAAGGAAGGAGAGGAAGGAGGGAAGGGGGAGGAAAATCGAGCCAAGCCCAGGCAACGCATCGCAAAGCCGAGCGGGAGGCAGGCTGCGAGCAGCGGCGCGGGTGGGCACCTGCAGCGGCGGGGGGGGGCACGGCGCTGTGCCCTGCTCCTGGCACCGGGTCAGCCCCGTGCCCTGCAGCAGCAGCCCCGGGCACCAGCGCGTGGCCCCAGGTCACGCACCAGCCCCGGGAGGTCCCACGGGTCCTGCGTGTCCCCAGAGGGTGACACCAGGGCTGTGCTGGGAGCTGGGGGGCCGTGCGGGCTGTCCACGGGGGCCACTTCTCCCCGGGGACCGAGGGGACGGGATGCTCCAGGGTGGCCGTAGCCTGACGTGAGCACGGCTCCTTGCGTGGCGGGACAGCGTCATGCTGGCTCTGGGTACCGTGATGTCCCCATGTCCCCGTCTCCTCCGGCGGATGGAGCCCCTCCTGGGGTCACCCTTTGGGCACCCACGGAGCCCCACGTGGGGCTGCGGTGGCTTTGTGGGGCCGCTGAGCGCAGGTGCTGGGCCGCAGCCATGCCCCCAACAGCCCCGTCGTGTCGATTCCCATCCCAGGGCTGGGAGCCGGGCTGGAAACTTCCTCGGGGGCTGGCCGAGCACGTCCGCCGGGGCTGTGGCGGGGGGGGGACGCGTGCACGCAGCCCCAGGGATGCGGCCGCTTCCTCCTCCCCCTCCTGGAAAGGGACTTAACCTTGCTGTCGACAGCTTGATTTGATGCCATTAAAGCGTTTGCTCGGAAACAGCCTACATCAGGAGGCAACATCTGTTAGGTCCCTCCGCCAGCAGAGCTGCGGCACAGCCCAGGGCAGAGCTGGCCGCCGGCTCCTCGGATGGGGCTGGGTGCTGCTGGCAGAGAGCGTGTGTGTCCCGTCCCCCCCCCCACGGCCCCAGCTCCCGGCTCAGCACCTTGCTCGGAGCACGCTTTCAGCTCATCTCGGATGGGGAATCATCCGGCAGCCCCGTCCGGCACCTCCTGCCTGGCTGGCCTCATCCAGCCCCCGGTATTTTGGCCCCCGTAAGGAGGTCCCTGAGGGTGCAGGGTGAGCCCAGACCTTGCCACGCGCTGGGACGTGGCCGAGGCCGGTGGTCCCCAGCTGGGCGTTGGCCTGCGGGCACTGTCTTGGCCCAATCCTGCCCCGGGGGGCTTCCACGCGTGCACACCCTGCTTGTGTGCACAGTGTTGCACACCCTGCGTGCACGCACGCTCTGCATGCGTGCACACCCTGCGTGCGCACACACCCTGCATGCACACACACCCTGCGTGCACACACACCCTGCGTGCGCACACACCCTGCATGCACACACACCCTGCGTGCACACACACCCTGCGTGCGCACACACCCTGCATGCACGCACACCCTGCATGCGTGCACACCCTGCACGATTCACACGCATGCACGCCCTGCAATTTGCACGCCCTGCAATTTGCAAACCCTGCACGTGTGCACACCCCACACACGTATAGGCACCCGCGCTCCCCCCCCACGCCCTCAGCCCACGCACGCCCACCGCGGCCCCACCGTGCCCCCTGCGTGCGTCCCCCCGTGCGCGCCGGTGTGCGGCACGTCCCCTCGCGCCGGGTGCTTTTTGCTCAGCTTGGCATTGCCCCAGCTGTTTGGGAAAGTAATAATAATTAATAATAAAAGAAAAGTGTGTGTGGGGGGGGGGGAAGCACCCCTTAAAGCAACAGACCGGGGTTTTCTCGAGCTGATTCCATTTTTCAAACCTGCTTCCACGTGGAGCTGTAGGGGCCCTTTTCTCCCTTTAATTTTCTCGCCGCCGCTCCGGGCTGCCCCAGAGGCCTGGCTTTGATTTTTGCTCCCTTTGTTCTCGCAGCCCCCGCGCCCCCCCAGCCTCCCGAGCAGGACGGGGCAGCCCCCACACCACTTCGGCACGAGGGGCGTTAGCACCGGGCTCGCCGGATTTTAATTGACCTGTCTTTTTCCCCGAGATATATGCCTTAACCGCATCCAGCTGCCCGTGTGGCCTGCGAGGTGCAGCTGCAGGACGGAGGGGAGACGCAGAAAGAGACCAAAAAGGGGCTGTGGGGGGGGGAATGTGGGCACGGCACCGTGGTTTTGCGGTGCTGGGCTGGTGTGGGCAGCACCGAGCCATGCTCCATGGGTGCTGGGGGTGCTGCAGCATCGGCGGGGTGAGAGGCAGGGCATCCCTGAGAGCCTTGCTGCTGCCGCCGGCAGTACTTAAATAAATAAATGCCCGCCTGTGTGCAGAACCCCCGAAAAGGCGCTGAAATGTGAACGGTATCCACGGGATGCCCCGCAGGAAATGGGGCCAGGCCGGGACTAATAAAAGCAGCGATGGATGCGATCCGTGCGGGTGCGCAGGAGCTGCGGACAAAGGGGCCGGCCGGAGCCACGCCAGCTTTCGCACGTTTCGGGCGCGCGGCGCTTTGGGGAGCTCAGCACCGCGTGCCGGCAGCTCTGCCGGCAGGTGCTGGGTGCTGTGCGTTAGGAGCCGGCGGCCTCCCCTCGTTAAACTCATCGCCTTAATGAAGGCGGAGGCGACGACGTGGGCTGCGCCGGGGTCACCGCTGCGGCACGGCCGAGGGAGCGGCGTCAGGGAAGTCCCTGGGGGCTGCAGAAGGGGGGGACCCCGCGTCTCCGACCCGCTGGGGACGGGCAGGATGCGTCCCCACCGCCACCCAGCCCTTCGTTAGCGCAGGGGGTCCCCGCTCGCCCCGCAAGCTGCTCCGCTGCCTCCGAGATCAAACCGGTGACCCAGGTGCTTCCCCGCACCGAACGCGAGCAGGGAGAGGAAATGGGGACATTTAATGACGACTGTGCCGAGGCGCTCGGCTAATAGACGTCTGCTGGCAGGAGCAGACAGCTTCCAGATGGTATCGCACCGATGCAGGGGTTATTGGCTGGGGACGGGGGGGCGGGGGGGCTGTGGGAGGCGGCAGCAGGCACAGACGGGCAGACCCAGGAAGTTGAAATGACTTTTTTTGCAGCAGAGCCTGCGTTTCTGTCCCTCCGCGCTGCTGCCTCCAGTAATTATCCCAATAATTACAAATAATGGCAATAAGCAGGGTGTTTGGAGGGGCTCGCAGGATCCTGGCGTCCCCAGGGAGGGCACGCAAGGAGGGGTTAAGTGATTTCCAGAGCGGGGAGCAGCGGGTGCATGAAACGCTGCACTGGGGGACCCCAGCACAGGGTGGTGGGGTCATTGCACGCTGCGGGCCAGGCAGGGCGGTGGGGGGATCACCCTGCAACCTGAGGCAGGTGGCAGGGATGGGAGAGGCTGCCGCCAGCACCGGCAGGGCACACTGCAGGGCGAGAGGAGGCAGCAGGCCCCCAGATGTCCCCCAGCTCTCAGGCGTGGTGCTGCAGGGCAGGGCGATGCAGCATGGGGCAATGCAGCATGGGGCGATGCGATGCAGGGCGATGCGATGCGATGCAGGGCGATGCGATGCAGGGCGACACGCTGGGAGCCGACGCGGGGCGATGCAAGGCGAGGCGCTGCAACGCCAAGCGATGTGATGTGAGGCGACACGGTGCGATGCGATGCAGGGCGATGTGAAGTGGTGCAAAGCCAGCTGCTGCGATGCAGGGCGATGCGATGCGAGGTGACGAGATGCGGTGCAGGGTGACGCAATGCTAGGTGAGGCGGTGCAGGGCGATGCAAGGCAAGGCAAGGCAACGCAGGGCACTGCAAAGTGGTGCAAGGCAAGGCCACGCGATGCAGGGTGATGCAAAACAATGCAAGGCGAGGCGAGGCGACGCACAGCGATGCAGTGCGAGGTGATGAGGTGTGATGCAAAGCGATGCAAGGCAAGGCGAGGCGACGCAGGGCGGTGCAAGGCGAGGCGATGAGATGCGACGCAAAGACGTGCGAGGCAAGGCGAGGAGATGTAAGGTGACGCAAAGCAGAGCAATGCAGTGCGTTGCAGGGCGATACAAAGCGGTGCGAGGCAAGGCACCGTGATTCAGGGCAACGCGAAGCAGTGCAAGGCAAGGCAATGCAGGGCGATGCAAAACGCTGCAAGGCGAGGCGAGGCGATGCGGGGCGATGCAATGCAAGGCGATGAGACATGACGCAAAGCGATGCGATGCAAGGTGAGGCAACGCAGGGCGATGCGAGGCGAGGCGAGTGCAGGGCGATGCAAGGCGAGGCGAGTGCAGGGCGATGCGACGCAGGGCGATGCGATGCAGGGCGATGCGAGGCGAGGCGATGCGGCGCCGGGTGCCGCGATCCAGGGCCACGCGAGGTGACGCAGCGCCAGCGAGGCGCTGCCCCGGCAGGCGAGGCGATGCCCGCGGTGCCCGCGGCGCAGCCCCCTGCGCGCGCGGCCGTGCTCCCCGGCCCGCCGCGGCGGCGGTGCTTCATTTGAATTCTCGCCTCTCTCTCTTCGCAGATAACAAGCCCGCGCCATGCAGTCCTTTCGAGAAAGGTGTGGTTTCCATGGCAACCAGCAGAGCTACCAGCCGACTTCACAAGATACATCACGCCTGGAGAATTACAGGCATCAAAGTCAGGCAGGGCCGAACTGCGAGCGGCAGAGGCTGGTGGCGAAGGAGTACTACAGTCAGCAGCAACTGCCGTACTCGGGCTACGAGAACAGCGCCGTGGAGAAATACCACCGGGGAAACAAGCAATTAGCGGGGCAGCAGCTGCAAGGCAGGCCGGCCTTTTCCAATTACGCCGTGCAGGAGAACAGCCCCTACCCGGCCCGCTATTCGGGGGACGAGAGCCTGCAGGCGTGGGGCGGCCAGCCGCAAGCGCTGCCCGGCGGCGTGGCCAAGTATGAGGACAGCCTGATGAAGAAGACGGCGGCGCCGGCGGGCGGGCGGCCCTACCACGAGCCGGCGGCGGCGACCCCGCTGCCCTTCCGGACTCACTTCCAGCAGCAGCAGCAGCAGCAGCCGCCCGCGCTCCCCTACCCCAAGCTGCAGCGGCAGAAGCTGCCCAACGACGTCTCCTCGCCCATGCCCTTCCCGCAGAGCCCCCATTTCGGGCAGCACTCGCAGTCCTTCCCCGCCTCCTCCACCTACTCCTCGGTGCCGGGGGGCAGCCAGCCGGCGCACTCCTACAAGAGCTGCACGGCGCCCTCGGGGCAGCCGCCGCTGGAGCGGCCCCTGGGCAGCGCCGCCAGCCTGGCCCCCGGCCCCCGCGTGCCCAACCTGCACGGCTACCAGCCCAACCGCATCGGCTACGAGCAGCCCCCGCAGCCGCCGCCGCAGCCCCCGCAGCCCCCGCCGCCGCCGCAGCCCCCGCAGCCTCCCCAGCCCCAGCCTCAGCCCTTGCAGGGGAGGCATCACGCCCCGGAGACCCTCCACTACCAAAACCTGGCCAAGTACCAGCATTACAACCAGCCGGGGCAGACCTACTGCCAGGGCGACGCGCCGCCCGTCCGGACGCCGGAGCAGTACTACCAGACCTTCAGCCCCAGCGCCAGCCACTCGCCGGCACGCTCCGTCGGCCGGTCGCCGTCCTACAGCTCCACGCCGTCCCCGCTGATGCCCAACCTGGAGAACTTCCAGTACAGCCAGCAGCCGCTGAGCGCCGGCGCCTTCCCGGCCGGCATCGCCGACCACAGCCATTTCATGCCGCTGCTAAACCCCTCTCCCACCGACGGGACGAGCCCGGATGCTCAGTCCGGGAACTGCAAGAACCTGCCGAAGGAGAAGCTGCCCGAAAACCTGCTGTCGGACCTGAGCCTGCAGAGCCTGACGGCGCTCACCTCCCAGGTGGAGAACATCTCCAACACCGTCCAGCAGCTGCTGCTCTCCAAATCGGCCGTGCCCCAGAAAAAAGGCATCAAGACCCCGGCAAGGACCCCCGAGCAGCTCAAAGGGCAGCACTGCAGTCCCGAGAGCAGCACGTACTCCGCTGAGCAGGTCGGGACGCCCCTGTCCGACCCGCTCAGCACCCCGCAGTCCGTCCACGCCGAGACGCAGGACGCCGACTATCTCAGCGGCTCGGAGGACCAGCTGGAGAGGAGCTTCCTGTACTGCAACCAGAACCGCAGCCCTGCCCGCGTCAACAGCAACTCCAAGGCGAAGCCCGAGTCTGTGTCCACCTGCTCCGTGACCTCCCCGGACGACATGTCCACCAAATCGGACGATTCCTTCCAGAGCATCCACGCCAGCCTGCCCCTGGAGACCTTCACCAAGTACGTGACCAACGAGCGGGACTGTCCCCGGCTGCTCCTCAGCGCGCTGTCCCAGGAGGAGCTGGCCTCCGAGATCATCGTCCTGCAGGACGCCATCAGCGAGAAGGGGGACAAAGCCTGGGCCAACTCGCCCCTGTTGAGCAAGGAGGCCACCAAGTCCCCCTTCCAGCTGGAGAACCACCGGCCGTGCCTGGACTCCATGGTGAAGGGCGCGTGGCCCAGCCAGGGCGACTCCAGCACCCTCACCGAGCCCCTCAAGCTGGACAAGGCTTCGGGGGGCAGCGTGGGGAAGGACTTTGGTGAGGAGGTGTACGAGGGTCCCCAGGTGGAGTTTGCGGCCACCGAGACCAAGGACTCACTCAAGGATGCGGCCCCGCTGGCGTTCAATTCCAAGCCCAGCATCCCAGCTGCAACTTCCAGTGCGGGGGCCTCCAGCTTCAGCTGCTACTCGAACACCACGGCCAACTCAGTGGACTCTGATAACGCCATGGAGCACTTCGAGTGGCCGGAGGAGAGCCTGGGTGAGGCGTGCCTCAGGTGGAAGGAGCTGGGGTCGGGCCTGCAAGCCTCCGACCTCCCCAAGGGCTTGTTCCCCAGCAAAATGGTGGGGTCCTGCAAGGAGAAAAAAAATGCCTGCGGCTTGGATCTGTGCGACGGCGAGCAGCCGGCCAAGAGCGAGTCGGCCCGGGACTTTGCCCAGCAGGCGATGGAGGAAGAAGAGGAGGAGACGCTGACCTACGACGAGGCCACGAAGGCAGACAGCGAGAGGTGGCTGCAGGACACCCGGCACTGCTGCTCGGCCGGGGACTTTGGCGAGATCCCCATGATCTCGTCGCCGGAGCTGAAGGAGTCGGACCTGGAGGCGGAGGAGTACTCCTCGCTCTGCGAGCTGGCGGGCGCGGAGCAGAAGTCGGTGCCCTACGACGCCTCGCCGCCCAAGCCCCCGGAGATGCCCGCCGTGCTGTCCGCCAGCGAGGTGCCCGTGTCCGCCGAGGAGACCGTCAGCACGGTGGAGAAGGAGGGCTCAGCGCCCTCGGCACGCCTCTCCGGCCAGTCCGTCATCCTGCTGGGACCTGCGGTGGGCACGGAGACCAAGGTGAAGAGCTGGTTCAAGTCCTCCCTGCCCCACATCCAGCCCGAGGAGAGTGACGGAGGGGAGAAGCCTCACCCGGAGGTGGCAGACTCCGAACCCTTGAAGCAGCAGCTGGTGCCCGAAACCGTGCTGGGGAAGATGGAGCCTGTCTCACGGGGCAAGAGCCTCCGCAACAAGAGGGTCCACTGCCGGCTGCCGGAGGGGGACAGTGCCGGCAGCGTGGTGCAGAGCCCCTTCGATGAGCTGCCGGTGGCGTGCATCAGGCTGGACGGGCAGGTGGAGATGCCGAGCAAGAACGCCCACAGCCAGATGCCCAGGTTTGCAGCGGAGGGCTTGCCAGCACGCATGTGCACCCGCTCCTTCACCGCCCTCGCCGAGCCCCGCACCCCGGCCCCGCTGGAGGGGCTGAAGGTGCCGGTGCACCAGGAGAAGCTGGGGAAGAAGCCGGCCTGTGGGGTGAAGCAGCGGGTGGCTTTCAAAGCCAGGAAGCGCAGCGGCCGGCCAGCCCCTAAAGTGGTCCAAAACGCCGGCGGCGATGCCACCCTCCTGGTGCCCAGCTTGGTGCCGGCCGAGGAGGCAGCGGGGCCGACGCCGCCGGAGGGGGATGCGGTGGATGTGGGGGAGAGGGACCAGCGGTCGATGATCCTGCGCTCCCGGACGAAGACGCAGGAGGTTTTCTACACCAAGAGGCGGCGGGGCAAGCGGGCAGCAGATGTGCGGCTGAAGAACTGCAAGGCACCCAAAAAGCTCATCTCCAACAACCACCTCCCGCCCGCCTTCAAGCTGGCCCCCCCGGGCAGTCCCCACAAGGAGGGCAAGGTGGGCGCCCGGATGAAGCTGCCCAAAGCGGGGCCGGGAGTGGGCGGCAAGATGTCCGAGCGGCCCCTGCACTCGCTGAAGAGGAAGTCCACCTTCATCTCCCCCATCCCCGCCAAGAAGAGGAACCTGGTTCTGCGGAGCAACAGCGGCGGCATGAAGGAGGAGAAGCCCGAGGGTCCCCCCAGCCTCTTCAAGAAGATGCCTGTGGCCAAGAAGGTGAAAGCTAAGCTGCCCCCCAAGAGCCCCGGTGAAGCCGTCCCGAAACCCCCCCTGCCAAAGGAGGCCCCCGACGTCTGCATCAAGATCACCTCCCGGGCGGCCTTCCAGGAGGCCACCAAGACCAAAGTGCTGCCTCCCCGCAAGGGCCGCGGCCTCAAGCTGGAGGCCATCGTGCAGAAGATCACCTCGCCCAACCTGAAGAAGTTCGCCTGCAAGCCGGCAGCCACGGCAGCGGCGGCAGCGGCGGCAGCGACGGCAGCGGCCACTTACGGCACCTCCCTGAGCCCAGCGGGGGCAGACCGGGAGCGGGCGGTGAAGCACGGCGGCGTGGCCCCGGCGGTGGGCGACGTGCGGTTGCCCAAACCGGCGGCGGCACAGAAAGCACCCACAGCACCGTCAGCCGAGCAGTTCTGCCGAAACCCCCACGGCAGAGCGCTGAAGGGGAAGCCGGGGAGCGGGAAGAAACTCTCCGCCGACGGCTTCCAGGGTGAGACCTGTGTGCCGGCCATGGTGGCACAGCCCGGCTCGGCGGTGGTGGCCAAGAACATGGCGCTGCTGCCCAAGAAGAGGAACCGCAAGGGCAAAGCGGCAGCGCTGGGCATGGCCAAGGCGCCCCTGGGCCCCGCGCTGCCGCTGCCACCCCGCGAGCGGGTGTCCGGGCCAGGTGGCGGGGACGAGGCGCCGCGGGAGGGCAAGAAACCAAAGAGCGAGGAGAAGGAGGCGGGGGGCGGCGAGGGCCCCGAGGGACGTGCGGCGGGCGGGCCGGCGCGAGGGCCGAAGCCGCGGGCCAACCACGCCAACTACAACGGCTACTCCAAGCGGCAGCGGAAGCGTCTGGCCCACGGCAAGGCCAAGGCGGTGCCGTCGCGGTGCAAGAGCCGGGGCAAGCGGCGGCGGCAAGCCCAGCAAGCGCCGCTGCTGCACCCCGCCGAGCCCGAGATCCGCCTCAAGTACATCTCCTGCAAGCGGCTGCGGGCCGACAGCCGGGCCCCCCCCTTCGCGCCCTACGTCCGCGTGGAGCGGCGCGGCGAGTTCACCACCGCCTGCACCGTCGTCAACTCGCCCGGCGACGAGGCCCGGCTGCAGCGGGGGCCCGCCGGCACGGCGCCGCGGCCGCGGGCGGCCCTGCCGGCCTCGTCCACCATGCACCTGGGGCCCGTGGTGTCGAAGGCGCTGAGCGCCGCCTGCCTGGTCTGCTGCCTGTGCCGAAACCCCGCCAACTACAAGGACCTGGGGGACCTGTGCGGGCCCTACTACCCCGAGGACTGCCTGCCCAAGAAGAAGTCGCGGCTGAAGGAGAAGGCGCGGGTGGAGGGCGAGGAGGCCGGCGCGGCGGAGCGCGGGCCAAAAGGGACGGAGAGCAGCTGGGCGGCCGGCGGCAAGCCGCCGAGGCCGGAGGGTGCCGCCGAGGCCGCCAAGCAGAGCTCGCTCCGCTCCAGCCCCCGGGGCATGTTTCGCAGGCTGCAGAGCTGCTACTGCTGTGACGAGAGGACAGAGGGCGAGGAGGCGGCCGAAAAGCCCCGGAGGCACGAATGTAACAAAGCCGAGTCCCCGCCGCAGGAGCCGGCGGGCGACACGCAGGAGCACTGGCTGCACGAGGCCTGTGCCATATGGACCGCTGGGGTTTTCCTGGTGGCGGGGAAGCTCTACGGGCTGCAGGAGGCCGTCAAGGCGGCTGCCGACGTGGTAAGAGCTCGGCCGCCCGCCCGGCACGGCACCCCGGGGTGGCGGGGTGAGCCCTCCCACCCGTAGAGGAGAGGCCGTGAGGGGGAACAGAGGGGATGGAAGGTGTCAGCGCCTCCAAACGGGTCACGCAGTGCTCCCGCTCTGTGAGCAGCACCGTGTGGCATGGCCGGAGCAAATGGAGGCCGTGGCGCGGCTTTCGGCCCACCCCAAGGTGGTGGCGGCCGAGCCAGCCCCGCGTGCTGCTGGCAGCCGGCCCGCCAAGCAGAGTCGGGCTGGTCCTGGAGCCGGGTGCTGCCCGCATGCCCCGCGCCTGTCCTCCCGGTCCCAGCAGGGCCTGGGGCTCAGCCCTGCCAAGCTCTTTGCTGGAGGCGCTTGGGCTCTCCCCATGGGCTCGGAGGTGGCCCAGTTAGGAAGGCCGAGGCAGACGAGCCCCAGGGCCCTTTACACAGCGGGTCGCTGTGCCGAGCGCTCCCTGCTCGGAGCTGGCTGCAGGGCTCGGGGCGTCCCCAGACAACAGCAGAGGCAGGAATAAGCAGGAGCAGCCTCCCCCATCGTGTTCTTGTAGGGCTGAAAGCCATTCCCACGGCTGCTCCTTTGGCCGGGGCCCTATTCCCAGCCATACCCCACCGGCAGCGCACTGTGCAATGCGGTCACCAGCACCATGGGAAGCCCCCAGCACCACAGCCCCAGCACCCTGACCCGCACACATAGCAAACCGAGGGGTAAGGGTGTGTTACTGCCCGGGAGCAGGGGAATCCCCCAGGATACATGGCTGCAGGGGGGCAAAATTAATAGGGCTGGTCAGCAAGCTGCCGGGCATTACAAGTCATCCTGGGAGACTGGGGCTGGTGTTCGGATGTGATGAACCCAGCTGCTTCCCAGGAGATTTGTGCTGCTGCCTCCCTGATAACGCCTAAAATCTTCCCTTTTAGCCTTAAAATGGTTTTATGCTGTCATGCCGTGCGGTGGCTCCAAGAGGGTCGGACACAGCCCTGCCCTGCTCCTTGTCCAGCCCGCGAGGAGCATGGGGACACTGGGAGAGCAAAATAGGGAGGACGCTGCTGGGACACTGCCACGGGGACATGGGGTCTTTGTGCCCTGCAGAGGCTGGGCAGGGACCTCCAGCACGCCCCTCGTTGCCAGATATGGGGCTGGACAAACCCAATCCATCGTCCCCATGGCATGGCTGTCCTCGGGCTGCCACCCTCCCTGCCTGTGCCAGCAACAGGGACGGGGCAGGAGCGGGGACCACCAGGGTCTTCTGCTCCCGCTGCCCCCGAGCCATGGCACGGTCACGTCCCTTCACCTCCACACCTCCTGCCCTGTCTCTGCTTTCAGTATTTTCCACCCAAAAAGGGGGTGGCTGCGGCTGATGGCGTGGGACGGGCTGCGGTGAATGGGTGCCGGAGGGAGGATGCTGCCAGGGTGCAACTCGGGGCAGCAGCAAGGACGCCGGTGCCTTCGGGGCTTCTCACCTTGGCGCTGGGCTCTGACGAGGTCTCTCTGTCTCTCTGCCTCTCTCCCTGCCCGCTCCAAATTCCCGGCTGCGTGTAAAGAAGTGCTCGAGCTGCCAGCAAGCGGGAGCCACGGTGGGCTGCTGCCAGAAGGGGTGTCCCCACACCTACCACTACGCGTGTGCCATCGACACAGGTGAGCCCTGCAGCGGGGACAGGGGCGTGGGGACCCCGCCAGCTCCCTCTGACCCGGCTGAAATCGGGGCCAGGGTGGGCTGGTGGCTCCCCGTGGCGGATGGCGATGTGCTGCTGCGTGGTGTGTGCGTCCCGAATTTGGCCGGTCTCAACCAAAAACTTCGTGCAAATGGTGCGGCTCCTCTGGACGGTGGCGAGGAGGGGGCTGCGTCCCTGCTGCTCCTCGGGGACAGCTGGCAGCCCCCTGACAGGGCCTTCTCTCCTCGCAGGTTGCTTGCTAACCGAAGAGAGCTTCTCTCTGCGATGTCCCAAACATAAGGTAAGCCCGGAGCCCTCGGTGCACCCCCAGACGTTTCGCAGCCCCTGGGGAAGGCAGAGCAGCTTTCATGCCGTGTCCCCACCCACGGGGATGCCCCGCTCCCTGGCACAGCCCCACGGGGCATCACGGGGTCCTCGCTTCCTTGGGGACAGCAGGACCCCCATGGGACCCTCGATACAGGGGCTGCACCCCCCCAGACTGGTTTTTATGGGATTTTATCCGCTTGCCCTTAACCCTGAGCTTTGGGGGGGGTGACAATTTAAAACCTGTGCTAAAAGCTCGTCCTCCGGGCTCAGTGTTTTTTGCAGAGGGGGGGAGCAGGGCTGCATCCCGATGGGGACATCCCCGCCAGCCTGGGGACAAGACGGACACGTCCCCCGCCATGTGCCGTGTGTCCCCCCCCCCAGCCCCATTAACCCCCTGTCCCCTTGTCCCCGCAGAGGCAGCCCGTGTAGCGGCGCGGGAGGCGCAACGGCCCCCGCCACCAGCGAGGGACCCGCGGGGGGTGGCAGCGCCACCGTCCCCAGCACGGAGCCGTCGGGGGCCACCGGAGGAGCGTGGCCCCCGAGGCGGGCACAGCGCTGCCGACCGCCCCCCGCCTCTCTCCCCGGGGCACCCCCTCGGGCGGGCAGAGCCCCCGGGGTGGAAGAGCGGGGCAGGGGGCACGGAGCCCCCCCGGGGTGGCGTGGCGGGGTCACCGGCCCCGGTGACATCCGTATGGCGAACACAGAGACTGCTCCAGGACTACGTGAGCTGCACAGGGGTGGGATGGGGTTGGGGGGGGGGGTGTGGGGTGGTGGGGAGGGGGCGGGGGGGGGCCGTGTACGAGGGGGTCCCGGCGATGTTGTCTTACTTCGGGGCCGCCGGACCCTGCGTGGGTCCCGGGTCTCCGTATCTCACACTGATCTGATCTGAGATGTTGCCTTCAGCAAACCTCATGGTGTCTGTCTGTATATATGTGCGCGACGGAGAAAAGAAAAAAAAAAAAAAGGAAAAAAAAAAAAGGAAAAAAAAAAGAAAAAAGACCAAAAAAAAAAAGAAAAGAAAAGAAAACAACAACGGCCTGCTGTTTGAAACACCACTTTGCTTTTTCCGTTTCGTTCTTCCATCTCCTGCCTGCCCTCTCCCCACCCTGCCGGGCACGGCTTCCCCAGGACGGGGACAGCGCTGTGCCAGCCCTGCGCCAGCGGCCGTGTCCCCACCGGGGCTGCCCCAGCCCCGATTCCGCCCTCCTCCTGCCCCGCGGGGTGCTGGCGCTGCTGGGTTGGGGCCGCCAGGTCCCCGAAAGGCCACCCTCCTTCTGCTCTGCCTCGCCGAGACCTCGGCTGCTCTGCTTGCTGGGGACGGGCTTTGCTCCCTGCGCTTGGGCTCAAACCCCAAAGCTCTGGGTGCAAGTCCTATAGCTCTGGGTGCAAACCCCATGGCTCTGGGAGCAAACCCCATGGCTTTGGGAGCAAACCCCGTTGCTCTGGGAGCAAACCCCAAGGCTCTGGGAGCAAATCCCATGGCTTTGGGAGCAAACCCCATTGCTCTGGTGCAAACCCCGAGGCTCTGGGAGCAAACCCCAAGGCTCTGGGAGCAAACCCCATAGCTCTGGGTGCAAACCCCATTGCTCTGGGAGCAAACCCCAAGGCTCTGGGAGCAAACCCCAAGGCTCTGGGTGCAAACCCCATGGCTCTGGTGCAAGCCCCATTGCTCTGGGAGCAAGCCCTGTGGTCCTGGGTGCAAACCCCGAGGCTCTGGGTGCAAACCCAGATTTTTTTCAGCCGGGTGCAGGTGGGTGCAAACAGCCCAGCAGCAGCTCCCGCTCGGCAGCACCGGTCCCCACTGGGGTGGGCAGCGATTCGGCTGCCCCAGCCCACCCCGCAGGGACGTGGGACGCCGCGGGGAGGGACGGAGGAGACCCTCGCTTCCTTCCGCGTGGCGCTGGCTTGCCCCTCGCCGCCGGCTTCCTCCACTTTGCTTCTCCTCCGGGCTGCTTCAGGAGGCTGCCCAGGGCGGCTTAACCCCAAATCCCCGTCCTAAAAGGGAAGCGTGAGCTGCCCCCAGCGCCGAGCATCCCACGGGAAGGGGGCAGCGCTGACCCCACACCCCCCAGCCCCATGTCCCGGCCGGCTGTCGCGCCCCCCCACCTCCATCCCACACCCAGCCCTCACCCTCAAGGTTTGCTGGCCAAGAAATGTCTGTCGTTTCGGCAGCCTGCCTCGGACACGGGAGCGAAAAACACACATTAAAAAAAAAAAAAAAAGGGAGAAAAGAGAATAATAAAAATAATGAATTACAAAAGAAATTAAAAAAAAAAATGGTCCGTGTCCCTGGCAGTGTTGCCTGAAATCTGGCTATTTTTAGTGACATCTTGTACATATGACTGTAAAATGGTAAACCGTGTGTATTATATATTGCCTCATTATATAGTGTATATATATGTATACATATACATATATATAATATATATGAAGACTGTAAATGTTAAGACTAGTGTTCTTATTAGTATATTGCTTCACACTGAAGATTGTGTGTAACAAGCTGTTTCTAAAAGATGTTTATTTTCCTTAAGAGTAAAAAAACAGGTCATTGCATTCAGAGCGTCAATAAAGATACAACGATTGTTTTGGAAGTACGTGGCGCCCTGCTCGTGGCCTGTGTTTCTCCGCGGGCGCCCGGCCGAGCGTCCCTCTGTCCCCAGGTGCCCCCCCCCCCCCCGGTCCAAAGGTCTCGCTGTGGGGTTGGGGTTTGGGGGGGGGACCTTGGGGTATTGGGGGGGAGCAGCTCCGGTGCTCCCCATGCATGTTAGGGGAGGAAGGGTGGGTTTGGGATGGCCCCATCCCTGTCCCCTTTGTCCCCCACCCCATCCTGTGCAAGGAAAGCGAGACCCCGCAGGCTGCCCACCCACCCGGGGGGGGCTTTTTGCCCCAGCCCGGCTCGGATTGCCCCCCCCCAATGCACTATCAGACCCCACGCCCCCAGTCCAGCACACAGCGGTATAAATAATCAGCTTTAATTGTCTGTACAAAACTCTCCAACTATGAAAATACCGTTTAAAAAGGCGAGGCGAAGGGGGGGGGGGGGGGGGAGGTGCTGGGGTGTGGCGGGGGGGGGGGCTATGTACAAGGTGCGAGCAGCGAGGGGACTGGGGGCACCCACCAGCCCCCCCACCCCGGGGGAGCCTCCCCTTCTCCAAAAGCGCTCAGAGCTGGTGCTTGGCACCGGCTGCAGCAGCTCCAAACTGGGGGGGACTGGTCAGTGCTGGGGAGGGACTGGGGGGGGGGGGGCCCTCTTTCCTACCACGGGCACCACCTGGGAGACAGACGGTGCCACCATAGCTGCCACCACGGGGCAACCCCTCCTGCCCTCCCCTGATGGGGACAATGCCGGGGTGTCCCCCCCGGGGCTTGGGGACCATGGAGGGGGGGGACGGGCAGGGACGCGCAGGGGAAGGGGGGCGAGGACGGGCCCCAGCCCCGTGCCAGGGTGCTGCGGGGGGTGGGGAGGGGGTGGCGGGCAGCGGGAGGAGGGTGGCCGAGCACCCCCAGTGCCATGCAATACTGTGACAGTGTCACTAGATGTCCCCACGTCCTGGGGACACGCGGGGAGCACCCACCGGGGACGGTGACGAAGGACGGCACCCTGCCGCTCCTCCTCCCCGACGCCTCCAAACCCTGAGCCCGTCCTGCAGCGGGGTCTCCTACCCGGGGCGAGGGCTTTGGGGTGACCCCGTCCCCCCCCGTAACCCCCCCCCCCAGGCACCCCGTCCCCCCGCTATCCCGAGGTGACCGTGGTGCCGCTGCCCAGCTTGATGATCATCTGCTGGCAGTCGTGCAGCGTGCGGCGGTCGCCCAGCTTCTCCAGCGTGCGCGCGGCCTCGGCCAGCATCCCCACGCGCTGCCCGGGGGCCGAGAGGAAGCTGGGGGGCAGGTAGCAGCAGGCGAGCAGCAGGGCCTCGGCGTGCTCCCGCGGTGTGGGGTGGCTCTCGGGCTCGCCGGCTGCGGGGACAGAGCGGCCATCGGTCCCTCACCGGCCCCTGGGTTCTCCGGATCCGCTACGAGGCTATTTGGGCACCCCGGCGCGGACGCCAGCACCAAAATACTGGGGGAGAAGCTCCCCTTATCCGTGCTATGCCCCCTAAACACGGCGGTGGCGAGCAGCGGGGTGTCCCCATGGGGTACCCAGCACAGGGGGGGGGGGTGCTCCCCAACGCCTTCACCCACCTGTTTTGCTGCCCTGCACCCCTCTCCTCCGCAGGCTGCGGTCCAGCAGCTGGTGGGTCCGCGTGGGGCTGGCGCGAGCCATCAGCCTGGCGGTGGCTTCGTGCAGGAACACCTGGGAGGAGGAGGAGGAGGAGGAGGAGGATGGGGAGGGTTGGGGGTGCACCGTGCACGTCCCCACGGGGCTATCTGAGGCCGGAAGGGGTGGGGGGGGGTCTCACCCTGCGCATGGCGGGCCGGAGGGTCTGCGCCAGGCGCCGCAGGCTGCTGAGGTCCTGCTGGAAGCCGCGGAGCTCCAGGGCGGATGCCTGGTAGGCGCCGCGGAGCTGCTGGCTGGCGCTCATCTGCTGCTGCCACAGGTTGGTGCGGGTGACGAGGAGCAGGTCGCACAGCAGGAGCTGCACCGCCTGCAGGGGGATGGAGGGGGGGGGGGACGGGGACACAAGGGGGAGCGGGGGGGGCAGTGAGCGGGACAGACGGACGGGGCGCACCCCGACACCCCCCTCCCTCCCCCCCGTGGGCGGGCGGCGCTGCGCGGGACCCCCGCCGGGCTGCATGGCAGGGGCATTGCACTCCCAGTCTGACACATGCAATGCAACTACAATGCACCCCCGCGAGGGCCGGGGACGCCTCCTGCATATCGGCAACCCCCCCCCCCCCCCCCCCCAAAAAAAAAACCCGCTCCCAGAGCCCCTCCGGCCCCCCCAGCCTCACCTTGTCGATGGTGCACTTGGGGGGGCTGCTGAGCTCCAGGCTCTCCCGCAGGCAGCTGCTGGCCTTCTCGCAGTGGTTCAGGCTGGCCTGGCTCCCGTCCTGCTTGCTCAGCATGGCCCGGACGGCCTTGAAGGAGTGCAGCGCGGCGCGGGGCAGGGGCTTCCTGCGTGGGGACGGCGGGCACGGTGACCGCGCACCCCTCGCTGGGCACGGCCGAGCCCCCTCCAGCAGGCGCGGGGGCTGCAGCGACCCCAAAAAGAAGGGGACACGGGGGAAGAGCTGGCACCCCGCACCCCCAGCACTCACTCAGAGCCCTGCAGCACCCGGGGCATGGTCTCCACCAGCGGGTAGAGGCGCTCGGCCCCCTCCTCGTCTCCCTGCAGCCAGTGAATAACGGCGCCGATGACGGACGCCCACCACTTGGACACGGGGTCGGTGCCTGCGGGGCAGAAAGGGACACGGGAGCGGGGCGTCCGCCAGCCCACGGCCCCGCTGCCCCCCCCCCCCACGCAGCACCCCGGGGGACGCCGGCCTCACCTGTCACCGCCGCCAAGCCGCAGCTGATGGAGGGCGCGGGGCCGGGCGCGCCGCTGGCGTCGGAGCAGCCGTTGAGCAGCTGGAGGTACTCCAGCGCGTCCGAGAAGCGGCTGGTGGGACAGCAGAGGGGAGCTGAGCGGGGCTGGACCCCGGTGAGCAGAGGGAAGGGGTGCCCAACCCGGTACTCACCCCTCTCCCTGCGCCGCGGGGCGGCCGGGCTCGGGCATGGCCACGCAGCACAGCGCCTTCTCCAGGAGGTGCTCGCGGAAGAGCTGGGTCACCTGCGCCAGCGGGTCCACTGCGGGACGAGAGGGGTCGTCAGCCCCCAGCCCGCCCGCAGCCCCGAAATGGCTGGGGGGGTACGGGATGGGGGTTGAGGGGGTACCTGGGTTGCCGGCGGAGCTGTAGATGGTCTCCCTCGGGACGCCCTTGACGGCCCAGTCGCCGTCCACGAAGAAGCGGTGGCCCAAGGGGTGGCAGAGCCACTGCATGGCCGGGGGCACGGCCCCGCCGTGGGACAGGGCCACGCGCCGGGCGCTGCAGAGGAAGGGGCGCTGCGGGGAGAGCACAACATTGGGGCGGGGGACAGAGGGGGTCCCGACACCAAGCCCCGCAGCGGGGGGGGGGACGGGCGGCCACATCGAGCCACCGGGTCCCACGGCACAGGTGGGGACGGACACACCACCGGGCACCCCACCAAGCCCCCCGAAGGCAAATGGGGCCGTCCCCCACCCCTTGGTCCCCCCCAACTCACAGCCAAGAAGTGGAAGCAGCGGTGCAGGCTGGCCTTGACCCGCAGGGCGGCCGCCACGTAGATCTCAGCCAGGGCGGCCACGGACACGGCATCGCCGGCGCACTCCGCCAGGTTGACGGCGCTGAGCGCCAGGTTGATGGCCAGCAGGTGCCCCCCAGCCTGCTTCCCTGCGGGGACCCCCGCCGGGCGGGGAGGTGTCAGCGGGTGGCTGCGTGACACCCCCTCCCCCCTCCCCCCAAAAAAAAAACCCTCCGTGCCCTCCCCACCCCCAAGACCCATCCCCGTGTCGCGGCGCCTACCGGCGAGGTGCAGCTGGTGCAGGCGGTGGTACGCCATGGCGGCGTCGCGGGCGCTCTGGCGGACGTGGGCGCGGGGCGGGGGGTCCGGGCGCAGCCCCCCGGCGCGGGCGGCCAGCCAGCGGCCCACCCAGAGGCGCTGCAGGAGGTGGCGCAGCAGGGTCCAGAGGAGGCTGCACGCCAGGTCCCCGTGGGAGGCCGGCAGCGGGCGGCCCAGAGCCCCCAGCGCCGTGCGCAGGTGCTGAGCCCCCTGCGCGAAGTCGCCCTGCGGGGACCCCCCCCCAAAGGGGCATCAGCACGGGGAGGGCGGGGCCAGGGAGAGGGGCGGGGCTGGGGGCGGGGCCAGGATTTGGGGGCGGGGTCAGGTTTGGGGGCGTGGCCAAGTTTTAGGGGCGTGGCCAAGTTTTGGGGGCGTGGCCAAGTTTTGGGGGGGCGTGGTGAGTGGAGCCTCGAGGAGAGGGGGCTGGGGGAGCTGCGGGGGGCGTGGCCAAGGAGGGTGGGGGCGGGGCTAACGAGGGGCGGGGCCAATGAGGACGTGGGCGGGGTCAGGGGAGGTGGGAGGGGTCGGGGAAAGGGGCGTGGTCAGGAGGTGGGGGCGTGGTCAGAGCAGGTGGGCGACGAGGGCAGGTGGGTGGGCTGAAGTGGGCGGGGCCACGTGGGTGGGCGGGGCCATACCGGGTGTGGGGGGTGGGGCCAAGGCGGGTGGGCGTGGCTAATAGCAACGGAGTGGGCGGGGCATTGGGAAAGTGGGCGGGGCAATCCAGGGAGTGGGAGGAGACAGGGCTGGGGGAGAGGGCTGGGGGCACTGGGGGGCAGGGCCATGGTGGGTGTGGCCGTGGTGGGCGGGGCTTGGGGCAGTGGGCGGGGCTTGGGGCAGTGGGCGGGGCTTGGGGCAGTGGGCGGGGCTTACCCGTTCGAGGTCGAGGTCGGCCTGGCGGCGGTGGCGCCAGAAGAGGACGGAGGACTCGGAGTGCGGGGGGGTGACGGGCTCCCCGCAGACGAAGAGCCGCACCACCGCCCCCAGCACCAGCGCCGCGTTCAGCCCCCAGAACACCAGCGTGGGCCACAGCCACTGCGACCACCCCCACGGCTCCTCTGCGCGCGGGGACGGCGGTCAGCGGCCTCCACCCCCGTGGGGCCCACCCCAGCGGCCTCCACCCCCATGGTGCACAACCCAGCGGCCTCCACCCCCATGGTGCCCACCCCAGCAGCCTCCATCCCAACGGTGTCCACCCCAGCAGCCTCCATCCCAATGGTGCCCACTCCAGCGGCCTCCACCCCCATGGTGCCCACCCCAGCGGCCTCCATCCCAATGGCCTTCACCCCCAACCCAACACCTTGCACCCCAACAACCTCCAGCCCACCCCAACGGCCTCCATCCAAAGCCTTTACCCCGGCCACAGCATCCACCCCACCCCTAACCCAACAGCCTCCATCGCAACGGCCTCCACCCCGTGCCAGCACTTACCCGCGGTGCCGGACTCGGCCATGATGCTCCTGCCAGGACCCGCAGTGCCCGGGCTCCCCACGGGGGCCGGGGCGCTGGAGCCCCGCAGCAGGGAGGCCAGGGGGTTGAAGGAGAGGCAGAGGAAGACGAAGGCGCAGAGGGCCATGCGGGAGCGGTCCAGCATGCCCTGGCTGCCGGGCGAGGGCAGCGGGCGCTCCTGCTTCACCTGCGTGGGCAGAGCCTCCGTCAGCCTCGGGAATGGGGCACAGGGGGACAGAGCACGGGGCACAGGGAATGGGGGACAGAGCATGGGGTTCAGGCCGTGGATACGGGCACAGATATATGGACACGGGGCATGGCGATGGGGCAGAAGCGTGGGCATGGAGTATGGGGTATGGATAACAGGTCATAGGCGTGGGGTATGGGTATGGACATGGGCATGGCATGGATTATACAGGGCATGGGCACGCAGCATGATGATGAGGCACACGCACAGGGCACAGGGCATGGATATGGGGTACGGGGCACACACACAGGGTCCATAACAAGGGCGTTGCATCCCCTGAGTCCCTCCCTCCAGCCCCACATCGGGCAAGCAGCACCCTAAGGGAGAAGGGCCGGGCTCCCACGCCAGCATCCCTCTCGCTTGGCTCCTGGACCCTGGGGACCCCCATCCCCGGCACAGCCCCGCACCTTGCCGTGGTCGCAGAAGGGGCTGTCGGGCTCCGAGTCGCTGCTGCTGTTGCTGCTGCCCCCGCTGAGCGAGAGGGGGCTGCCGCGGGAGGGCGAGCCCACGTCCGAGGGCGGCGGCGTCAGCATCTCCATCACCTCCGCCTTCACCACCTCCATGGGGGCCTCCGCCTTGGCCCCCCCGCTGCTGCAGGAGGCCACCAGGTCCTTGAGGGACTCTGCGGGGAGCGGGGCAGGGCTGAGACAGGTTGGGGTGGGGGGTGGGTGGGGGGGGAAGGACCCCAGCCAGAACCTGCCCACCCTGCGGCACTCACTGCTCTTCTGCACGGCCATCTTCAGGCTGAGGTTCTCCTGCTTCAGCTTCTGGTTGCTCTGCTGCAGGAAGCGGATGTACTCGATGGCCTTCCTCAGGATCGCCGACTTGTTGAGCTGACGGAGGGCAAGGGGGGGCTCAGCCCCGCTGCAAGCAGCCCCCTCCCCACCCCAGCCCCGGCCCCGGCCCCGGCCCGGCTCCCACCTTGGCCTCGGTGCCCACCACCAGGTCCTTGAGCTCCACGATCTTGTCGTTGATGGAGGAGCGGTAGCGCTTCTCGATGGCGTTGTGCGCCGTCCGCTTCTCCCCCTTGCTCTGCACCAGCGCCGGTTTCCCGCTGGGCGCCAGCCGGTTGATGGGCAGCTTCTCGGCGTCCACCACCAGCGGCACCGTGGCCAGGATGGTCCCTCCGCTCACCAGCGCCTGCGGGGAGGCAGGGAGGCATCGGCGGGGGGGGTCCCCGAGCGTCCCCAGCCCACCCCGCAGCCCCCCGCGGGGGCACCTACCGGCACCTGCAGCGGGGCCGCAGTGCCGCCGGCGCTGGTGGCCAGGGAGGCGATGCCGGAGGTCTTGGCGCTGCCGGCGTCCGTCTTGACGGCCGTGAGCAGCAGGGAGTCGGCCTTGATGAAATGGGGCTGCAGCAGCACCTGGGGGGGTGTGTGGGGGGGTGGTCAGAGGGGCTGGGGTGCCACCAGACCCCCCAACCCACCCCCACCCCCACGTGCGCAACCCTCGGTTCTGGGCTTACCGGCACCGGCTGGATCTGGGGCGAGACGGGCTGGGGGGTGGCGGTGGTGGCGGCAGGGGGGGGCCCGGGGGCCAGGAGCTGCTGGGGTGCCACGCTCTGCACGGGGCCGGGCAGCGTCGCCACGGGCTGGACCGGCTGTGGGGTGGGCAGGGGGCTCTGCCCGGCCCCCCCGGGCTGCACGGCTGGGCATGGAGCAGAGGGAGGCGTTACGGGACCCCCCCCCCAGCACCACAGCCTCACTGGGGGGCACCCCCCTCCAGCTCCCAGCCAGAACCCCCCTCACCGAGCCCCCTGCCCAGAATCAGGCAGCCCTGACCCCCCTCCTCCCTATAACACCCCCCCACCATGCACCCCCAAATCCTCACCGGGGAAGCCGTGCTGGTTCTGGAAACCCACCAAGGGCTGGGGGCTGAACTGGCCGGGGGACGCAGGGACGAAGCTGGGGGGGGCCAGCATCACGCCGGGCTGGGGCTGGCTGCTGGGCACGGCCGACGGCTCCTCCTTCACCCCCGGGGCTGTTGGGGGGCCGGGGGCAGGCAGGAGAGGGGCAGGGGGCTGCGGGGTGAAGGCTGCCAGCCCCGGGGGCCCCGGGTACACATTGCCCGGGGGGGCGGCGGGGGGCGGCTTGCTGGGCCCCAGGTAGGTGCCGAGGGTGCTCGGGGCGGGTGGGAGCCCCGGGGGCACGGTGCTGTCGGGGGCACCGAAGGGAGAGTCAAACAGCCCCGAGAAGTCATTGTCTGGCGCGTTGATCAGCTGGAGCATGTCTGCAAAACAGCCCCCCCCGCGCCCCGTCAGCGGTGGTCCCGGACCTTGCGAGGGGTCCCCAAAGCCCCTGGGGGGGTCCCCAGCCCCACAGCGCTCAGCCCTGCCCAGTGCTTTGGGGAGGGATCCCCACAGCCAGGGGCTCTCTCCAGAGAGAAATTCCCAGGGAAGCGCCATGCCCTGCTCCCCCCGGGCGCTCTGACAGTGGGGAAACTGAGGCACGGCACCCACATGGCGGGGCTGGGGTGTGCCCCCCCCGGCTCAGAGGTTTCCAGCCCAGCCTGGGGGCAGCGAGGCTGATCTCAGCCTGTTTCCCAGTTCGGGGTGGGCGCAGACCACCTCATTCATTTCCCATACACCAGAAACCCCGACAGCCCCCACAGCAGCCCCCGTATCGGGGGGAGGGAGCAGGTTCGGGTGGGGACAGGGAGGTGCCGCATCCCGGAGCCCCCCACCCCAGTGCCAAGCGTGTGCACCCCGCTCTCCCCCCCAGCAGAGCGGCACGGCAAGCGCAGGGTTAAGCGGCACTGATCTCGGGGGTCTGCCCCCCTCACCGGGGGGCACAGACCCGGGACACCCCCACTGCCGTGCCCCAGCACCCCCACATCACCACACCCCACAATGCCCGCAGCGGGGTGCCCCCACTTGGGCACCCCCAGCTGAACGCACCGAGGCGCCCCAAAGCTGCCACCACCGGGATGACCCATGGGGTGGGGGGGGGGGTCCCACCGAGGCACCCCCAGACCCCAGGACGCCCCCACCGAGGCGCCCCACACCCCGGGGGCACCCCACGCGGCGGGAAGGGGCCGCGGCGAAGCCCTCCGGGGCCGCGGGGAGGACGAGGCCGGGGGTACCTTCCAGCCGCGCGGCCGGCGGGGTGGGCGCAGCCGGGGGGGTCTCCAGGCGGAGGCCGAGGCCTCCCCTCAGCCTCGTGCCGAGGCGGCTGGGATATTTTCAAGCCATTTTCTCGCCTCCTCTCCCCGCGGGGCCCTCCCTGCTTGCCGCCCGCGCCAGGCCTGGAGCGGGGCCGGCGATGGGGTGATGCCGACTCCGCCAATCGCCGCCCGCGCGCCCGCCGGCCGCCCCCAGACAGCCCCGCGGCCTCGCCAAGGTGAGCCCGGCGGGTAACTCGCGGGCACCCTGCCGGCACCCGCCGCGGTTACTCGGGGTCAGCCGCCCTTAACTCCTTCGCCGCGTGCCCCCCTGCATCCGTCCCCGGCACGCGGGGCGCCCCCTCGCACCCCCCTGCGCCCCAGCATCCCCGTGCCTGCTTCGGGGGACGGAGGAGATGCCCCGCAGGGTGAGGGGTCTGCTTTGCACAGCTCCAGCCCCCTGTAAGAAGTCAGCGCCCCTATTTGCACTGGGGGTCTTTGCAGGGGGCTCTAAGCCTCAGACCCCCCAGCTCAAGAGACCCCCAAGGCTCCCCCGTGGTGCAGAGGGGGGGCTCTCCCCTCCCACCCCAATACGCAGCCTCCAGCACCCACCAGGGGTTTGCATCCCGCGGCACCCTACAGGCAGCTGCCCCAGCCCTGGGGCTCTGCCCCCACCCCATTGTTTTGGGGGAGCGTGTGAGGCAGGGCTGCGCACCCGTGGGTCCTGGTGGGCGCAGAGCACCCGTGTCCCTGACCGCCAGAGGACCCCCAGGGTGGCCGCAGGGACCCGTGGCCACGTGGGGACCACAACAAACCCACAGGGGGGCAGGAGGTGGGGCAGATGGCCACGCTGCAGAGGGGCGTTGCAAAACCCTTTTGGCTTCCCCCTTCCCCAGCCCCACGCACGGCTGGGGGCAGCCCCACAGGGCCCCCAGAGCCCCTCAGCAGGGGGACAGCCCCCCACGTGGGGTGTCAGGGCAAGGCAGGAGGGCCGCACAGAGCCCCCAGGACCATATACATTTATAACAGCCCTTTACCAAAAATCTCTAGAAAGCCCTCCCATAAATACCACCAGCGCACCCAGCCCCTCTCCATGGGGTATGCGGGGCCAGGGGAACACCCCCAGGGGGACACCTTCACCCCACACCCCTGTTCCTCTGCTCCCCACGGCTTCCTGGGGATCGTGGCCAAACAAAACGGGGTGTCACGGGCGGTGGCTGCCCGCTGGTGACCCGGCACACCGTGTCAGCCCTGGTGCGGGGCCAAGGAGGGCAGAGGGGACGCCAGCGCGGCTCTGGGGCACGACACCCCGCAGCCAAGGTCCTCGCGGGGAGCCGGGCGGCAGGACGCACCGCTTCCCCCGGTGCTGCCACCCGGTTAAAGGTCACCTGGTTGGGTTCGGCGCCAGCACGGGGACACTGCGACGGCCCCGGAGAAGGGGCTCCCGGCACCGACCTCCCAGAGCGTCCCGTGGGCGCCGCGGGGCGCCGGGGGGCTCGGGCGGCCCCACGCCCTCTCCCCACCCCGCCGCGTGCTCCACCGGCTCGGCCGGTCTGTGCCGGGGCTGCCTCGGGGCCCCGACGCTCGGCGAGCTCAGCCGGGACGGGCGCCACGTGCTGCCAGCCGGGGAACCTGTTCGGTGCTGGGGCTGGGCTGGCTGCGTGCTGGGCATGGGGACGGGTGTGGGAACGGGGACGGGTAAGGGTGTGGGTAGGGGTAGGGGTAGGGGTACAGGCATGGGAATGGGAATGGGAACGGGTACAGGAACGTGCCCAGGTATGGGAATGGGTAGGGGTATGGGTACGGGTACAGTTATGGGTAGGGGTAGGAGTATGGGAATGGGTATGGGTATGGGAACGGTTATGGGAACGGGAACGGTTCTGGGTACAGTTATGGGAACGGGAATGGGAACGTGTATGGGTGTGGGACCGGTTATGGGAACGGGTACGGTTACGGGAACACTTACGGGGTCAGGTACAGCTCGGCGCTGGGGAGCGGGTCCCGCTGGCACAATCCCCACCCCACAGCCCTCCCCCACCAAGAGGACCCGGTACCGAGGGCTCCGGGCCCGGGGATGCTCCGCAGAGCCCCGGGGCCGCTTCTCCCCCCCCCCCTTCCACCCTTCCCTGCCCCCCCCCGCCCCGGGAAGCCAGGAGGAACGACCGGGAGTAACCCCGGCGGTGACGCTACCGCGGGGCGGGGCTGGCGGCGGCACAAGGCTGCGGGGGGGGGCGCCGGGGCTGCCCCGGCACCGGCACCGACCCCCCCGGGACGGGGAGGGGACAACCGGTACCCGAACCCCCCGGGCCGGGCACGGCCCCCCCAGGACGACTCAGCCCTGCAGCGACTCCGAGCCCCAAAAGCCCCAAATTCCCCCCCCCCGGCACCGAGAGCGGCCCCCCCCGGGCTGTGCTACGGTTCTCCGGCGTCGCACCGAGCCCCCGGTGTCGCACCGAGCCCGCTCCCCCCCTTCTCCGGTATTGCACCGAGCCCCGGCGTTGCACCCCCACGGCCACGCGTGGCTTCCCGGCGGTGCACCGAGCCCCGGGCATTGCACCGAGCCCCGGGCATTGCACCGAGCACCGGGTATTGCACCCCCCACGGCCACGCGTGGCTTCCCGGTATTGCACCGAGCCCCCGGTATTGCACCGAGCCCCGGCGTTGCACCCCCACGGCCACGCGTGGCTTCCCGGTATTGCACCGAGCCCCCGGTATTGCACCGAGCCCCGGGCATTGCACCCCCCCACGGCCACGCGTGGCTTCCCGGTATTGCACCGAGCCCCGGCCGCGCACCGAGCGCGCAGCCCCGGTCCCAGCCGTCCCCCCCTCCCGGTCCCAGCCGTCCCCCCTCCCGGTGCCCCCATATCCCCCATCCCGGTGCCCCCACGCCCCCCCATCCCCGTGCCCACCCCTCAATCCCGGTTCCCCCCCCCCCCCATCCCGGTTCCCCCACTCCCCCCCCGGTCCCGGTTCCCCCCCCCCCCCCATCCCCATCGCGGTGCCCCCGGCCCCCCCGCACCGTCGATGTCGCTGAGCAGCGCCGTGTCGATGTCGCTGCCCCCGGGCAGCCCCAGGGCCGGGGCCAGCCCGTCCAGGCTCCCGTCGTCGAAGGCGAGGGCGCTCATCCCGCAGCTCAGCACCGGCGGCGCCGCCCGGCCGCGGCCGCTCGCACCATGAGCGCCGGAGCCGCGCCGAGCCCGGACCTGCGGCCGGGCGGGGCGGGAGCCACCGGGGGGGGGCGGGACGAGGGGCGGCCCCGGGAACGGCCCCGGGAACGGCCCCGGGAACGGCTCCGGCAGCGGCGCCCCCTCCACCCCGGGACGCCCCCCCCACACACACACACACCGCGGGGTGCCCGCCTCTGCCCGGTGGCACCGGGTACCCCGGAGCGGGGTCCTGGGCAGCGAGTTCCTGGGCACCGAATCAGTACCTGGGCACCGAATCCATCAGTACCTGGGCACCGAATCCATCAGTACCTGGGCACCAAATCCATCAGTACTTGGGCACCGAATCCATCAGTACCTGGGCACCGAATCCATCAGTACCTGGGCACCGAATCCATCAGTACTTGGGCACCGAATCCATCAGTACCTGGGCACCAAATCCATCAGTACCTGGGCACCGAATCCATCGGTACCTGGGCACCGAATCCATCGGTACCTGGGCACCAAATCCATCAGTACCTGGGCACCAAGTTCCCGGGCACCCAGTGCTTGGGCACCAAATAAATATCTGGGCATCAAATAAATCAATACCTGGGCACCAAAAAGCTGGGCACCGAATCAATCCCTGGGCACCAAGTGCCTGGGCACCCAATGCTTGGGAACCAAATCAATACCTGGGCATTAAATAAATCAATAGCTGGGCACCAAATCGATCAATACCTGGGCACCAAATCAATCAATACCTGGGCACCAAATACCTGGGCACCAAATAAATCAATATCTGGGCACCAAATCAATCAATATCTGGGTGCCAAATAAATAAATACTTGGGCACCAGATCAATCAATCCCTGGGCACCAAGTACCTGGGCACCCAGTACTTGGGAACCAAATAAATATCTGGGCATCAAATAAATCAATACCTGGGCTCCGAATCAATACCTGGGCACCAGACGGCCAGGCACCAAAAAAATAAATCCCTGGGCACCAAGTAGCTGGGCGCCAAATAAATACCCAGGCACCAAATCAATACATGGGCACCAAGTACATGGGCACCAAATAAATAAATACCCGGGCACCAAATAAATAAATATCTGGGCACCAAATACCCCGGCATCGTGCACCCAGGGGAGCTTGGAGGGACACAGCGCAGCCGGAGGCTCCTTGGGTGCTCAGAGAGGGGGGGCGCTGGGATTTTGGGGGAGCCCCGAGTGTTTTGTCTCAGCACCAGGAATAACCTGGGAAAACGAAACCAACTGCGCCAGCAGCCCCTCCAAAGTTTGCCTGCTCTGCCAAGCGGGACGGAGGCTGCCCAATAATTAATTAAAGCTGGCTGCACCCTGAAATCCTCTTCCCCCCCCCCCCCCCGTGCACCCCTGTGCAAAGCGGGAAGCCCTGCGTGGGGCACCCCATGGCGGCGGTGGAGCCGTGGGGGCTCAGCCCAGCCCCGCTCTGGCCGGAGCTGCTCGGGTGTCTCAGCGGCAGCAGAGGCTGCTGAACCCGCCTCCAGGAGCCCCCTAACTTGCCATGGGGCGGCTCAGGGGGGCTGCACGCTCTTCCCCCCCCCCCCCCCTATTTTATTAGGGTCACTGGGGGGGCGGACATGCCGTGTCCCATGAGGCAGCTGAGCGCGAACGCGAGGGTCGCACGCCCTTAATAACCCACCGCGAGACACGGAGGGGGGGGGACGGGGACAACCAACAACCCCCAAACCCACCCAAACGGCTTTATTTCCATGCCAAGCCAGATTTCGCAGGGCCCCTTCCCGTCGCACGCCTCCCCCAAAACCAGAGGGGCCGCGCTCCCCAGGGACCCCGTGGCGTGGGGGGGGGCGACCACGCGGCATCCGCGGGGCGGTGGGCAAGGGTCCGGGGGGCCCAGGCCTGGTGGGTTCGGTGGCGGAGGGCTGCCACGCGGGGTGGGGCTCCCCGGGGGGTAAGCTCGGTTGTGCGGGGTAAGGAAAAACCCCGCCTGTAGAACCAGCGCCACGCAGCCAATAAGCGCGGCGGCCGGAGTGGAGTGATCCTGCATCACGGCGCGGGGCCCGCGATTACATCATGTCGGTCCGCCGGGATCCGCCGGCGGGGCCACGTGGTGCTGCCCGAGTCGCTGGGACGCTCTCCTTCCCCGGCACGGGGCCGGGGGGGAAACCGCAAGGACGAGACGGGAAACAAGCCGGACCCGCCACGGCGGGAGCTGGGCGGCCGGACAGCCGGGCTCGAGTGGCCACGTTGGGCTCGCGTGGCCGCTTCGGGCTCGCGTGGCCGCTTCGGGCTCATGGTGCTGCATCGGGCTCGTGTGGCTGCATCGGGTTTGTATGGCCACTTTGGGCTCGTGTGGCCACATCGGGCTCATGGCCACATCGGGCTCGTGCGGCCACTTTGGGCTCATATGGCCACTTTGGGCTCGTGCGGCCACTTTGTGCCCGTGGCCACCTCGGGCTCACAGGGCCGCTTTGGGCTCGCAGCACCGGGGCTGCCCCCAGCACCCCGACCCCATCGCCCCTCGGGCGCCCGCCGCCCCCAGCCACTCCTGGCCCTCGGCGCCCCTCGTGCCCCGGGGCTGTCGCGCTGCGGCAGAGCGCGGCGTTAAGCCCCAGCGCGTGCTGCCAGCAGACTCAAAGCCTCTCCCTCGCTACCTGTGCCTGCTGTGGCAGCCGTTCCCCCGCACTGAGGGCATGCAGCCATGCTTGTCCTCCTCCCCGGGCACCCACCTGGGCCCCTGCTGGAGGCAGAGGAAGATTTTTGGGGTCCAGGGACCTCTGCCCCACGCACAAGGGGGGGCAGCACACCCGTCCGGTGCCCGCCCCAGGGCACGGCGCTGCAGGTTTGTGCCCGGAGCTTTTTCCGTGATTTCTGCTCCATCGGGGCACTGGCGGCTGAGCACCTCCCCGAGCTGTGTGCCCACCAGGACATTTCTGACACAGGCACGAGCTCAGCACCACGGTAAACAAGCCGGGGCAGAGCTGGATTTAAGGCATGCCGATCCCCAGCTACAAGGAGGGGAAAGATTTCCAAGCTGTTCCACACACCCCTTCCCCTAAACAGCTTTTAAGGCACAGAGCATCGGTGTGGATCTTTGGGCACGGGACAGAGGGCACCGTCCTGACAAACTGCTTCGTATCTCTTCGGCTGAAGCAATGCCCCCTCTCCGGGGCTATTCGGTGGCTCCCCTTTGCTTCCCCCTGCCCATCGCAGGCACCTTCACAAACGAGGACGTGGGGAGCAAATTCCTGGGCAGCGAGTCAGGAGGAGCAGCCCATTGCTTGGGCTGGGAACCTCGGGGCACTGCAGCGCCCAGCAGCTCATCACCAGCCGCTTTCTAGGTCACCAAAGGCTGGCGATCCCAAGCCACCCCCCCGAGGGCCATCGGGGCACCCCGGGCGCAAGAGCTGCCACCCACCCGCGTGCCCTTCTCCGGCGAAGACACCCGAGAGACAGAGAGCGCACCGTCCGGTCACACGAGTAGTGCCTTTATTGGAGTATCTCACATGCAGGAACCAAAGTAGAGATGATTTCTGGAACAAGTTAAACGATGGCGGATTAATACAGGCGGATCTCCCATAAGTGAACACTTGCTATGTGAATACAGCAACGTTTTAGTGTTGGGTTTCTTCGTTGTTTTTTTTTTTTGTTTTTTTTTGCGTTTTGTTCCTCTTTACATGGTCAATCTCTTTTAAGTAGTTACGTCCCCCTTCTCTCCCTACCCCGTTCCCAAACAAAAAAATATCCAGTATCTTCAGTAAATAAATATTATCCACTTTTATCTGGAAAGCCTACAGCTGTAATATACAGAGAAGCTATTACACAGGTTACATTTGTAGGGCTAACGACAGCTCATAATACCACGTACAGAACGAGGAGCTCGTACTCATAAAAACACAGAGCAGGGGGAAGGTGGGCGCGCGTCTGCCGTGGGCTCAGGAGGACCGGAGCTCGGCGGGGCCCCAAATCCAGCTGGCTCTCAGCAAAACGCATCCTCACCTCTCTCCCGGACAGAGCAGCGGGGACGCTGGGGCTGGGAGCCTGCTCCAGAGGCTGCATTTTGGGGTGAAGGGTGCTGGCGGACACCAGCATCGCCTCCGAGGACGTGGCTGGGGATCCCTGCCTCCTCGCCCCCGCCGGCGGGCAGGGGCCGCGGGTGCCCCAGCAGCTGAAGGGTTACCTCCGAGACGCCTACAAATCCACTCGCTGATTGCCTGCTTCATTATTTCCATAAAAATATCTGTCCTGAGCTGTTTTTTTTTTCCAGGGTAGGCTCGGCAAGCCTTGTGGTTAGCACGGAGGAGGTAAACAATGACTGGGCTGGATGAGGCTGGCCCGGGGATGGAGATAGCGCAAGCGGCACTCCGCAGGGCTTCCCAGCAGCCACAACGAGACCTCACCACGCCTGGGATGGAAGAGACCGCTGGAAATGCTGCCGGGTCTTGCTCTCCCGGCTCCTGAAAGCAGGGGAGCACGGAGCAGAGAGGAGCAGGAGCAGGACGGGTCCTGCTCCTGCTCACGGGAGGGGGGCGAATGCCCCTGCCCCGGCCGAACCCACCGCCCGGGTCTGTTCTTCCACCACTGGAGGGAAACATCTCGCCACCGCTGCCAGCTCCGCAGTCGTCCATTTAGAAGTGGAGACGGTCAGCGGATCCCTTAAAAAAAAAAGCTGGAGGCGGTCAAATGAGCAGAACCCCCACTAAGATCCCTCTCCAGCTTGGGAGCACAGAACCAGCCCCGACCAGGGCAGGGCTGAATTATCAGCACATTTCTGACAGCGGCGGTGATAATGGGAAGGGGAAGGGCACGGCGGGGGCTACGCGAGGGTCCCAGTATGGACCAGTCTCCCCACTTAGGCTGTTCCCTTTCAAAGACACCAGGCCACGTTTTTACGAGTTCTCCTATGAGCCTCACCTACCCACCCTAAACGTCTGTACAGCACGTCGTTAGCTACCACACCTGCCGAAGAAGCAGCTGAAACCTACACGTAACAATTAAAAAAACCCCAAAGGATGCATTTAAATAGAAACCATTCATTTCTTACACCTCGGCACACGAAGGGTTAACAGAAGAGGTTAAAAACACACCGGAAAGGAAATATATTGACAAAATAAATATTTTAACCTAGAACAGGGTATGATTAGAACTGACAAAGGACCCCGGTAATAATTTAGTGTCGTTAGCAAGCTGGGACCCCCAGAAGCTCCATCCCTCACCTCGCTCACACCACGGCCACGCACGGCCCCTGCCCACCTGCACAGAGGAAGCATTTAGGGTGAAAGCCAAGGAAGAATAAATCACGGGTCAGTCTTCCGACGCGAAAAGCCCCTTCCCTTTCCCCCCGTTTCCACCAGGCAGGTTACTCGCGGACCACACGAGGACGGGGAAGGTGGGGGATCCTGATACAGGATATTAGGGAGCTCGAGCGCTGCTCTCCGTTTGTTAAAGGAGGCTCAGGACAAACCCTCGGCTCCTCCACACGCTCCTTCCCTGCCATAATTCCCTCCCCTGCCTGCTGGGTGCTGTGGGAGCCAGCCTGGCCAGCCCCGGGGGGGCTGCACCGGGCCCCCCGAGGGTCCCCCCCAGCCCCCCGAGGGAGGCAGCCCCTGGGTGCTGTCCTATTCGAGCACAGCGCCAGCACCCCCAAGAGCAGGGCCCCAGCTTTCCAGCGGGTGACACGGGGCATCAGGGGGGCTACAAGCGCCGAAGGGTCCCTTGAGCCGTGCCAGCGCGTGCCGCACGTCTCCCCTCAGCCCCATTCCTCTTCTTTCGTTTGTTTTCCTCCCCGGCCGCAGGGAGCAGGCAGTCAGCGACAGCTCCGCGAGCTCTTCCAGAAAGGGACCGGGTTCTCTCTGCAGCAACAACTCGAGGTTGGGACAGGCTTAGCAGGAGGCAGAAGCAGGGCTCCCAGCTCCCGTCTTTGCACAGGGCCGGGGGAAGAAGGGGCAGCAAATCCGCGGCGGTGGGACTCCAGGGGGGCTCCGGCGACAGCCCCGGTGATATTCCTGCCACTCAGCATCATTCGGCAACGTTCCACGCTTGAGCAATGCGATTATCTCCCTGGGCTTGGCAGGGAAGCTGGATTAACATGCTTAGAATCACCTGATGCGGCCATTTACAGGGTCAATGTGTTTGAAGGATTTAGAGGCGAAAACACGCTCCTAAAACACCCACGGAGCTTTTCTGCATCGACAGGAATACCAACAATTCATTCTGCGCTGGCAAGGCTGCTCAGGCGATCACCAGACACTGTCTGAAATCAAATCAGCGCCGGAGCAGAAGTTTCCTTGGGTTTCTGGAGCTCGGGGCCGCAGCTGACGCGCTGCAGAAAGGCAGGGTCTGGCAGGAGCTGGCTGCGGGGTGTCTGGCACCCGGCACCTGAGCGTCGGGCTCACCTGGTGTTAGAGAGCAGCAGGGCACGCCTGCCGCTAACTGAGGCTGTCCCGGCACCTTCCTTTAGCCACAGAGAGGAAAAAAATAAGAGGGAAACCGACTGCAGACTCACACAGCGGGGCTTGGTGATGCGGAGGGTGAGCCAGCAAGCGGGGAGAAGAGGCAGCATGGTCCCCAAGCTATCTCCATCCTGACAGCGATTTTCCTTGGCCGCTTGCAAGCCATGCAGGGGGCTACGGAGCAGCAGGGGGGGAGAGGCAGAGCCGGGGGTGGCCAAGGCAGGCAGGGCAGGACAGAAGGGAGGATGGCAGGGACAGCAGAGAGGGACAGCTGGCCTGGGGTGGCCTGGAAATCCTGCACCAAACAACTCTTCCCTCCAAACCTGAAGCTGACAGCCCTCAGCCCGTCAGTGCCGCAAACCGGCCACGGGGGACAAGGTTTTGTGCGTCACGAGCCACCGAGCGCGGCGTGCCTCGGAGAGTTTGTTACGAGCCGAACTACCCGTGCCCAGAGAAAAACCTCTATCGCTTTCACATCAGCCGTCTGCAGCGCGGCTTCTTGGTCTAGAAGAAGCGCCGGAGCCAGCTCGGCACGCAGCAGCGTCCCGGGCAGCCCGGCCGTGCCAAGTCGGAGCAAGGCGGCTGCTTGCCTAAGACAGCCAGCGCCCCAGGGGAGGGGGCTGCGGAGCACAGCGCTGCCTGCGCCGGCGTTCCTCGGGTAAGCTGCCCCTCTGCCAGGGCAGCAGATGCTCCCTGCCGCACGGCACTGGGCTCTCGCTTTGATCCTGCAGTCTCGTGCCACTGGCTTCCTACCAAGGAACGTGCTGGGGGGCGCAGGGAGGGCTGGAGCCGCCGGGGAGGTGGGCGCACGGGGAGGGATCCCCCCGGGAAGAGCAGTCCCCCAGGAGCTGGGAGTGATAAAGGGGCAGGGGCTGCAAAGGACGCTCCGGAAACTATCGGGATTACATCTAGCATGGCCACAATTGTCCAACGCTGTCTCAGGCCCTAAAGGAAATGAGTTGTTCCACCTCCAGCACGGCCACGGCCAGTCCCTCCAGGCACAACCATTTCCATCAGCATTCTCTCACGAGCCTCTGTAGGGTTCTCCTCTCCTCATCACAGCCAAGCAGCAGCAGCTCCGTCCCACCAGGCATGGCAGGGAAGCCAGGAACCTCGGTTCCCACCCAGCCCATGAGCAAAGCCCCATCCGTCTGCACGGATGCTATTTACAACAGCCGAGACAAACGCAGAGCTCTGCAGCCACTCAAGAAGGGATCTAAGGTAAGGAAAAAATAACCTAGCTATTTTAAAAAGGCAACCACGCTAGAAAAAAAAAAATCCTCCCGTGCGAATGCTCTCCCAAAGAGCAAAATGCTTCATGCGCTAACGTTACGGCATCCATTCAGCTCGGCGCTTTTCATTCTTGTCAACTGCCAGAGCGACTGGACAGAGCCAGCAGACTGCTTTCAAATTAGAGCCGGCCCAGATAAAACACAAGGAAAAAAATACCCTGTGAGATTAAGAATACGAAGCGTCGCACAAAGTGGGGAGAAGCGACCACCATATGGTACCAGGAGATGTGTGAGTGGGAGAGTAAAGGATTTTAACTTGTGAAGCACATGTTGAAAGGGGAACAGTTGTTCCTTGCTGTCGAATCCGACACGAAAGCCAATACATTAACATTTTATCTAAAAATAAAGACACACTCCCTCTGAACATTCCAGCTCAGTCAATTACATGCTGATCGACAGAGCAGTCTACTTGGCAGGACCTGCCTACAGAAGAGGATGATCCCTACATAAATTGAAGGGCAAGGCTGCTCTCTCCCCTCTGGGCTTTTGTTTCAACACAGTGTGACGTACTCATGCATTCGAAAGAGGTTTTCAGCATCAAGAGCTGGTTTTGTGCAGCCGGGATAGGAAGGAGGGGATTAAGCAAGTGCTGGAAAATCATGGTCTGGCAGGAAGAGCGTCGGACTTAAATAGAAAGAGTCAGCTTGTGGGGATGGGTTGTTTGAGACAGAGAGGGAGGAGAAGGAGAAGCGATCTGTGAAACCGGGGGCGAAGGGCTCGCTGTTAGCCGAGTGCTGCGAGAGGACGAGGTGGCCGGACGGCGACTTTCTCCTGCAGAGCCCAGGGGTGGCAGAGCAAATCCTCACAGTGCAAAGAGGGCGTCCTCCGAGCGCTCCTGCTTTTTCCTGCTCGAAGGGTTTGTCGGCGGGGTGGGGGCTTCCAGGGGAGGGGACGGCAGATTGGGAACCATCTCGGCCGCTTTGGCTCGCTCTTCTAAAAATTTGTCAAATTCTGCAATGCAAAAAAAAAAAAAAAAAAAAAGAAGGAAGGCAGGTAAGAAGTGGGGCTGTGCGTTTAGCCCCGGGGACAGAGAGGTCGGCAGGGTCCGAAATCCCAGTGCCTGGTGTCCCACCAGGCTGCGATTGCGGGAAGGGGCACGGACGGCCTCTGAGCCACCCCAGCTCAGGCAGCAGGGGGGATCGAAACCCACACCAGGCGATCAGCAGCGGCAGGGGCAGGGAAACCTCCTTCCAAAGGGCCGAGCAGCTCGGACATGTGGCCCTACCGGCACAAACACAGCGCGCAGCCAAGGGAGATGGCAGGAGAGCGCTTAGGGCGGGGAGGGCTCCTCAATGAACACCAACTTTTTGCTCTGAAACGCCCTCCTCCTGCCTTTCCGAGCGCACAGAAGCATTCGCTGGGGAACAGCAGGCTGGGGGAAGCCGGCATCTCAGCAGGGATCGGAGCAGATCATTCAGTCCGGACATTAACAGGGCATGGCTCACGGCCACGGGCATCTCTGCTTACCTTCGCTGGTCACTCCTTCTTCCAGCTCATCTCCCTTCTGCAATTGGAACAAAAAGGCGTGTGAACACACAGGCGGAGCCTCACCCCCCGCTGTCACCCCTCGTACCCGTTAAACGCAAGCGGACGGCTTCCACCGCTCACTTCCACACGCTCACTGCTGAGCAAACAGGGGAAACTGCGGGGCCCTCACACCAGGCCAGTGGTGAGCGACACGTCGCCGAGTTCAGAGCTAAAGGAGCGGCACCAGAGACGCCTCTGAAGGTCGCTGGTGGCAGCCGGCTGCAAACCGCTCCCTGTCGGAGCTGAGCGGCAGCCCAGCGCTGCCTCCGCTTCACACCGAAGGCCCGGCCCCGACCTGGGCTGCACGAGGCAGAAAGCACCGCCGCACGCCCCTTTGAAAGGCCCGCGGCGCGCTTTCAGGTCAAACGTGCTTTTAGCTGGCAAAGGACACGTGCCGCAAAACAGCTTAGGGCCAGTGTTCTTCCTGCGGGGCTTCGTTTTAGATCCCCTGCAAAAATACAGAGGTTTGCTGGCGCCCGCGCCGCACACAGACGGGACCAGGCCGGGCTGGAGGAAGGACAGGGCCGGGCAGCTGTCCCGTGAGGTACAAAGGCCGGGATGCCGTGGGGCCAGCACGTTTCTGCCAGCTGTGTGCACTTCAACATGGGAATTTCCAACAGTTCTTCAAGGAGGAAATTACGCCTAAGGAGGTGGCGTCCTCGTCAAGCTGTCAGGACGCTAAAAATGGGCTAAACCACCTTTTAGATGCCTCAATTGCACCTGCTCTGAAACAGAAAAGTGTCTGTCCGTGCACGGGCTTTCCCACCAGGAGAGCGTGAGCACACTGACCGGCCTCACACGAGCGTTTAATGCCTGAGAACCAAATGGCACCTAGCATCTAAAACCTTCCTACGGTCCAGAGGTTCCCCGGGGTACCCGCAGCAGCCACTGCCTCGCAGGCACATGTAGTTTTCTCCAGTGCACCCCAAAAGGGTGAAGAAATAACTACAGATCACCTAACCGCCGCTTTGCTCTTTTTAAGCAAGGCTGTCTAGGGCAGAACATTTGTACGGAGCTCCCTCAGTACCTCTCCGCAGCATTGTATCTTCCGAGAAATTAATTTAACCGGGCCGGAGCCCCCAGCTCTGCCCCGCAGGAGGCTGGGCAGGCAAAGCCCTTACTGGAGGAGAGCTGCGGGAGCGGGGAGCTGCCTCTGCAGTAAGGAGCACCAGGAGGAGGCGTTCCTGATGGGCACGGTGACCACAAAGGAACACTTCGGTTCGCTCACAGCATGTCTAAAAGAACAGTCTGAACTGCAACCCCCCACCCGGCCCCAGAGTGCTCTCGGTTAATTTGAGTCAGGTGCTTGCATCAAAAAAAAACCAAAAAAAAACTGAATAAACGTGTACTGGCTGTGCCGCCGCCTAACCCGAGTGTGTACTGGCACAGCAAAACAAACTCCAGACAGAAAGAAAAGCTACTTATGTCTTCGGTTTGTTTGTTTAATAATTACCAGACGCTAATCTTTCGGGAGAAACTGAAAGTTGTAAACACTGGAGAGACGTTGTTATAAATTTTTATTATTATTATTATTATTATTATTGTTGTTGTGATGATGTAACACATCAAGATTTCCTGCTCACGTATTTAACCAAGGCATCTCGATTTGAAAGGAATCTAGGCCCTGATGCAACATCTCCTAAGAGCATGCCTGGAAGCAAACACGTCCTTGGGTAGCTTTAAGCACGTGTTTTATGTCTGGTGGGGGACACAGGTAAACTTCAACACATGTTTAAACGCTTCCCTCTGCAGGGAGCAGAAACACACGGTTTCTGGAATGCCGTCGTGTGTGATGTTAGCACGGAGAAGTGAAAACAAATCAAGTCAGAAAAAAATGTGTTGAATTGCCGAACACAGCCCTGCTTACATACGCCCCCCGAAAGGAAATAAGCTTCGTGATTTGGAATTTTCACTGCTTCCTGTTATGAGAAACACCAGTAACTGCAATGCATCGAAAATCATCTAATTATCATGTGAAAAATGAAAATATAAAGAGTCTCACCAAGTCGGTACTGAGCCACTCCTCAATGTCATCCATGACAGAGGACTGTGCAACAGGGATCTAGGGAGTGCAGCGAGAGAACAGCAAGGCAGGCAAAAACCAAAACACATCCACAATCATGGCCACAGAGCGATGGAAAATGCCAGAAAGGAGATTAAAAAAAAAAAACAAAAACAGAAACAGAGATGTAACATGTGCTGGAAAAAAAAAGGCAACAAAATATAAATGGCATTTCAAATAAAGAAACACTTGGAAAGGAACTTATGAACAACAAGGCTAAAAAAAAAACAAGAGAAAGATTATGAGGAATGACGTGACTGGATGCCAGCAAGACGGGTAAACTTCTCGACCACATATTAAAACCATCAAGACGGACTGATGATTCTAATCTTGATCGTGAAAAGCTTTTCAGGGTAGAATACTGGATATCAGTTAAGTTTTTAAATGTTAAATTTACACTTTTTTTTCTTTTTTTTTTTAATGGGTATTAGGCACAATGAGGGGTTAGCAAAAAGAGGGGCTCAAAGCCTTCTGGCACCACTCGTATGAAAGCAATTTCACTTTTTCTGAAGGTGGAGGCGGCCCAAGCCTCAGACAAACAGCGATGTTTCCCTCCGGATCCTCCTCCCACCGCACCACGGAGGGCTCGGCGAGCCTCAGCACAGCACCTTATGGAAACCTGTGCCGGCCCTGCTCCTCTCCAAAGGCAGCCCTAGGGGAGGCAGTGGGTCTGAGCCTGTGCCAGCACACGGCGGCGTCCCCAGGGTGCAGAGAGGAGGAGGACGGGGCAGCAGCTCTGCACACACAGCTCCCTGCTCCTGCTGCTCCCGGCTCCTGCCCCTTCGCACCGTGCGGCGCTGCACCCAGCCTGGCTGGAGCACGCCCACCAGGCTCCCAGCACCGATAACTCAACAAAAAGGCCCAAAGGCTGGCCTGTCCTGCTGCGATAACGCTGCTAACCACGCGCTGTGTGCCAGGGGAGCCGGCACGGTGTGCTGGGCGCTGCGGGCGGCTGGGGCAGCGAGGGGAAATGACTGAAGTTCGACGTACGGTTTCCTGATGAACCACGCTGCTTCGATACAACGGAGGGCTGTGGAAGGAGTAAACAGGAAAGCACCACAACGGAGCTCGTAAGGACAACCCGACGAACAGTCGAGAAGCAGCGGCAGGCGTGCAGGTTGCAGGCCAGGGCACGGCAGGCGAGCAGCGGGGCTGGCAGGCGAGAGATCCTGGCAGTGCTGGGGAGGCTTCCCTAGGATGAAAAGGTGGCAGGGGCTGGCCACAGCTTTGCCTGGAGGCTTTCTGGGGAAGAAGAGCTGACGGAGGCTTTGCAGGTGGATCCAGTGGGAGCCGCAGCCTTCCCAGGGACTTGTAGGGGAGGCAGACAGACACTGACTTAGAGGCAGCGACTTGTCATTTTGCCTTGCTTTCGGCTACTACGTGAAGATCCAAAACAGAAAATCTGTTCCTGCAGCTGGGTTTGGAACGGGGCAGGTTTAGGATAACTGCCCCTCTTTAATTTGTAATGGAGAGCTGAGTCGCGCACATACGATGCTAGCACCATGTGCCGAAGCCGCTGCGAGCTGGCGCGGGTGGCGAGTAAGGGGAGGAGAGCTCTCCAGACATCTTCCAACGTGTTCCTTCCCAAGGACAAGTTACATCTTGTAGAACTGGCTTGTTAGTTTAACAGCTTTTGGGAAACTGGCTTCAGAGATATGAAGCAATGAATTTATTCAGCCTACAGCAACCTAAAAGCTGCTGCAGAAGTTTCGCTGCTGTCTCTCTCTATTTCCTACCGCTGCCCGCGGTAAGTAATGCTTTGGGAGGTGTAGCCTGCAGAGCTGCTGGCTGGTTTGCAGCTCTGAAAGACACCTAGGTTTCTTTAGGGATGTTACAAAATGCGTACGCCTTTTAATTTTTTTCTGCGAATAAAATAAGCGCAGCTGCTCTAGAAAGCGCGGCAGTCCCTGTATCAGGAGGAGGAGGAATTCAAACCTCGGCTGTCCTGAAAACACACCAGATGACTGAGCAAGTAATGGATTCCCAGGAATCACAGGGCTCTTGAGTCTGCAGGAATCCTCCAAGAACAGCTCAGCAGTTTAGGTGGTTATGCTGCTGTGTTTTGTAAGATTTAAAAAAAAAAAAAAAAAAGAAAAAAATCTACTTTCAGGCAGACCGACTTTATACAACAAACAAAGAACCTTAGAAGTGTGGAAACACTTCGCACGGGTCACATATAAGAAGCACAGGGAGCTGTAAGGTAAACATTTGAGCATGGCAGACATTTGCTATTCAGCACTGGCCTTTTAAAGAGCTTCCCCCCATCTTCCAGGAATTTCACCACAGTTACAGAAAAGCCAAGGCTCTGTATCTATCGCTCCTTCCATGCTCAAACTTGCAATTTCCTTTCCTCAGACTCTGAGCCCCGTTTTCCCCATAAATCATGGGTTAAATATATCGGGTTTAATTTGTTCAAGAACAAAGTGGGGCAGGAGAGGGGGGGGGGAATCTCAAGAGCAACTGAAAGTTATAAAATGTTTTAACTACAACCTTGTACCATTTACGAAACTGACCACACACAGAATTTCACTTTTTGCCAGTCTGTTGTACACTTGGCAGGCCTCCCCTTTCCAGAAGTCCTAAACTGAAGAATGCCGAGGGGACTTTTGTTAAAGCTAATCCCCTAAAACACAACAGAAGCAAAGCGAAAATAAATTAGCTAGTTTACACATTCAAAAGACAACAATTTATGGGAACAAACAGCAGTGGCAGCCGCAGACTACATGGAAATGGGATAGTGTCCTGTTAATACTTTGATTATGCAAACATACACGGTCTAGTGGAGCTCTCAGTCTTGGCAAGACAGCTCCCTAGATAGTCAGTGCTGGCCGCAAGAGCTGTTTTTATAAGAATATTGTGATTCCTTTTTTTAAAAGCCTACACTCACTGTAAATGGAAATTAAGTCACAACATATTTTTGGGTGCTTTAACTAGCTTTAAATAAAAGATGGGCTCATTGTTCAAATTCCTTTTTTTATTTAGTCTTTGGAAAATCCCACAAATGGGATCACTTCAAGAGGACTGAAAGGGAAATGGAAAAGGAGGGCCAGCAGAACAAAAGGGAGCTATCAATGCCTCAAGACCCACAGGAACCCGGGTTTCAGGCTCATACTCATGTAAGTTAGATTGTGTTGGTGTTCTCACCAGGAGCCAAAAGCCAAAGTATTGCCAATGTATTTCCTCAGAAGTCATAAAATCCAATATTCTACCCTTAAAAAGACAGTTTAAGGTTATTATTATCCCATTTTATTTCTATTAAAAATGATCCCACCGGAAAAAAAGAAGCAGGTATGAAATGACAATTCAGGTCTCTAGGTGAGCTCGTTAATGTTCTTAAAGTGTTTAACAAGGCTCATGCTAATTGTTGCTAGACTACTGTCTTGTAGGAGCTTCGTTAATTCCACTCCTTTCCAGATGTTTAACGAAGCTGACACCGGTGCGGGGTTGGTTGGCTGCTACTCCCCCCCCCAGGTTAGCAGTAGCAGAGAAAGGGCTGTTATTCCTACAGCAGCAGAACTGGAGCAGCCTACTCCAGCTCACCCTGACAGCCCCGTGATCTATTTCAAGCTGTTGTGATCTTGAAATAGCTGCCTGGCCTCGATATTAGAACGCGCTTGGCTTTACATGTAGGGATGCAATTAGCCACTTGATTACTTGTAAGTACGTTTACACACCGCACGGATGGGGAAGGCAAGAGCTCAGGTGCAGCGTGTTCCCAACGCAGCCTGTTGTGCCTGTACAACAACCTGCCGAGCTGGATCCGATAGGCATGCCCGGACGGTGAGAGTCCTCATCCACGTGGGGGGGGGATCACACTTCTTGCAGTGTGCCGTAAAATCGAACGGCTTGGCAGGCAGAGAAGCCCGCGTCCTCGTCAGGACAAGGGAACGTTGCCTGCTTGCCTTCAAGAAGGAGGGGGGTCCTACCACACACAGAAGAAGCGAGATCTTCAAACGATTTCAAGCAATTTGGCCTCCAAGATGACTTTTTTTTCAATAATTTTATGTTTCCCAAATCATTTCCACGTCCTAAATCCTATCTTTCTCTTGAAGGTAGATTTAGCAGCATCCTACTTTGCTAGTAATTAACATCAACTCAGCAAAGATTTCGTTTAATCCTTACTCACGTAACTTCACTGCAGAGCAGAACCTCCCCTCTAGCCTGGCACGCTGCTGGTGGTGAGGATGCAAGGCTGAAAGCTGTTTGTTTATCTCCTGTGCATTCTGGTTCGGTTTCATTCCTCCCTCGCCACTGTCCCAAGGTCTGTCCTGACACGGTGGTTTAAACAACAGCTGCTTCTTGCTTTTGCAACAGGTACCCAATTGCCAGGTGAGTGGGGTGGCAGATTATTCTAACAAATGGATATATTCATGCACATCTCAAGAGCAGCTCGAATTAATGAGAAGGGGAACTGGAATTACCTGCGCTAAGTGGTGGCCTTATGCTGAAGTCTGAGACCAAGAGGTGCTGCTGCAGCCCCCTGCACACCGCCAGCACAGCCTGCCCTGCGAGAGCCCAGACCTGGCACTGCTCACACATCCTGGACTGGACAGCTTGGCTAAAATCCCTGAGACGTGCTTGAAAAAGGAACATTTTCTGAGCATAAAACCACATCAGCTTTAGTGGATATAACTGCTTTGAGTCTTCGTGGTCCTGCTATCACCTTGCCAGCAGAACTGAGCTGAGGTTAAGCTGAAACAGAAACAACGCTGCCAAAGTCAGCAGGAGGGTGCCCAGGGAGCCCTGAACGAGCCTGCCCCTACAAAGGTGTGTTGGTGACCTGGGGTGCACAGAAGTGGAGTGCAAAGAGCTCCACCCTAAGCTTAACTGGTTTTGGAAACATAGCTCACGTCAGAGGGATGTGACAATCGCTCTGGTAGGTTTCTTCTACAAGAACAGGGGAGCAAATCCCTTCCGTGGTCTCCGTGTTGTATAGGCACAGTTTAGGGCAATGTCAGCTCACCCCTCTTTTCCCCCTCATCTCAAAAGCACAAAAAGTTACCAAAGAGTCTGCACACCAGGTTTGTACCCGGGGTGCTGGTTATTCCACCTGCTTTGCAAATGCTACCGTCGTATTAACACATCTAGGTAAGAACTACAGCCAGTTAGGAGAGAAACGGGGTTAGTTATTAGTTTGGTTTTATTTTAGGTGTTTCTCTCTCACATTTAGCGTACGAACAAGGCGACAAGCTTGTAAGAGCAGTGACTGGCTGGACAGCCGGACCCCCTTCCCTCCCCAAATCCGTATGCCTCCGTGAGTGGTGCAGTATCCTTTTTCCAGACCGAATAACCACAAGCCAGTGAAGGAATATCGTGTTTGTTTTTTTAATAACGCAGTGGCGTGAGCGGTGTGAACAGCAGGGGTGCCGATTTCATGCTTCCCTGCTCTTGTAAACAGTGGAAAGGCAAAGAGGAGGAACTAACTCAATCAGCGGATTATTCATTATGGATGAACACCTAACAGTGGCACCGTGCATCTCTGGCTGCAACAGAGCCGCCGAACAGCAAGAGCCTCGGTGAGGCAGCCAACAGCATCGGGGCAGGGCGAGCTGCTCGCTGCACGGCTCCTCCACTCTCGTGTTACGAGCTGCGGGTCTCCGGCAGGCACAGAAATAAACTCTGCCTTCCAAGGAGAGGTGTCTGCATCTGGGCTCACCTACATGTGGTAGCAGGTACACAACTGCTCTTGGCTGCCTGCACAGGCCAGCAGATACGGCTGTATATATAGACACACACGTGTGCCCAGGCACTGTGCGTGCTTCGGGCATGCAGACTTCTCACAAATGCACAAAATGGCCCTCGGAAATGATCTGGAATAGCCCTAAATCTAGAAGAAAAAACGCCGAGCGTTTCACAGAGCTGGTGCACTCTGATACTGCACGCTCTGAATTTCCCCAGCCTGAAATTCTCCGGGATGTTTCTCTTTTCAAGCATCGGTGGCTTTGTCTGGGACATTCGTGGCCCTCCCCGGCGCGAGGGATTCCTGTTCCAGAGGCATCCGGACGCCCGGCCCCGTGCACTGGGCTGCAAGCACGTCGCAGCCCAGAGGGAATTCTGCACCGCACGTTTCTGAACTCAGCTGCAGTCAGGACTGTCTCAATAGGACTTCCTGGACTTTGTTCAGTTAGGTCGCATTACTGGTACTATTCTCAAACACTTAAAATGATGGATTATGTAGTACAAAAATACAAAATTGGTCTTGGAACTTGGCTTTAAGGCAGAGCAGAGGCTATTTTTTACCTACCTCTGATTTCTGCACTTAAAGCACGCTTTCCAACTTCTCTCTCCAAGCATGTTGAAAAAGGACAACTTCAAACGAGGTCAGATGTGCACATATTTGGAGACAGATCTCCAGAAGCTTGATTTTATCAGAACACTGGCATCTTTAGACACAGGAATTAAACCCTTGAAGCCAGAAATGCTGTTGTACCTTCTGGAGTCTGAATCCTAATGCCTGCGTAATTCCCTGACTGGGGTGGAGGATGTCAATTTGGGTCATAGTTCTCCCATTCTCTTCTTCTCGTACAGAAGTACCCCTGCATTGTTCAGTTCGATTAAATATGATCCTACAAACTACATATGTTTATTCCAGACCATGAAGTTAGGCGCTACCAGAAGAGGCTGCTTTAAAGGCACCTAGAAAGCGTCCTCTTTGTGAACAAGCTGCATGAGACTTGTGTTTATCCCTCGAAAAGTGGATACTGCATAAAGAAATCAAGACAGTACAAGGAACCGATTTGATCCCCAGGCCTCATCCGAAGGTGGCGTGTGATGCTACAAATGATTAGGCTGGTCGCAGGCCTTTGTCCTGTACAAACCAGGAATTGGTGCAAATCTTTCCCTTTGCCCCAGGTAACGATGTAGGTGGGAAACAAACTCCTTGTACTGTCTGATTTCAGGTGGTTCAGTAGGGCAGGATGAGAGGTGAATGAAGGATGGTTATTCTAGGTAAAGGGACTGGGGTGGGCAGGAGGAATCGCTTCACTGGTGAAGTCCTCACCATTCCTTGTGTAATTAGCCACTTGTCTATGGGCTCCATGTCTGAGTTCCCACCTTTACCTCTCCTCTGCGTTGAGAACAGAAAGGTCCATAAAGAGAGCAACCACAGCAACACCCGTGACAAAGCAATATAACAGCAGCAAGTTGAAAGCTTCGCGCACACACACACACACACACCCCGTGGCAGCTCCTGGCAGCAGCTGCATCCCCCTCTGCAGCCTGCAGGAGCATCCTGGCAGTCGTTCAGGCTGCCCACCTCTAAGAGCAGCCGAGGTTAAAAGGACTGCTGATGCCTCCGGTTCCCTCTGCGCAGGTTGCAGGCTGCGTGGCACAGCGCTGCAGAGGCTCTCCGGACGGCTTCTTGTCCTCCAGCACTTTGTCCCTGAGCCGGGGCCCGGGCACAGAGCCACCTCCGAAGCTCCGGAGGGGCTCGCTCGGGACCGGCACCGTGCGGTGGCTCCAGCTCTCTGGTCCTGCCCGAATGGGGCTGGCTGAGCAGAGCCCCGTGCGAGTTTGTGTCCCTGCACCCAGCTACCCGTACTGCACGGGATGCCTCTCCTATCCCCGTTACAACAGACAGCGGAGGATCGGCTGTAATTTCTTATGTCTCATTTCAGTACTTGTGCTAAGAGGGAAAAAAACGGGGGAAAAATCACTCCAACTTTATCCGCTCTCTGCGTAACACTGGAGAACTGTTTCTTGGACACCTCTCCTCCCAGTTGCGATCGCGCAACAACTCTGTGGCAACAAAAGCAATTCCCAACATGGAAAAGCAATATTAAGAAAACAGCGTATTTTTAGCTTGTTTCCAGCTGCTAAATCATATTAAAAGACAGCTAACGCCACGTGACCAGCCGTCTCTCCACAGACCTTTCTGAGAATGACTACATTAGAAATGTCGGATGTGCTGAAATTTAGCACTGGACAACTGTGCTGGAAGAAGACGTGTGTGAAGAATGTGTTGCAAAGCTTTTGGCTCCTCCCTAGAGCTGTTCTTAAATTAGCTCTCTGCCCAAATTAACGCGTGTCTTTCATTTACTGAGCGCTGCCAGTTTTTTCCTACACATGCCAGGGCTGGTAACTTTAGGGAAGTTTAATTTTTTATTTCCTTTAAGAAGAGACACCCACAAGCCTCACAACACTAGACAAAAAGCCATGTTTACCAACTACCCAAAGGCTGCGTTTCAAAACAAGCTATTCTGATTACCCGATCCAGTCATCAGGACCTTTGAAAAGAGGCTGAAAGTCCCTACAACATCTCAGAGCCCAAAGTTCCCCAACCCATAAAGCGCTTGTCCCCAAACAACTCTGACCCATCAGACTAGTTCAGATTCAGCCCTTTGAACCGACCGCACTTGGGGCAGAGCAGCAGCTACGCTGGCGCGGACGACACGTCACAGCGGTGCCTCAAGCCGGGCTGTCTGAGAACGAGTGCGAATAAACACGGGGGTGACCCCAAGCCACCAGGGGAACACGGCCCCCTCGGCCGGTAGCTGAGTGCAGGCCCCTTGCTTTTGGCTAGCCAGGAACAAGGGGCAGAACCTCAGATCCCTCCCCAGGTCCTCCCAGTAACACAGCTCAGTGACACCGGAGGCTTGGACGGCAGCATCGGCTCCAGGGACTCCTCTCTCGCTCCCCGGTGTACTTCTGCCCCTGCCTCCCCATGCTTCCCCCTTTACCCATGCCATGCTGGCATGAATTTTTGCGGGACCATGCCTGAAACTGGCCACAGGTTATAAATTACCCTTTTTGCAGGAGGAGGCAGGAACAAGCAGACGGATTTGCTGGGTGGGAGGGACGCTCCGTAAGAAATCACTGCTGAAGCCCTGCTGCCACTGAGCTACGGCCAAGGCAGGCAGGCAGCTGTGATCTGACCCCAGCTGGCTCCAGGCACAAATTCTCCCTGGCTCAGAGCACGAGCTGCCAGGCATGCCAGCTGCCCAGAGCACTCCCATTTCAACTTATGAAAGAACCAGGGTGGGATCAGCCAAGGCACAGGGAGGCAATTCTCCGCGGAGGGTGTGCAGGCTGCACTGCCTCTCCCACGCTACGCTGGCTCTCCCGTGCTCCCTAGTGGTCAGCACAGACCAGGATTGGCCTAGGGAAAGGTTCTGCACTTGCCCTGTCATCTAAAAACTTGCGCACAGCTGCGTACAAAAGCGCAGGACGGTTCTAAAACAGGAGGGCGGTTGAAAGGGTTTGAGGGATGATCTGAAAGCTCTTTTCACGTCTGCCTTCGTAGGGGCATGCGCACAGGGGCCAAGCTCACCCTCCAGGACAAGTTTCTAGTATCATCCAGTGCGAGGTGGCAGCGTGTGGGTCTTCTGCCCACACGAGGCAGCAGGAGCCTGCCCTGGGACAGAACAGCCTGCATGCAAGGACGGCTTTGGCAAGGCACGTGAAGCATTAAATCTACACGATTTCTCTTCCTGCAACTCGCGTGTGCATCCATGCACTTCAAGCAAAGGCTAGCAGATTAAGACTGCACCAACTTTCATAAGAAAAAGCAAAGCAAACAGTTGCACGCCAGTGTTGACACGACGTTCCCTACTTATTCTTTTCAGCAACAACTCCAGTTAAAGAAATGGACCCCCCAGGCAAGCTGCATGAACACAGGACAATTTACCCACTCTCATTTTGAAGTCTTTTAGGCTGGCGTACTAAGTAGCAGCTCTTTAGAAATCATTACTGAGCAAGTACTTGCTCATAGATATCAATTTCAAAATAGCCGGTACCAGCACGTCACCGGAATACAGAATGAGACGTCTCAGTCAAAGCAGCTGTCTACAGCCTGGATTCCGCACACAGCCTCAGACAACGAACCGCAGAGCAACGACCTACCACTCCTGTGTTCTGTTTTCGAACATCCAGGGCGGACGCCAGTCCTTTGACAGCCTGTGGATCCTCGTATGTCACGCTGAAACAAAGGAACAAACCACAGAACTAGAAGGAAGTCCAGCAGTCACCCGTGCAGAATGCACACGCTACTCTGATTTGCTTCCCCTGAAATCAGAAAGCATGTTCTTTTTCTGAACAAGACTTGAAGCGTACTAAGTGCATTCCAAAAGAGCAGTGTGCTCTGTATAAAGAGTGGCTATCGGTTCCAGCGAGCTTGTTGAATTAAAAAGAGCAAGATTGGCGTTATGAAAGGTAGGCAAATAGGTTATGAGGCACCATAAGCACATCCAACAGCTAGCAGGGGACTATGAAAGGAGGCCTGATTACAGACTGCATTTTGCAGAGCTTTCAAGACGACATTTGGAAGCCTGACCTTGATGCATGGAGGGGAGGAGGCAGAGAGGAACTTGGAGACAGGTGAAACCTAACAAGAACTAAAGCGAAGCATACAAAGAAGTGCACTGAGTAGGTTAATCATCGTCTATTTGCAGAGGTTGGATTTTTAAAAAGCTCCTTAAATTGCTGCATCAAAAGGAAACGTACTAGTCAGCCGACAAAGCCAACCATATCATTTCTCTGAGCGCAGGGGGTGAACCAGGAGTTGAAGCAGATGCCAGCACCTGCCCATAAATCTGCCCCTCGGAGGAGCCGTGTGTCTGAGCAGGAAGAGCACTTTCCCCTCCTGTGTGCTGGCTTCTCCCAGGCTCTGAGCTGAGCACCCAGAGGCTCTCACCTACGCATCGTGGCATGTCACGCTCGCATCTTTACTGCCTCGCTGTTGCTCACGGAGTACAATCCAGGGAAGATACAGCAATCCTCCCCTGTGAAATCGTGTGCTCCTTGTTCTATTAGCTCACAGAAGTAGATGGAGGTGCAGTGTGGGAAGGCTAGTTTCGCGCTTCATTTAGCGCAAGCGACAGAGGGAACTCCATTAAATCTCTCTGCAATGCATCTCCTTTCTGACTACACATTAGGGTTCTCAGCCTGAAATCTCCAGTGGTAACATATGTCTCTACAGCAGAGCACATCTTCTCAACACTGACACTGCAGCTGAGGCACTACAAACAGCTATACTCATGACTGCAAATGAAAGACCCCAGTAAGCTTGCCAGCTGAAGTTTTCCAGAGCTGTTAAGGTCTGAGCTAAACTATTTAACAACATTTCTTGGTTTGAGACAAGATACTAATGATGTTTTCTGACTGCTGGTAGCCACTACGTCCTCTTGAATTTGAAACCAGGAGGAGGCAAGAAATAACATATGAAAGAAAAATACCTGACTGTCTTTTAATGAATCTCACTTGACAAGGATCAAAGGATTTCTTAATAGGTGCACAGATTTGTTTTACATTAAAATAATTGGACCTGTTAAATACCCATGAAATTGCCAGATTTGCAGCTCTAGAGATGCAAGCCCTTCACATATAAACAAATTAAAGAAAGTACAGCAGCCGGGCAAGCTACACTGCCTTGACATCCTGAGAGAGTCTCACTGCTGGGCCAAAGGGAGAGTTTAACTGGATGTTAACTCTGCCCCTGATGACTGCAATTCAGTCACCAAAGTATATCCGTGACCTTCAACGAAGGACCCTTATGCTCCTCTATCTCAAGCACTGGCTGGGTGGATGGGGTGACAAGCTTTTTTGAGAGGAAGCATCTGCAGAAGTAAAAGCAAGTTCATTTCCAAGTTTCCAGTGAGCTCACTAAGATGGTCAAGTAACATTAATCAGCCAGTCTGCTCTGCCCAGAAGCAAGAACGTTCCCATTTTCTAGTACTCATAAAGGCCAGCGGGATAAGGCCTGGATTAAAAGCACACAAACATACATCAAAACTACTTTTTCAGTCTGGAGTGAAGCAAAGAAGTTTCAGATTTATGACCTTAGAAAACAGCAAGGCCGTGACTCAAACAGTAAAGACAAACTCCAACATACTTCTTTCGCTGCTCAGCCAAGGAACTGCCTCTTGTCTGTGCAAACATGTCGAAGTCATCACGAGGGTTACTGTGTTGTAGGGAGCCGAGCGTGCCACTGACGCTGTTTGTACCCAAGTCTGCAAAAGAAGCAAACCAATGAAACAGCAAACCACGTGCAAGCACCACTGCTGTGACTGTGTAGGTTACAGAGGAAGTCACTAACAATACGGCTATAATCATCATCTGGTTAACAGTTGTAGCATTGGGCACAACTGTCCAGAAGAGGCTGGAGGCTGCCAATCACACATTTCTGAAAGGACAGTGGTAGAGATTGTTTTATTCCTCCTGGAAGCACCACACCATAGCTATTCCTGATCAAGAAGCCAGTATCTGGAAATGGGTGTGCACTTGCTGCCAATCTCACCCCCAGGTATTCATTATTCAGTAGTATGGTCCAAAATTTTGGGCATGGATACTAGCCTTCTCCGTAATGCTGTCTCTCAGCTACTGACTGTGAAACCAACAGTTTCACATCAGCAGATCTGATACTGGTGTGGTAGAGCAGAGGCTCCCTGATCCACTAGTGAAAGAGGAAAATGGCTCCTTGAAATCCCAACAGCCCACTGTGAGAAGAGCTCACACTGTGTGTTCAGGTTGGTGACAGGGACTTCAGCAGTTGCTCAGACCTGCTCCCACACTCACACACCTGGATTTCCTAGCAGCCCCAGCGTGCTGTTCAAGACCCACAGACTGGTCAGGCTTGAACAGGTTCATGCATTACAGCCTCGGGTTCATCAGCACTATTTAGATCAGGTACTCACCAAGCCCTGCAAGCTGTGAAGAAAGTGAAGACTGCGGTGTTGAGTTTCCGACCATTGGGCTTACTACAGCTGGAGAGCCAGGACCCAAATCTATTAAGTTATCTTCTGTCACCTCGTTCAGTACCTGTTGGGACACAAAAGCACAGTAAGTTACACGTGCCGGAGATCTATTCCTGCAGTACAACATTTAACCCCCCCAAAATAATGGTTGCTTCCTAAAAAGACCTTTCTTGTGTACTTCCAAATGGACTCCTCTCTTGGGTACTAGGGTGATGAGTGCAGAACAGGAAGGGTCAGACAGTAAAGAACTGTCTGACTGCTCAGGGCAGCAGGGAATCTACATCTCTTCAGATTTATCTAAAGTGTCTGTGTTCTCCACCTCTTTTAGCACCAGACCACTGTGAATGTCAAAATTCTGCACGGACTCAGAAGCAATCAAAAAAAGTCAACAGATGAAAGAAAATCCATCATGGCTTGTAAACACAAAGATGTTTTAGAGCAGCGCCTTCCTGAGCTAAAAGCGTCACCTGAAGTTTGCCACATTCTTGTGCTCTGTTCTTTGTTCCCGCTATTAACCACCACCACAGGCAGGACCCAGGGCTGGATGGACTTTTTATCTGATCCCGTATGGCTAGTATGGTGTAGCTACTGCTACAATAAATGGAGCCAGGTACTTACTCCATTGCTGGCATTTTGCGTCGAACGTCCTGATCGGTAACGTTCAAATCTGTTAAAAAAATAAATAAAAATCGTCATGGACTATTAAAGTCACCAACAAACAGTGAAAAATGCAAGTTTATAACGAAGTCCTGAAATGCTTGTGACTAACCTTAGCTTTCATTGGTTCAAAAGAGAACTTTAAAAGCTTTAACTCCAAGCTAGGACAAAGGGAGGATAGTTACAGAAGTTGCATCCTTGCTAGTGTGGATATTAAGTTGACTGATCTGACCTTGCAGCACACGCATGCCTGAAAAACACTGTAGGATTTGTCTTTGTTTTTTTCTTTTTTCATTAAGTGCTTCTTGATAGACTATTCTGTTAGCCAAGGGACAGGAGCAACTGCAGTAAGATTGATGCTCCCAGCTAAACAAGTTGAGCACCGCAGTGAGTCTTACTCCCACTTAACAGCTCCCTCTTGCTGCAATACATGTAAATTAGAAGCCATATGCATGCCAGCACGGCCCTATCCAGGCAGCATGTGTCAAGAGAAGCAGTACTTAGTAAATAATTTCTTAAACCATTCTGGGTCAGCGCAAAGATCATCAGAGTCTATGTTCAAATAGGCTGGTATTTTCCAGGAAGTAATGATGATGGATAAAAAAAACCTCACACTTATTAGGGGAATAAATCTGGCTAGTCAAGATCTGGTTTCTTCTCTGCTCCTTCCCCATCCGGCTGTACAGCTGGGACCCCAAACAAACCCAGCCTTCAAGAGCTCAAAAAAGCAGGGGGAACTACCTACTCCCGAGGCCCATCTGAGTCCAGTCTGTCCTTCCTGACCAGGAGAAGCACCATGATTTCTCTGAAGCTAGAATTTTTTTTTCCTCATTCAAAGGTAATTTCACATGTAAATTTGGTAAAAATAATAATAATAAAAAAAAAATCTTAGAATCCTTTGGGTTTTCTCCCAGACGAACAAAATGCAGTGGAGAATCTCAAGCAAACTGAAATATTTTCTTAAAGTAACAGAGGAAAATGCAGACTTAAAAGGCAGCAAAAACAAATCCAGGCCCAAATTTCAATTTTAGGAAACTGTGGGTGTCTAGCTTTACTGGAAATCCAGCTCCCTGAACTGGAAACCCACGACACCTCCCACCTCCTATTTCTCACCAGAAGGCTTATGAACCACACGTTCCTTTACATCCAAAGCTCCAGAGCGACGGCCAGAGCTCCTGCCTCCGTCACTGCCAGAGCTTGGTACCCACACCAGAAATCAATGTGATGGATGCGGAGCTTTTGGAACAACAGAGGAGGAACTGGGATTTATTGAAAGGCTCAGACCAGTGCAGCTGCCGTTCCACAAAGAGCTTGCTAACGCTGCTCTGCTCACCTTTCAGTCTACAACGATTACGAACGCTTTGGCTACAGGCAGCAAAGCTGCAGATGGAGGAAGGTGGAAAAAATATTAAGGGTGACCAAACTAAGCCTCAGTGACAGTTACACTCTGCCCCTCGTAGAATTACGCTCGTGCATGAAACACACACCAACGCACATAAAAAGCCAGCATTTGTTTCAAAGTTTGCCCCGATCTCCTCTGAAGGGCTAAATCAAAGACAGAATTGAGGCCACAGAGCCTTCTTTCCAGCCTCTGCCGTGACAGCACAGATTCACAGATCTGGAGTCTAATTTATTTTTAAAGGCTTGAGAAACAAAGCCCTGTGCTAAGAACAAGGAACAAAGGGTACTCTTTAGTGCCTCACTCCCCAGGCCTGTCATTACGGGGAAGATTAAACTTTCCCAAGACTGCTGCATCACGTGTCACCTCCTGCAGCAGATGTGGCTGACAGCGCCTTTGTCTGACATGCTGAAAGTCCTCTGACCCAAGTCCCGCCCCTGGGGATGATGCCTGCAGATCAGCTCTTCAAAAACCTCGGCTCTGCGCAAGCCGGGCTTTTTCAAGATTTTCAGCGTTCTTTAAAAACAAAAGCCTTACCCGCACGGAGGCTGTGCCCGCATCAGGCAGCTCCCCCTGCACCGGGACTGAAAGTAGGAAGCTCAGAGATCAGAAGGCAGAGAGAGCTCACAGGAGCCTCCCTGAGCCAGGAAGCAGCACAAGCATTTGTGCAGAGCCTAAGCTAGCAAGTGGAACCAGCAACCGCGGTTGTGCTATTTTCAGTCCCAAGGCTCCTACATTCGTGCAGCACCACCCAGCAGGGACTTACGGACTCAAGCCTCCGCTAGTTCAAAGAGTTTTGCACAAAGCTGCCCTGCATTTTACAGACATTCCCTGCGAAAATTCAATTGCAAGTACAAAAAAAAAAAACAACATAGGATTTAAAGCAACAATTGAAACAGGAATGTTACCATAAAAGACAACAGTAGGATTTTGTAAATGCTTTCTGTGGTTTGGCTCTCTGCATTTTGTTATGCTGGACCATTGGCCCAGCTGGCCATCTCCATCAACTGACCTCTTTAACCGCTGAATGAAATCCCAGAACAAACGTAAACAGTTGACAGAAAAGGCGCCTCACCTTTCGTATCTGAGGAAGACGTTATTTAAATCATCATTCACATGCAGCAGCTCCTCTGTGACTTCTTCATTGGACACTCGTGAGATAAGCTCCACAATTCTCTGCTGCATAGCTCTACAGGTTCGGTTCAGTTCCTAGGAGGAATGCATTGTGCACACACATTCTGATAAGCAGCTAGCAGTAAGTAGATTTAGTTGAGGTCTGTTCACAGCCAAACATATCCCCCAGCTGAGAAACACTAAGACAAGTCTATCTTTGCATGATTAAATGTCACCCAAAAGCACATCTAATCAAACATGCCCTTCAAGAGACGATGGCATAAAACCTTGAGAGCCTATTTACAATTCAACATCCTGATTCTTCTTTAACTCTGAGCACTTCAGAAAATAAATAACTGTACTTTAGTGATCTGTTTTAAGAATAAAACACGGTAATACAACAGCTTTCCAGAAGAGAGTTTCCAACGAAAACTCCATCTGCTCTTTTTGACAGCATCATCCTCAAAAACTAAACGATGCACGCGGTGGAGCAAGTGGGGAAAAAAGTTCATCAGGGCTACCACAGGTAGCTAAATGTGTGCTACACAGCAGGAAGAGAAGGGCTGGGGACGCAGAACTTGCCACGTACTGAGAAGATGAGGGCGAACACACAGCAAGGAGCAGGAGCAAGAAAAGATGAGCACCTCGCTCGGAACTGAACCGTACCCAGAAACACTCCCATCAACTGAGCGAGTCCACAGGCAAGAGATGGCAAAAAGGCAGTGGGAAATTTCAGAAGAACATTTTAAAGAATATAGAGTAAGGGGATTTATTTTAGAAGTCTCTCATGCCAAGAAACCTGGGCTTGAGTTTGCCTGAAGGAGTTCTCCTGCTTCCAGGACATCTCTTTGATCACCAATTACTTAGCAGAATTTTTTACCCCTGTTGGTCTGAAAGGCCTCGAGACCAAAGGTCAAAACTGACTGGTATGTCGAGGAGGAACTACAAGAAGAAACGTGACATATGGCACGGCGCCACTGACTAGACCCACGGTTTTACTTCAATAAGCACTGACATTTCAACTAAAGCATGTCCCTTCGTCATCTCCCGCCCCCCCAGCTCCACTTCAGAGCAAAAATTCAGCACTAAACAAGGATGACTTGTTGGTACACAACCTTCGGGATGAAAGCAAAAATGTGTTTGTTTTCCTTGCTTGGTCTGACATCCTAAGCTCTGGATAAATTTCACCTAGTGCAATCCAGCTGCCTTAACAGCTTGAAGAATGTGTTCTCCAATGTCAGTTTTGATCCCATCACTTTAGAAGCAGATTGTGACATTTCAGAGGTTTGTTTGCTGCCTTTCCGAGAGGGCTGACAGTACCTATCTATTCTGCTCAGAGCTGGCTCTCTAGCAAGCTGTTTACATTTGATCGTTGGAGAAAATGTCAGGAATTATTTAAGGAGGATGGCTATATAAACCTCAAAGCAAGGAGCCCTTGCATACAGCACCAGGCTCACGGCTTTCAAAAGACTAACCATCCTTTGTCATCAAAAACGGGTTCTCACCAGCTCTGTGATTCAGATTTAGGATGCATCAGTCGAAGGGAACCGGTTGGAATAAAGAATCGCTGCTGTCGCTCCATTTTATGATCAAGTTCTTTAACCTTAGAGCTATGCCGTAAGGTTACGCTGTCAAGATGTTAGTAGTTATTTCTGAATGTAAGCAAACTGTTCTACACTGTTTTGGTCTGTCATGGTTTCCTGGAAGCTTCTTTTGCTTTGAGCAGTCCAACCCAAACGGGCAGTAACTGAAAGGCTCTTTATTGCAAAGCCTCTCATCAGATGCCATCATGGCTCTGAGACAAACACACAATACCGCTGCATGGGAGAGACCGGCTTTTGGATCGATTTCAAGCTCTGATGTATCACACAGAGCTATTCCCTGCCTCCCTCCAAATGTACTATTGTGGGAGCCCATCCTCCCTGCTGGAGGATCAAAACAGCAGCCTATTTCGGAAGCTATGGAAAGGCAAATACCACGTTAAGAGCAGCAGCTGGAATGCGAGATCACAGTATTCCTCATCTGTGCTGCATTTGTTCCTCAGCCAAGGGCACCCCGCTACCACCGGCCTGGGGAAGCAGATATGAAGCTTGACCCACGAGCTCAACTAATACAGTTTTCTGAGATAATAAATACAGCTCTGGATTGAGACTTTCCAGGAAATAAAACTCTTCTGGGTACCCCGTCAAACCCTCTGGACAGCAGGAAACTTCAGCTGAGCTCCTGCCTTAAGCCACCGCCTTCAGGAGAAGCTACAGCACATCTGGAGAGAGAGTTCATATATTTCGAGATGCAGAGAATCCACAAACCCTTGGCAATATTTAGTCCAGCTGGAAATACGGAGTGTTTTTTCCTGCAGTGACTGGAAATGCTTTACCATCGCATGAGTGATGACAGAGGACTTGAAAGCAGCAGAAACGCCCAGTGCTTACTGAGCCTATGGCAATTCTAGGCTGTGTTGTGGTAAAGAAGACTTTATGTTCAACATTAGGAAAAAAAATCTAGCTACATGGACAAGAAGGCACTGGAGTAGGTTTCAAGGGAAGTCAGGAAATCCTTGTCACTAGAAGCTTTAATAAATGAAGAACATCAAGTGATGAGACTAACTGGGGTCAAGCACAGCCCAAATCCATTATATAAACCAAGCAAGCCAAGGCATTGAAGTGAACTACAACAAAAGCCACCCCCTCAAAAAACACTCAAGCACGGAAAGGATCAGAATCATATCTGCTAGGAAGCCACTACCTGGAGTAACTCAAGGTCTGAGGAATCCTCCTGTCCAGGTACCATTTCTGTCAGCATTTCAGACATCACTTTTGTATTCCCACGAACAATATCCAGTTCGCTGCGCAGCCGGGCAATCTATTTTGGGGTAAAAAGACAGCAAGATGCTACATAGTCCTGTGGTTTTAAGCAGATGATTTTCAAGAACTGACTTTGTGATACATCTGGTTCTGTCTGACTTAATATCTGAAGCTCTGGGTATTCTACTGGAGGGGAAAAAAAAGTTAAAGGCAAAAAAAACTTTTACCCAGGAGACAGTTTTAGAAAAAGCAACAGAAAAAGAAAAGAACTTCGTAGGACTGGTCACTATCACAACAAAGCCAGATGTGCTACGCTCGTATGGAAGGGAAGTAATTGAAAACAGCAGCTAAAAACAGATTTTGGTTGCAGTATACCTTGCGTGTCTCACTCTAACATGGGGAAAGATATACAACTTTTGAGCATGATCTTTGGCTCTAAAGTTACCATTTTTGCACAGAGAAAAGCTGATCTTATATTAGGGCATTTGCTAGGGTCTTAGGCATGCAGGCTTAAGTCCTTGTTAGAAAAACTTACAGCATCTGCAAGACATTCTGTGCCTCTGAAGGCGTGGGGCTAGGGGGAGTAACTGTTTACCTACAGCACAACTGCAGCGTCGATTGGTGGAGACCGTGAGGTTTCATAACTGCTGCCATTAGGAGGCCACATGTACAAATAACCCTAGATTTTACAGCACAATAGGAGGAAAGATTACTAAGTAGAACCAGACCTAAGAGGCAGTCAAAGCCAGAAGAGTTAAAAACGAGAGTTCCTCTGCAAACTAGCTTTTAATTTGATCTGCTTAGTCTCACTCAAAAGAATAATCATCCCAATACCTGTTCCGAGTTAGCAGTGATGGGACCAGTCACATTCAGAGCTGGAGCCTGAGGAGCAGAATACGCCGTTGGAGAAGTTGATGAGTAAGAACTGGTGCTCATCCTTTGCTGAGACTGTGAGTTGTGCATATTTGCTGCAGGATCAACTTCGGGAACACTCTGCCACATCAGAAAGACAAGAGTTCAAAAGCTGAATTGTGACGGCACTTGCTTTGTCAGCAACCTCAGGCCAGATACGTTCAAATATAGAACATAATTGTACCTTGTGGAAAAGGTCAGTGTAGTCATGAAAACAGACTGGCGGGCCAGCCCATATACAGACAGCTGCAACAAAAACGTACGCCTCTATTTTTTGACCCAACCCACATGCATTTAAGTCAATTTATCTTTACAATAAAAGTGAGAAGAAACATAAAAACAAGAGCTAAAGAGAAATAATTGTGAATAATTTGAAACCGGGAACTAAACTGCAGGCTTACAAAAGATGATGTGATAAATAGATACTGGATTTAATTGATCTTGACACAAGGATTGCAATCTTTCTGTCCTGATCATCTGCATTTACCACTTCAAAGACTCATTAACTTCTCAGGGTGAATAATCAGAACACCTGTGATCATAAAGTTACTTACTAGCAGTAGTTTTGTCAACTTTACAGACCTAACTGTTCAAAGGTATAAAGACCTCATGTTACCATGGGATCAGTGGGAGATTCGGACTCTGCACACCTTCAAAAGACAGACAGGCTTTGGTTCAGGCTTATCACCAACAGAAACAAGTAGAGTACTGAGAAAATGAAGCAAATCTGAATCACATGCCCTTCTGCTCTCTATTTGAGCAAATTAGCTGCATTTATCTGGTGGGTTTGTGGTGCGAGACAAGCGTACAAACCTCAAAACTCTTTTCAGATTGATGTTTGACTCGAGGGAGGAGATCCCATTAGTTTATCAGCCAGTCAAAATGCAGCTGCATTATGCTTCTCTTACATGCCCCTTCACTGTAAAGAGGTCTTTTCAGAAGTGAGAAAATAAGCCAAATTCAGGTAAACAGGAGAAAGAAGAACAGTTAGCCAGCTATCTACACGTCTCTGGAAAATGCCCCCGGCATTGCAATGCTGCAGCTTACCCTCTGTGGCGTGTGGATTGGAGATAAAGCATCAAGATCTGCCATGGGAAACTCTATGCCTTTCCTCTTGAGTTCTTCATAAATATGCACTACTCCAGTTAAATCAGGGCTACTTCGAAAGGCATCAGCCCAAGCCTGGAAAACACGAGGGATTATCCATAAACCTTCCCAGTGAAGTTCCTGATACATCCTGACCTCGGGTACCAACTACAAAAGCTTTCACATATTTCAGCCTCAAAGGGAAGCTGTAATCATTAAACCTGATCTGAAAGATCCTACAAATGTTACCAAGACAGTCACGTACACGCTTCATATGAATGTAACCCAGACAGAAACCCAGAGCACATTAGCTTCGTATAACCCTGCTTCATCAGAATCTATAAATGCAAGTGAAAGCCTCTTCCAAGCTCCTCTCCTTAGCACTGATTGCATGCTGATCTTTTCTTCATATTCTGTGGCCAATGAACCACCAAAGAAAGCCTGTGTGAAAGATTAAATTGATCTAGGCAAAATTTATGAAGTCACACGGCAATCCTACATAACCTTAATTTATTTTGTGAAACATCCTCATCTATCGAGGAAGAAAAAAACACAGCTGGCAATTTTTTGTCAGTATTTTATTTGGACCAAACCTAAATATAAAGGGTTGCTTCTGAGGTTCGTATATCGTGAAACACGCAGTGCCACGAGCAGCAGAACTAATGAAGCCCGTATTCTTACGGAGCATATCCAACACTAAGACACCCCGGAGTGTCAGAAAGAGCAAGCTTAAAGGGAGAATTTCCCACAGCCAGAACACTCATAATATCTCTCCCGCTTGAGCCCTCTCGTGCCTACAAAGACTTCAATTCATATTTGAGCTTTTCCTTCACCGGGAGCACTAAGTGTTTCTCTTCGCCAGCCAGCCTCCTGTACTCATGAAGCTGTTAAGAACATAATATCTTGTAAGAGTCTACCCCCTTTCATTTTTTTTTTTTTTTTGCTGGAAATTTGCCAGGTATTAACAATTTAGGGGACGGAAAAACTGCAATATCATGACTCAATTAAAAATGAAGCGTTCCCCCACATATGTGAGGTAGAGTAGCAGCGGGCTGGCTCCAGAACTACTGAGAGACGTGTGTGGGCTCCGAACTTAATTCATTTAGTCATCCCTTTTACACCAGTTCTTTGACTATTTTTATTTTAAAAGCTGTTTTTAACCACGTTTCATATTGAAGAGGAGAGAAATCAAAGGTAGCAAAACAAGATAAGAAATAATATTAACTTTTAATGTGCATTTGTATTTTGTTCAATTCTAAGAAAGAGCATTTCCTACCCTATGTACTCAGGAGACAACCTATTATCACTTGCAAGCTAACAATTCTGGGTTTGCTTCCCAGCTTTGCTCGAGTAAATTAATGGCATCTACTGTTCTGATGCAGTGCAAGTCCAAACAGCCCCATGTAAGCCATGGAAACCAGCTCAGACTGCAATGAGGCATTCAGTTTTCTTGGAACTGACCTTCAAAACCGTCCCTAATTATCACAGAGACATTCACTGTGCAGGTACCTCTGCTCTCGCACTGACTCTGCATTATCAATTTATGTCAGGAGTCATCTGAATGTTGCTTCTCCATAACGGTGCTCCCCACTTCAACTCTATTTGCAAGTAAGAGCGAAAAATGTTCGGCAGGGGATGTTTTATTTAATCGTCACTCAAAAGAAACTTAGAGGCAAAAGCCTGCTCCCTCGTTTCACGAGGCTTGCTGGCCCAGGACTAATGCATCCCCCGTTTCCCTGGGCATTAAGGACAGAACTCACTTCATCTGCACTCTACCTTTCTAACATATTCCCTCTCCTACAACTCTTCGCCGGAGAAAGGAGACACTTTCATTTGTACTTTTCATCTGCCTGAGCTGGGGACGTTATCTGTACCTACACGTCTCTTGGAGGTCACAACCAGGACTGGGCACCATTGTCCTAAGCGCTGCCTACACACGTTGTTAGACAATCCCTGTCCCAGACAGCTTACAATTCAACGAGGCAGAAGTAATATTAGCTCTGCTTTACAGATAAGGAGCTACACAGAGAGCTTAGGAGGCTTGCCATTGTCCAAAGAAGCGTATGACAGAGGTGAGATTGAAACTGAGATCTGAGACCTTCGGAGACTTCGGGCCAGACGATCGAAGATAGGCGCTTCAGGATGCTGCTGTCTAGGCCCCACTTGGCACTCTGTGTGCCCAAAAAGGTTAATTAAATACACTGCAAATCTGGCTTCCGTATCAGTGCCATCACAAGACCGCATTTCCAGCCTCAGACACTCAAAATTTGCCATGCCACTAAAGATCTCCCCAAGCTTCATCTTTGATGCCCAGCGAGGCGGCAGCTAGGTGGTGGGGACTCTGAGGTGATACGGCAGCTCTCAGCAGGGGCACAGCAGTGAGGAATAGAGGCCTTTGAGCAAGGTGAAGAAGAAGGATAAGCATTATCTAATACATGCTAATTCATGTACACTGGGAAATGGGTTGGGAAAGTGAGACACAAGATGCCCAATGTCTCAAAACAGGCAAGTCTCTAGATAAGAAATTGCATGGAGCTTTATCTACTCTTGCTAGGGAAAGGCCCGGGAGTACAAGAGCTATATGGCTGAAGACTTGTGCTGTTTGTACAGCCTTTTTCCATGCTTCCAAGTCTGTGTTATTAATCCTCTCATTTCTCTTCACATTAATTCCCTGATATCAAATTGTAAAAAGCCTCCAGAAGGGGATAAATGTAATGTTAGTGGAGCAGAGCTGAGAAGAGATCAGCCCCCCTGGAACAGAGGTAACTCCAACTGCAGGGAACTCGAAAGAGCAAAGTGGTCATGACATATCGGACACTCCGGGTGCACATGTCCGTAGGGCAGATGAGACCCACCCACAGGCAACTTTCATAATTCCCAGGCTTTTTGTACCAAAAGACATTTAATTCCCAGACACGGTGAGGCTTTTAGCTCTGCTGCACTAAGTCTGCTGAGATAAAGCTCTGCTTAATGCACTGAGGCAAGGACTGGGGCTTTCTGGTTATGCTATAAACACCTCCATCTTAGTTCCATTAATACCTTGCAGCCCACATAAACCCAGGACTCAGAGCAACCGACATCCTCTAAAGCAGTGTAGAAGAGCAACCAGTACGGAAACAAGAACACAACTTCTCCTTATGGGACAGCATTGGCCATCACCGCCCAGTCTCCACATGCACCAGCTCTCCCACCCAAGCAGACAGGAGCCTGAGGGCTCAGTCAGATGCACAAGAATTACTTTTAATGATTTCATTAAGGCTTTTTTTTTTTTCCTTATAATAGCGCAACATTGAGATCAGAGACCAGAAATAGAGGGACCCCACGTGCCCCAGTGAAATGCCCACCTTGTTTCCCCACCCAGACTGTTTCCTCTTTGGAAATCACTTATTTACATTGTCATGCTCTAACAATGTCCTGCCTGTGTATCCAAACAACAAATAAACCAGCAGAAATTCAACTGCGTGCTTTGCCACAAAAATCCGAAGTATATTTGGAAAACTATGCTGTGTGTTTGTAAATACCATCCCCCAAGAAACATTGCAGCAGGTTTATATAATTTTAAATATGCAGTGCCTTTTAATCTCTGCTGTATGCAATAGCCTGTAGGAGCTTAGTGATAAAGCTTCCTATAATTGTGAAATTTCCTCCAGGCAGGCACCAATGTTTCCTCATGTGTTGCTAATGGCTTGTGGAATTAACATGGCTGTTTATTGTTATGCTGCACAGAAGGAAAAGTGGCAGGCAGGCCTATGCCTGAACGTCCCTGCTGCAGACAAGGATCTGACAGCACGCTTATACTGCAGAATAACCAGAGAAGGGACACCAAAAACATTTTATCTCTGATATGATCGTTTACTTTCCTGTAGCCATCTTTAAAAGGAATTCAGAATACTTCGTGAAGGAGAGGAATGGCTCTATTTTATATTCAGGGGAACAGACACAGAAAGGCAAGTGTTTTTCAACTAACAGCAAAAGCACGATCGTCTTCTAAAATTTCCTGGCCTCAGATGACAAGCCCATCACAGAAGCAGGTCTCCGGCTCCTAGATTTGCCTGTTAAATTGCAAAGCCATCCACTTATCTTTTATTAAGTCCTCTTGTTTTAGAGTAGAGTGCTATCTCTCTAACTAGAATCCAGACGTTTCTCCTTGGATACAATTTCTGTGCATGTGCATGTCTGCTCTTCCCTGCCAATCTGGATATATTGTTTGTTTTTACATGTAAAAAACTTGCTACATTTTTTAATGATGACAGCATGTTTAGCGATGCGTAGCACTGAAGCAGACAGTCCTTATTCCAGGCAGCGACATATGGAAGCAGAGACAAGCTGTGTACCTGAATCAGCGCTAGTACTTTATCCTGTACAATAGTGGGGGGATTATTCTTGGGCGAGATGATTTTCACCAGAACGCCATCTATGAAGTCACGGTTTGCCACTAAAACGTGAAAGCGATGGCCACAGTTCTTCACACAGGTCTCCAACACCTACACACACACAAAAAAAAACAACATTCATTGTTGGAGCAAAGCTTGATCAAACACAGCAGCTATGTGGTTGGTTTCTGATTTTGTTTTTTGTTTGTTTGTTTTAAATCTTTTGATAAGAGAGAGAAAAGGTGGAGGAAAATTTAGTCTTATATTCTCAGTTCTTCATCTTTTTTCCCCCAATATTGCCAAAAAGCTTCCTTCTCTGCACACACATTTTCATGCAGCTCACCTATCAATAATACACCGGGCACTTTTGTGATCCACCTTTGCCTGTTTTCAAGGTAAAGACATATAAAGTTTTTTCCTCTTCTAAGCAGAACTTTCCAACTCGCACAGCTCAGCAGCTAAATACAGAGCATCGCACCAAGAGCAGGTAAGACAGAGGACATCCTGTCACTGTGAGATATTACCGCGCTGTGACACTCCACCATTGTCTATGTACCTGGGGCACAGCTGGATCCAGTTGCTCTGAGCTACAAGTCATGTTTTCGGGTTGGGAATTCAGGTGAATGATCTTCACTCATTCAAAACACTCCCTTGTGAATGCTCTGGCAGGTTATACTTTGACACATTTTCCCCCTGCAACCTAGCTAGAGGCACGTTCCACTTGCCATTCAACTGCCATGGAGGAACAGCTGTTGATTTTTCTCTGAAGAACATGATTAGCATGGAGATAAATCCAATGCGTCACTTCTCCTCACAGCCATGCCTAATAACCGCTGCAACTCTCTATCTGAGGACTCTGTAATTACTCTGCTACTTCAGCTACTTTCATCAGCCCTGATGACACGGACTCATTCCTGATGAATTTTGCTCTTTCCTGTGCAGTGGATAATCTCGTGGTTTGGTCCTTGGTAATCTGTCAAAATGACAATCCAGGACAGGAAATAGCAAGAAGACAGAAAGTACAGTCACGCTTCATCAGGGAGATGCAACAAGAGCTCTGTGAAAGAATCATACAGATCACCTACCCACAGCAGCATAACTCCATCTAGTTACTGCTGCTCATTCCTCAGCCCGCTGCGGTGCAGAGCCTGCCCAACACCACGCTTTCTGGAGAGCTGCATTACCCAGGAAACCCCAGCTCCAGCCGTCAGGAGGAAAGGTCACTGGCAAATTATCTCACACCTTAGCAGTGCTGCGCAAATGCACAGAATACAATTTACACTTTATTGAGGGAAATTAGATCAGCATAAATTAATGAGTCTCCTACAGAGATCCACTCACAAAGGAAACTGCGCATCAGCTACTTAGGAAGCTGAAAACACGGCAAGTTCATCATCACCACTTGCAGAAATGCCCACAGCTGTTGGCTTGGAGTGGAGAAACAGTTGGACGTAGGGGGATGAAAGCAGAAGAGAAAGCCCCAAAGGGTAAGGACACATTTGGGCTACTTAACTTTCCTCAGTCAGTACTCGGGGTGGATAAGAGCCCAGACAAAAGCAGAAATCAATTGAGTCAGAAAAATGCTATGCAAAGCTTCCAGTAACTCTCATCAAGGAAGCGAGGAGGCAGTTGGAGGGAAAAGGGCAGAGCAGTGACTGTTAAAGCAAAGAGTGTGCACATTCAAGAGAGTCCCAGGAAAAACAAAATGACCAAAGAAAAGGGATCTGCTCTTCAGAGGCATTCCAGCCTGCCTCCACTCACCGTCAGAGCCAGCATGACCTCTCTGTAATTTTTGTTTCCATTCAGCCTCTTCTTCAGTGCTCGAATGGCATCCTTTGGGCTGAAGGAGAAACACATCTTGTTAAACAGACAGCTCACACACACTTTTCACAGCCATCAGTTCCCCTGCACAGCTTTTCTGATGCTGAAGGAGATGTATCAGAGAAGCTCTCTATTTAAATGGCTCAAAATAATAACATTGCCACAGCGAGAAGAGATACGCCTACTGAAAACAAGAACCCCAGAAGCACGAACTTGGTACCCCATCCAACAAGATGTTTTTCATGCCAGCCCTCCCAAGCAGAGACCTAGCTCAGAGTGTGCTGAGTCTCACAGTAGTTCTCTGAAATGCGTAAGGAAGAGGAGAATCGAACAACTCGTATGCAAACTATGAGCACCTGCCCCAGAGTCACTGCACCTCCTCACGTGCTGAGTACAACACGAGAGATGACCGTTCATGGGCCTTTCAAAGCAGGCTGAAATAGAGCATACCCTTCTTCTGTCTCGTTGATAATGTCACAGATCTCCATGTTAAGTGTCCAGTCTTCACTCTGCAGAGAGCCATCTGTGGCCTTTTCTGTAAAGAAAAAAAATAAAAATCTTTTCACATCTACCTGATTAGCTACTTCAGTCCATCTTCAGTTACTCTGAGCTGAAACTATCCAGTAAAAGAAATACAGAAAAAGAAAAAAAAAGAAAGTCCCACCTTTCCCCACTGACTCTAAGTGATGTCAAACCTTCCCTCCTGGTTTAGGGATCAGCACAGAGGTTTCCAGACACAATCAGTTTTCCCACATGCTCACTACCTTCAGCCCATCCATGCGGGCTGTTCTTCAGACTCCTGAATTCCTGGGAGAATAGGAAAACGCCAGCTAATTCCAATTTAAACTTCTCAGATGCTGTGCTGTGATTTGGCCTGTAATGAGGAAGGAAAATCCCCCCCGCATCAACCAGACCTCCCTGGTTTAACACATCATACCTCCGCATGGATCAACGGGAAAGAGAGCGACTTGGAGACAGAACTCGGTGAAACCCGGAATTTCAGTGGCAAAGACGCACATGAGAACATTTAGCACGCGACATTTCAGGTCGCAATACCAACCACGGGCACCCCTTTTTGCCTGGGACTCTTCACTCCGGTACCACGGTCCCTCGCTATCAGCTTGCCATGGGGCTGGGCACTGCGCCCCTCTGTCCCGTGCCGTGTCCCCATTCCCCTCTCCAGGACGGGGCCGTGCACGATCCGCCTGCCTCCCCAGCTCCCAGCTGCATCCTCCCTGCTCGCACGGCAGGTAAGGCGCTCGGGCATCGCGCTTAATTCTAGGGGAAGGCTGACCTGGGGCACCGTGACAGTGGCAGATGCCAACTGTTGGGAGTTTAATTTATAGACGACGGCACGAGTAGCGCAAGCGTAACTTCAAGTAGTCAGTTGACAAGAACTATTTCCTCCTTGGGATTTCCTTCTAAATCAATATGTTTCTGTCGAGTGGTGCCTAGAACATCCCCTGAATTCTTCACTCTTCTCGATGGCAGCATTCAAACACGATCTGCAAACAGAAATGCTATAAAGCATGCCTGTGGCCCCAGAGACCTAAAAAAAGGGGAGCTTTAACCCAAAAAGGACCTTCTCTTCCAAACTTGTCTGGGTTTTCTACAGATGCCTGGTATCCAATTAAGGCAAACAGTGCAAACAAAAGCTTTTTTTCCCCCTCTCTAATGTAAAATAAGCCAAGAAAAAGCTTCTAAACATTTAAAGTCAGAAACAAAGCCGCAGGTACCATCTTCTCCAACCACCCTTCTGTCTCCCCATCGGATCCCAATCTGTCCCCAGCGCAAGGCAGATTTTGTTTTAGAGCGCCAGGCTCCGAGGATTTCACACATCCCCTTTTTCTGTTTACCAACAATGCTTTTTCCATTAACATTTTTATCACTGTGACTGAGGACACAGACGCCCGCAGGCCCTAATGACGGGCTGTTATCTGGAAAGAAGGCAACGTGTCTGGGTAACTCGGGTTTCGGTGCCTTGTCCCCAGCAGACCAGCGGCCGGAGCAGCTCCGCCGAGGACAGCAGCGACAGCACGCGCAAAATCCAAAGTGGAAGGTGCTGAAAAGAAGCCATTTATCCCCCAAACGGAGGAGAGGCCATGGGAAAGGCCTCCGAGGGATGCTCTCCTGGCTCACCACTCGCAAGGCCGTGCTGCGAAGGAGGCTTCGAAGCTCCCCGCCGTGCCACTGCGGCTCTGGGGCTCCTCCAGCACCTCCCAGCGGGGTTCACTCGGGCAAGGGGGACTCCCTCGGTGCAGCACGCTGCCTTTCTTCGCAAAAGCAGAGCTGACAGCCTGCTCTGCTTTGGTTCTGGAGGAGCTCTTCCCGGCTACGTAACGCTGCTCAGACAGACGGCACACGAACCCTCCCCGCGGTCGGTTAACTCCTTTGTGACAGCTGAGAGCACCGCAGCGGCAAATCTGGGTCAGGCACGCTACAAAGGACGAGCCGCTACACATGGCAAGTGCTCGTGGGCTCCGTCGCTGGAGAAGAGACTAAAATTAGCTCCCGACTCTTGTTCCGAATTAAAAATTACCCGCGGGGAAAAGAGCTAATTTCCAAAAAGACAACTGCGCGGCTTGAACCCACGCGGTCTCCCCCACACGTTATGCTAACTAAAGAACAGAAATGCAAAAAAAAAAAAAAAAAGAATTAAAAAAAAAGGTAAGCAAACTTTCTGGGAAAAGGGGGATTTCTCTGTCCCTCCCGTATCTCTGAAGGGAAATGCGAATCGAGATCACTGGGGACCACGGGTCCTGTGCTACCCACGGCGCCGCAGCAGCATCTCGGCACCTTACTGTCTCCATCACAGCGCAATTTTTAGCCGTGGAGCAGGGCCACGTACGCATTTTGTCAAAATAAACCTTAACTAAATGGGCTTTACAAGACCAAGGAATGAATTGGCTGCTAGCGCAACTTTGTGCGGGATCAGCGTTTTCCACAATCATTTTTAAGAAGTGATTATAGCAGAACCAGAGACGATGAATATTGCTAAGTCGCTGCCTGATGTCAAATGCTGTCAAGAACACACAAATTCGTTAATATATTTTTAGATTAAGAAAATAAATCAAATGCCCAGCTTAAGGAATACCCTCTGTTTAAGGCGTAATCTCTCTTTCTGCAACCCTTTGCTCATAAATCCTTTGCAGCTTTGGTGACCACCTTCTCCAGCAGAGCAGATGCAGCAACTTTTTTTTATCTCTGAATATTAAGGGGGCTTTAATGTTAACTAAAATGTTTTGCTAAGCAGCAAGGACGGCACGGAGGTGAAGGCAGATCACGTTCTACTGCAATAAAGCTTTATGTACATTACCAGAACAAAATGCAGCTAATGAAAGTGATTGATACGCGCAGCTTCGCGCAAAGATGAATTCCTGCAGCCCAGGAAACACTGAACAGCTCTGCCTGCACTCTTCCTTAAGAGAAACCCTCCCAGCAGATCTAAAACGCAGTAAATTAAAAATACTCAATAACCCGTCCAGGATCTATCGGACATTTTAGAAGCCGTGCGTCCCTCTGAGGCTTTTCCTCAGCCAGCAAATAGATACGGCTGACAAAATTAATCACATTTTGGGTACCGGGCGCAGAACTGTGAAGGAGTGGCATGCAAATACTGATTGTACACAATCACCAGTTCAACCTCATTAAAAGGCATCTAAATGGCACTCGTTCACACCAGGGCTCTGAGATAGGACCAAAGGAATCCCAGGGCGGCGCACGAAATGTTAAGTGGGACAAGGAAAAGAAAAATCCCAGCGGGAGCCCTCCCTGCCGCTCCCCTCGCCGAACCGAAGGGTTTATGGCGTGGTTTTAATTGCAGAAGACGAGGGCTGGCAGCTCCCAGCCTGGGTGCTGAGGGTGCCCTGCGCGGCTTCCCGGGGAAGCAGAGCTCCCACGCTGGGGCTGTCACTGCCGTGGGGCCAGGAGCTGGCATCGCACAGCGCGGAGCCCCCAACACAACAGCTGGAGATGCTCTCCGAAACAAGAGGCTCTCAGTTCCCACCACGTTTACGAAATTAAAGCCCGAGCGTTGTGGTAGGAAGGGAGACAGCCTGGCACTCCACGCCCAGCGTGCCGCAGACCCTGGACATCGCATGTGCACGCACATCAGCTTATCTCTAGTCTGCAAGGGAAAGGAGAAGAAACGTGCTTTTTTTTTTCCATTCACACTCCCCATCTGAGATCCAGCTCTTGTGCCCACACTTCCACAGGCTGCCAAACGGCAGGATCACCGTTTCCCTGCTCGCATGGAAGTCACGTACGTGCAGGTGCCGGTCAGCGGCGCTCAGCGTTCAGGGAAAGCAGCCTCAGCGCGCGCACCCCCAGCCAAGCCTCCTCCCAAGCAGGCTGCTCCGACCTGGCAGATGTCACCACGAGGAAATCCAGGCTGAAGTGCCCGCGTACCTGCTACCTAACAGGCGGGGCTGCAGGGCAGGAATGGACCTTTACATACAGGAAAAAAATGCAGAAATGTCACCACCCAGCCGGGACCCAGCTCAAAAGCCACCTAACGAAGCAACGCTAACCCTGGTTGCCCTCTAAGCAGGTACTCTCACAGCCCTTACAGATGCAGTCCGTCCTACTTTTGCTTCAAAATCACCGTTTAATGTTGATGATGCTCTTGAAACCTCACTTTTTTTTGCATACGGATGGGACAAAGCAGAAATCCTAGCTCTTCCCTTTCCCCCCCTTCCAATGCTCCTCTCTGACCGTCGCACTGAGCCTGCTAAGGGAGACACCCTGAAGACGCTCGTCAGGATTGCAGCTGAGCACGTGTAAGTCCACACACATTAACTCACGTCCCACATGCACGTCTGTAAAGCCGAGACTGAAAACCGGACTGCTGGAAGCCCTGGGAACAGCTACTTGCACTGAATGATAACAGCAGGCACGACCAGGGTGAAAACCTCTCCGAAAGGTCTATCTGGAAGTATCGATAAGTGGCTGCGGTGCCGCATAATGCTCCCGAAGAAAAAGGCAAAACTCAAACGTTGTGCTGGCTACAGATCGCATTAACCGAAAACGTGGGAGCTGTGTTTTCTGTCTGCATATTGGAACCTCCTGAATGAACAGATCTCTGTGCTCGGAGAAATCACAGATTTCTCCCTTGAGACTTTTCCAGATGTTGCTTCAAAGACCCTTGATTTATACATTTGGGAAGAATTACACACAAGAAAATAACACCTCCTGTTTATGCAAGAAACACGCACCTCGATGCGCAATATTACAGCGATCCAAAAGCACAAGAGTCCCGATTTCAAATTATTCCCCTCCCCTCCGACAGCTAGTATCCGAATTTTGGTGTTCAAGAGGCACAGAACATCCTTTTCCTTGGTCTTGGGATTTCAGAGGATTGCGGATCTGAAATCTTTGTCTTGTCTGTTAATAATCCAGATGCCTACCAGGGGTGCTCCAAGGCTGAAATTAGCAAATCAAAGGCTCAGATGTGTTCCAGTTAACTGCATAATACGTGACAGTGAACAGGACAAGGCACAGTGTTTGCAGGCTCTTACTCCATCCTGCTGGCTGCCACCCCTTCAGCTCAGCAGAGCTCTCTCCGAAGCGAGGCCCACCAGCTGAGGTCGAACCAAAACGCTGCCAGAGAACGTGCGGAGGTCTTCCAAGACAAAAAAAGTTTTGCACAGCAATGCAAAACACACACGCTAGCTCAACAAGGGAAGAGAAGCTCTGGAATGAGATGATAACACCCCTCCTCCCAGCTGCAGCTTACAGAGCTGTTTTGCTGTAAAGCATCACGACGTTCTGTGGCTGCATTTGCCTCTCTCGGATTCAACAACTCACCAACGACCGGCACGGCACCATCAATAAGACCTGGGGGAAGACCATTTATAGAGACCACGGAGACATATTTCAGCTGTCCAAGCAAAATGAAGAGAAGACCAAAGATCCTCGGCGTTCACATGGCTCCGAGTTCAAGACATCTCACTTGGAAGACAGCGATACACCAGAATAACGCCCTTGGGTACTCCCAGGCCTCACAGTCTCTTCCTTTCTCTACCTTTGCTTTTAAGATGACAGTCACAGACACTTAGACATCATAGCAAGCAACAGGAGGTTTTTTTTTTCCTTTTTACCAAAAAGCTGCTATTAAAAACCAAATGTGAATCATTGAAAATTCTAGATCAAAACTCAACTCTGAAGCGGCTTGCTCATAAAAACCTGCCAGTTTCTTTGTACGGAAGCGCGGCTCCAATAGCATTTTTCAATTAGCCACCTCACTGCTCCAAGTCTTTTTTTTTACATTCCTTATTTCACACTGCTCTGAAAATGCTGAGCTTCACACTTCCAAAGAAAAAGCCAGTCAGCTAGAACAAACGGGCTCAATCTGAACTGCAAGGCATTACAGAAAAACGTGATTTGGGTTGTACTGCTGCAGCACTGGTCACCCACTTTGACCGCTGTGATTTTTCAATTGATTTCAGTGACGCTCACATCGAAACTCTTTTGGATGAAGTCATCTATCCTCTAGTCGTTCCTTTGCCAAAGTTTCTGGGGCTGAATAAATGAATAATCATAGCCTGTAATGACTGCAGACTCTACAATAAAATAGAATAACGAGAATCTGTGGACATGGATACGTACACCCATAAGGAGTATTTAGCTCGAATGCCGTTTGAAGGCAGGGTGATAGACTGGGAACTGTCATTTTCTCCAATTAACTTTCAGATTTTCTTCTTTTTGAAGCTGCCGCCCGAATGCCGAGCTTCTCCAACCCAGCTCACACTTACCTGCAAATATGAATATGTAATATGCAATTATTGTGACTTTTTCAAGACCACGTGGAATTGTCAGTTTTGTTACAACATTCCTGTGCTTTAGATATGCTACGGAAAAGACATCGCTCAACATCCCCCAGAAATTCAGCCTCTTAGGAACAGGAATCTACAGCCGATTAACGGAGCATAGCTGCGCAGCAGTTTCAGAAGCAAAGCAAGGTGAAGGGAGTAAAACGTATTAAAGAAACATTAAGTGCTGTATAACAAAAGAGATTTTTTCCTTTGTTCTCGTATCTGAGCCTCACCTGAACGAGAAGAAAACCAAAAGTGAAATCCTTATGATATTACCAGAGTAGGCAGGAGAGCATATCAGTTTGACCGGCTGAGTTTATCACATCTCATAGGTCCTGATGCATCTGCAGGCTGTAAGACCAGGCTGCCCTTACAGCACTACAGCCATTGTATCGGACAGAAACGGCCCCGCAGGGCAACCTGCTCCAGGCAGTTCCTGTACTCGGACGCCGTTCATCTCAGGCACAAATGGGGGTTTAGTCACAGTCCCAAAAGGCATTTGGAGTCTGGACCCCAAGCAGGTCAGTGTTTCTATACAATGAAGACTTTTATCCCGAACCCTCTCAGCGAAGCTCCCCCATCAGCAGAAATCGTTGCTGCTGACAGCACGCTTCGCTGAATGACATGTGCACGCAAGTCACTCTCCAAACAGATGGCGGAAAGAGACTACGGCTTCCTTAAAACAAAGCGAAATCCCTCGGACTTCCTCATTCTCAGCTTGAGAAAAACAACAGAAACTTCCTCCTGTGCGCCGTGCCCTCATTAAAGCCTACGCGCTGACCGTGAATAGCTGTCCTCCAGAGCTAGGGCGCACGGCAGCGGCTCAAAAAGCCATTTCCGCGATTCACAGACACTTCTCCCTAAAATTCAGGCCACACCGCGCACTGCTGCACCTCTCCCAGCAGTGACCTTGGCAAGATCCCCGTCTCAGTGCCAAGCCGCGGGATGCAACGCGTGGTGCTTCTTTGCGGCTGACAAACGGGCACCTGCCCACGGCAGAAATCGAGGCGTTAAAGCCTTCAATCAGGAACGGCAGAGCAGCCTTAAAAGCGTGTGTTCTGTACCCATGGCTTTTAGTGGATTTGGATGGAGACGTTCACCGGGTGATGTACTGCAGGGGAGCAACAAAGCCGTGGTCCCTCCTCGTGACGGTCGGTCCCCCCGCAGTGCCGTAGCGGCGCGGTGATGGCTTTGGCTGCACTTCCACTCCTCTCGCATTACCACGCCCGGAGCGTCCATTTTTCTTCTCTGGATGAAAGGCACAAGAGCTTAATTTAAAAGCTCGCGGATGATAAGATGTTCTCCCTCAGATTTGCCTTTTTCTGAATTAGGCTGCGACGGCTGTAACTCATCCACATGGCTCCACGTGGGAGAACTCGCCAGCACGCCGCTGTTTGAACGAGTCAGTGCTTACCTGCCTACTCCTCCTCTGGCCAGGGACAGGCAGACAGCGCCGTGTACCAAAACACACCGGCATTTGGTCATCGCCATAGGCAGAACTTGGATTTTAGCCTGCCATTTGCCAAAGGATTTTTCTATTGCTTTCATTTATCCAAGAACTTCGGATGATTGCGGGCAGCTACTTTGACAGTTCCTTAACTGAGAATCTCGAGCATTAAAACAGTGCCACACTGAATGAATAATGCACGGTTACCAACACCAGAAATACAAAATCAGTTGACAGCTGAGTCTTCGGCTCTCCCACACCAAAAAAATAGAGAAAGACCGGATGGATATTCCACAAATACCTAATTCGTATACCTGAATTTGTCCTAATGCCAAAAAAATAACTGCCGGAAAAACTCTATTCATTTTATCAGCCTTAACTCACAAATCCAAGAGAAGGGGCAGCTGAAAGTGGCGGTTTATTTCTCAGCCTCGTTGTTAGCAAGTACGCCTCAGGGCTCCATTGCGGTGGATTTGCTGTTTGTAACAATCACACCGAACACCGCTACGACAATTTCTTACCCAAAGTTTGCAAATTGCTTTTTAAAACATTACCGCAAAAAAAAAAAATGCAGAAAAAACCGATACCGTGCACGCAACGCAGATGAAGGTCTGTGACAGTAAGACACTTCCAGGAGGTGACAGATAGGACAAGGGATATCCTACAGGATATCCTACAGGACAGTTTTACCACCCAGGGCTGCAGGCAGCGCCGTGTTACAGTTCGAAATCCCAGCGGCACACAAGAGCGAGGAGGTGTCCTGGTCTGTGACCAGCTGCCCCGTTCGGGACTTCAGCGGCACCCAGCAATTACAGGTGAGATGAAAACGAAGTCTACGGCAAGTTATGGATGATCAGCGTGTCAGTGAGCTATATTTGAAATCTATCAGCTCTTGATGGCTAATTTTGTACTACATGAGTAAAGCAAGTTCTAATAACTCACTTGGGACTTCACTACAGTCCTTACAAGCTACGTGCTTTTCATATTCATAAAACAAAACTAATTGCCTTTCATGGATGAAATGGTCGAAGAATTTTTAATCCACGTCAGCTGCAAACTCTAAAAATCCATCCCCATATATTTAAAAACTCCCCCTCCCACCCACTCACTTGTAACACGTTGTTTGCTGCAAACAAACTACACGGCAAAGATAATCCATCAGGCGCCCACATTACAATTCTTCTTCTCTTTTTACAGGTTCCTCCTGAAGTCAGTTGCCTGCATTCTCACACGTGCTTAAAATAAACCAAAGACGCTAATTACATTTAGTGAGGGGGAAAAAAGGCAAAATCTTCCAATCCTACAACAACAGCGGTTACAGGAACAACTTTACTCCCTAACGGCAGCACACCACGGCAGATTTTTTTTTTTTTTAAAAAAAGTAAATATTCAGAGGAGATAATTAAAACGTGTTACGAACGGAACTAACCAAATCTTGCGGCGGGACCACTCCGCGTGCGCGTCCCCACACCCAGCACCCCTCTACCCACAGCTCCGGCGGCGCGAGCTGCGTCCGCTGCAAGCCCACGGTTATCCCACGAGCGGAGGGGAACTAGACGGTGAGAAGCCGGCAGCTTTCGAGGGCCGACAGCTCACGTTTGCTGGTGTGAAACGCTTCAGCTTGCTTTGCGATTTTGCAGCCTTCCTTCACGCTGCTCCGCGAGACGACAGCAGGCCTGCGCGAGAGGCAGCCAGCTCCTACCCCATTCAAACCCTCCCGAACCTCCACGGCTTGAAGAGCGGTGCCTGGAACACACTAAGCGTTTTCTCTGCGGGAGGCGAGGAGAGCTGGCTTGCTTTCTGCTAGGTAGAAAAGGGGTAGCGGGGGTAGCTGCTGCCAGCGCCGCCGTCCCTTGCCAGCTGCCCCCTCCGACAAGCCAAGCTCCATATTCCTGCACGAGCTTGGAGGCAAAACGCTTCCAAGCGACCTGCTCGGGAAACCCGAGTGCAAATCAGGCAACGACGGACACTAACAAGATACGTGTGCCCCATTCGGTCTTGTATGGGCTGAGAAAAGGGGGTTTCTTGGGGTCTAATAACCCCATAAAAATTCTGCTCCGTTCCTACAGCCCCATTACTTCTGTGTCACTGCCGTAGATAAGCCTGAAAAAGACTGATAATAGAGAACGTAAATACCAGGAGCTTACACCAAGCGTGCCCGTTTCTAAAACTGTCGTTTTTACTTTCCCATCAGTCCCCCTTCACCCACCTCTGCGAGCTAGCCACGCAACTGTAAATTCCTTAGGTCAGAAACCATCCCAATACCTTTCAGGTTGCATTGTAATCACCTCTAGTACGTGACAGCGCGGTGCTGTGAGATAAAAACAACGTAAATGTATCAGAGAACCACAGTGTACTTTTGGAAAATCACTGCACTGGCCCTTGGACAGGTAAAATTTGAACGAGAATGCAGGTTTTGAGCATGACATATGTGGCTTGTTTATTGTGCGAGCATCCACGATTGGCAGGAACCTGCCAGGGAGCAGCTCTCCCATCTCCTGCTTGCAGCCTGCTCCTCATCAGTGCTGGAGGAAGCCACAGGATACGGAACAACACACACCAAACCTACCACGGCCTTCCTGCAACGCACAGGGCCAGGGAACCACGCGAGCATCACCGCTTCTGCTTGGGACACCCGTGGGAACCAGCATCGCCAGCTCCTGCTCTCCTGCTGGGCGTTCCCCGCTGTTTTGGGGTGAATCAAGCTTTTCTCAACTTCTCTGGGGTTTTACGATCACGGACACCGCGTGCAGCCTCTCTCTTCCCGGCGGGTTGCTCCCCGAGCTACCGACAGAGGCGAACTGGTGCCGTTTGGGAAGGCGAGGTGCGACACGTGCTGAGCCGGCTCTCTCCCAGCAAGCATCAAGGGCCGGGCGCTGGGTCTGCACGCCAGCACGCTGAGGTCTGCTACACGTGAAATACGCCGCTAGCCGCAGCACGACTCACCCCACGGCCTTTAAGGAAGCCGGCAGGAAGAAGGATTTTCTCCCCACTCGGCGGCTACGCCAGGTTACGGGCATAGGTGGGGATTTTGAGTTGTAGTGGCAAAAACCCCGCACGTGAACAAGCTGCGGGGGCAGAAACCCCCCGGACCCGAACGCTGACCCGTTTGGGTTGTTTGCTGAACTTTAATCACTTTCCAAGTCTGACAGCTGCTCAAACTTAATTGCTCATTACGCTTGTAAATAAAAACTGATCTCACCCGCTGCTTAGCCAACCACCTCCCAGTTGCCATAACAACTCCTTGCCTAATAAGTGATTTCAGATTTACCATTATTTGTACCCGCGGAAAATTTCACAAAGGTGTGAGATCGCTCTTTTCACAGAAATACCCTTCTAATTAGAAGAACCGAAAATCAGTCGAGAAAGGGCAGCTCAGAGATAATAAAAAAAAAAAAAAGCAAGCTGTTTATTACAACGGCTTGAACATGAGATAAGGGTGCCCCAAACCCAAATATGTGCTGGATCTTGCTTACCCCCTACCTTTCATTGCCAATCCTCTTATTATCATTCATACCTGTACCCCGTAGCAATTAGGACAATCCCAGAGATCATACAGGCAGTAATTAGTCACAATGCAGAGACCAACTTTAAGATTCGCTATAAAATAAATATTCCGGTACGGTCTGCACATCGATTTTCTCTCCTGTTCCTAAATCTTGGACCCATTAACTGGTTACGTTCCTGACCACTCTGGTAACTGACAGGAACACTTAAGTTACGATTCTGGCCAGATTCATGGAAAAGGGAGAAAAACGCTTGTACTGGGCCCAGCAGATGGCCCCTGTACCAACTCCAATCATCTCTGCTGGGCTATGTAAGACTTCCAAACAGAAATACTTGGACTAAGATGTTGCCTGCTTGACTTCAGTTCAACAGGAACTTGGGAGCTTTTACACAAGGAACCCCTTTTGGATGGTGTACAATATCCCATCTCGTCTCTTCATCGCCTCACTCAAAAACTTCCTCCAGGCTTGCCTTTTCAGACAGCACTACCAATAAGAGCCTTACAGATACCTAAAAAAAAATAAATAATCTGTACCTCAGTAAGTTTTTGAACAATACAACTTCGGGAAGCTGCCTGTGAAAACACACAGTTGTCTGTCTGAGAAGCCAAACTGATGGGGAGCCACGAACTGCTGCTGGCTGGGAGGGCTAGCGTGGAACGAAGACCTTCCAAATTTGCTGGCAAAGCTGCTGAAGCTTGCAATTCATTTCATCTGCTCAAGGTAGCTCTCTGTGTGTGTAGGCAAGGAGGGGCGTCCTTTTCCTTCCAGAAGGGAAATAAACACAGAAAGCTATAATTAAGATGTAACTGAAGTCAGGGAAAAAGCAGTCAGGAAATACCAGATTTAAAAAAGGACTCTTTCTGAATTGACTCAGCTGTGCAAGAGGGGTGCGTTCTTTGTTATTTGTGTCAGATACAAAGCTTGTCACACTTCTTGCAGTAGACTATGAAAATACAGAGGATGCAACATTAACAAAATCCTCAATATTCCTGATTACAGTCTGGAGGTAACAAAGTCTTTCTCGCCTTACAAAAAGAAATTGGTGCTCGGCAAAGTTCTCGGGGTTCAAGCACAGTTTACAGCACCAACACGTGCCTTCATTCTGCACGTGGCTTCTTTGATCTGAATTTGAACAAAGAATTCCTTCCCAAAGTAATCTAACCCAGAAGGCTGCTGAGGACCGGCTGGGAGCAGGCTGGCTCGCTCTCAAAGAGCACGCGGGCTTACGAACGAACCCTACGACTCAACAGGCTTCCCCGGAGCAGGTGATCGTTGCGGAGTGGCTTGCCATCTCGTGCCTCCTGATGCTCCCTGAGACTGTGCTGCAAACAGCGGGCTGCCAGAGGGTTCCTCTGAGCTGAGAGATGCAGACACACTGGTAAATAGTCTATACGTACCACGCCAGGAGCTACCCGAGCACACACAGGGAAGACACGCCGAGGTATTTTTGTTTTCTTGCCTAATCCTTGATTCTGAAATGAGTTACTACGTTATGGGGCCCACCGCATTAACCTGGCAGGTGCAGGACAATCACAGAGGGAATATTTACGTTTAAAGACAGTGCTTGCACCAACAGACTGAATTTAATTGCACATCCCTTTCCTGAGCAAAGGAAGGAGTACTTCTAAATTGGAAGATGTGGCTCCTTGAGCTACGTAAAGGCACGCTCGCCCGCAGCGAGGTACCTGCTCCACAGGGCAGAGACCAGGATGGAGCAAAGCCTTTAGACCAGGGTCTTTTGCCCTCAAGAGCCATCAGCTTCAGGAGAGCCCTTTCCAACCGACAATAACTGAAACACACGAGCAAAACCGGGGAGAACTGCCCGCAGAATGACTAAGCAAATACAGAAGACAAGGCCCTCGAGATCGGATTTTTATACCCAGCAACAAGTCTCCTCCCTGTAGCAAAGCGGTGTCTCCCCAGGGGGCTGCAAATGGGAAAACCCAGCCCAGGTCTGGCTGACCCATGCCGTCCCATCACACCAACACGGGGAAAAAACTCACCCAGGCTGGCCCCCGGGTTCACCCCGTAACCCTTCAGGGCTCTTACAGCGCTTCTCTCCAAGCGGGTATGGTTTTTATCACCTATGCGTTAGGAAATCACCTAGGAAAGGGATCGCCAGGCCAAGTCCGCAGAGCACCAGGGCTGCAGGTACCGGGCTGGGCTCTCCCCGCCGAAGGTCATCTCCGAGAAACTTCTGCAAAAGCTTCTGCTGTTCCTCCACTGGAACTGGCCTTGAATTAAAAACCCAGTGCAGGCTACGAAATCAAAAGAAAAGGCAGGCTAATTTAAAAGCACTCTTAATTCAGCTAAGGAAAACACATAATACTTCTCTCTTTTTTTGGTGGAAATAGTTTTGGATGAAATTTGCAAGCAGCTGGAACGGTCTGTGGGGCTTTTCTAACTCCGCCGCTTTCGTTAAGCATGTTTTCAACACGCAGTTCAAAAGTCTGCCACGTACACGAGCAGAGCAGTACCAGAGTGGGAACGAGCTGTCCTCACGCTGCGACCCCTCACGTAGAGCTTTGTATTAGAAGCAGATGGAATATACGTTTAAGCATGCTGCGCTGGAGGAGATAAAACTGCATTACTCAAAAATACACGCTATAATACCTCCACGAACTACAATCTCCTTTTGTGCCTGTAAAATAAATCCAGTCTTAGGAACCCAGTATTAAATGGCATTATACTAATTACCCCGCTTCACACATATATGTAGTTTCTCCAAGTTTCCAGATTCCTGACTCAGTACTTATTTGCTCCTTTAAAGGCAAAGACATCCATTTTCGCATTTCGTGGAGATTTTCCTTACAACATAATCCACCACCACGAAGTGAAAGCAGATCCAAATAGTATTATAAAACTAAAGGCATTTTATCAGCCTCTCTTCCGCACGACGGGCGCGATTCTGTACGGTCGGCGTGGGCTCGGACGGCTAACGACTGGGCAGCTGCAGCAGCACAGCCAAACGCACTCAGGAAGCCCGGACGAGAGCACGTTGTGTGCCCTGTGGGCGAGGACGACGTTCACCTTCCTGATACAGCAAACGCTGCAGGCACCGGAGAGCAAGGAAAGGTACTGCTAGCTCGCACTGAGAAAGCCCGCCCTCTGAACAGGGCACAGAACTTCAGTGGGTACGAGTAACAGTGAGCATCTCGGGGCTTTTTGCTTCAGTGCAGAGCGGTGCACGGAAAGGGAGATGATTCGGAGCCCGGCAGCATCCCTCAAACACAGCAGAAAGCTTACTCTGAACGTAACTTAGGCAATTTGTGTATGGGGCCACGAAAGCGTGGGCTAATTCTTCCTACAGGATGTCGGCGGGCTGCTCCCCGTAATACATCTCTCTACTCCTGCACGGCGTTGTGAACTCATCTATTTAGAAGCCACTTTTATTCTAAGACCCATAAAAATCTGAAGACGTAAGACCTTTCTTCCGGTTTCTTAAGCGTTTCCTAAGAAGAAAGGAAAATAAAAAGGTGTCTATACATCTTTGCTCATTAAAGAAAAAAAAAAAAGAGGGAAACAAAACAGCAGCCCTGCACCGCATTTATTACCAGTGTAACAGCCTTGAATGGAAACTGCAAATGCTTTGATAAAAATCAATTGGAAAGCTGTCTGCCTCGCTGCTGCCTCAATAAAGTGCCTCTGCATCCCTTGCTGAAACCTCGTTTTTGCAGCCTCCTTAAACAATCCTGCTCATTAAATCGCTGCACCGGGCCCCCTCCGAAAACAGCCTCCGAGGCAAGCGCCCGGACCCGTGCCCCTAACTCGAACCCCAAGAGGAACCGGGGCTGCAAACCGGCACCTCCAACCAACGCCCTCGCCCCAGTTACCCAGGACATGCTAATTTCTCCTATTTCGTTAAAAATTAACTTCCGGGGCCCTGTGTAAGCGATGTCTGGAGCCCTGCCGGGAGACCTTTGGCTGCGAGTCAGACAGACTCCACGTGCCTGCTGCCCCGGAGCCGGTACCAGAACAGGGCACGGTGTCCCCGTCCGTCCGTCCGTCCATCCGTCCATGAGCAGCCCTGACTGAGCTCAGCCCCACACACCCAAGGGTGCTGGGGAGGGGGCAAGGAGCGAGGCTCAGCTTGGCTTCAAACACGTAAACACCCTCCTGAAGCGTTCGCAAAGTCCTCGGAGTTACGAAATACTACAAACGGATCCGGTTTTGCTCCCTCCTCGTGCGTGAGCCGTATGGCCTGAGTCGAATAAGCAGAATGAAAAAAAAAAGAAAAAGTTGCCAGCACTCCCGGCTCTTGTAATTCAATCAGTTTTAATCATCCAAGATGTTTTTGCTAACCTCCAGTAAGGATATTTCCTCTAGGCACCTTGAATAGAGCGGTGACACTTTGTACATGACTGCCTTGAAAAAAAAAAGACCAGAATGCACTTTACGGTAGGATGTGGAATCTCAAGGCAAATTCCCATGACTGCAAATTGATTTTTTCCACAGGGCAGCCTCTCTCCGGGTACCAAGCATCGTGTTTTCACAATTTACAACACATCTTTTCCTATTCTTCCTCCTCGCCGACCAGGATCTTCACGAGGACCATCAGAAAGCACTGACAAAAGCAATGCTGAGGAAACCTCGAAGACTTCTTCTGAGTCCGATTGGACGTGAAGAAGTTTCACTGCCTCACAGAGCCCTCAAGAAGTAACAGATTCCTGGATGAGACTTGAAAAATTCTGTGTAAAATATTGCTGTTGCCTCCCCTTACTGCAACCAGCTGGTACAAGGCAACACGGAAATTGCAAAACGGCTCCGAAGCAAAAGTTGCTGAGCAGAAGCCCAGGAACCTCCCGGGCTGGCAGCAGCAGGTGGCTGCCAGCCGCCCCCGGCCCTCCCGAAACCACCCCTCGGCTCTGCAGAGGCCTCGCCAGAGACAAAAGGACAGCTCGGTCCCCGCAGGTTAATCAGGATATTAGAGAAAAATGAAGAGAGGTTTGTAATTAGCAGCCACAGCGGTGTTTTATATGGCCTCTGTTATGTGGCCGCTGGAAACTAGGCTGAGGCTACCGCATAAGGCAGCTGCAAAAATCGGGGAGCTCTGGGAGGTGAGGAACCTGGCTCACGTCTACACCGGCACTTGAGATGCATGAGACTCGATCCATCTCCATTACAAATCCTCTGAGTTCATCCTAGCATTACTTTCCCACATTAAGCAAAAGAGTTCACGTAAAAAGCCTGCCTGGCTTCAGCCATTACCCAGATAAAGAGGAGGAGGAAAAAGAGAAAATCCCTTGTATTACCTCGCTCGGCTCTCCCCAAGCCTTCTCTGACATCTTTGTTCTTTCAGACCTGGCATTTATCTGAAGATGTTGTCTCGCCCTAATTAAATCTTCACGCGAACCATCGCTACTCGCTGGCAGGGAAGAGGAGTTCTTGGTGCGCTGATGGACCCACAGAATTTCCTGCGCTTCTTCCTTCTGGTGAGTGCGAGGCCTCGCTCGAAAACATCACAACTGCGTTCAACACAATATGGTTACACAGCAATACAACAGCACCCGGCTTCTTTTAAAGAATGAAGAGGAACATAAGTGAAAATTACATTCTACAAGCTCATTGAAAAAAAAAAAAAAACAACAAAACACAACAAACTGTGGGAGCGCTGGGCAAACAGCACCATCTGAGAACAAGGCGTGCTTTTGTCTCACTGCCGTCTCAGAAAGGCAGAGCTGGCAGCGCTACGAGACGCAGAACCAAACCTTCCAAAATAAAACCTGCAGCGATCCCTTCCCCCCAGGGGTGCAAAAACGTTTGTAAAGCGCAATTGAATTTCGCGTTACGGAGGCTACAAGCCCCTCAGACGGCCCTAACCTTATCTAACAGGGTGGTGCCCTCAGAGCTTTGTGTCAGAAGCCTTAAAGCTGGCAGCAGCTGCTCGTCGAAAGAGCAAGGGGACGGAAGAGCTGCGCAAACCTTTGCACTCCGGAGCGGGAAAGGCAGAAGGCTAGAAAAGCAGATCGTAGCGTTAAAACCCCTCCACGATTACCAAGACTGAAGGAAAACTCCTTTAAACCACTTATTGATGCTAAAAGAACCCGCCAAAAAAAACAGATCAGGAACTCCTGCCCTCGCTGAGCTCCTTGAGGAACTCCTGTCCAGGCGGCGAGGCAGGCAGCTGGCCTGGCAGATGTCACCCCCACGGCCAAACCCGCGTCAAGAGTCGCATCGAACTCCCACCGCTCTCCTCCCCAGCCTAGAACTCTCCGCGCTTCCCTCGCTAACCAGCAGAAACAAACACCCCAGATGGCTGAGGAGAAGCAGCGAGATGCGCGCGTTGCTCCGCGCGGCCTGACGAAGCGAGGGCCCGGCCATCTTCCAAGCACGGCGCGAGGCTTCCCCGGTACGGGGCCCTTCAGCCCTGCCACGGGACGGCTCCGCACGCGTGGGTGAGAGCACAGACGTGCAAGAACTTCTGGGTTTTGAGGCCGCGGCCGGGTACTCTGCAAAATGTTTCTGCTTCAGTTCCCAAAGGAACGAGTCCCCTATCATTTCATAAGCTCACGTAGAATAGCTAGAGGCTAGACTACACATAGCTACGTATTATATTGTATATAACGCCCTAAGCAAGGCCTTAGAATCACTTAGAACAGAACTGCTGTTTGTGAAACAAATGAAGAAAACTAAGACGACGGCTTCACCGGAGAGGGATGTCAGGGCAAGTGCAATGCCGCCACGGTCCCTGCGCTGCGGGAACCGGAGCCAGTCCGTCCTTCTTCCCCACCGCAACGTGGGAGAGCTTGCGTTTCTTCAGCGTCTACAAGCGGAAAGCGGGAGGCGACAGCAACCACGGGCGAGTTATCGAGCCCTGCAGAGGCAGGGCCTGGGCTTTCCCCCATGGCCCCGGTCACGGCAGCCCAGCCCGAAACCAGCCTGGCCCCCCCAGCTGAGCGTGAAGACGTGGGTAGGAGCGACGCAGGAAGGCCTTGTTTGGCCACGCAGGGAAGCCACACCGACAACAAGCCCCCTCACGCCACCAAAGCACTAACACCGCCACGTTTCAAGCGCTGGGCTGAAAACCGAATGCGCGCTCGTGCCTCCACAGCCCGGCACCCTCCCTGCACCTCCACGCGTCCCGGGGAGGGTTCGGCGCTTGAGGACAAAGGAGACGGCCAGGATGGGGCAAACACGGGCACAGCTCCCCCCCTCCAGCAACCCCCTGGAGCAGCCCCGCAGCCCTCTGCCACCCCCAGAGCCCCCTGAGCCCCCCAGGACCCCCCCAGAGTCCGCCAGGACCCCCAGTCCCCCACCTCCAGACCCTCCCCCGAGGTCCCCAACACCCCCAGAGTACCCCTGGCACCCCCCTGACCTCCCAAGCTCCCCCCCCTCCTGGTACCTCACCGCCCCCACTACCTCCTTATTGCCCCCCACAGCCCCCCATCATCACCCTCTAATAGCCCCCCATTTCCTCCCCATAGCCCCCTATTGCCTCCCCATAGCCCCCATTACCTTCCCATAGCCCCCTATTCTCCCCCAGAGCTCCCTACTGCCCCCCAGGGCCCCCCATTTCCCCCCACTGCCCCTCATTTCCCCCCACTACCCTCCATTTTCCCTCCCAAGGCCCCCAATTTCCCCCCCATTTCCCCCTAGATCTCTCCATTTCCCCTCAGAGCCCCCCCCAGCCCCCCATTTTCCCCCCATTGCCCCCCAGAGCCCCCTATCACCCCCCATTACCCCCCCAAGGCCCCCCATTTTCCCCCAGAGCCCCCCATTTCCCCCCCCCATTTCCCCCTAGAGCCCTCAATTTCCCCCCATTGCCCCCCATTTCCCACCCCCGGGCGCCGTACCCAGGCTCTGGCCCACCGGGGTGCTGAAGGGGTTCCCCAGCAGGAACTCCATCTTGGGATGACAACAAACAGCGGCCCGGCGGCCCGCCCTCCTCCCTGCCCCCTCCGCCGCCCTGACTGGCAGCCGCCCGCGCCAACCCCCGGTCGTTCTGCCGAGCGCGGCCCGCCTCCTGGCGTCCCATTGGTCTTCCCCTGCACGCCCCGTGTTTCTATAGGTTGATGCGCGCGCCCGTCACTGTCAAGAGAAGGGCCCGCCCCCGCCGTCGTCCCGGCCCTTCTCACGCCCTCTGGTTGATGGACAGCGGGGCCGCCGCTAGCGGCACTGCTCATTGGGCAACGCGCACGCCGTTCTGCAATACCACTGGCCAAAATCCGCGTCAATCGTACGCTCCTCCTCCCGCCCCCGGGGCACGCTGGGGGGCGCTGATTGGCTGACACGGTTTTCTCGCGCACTGATTAGCGGCCGCCCTTCCCACCCCTCTCCCGGGCCGTGAGGGCGTCACGTGACTTCCCCTAGCAACCGCTTCCCGGGCTTCCTTAGCAACCGGGGCAGGGGTGGTGCGGCCTGGTCCTGGGCCTGGTCCTGAGCTTCGTGAGGGGCCTGGGAACGGCAGAGGCAGGGCATAATTTGTGCCTGTTCCCACAGTGAAGGTGTCTGTGTGTGTATGGACTCCATCTGACAGCCTTTACTGGGGGTCTGCAGTAAACGTCTTCACAAAACTGCTGTGCTCTTTATAATTTTCCTTTTTCCGCAAATTTGTTTTGACTTTTATTATGAAATTGGTGTTTAAAACTCAGCGAGCTGCTGCTGATAATTTTTATGTGCTGTAAATACTGTGTGATTGCTCTGTAAATCAAACTTTCCTATAGCGGTATGTTTGCTGTTAACAGTATGTTTACCTTTTAAGGCTAGATGTAAACGTTGCCCAGGGCCTTAAATATGCCCTCTTCGTGAAGAGGGATTTCATCAGCAGGTGCTGGGCCATGGCTGTTGCAGGCTCTGCCCAGAGCCTCTCCCCTGCTCTCTTTATCTGGCCAGAATCTAACATTCTCCACGGAAACCTCTCAAACATGGTGAGAAGGCTGTGCCTTTTATCACAAAGTGATACCAGGGACCTTGTGATAAAAGTCAAGCACATCTTTGACATCAGCTGTGAGGTATCAGGTCTTCTTAAGACTCGACTGTGCTCTTAATTCCTTGGAATTATCGTGCCAGCTCAATGAACATTAGAAATAGTAGCCAAGCACTGGTTTAAATTTTTCTTTCTTTTCTCTCCATTAAGGCTGATATCCTCTAAAAATGAGTCAGTCGTACAACAGCATCAAGCCAAATGTTATCGACGATGAAATGCTTCAGAAAGGGGTTGAAGAGCGATGGCCAGAGGACATAGGGAAACTCGCCAAAAGCGAAGGCATTGACTTCAAAGATGTGACAGAACTACAGCTCAGTTTTAGAAGTGAGTATCAGAACATATATATATTTTTTTAATTCACTTACCCTCCAATGAGTATTAAGTGGCTACCTAGCAATTAAACAATAGCAATTAGCTTGGGTTTGCTACATGAAAAGTAAGGTCAGGACTTAGATTTTTAGTCATACTTGTATGAAGTAGTTTCAGTTGAGAGGACTGGGTGGCTTTGCTTGAGGGCAGCTTTAGAGCTGCTTCGCTTTATGCTCTTATTGTCAGTGCTATTCTTATTTAACATCTATATTGTGGTGACACCTACAGGCCACAGGCCTATTGGGCCCTTCTGTACGTGGCCAAATAAAATCCTGGGAAGGCTCTACCATCTCTGGTGATTATGTGAGAGCTACGTGGTAGACTGTGGTGATTACAGTCCAATTTGGTAGCTTCCTCTGGCCGTCCATAACGTTATCAAAACTCATCTCTTACTGCCAAACTAGTCATAAACTTGCCTTCAGAAAATGAAAAGAAAGAACATTTGGTTCAATATTTGAGTATTTTGAGGGTATGAAGTTTCATGGACAAAATTTTTGATTATTCATTGCGTGCTCCACTAAAATAATGCACGTATTGGATGAGTTCCTTGGGACGTGCTCCCAATTACCTGATCCTGCATGTATTTCTTTGCAAATACAAAAGAGAGAACTGTGTGACCATTTTGTGTGCGCAATTGAGTGCATTACACTGTGCTCAGTAAACAACAGCACCTAGTGAAATCTGCTGGAAAGCCATTGGGGGGAAAAGAACTGGGAGCAAGAGTTTTCTGTATTTTCTGTCACTTTGGCCCTAATGTTTTGCTGTAATGCCTACCAGCCTGCCCTTGTGGGTCTGTTTTTGGAGAAAGCTAAATGCGGTGATATTGATTAGTTCTAAACTGCCACCCTCACAGAAACATTAGATCCCAACTTGTTCTCCTGTGATGAAAAATCCCAGGAGCAGGAGAGTAAATTACAAAAGCAGTAGCTGGCCACCAGTAGCCTGAAAATACAGAGAAAAGCAGAATTTCATCCCAAACCTTGCTTTCAGAGCTGGAAAGGAAAATGAAGGTCAAGGCCTCCTAGTAGAGGATTCATAAAGCCACTCTTGAGTGCAGTCAGCATCCCCTCAGCGACTCGTTGGCATCGCTGATGAGCCGTGTGTGCTGGTGCAGGACGCTGAGGTTAACTGGGCTGCTTCACTGAAATCGCATCCAGCCAGCAGACCTCTCAGCTCTCTAGGGCAGTCGTGACACTGTTGTAAGCTGCTAAAAATCATTTTTGAGGTAAGACTGGGCATTTTTCCTTAAGAAAGGTAGTACATCTGCTAAACTGAAAGCTGCCTCCCCTGAAAAGCGGTTTTATTTTTTCCTGTGCCTTTAGATATCCTGCAGATTGATAATCTGTGGCAGCTTGAGAATCTGACTAAACTGCAGCTGGACAACAACATCATTGAGAAGATAGAAGCTCTGGAGAGTCTGGTTCACCTTGTCTGGCTCGGTAAGATACAGGCGTATGGGGCTGGATGCCTTCTCAGGTGCAAAGCAATCTGCGATAAAGCCAGGATGTCACGTTCCTCCTCAAACACAACTGATAGGAGCTTTCCCAGGGAAGGCTGTTAGCTGTCGGTGTGTTTCCTCATTTGACTGTCAAAAGGCACGAATATCAGTGCTGCACAAAAATCCTTCAAATGTTTAAAAGCCTGGTTTTAATACATTTGGTGTGGCAGGAACAGGAAGCTGAGATTTCAAGGCTGTTTCCAGGTTTTGTACTCGTATTTCGAGGTGACTTTCAGAAATATTTATGGAAACTCCCCTGTGACTTAGTCTGTATTCTGTTTTCAAAGGTAATGCAAGCATTTTGAAGCCTAGAACCCCCTGAAAGACAGTGCTGGCTTTACCCCTACATGCTTAAGGGCTTATTGTCTTTGTTGTCCCAAAAAGCGCCTGTCCTTGTAGTCTTATGTGACTACCTTCAACTAAAAACTCAGGATACGGACAGCAGCATCACTCAGCGATGCGGGCTCTGATGCTGGGCAGGTCAGTGACCTTGCTGCTACAGGTTCATAGCTAACAGCATTCACTGGGAGCTGCAGCTTTGTTACTGGGTGGCAGCATAAATATATCCTCGCTTGCCACTGAAAATGGCATGGAGGCTTTGGCTCGTAAGAACATCTTGAAATGTCTAATGAGTTCTTCCGCCCTGTTGTCTGCACCGTTCTACTGTGCAGATGACTAATGCACTTTGTGAATCAACAGCTGATCACCACAGCGTAAGCAGAGTGTTTTGAAGCACTCTCATGGGTCTCAGCTTGCCCAAAGGTCGCGGTGGTTCAGCAGCTGCTGTGTGAATGTCTTAGCCATCCAGGGGCTAGGGTGATGCAGACCTCGTCACTGCCTTTGGACTCCTGAAACACTCGGTACTGACCGGCCTGAGAGCAAAGGCTGCCCTTATTTGTGGTGAGTGTAGGCGTTAGGATAGAAGTTCTGGCAGGATGAGATGAGGAAATATTAATGAGGGAAATAGCTACGGTGAGTACGTCTCCATTGACAGCAGGGTGGTTGTGAGCGTGGAGCTGATGTGTGTTGGTCTGGGGGAATTACCGTGATAGGGGGCATTGGCATGGCAGGCAAGAGTCAGAAAGACGAGGCAGGGAATGTCAAACTTGTCACAGAAATGCCACCCTTTTAAGGGCCTTTCTCTGCCTCTTTTCTTGTATTTTGGTTTTCCCCATAAGGTAGAAATCACTATGAGGTTGTTTATGTGGACTCTGTGTGGGATGTCTTCATTCTTCTTATATAAGAGTTGTGTGGGCAGTTGTAAGAAGTGTCTGTTGCTTCCCGACCCAAAGAATGACGATTTTATGCTCACCCTTTTCTGTGGGACACTGAACACCCCTGAGGAAAACATTGTGTGTAGACTCCTAAATCAAGACCCAAGCTAAATGCAAGGATTGGATCGGGGTGTTCTGCTAGAAATGATTTAACTTTTGCTTGTAAAACTTTTGATTTCTAAACTCTTCCCCAGACTTGTCCTTCAACAATATTGAAGTAATTGAGGGCCTGGATACCCTTGTCAAACTGCAGGACCTAAGCCTCTACAATAACAGAATCTCTAAAATTGAGCATATGGACACGTTACAAGAGCTACAGATCTTCTCCATAGGAAAAAATAACCTGACCACTCTGGAAGATGTGAGTGCTCCCTGTCTTTGCAATTGTTCCTTATCAAAGGATCAAATATTCTAAAACCGGTGGTTGCCATCTGAGCAGGGGAAAATTCTCCTTAGGACTTCACTTTCTCTAGAGTCTAAGTTATGGTTTTGGTAAGCTATCCGGGTTTAAAGTGCTTATTTCAGCTTTTTCTTGTGTAGATTGTTCGCTCGTGAGGTTTGTTACTGCTATCATCTGTGGGAAAAGTCTTATTGGTTCCCACGAGAGCTGGAAAAGGAATAAGTAGCAACATTTGAAGAAAGGAGGGAGTGAAGACTAGGATTTGTTAAGGGTTCTTTTTAAGGGCAGTTTACCAATGGGAGATCTGTGATTTGTCCACCACCCTAAGGCTAAAGGCCTTCTTTCCACACCCACCATTTACACATTCATGATGTGTCTTTAAGTATTTCCTTTCCCAAAAGCATTAGAAACTTGTAATTTCATCTCGCCTGTGTTTGGCAGCTGAGCAGGATGTGTACTGCGACATAACTGTGATAAGAGCAACGAATTTGAGAAACGTGTGTTTCCATAGCGCTGGGAAGTACGGCGTCTCTTTCCCATCGGCACAGGTGGTTTATCTCAGGAGGTTTAAGAAGTTGCGCACGCTGAATCTCACTGGGAACCCTTTCTGCGAAGAAGAGCAGTATGTGCTGTTTGTTGTTGCTCACATTCCAGATCTGGTATACTTGGACTTCAGACTCGTGAGTGACACCACAGTGAGTATGTCTGCGTCTCCTTCTTGTGAAATTGGGCACCAGCACATTACAGAGCATTTGCTTTGTTGGTATGCCTGCAATATTCTAGCATGTGGGGCTGCTTCCTCGCAGAAATTAGACCTATGGAAACATGAGGTGTTTATTCCATCTTCACCTTAACAGCTGTGAACCTGCAGGCCAAATTCTATCAAACCTGGCAGAGAGGTAGAGGTGTCAAAGGTATTATGTCTTCACAGGTTTTGTGAAAATCAGCAGCTCTCTGTGGGAGAGGGGCCTGGTTAATATTGCCACAGAGATGCTGCAGTGTGAGTGCGAGACTTCTCAGAGATCTGAGAATCTCAGAGATCAGTCCTGAGACAAAAGTCCCGAGGAAAGCAGCCTTGGTGGTCCTGCTGCTCACGGAGCAATTTGTTTCAGTAGTGGACTGACAGATTATCCAGGCAAGGAAGTGCCATCCGAATGCGTTTCCCAATCCTGATTTCTGAAAACAGGACCATGCATCTGCACTGGTAACCCATGGGACTGCTTTTCGATCCCAGGACTGAAAGGAACACAGAAGTTTATTATTATTGTTGTTGTTATTTTCAATAACCAAAGAATTTTAAATTTGCTTGGCACAGAGCAGGAGCTGTACTTGGAACACGCATTACTCTTACCATAGGACTGGAAGGGCTTTCCAGGTCACTGAGTCTAGTCCCTGCTTGTACAGCCTGTGTGCCATAGAATTGCACAGTTAAGTTTGTCAAGCTTCAGCTGCAAGCTGATTAGGTTCTTGCCCCTGCTGCTACCTTGCCATCCGTTCCTCAGATGAGCCATCTCCTCCCCAGTAGATGTATTAAACTCAGTAGCAAATCCAGTCAGATCTGAAATTCAAAGTCAAAACAGGGAGTCCTGCTAAAAACAAATAAAGAAACAAACAAACAAAAACCCTAAAGATGAGGAAACTGGTAGATTAAAAGTTGTCCGGGACTGAATCAGTTCAGATGCGTTGCATGCAGAGGCAGAGTAATATGTTAACAAACCATGGGGTGAGGAATGGATTAGACACTTCATAAGTAGATTAATAAAAAGACCACAAAGAAACGGAGGTGCAGATGTAATTTAGATGCCCTTTATAGAAAGATGGAATGCTTACGCTTAGATTTGTTGGGCAATGCTGGGTAATCTGATCAAATACCTTCTGTCTTTGTGTTTCTCAGCGAGAACTTGCTGTTTCAAAGTATCACTATCTCATCGACCCTCTGGAACATGAGGAGGCCCAGGCCCTGGCTCAGCTGGAGGAGAAGCTGGCAAAGCAGAAGGAGCTGGAGTACCACAAGGTGCGTGTTCTTCAGCTGGTTGTGTATTGTCTCAGGAGAAAGATGTGCAACAGATGTTGACTTCTGTACCTGCTTTAAGCTTTAATGAGAGGTTAACAGTGACGGTGCTAAAACTAAGGCTAGGATTAATTTCTGATCTTCGAATCTCTTTCGAATGAAAACAGAAACTGCCGTGAGTACATATGATGTGGAGGAACGTAATGCTTTTGGGTGAACAATGAAACTGCAGATATAGACCCTGAGAAGCTCTATAGTAAATCATACCCTGGGATCTTATCAGCCTAATGGGAGATGAAGAAAATTACACATCTGAGGGAACTGTTAGTGTTCTCATGGTGCAGCGACTTTTCTCCTAAGTTAATGTTGGTTCTGTTTGGTTTCGTTTTATGGTTAAAGTCTCCAGGGCTTTGAGATTGTTACAGTCCTGTGAACAGACTGAAAACAAGGCCAGGAGGAATGGTACTTTCAGTTACAGTCTGGCTCTGTGTTCCAGACTGCTAGAAGACCAGACTGGCTGAAGAGCAGGAGGAGGTTAAGCGACAGGAAGGGCACCTGCAAATCTTCCCTCCTGTCCCCCCCCCAAAGCCCACTCGCTCCTTACCTGCAAGGCTCAACGGTCTTGCAATACATGGTTGTGTGTCATAGTGCTTTATGTAAGATTAAACAGTGTTTTCTGTCCTTAGGCTAGAGAGTTCTAGCAGTAAAGCCACATGTGAACCAGGATGGTTTTCACTGCAGTTGCAGGGTGCTTTCATGACCTGGTTGGTAAATCGGTTGTTGTGGTGTGACTGTGTCTGCATAGATCATTACTTGCACAGCACACCGGTGATCCTCTGCTGGTAAAAGAGCTTCTAGGAGAGACACGTCCTAAGGACTGGCAGAAGGTTAGCACTCTTTATTTTACTTATATTGCTCTGATTCTCTTCAAAGACAGCCTTTGTTGAGTACCTGAATGGATCGTTCCTGTTTGACAGTTTGTATGCAGAGGATACAGAAGCTGCCAAACTGGCTTACCTCCCTGGAGTGGATGACCTGCTGCAGGCATATCCTTCCTGGCTTTAAAAAACCTAGAGCTAAAACCTAATGACTTGAGTTAAGAAGGAGGTGCATCTGCTGGGACTCCTCATCCGTTGCTTTTGTCCAGGACTGAAAGCTACATTGATCTAAGATCTGAGACTTTCTGTGTTCAATTTTGGAACGGTGCCAGGAAAACACTGCGAGACCATGAGACCACTGACAGCTTTAAGGCTTGATATCTCATGAAATAGGAGGGCTACAAACAAATGGTTTGTATTACTGGCAAGCTGGCCAGCCCAGCTTGAAACAAGCTATTTGTATAGCTGCTCACTTCTGTCACCGACAGGTCATGAGATTCCAGCGTTTCAAACTCTCCCCATTGTAATTACCATATTCCTTTCCCTTCACTTGAATCAAACATAATTTCAGTAGTCTTCTTTTCTGACCCTTCAAGAATCAAGGCTTTGTGCTGTCTTTAAGTCCGGAATCCACTTAAAGTTTAAAATGAGCTGTAAGATAAATCTCTGTCAGTTAGATTGTAAGAGCGCAGTCGCTAAGATCATGTTGAAATTGAAGTGGTAGGAGATGGGAACAGACTAATCAGAATTATATGAGTTGCATATCTCATGACCTGCCAGAGCTGGCTACATGAAGTTTTCAGGCCAGCACATTTTTCTGATCATTGCTCCTACACAGGGGATCAGAAAGCAGACACTTTTATTTTTTTTTATTTCTCATTCAGATTAATAGAGCACTGTCAAGGCCAGTAACTTGACCTTCCTTAAAATTGCATTACACTGTTGGGGAAAAATGCATCATGGCTTAACTACAATATACTCTAGAAACAATTCCATTGCCAAGATAATAGCAGAAGAAAAATTGACGTTATTTTTGTGATGCTACCAAGTCAGTAGTTTATTCTGTGCTCTGGCTGTAGGCTCCAAAGCTGTATTTATTAACTCCACAGACACTGTATTCACACTTGCAAAGACGGATAGGGCTGTATGCTTCATTCTGCTGCTGTGTCAGAAACGAGTCAGAGATGTGTATGCATTTCCTTTTTGTCCTCAAGGCCTTTTCCCCCTCAAGCTACCACAGTGTTCTCCATATCCCTAAGGCAGCAAAATCCTATGCAGAGAATGTGATCCAGTCCTGCCAAGGACAGAACACGAGGAAGTCTGGTGCCAGCAACAACCACAGAGTTTACATAACAGTAGTTTGTAAGTCATTGCCCAAATTTACAGAGCTAGAAATGCTTGTTGCTCCACTGAACAAACAAAATACCTTGACTCTGGTGTCACATACAGGAAAGATTTTGTTTCAGTTTGTGAGAACCTATTTAATTATGGTCTGAAAGAGTATGAAAAACGAGAAGCTGAAGTCTCTGAATTCTACAAAGGCCTTCATGAAGCATTAACAGCCAACCAACAAGAAGGGAGGAAAATAATCCTAGATTTTGAAAATCGGAACAAAGAGGTAATTTTCTTTATACTTTTATTAGTTTGCTACATCTTATACTAGCTTTCAATTTTACTGAGAACTAGGGTAACTCCATTAAAATTAGGATAACAAACCTGGATTTGTACTGCAGTAACAGGAGTCAGTGCCTGGTCCCTAACTGCCGAGTCACAGAATGGCTGGGGTTGGAAGGGAGCTCTGGAGGACATCTGGTCTGATAAAAATATATATAGCATACGTATAAAAGTATCAATCTGTACCAAAAAGTTATGTTAGCTGATACTCTCAGACACATGTTCTGATTTTTTGGGTGGTCCTTTGGGGACCTAGGAGTTGGACTCGATGATCCTTGTGGGTCCCTTCCAACTTGGGATATTCTATGATTCTAAGATAATGTCATTAACTAACATGAGGTTTTAGTGCTTTGTAAAGAAAAAGGATTTGGGGTTTGAAGTTTCAGCCCTTTCATCAAACCACAGCCAACACTGACAGCTTTTATCTACGCTAGAAATGGAAATTTAGTGTGGGACAAAGTTAATATGCCATAGTGTTATCTCATTGTCCATGAGATACCTGTCTGTTGTCCAGGTAAATGTTCATCAAGGCTTTACAGGAAAAAAAGATGGTTAAACATCTCATTGCCACACAGGAATTACTGGTCTTTACGAAAATGAAAGTGCTGAACCTGTCCATTCAATATTTTTGATGATATTGATTTAAAAAAAAAAAAGGGTTATCGGTGTTAATGGCACTTGTCTTCTCTCTGAGGCCTCCAACAGCTCCTCTTTCATTGAAAAATAGGGAAGAAACGGAAATTGCAGGTTATTCAGTTTGTTTTCAAGTCATTTTCTGATTCAGTTCATTTTGTCAACAACAGCTCAAAGAACTTTAACAGAAAAATCAGGTAAAGCTGTTGTAATGTATTCCTAGTCCTGTTTTAAAGCAGAAAAATCTTTTTTCATTCTGCTCAACTACAGCCATCCATTGTGGCTGCTCCGGGCACAGCTTCTAGCTGGATCCCCATGTAACCAGGTATAATAGATGGATCATTATTTTGTTTCCACAGGGGAAAAAAAATCAAGGGGGCTAAAGCCTGGTAAAACTGTCAGCTGAGCAGAACGAGTCCCTGACAACTGACACCAGGCAGAGTCACGAGCGCTCGCTCTTTGAAAACCGGGTCACGTTTATTTAGGTGCCTTGTCAGGAGCTGGCAGCCTGCTGAGTCACTGTCCCCAGGTCCTTCAACCCTGCTGACTCATGCTGGCAAACGGGCTCTGGCAGCTCCAGTCGGGACGTTAGTTGGCAGGTTTGCCAGCAGGCAACCGATAGAGATTGATGTGCATACTCAGTTAACTAGTACTTGATTCCCAATAGGTCCTCTGTAATAAATATATACAAATAATATATATATATATGGCTAAGGACAGATTTTGACGGTTCATCTTTGTCTGGTAGCCTACAGACTCAGCCATGGATCGAGCTGCCAGAACAGGACTCAGTGGTCAGGGTGACGGTTTTCACATAAATACTGGAAGAGTCAGCAGCCAAGCTGAGCACTGTCTTTTAACAGTCATTTAAAGCTGATGGAGAAGTTTAAAAAGTGCAAAGGTGCCAGCAGACTGAAATTTGTCAACCGTTCTTAGGGGCCGTTTGTCTAGCTATAATCCTATCACGCAAGCTTGGACAAACCTGTAAAATAACACGGCTGTCTGAAGTTGGTGAGGGAGCAAAGGAGCATTAAGGGCTTTGACCTTTAAAGTTGCTGCTTCCAGAGGGGTGGTTTGGATGGCTTGGGAGCTTTTTGGGGCCTCCCAACTTCCTTACTTTAGAAAAGAAAATATCTTGCTCTCCCCTTCCCCACTTCTAATGCTGCAAAATTTGGATACTCTGTTTTCAGAAACAAGTCTTGGCAATGCTTTTGGTCAGAATTCACTCTTTTAGCCTATTCTGTTTCCTCTCAGGAGGATTGGATTAGACACCCCAAGGTGTGTATTTTTTCCTCCTATTAATATTTGATTCTTAACTTGTTTTGAGCAGATTTGAAAATAATACGTTGCTCAGCACAAGAGGATTTTTTTTTTTGATCCAAGAAATAATAAATCCTGTCTGATACAAAACTGATGTCAATATTTAATTCTGAAGGGGCAATAAATCCATGCTGTAAGAGGAAGTCAGGCAATGATAGGTATTCCATATTCAGAATACTAAATCCTGACCCTATGGAAGTCGATCAAGATTCTCCTTGACAGAAAGGGGATCATGATTTAGGCCTGCATTTCTTTTTCAGAGTAATTGTTAATCTCTTCTTCATGGCCAGCAATGTCAAGAATCTAATATATTATATATATACATATTTTACTTGAAATGTGTCAGAAGGGAGCCAAAGCTGGAAGCATGGAAAGGGCAAAGTCATCTGGTGACTGGAGGATGAAGAAGAGCTTTCACCAGTGTCACTGCCTTGCACGGGATCGTTTACCCAGGAGCATACCTCAGCACTGTTGTCTTCCCAGTATGTAAATCCGGAGACTTACTGAATCATCACATTTCATTTAAGCTAATCAGCAGCAGGAACTTTTCTCACATATGTAACAAGTTAATTAAATTGCAATGGAGTGCTGAACACAAACTATAAGTAATTTATGTATCTCTGTGTTTAGAGGCTGGATGAGATTCATCATGCCACTAGTTACAATATTGCTGAGTCTAAACGAGCGGAGTACAACGAGGACATACTTCAGCTGTCAGAGACACTCATGACCTTGGAAATGCAAACAGTTGACCAGCTGGAGGTAAGGTTCAAGCACATACCTGATAAGCTTCCCATCCAGGATGCAGGGGGGTCGTTTTTCTGTTGCTGCACCCCTCTGCTTAGTAGCCCATTGCACAAAGAGGGGTGTAAAATTCTTCCAGTCAGGCTGATGTTCTGTCTGAATCTCAGGCTTTCTTTGCTCAGGGTTGATCTGGGTGGTATCAGGCCCTGGACACTGAGATATGTTGCAACAGATTTCTGTTTCTCAGAGCAGAGCGCAGTATTCCCTTCACATCTATTCAAGCTGATTCCCAAAGCTTTAGAGAAAGGGAGTTGAAGTTGTTCAGTCATTTCATAGGACTGTGTACAGAAGTCTGTGCATGGCATGGGATATGCATTTGGGATTCTAGAAGTGTAATTCTTTGAAGCCGATCCTCGCTATGAATAAGATTACACACGTTCCTGCTCAGCTTACTGCATTTGCTTGCATAATAGCCGCCTTTTTTCTCCCCAGACTTTTCCTCAAAAACTAGGGCAGGGCTCCTAATGTGCATCTTCATTTAAAAACAACAACAAACAAAAAGCCCTAATCTATTATAAGCTAACAGGCAGGATCTGCAGCCTTTATGCAAGCAGATGCAGCAGTTTACTTCTGTGAACGTGCGTGACAGAAAGCAGGAGCTCAAAATGGATTCCTTACTGCATCAGGATTGCGCCTTTTAATGCTTTCTGAATTGCTCCTAATATATCTGCAATCACTGGTGGAAAGATCAGAAGCATTCCTGTGTGCATGCCCTTCTGGATTTACAGGATTTGGGTGGCTGTAACTGTTTTATCAAGACAGTAAGTGCAACACTTAACAGATTCTCCGGCAGCCATTTTTGAGAGAGGCACTAGGCAGCAGCAATTTTAGTTTCTGAGGACTAAAACAAAAGCTGCAGTAAGCCTAGGCACTGCTTATTGTCTCTGACGAGAGGCTTTTCAGATATACAAGGAGACTGCAGCATGGCAGCATGCAGGAATACAGCACGCTCTGTGCGTTACGTGAGGGTTCAAACTGATCGGCTGACTTGCTCCAGAGACCAGGTAAGTATCATTCAGTCAACTTCTCTCTAGCAAGCTGATTCTGATTTTCTGTCCCTGAATGAGAAAAGAAACTCTTGCGGCTTTCAAACAATTTACATGCTTGAGGCAGTTCATTTTCTGACTGTGCTAATAACAGCAGTGAGTCCAAATTATAATCAATTTTAGGTTCTTCCTAGATTCCTTTTTATGTTCAGGAAAGCGTTCATTGTAACGTTTCCTCTTTTTTCCTTCTGTTAAGGAACTAATTAAGGATTTTGAAAAAAACATCGCTGTCATAGCATCAACATTCATTGAAAACGTTAAAGGGATATATCCTTTTGACAGCGTGTTGGTGTGGACGTCTGAGGGAGGTACGTATACCTCACTCCTAAATCCATAACTGAGCCCTTGGAATAGAACCGGATTATTTTTAGTCAACAGAAAAGCCGTTTTCCCAGCTTTGCAGGAATGGCCATTTGAAGTGCCTTGTCTTTCTTGGAGATTTTGGAAAGCACAAAGGGCTCTGGCTAAGTTCTGTACTGAAATTCTGTAGGACTTGTACAGCTTTCTCCCCTGTAAGAATCTTGCTTTTTTTTTCTTCAAGCATGCATGACACAACTCTTGGAAGACCTGGCTCGGCTGTTTTCTATATGCTTTCTTGCCATAGAAGTACCTGCAGTTCTTCCTGAAGCTTCTTTAAATGGCCTTCATTTCTGTGTTACTGATGTCTTCTGAACAACGTGAGATAAGAACAGCAAAATACTTCGGTGACAGTTTACACTATATAAATAAATCCGTTGGCGTTGTGCAGATAATTGGCATATTCAGAGCTTGGCTTTTATCCTGAGAGGCCTCCCTCAGCTTCCTCTGCAAACCCAGGCACAGTCTCAGTGTAATATACGGCGGCGAGGATGAGACCTGATGTGAGCTGTGATTAAGAGCAGAAAGTGCAAATCCTGACATCACAGCAGCTTCTGGCAGCAGCTCGGCTGTTTCCCTTGGAAGCCTGCTGTGAGGACACAGGACACCAGAGTGCTTTTCTGCATGCCTGCATTAGGACTGGCAGCTCTCTTTCACGTAGTTGCTTTTTCCAAGCCTCAGCTTCTCGTTACAGGAGGTCCAGTTTCATCTCTAAAAGTGAATGGTGTGCTCAGTTTTTTCCTTAACCATCTTCTATACGATGGCCCAGTGCCGGGACCTGGAAAACCGTCACCATGAAAAGCTGCTAGAGATCTCCATCAACACACTGGAGAAATCAGTCAAGAATGAGCTTGACGAGGATCTTCCAGATGACGTTCGTGAGGTGAGCACACCAAATAATTCGCCTCCACTAAGGAGTCAGCGAGGAGGCCACAGCCTTCTCTCAGAAGGGAAGGGATTTCCAGGAGGTTCAATACAGCTAGAGCTAGGTCTACACCAGTAGCTTCCTTAGAGGAGGTCCCAGCTGCCTGGCTGAACCGCAGTGCTGCTGGGCATCTCTGCTGACTAGGACAGAGGACGACTGCACTGCAGGTTTCCCTGGGCTCTGCAAGAGCTGGTGGCAGCAGCCCAGGAGAGGTGCTGAGCAAATCTCTCTTGCCTCCAGCACAGCTCTCTTCCCTGGCTGATTTCCAGACAGCCCCAACCCAGCAGGCACTTAGGCAGCTTCTCTGCTGCGCTTGAAGCTGTTTTTGTTCAGATTCTCCCGGCTTCTCCCAGGAGAACCCAAACACCACTGCTTTGCAGGGGGGCTCTGTTTGCCTCGGTGATTTCAGGAGCAGCCCCCCACCCGGAGGTCTCCCACCCCTTAGCTCTTCTGGAGACGGGACACGACATTTCAAACGCAGCCTCCCACCGCAGCCCCAGTCTTGCTCTGATCTCAAAGATCCCAGGAGCCTTTCAGAAAGCACAAAGATTGTTGCAGTGCTCCAGTCAGCAACGCTGCTGACCTTTTTGCCTCTGTTATTCCTTCGCTTAGTGGCTAATTGACTTGAGTTTTGCATTCGCTGTGTTTTCGCTCTGTCCGGATTATCCCAGCCCCCTATTACTCTGGGTAATCAAGAGCTGACAGACACAAAACAGACCCCTCAGTCCCCCGGGGGAGCTCCCTGCTTTATGGGCTGTGCAGATGGCTGCAGTTACGCACCGTTGCTGTGCACCCATTTTGCCTCGCTGCCATCCATTTCCACAGAGAAGCAATCTTCATTTGTTCAACAGCTGCACTTGGCTGCAGGAGGAGAGTCATTACGCTTTAGCAAAGCCACCCTCTATTTAGAGCCACGGGAGAAGTCACTGCTTTGATTAGAAGCTGGGATTCTCCAAAATGAAGATTTACGGCCGGCGTCAGCAGCGCAAGAGACCCTTCCAAGTGCGATTTTCCACTTCCCGCAGCTGCTGGGGTGGGCGAGCTGGAGCACACGCAGCCTTGCTCCAACAGCAGCTGCCCGCGGGGGCAGCCGTGTGCCACGAGGCAGCGAGCCCGCAGCAGGCATCTGCTCCCTGCTCTAGCAGGTGAGGCCGAGGGTGCTGCCTCAGTTTCCCCTTCTGCACTAGGGAGAACGCCCCAGCACAGCGGAGGGTGAAGCACTGGATTCACCCTGATGACTAGGGCTTTGTCGCTCTGAAACAGAGGTCCTGTTTTCTTCCCCCAAGCGCTGCTGTTGGCCTGCTGCTCGTTCTGAGCTCTGACGCTTTTGCTGTGCGCCCGCCCCCCTCCCCTGACCCGCTCACGTTACCTCCTAGCTTTTCGTGGACAAAACCACCCTCGTCAACATGGTCAACACGTCCCACAACGTCCACCTGCTGAAGATTGATATGCGGGAGTGTGACATCCTCAGCAACACCTACCGCTGGCAGGCTTCTGTGACGGGGAAGGTAAGGGGCCTTCATGCTCACGTGGGGCTGGGGCACGGCTGGTGTGCCCCTGGTGGTGGGGATGCTGCTGCAGGAGACGCTCCCTAACCTCTGCCAGAGCCCTCGGTGCCGCAGCCAGGGACGCTGGCCAGCCTGTGGGTGCACTGCTTGGTTTCAATCTGTTCAGGCTTTCCAAAATGAGATCGACAGAAACCGCAACCGTGTCAAAGAGATTTTCCAATACATCGACAATCTCCAGGAGCAGCTGGATAGCATCGAGCTCCTGGAGCCGCCGGAGTAGGTCTGCCAGGGGCTGGACAGCTGCCTTTGGGTGCGCACAGGACAGCCCCCGCGGCACAGCACCCGGCAGGGACGGCTGCCCCTCTGTGCCTGAGTTGTCTAGGACATTTCAGGCCAAAGGCGTGCTCCTTCCATCCCGCCATAAGCTGCAAATAAAAGATGCTTCTTGTCTCCAGAAAAGCAGATGACGCTTTGTCTCTTCCATCCCATTGGCACGAAGCCCAGTCAGTGCTCAGGCCTGGTCACAAGGGGTTATGGCTCAGCTGTGAGCTGATTGAACCAAATCACCGCCGCGCATCACGCCTGAAAGCTTTAGTACCTGCAAGCACAGTGACAGGAACCTGTGATCCGCAGGCACATGGCAGCAGCCGGGGAGAGGAGCGCTCTCCATCAAACCACCCCCAGAATAACAGCAGGTTTCCAGCTCAGCAAGCACAAGGCTGGCTGGGGCTCTGCGTGCCTAGGAGCCTTGTGTTCTCGCCACCTCTCGCAAAAGCAGCTTTCTGCAGCGTGAACAGAGCAGCCCCCAGCTAGCAGGGAGGGAAATCAATGGTTCCACAGGAGCTCACACGCTGCTGCTCGCAACAGCCAAGCGAGGAGTCATTAATTCCCCTCCTTGCTCGGTGACAGCAGCTGCTACGCTCACACGTGGGCAGCTTCTGAGAAATGATGCTGGCCAGAGCGGTACTGCTCGAGGCAAGCAGCAAGGAGGGAGGTGGGAAGGTTAAATGAAAGGGTGGCTGCATACGAGCTCTGGGGAGAGGCCAGGTCTCCCGCAAGCCCTGTAGCTGGCGCTGCCTGACGTACAGATTTAGCTCCGAGTGCCCTGCGCTTCTGAAGATGGCTGGAGCCCAGGTTTCCCCCGGTCTCGTTCCAGGGCTGCATAAATCAGCTCCCTGCTACTCCTTGGCTGCAAGGACAGGGCAGCTAGCACAGAGAGGCTCACAAAGAGACGCAGAGGGAGCAGATCTGTTTGGTAGCTACTGCCTGTTCGGTTCTGCTCGTGTTTTTGTCTGCCTGCAGCCACTCCTGCACCTGCCTAGAGCCTGGCACCTCGGAACCCACACCGTGGTTGGGCGATTAAAACAAAGAAATACTCGGCAGCACTGGCTTTCTGTATCTAGCAGGGGCGTGCCTTTAATCAAACAGAGAGACCCTGGTGTTACACGCAGGCACACTGAGGGATGAAGAACAGATGCAGCCGAGTCTGTTTTCAGATTTCCATAACAAGTGCGTGTCAGGAGCTGGCAGCTCTGAAGACATGTGGCATATGCTGGGTGTGTCTGTGCCGTGCCCTGCCCAGGAAGCTGCTTCTTCCCTGGGAGCTCATCGGATGAATTCCAGACAGTGGTAACGGACAGGGCTGCTGTCTCCAACACGCAGAGGGAGCTCACCTTGACCTTTCCTCCTTGCGGGCTCAAAACTGCTGGCGCTGCGCTGCAGCAGGCAGTCCAAGCAGGGAGCTGCCCACAGAGCCGCAGCTCCTCGGCTCCAGGCTGATCCCAGAGGCGTGGTGGCAGGGTGGTGGCGACCAGCCCTGGGTCACAGCAGCGCCTCACGGCTCTGCATTCTCCTCCTACACCCAGCCCAGCAGCCTCAGTCCTGCAGCAGCTTGTGTTTCACAGTGGAGCTCTCAGAACAGAGGTGAACAAAGAGAGTCCCAGCTGCCGCACGAGCGCGCAGCTCGCACAGATCGTAGTCATGGGCCCACTCCACCTTGCCCCACCGCTGAATCTGAAGGAGAGGAGGAACGTGAGTCAGTTCAGAAGGGGATTATACGCCGAGCCGGTCAGCAGCTCAGCCCTCCCTTTTCGCATTTGTGAAACATGGGAAGCTGCCCAGGAGGTGTGCTGATTGCCGACCGCTGGGGTAGGGAGAACTCCAGAGGAGTAAGGTGGAAGGACACGCTTCATCTCTAGTGGGCTCTGAGGCCAAACCCCTTAAGGGAAGATGAAAAGATTCCCATCAATTTCAGCCGCTTTTGGGTCAGGGAGAGCTTCACGCCAGGCCAGTTTCCAGCCTGTGCTCTCACAGCAAGCGAGCTATTAGTTTGGTGTCTAGCAAGGCCTCCAGGCTGGAAACCCACAGCAAGAGAAGCCGCCCACAACTTCACACTTAAGATTCGAGGGAGAAAATCAGCCCTCTGGGTTCTGCACAAGGAAACCGGCAGCCCCAGGAGCACTCGGGGCAGTTGCGCCCGCACACTGCTCTACGGCAGCGTGCTCCAAACCCTCTCAAAGGGGGAGGCTGGCGGAGTGGAACCTCTCCCGTAATAGCAGGCCCTTCCCTCGCCAGTTATTTGTGGTGGGGGGTGCGTTTGTCATGCTGAGATTATTGCTCTGTGAATTACAGGGTTGTTCTGTACCAATTTACCTGGTATTCTTCCTCCAGCCGAGACAGAAGCACGGCTTTCTCTACGGTGATGTGCCTGTCGATCAGGCCCATGGACAGAATCAGAGATTTCAGTTGGGTGATTACGTATTCTATACCTGGAAGGGAACAACCCAAAACAAACAAGATTCACGGTTGTTTTCTGCAGCATTACAGCAGCGTCTTCACAGGCTCTGAAGGGACAGCTGCGACGTGGTACCTCCCCAGGGAGGTCGCCAGGCCAGCAACAGCTCCTGCTCGCATTGGGACTCCTAAGAGCCAAACGTGCTGTCACCAGCAGACACAAAGCACTGGCCACTGTCACTGCAGTGACCTCGACACCCCGATCACCTCAGCATAGCAGCAAGAGGGAAAAAAACACTGCAGCTCTTCGCTTCCACGAGGAGCAGCCTCTCCTGCCCTCGTGCAGCCCCCGCGGAGTGCTCCCCCAGCCCAGCCCCTCTCACCTTGCAGAGCCCACATGTTGTAGGAGGCCAGGTGGCTGATGAAGGTGTCCCTGGTGCTGGCCGGGATGTTCGGCCCCATGATGCTGGTGGAGGAACCGATTGCCACGTTGTACCTGGAACGATCGCACGGCCCCTTAAGAAAAGCACTGGGCTTGCGGATCTTGCAGTTCTGAGGCACAAGTGCTAAAGCTGCTGGCCTCGGGAGGGCAGGGCGCAAGTAAAGAGAAAGATCTTTGACCAGGGCAAACAGTAGGGTAAACAGAAAGATCTTTGGCCTCTTACCTTTTCTCAGCCCAGGCAACGATGGGATCCCATTCGTTTTTCTGCAGCTCTGCCAAGGCAGCCGGCTCCTCCACGCGATAGCTGGGACATCGCGGAACAAAGCCCCGCCGGGTATCAGCTCGCGGGCTGTCACTGCCCTGCCAGCCCGGGGCACCCCGGGAAGGAAGCTGAGCCCCCCACAGACCCCAGGCCTTTTGCCCCCCCCCCTTGGTAGCAGTTGCAGTGAGCAGGAGCGATCCCCTCGCCCTTCCCTGAGTTCAGAGCTTCTCCTTGTTCTAGGAAGGATGATTCTACCTAGAGCACAGCAGCAAAGCATCCAACAGAAAAGTGCAGCAGGCAGCTCGAAGCCAACCAAGGGATGCAGCAAGGTTCAGTGGTTGGAGCAGGAGACGTGCCCCACTGGAGCTCCTTGCAGGGGGCCCAGTGGCTCAGCCCGGTGCTCCCCAGTGCCAGCTGCCACCCTGCCCAGCCCCGTGTGACCGCAGCCACCAAGAGCAGCGGGGGGCTTGTTTCCCTCATCCCACAGGAGCGGAGCAGCTGCCACGGACACCTCAGAGGCTGAGACTATGAGGCATGAGCTTGGGCAGGCTTCATCCCGCAACCACAGGGACTTTAAGGAATGAAGGGCCTTTTGCTGCCGGTACAAGGAAGCTGAGCTTCCTGCACCTTTACAAAACCGGAGTGCCAGGGGACCGGGCCGACAGATTCTCCCAAGCCTTTCGTAGCTGTTAACTCTTCCCCAAGGAAATCTTCATTTCTTGCTGCTCCTGCCCAGCGTGGACACCTCCAAAACTGAGTTCAACAGAGGAGCAGATCCCCGTCCTCCCTCACACCTCTGCCCTGTAAGTGCATGGAGTTGCACAAGGTTGCAAACACGGCACTGCCCTAACTAATCCAAACCCGGACAGACCAGAACCCTGCAGCGACTTGGTTGCAGCAGACGTTTCCCCTCAGTTCCCCCAGCCACCTTTCCAAACACCGCACTGCCACAAGACCACCTCGCCTCTGTTGCAGAGGGTCCCCCGGTCCCATACCAGACGGTGTCGGTCTCCAGGAACTTCACAGCTGCACGGATCAGCTGCCCTTTGCTTCGCTGCGTGGGATTGTCCAGAGCCGTGTTGCACAGCGTGGTCTGCGGGACAAAGGCAGTTTAAGGCACTGTTGCTCAAGGCCTGGGGAAGCAGCAGCTTGCACTGTACAAGGCCGAGCAGAAGCAGAGGAATTTGGGGCACGCAAAGAGCTGAGGAGCTCAGCTAAAATGGAGGCGTGGAGGCAAAACACGGCTCATGCAATAGGAAATCTTCTTTGGAGATTCTGCCTTTGGAGCCAGCCCGCCAAACACCACGGGGCAGAGCTCGGGGACTTCCCCAGAGCCCATCCACCTCCCTGCTTCCCTTTGCTGTCCCCAGTAACGCCCTCCAGCCCCTTCTCAAACCCTCCCCCGGTGACACAGCCAGTGCCTAACTGCCCTGACAGCTGCAGGGTTCTCCCCAGTGCCCAGCCCAGGTGCTGATCTCTCATCCCCACTTCCACCAGTATCAGGACAACCTGCTCTCTCCATGCACTGTGTCTGGACGCCATTCTCAAGCCCCAGCGCTCTGACCTGCCGTGCTCACCAGGTGCATAGTGTAGAACTTGATGGTGTCTTTCTGGGAGTCCCATTCTGTTGCCACTGCGATGGCCAAGGCCTCGCTGGGGACGGCGAAGAGCTTGGCCTGCGGAGTTTTCAGCTTCCGGTGGTCCAGGTTTATTTCAAAGCCTCCTGGGGAATCAGAGTAGAAATCCTGGGGAATTAAAAGAGGAGCAGGCACTAAGGAACAACAGACAACCCCGCGGAGGGAGCAGGCTCAGAGCTGGAGCCGAGGGGAGCGAGGGATCAGCAGCTTCCCACCACCACCACGCTGACGCTGCTTTCCCCCTAACGACCTTGGAAACTTTCCCACCACGTGGGTTTTGCTAGAGATGAGGAAAGGACGAAGCACGCTGGTGACAAACACCGCGCCCTGCACAACCAGGGTTGCAGGCACGCCGCTGCCTCGTGGCGATAACCCCCGGCCCAGGGACCTGGCCCCTGTCTGCCCCCCCCAGAGGCTGCGCTCACCTTCTCCTTGGGAGATGCTCACATTCTGGTAAAACCTTTTCCTCTCTGGGGGAGAAAACAGAGATGCTGAAATGGCAGTTACAGGACGTTCGGTCCCCTCCCCTTCTCCCCATCACGGATCAGAACAGAGGGACCCCTCGATGCTACCACAGGCCTGGTCGCATCCCAAAACCTTGCTCATTCAGCCACATCCAAGCCCCTTCTGTTTCAGGGAGCTCCACTCAACCGGGGAAGCGCCGTGACACCGGTGGACGCCCCCGGTGCTGCTCCCGCTGCCACGATCGCCCACGGGAGCAGGTTTCTCACAGGCACCGCTGGAGGCGCCGGGCAGCAACAGCTGGATGGCGCGGGGGCACCTGAGCCCCCAGGGGAGGATCCACCACCCCCGGCTCCCTGTGCAGCCCCGCATCCTGCCCCTGCAGCCCCGCTCGGGTGCACGCCTCGTCATCTCGTCTCGCTCGGTCACGGCAGGAGGAACGTGTGAGCCTTTCCTCCGGTAACTGCAGCCAGATCCTAAACGCTGAGCCCGCAAATCTACCTCCGGAGCTGGGAAGGGCACAGGCCGGGCTGCAGTTACCGTGTGCTGCTCACCTGTGTGCTCCCACACCGGGATTTGGGCGAGGATTTGCTCCGGCTCAGCCACCTGCAAGCTTTGTGGCCGCAGAAAGCCTCACGCTGGGTTCCCAGCCCCGGGGAGACCGACGAGCACACGTCCGGGAGGAGTCCCGGGTCACCTCAGTGGGCACCCGGCAGCCCCGCGATGAGCCCCCGACACCCTAAAACTGGCTGCGCCGTCCCCACGTCCCCAGCAAGATCCACCAAGGGGACAGGCAGCCCGGCACAGGCCTGAGTCAACCCCTGGGGGGTGTCTGTCCCCCCTCACCAAAAAAAAAAAACAAAAAAAATAAACCAGAAAACCCCAAACCAGAGGCGCAGCAGCAGCAAAGCGAGGCCGTACAACCGGGCCTGGGTGTCGGGGGAAGCCACGCTCCCACCCCCGGAGTGAGCCCAAAACCCACCGGGGGGGTGCTCGGAGCGCCCGTTACTTTCTTTTGGGGGGGATTTTACCTTTTTAAGGGGGATTTTACCCTTTTTGGGGGTGTTACCTTATTCTGGGGGGGATTTTACCCTATTTGGGGGGGGATTTTCCCCCTTTTTTTGCGGAGGGAGATTTTACCCCTTTTTTGAGGGGAAGATTTTACCCTTTTTAAGGGGGATTTTACCCTTTTGGGCGGGGGGATTGTTACCCTTTTTAAGGGGGTGGATTTTACCTTTGGGGGGGGGGGACTTTACCCTTTTTGGGGGGCATTTTACCCCTTCCCCCATTTTTCCCTCCTCCCAAGCGCCCAAACCCTATCCCCAACCCGGCCCGGGATGACCTTGAGGGGGATCCCACCGGGAAAACCCCCCCGGGACCAACCCTGGCGGAGCCCCCCCCCTCGTTCCCGGAGCCCCCCCGGTGGGCACCGTCCCCCCCCGCCCCCCCCTCCCTCACCTGCGGGCGGGGCGTACCCACGGCCCCCCCCCGGCCCCCCGGGACCATCGGGGGGCGGCCTGGGGGCGCAGCCCCGCAGCAGGCGGCGGCAGCGGCCCCTCCACATGGCGGCGGGGACACCGGGAACCACCCCCCCGCCTCCCCCCCCCCCTCAGCACGGCCCCGTGGGCGCCGCCATGCTGCCCGCGCCGACCAATCCCCGCCGCGAGCGCGGTTTGGCCCCTCGGCCTCCCCGTCCGGCGGGAGAGGGAGGGGGGGCGAGACTACATCTCCCAGCATCCCCGTCGGCGCGGCGAGCCGGGAGAAACGCGGAGCGGCCAATCAGCGCTCGGCGTTTCCGCGGAGTCCCGCCCTCCGCGGCCGCGAGGGCCAATGGGAGGGCGCGGAGGCGCTGCCGGGAGTCCGCAGGAGGAGGGGGAGGCGGCGGCGGCGGCGGCCTCGGGCCTCGGCGGGGAGCGGGCGGCGGGGAGCGGGGAGCGGCCCCGGGCCGCGGCACCCCCGGCACCCCCCGGCCACGCTGGCGCCCGGGGACCCCCCCGAGATGCCGGTGCGCAGCGAGCGGGGCCGCGCGGGCGGGGCGGCGGCGCCTTCCTCCTCCTCCTCTTCTTCCTCCTCCTCCTCCTCTTCCTCCTCAGCGGCGGCGCCTTCCTCCTCCTCCTCTTCCTCCTCCTCCTCGTCCTCCTCCGCCTCGGCCGGGCCGGCCGCCAGCAGCCTGGTGCCGCCGCCCCCCATCAACACGGCGCAGCCCGGCGTGGCCACCTCGCTGCTCTACAGCGGCGCCAAGTTCCGCGGGCAGCAGCGCAGCAAGGGCAACGCCTACGAGGTGGAGGTCGTCATGCAGGTGAGGGGGAGCCCGGGGCACGACCACCCCCTCAGGCCCCGCTCGGTGCCCGCTCCCTGCCCCTGCTCCCTCCCCTTCCCTCGGTTTTCCCCCTGCGCCCTCCCCATCCCTCGGTTTTCCCCCTGCTCCCTCCCCTTCCTTCCGTTTTCTCTGTTATTTTGCCCCTCGCAGTCAGGGGAGGCTCTCTGCCATGTCCCGGCCTCCTTCCCTCCATCCCTCCTCCTTCCCTCAGGCCCCTGTCCCGTTCCCCTGAGGCCTGGCAGGGTTCAAAACCTGGGGTCTCCCCCCCTCATCCCCCTGCGGTGCCTGCGCGCTGTCAGGGCGAGCGCCCGCCTTTTCTCAGCGGGGTGTCACGAAGCCCCCCCAGCAGCCCGGCTTTCAGGCCAGCCCGAAAACCAGCAGGGATCCCTGCCCGCTTGGAGCTGGGCTCCCTGCGATCCCCATCCCCTGGTGCTGCACGGGGAGCCAGGGCTTTGACCGTCACCAGCATGCAGCCGAGGTGCCCAGCCGCGCTGGGGAACGGGGCCGCAGCCTCATGCGGCTGTCCCGGCCCTCTCCGCAGCCGCCGTCACCCCGCACGCTTTATTTTTAGTGGGAAGCGTTGGCACCCTCGCTTCGGGCAGAGCTGCCGAGGCACGGAGTCAGCGCTGGGAAGGCGGCGGCCGGTGCGTGCCCTCCTGCAGCGAGTCACGGCGCTGCCCCTGCTTCGGGGGCGCAGAGCCTGGGACGCTGCCCGGTGTTGTGGGGTGACGCCAGAGCCCCGGGGTCAGCAGCCCGGGCAGCATTTGAACCCCTCTGGTTTGACATGCAGTCCACCCCCTGCCTGTCAACAGGACGAGCGTGCCTGGTCCTGCCGCCTCTGGGGGAGACATCCCATGGCCGAGCGGCTCTGCTGCCCTCTCGCAGAGCCCGGTGCCCAAAGCGCCGCTGTTCCGTGCCTGTCAGCGGGGAAGAGGCGCCCGCCTGCCCTCCGCGTGCTGAGCGTGGGGAGACGCGGCTTTGCTTTGATCCCAGGGTGGGGGGGATCCGTCTCCTCGCAGTTACGTTCTCGCTTCCTTAAATAACTCGCTTCTTGCTTTGAAAAACGACCCGGAGATGTCAGGGGAAAGCTTGGAAAATCCCCTTGTTTAAAGGCAGCCGGCGCAGAAGCAGCCCCTGCCTCGGTTCTGCACGGCAGAAGAGGCACGGTCCAGCCCGAGAACTCAGAGGAAGGGTGACACAAAGCTCCAGAGCAGGGGGGAAGGCTTGTTTCCGAACACACGAGCTGTCACCTGCCTCCCGAGCGGGCTTTGTGCTCAGGCCTGGTACGAGGCGGAGCACGGGCAGCACGTCGGGGAGCGGCGGGCAGAGCCTGCTAAAGGAGCAGGCGATGAGGCTCAGGGCGATGCTTTCCAGCCTGAATTACCTCCGCTGAACGCGTGCTCTTGGCTCTTTTCTCCCGAGCACGGCTTTGGTGGTGGTGTTTGACAGGGAAAAGCGGTGCCGGGGGTGGGCGAGGTTCCCCTGGCGGTGCTCTCCCTTTGGATCTGCTCCCCTCGACGGAGCCCTCGGGGCTGGAGGTAGCCGGGGGCTGTCGGAGGAGTTCTGGGCACCTTCAGGTGGTCTTCCTGAGCTTCCCGAGGTGTCTCCGGCCCTGGGGAAGGGATGCCGGGCCGTAAGCCGTGCGGTCGGTACCAACCGCAGCAGAAGCGAGCCCTGGAGCATCGGGGGGGTTGGAAGCGGCTCCGGATCACCTGGGTGCCCTCGCACCCGTGCTGACGGCAGGGCTTTGTGCTCTTTCCTAGCACGTGGATATGGAAAACTCCTATCTCTGTGGATACTTGAAGATTAAAGGCCTTACGGAGGTGAGTGCCGATCGCAGAGCAGCAGGGGGAGGTGCTGCTTAAAGGCTTTGCTTTTCCCTGGTGGGGTGGGAGAAGCTACCGCTAGAGGTGGGAAGCGGAGGGATGGAGCACGCAGTGAAAGGGACCGCTCAGCACTGTAATGGCCCAGCCTGTCGTGCTGGGCATACGGAGTGCTGTGACAGGCCGTGGCGGGAGTGCTGAAGGAGGGAGGCTCGTCTGGCACCCCGCAAGCTCTGAGCAGAACAAAATCCCTCCCCGCGGTCAGCTTTGGGCGCTCCTCCGGCGGCGGTGAAGAAAAGGAAAGGGGACCCAAACCGGCGGGGTCTTCCCGCGCTTCCTCCCGTACCCGTGTGCTGTGACCCGCCTGCGGTCAGCTGTCGGGAGCTGTCTCACAGGGGCGACGTTTCTCCCTGTGCTTCCCACAGCCGCAGCGCTGCGTGTCCGTAAGGCCGAGGGAGTGCTGGAGAAGTTCGCTCGCCCCAGCTCGGGCTGGCCTCCCCTGGGTGCATTCTCCTGGCACGGTGCAGGTGCAGAGCTCGGGAGGAGCTCGTGGCCGAGGAGCTGCGCCATCTGCACGTGGCCGCTCGTGGTTGTCCAGCTCTAACGGGACTCCTCCGGGTTTGGTGACAATGATGGAGTGGCAAAAAAAACCTGGAATAAGAGGGGGGAGGCTGTGGTTGTGTACGAGTCAGGTTTTCAGGATCCGTGTGCTGCCTGGGGTGACAGGAGCAGCCTCAGGTGGCCTGGAGCCCCTGCTGCGAGCCGCTGCTTTTTTTTTCTTTTTGCCTGTCAGTAGGTGACGAATCTTCTCGCCTCTCTTCTCTCCTAGGAGTACCCAACCCTCACCACTTTCTTTGAAGGGGAAATAATCAGTAAAAAGCACCCTTTCTTAACGCGCAAGTGGGATGCTGACGAAGATGTGGATCGTAAACACTGGGTAAATAAACGGGGGGCCAGATGTAGGTCTGATGCGGTCCCGGCTGAGCAGCTGGTGTGGAGGTGAGGCGCAGGGAGTGCGCGTGCAGGGGCTGTCAGGAGGGCCTGGAGGGTGCCCACGCTTCCCCCTCGGGGTCTCTGGAGGCCCCCTCAGCAGGCCGCTGGCTGCGCCCTCCGAAGGGAGGGGATGTCTTCCACCTTCCAGCGGCTGGAAGCAGGAGCAGTTCCCATCTCGTGCTCCCCCCCTCGGAGAACGCGCTCCTTGTTTCGAGAGCTCGTCACAAAACGGAGTGGGGAAGGGGAGAGGTGTCCCTCTGGCACACGCACGCTGGCTCGGCCGGGGCACCAGCACCCTCAGCCTCTCCCCGGGGCAGGGCCACGGCCGCCTTGACCTGCTGTTTGTCACGCCGATGTTTAGCATGGTTCTGTCCAAATGCACCCCTCTGGAAGCTCGGGAGCTTCCCCCAGCAGGCTGGATGTGGCTGGGGGTGGCTGGCCGTCCTCCTCGTTCCCCCCTGGGCTGCTCCGGGCGTGTGCTCAGCGCTGCTCCGAGGGAGGAGCGGCCCCTTCGAGGAGATCCTGCTCTTCCCTCCGAAATAGGAACTGGCGCTACGGAGCGCTTTTCCTGGAATAAGCGTCCTAGTTCTCGCATTCATTGTTTTTTCCTTTTGTTCCAGGGGAAGTTCCAGGCTTTCTACCAGTATGCAAAAACATTTAACTCTGATGACTTTGATTATGAGGATCTGAAAAACGGGGACTACGTCTTCATGAGATGGAAGGTAAACCCCGCACGTCTCCCTCTCTGCTGAGCTGCTCACAACCAGCTGGCAGAGGCTCGTGGTGCCGGGAAGCTTTTTCAACCACTGCTGCTGGCCTAATGAAAGATCTCGCCCTACCAACCAACCTCGTAACCTGCCGTGCTTACAAATTCCAGCGTGACTCCTGTCTAGTCAGCTAATTGCGTCCTTCAGGGCTGCAGTCATGCCTAAAAACACAACAGGAAAATCTTGCTCGGTGGTGCTCCGGAGAGGGTGGAAGAATCGGTGTCTCCAGTCCCTGTGCTGGGCCCGTGTGGTCTGCCCCTCCCGGCTCTTCAGCTGGATCGATTCCTCCCTCTTGACGCGGGTCTTGTGCAGCCGCGAGGGGAGGAAATCAGCAGGCAGCTCTGGTCCCTGCTTTTGTGATTGGCCTCTGGTTGGGAGAGGGCAGGTGTTGGGCTGAAACTGATCTCGTGCGCTCTTTAAAGCTGCTTCTCTTCCCTGTAAATGCCTGCAGTGCCAGGTGGGGAAGGAACGCGCTGGGCTCTGGGTTGGGCCGCTACGAGCACGGGGAGCGCTCTGCCAGGAATGCCTTTGTGTCAGTGGTGCCAGTGCTGGGTCTGGGGGGGGCAGGTTTGGGGTGGGGTGGGGGAGTGTTTGACCAGCATCTCTAAACCCAGCCCGTGTTCTGTGTGCAGGAGCAGTTCCTAGTCCCAGATCACACCATCAAAGACATCAGCGGTGCTTCCTTTGCTGGTTTCTATTACATCTGCTTCCAGAAGTCAGCAGCATCTATAGAGGGCTATTACTACCATAGGAGTTCAGAATGGTAAGGAGGCTTCCTTCCTCCGGCAGGCTGAAGTGCTGCCTTTTCGCCGTGCCTTGGCCCTTCAGAGGATGTCGGAGGGGCCTGGGAGAGGGAGCCCGGTGCTTCCTCGCGTGTAGCACCTCTGCTGCTGCTCCCTTCGGGCAGGAGTCTTGTTGGGCCAGCGCTTGGTAGCCCGTGGTCCTCGGGGTGTTGCTGCAAGGCACGGGGAACAGCCAAAGTTATTTGGTTGTTTTCTTGCTAGAGCCATCTGACAGGTGGCTGTGGAGAGCTCTTCTCCCTGTGATAGCTTTGGATAAATAATAATGGCGTTTGTCACATGCAGCAGGTGAATCAGCTGAGTTGCTGGAAGCTCTCCCAGGGAGGGAAGGTACCTGGGAGGCTTTCAGACAGATCCCCTCGAGCTAAGCTTTGAAAGACCCGAGTGTAATTTTCAGCTGTAGCAAACGCTGTTTGAACATGAAAGTTGGTGAACTTCAAAAGGCGTCCAAAACCCACAGCCAGCCCACCTCAAACAGTCTGGCTGCAGGTAGCTCAAAGGCATGGGAATGGAAATGAGGAACGGGGCTGGATCCTCCCAGGGTTTTGGCACCGCTGGTAAATTGGGGCCCGAACACCTCCGAGGGTGTCCCAAAAGGGAAAGGAAAAGCCACCGGGATGTCTGCCTGCGGCCTGCCAAGCAGGAGCTGTTGGTTCTGGGAGGATCCTGTTGCTTTGTGTAATCCTCTCCGTCTTTTTCCTCTCCCCAGGTATCAGTCATTGAATTTAACTCACGTTCCTGAGCACAGTGCTCCTATCTACGAATTCCGATGACAACTGTCCAGAACTGGTACCGCACAGAAGCAAACCGGGCAGGGGAGCATGGCCTGCCAGGAGAACTGTGTCCCTGTCGGAGCACGGGAATGCACGCTTCTCTCCTGCCCCTCGGACTCGTGAGAGAGAGCCTGAATGTTAACCCACCCAGCCCAAGGAGCGTGGCTGCTGGAGCTTGATTCTCCCTCCTGTCGAGTGGCGATTTGATCTTTAATCTGGTTTTAAGATACCTTTAATGCACTTTTCTTATTGCACAGCTAGTTTCTCTATCACTGAAATTCCTCCCAGCTCTCCTCTGGAAGCTGTTTCTCAGTAGCTGGAATCAGTGGTCTGTCCTCTGAGTAATAAGAAAATATAAGCACGGTGCTTTTATTTTCGTTGTTACGGCCTGATGTGGGTTGAAATCGCCAGGACTCAGGTTTGTTGCCCGGATTGCCAGCTCTGATGCTCCCAGAGCCAGGCGCAGTCGTGGGCGTGAGGCTCTGCTTGGCAGGCGGCCGCTCAGCTGCGCAGGCTGTCGGGGGAGAGCTGGCGGAGACGGATGAGGCTTGAACGAGTGCTCGCTTGGCGCTGGCTACCGAGGCCAGCTGGAGCTGCAGATCTTTCAGGAACGCTGGCCCTTTGGAGCTGGGAGCTCTCCCAGTGTCTGGATACGCCACTGGGAATTAATTTGTACGGACTTCCAGGCTCTCAGTAAAGTGGATCTGAACTCTGCTTATAGGTGTATATTTGCTCTTTACTTAAGTTAAGGGTTATAAAAAAAAAAAAAGACTTTTATTAAAAAAAAAAATATTTTTATGGTTCCTTTTCCCAAGGACCCTATGGCAAATGCACAATTACTCGATTACATTTTACTGTTTTCACATTGAAAACTGGGAATGTCTCTGTCAGTTTTTATATCCGTGTATGTAATCAGCTAGCCGCTTTGGGACAGTAACCGGAGTGCAAGTGCTGAGCAGCGTCGCAGGAACGCCTCGAACTGTTCAGCAGTTGTACTCGGCCTCCATGCTACACCAACACCACTGCTTGATACCTTTTTGCAAGGCAAAAGAAAAAAAAAAATGACAAAAAAACCAAAAAAAAATCAGTAGCTCTCCTGACTTTGAAATGTTTCAAGTGATATAACTTAAGGCTTGTGTGCCAAAGTGTGTGTGTGTGTGTATGCGTGTGTGGTTTTTTTTTAAAGGCATTTTGAAAGTTGGCCTCGGTGGTGTATTTAATGTGACAGTCACACCTGCAGGGCTTTTGTGCGAATTTAGTTTGCATTTTTCTGGCTGTTTAAAACCCACCCCCCTGAAGCAGGCTTGTGTCGTGCGCTGACCGGGCAGGTGTTAAGAACGGGTTTGCTGCCTGGGAGAGGAAAGCAAAACCCCCTGCATACCTAGTGCTGGTTGTTCACTTTTCCTTTTCTTTTTTTTTTTAAACTTCCTTCCTATTGGCAGCACGTCTGGTATTTCGCAGCAGCCGAGTTGCTAGCCTAAGCCTTAACAGGGCCGCGTTGGGTTCTCAGCGAGCTCGTTTCATGTGTGCCAGGCTGGGACCGAGCGCGTTGGAGAGGTGGCGGGGCTGGTCTCGGGGGATGACGCAGCACCGGGGGCGCCCTTCAGCGGGCTGCTGGCTGCGGATGAATCCTTGTGCCCGGAGCAAGCTGTTCTGCTTGCAGATGGAGGCAGGAGACCCGTCTGGTGATAAGGGAAGCGTGCGGCGTTGCCTTGGTCATTGCAGGTAGATTTGTAGCGTAGCACGAGCAGGGTGGCTGCGGAGGAGCTGGAGGAAAGGGGGGACTTTCTCAGCTGATGTGATTAGAGCAGCTTAGAAGTAATTCCCCTTTTATTGTGCTCCTCTGGGAGAAACTCAGCTCCTGTGGAGGTGAGGGGAGGTGTTTAATGCTTGGGACTGGGAGATGTCTTAGTTTTGGAGACTAAAACCAATGGTGCTGCTCGGCTGTAGAGAAGTGGAAGGGAGAGCCTTCGGGAACGTGGCTGCATGGGTGCAGAGAGCCTTTCCCACGGGTTGCTCGCAGGTCTCCGGAGCTGCATGTGGTGTCGGTGGTGATGCCAGCTGCCCTGTGCTGTCCGTGCCGGTATTACACTCGGGTTTCTAACGCTGTTTAGTTGAAATGATTCTGTGGTTGTTATAGAAGCTGGGTTAGGAAGGGTCCTGGGGTTGTTTAGTGTGTAACCACCCCAGAATTTCCCCTGAAGTTTTCCTCTGAGCCTCTGAGACTTGGTATGTGGAAAGAAGGGTGAGGAAGGAGGAGCATACTTTCTCCATCCCTCTGCCTGTCTCATTCCAGTCGTCTCAAAGCACGTTTCAGCTGAAATCCAAAATTGCCAGATCGATGCCTCTGTAGGATGTGGATTTGGAGCAGGTTGTGAAGCCAAGCTACCGGTGGTGGCAGCGGGAAGGTTTGAAGGGGCAGCCTGTGTTCAGAACTTCTCTAAAGCCTTGATTTTGATTTTCTTTTTCTTTGAATCGTTTGATAAGCTAAAAAGGTGTTAAGTATGTCATGTTGTGGTGAAAGACGACTAACCAGGTGAGGTTCTGGGAGAGGAAGTAAGAAATGGGGTATATGAGTCTTCTGAAAAGGTTGCGATTTCTTCTTTTTAACTATGTTGGTTGAAGAATTAGTATATTTATGGATGGAATATGGAAAAGGGACTGGAAGAAGTATTTTGCAGAGTTATCGACGTCCAAATTAAAAATGAAATGTATTTAAGGGGCCTGTGTCTGTGTGTTTGTCAACTAAAGTCATTCTTGGTTAACGGGGACAAGTGTGCGTTGTCTCACTGCTTAATGACATGTCCAAGAATCCAAAAAGCTACTGCTTGCCTTAAGTAGATGATGTAGGATTAATTGGAGGGGAGCTGGGGGGCTCACAGCTGTGCTGTGGGGACACCTGGGTGCATGTCCCCAGGGGGGCCTGAGGGCTGTGTCCCCAGGCACCTTTTTTAGGGGAGGGATAAGGGGGCTCAGCACTGACTGGGGGGTGTGAGGAGAGGGGAAGAGGAGCCCTGTACTCTGCTCTGGGCAGGCCGCACCTCGAGCACTGTGTTCATTTTTGGGCCCCTTGCTACAAGGACATCGAGGCCCTGGAGCGTGTCCACAGCAGGGCTACGAAGCTGGTGAAGGGCCTGGGACACAAGTCCTGTGAGTGGCAGGTGAAGGAATCTCTTCTCACAGGTAGCTAGCGATAGGACTAGAGGGGGCGGCCTCAAGTTGTGCCAGGGGAGGTTCAGGTTGGAAACTAGAGAAATTTCTCCTCAGAAGGAGCAGTCGGGCATTGGGACGGGTTGCGCAGGGAGGTGGTGGCGTCGCCATCCCTGGGGGTGTTCAAGGAAAGGCTGAACGTGGTGCTTGGGGACATGGTTTAGTGGGTGATGGTGGTAGGGGGATGGTTGGACCAGATGACCTTGGAGGTCTTTACCACCCCCAATAATTTTAGGATCTTATGGGGCGAGAGGGCCGCGGTGGCGAGCGGAACGCAAAGCGCGGGGGCTCGGGGCGCGGCCGGAGCGTTGCGGCGGGCGCACAGCGGTGTGTGCGTGTGCGCGCTGCGGGCAGCCCGGACGGCTGAGGCGGGCGGACGGCCGGGCCCGCGGCACTTCCGGCGGGCGGCGTGAGGGGGCCGCGGCCGCGGCGGCGAGCGGGCGGGCGGCGCCATGGGCATCCTGGAGAAGATCTCGGAGATCGAGAAGGAGATCGCCCGCACCCAGAAAAACAAGGGTGGGGGAGCCGGGGGGTGAAGGGCCGGGGGGCTGCGGGGCGGCCCCGGGGCAGGGGGGGGGGGCTGCGGCGGGGGGGCCCGGGCCCGTCAGCGCCTCCGTGAGGGGAGGCCGGGGCCGTGCGGGCGGAGGAGGCGCTGGGGAGGAGAAGGGGCGAATCCCCCAGCTCCTGGGCTTCTCCCCGCGTTGTTTCCTCCTTTTCTGTACCCTCCTCCTGTTGTAAAGCGAGTTCCCGCTGCGGGAAGTGCCTTTTGGGGGTGTTTTTTTCCCCTGTGCCAGGTGTGCATTCACGTGTCTTGGTAGGGACGGGTCGGTAAAGTACCTTCACCTGCGTGAGCTCTAAGTTAAGTGTGTTTTTAGGAATCGGTGGGAGCAGGGCAAGATTCATCGCAGCCCAATCGCATGGGATGCTCCCTCAGGAGCGAGCTGCTGGGACCAGGGGTGGCTGCGCCCCCGGGGCTCTAGGGCTGACGGCTCCCCTGGGCTCCCTGCCTTCTTCCCCTTCCTGGGCTCCCTTCGTGCCATTTATCCTCCGTCTGTCCTCCCCCAGGGTTGCTGCTTTTATCCAGCAATTCTTCCTGCTGCTTTCCCTCCCACCTGACTTCACGTGCTGTTACTCGAAGGTTTGCATCCAGCAGCCGATGTTCCCCTTGCAGGACACGTGTAGAGCAGCCGGCACACGTGGCAGCGCTTCCTTAGGCCCCTGACTGAGATCTGAGCGTTTCTTTTTGGGCAGGTTCTCGTTTACAGAAGAGAGTTACGGCCCGCTGTGTGTTAACCGCTTGTTGTGTCCCTGTTGCGCAGCTACCGAGTACCACCTCGGCCTCCTGAAGGCAAAGCTCGCAAAATACAGAGCCCAGTTACTGGAACCTTCCAAATCCTCTGCCGCGAAAGGGGAGGGCTTCGATGTGATGAAATCTGGAGATGCCCGGGTGGCGCTGATTGGGTTTCCTTCCGTGGGTAAGGTCAGTGAGTACCCGAGGTACCCGTGTGTGTGTGTGTGCCAGGCGGGGGATCAGCGCCGGCCCTTTGTGTTTCACCTTCTTGCCATGGGTTGGCAGAAGCTGGGAGCTGGAAGTTAGAGCTGGGGGATTGCTCCTTCACCTCGTGTGGTGTGCCCGAAAGCTGGGCTTGGCCAGCCACGGGGGTGCTGAGAAAATAGGGGAGGGGATTTGCCTTCTCTCGGGAGGAGTGCCGGCAGTCCCCTACTGCCTCAGTCCCTGGAGAGCTGCCGCACGCTTCGGTGTTGGGCGTTTAGCTGAACGTCTGCTGGCGCTTTCCTTGGAGCGTCTTTTGTGACGGTGACCTCTTGTGTTTCAGTCCACCTTCCTGAGTTTAATGACCTCAACTGCCAGCGAAGCTGCGTCCTACGAGTTCACAACCCTGACGTGTATCCCGGGAGTCATAGAAGTAAGTAGGGTTCTCCCCTCTAACAGGAGCTAGCAGTGAGAAACCCGCTCATGTGGCCGTGGCTGTTCACACCGCTTGCGCTTGTGCTACCACCGAGGAGCAGCAGCATCCAAAGCTCTCTGCTGGCTTCCGCTTTAAGCTTTAGGAGGTCTGGGGTGCTCGTGCTGTCAGGTTTTCTGCACCCTGCAGTGCTGACGGAGCGCTTCCCCAGGCTACGGAACTCCTCAGGCTGCCCGATGGGGTTTCGCGTGCCGTGGTTCGGCTGACCGGAGCGATGCGAGAGTTCTCAGCTGAATTTTTTTTTATAAGTGCCGTTGGCGCCGTTGACCAGATGGCCGGAAACCTTGGCAGATTTGTTTTTAATGAAGCTTTAAAAGAGGCAATCTGCGCTGCGATCGGTTCGGAGGGAAAATACAGCTACTCCTGTCCTCGAGGAGTTGTGCTGGTGGTGGTCTAAGCGTCCATCGGCAAAGTAAGCGATAAAGGGCATCAAACTGAAAAGTATCCAAGAGTAATGAGGGAACATGGGTCAGAACGGGAAGCGGAGCTAGCACCAATACGTTTGCTTTCATTATTTAACACGAGCACAAATACTGTAACGCATCCAAGCGCAGCCCGTAGCTCCAGCCACGAGCTGAAACCGTTCCTGGGGGCTTCACTGCAGCAGCAGCCTGAAAGCCAGCGGCCCTGCAGACCCGGGGAACCCAAGTCTCCCGTTTTTTCCTGTTATTGCAAGACCTGCAGTGCTTCTTGATACCTCTGATCCATCCCGGGAAGAGGCGATGGATTTGCTTCTTACAGTGCTTTACTTGTTAGAGCAAAAAAGTGTTGTCTTTTATTTTTTTTCTTTTCCGTTTCGCCAACTCGGGGTAACGTTGCTGTTGTACCGTGCTGTTCCCCTGGTGCTTTGTCAAACCGCAGTCCTGGGGCCCGTTGGGAGGCCAGCACCTGACGTACTGCGTGTGCTGAGGGCAGCTCAGCAGGAAACGCTCCGGGGGCGGCCTCAGCAGAGCCGTCAGCTTTGTGCGGAGCTGTCCCGCTCTGTCGCGTTCGCTCAGCTCTGCCGTCTGCAGGCTTTGGTCCTCAGCGCGTGCTTGAGGCGTCGAAGGCAGCTCAGGCGCCCCGCACAAGGCTCAACTTCCCGTCCCTCTGTTTCCTTTTCAGTACAAAGGAGCCAACATCCAGCTGTTGGATCTGCCCGGGATCATCGAGGGAGCAGCACAAGGTTGGCTGATCTCTGCGTTCGTGTAAAGTAGGAGTCTGCCCTCAACGTCATGCCCGGGCAGCTCGGATGTTAGCAGGTGTCCTGGGCCAGTAGTTCCCGCGCTGGCTTTCCAAACTAAGGTTCTGGATCTTATGTGAGGCACGATTCCTATCGCTGGGCCCACGGAAGGCTCTATATGTAGCAGAGAGATGCTTCTCTGGAGGTGGGAGCCAGAGCAAGTCAGTCACTTCTCACCTTCCTGCGTGAGTGTTATCTTGCTCAGCTGCCTTCTGGTTCAGGGGAAATCTAAAGAAAGACGCTAGAGGGGCGGAGGGGGAAATCACAGCTGAACGGTGACTTGGTTGGGCTGTGTGCCTGCAAGTCCTCCCAGGGCTCCTGATTCTGGGAAGAGGCGTTGCCTTCGTCCCTTGCTTCATCCTCCTCCGCGTTGGTTGGTCGTGCCAGCAGAAGCCTTGTGAAACTTAGGAAAACCTCCCGATGGTCCTTTAGGGGAGCGTGGCCTGGTTAATGAGGTCCCTCCTGAGCGGAAGGTGCGTGTGACCCCCCCTGCCCGCATCGCTGCTCTGTGTGAGCTGTGTCTGGGCCTGGAGCAGCTGCCGTGGCGCGAGGCTGGGGCTGTCCGGCAGGCAGCGGTGTCGTTTCACCCCGCGCAGCTGTGTGCAGACAGCTTGACGTGTTCTAGGTGTGTAACCCGTGGGGGGGAGCAGCACAGAGCGTTTCTTCTGGCTTGTGCTGGGCATGAGGCAGCTTCAGACTCGCTCAGGCGCCCCCCGCAGCTGCCTGCAGCCCGCACAGGGTTGTAGGGTCTTTTTTTCTTGCTTTCAGGCACGAGTCCCCGTCTGTCACAGAACTCAGCTGTTTTCTCTCCCCGATACACAGCCTTCTCCTCTCTTCCCAGGGAAGGGCAGAGGTCGGCAGGTGATAGCTGTGGCCCGGACAGCAGACGTTGTTATTATGATGCTGGATGCCACGAAGGGTGAAGTGCAGCGGTGAGTGCGTGCTTCTGGGCACGTGGGACCGGCGCGGTGGGCCAGGTTCCGCCATCCATGCCCAGAAAACGTGCCAGGCCTGAAGTGCTGTGTCTTGTGTGTGTTGGGGAACCAGTATTTAAGCTATTGAGTGCAAGGTAGAGGTTCTGCGCCGTTCGAAGCATCCTGGCTGACTGGGAACAGCATTTACAGAACTTTGCAGCCCTCAGCTTGGGCTTCTCATTCGAAGGATCGTTCCTTCAGGAAGACTGGTCAGGTGGGGATGTTGGGCTGGATTTCCACCCCAGGCTCTGTCCTGCATTAGCTGCGGGTGTTAGGTTGCGGTGAAAGCTTCTGGCAAGGCTCCGTCAACGTGACGGAAAGGAAAGGGGTGGCTGCCACCTGGCCGGCCTCACTCCCACAGCTCCTAACGTGCGTTGTCCCCGCAGGGCCCTGCTGGAGAAAGAACTGGAATCTGTAGGGATCCGGCTGAACAAAAGCAAACCAAACATCTACTTCAAGGTGAGGTCTGGTGGGCTGCTGCAGCCCCAGCCTGTGTCTGTCAAGGCCAAGGTCGCTGTGTGCTGCCCCTCGTGTTGGACAGGCCGAAGGGGGCGTGGGTGGGCATTTTGCAGGCTGCCTTAAATTGCTTCGTTGCCTCCTCGCAGCCGAAGAAGGGTGGAGGCATCTCCTTCAACTCGACGGTCACGTTAACTCAGTGCTCCGAGAAGCTGGTGCAGCTCATCCTCCACGAATACAGTATCCTTTCCCTAAAACGGAGACCCTTGAGCCTCAAGTCAGCAGCCCGTGAGTCGGGTGGTGCCTGCTGTGGGGCAGCCCCGCTGTCTCCGTGGTGCTCGCTGGGTTAAGAACGGGCCTGGGTTGATTTTTTCCCGTCTCTGTTCCATTTCTCCAAGCTGCACCGAGCGAGCTCAGCCTGTTGGCGCACAGCCGTGTTTAGGTGCGTTGGGGTTTGGGCCTTGACAACGTTCACCTCAGAAATCTTCAACGCTGAGGTCCTTTTCAGAGAGGATTGTTCCCCCGATGAGTTCATTGACGTGATTGTGGGCAACAGGGTCTACATGCCGTGCCTCTATGTGAGTATCTCAGACGCAGCCCGCCTTCTGCAGCACTGGGCATCTCCAGTCTTTGCTGAAGGAAACCCCGGGCCTTCACGGTCGCTGAAGCAGTAAGGATGTTGATGGAAGAGGTGGGAGCAGAGCTCTGCAGAGAGCTTTTTTTTTCCTGGCTGTACGTGTGTGACCATCCTGTGCGCGTTCCCTGTGCCCTCTGGTGGCTGCCTGCCGTGGAGCAGCACGAGCTGCGCGTCCCGGGAGCACCGAGGCTGCAGGATGCAGGGACTTCTGCTCCTCTGCCACTCTGCGTTTGAGTTTTCGCTAACGGTCCCTTGTGCCAGAGGTCCTCTACCAGCTCCGCTAGTGATTGGGGCTGTGAAATTCACTGGTACTGAAATTCAAGGTACTGGAAAACGCGTTGCAAGTCATCCCAAATTGAGAGCTGGAGAAGGTCCGAACTTACATTTAGGCCCCTGAATTTCAACAGTTTATTTTATTAAAAGTCAGCAGTGTTGCTGAGTTGCCTTACTGAGGAATGTGTTGTTTTTCCTTTGACTTAGGTTTATAACAAGATTGACCAGATATCCATGGAGGAAGTGGATCGTCTTGCTCGGAGACCCCACAGCGTTGTGATCAGGTAGGAGCCTGCACGCTGCTTGATGTCCTGCCCGAATGGGCTGGTCGCTCATTTCGTGCCTCCTTCTCCAGCTTCTCCCGGGGCTGCCTGCAGCCATTGGGGGGAGAAGTGGGAGAGCCACCACGCGGCTTTTTCCAGGCTTCCTTCCCCTGCAGAGGCAGGCTGCTTGCTTTCTCCGCACGATCTGCAGGGCAGAATAAGTCGCTCTAGCTCCTTCCCTCGGAAGTGCTGATATATCCAGCTGGGGCTTTGCTGCTTCAAAGCTCCTTTCCTTTCTGAAAGCCCTGTTTGTTTAATCTCGTGTTTCTCCTTTGCTGACCTCATTACGGACTTTTCCCCTCGTTTCCTAGCACTTTAATAGGACGTCTCGCCTTGCTCTTCCGGATCCCTAAATCACAACAGCAGTAATCAGAGAGACTTCTGTGGTGTTTTGCAGCTGCGGCATGAAGCTGAACCTGGACTACTTGCTGGAGAAGCTCTGGGAATACCTGGCACTTACCTGCATCTACACCAAGAAACGAGGACGTAAGTGACCGTTAGCTGAGCTGAAGGTTTGAAAGGCACAAGGGGCTGCTCATCAAACACAGGCTGCCAGCAGGGCTCTGAGCAACCTCTCGTGTCTTGGAAATGCCACGCTTACACCCTCCCTAACCAGCTTTCAGCATTAGGCCTTAGGAAATGTTTTCTGTCCCTTCTGATCCAGCCTTGCGTGCATCCCTCCTGTTCTTCCTGCGCTAGAATAGCTGAATTTTCATAAGGCTTTGCGTGATGATGTCATAAGGAGATGAAGTTTGAAATTCATTGCTTCCTTCCTTTGAAAGTTGCTGTCTGTGCTCTGTGATGAACCGTTGACCCAATTACGGCCCCAAAGAGGTCTCCTGTACCTGCTGTGAGGGGTTTGGTGATTCCCATGCTGGGCTCCTGAAGCTCAGGTGTGCCTTTGATCCTCCTGTTGCTTTACAGTTCATTTTCGGTTTTTCCCAGTGGTGAAGGCATGTCTGTAACTTGTTCCTTTTCCAAGACCTTTATCTTCAGCTGAGAACAGCTCTGAACTGGGTGGATGTGAGGGGATTAAGGAATTTTTTGTGAGTTTGTTGAGCTGTGAAACCAGGGGGATTTTACAGAAAACTGCAGAGTGGTTCAGCTTTTCTTAGGCAGGTTTCTTTTGACTTGGGAAACTTTCGTTTGTTGAAAGCCAAATGTTTGGAACGGGGTTGGAGTGGGTGAACTGTGAGGAAGCGGCTGACTCTGTGACATGGGTACCCACACGTCTGGGTACTGGAGTGTCTGCAGAACCGATTCGATGCTTTCAGCTTCCTGAATACCTGTTTGGGAGGCTGCTGCCAAGTAGAATGAGACAAGGAATTCGAGAGTAGCAAGCACAAAGCAATGTGAGATGGCATCAGCGTGTTAGACCACGTTTGACAGAAAACTAATTATTTTTCCCCCTTTTTTCTGTTTTTCCGCAGAGAGACCAGACTTTACAGATGCCATTATTCTACGGAAAGGGGCTTCTGTGGAGCATGTGGTAATTTCTCTGAATCTTTTACAGTTGCTTGTTTGTAGAAGGCAGGTCCATCTTAGAACCTGCCGTGATTTACTTGTGCTTTGTAAGGCTTGGAATTTGTCAATGTTTAGTTGGGCTTCTCTTTTTGTTACCTTCACTGATCCCATTTGCCTCAGGTTTCTTTCCTCACTGCTATAAAAGGTTGAAAAAGATACTGAAGGCGAGTGAAAAAGCACATGGGAGCAGTGAAATGGGGCGTTACGTGGACTGATGATTCCTGTGTGTTTGTTCTGTGTTCTTTCAAGTGCCGTTAACTGGCTTCTAAAGCCCCTGCTACAATTTCTGACCCAGACCCAGGTTGCTTCTGCTTCCTGGGTATTGAGCAAGTTGTTTTCCAAGTAGTGTCGCTGAACTGCCTGGCATGCTGTCTGTCTGTCTTGCAGTGCCATCGAATTCACAGATCATTAGCCAGCCAGTTCAAATACGCCTTGGTGTGGGTAAGTGGTTAAGAGCAGACGAAATCCTCGTCCTCCTGTGTCTCTGGTCTTCTCCTAACCCTTCTCCCCCTTTTTCTTTAAAGGGGACAAGCACAAAATACAGCCCTCAAAGAGTGGGCTTAACCCATATGATGGAACACGAAGATGTCATTCAGATCGTAAAGAAGTAGCTCTCTTTGCTGGCGCCTGGCCTTGTCTTTGATCACTAGAATTGGAACTGACCACATAAAAGCAAAGCAAAACAAAACGTAAAAAGAAAACGGGAGATGCGTTCCACAGCTGAGAAAGCAAGAAAGCTTCTGTGAAGCTCCTTTCCTTGGAGAAAGGCATAAAATGAGGCTACTACTTGCAGGTGGGGATGGGGAAGATGGGTATCCATCTTGCAGAGTTTCAGGCGAGGTAAATTTTCTTAAAAATAATAATAAAAAAAAAAAAGCCAATTCTTCTAGGACACAGTTCCTGGAGCTGGCAATGCCCTGCCCCTAGTAGGGTTTGCACAAGTCTGTGTTAGCCTACCCGTGGCTCGCTCCACCAGTGGGAAGTTTATGGATTTGTGTGAACAAGTCTGGCCCTGTGCTTTGGGACAAGGAAGCCAGAGCTGGGATTTTTGCTGATGCTTTGCTGCTTATCCGTTCACTTAATTTAAGCATTGATCTGAAACAGAAAGTGAAGTTCTTCCTCTCCTGCTCACCGGACACGTCTCTACAGCTTTCGTGGTCGGAGACTTCAGTCTCTGTGTCTGAGACAAGCCCTGGTGAATTTACGATGGTCCCTCCACAGTCACATTAAGACGTGGCACTCCGTGCCTCCCGTTAGCTCTGCGGCGGGTTTTGTAGGATGTCCTGGTCCGGCTGGTACTGAGATGAGAAAAAATGAAACCTTGTTAATGACAGGTGAGCCGACCTGCAGCAGGGTACGATCAAAGAGCCACAGGCTGCAGGGAGGATTCACTTCTGGCATATCGCTGGTGCAAGGAGTTGTCTCGGGAGTTCCCTCCTTTGCTCTCGTCCTGCCCGTTAGTCCCTGAGAGTGTCGCGGGGGGTCTGCTTCTTGTCCATGCCCCTAAATTCCAGTAACAGCTCGTTGAGCTCAGTACCATCCCCTGCTGTGGGTTTTACCCCAGCCCTGTTAAACAGCATTGCTTGTTTGGGTATTTTTCATCGGAAATCTGGGACTTTTCTAATCGTGCTTTTTCATTAAATATCGATGCTAAATAATTCAGAGTGCCTGACAGAGAACAGCTCTTTCCTTCTGGGGTCAAGAGTTGCTGATAGCTTTTATTTCCTTTCGTGGAAAAAGGGTTCGGTCTGGTGTGGATTGTTAACTGTGAGGACAGGTCTGATAGAAAACTTGTCTGAGCAGGGCTCCTTCCCTCTTCTGTGCTCCTCCCCACCCCTCACAAACTGCTCGAGCAGAAGTGGAAGGAATATTTTATTTGGAAAAAAAAATAAAAATTGCTATTTCATGTGAACTGTAGATGTCTGCCTGCAGTGTTTAGACAGTTCGGTGTGTTTTCTAATTCTCTTTTTTCTGTCTTTGGCCACCTGAAGAATCACGGCTGCTGTTGCAGGAGGTGGTAAGGTGGAATAGATTGTGAAGCAGCTGTGAGAGGGCTCTGAGGTTGGGGAGGACCTCTGTGAGATGTCACGGGAACTAAATAGAATATTATTCACAATACCCAAGCTAAGAAGGTGACTTTGAACTCTGTAAGTTCCCTTCCCTGTTTCTGGCTTTGTTCACAGCTGGAGTGCAGAGCAAATCCCGACCGCGGTGGCAGCTAGCGGAGAATGAGCTCCAAATTAGCCGCATTATGCCTGAGCTGGCTGCAGAACGCAGGCACTTCTCTGTGTGAGTTGGGTGGGATGCCGTTCCGGCACATTAACTCGCCCTTTACATTTCCTGTGAAGGTTGCGCAGGCAGAGCTTTTCCCGCACACGGTTCTTTTGGTTTCATTTTGCCCCCGAGTTTCTGACTTCTAACTCCAAACCAAGGATCCTGCCGAGCCCCGGCACACGAGTGGGCAGCCGGAATTGCTGGCTGTGCCTCGTCCTTAGGCCAGGTAGCCTGTGGAACTGGGGAGATGGCCGACGCTTGTGTCAATCTGAAATGCGCACGATTATCCTCAAAAGCACGTCCTCGGTTAGCTGGTGCCTGCCTCTTGGTGTGTTCGGGTTTCAAATCGACTAGTCCAGCATGCCATCATTAAAACCTCTGTCTAATTAGCTTTACCAGGCTAAAATGCCAATTTAGGAAATTGGGCGTTTTACCCTGCTCAAAACGAACCGATGGGTGATTGAATTTGGGATGCGGATGCAGTAAAAATAGTTACATCAGAAGCAGCTAACTTCTTTTTTTTTTTTTTTTGAAAGTAAGGGTAGCTTTTCTGCAAGCGAGTTTATAGCTGTATTTGAAAATACATGCGTTTAATTGCAGCGTTCATTCTTCCAGACAGCTTCCCTAATTGTTCTGCACTAACATTAAAAGCTGCAAACATCGCAGTTCAGTGCAGCAGCAGGTTTTGCCTGAAGATCCCTCAGAATCCCGAGAAAGCAAAGGTACTCAGGGCAGGTGGGAAATCACCGCAGCATTCGTGTTGTGCCCCGGCCTCCTGAGGCTTACAGGATTGCTCAGACCTCTCGATGGCTCGGTGAGAGAGCTGGCAAAGGGCAATGCAGCTCAGAGACCCCTGGCTGAGTGTTTTTGGAGAAAGGCAGGTGCTCTTTTCTGTCCAGCACGGTGGGGGTGCAGAAGCAGCGCCCCCAAAGAGCAGTACGAGAGAAGGCTCGGCTGGATGACGGCAAGAAGCAGAGCCTGGCTGGATGGCAGGTCACCATTCTGCAGTGCAGCCCCTGCCGTTTCTCTGCCCTTTCGGCCAGCCCTGCTTCCACTAGCACCGTGCCCTGCTCCCGGGGGGGGGCTGCACCCATCCTGCCCTGTCCCTGCGGTGCTGCCGAGTGCCCCCCAGGTGCGGGGTGGGGTGAATCAGCTTTGCCACAGTCCCTCAGCCACCCTCCATCCAGTCCTGGAAGCGGCGAGGGCCCGAGGCGTGCTCCGTTTAAAATGCCTGTTCCAGGCAATCAAGCAGCTTTGATTAGCTGAACGCTCCTTTTATAATTTAATTTAGTCGGGAATCGTTTGCAAGGTAATAAAAAGAGACTGACTCCAAACGCATTCATTTAATTCAATGAGAGACGGTCACTGCGGCGGGCCTGCCTCCGCCAGCTTCCCTCGCCCCGTCGCGCTGACATCTCGCAGCGCTGCTCGGGGCCCTATATAAGAGCCGCGACCCGCGGTGACAGCTTAATTGTTTCGTGCGCTGACAGGGGTCACCCCCAGCCAGACACCGCGCGTTGTGCGGGGCCGGCTCGGGAGGCTGCGGAGAGGAGGATTTACGGCCGGCCAAATTGTTTCGAATTCCTCCGGTTGCTAAATGATGAACCCGCCCCGCGGGGATCGGGGCTATCGATTGTAATTTTGCAGTTAAGCCCTCGCTTTCTGAGGAATCAGCGTAATAAATGCCCACCGCATTACGGCGGGGATGCGTTAGCGGGGAGGAGACGGAGCCGAGGCACGAGGAGGAGGAGGGAGCGGAGGGGTTTCCAGCTCGGGGTGCAGCACCCACAGCGGGGTGCTCTCGGTGCCCCTGGGTTTGGAAGAGCCACGGGCTCGACTGCAGCAGCGCTTGAAATGGTCCCCAGTTTTGTGCGGTGCAGGAATCCAGTGGTGGAGGGGAAAAATGAAGCTTTTCTGAGTGTTTTTTTATTTTTTTTTTTGGCCTGCTGAGCTCAGGCAGGTGGGAGGTGCCCCAAGCCGTGGCGCTACCGGGCACAGGGACAGGGAGCAGGGCCGGCTGCCCCTCCAGCCCTGCTCCTCCCCAGCCCCGCAGAAGGAAGCTTTGCTCCCATCCCTCCGCTCATGAGTGGAGATGAGAATAATAGCGCTCATCAAATATGCATGGGGTGGCGGCAGCCGGCAGCTGCCGTGCAGCAAATATGGTCCTGCGGGTGCCGGCGGGGTGACGGTCCCCGGAGGAGAGAGGCCAAGAGGGTGACACCGGCAGCACCGGGGCTCCGGGCAGCACCCAGCCGGCCTGGCAGCATGCGGGCCACCTAGGCTACCCAGGTGAGTGGCCACGGGTGCCCCAGCTGGGCTCGCAGAGGCTGCGAGGGCTTGGCCAAGGCGCTCGGGAGGGACGTTTGTGCGCGCTGTGATATCCAGTGCTGCGGCTGCAGCTCCTCCAGCTCATGGCACGAGGCGGTTTGACACCTCTGGTTGTCCCTGCTGTCTGCTCCCGTCCCTTAATCCCCCTGGCCTCGCCTTCCCCACAGTCACTGCGTTCCTGCTGCCCCCCAAAGCACAGCTTCCTCCCCAAAATACCCCACCCTTCTCCATGAGCGTCTGTCCCCTCTCTCCTACCGCTTCCCCCCCCCAGTTTCCTTTACCTTGGGGATATTTTACCCCAAAAAACCTGCCTGGCCCAGCACTGAGTTCTGCCACCCTGGTCTCAGTGCAGTGGTCGAGGTGATGCCATGGGGCCATGAGCCGGGGGGTTTGGGCGCACACCAGCTGATTTAGCACGGGGAGCACCGCCGGCCCCTCGCTGCCCTGCCCTGCCTGCACCCAGGCTCCTGGAGGGTGGCAGGGACGGAGGTAGGGACGATGCAGGGCGCTGGGAAGGAGGATGGGGCTGCACGGTAGGGTGGAGTCAGGACCTGCAGCAGCCTCCCCACAGCCCTGGTGCGCTTTGCTTGCAGCTCCCTGGGTGAATCCAGCAGCTCGGAGGGATGGGGTCGGGGCTGTGGTGGTGGCACGGGGGGGCTGGCACCGGCTGTGCCACCCCCAGGCTTTGTTCTGTGCGCCTGTGCCGGGAGGAGGGATGGGGCAGGGCAGGGCAGTTCCTGGGTGAAACCATGCAGTGGGTGCTGCTGGTCATTGGGTTCATGCTGCTGCTGCCCCTCGTCCCCTGGGTGTCCCCAAACACCCCATGCGAGGGGCTGGAGCGGTGCCACCCCGGCCTGCACAGCACCAGCCATCGAATTCACACCGCTGCTGCTTAAACTTTGATGAATCCGCAGCGGCAGGAATCCAGGGCTGGCATTAACATTTGATGCGGTCACCCCGCGGCTCGGGCACGTGCGTGTGTGGGCGCACCGCTGCGGGGCACGCGTGTGCGGGACGCAAGGTGCACGCTCTGCGGGGTGCCCCCGTGCTGCATGCGGCCCCTGTGTCCCAGGGGCTCCTTCTTCCCCCTGCTTCCCAGAGCTCGTTTTGAGGCTGGGGTCCTGCTCCGTGGCTCCCCGTTGGTCAGGGTCCCACGGGGAGGTGGCAGGGTCTGGTTTTGGGGCGGCGGCGCTGCTTTGTGCTGATATGGGTACAGGTGGTGGTGTTTGTGCTTACCCAGGTGCTCGGGGACGGATGAGGGGTTCTGGGTTGGGGTCAGCAGCGGGGGCTTGGGGCATCCTTCCCAGGGCACGGAGCTGGCCGTGCGGGGAGTTCAGACCCTGCAGCATCCCACCATGATCCGGGGGGGCTGCGGGGATGGTCCTGAGGGTCCCAGCAGGATGCTCCCCGCACGGGACCCAGCACTCCCCGCAGGGGCGTTTCTCACCTTCCCTCTCGCTTCTTCGGAAAAGTCTCCGGGCAGGAGCGGCGCGTCCCCTGCATTATTCATGGCGCCACGAGCCCCGGAGCTTGGGTTACAGCCGGCAGCCCCGCGGCGAGCACCTCGCGGCCGGACTCGCGGGGCGCCGCGGGAGGCAGGCGGCAGCTCCCGCCGTCCCCGCGCCGCCGTCCCCGCGCCATGCCCAGCCGGGAGCCCCCGCGGGCGGCCACGGGAGCCACACACGGGCACGTGCCCTGCCGAGACCGGGAGCAGGTAAATACCCCTCCCCGGGGCGGGGGCCGCCTCGTGCCGGCGGCGTGGGGCGTCGCCGGGGCCGGAGCGGGTGCGAGAGCCGGAGCATGAGCGCCCGCCACCGCCGGGATGGTCGGCAAGAAGGGGGAGGCCAAAAAGGAGGCGGATGGCAAGGGCAAGGGGGGCAAAGGGAAAGGGAAGGATGGCAAGAAGGGCAAGAAGGAGGTGCTCGAGGAGGCGGAGGAGACGTCGGACACGGAGCTGCTGAAGGCGGAGGAGAGCGAGGAGCCCGAGGTGGTGGAGGAGGAGAAGGAAGAGGAGGAGGTCGCTGCGGAGGAGCCCAAGAAGGCGAAAGGGAAGGAGAAGAAGGGGGTGCTCAAGGCGGTGGTGGCCAAGAAGCCGGGCCGGGGGAAGAAGGTGCAGCTGGAGCCGGAGGAGGAGGAAGGCGAGAGTGATGTCGCGCCGGCCAAGAACCTCAAGGGCACCTCCAAGCTGGTGATGGGGCTGGCGGCTGACAACACCAAGAAGAAGAAAGGGGCCAAGGGCGCAGAGGCCAAGGGCCAGACGAAAGCATCCACCGCGGCGGCTGGCCCGGCCGAAGAGGAGGAGGTGGCGGCGGAGGCACCGAAGGCCCGGGCAAAGCGAGGCCTCCGCAGCACCTCCAAGCTCTTCATGGGCTTCAAGAAGCTGGGGCTGCGGCGGCCCAAGAAGGGGCAGTTCAAGAACACGTCCCGCTTCTTCTGGGGGCTGCAGAAGCACAGCACCAAGAGGAAGAAGAAGAAGAAGAACAAGGCCGTGCTCAAGTCCACCTCCAACCTCATGGTGCGCTTCAAGCACGTGGGCAAGAAGAGGAAGGAGGCGGACGCCGCCACCGCTGCCGCCACCACTGCTGCCACTGCCGCCACCTCCCCGCCGGCAAAACCATCCTTCCTGCTGCTGCGCCGGGCAGGGCAGGCAGCCGAGGACGGCGCGTCCCTCTTCCGCCGGCGCCCGGAAAGGAAATTCAAGCCCCGGGCGCAGGTGCTGAGCAAGGCGGCCGCCGCCACGGGCTGGCTGGCCAGGAAGCTGCTCTCGCGGCGCGGGCGGCTGGCGGGGGGCGGCCGGGCAGCCGACACGGCCTGGCTGTCCCGCATCGGTGCCAAGAAGCTGCCGTTCCCCGCGGAAGACGAGATCCTCAGGCACCGAGCCAACATGAGGCGGCTCCCGGCCGGCAGCGGGCCGGCGGCTCCCGGTGCATCACGGCACGGCCAGGAGCGGCTCGGCAGCATGGCGCGGCGCCCGTCACGGCGGCGATCGCAGCGTACGCCTGCAGAGACGCCGGTGCCGCAATATGGGTGGGCACGGGAGGAGCAGGATGGGGCCTACAGGCGCCGGCACGGGTACGCCAAGGAGGTGCAGGATGGGGCCTACGGCCGCCGGCTGAGCTACGCCAAGGAGGAGGAAGATGGAGCCTACGGCCGCCGACGTGGCTATGCTGAGGAGGAGGAGGATGGGCCCTATGGCCTCCAGCACGGTTATGCTGAGGAGGAAGAGGAGGTGGAAGGCTACATCCAGTCACCAACCCCAGCCTACCCGGCGGGGTACGGCTTTGAGGACGTGGCGCCCAGCCGTTACGTCGAGTACCCTGGCTACGAGGCGGAGGAGGAGTACGGTTTCTATGGGGGGGGCTGGGATGAGGACGAGCCATTGGAGCACCCCTATGGCTACGCAGAGGACGAGGACTACGAGCCGTACGGCGACAGGACCCCGCTCCGCCTCCACGACCCTTATGGCAGCGACCTGGAGTACGGCGAGGAGGCGGCGGGGCCCTTCGGCTACGCGAGGGACCCATACGAGGACTTCGGGGATGCAGGCGGTGGGGGGTACATGGGGAATGAGTACCCCGAACACCGCATCCAGTACAGCGAGGGCGGGTGGGCACCGCATGCCCAGTCCTCCTGCAACCCCTATGCCCTGCCCCTGGACGAGATCGCCGAGGCCGAGGAGCCAGAGGAGTGGGAGGAGGAGGAGAGGGATTATCCTTTCTCCATCCTCAGCACCTCCTCCCTCAAAGGCATGCGGGACACGCTGTCCTCCAAGCTCTCCCTCAACAGGAAATTCAGGCTCTTCCCCCGGCCTCAGGTCAAGATTTTCGGCAGGGACCGCCTGGACATCTCCCTCCCGCCGTCCCCGCACCGCGACGAGGATGACTACGACGAGTACGAGCCGCCACCGGCTGCCGTTGGCCCCGCGGGACGCCGGGGGGGCCGGGTCTCGGCGGCGCGGGCGTGCGGGAGCCCGCTGGGGCAGTTCCTGCAGCGCTCCCTCTTGCAGCCCCAGCCCCTCCTCCAGCCCCCCGGCCGCCCACCTCGGGGTGCAGGAGCCCCCCGAGACCGTGGGGCCCCCCAGCCTTCCTACAGGCGCTTCAGCCGCAGGCTGGCGGAGATGGAGAGCTCTGGGTCGGTGCGGGCAGGGGGCGGCCGGGACCCCCCGCCCCGAGATGCTCCCTCCAGGGACCCCTCCCCACCAGGGGGGCCATGGGGACAGCCCCCTCCCCGGGAACCAGGGGTTTTGCGGCCGCCCTCGCTCCGTAACCCCTTTGCAAACCCTGGGGGCTCCCCACCACCAGCCCGGCAGCACCCTGGCAGCGTGCGGGGCGAGGGCGTGCGGCGCTCCCCATCCCTCGGCGCCAGCCTCCGCCGGCTCAGCCCCGAGCCCCCTGCCGCACCACGGGCACCCCCAAACACTGCGATGTCGGGGCCAGGGTCACGATGTTTCGGGGTGCCCATGGCGGGGTTGGGGAGGTCTCTGTCCCCACGGCCATCACGGCGGAGTAGCCCCCCTGGGGTGACAGCCCCCGGACGGCTCCCCCAAGCCTGGACCCGGCAGCCTGAGCCCCCCACCAAGGCCGTGAAGCCGCTGATGAGGACCCCCTTCCTCCCACCATCCTCACGCCCTGGCAGCCGCCGACTCGGCCCCCCCAGCCCCTCCTGGGACGAGGGACCCAGCATGGAGCTGCCCCCCTGGCAGGGCACCCCCCCGCCGCCCAGCCCTGCGCCTGGGCCCCCCAAATCTTTCCTCCAGCGCATTGGGCAGCCCCTGGCCGGCATGGCCCCGCAGTCACAGCCAGCAAGGCCATCTCCTACTGAAACGGGGGGCCGCAGCCTGTCCCCGGGACGGATCCGGCACATGGGGCAGTCCCTGGCATCGCTGCTGGTGGGGAGCATGGCCCCCACCCAAGCCCCCCCATCCCCACCTCCTGCTCGCCGTCCCCTGTCCCGCTCGCCCTCCCCCCCGAGGCGTGCATCCCGGCGGGATGGGGGCACCCCCAGATCTCCAAGCCCTAACGCGCGGTGCCCGCTCCCCCCCTCCACCCCCAGCACCCGCCGCAGCCCCTCGCCCCGCGGCCGTGCCCCGGGCTCTCCATCCGCCCTCCGCCGCAGCACGCGTGCCCCCGAGCCTCCGGAGAGCGAGGCTGTGGCCGGGGAGGACGGCGCGGGGCGCTACGCCGTGGTGACGCCGCAGATCCAGAGGCTGGGCTCCTTCCGGAGGGCGTCCCGCATGTACAAGCAGCACTGGTCCAAGCAGCACGTCGTGCGGGTGCGGGAGATGCCCGACGCCTGGACGGCCGAGCAGGGCTACCCCCGGCACCCCGCCGAGCGCGGCCGGCAGCGGGCGAGCCAGCGGGGAGCCGACATCGCCCGGTACCTGAGCCAGCGCTCGCCAGCGGGCGGCTGGAGGGACAGGAACCCCTGGGCAGACGGGTACCTGGGCACCAAGCAGCCCTGGCGCAGCAAGGTAACGCCGGCGGTGGGGTGCCGGGGCGAGCGCGGGGTGGTCTGGAGCGGAGATCCCCATGGGATGGAGCTGGTGGGCGAGTGGGCATCGTGTCTGGCCCTAGCCACCGGCCACCCGCTCACCCGCCGGGAAGGGAAAGCGTGGTGTGAGGGTTTTGGGGAGCACGGAGCAGGCAGAGCTGGGGGGGTGAGCTGGTGTGGGTGTTAGGGGGTCCTGCTGGAGGGGGAACGGTGACTGCACGGCCCCCCCCTGTGCAGGGGACACCTGACTCCCGCTGGCTGCAGCCCACGTATGTAAATGCTGAGACCCGATCCGCGGGCTGGGGCGGGAGAGGTTTCGTTAGCAGGCGGCACGGTGACCCCGGTGGGTGTCCTCTTTCCTGCCCGCTGCCGGCCGGGCTCTGCCAATCCTCCATGGCACAGCCACGGCACCGGGCATAGCCATGGGGAGCAGCCCTCGGCCCCCACAGCTCAGCCACCTCCCTCCATCGTTTCCCCCAGAGGTGCCGGCCCGCTCCCAGGTTTCCATCGCCTGTCCCTCTGCTTGCAGCCCCCGTGGGGACTTTGGGTGAACGGTGTGGGTGCTGCGGTGAGGGCAGCACAGCTGCCTCCTGTTCCCACCTGCCCGCGGGGAGCAGGACCGGGGCTCCCCAGGAACGGTTCCTGGGACAGTCCCAAGTGACGCCTTCCTGGCCGCTTGTCCCAATTTCCAGCACTGTTCTTCTCCATCGATGCGTGATGCTCTTGTCATTGGGACCCGCTTTGGCACCATGGGGTGCTTGCATGGGGTCCCTGTGCCCGCTGCTGTTGGGCTCCCCAGTTTGAGATCACAGATGGCGGTTTTGGGTCAGTCAAAATGACCCAGGTGGGATGTGGTGGAGGGAGCAGCAGTGCCCTGATGGCCCCGCGCGGTTGCTCCGTGCAGATGCAGTCGCTGTGCAGCCTGCCCATCGTGCGCTACCAGGAGCCGCAGGAGGAGGACGGGCTGGAGGACCTGACCCAGCTGGAGTGAGTGCCCCGGCCCCAGGGGCTGTGGGTGGCAGGGACATGTTTGGGGGCAAGCAGCATGTCCTGTGCCCCCCCTGCGCCCCGTAACGCAGCCTCTGCCCGCACCAGGGACCTGCAGGAAGCCGCGGTGCTGAGCAACATCCGGACGCGGTTCGAGCGCCAGCTCGTCTACGTAAGGACAGGGCCGCAGGCGTCCCCCGAGGCTGCGGGGGCTCGAGGGGTGTTTGCCCTCCCAGTGGCGCAGCCCCAGACCTCGTTGTCCCGCAGACGTACATCGGCAGCATCCTGGTGTCGGTGAACCCCTACCGGCTGTACAACATCTACGGGACGGAGCAGGTGCTGCAGTACGAGGGCAGGGCGCTGGGCGAGAACCCCCCGTGAGTATCGGGGTGCCAGCCGTCACCCACCCCGGGTCCTACAGGAGCTCCCAGGCCATGGGGACCACTGGAGGTCCCCGTGATGCGGTGCCACGCGCCCCAAATGTGCTTCCCCCCCCCCTCCTCCAGGCACCTCTTTGCGATTGCGAACGTCGCCTACTCTAAAGTGATGGATGCCAAACACAACCAGTGTATCGTCATCAGGTGAGAGGGGCCGGCCCCACGCAGCCCCTAATTAGCACCACCCTGATTGCGCAGGGTGCTGGCGCGAGCCCGGCCCAGCCCCGGGGCCGATGGGGTGCCTCCGGGCACGGTGAGGGTGCGCGGGGTGGGCGCACAGCGGGTGCCTCCGCTCTGCTTTTCAGCGGGGAGAGCGGCTCGGGGAAGACCGAGGCCACCAAGCTGATCCTGCGCTACCTGGCAGCCGTCAGCCAGAAGCGCAGCACTGCACAGCAGGTGGGTGCTGCCCACCCGGGCACGTCCCCGTCCCTGTCCCCCGACCCCTCGCTGCTCTCCTCTCCACCATCTCCACCGCTCTCTCCTTGTCCCCACGCTGCCACCCGGACCACGGCAGATAGAGGTACCGGGGGGGACGTGGGCTGGGCTGGCTCAAGGGGGGGCTGAGCGTCGTGGTGGCACCGCTGCCACCTCGCCCCAGCTGCACGGGGACAGCGGGGATGGGGACCGGGAGCGGTGTGCATGCACGTGCCTGGGATCGTTGCAGTGTCCCCCATCCCTACGCAGCCTGGTGGCGTCGCACGCCTTGAATTTGGGTGTGCAAAGCTGGTGGCACAGCAGGAGGGTTCGGCACAGTGGGTCCCTGCTGGGGGGACAGCCTGTGGCCGTGGCGCCTTGGGGTGTCCAGGCCGTGGGCTCACCCCGGGCTCTCCCTCTTGGCCACGGGCAGATCCTGGAGGCGACCCCCTTGCTGGAATCCTTCGGCAACGCCAAAACTGTGAGGAACGACAATTCCAGCAGGTTTGGGAAGTTTGTGGAAATCTTTCTGGAGGAGTAAGTAACGCCCAGCCCCCGCCCCGCATCCTCCTCTCCCGGGGGGTCCCCGTCCCAGCCCTGCTCCTGGGGTGCCCCTGCCCGCTACCCATCACAGCTGGGTGGGACGCACGTGGGGATGTTTTAGGGGCCGAAGAGTGGAAGGGGCACAGATGATGCTGCCTGAAGTCACGCAGCACTTGCTGCCCCCTACCCACAGCACCGGGGGGGGTACAGGGGTGCCGTGCCCAGGGTGGGTTTGTGGGTCCCCGCAGCCCCTCATGGGGGATGCCTGATGTCCCTCAGGGGTGCAGCAGCTCCATCCCTCACCCGGGATCCCAGCTCAGATCCCTCTCCCTGCCCACCCATCCCTGCTGGGGGGGGGGGGGTACCTGGGGACCGGGGTGACCCCCACGTGCGCTGGGGGGAGCTGGGGTGGGCGCGGAGCCACCCCGCAGCCCCCAGTTTTCCAGCCAGGCGCCCACTCTCGCCCCTGCAGTGGTTTGATCTGCGGTGCCATCACCTCGCAGTACCTGCTGGAGAAGTCCCGCGTGGTCTTCCAGGTGGGCGGCGGGGGGGCTCTGCCTGTGCCCCCCCCCAGCTCTGCCCGTGTCGCCCCCATCACAGCTCGGCTCTCTGCTCCGCAGGCCAAGAGTGAGCGCAACTACCACATCTTCTACGAGATGCTGGCGGGGCTGCCCGCCCAGCAGCGGCAGCGCTACTGCCTGCAGGGCGCCGAGACCTACTACTACCTGAACCAGGTTGTGCGCCCCCCACCTTGCCCACCCCCGGCCCCTTTCTGAGGGTTTCGGGGTGTCCCCCTGCGTCCCGGCCCCCCCAGGTTTGGGGGTGGGATGCTGATGGCATCGGGGGGGCCCGTGGCAGGGTGGGAACTGCGAGATCCCCGGCAAGGACGACGCGGAGGATTTCCGACGGCTGCTCAGCACCATGGAGGTGCTGGGCTTCAGCGTGGACGAGCAGAACAGCATCTTCCGCATCCTCTCCTCCGTCCTCCACCTGGGCAACGTCTACTTCGAAAAATACGAGGTACCAGCCCCAGCCCCGATCCGCCCTCTTTCGGCCCGGTTTGGGGTGCAGAGGAGGGGACTGTGGCGTCACCCCCCGTCCCGCAGACGGACTGCCAGGAGATCGCCACGGTGGTGAGTGCCACGGAGATCCGGACGGTGGCGGAGCTGCTGCAGATCTCCCCCGAGGGGCTGCAGAAAGCCATCACCTTCAAGGTGACGGTGAGTGCGCGGGGGGGGCAGGCGTGGGACCCCTCCTGTCCGAGCGGTGCCGGACCCCAGTGGGTCCAGAACCACGGCCGTGGTGGCTGAAAGCTCTGCCACACCGATGGCTTCGTGTGCCCCCAACCAGGAAACGCTGCGGGAGAAGATTTTTACCCCGCTGACTGTCGAAAGCGCTGTGGATGCCAGGTGAGGTGAAGGGGGTCTGGGCTGCTGGAGGACGGGGATGGCAGGGTGAGGTGAAGGGGACGGGGATGGCACAGGGGACAGGGGCTGGAAAAGGGGCTGCTCACATCCCCGTGGTGTGGGTTTGGTGCTGGGCACCCAACCTGCGGCCCCGGCACGCCTGGAGGGTGCTGCGAGGGGGCAGCGGGTGGCCGGGGTGCCCTGTGCCAGCGCTCTGCTCGCCCACCCGGTGCAGGGATGCCATCGCCAAGACCCTGTACGCCCTGCTCTTCGGCTGGCTCACCGACCGCATCAACAAGCTGGTGTACCCGCGGCGGGACGCCCTCTCCATTGCCATCCTGGACATCTACGGCTTCGAGGTGGGGGTTGGCCCCGCCACGTCCTCCCTCTCCCCCCAGTTCACCACGGCTCCTGCGTGGTCCCATGAGCCACGACCCCTTTTTTTTTTTTTTTTGGTAGGATCTCAACTTCAACAGCTTTGAGCAGCTGTGCATCAACTACGCCAACGAGTACCTGCAGTTCTTCTTCAACAAGATCGTCTTCCAGGAGGAGCAGGTGGGAAGGGGAGAGGAGTTGGGGTCTGCCCTTTCCCGGCCACCTTTTGGTGTCACCGCGGAGCTGGGGACTTTGGGGTGTCCGAGCACCCGCCCCGTAGCACGGGGCTCAGTGAGCGGCCGGCATCGCAGGAGGAGTACCTGCGGGAGCAGATCGAGTGGAAGGAAATCCCCTTCAGCGACAACCAGCCCTGCATCGACCTCATCTCCCAAAAACCCTACGGCATCCTCCGCATCCTGGACGACCAGAGCTGCTTCCCCCAGGTGAGGCGCTGCCCGGAGCCGAGGCAGCGAGGATGGGGTGTCACCGTGCCCGGGTGAGCACACCCGTCTCTGCCAGTGGGGAAACTGAGGCACGGAGCAGCAGGTGCCCATGAGCTGTAATGACAGAGCAGAGAGCTGGGGCTGGCTGGTTCCTAAATCTGGCTGGAAGCGATCTTCCCAGCTTGCAGCCCGCTTAGGGGTGAATTTCTCCCCTTTTTGGGTGGGGGGGGTGGTCATCGCTTTGGGTGCATCCCAGGGGTGCCGCGGTGCCTCACCCCATGCCGTCCCCAGGCCACGGACCACACGTTCCTGCAGAAGTGTCACTACCACCACGGCACCAACCCGCTGTACACCAAGCCGAAGATGCCGCTGCCCGAGTTCACCATCAAGCACTATGCGGGGAAGGTGACCTACCAGGTGCGGGGCGCCCAGCCCGGGCCTTTGGGGGGTGGGTTAAATACGGGAGGGTCATGGGGCTGATCCTGCAGCGGGGGGCGAGGGACAGCTCTGAAGGGCTGGCTGGGGGCCGGGATCAGCCCCCTACCTTCAGGGTCCTGGCCTTGAGCTCCTCGTCCCCCTGCCGTGCTCCTCACCGCGAGGTCTTGCTCTGTGCCAGGTGCACAAGTTTTTGGATAAGAACTACGACCAGGTCCGCCAGGACGTGCTGGACCTGTTCCTCAGCAGCAGGACCAAGGTAGGGCCCTGCCCAGCCTTGGGGCTGTGCGGTGACAGGGCAGGGGGACATCGGTCCGTGCTGCTTTTATGTCCCCAAGCATTCGTCCCCGTGGCTCAGGAAACCAGGGGACCCGTAGCAGAGCATGCTACTGGCTCGGCCCCATGCCCTTTTCCCATGGGGTTCCCCAGGCTTTGCCCCTCCTCCATCAACGCATTCCCCCTCTTGGGATTCCTCTGTCTCAAAAACCCAGCGGCCTTTCCAAGAAGGGGACTCGGGGGGTGCTGTGCCACCACGGCCACCTTCCTCCTCCGTAACCCTTCCCGTCCCTCCAAGGTGGTGGCCAACCTCTTCTTCGGCCATGCCCAGGTGCTGGCCCGGCAGAGGAGCCTGGTCAGGAGGAGCAGCACCAGGACGCGGCGTTACAAGGCTCCCACCGTGGCCGCCCGCTTCCAGCAGTCGCTGCTCGACCTGGTGGAGAAGATGGAGAGGTCGGGGCGGGCAGGACGTGCCCTGGTGGCAGGGCTGGCTTTGTCCCCCGTGCCCTGTGGCTCATGTCGTCCCTCCAATGCAGGTGCAACCCCTTCTTCGTGCGCTGCCTCAAACCCAACAACAAGAAAGTGAGAGCTGGCCCTGGCAGCGCAGTGGGCGCGTGGTGGCACCGGGGTCCCCACGTCCCCCTTCCCCTCGCCCGTTTGGGTTTGCTCGTGTGGCTTCACCCCCTCGTTCCCCAGGAGCCGGGGCTCTTCGAGGCCGACGTGGTCAGCAGCCAGCTGCGGTACTCGGGCATCCTGGAGACCATCCGCATCCGCAAGGAGGGCTTCCCCATCCGCATCCCCTTCCTCGTCTTCATCGACAGGTGCCGGGGGTGTGCTTGGGGCGGTGGCTCGGAGCTTGTCAATTTGGGGAGGGTCTGTGGCAGCATCCCCAGCTTGGCTGTGGCAGAGGGAGGTGTCCCTTGTGGTGACAGTGTCACGGGCTCGCCCAGGTACCGCTGCCTGGTCGACATGTGGTCCAACGTGGTTCCCAACGGGGCCAACTGCGTGGAGATGCTGAGGAACCTCTGCCCCGTCAGCCCCAGCATGTACTATGTCGGCGTCACCAAGGTACCAACCCCCAAAAGGCCGCCAGGGTGTCGGGGCGCTCCCGTCCCCGTGGTGCCCCGAGGGAAGGCAGCCGAATCGGGGGCCTCACGGCATTGCTCCCCCCCAGCTCTTCCTGAAGGAGCAGCTGTACCAGGCGCTGGAGAGCAAGCGAGCCCGTGCGCACCACCTGGCCGCGCTCACGCTGCAGCGCTACGCCCGCACCTTCTTCATCAAGCGGCGCTTCCGCTCGCTGCGCCGCAAGATCGTCCTGCTGCAGAGCCGGGCGCGCGGCTACCTGGCCAGGTGGGGGCCTGGGGGACACCGGGGTGGGTGGGGGGGGACCCAGCAGGTGGCACGGGGCGACAGCGGTGCCCTCCCGCAGGCAGCGGTACCGGCGCATGAGGCACACGCTCATCAAGTTCAGGTCGCTGGTGCACATCTACGTGAACCGCCGGCGGTACCTCAAGGTGAGGTGGGCGACGGCACGGCACGGGGGGGGTCGCCACGGGATCCTGAGCCCCCCCAGACCTGCAGGGCAGTGCCCGGTGGGTGATGGCACCCCAAGGGGGTCCCGTGCCGCTGGGTCTCCCGCTCAGCGCGGTGTCCCCGCTTGCAGAGGAAGGAGGACGCCCGCCGGCGGGCGGAGGAGGAGAAGGAGAGGATGAAGCAGGTAACGGGGCGAGGGTGCGCGCAGCGCTGGCAGGAGCGTGTGTGTGCAACATGTGTGCAACATGTGTGCAATGCTGTCGTGCCCTCGTCCATGCCATGCGTTCACCCGTCGCTGTGGCATCTGGGGTGAGGAGCAGCGCGGTGAGTGCGTGCCATCCCTGTGCTCACGGCAGGAGCTGACGAGGAGGGAGGTGGTGGACGTGACGCACCTGGAGATCCCCGCAGAGCTGATGGGGCTGCTGGAGGCCGCGGCGGGTGAGTGGGGCCGGCACGGCTCCCAGTTGGGCCACCCTCGTCCCCATCCGTGGGGTGCGGGTGCCGGAGCTGCCGGCTGTGCCGTAGCCGCCCGGGAGGTGAACGCCGGCTGCGTGGTCCTGGTGCCGCCCCCGGCGCTGCAGCCCGACTCCCAGCTCACCCTCCCGCTCGACATCAACGACTACCCCATGGCCAAGTACGTGCGGGGCCACTTCCAGGTAAGGGTGGCACCGGCAGCCCGGCGGCGGGCGCCTGCCCTGGTGGGCGAGGGGCTCGTGGGGTTCCTCGGCGCCCTGGACGCGGTGGAGTGGTTTGGTTTGGGGTCCCCGCATGCGGCTCAGCGGTGCCATGGGGCATGAGAGGGGCCGGCTGCGGGGTGGCTGCTGTGCTGCGCGGGGCTGGAGGCAGCCTCCTGCCCGCCCGCCCTCCCTGTGGGTTCCTGTCGTCTCCAGGGGCCGGGGGGACCCCGCTGAGGTTATCGCAGAGACCCGCCGAGCCCTCCTGGACACCCGACGCGGGGCAGATCTGGAACCGCCTCGGGCGCTGCTGCTCCGCGGGGCCAGGAGACCAGGTCGCCTTGCTCCCGGGCTCCCGTCCCTGGCCCCGGCTGCTTTGCGCCCTTCCTCCTCCTCTTCCTCCTCTCCCCCTATTTTGGCTGTGTGTTTCCAAGTCTCCGGGATCCCCAACAGCAGTTCCGGGGCCGGATCCCGCTCTCAGCCTCACGGCGGTGCCAGCCCCATCCTGCCCCCCAGCCCCATAGCTTCCATCCACGACGCTCAGCACCATGGGTCTGTGCCTCCCACCGTGTCCTGGGTGGCAGTGGCAGGGTCCCCGGGGGCCGGGTAGCCACGGGTGCGGGTGTCGCTGCAGGAGCCGGCTTTTGGGATGCTGACGGCCCCGCTGGCAGCTCCGCTCACCCGGCTGGACGAGGAGCTGTGCCACGAGGCGCTCGGCCTCTTCAAGCTGGTAGGTGGGATAGCGCGGGCTGCGGCACCGCGAGGAGGAGACGGGGTGGGAGAAAGAAGCCAGACGGCCACCCCGCTCTGCCCCTGCCGTCCCCGCCGCAGATCCTGCGCTTCATGGGTGACCCGGGGCTGGGCGGCTCGCAGGAGACCCTCTTTGGCAACTACATTGTGCAGAAGGGGCTGGCAGCGCCGGGGCTGCGGGACGAGCTGCTGGCACAAGCCGCCAACCAGGTCTGGCGCAACACCAACGTCAACAACGAGGAGCGGGGCTGGCTGCTGCTGGCCGCCTGCCTCAGCGCCTTTCCCCCCTCGGCCGCCTTCGACAAGTACCTGCTCAAGTGAGCCGGGGACGGGGGCTCGCTGGGACCCCGGGGATTGGCGTGCTAGGGGGTCTGGGTCTGGGAGGTGGGGGGGGGGGCAGCCCCCAGATCCGCAGGGTCCCATTTGGACAGCCTGCCACGTGTGCCCGGTGGCACTGCTGTGTCCCTCCAGCGTCCTACCGGTGCCCTCAGGACCTTCCTGGTGCGTGTGCCCAAGGATGCTGCTCGCATCTGGGGGTGCCTTGAGGTCCCCCCATGGTCCCTTAGGGCCAAACTGTCACAGGTGCCTGGGGCCACCACCGGGCAGCCCCTCAGCGTCCCCCCTTCCCCGTAGGTTTGTCTCCGACTACGCCTTTGCCGGCTACAAGCCAGTGTGCCAGCGCAAGCTGATGCACGCCATGGCGCGGTCCCAGCTGGGCGCCGCGGCCGCCCGCGCCTACCCGCCCTCGCTGCTGGAGTGGACGGCGAACCGGCGGCAAGCCAGCATGGCGCTGCAGCTCTTCTGCTTCAACGGTGCGGGGCCGCACGGGGACGGGGCTCGGAGGGGGTCCCGGCGTGGCCAACCCCACTGGGGTCTCCGGCAGGAGGGGAGCTGGGGACGCGCTCACCGCCTGTCCCTCCCTAGGCGACACGTTCTCCTGCCCCGTGCACTCCTGGAGCACCGGCGAGGACCTGGCCGGGGATGTCCTGAAGCACAGGTACCCGGTGGCTCAGCACCCAGCAGGGCGAACGCAGCACCCAGCATCACCCCGAGCCATTTCGGGTAACCCCAAGCCATAGGGTGCCCAGCTCGTGGGCACGGTGCCCCCGCGGAGCCGGGGCAGCACCACCAGCGGTCTGCTGTCGGCAGGGGGCTGGCGGAGGGCTGGCGCGGCTGGTCCGTGGCCATGAAGGTGGGCACCCAGTGGGCCGAGGTGGCTGGCCACGACTATGTCCTGGACCTCGTCTCCGACCTGGAGCTGCTGCAGGGCTTCCCCAAGCAGAAGTCGTGCTTCCTCATCGCCTGGGAGGGCGCGGGGAGCCGCGGCTGTGCCAGCCAGGCGTAGGTACCCGGCACGGGGCACCGGCAGCAGGGCTGGATCGGTGCCGCAGGGTCGTGGGTTGGGGCCGGGGGGGGTCTCGAGTTAAGCAAACGCCCCCTCCCCGCAGGGCACAGGGGCACGGTGGCGTGGATTTGGACGAAGTGCCTCCTCCTCCGGCCGTCAGAGCGCCCACGCTGCCCTCGCTGGCGGAGGCAGAGGGGTACCAGCCGCACGGTACGGCACCCCCAGCACCATCCTGCTCCCCCGGCCCTGAGCTGCCTGCGGGGCCGTGCCCGTTGCAGGGCCGGGGTCTCATCCTGCACCCTGCCTGCCAGACTCCGACTTCGGGGAGCCGCGCACCCAGAAGGGCTTGGACCGGTACCTGGACAGCCTCTTCGACCCAGTGCTGTCCTACGGCAACGGGGTGAGCGCTGCGCCCCCCTGCCTGAGGCACAGCGGGGCTGGGGGCGTGGGGCATGGAACAGGCTCTGCCCAGGGGGCTCTGCCTCAGTTTCCCCCCCGATGCTGATCCCCAGGAGCTGGAGAAGCCGGCTGTCCTCGTTCAGAGGATGAAGGGAGGAGGTGGCACAGGAGGAGGGGACGGCGGGGGTGATGCCAAGCAGACCAGACCCGCTGTGCCTGCGGAGCCGCGGCAGCCGAGGGGTGAGCTCCGGGGTCTGTCCCTGGCTCCGTGCCTCAGTTTCCCCACCCGATCCCCAGCCCCTCGGCTCGGGGACACCTTGGGACCCCGCAGCCCTCAGTGCCAGGCTGGCCCAGCTCTCCCCTTTGCCTTCACAGCTGTGGAGCCAGCCCCGTCCCTGCAGCGCTGGGCGGACCCCAACCCACCAGGACCCCCGGTCAGTGGGGCAGGACTGGGAGGGGCTGGGACTGCTGGGGACACTGGGGGACAATGGGGACAGGATCCAGGTCCTCACGGCGTGACTGTCCTTGCAGGGCAGAGCAGCGGAGGTGTCACCCACCCGTGGCCCCCAGCCCCGGCCCTACCTGCAGAAAGCCGGTAAGGGGTGCCCGGGCTGGGCTCCTCGGCTTGTGCCACCGAGGGGACAGGGTGCCCGAGCCAGAGCTTGTCCCCACAGTGCCCACAGGCCGGCAGTGGGACGGCGAGCCGGTGCGGCACTCCCGGCTCAACTCGGAGCACTTCCCGCGGCCCACGCACAACATCCGAAACATCATCCGGCAGTGCCAGCCCGCCCCGCGCGGCACCCAGCCCGCCAGGTACCCCCGGCCCCGCAGCGAGCCACGGGGCTGCCAGCCACATCCCCCGGCCCCATTGCGCCAGGGTTGGGGTTTGGGTGATCCCGGGGTTTGGGTGATGCTGGGATTTGGGTGATCCCAGGGTTTGGGTGATGGTAGGGTTTGGGTGATCCCGGGGTTTGGGTGATCCCGGGGTTTGGGTGATCCTGGGGTTTGGGTGATCCCAGGGTTTGGGTGATCCTGGGGTTTGGGTGATGCTAGAGTTTGGGTGACGTTGGGGTTTGGGTGATGCTGGGGTTTGGGTTACTCTGGGGTGCTGTCTCCGCAGCAAGCTCTTTGGGAAGAAGCAGGACCCCCACGAGGAAGCCATGCAGATCCTGAAGGAGCAGCTCTCGGCAGCCCAGGTGCCCGCGGCCGTGGTAGGGACGGGGCCACCCCCGGGTCCCCCGTGCTGGGCTGGGGCTGCCGCCAGCCCTGACCACAGCCCACTCGCCGCCCCGCAGGGGCCCACGGAGGCGGTGGCCGCGGTGAAACCGGTCACGGGTGGCGGGTACCAGCCGCGAGCACCGACGGGGAGACCGGCAGCCACCCGGCCCCCAGGTATCACTGGGGGGGTCGGGGCAGAGGGGGCATCTCCTCCTCCCCGATAGCACCGGGTGACGGCTGATAGGGCTGGGTATGGGTCCAGCTCTGCAGCATCCTCACGGGATAGCTGCCGTGCCCGGCTAAACCCTCTCTGCCCCCCCCGTGCCTCAGCTTCCCCTGGTGGAGAGGGGCTGCCGGTGCCCCCCCCGGGGACACGCAGGGCTTTCCCACCCTTTGCAGTCTCCGTGTCACGGGAGCTCCCGTCCGAGGCGCAGCAGGTCCAGACCCAGCTCCACCGCAGCTGCAGCGAGGACTTCTACACCTACCGCAACGTGCCGTGGAAAATGTACATCCGCAAGGAGGTGCGGGGCCGGGGCTGGAGGGAGGGCTGGGGGGGGGGACAGTCTGCTCCGTGGGGCACGGGGAGAGGGCAGGGGGACGTGGCACGGGCAGCAGCATCTGCTCCGTGTCCCTTCTGTGCCGGGACAAGGCTGGTGTCAGATGGGTGCGTGGATAGAGGGGGTTTTCTGTGCTGCTGTCCCTCCCGGCAGGTTTTCTACCCCAAGGACAGCTGCAACAACCCGCTGCTGCTGGACCTCATCTTCCGGCAGGTGAGGCGCTGAGCCAGCCCCGCACCCCCATCTACAGCCCCACTGAGCCTCCTGTGACCCATCCAAGGGCAGGGGAGGGCCTGGGGGGGCTGGGGGATCAGATTACTCCCCGTGCTCCTCACCCCTCGCCCAGATCTTCACCGACACGCTCTCCGACACCTGCATCCGCATCAGCCCCGAGGAGCGGCTCCGCATGAAGTCCCTCTTCGGTAACGCCGCGCCCCGAGCCTGCTGCTCCCGGGGGGGGGATCACAGTGGGGGGGCTCCCACCTGGCCGCTCCGGTACCCGTCCCCATCTCCTGGGGATGCTCAGCTCCCCATCGCCGTCCCGCTGGGCTGGAAAAGGGGTCGAGCAGCCCCGCTCCCACCACAAAACCCGCGTCCGGATCCTCCTGGGAGCGGGGGGATGCTCACTTTGCCGTATTCCTCTCCGCAGCCCAAAACAAGCTGGACTCCTTCAGCCCGGTGGCCACCGAGAGCGTCAAGAAGGAAATCGTGGCTGCCGCACGGGACGGCTGCGAGGTGTATTTCTCACGTCTCTTCCCCGCCACGGTGAGGACTGAGCCACAGGGCAGAGCGGTGGCATCCCCGTGCCCTGTCTGACGTGGCCAACCCAACCCATCCCAACCCAACCCAACCCATCCCATCCCATCCCAACCGAACCCAACCCAACCCAACCCATCCCATCCCATCCCGCCCCACAGGGCAGCGTGGGCACAGGGGTGCAGATCCTGGCCGTGTCCCACGCCGGCATCAAGCTGCTGCGGCTGGTGAAGGGCACCAACGTGCCCGGGGAGCAGCTGCGGGTGCTGCGGGCGTACAGGTAGGGGCGAGCAGGCAGCACGGCCCCGCACGGCTCCCGGGGTGGGGTGGGTGCCGCGGGTGCTTCACCCTGCCCTCGCCCTGCTCCAGCTATGCCGACGTGCTCTTCGTGACCACCCCGTCCAGGAACATGCTGGAGTTCAACCTGAGCAGCGAGAAGCTCATCCTCTTCTCCCCCAAGGCCCCGCAGGTCAAGGCCATGGTGGACCAGTTCATCACAGAGCTCAGGAAGGTGGGGGGCACCTCCCGGGGCTGGGGTAGGCAGCAGGGGACAGCCGGCAGCAGGGCTTGGTGGGGTTGGCACCCTGGGGTGGCTCTGAGGCTGGGGGTGCTTGAAGCCCTTGTGCATGGGTGTGCATGAATTTCCTCGGGTGTGCATGGATTTCCTTGGGTCTGCATGAATTTCCATGGGTCTGCATGAATTTCTTAGGGTGTGCACGAATTTCCATGGGTGTCCATGCACCCCCACGGGCGTGCATGCATGCGAGGGCTGTGCCAGCCCCTCCGTGTCCCCAGGACTCCCAGTACGTGGTGGCCGTCAGGAACTACAGCCCGGAGGACGGCGCCCAGCTCAGCTTCCACAAGGGGGACATCATCCACCTGCAGCCGCTGGAGCGCCCCGAGCCAGGTGAGCGGCCCCCAAATCCCCGCACCCATAGCCCTGCGCCCTGCCGTGGGGGTCCCTCGGGAGAGCCACCCCCTCTTGCACAGCTTCACCATCACCCGCTGCCCTTCGCAAGCCCAGGGGGTCCCATCCTGACATCGCCGGGGTCTCCCCCGGCACCACCGCGCTGCTCTGCCCAGTGCCAAAACGGCCTTGTTTGGGGACACGAGGGTGGCACGTCCCCGTGACGCCCCTGTCCTTGTCCCTGTCCCCCCCTCCCCAGACCACTACTACGGCTGCGTGGTCCGCAAGAAGGTGATGTACCTGGAGGAGCTGAAGACGGGCACCCAGGATTTTGGTGGGTGGCTCTGGGGTGCTGGGGTGTCCCCACGCGTGTCCCCAGCGTGTGTGCTGCTGCCCTGGGCCATGCCCCGTCCCGGGGCTGGATCCCCCTTCTGCTGCCCCACAGCTGGCTGGTTCGGGCTCTTTCTGGCACCAACCCAAAGCAGGGCCACATCCCTGCATCCGATGGGGTCCGTGTCCCCTCTACTGTGTCCTTTCCCTTGATCACCACCAAACCGTGGCCGTTTCCAGCCAAAAACCACATCCAGACCCCCCACACACACCTGGGGAGGGCTCACGGGTGCCGCGCGGGGCAGGGGCTGTGTGGGGCTGACCCCCGGGGCCATCCCCACCCCTCTGCCCGGTGCAGGGTGGAAGTTCGGGGCCATCCACGGCAGGTCGGGGCTCTTCCCGGCCGAGTACGTCCAGCCCGTCGCGGCCCCCGACTTCGTCCACTTGCCGGCAGAGAGGAAAGAGGAGCCCCGGGACAAGCAGGGCAGGGTGGCAGCCTCGGGGGCCGTGGCCGTGGCCGTGGCTTCCACCGCCGTGGCCCGGGAGCTGGACCGCAGAACCGAGGTGGGTACTGCCCCGGGGCCATCACCCTGCACGGTGCTGGCCGTGCCCTGCACCCACAGCCCCTCTCTGCAGGTGTCTCCTGCCTTCCCCCGGGGTCCAGAGGGTGATGGAGGTGACCAGCTTGGGGACATCGTGGGGACCTGCCCCATGCTGGCCTTTGCCAGGCGGTATTTCCGCGCGGCGCGGTGCGGGACCACGTGAGTGCCGGGGTAGGGGCACCCCATGGTGGGGACCCCCGTGTTGGGGACACCCGTGCCCAGCCGCTCCCCTCATCCCTCTTTCTCCTAGGGAGTCCTGTGAGATGAAGGGTAAAAAGGAAGGGCCCGACGGGATGGAGATGCTGAGGTTCACCAAGGTGCGGGGGAAGTGCCAGGGTGCAGCGTGCCACCCTGTGCCTGGGGTGTCCCTTGCCACGCCGTCACCCGTGGGTCCTCCCGAGGTCCTGCCATGCTCAGGAGCTCCCCGAGTGCCACCCCGATGCCCATCCCACCCCTCCGGCTGCTCCTCTCCCCGCCAGGTCCCCATCCAGGAATCGCTCATCGAATTCACGGACGGCAGCATCAGCAAGCTGGCCATCGAGGCTTTCCAGGGTAGGCATGGCCACCCGCCCCGACCCCCTGTCCCCATGGGACCCCCCCATCCTTGGAGAAGGGTCTGGACGAGCAGATGGGGTGGCCCAAGCTGTTGTGGCTCCTCCAGCCTCATCGCCCCCCCCGCAGCAATTTGGGAGGCTGGGGCCTTTGTCACACAGAGGGGAGCACGTCCCCAGGGAAGGGACGGGGCGAGCTGTGTCACCGTGTGCCTTTGTTGCCCCCAGCCGTGATGAAGTTCATGGGCGACCACCCTCCGAGGGGGCAAACGGAGCTGGACATCGTCTGCACCATCCTCAAGGTAAACCCCGTGCCGGGGGTGGTGGCAGCGGGGCCGTCCCCGGCCGCGGAGCGAGCTGTGCCTCTCCCCTAGCTGTGCGCGGAGCACGAGGTCCTGCGGGACGAGGTGTACTGCCAGATTGTCAAGCAGGTCACCGACAACACCAGCTCCAAGCCGTGAGTCCCCGTAGCCGTGCTGGGCTAGGACAGCAGAGCCGGGCTGGCGATGGGGACCGCTGTGTCCCTGGCCATGCCGAGCCACCCTGGTGCCAGGGGGACACCCATGGGCTGGGGGTGCCACCACTGCCGCCTGCACCCAGCCGTGCCAGGCTGGTCCCCAGGGCTGCGGGTGCTGTTACAGCTGCCGAGGGCACCCCTCGCTCTGCCCCGGGGGGCTCAGCCCCGGCTCTTCCCTGCAGGGACAGCTGCCAGAAGGGCTGGAGGCTGCTCTACATCCTCACCGCCTACTACAAGTGCTCCGAGGTGCTCAGGCCCTTCCTCCTGGCTTTCCTGCGGGGTGCCAGCGGGCGCCCGGAGCTCCCTTTCCACGGTAGGGGCTGCGCCCACCCTGGGAACCTTTAGGGGAGCCAGGAAGGGCCGATGTCACGGCTCAGCCCCATCCTGCCGGGCTCTGTCCTGGTGCCTGCGGGGTGCCGCAGAGCCGGTGTGCCCCGTGCGCCCGGGCCTGCCGCCGCCACGCCGGTCCCCATTTCCCCCAGGGATCTCCAAAGCCTGCGAGCAAAACCTGCGGAAAACCCTGCAGTTCGGTGGCCGCAGCCTGTTCCCCAGCAGCATGGAGCTCAAAGCCATGGTGGTGAGGCCGGGTGCCCACAGGCAGGGCTTCAGGTCCCCCCCCCCAAAGTTTGGGATGACCTTGATGTTCTCGGGAGCCCCCCATGGCCACTGCCACGGGGCCGAGCTGATGGCACCATGGGGCACGGTCCTTTGTGGGGACGTTCCTTAGGGGAGCGCTTTGGGGGTGCCCTGAGCTTTTAGGGGGTCAGCACGGCTCGCTACGGCTGGATGGGCAAGACCCAGGACGGTCCCCATGGGATGTCCTGGTGGTTTGGGGTGCTCTTTGGGGTCTCGCCGCGAGAAAAGCACCCCGTGTCCCCGTACAGGCTGGGCGCAGCGCCAAGCGCCAGCTCTTCCTCCTGCCCGGCGGCATCGAGCGGCACCTCAAGATCAAGACGTGCTCGGTGAGTCGGGGGGCACGAGGGGCTCGGCGGCACCCGGCGTGGGCACCCCGAGGCTGCGGTGGGCTGGGGGACTTGGTGCTCTGGGAAAAAAGGGGGTCCCTGGAGGTCGGTTCCCCGGGGAGCTGCGCGGGGTGAGCCCCCGGGCACCGTCCCAGCCACGCGTCCCCCTGCCCCAGGTGGCTCAGGACGTGATAGAGGAGCTGTGCTGCGAGATGGGGCTGCAGCGCCCGGAGGCTTTCGACGAGTACATCCTCTTCGTGGTCGCCGACAGAGGTGAGGGGCTGCCGGCTGTGCCCCCCGGGCGGGTGCCCGACGGGGACACCGCAGCCACGCTGAGGCTGCCGGGGCCCGCGCAGGGCAGAACGTGCGGCCGCTGACCCGCCGCGAATACATCCTGGACGTGGCCACTGAGACGGAGCGCCTGGACGCCAGCTACACCTTCTGGTGCCGCCGCGTGGTCTGGAGCCAGCCCCTCAAGTTCGACAACGAGCTCTACGTCACCGTGCACTACAACCAGGTCCGGCCGCGCCGCGGGGCTCCGTCCCCCGGGTATTTCCCATCCCCAAGGCGGTCACACCGTGTCGTGTTCCCCCCCCCCGCCCTGTTCCAGGTGCTCCCCGACTACCTCAAGGGGCTGTTCGCTGTCCTGCCGCCTTCGAGGCTGGGAGAGCAGCACTTCCAGCAGGTGGCCAAGCTGGCCGCCCTCCAGCACCGCGCCAAGGACGGCCACCGCCTCCCCACCGCGTACGGACGGATGCGCGCGGGCACGGCCGGGAGCTCACGTCCCGCGGGGACCCCGGGGAGCCGCTGGCCAGAGCTGGCCCCGTCCTCCGTGTGCCCGCAGGAGGGAGGTGCAGGACTACGTCCCCCCGCAGCTCTTCCACCTGCTGACGGCCCAGTCCTGGCTCCACATGGTGACCCAGCACACGCAGCAAGCCCAGGCGCTCAGCGCCCACCAGGCCAGGGCGCAGTTCCTGGGTGAGCGGGACGGGGACGGGATGCCAGCCGGAGGCTCCTCCGCGGGCCTTTTGGGACCTCCACGGAGCCCCCGTCCTCCGCCCCGCAGGGCTGCTGAGCGCCTACCCCATGTTCGGCTCGTCCTTCTTCTACATCCAGAGCTGCAGCAACAACGCCATCGCCTCGCCCTGCATCCTGGCCGTCAACCAGAACGGCCTCAACTTCCTCAGCAAGGACACCCACGTAGGTGTGGGGTATGGGGGGGGGGCTGCAGACAGGGGGTGTCCCCGCGTCCCCATCCCCTGCAGCCCTAATCCGGGCTGGCACAGAGCTGCGGAGCTGCCATCCCTCTCCCAGCACGATGGGGACCTCTAAACATTCGGCACCCCAACCCTTGCTCCTCCTGCACCCGCTGGCTCCCCGGGGACTCAGGTGCCCCAGGCAGCGGGGAGCAAAGTGGGGGACCTCGGGGCCACCTCCCCTCTTGTGTCCGTGTCCCCCCCCCCCCCCCCAAATTGCTTTCCCCCAGGAGCCGGTGGCCAAATTCTCGCTGAAGGAGATCCAGGCGACGCGGACGCGGCGGCCGACGGCCGGCTCCAGCTACCCCTACGTGGAGATCACGGTGGGGGAGCTGCTGGCGCAGGGCGTCACCCAGCTGCAGCTGGAGCAGGTAGGGGCACCCCGGGGACACCCCCGGGTGTGTGCGTGTGTGTGGGGGGAGGACGACACGGCTGATATGGGGGTGTTCCCGCGTGCCCCACGGCCGTGTCCCCCCCCCCCCCACACCCGCAGGGCCTGGAGCTGTGCCGCGTGGTGGCCGCGCACGTGGAGAGGCTGCTGGGCGCGCGGGAGAAGAGGCTGACGCTGCCGCCCAGCGAGATCACGCTGCTCTGAGCCGCCCCGCCGGATGGTCCCGGGGGGGCTTGAGGGGTTTGGGGTGTGTGTGGGGGGGTCCCCGAGGCTGCTGACCCCCCCACACACCTCCCCCCGTTGTCCCCCTCCGGGGGCTGTGACCCCCAAGGATTTCATACAAGGCCGCCACGCTCGGACCGCCTGTGTCTGTGCTCTGTGCTGCGCTCGCTGACGCTGGGGGTGCTGAATGCGGACCCCTCGGCCCCCCCAACCCCCCCCAATTCCTTCCAGCCCCCCCTGAACCCCCCTAATCCCCCTTCAGCCCCCCTGAGCCCTCCCTAATCCCCTCAGCCCCTCCTGATCCCCCTTCCCCTGGGCCCCCAGGCCCCTATCAACCCCCCTTACCCCCCCCCCAGCTCCTCTCAGCCCCCCCAGCCACCCTCAGCCCCCCTGATGCCCCCCAGCCCCCCTGAGCCCACCCAATCCCCCTCCAGCCCCCCCATTCCCTCCCTAGTCCCCCCAAACCCCCTCAGCCCCTCCTGTTGCCCCTTCCCCCTGCTCCCCCTCAGCCCCTCTCAGACCCCCGATCCCCCCCCAGGTCCTCCCCAGCGCCCCCCAATCCCCCCCAATCTCCCCCTAATCCCCCTCACAATCCCCCCCAGCTCCCCCTAATCCCCTCGATCCCCCCCCGACCCTCCTCAGCCCCCTGGTCCCCCCAATCCCCCTGATCCCCCCCCAGCCCCTCTGAGCCCCCCCAGGTCCTCCCCCGCCCCCCTCAGCCCCCCTGATTCCCCCTAATCCCCCCAGCCCCCCTAATCTCCCCCTAATCCCCCCTCCAGTTCCCCCTAATCCCCCGATCCCCCCCAACCCTCCTCAGCCCCCCAGTCCCCCCCAATCCCCCTGATCCACCCTTCAGCCTCCCCAGACCCCCCCAATTCCCCCTAATCCCCCCTAATCCCCCCTCCAGTTCCCCCTAATCCCCCCACTCCCCCCCACCCCTCCTCAGCCCCCCAGTCCCCCCGAATCCCCCTCGCCCCTCCAGTTCCCCCTAACCCCCCTGCCCCCCCCCCAGCCCCAGCCCTGCCTCAGTTTCCCCTCCCTCCCTCCCCCCCCCTCAGGGGGCGGGCGCTCCCCTCAGGCACCTCCGCGGCCACCCCAACCCCCTCACCCCCCCCCCCCATCCCTCCCCTCCTCCGTGCCCGCGAGGCCCCCTCCCGCGCCGCCCAATCACCCTCCGCCTCTCCCCTCTCCCTCCCTCCCCCCCCGCCGCCTCGCGGCCAATCGCCTCCCACCCCTCGGCGCGGGGGCGGGGCGGCGCGCGAAGCCGCGTCGGCGTGAGGGCGGAAGAAGGGCGGAGCCTGCGGCAGGCAGGCAGGGAGCGGCGGGGAGGGAGGGAAGGGGGACGGCGGCGTCGTTGGCCGCGCGTGCGCATGCGCGGGGCGGGGCGCGGGGGGGGGCGGGGCGCGGCGGCGGTGCCGGCGCGGTGGGCGGGGCCCCGCGGCGGCCCGGGGATGTCGGGCGGGCGGCTGGTGACGTAGGCGCCGCTCGCGCCGCGGGAACGGCTGCGCGAGACCCCCGGGGCCCGCCGCCGCCCCTCCCCCCTCCGGTACCGGCACCCCCCTCCCCCCCCTCTCCCTCACCGGCCCCGGTGTCCCCGGCCCCGGCCCCGGCCCCGGGCCCCTCCGCCATGGGAGCGGGCAGGGCGCCGCGCCGCGCCGGGGCCGCCGCTGGGCATGTGCCAGGCTCGGCCGCCGCCGCCGCCTGAGCTTGCCCGGTAACCGGGAGCTGCGGCCGAACCGCCTTCCCTCCCCCCTCCCCCCCCCTCACCCCGTGCCGTCGCCGTTTCGTCGTCGCAGTCACCGCAGCCGTTACCGCCGTTACCGCCGCCGTCGCCGCCCCGGGCAAAGCCGTGAGTTGGGCGTCCCGGATTGCCTGGGGGAGGGGTGTGGGCTGCCTTAATCCTTCCGGTAACCCCCCGGTAACCCCCGGGACCCCCCCGGGACCCCCTCCGGCACCGCTGGTAACCCCCCCGTGCACCCGGTACCACCTCCCCAGACCCCCTGATACCTTCCGGTAACCCCCGTGTACCTCCCGGTAACCCCCGTATATCCCCCGTACCCTCCGGTAACCCCCCCTATGCCCCCGGTACCAACCCCCAGACTCCCTAATACACCCCGGTGACCCCCTATACCCCCCCGGTAACCCCCCCATACCCCCGGTACCACCCCCCACAGACCCCCTATACCTCCCGGTAACCCCCCCCATACCCTCCGGTACCGCACCCCGTACCCCCCGGTACACTCCCTATGCTCCCGGTAACCCCCCCCCATACCCCCGTATCCCTCAGTAACTCCCCCATGTGGCCTGGTACCCCCCCCCATACTCCCAGTGCCCCTCCCAGTACCCCCCAGTAACCCCCCCGGTACCCTCCCGGTGCCCCCCCACCCCACAGAACCCAGCCCGGGGGGCCACCGGCCCTTACCGGCAGAAGGCCCTGTAGGCCTGGTCCATGTAAGGGACACCGGGAGGGACTGGGGGGACACCGGGGGACACCGGGGGGGCGCGAACCGTCCCTGTTCCCCCCGCTGACGCCCCGTGGGTGCTCTCCCGGCAGGGCGGCGGGTGCCATGAGCAGCGGCTGCGCGTCCCCCGCGGCAGCAGCGGGGCGGTGACGGAGCGCGGGGCCCGCCGAGGCGCGATGGCCGGCAGCGGCTACACGGACCTGCGGGAGAAGCTCAAGTCCATGATGCCTTACCGGGACAACCCCAAGGGGCCGCGGGAGCCCGCCGAGCCCCCCCCTTACGAGCGCAAGCGGCGTTACCACGAGGACTCGGCCTCGGAGCCCAGCGACTACGAGGAGCAGCAGCAGCAGCAGAAGGAGGAGGAGGAGGAAGCCCGGAAAGTGAAGAGCGGCATCCGACAGCTTCGCCTCTTCAGCGCCGAGGAGTGCGCCAAGATCGAGGCCCGCATCGAGGACGTGGTGTCCAGGGCGGAGAAGGGGCTCTACAAGGAGCACACGGTGGACCGGGCGCCGCTGCGCAACAAGTATTTTTTCGGGGAGGGGTACACCTACGGGTCGCAGCTGCAGAGGCGAGGGCCCGGCCAGGAGCGCCTGTACCCGCGGGGGGAGGTCGACGCCATCCCCGAGTGGGTGCACGACCTGGTGATCAGGAAGCTGGTGGAGCACCGGGTGATCCCCGAGGGCTTCGTGAACAGCGCCGTGATCAACGACTACCAGCCGGGGGGCTGCATCGTCTCCCACGTGGACCCCATCCACATCTTCGAGAGGCCCATCGTCTCCGTGTCCTTCTTCAGCGACTCGGCGCTCTGCTTCGGCTGCAAGTTCCAGTTCAAGCCCATCAGGGTGTCGGAGCCCGTCCTCTTCCTGCCCGTCAAGAGGGGCAGCGTCACGGTGCTCAGGTAGCGCGCCGCCTCGCGGAACGCCCGTCCCGAGGCGCGTGGACGCGCGCGGGCCTTCGGCTCGGCTCCCTTGGCGGGGCACGCGGGGTCCCCGGGCGGCGGGAAGGGGCCGGGGGGTCCCCAGTGGGGATGGCGTTTTGGGGTGGTCCCACAAGGGGGAGATCGGATCCGGAGTCGCCTGCTGGTGGAGCTGGGATTCGGTGCCTTTCCCCCGAGCGGCCGCGGTTGGCATCGAGGCGCAAAATGGATCCCGCACCCGGGCTCTACCCTTAGCCCTCCCGACGTGACCCGAAGGGCAGGGAGGTGGCGCGAAGGGCCTCGTGCTCCCGGGCTGTCAGCGGGGAGCTCGGAGCCCTCACCTGCGGGACGGGACGGCGAGGACGCGGCGCGGACCCCGCGGGGGCTGTCCCCGGGGGAGCACGGCGGCGGCGACGCGTGCAGGGACGGCGCTCGCCCCCGTGGAGGTGAAACGACCTGCCCAAGGTCACGCCGCGAGCCGCTGCTACAGCCGGGCTCCGTGCTGGGAGCCGTCTCCTCCCTAACCCCCGTTGTCTCCCGGCGGGCGCACGGAGCCCGCGGGACGGGCGGCACGGCCCCGGGCAGCCCGCGTGCTCCTCGCTCCCGCGCTCGGAGGGCCGGTGCCGGGGCTGCCGGCCCTCGTCAGCACATCGTGAGCCTCGTCCCCGCGTCCTGAAGGTCAGAGTGCTCGCCGCCAGGAGCGGGGATGGCCCGGGCTCTGCCAACAGCGCTCAGAACTACCAACTTTTTTTTTTTTTTTTAATTTGGGACCGGCGAACGTCCCCAGGCGGGTTTCAGGGCTCCCTGCTCGTAACACAACCCCGCGCCTTGGCTCGCAAAGCGATTGCCGCAGGGCGCAGGAAGGAATTTCCACCTCCCCCCCCGCCCGCCAGCCACAGGCGTCGCGCTGGTGACCGGGGTGTCGGTAATAACGGCCGGGATCTCACGGAGCTTTTATCCGGGGAAAGCTGCGCAAACATTAACCAGTGCCCCCCCCCAGCGTTAGGTAACTCAGCCGGATCGAGCGAGGCTGCGGGAGGATCCGCCAGCAGGGAAGGCTCTCCCGAGGCTAAAGACGTTTTCTTATTCCCTGGGGAGCGTGGCCGGGGCAGGGAGGGTGCAGGAGAAGGGCAGAGGTCGGAGTGATTTTTCCCGGAGCGGCGCTGGGAGGGAGCCATCGCGGCGCGTCCGCTTACCGCGAGGCCGGACGCGGGCAGCAAAACTTTCTGCCTTAATTTTTCCTGCCGGCGAAGCGAGCCCCCGCGATGCCCGGGGTAAACGGCTGTCCTCCCTTTCGTAGCCGGGGCTCGTTCCTGAGGACGGGGAGAGCGTTTTCGCGACCGAGCGCGCGCGTTCGGAACCGTCCTGCGGGGTCTGTCTGTAGTCGTAGCCAGAATCACCGGGAAAATGCTCAAATTCACATCCGAAGCGGGATCGGGGCTTAAGCGGTGGAGGATCGGCCCCTCGTGGGCTGAGGGAAAGGTGTTTTCCTCTGCTCCACGGCAAGCGAATCGCGGTTTCTTGTCCCCCAAAACTGCTGGGAAGGAGCTGGCTCGGGGTCCCCGGAGCAGTTCTGTGCCGTGCGGCTGCGCAGCCGGCGTGCCGTGGGTGCCGCCAGCAGGTCCCTGAAGCGCTCCTGCAAAGCAAACGAAGGTGTTTTGGTGCCTGCACGGAAAGGTTGGCTTCCTCGCCGCCCGAGGATGGCGTTCGCCAGCCTCACGCGGGGTTAGACGTTCAGAGGTTCTGCTTTCCAGCAAATAACAGCCCCTAAACCGGGGATTATTTCAATTTCGGGGATTATTTCCGTTCTGGCGCAGCGGTTAGCAGACACTTAGCACTCACTTAAGGGAGATTCTGCCAAGGCCGTGGGCCGGGGCTGCTGTGATCCAGGACTTGAGCAAACCTCCCGGCTCCCCTCTGACCCCAGAGCTCGGGGAAGGGACGGAGGATGTTGGGGAGATCTCGGGGTGCAGCTCCCGGCCCAGCTGGCGGCGGCGGTGAAGCCAGCTCCCCGAACTCGGCTTCCTCTCCTCCCAGCGAGCGGTTGCCGGAGGCAGTTGCCCTGGAGATAGGGAAACGGCGGAGATAGAAGCGGCATGCCTGTAATGTCTGGGATTCAAATGCTGCTGGGTCAGAGGCTGCTCCTGGCAGGCCTCCTTCCTGGGGAAGCCAGCGGAGCCACGCTCGCTTACGGTACCGTGTGGAAACCGGGAGGCTCGCAGGAAAGCCGCCGGGTTCCCCTTTTCCCCCCTCTTTCCCCGCCTCTCCCCATCCCACGCGCGTCCCGGTCCCCATCCCAGCTCTGTTCAAAATCCCCCTCGCGGCCTCGCAGCCGCCCCCCCGCCCCGCAGAGGGGCTTTCCCCGTGTCCTGCCCTCGACTCGATGCGCTTGCTTCAGGTTTTTCCCGGTGAGGCTCGGGGTTGCCGGTAAGCGCCTGGCGCGGGAGGGACGCTGCCGGTTAAACTTTGCAGCAGGCTGAAGCGTTTGCCGCGAGGCGAGGCGGGCCGGGCTGTTTGCGACCCCTGCACCGGCCTCAAACTCGAGCTGCGAAGCGTTGGCGTCTCCATCGAGGGGTTAGGGTCGCAAAGGCGCCCTCGCAAAGAGTTTCGGAGGAGGAACGGAGGCTCCCCTCGCCGCGTCCAGCAGGACAAAGGCTGAGCCGCCCGGAGGCCGCCCGCCCAGCCCCGCGCTCCTCCGGCAAGGTATTTTCTCTCCGTTTGCCTCCCTGGTGCAGGTTTGCCCTCGGAGGACCGGGGACCGGCCCCCTCTGCGGGTTGTGCCCCCCGGAGAAGCGGCCGGCGGTGGGCGTTTGCTTCCACCTCCGCGCGCGCCGGCCGGGCCGAGAGGAAATGGCAGCGCCGAGCCGGGCTGCGCTAAGACCTCGGTGCCATCAGCTTCCTGTAGGTGCTTGCTGGCAGGACCACGTCTGTGAGTTTGGTATTTTTTTTTCCCCTGTTTTAAAAAAAAAAGAAAGGAATTTGATAAGCATCAATCAGCAGGAGCGCTGCGGAGGAGATGGAGGATTGGCCCGTCTGCCGGGGAGCGGGGTTTTGACGAATGGTTAGGCTGGGAAAATTAAAAAAAAAAAAAAAAAGGGGGGGGGGGGAAATCTGGGTGAGGGGTGCAAAGCCCCGCAGCACGGAATGGATCTGGGCACCTGGTGGGCTTGGGTTTAATTACCGAGCGTCGTGTCTCCGCGCCTGGGGTTGGGGGCCAGCAAGGCTGCAGTTAAGCAGAGGAGTGAACCCTCCCAGGTAACGTCTGCGGAGCTCTGCGAGCCCGAAAGCGGGCGGGTTTTCCTTCTGGCACCGGCGGGCGCTCCGAGGAGAGAGCAGGCCCGCTCCCCCGCCGCTTGTAGTAGCGGTGGGAACGCGGCGATGTTCGCCTCGTGCTGTCCAGAGGCAATGCCTGGTGGCAGCGCCCTCAGCCCCGCTGCTCAGAGCCTCTGGAGGCCGAACCTGCTTTGTTCCCAGCTGGAGGGGTGGCTCCGCGGCCGCCGGGCTTGGGCGCTTTCCCAGGAAAGCCTGATCCCGAGGAAAAGGCTCTGCCTGCCGCGGAGAACTTCTGCCCACGCCGGCAGCCACGAGGGCCTCCTTTCTGGTGATACCTGTACAAAAAAACACCCTGCTTTCGGTTATAGGGGGGGTCGGGGAAGAAAAAGTAAAAAAAAAGAGGCTCGGGGAGGAGGTGTGGGGTGTCGGAAGCCCCAGCAGGTGAGCTGGGTGGCAGCTGGGCTGCTTCGAGCAGCCTGCGGGTGGCATCCAGCCTCCCCTCGGCCCTCTGAAAAATGCTCCGGGCCGGACGCGTGATGCTCGGGTGTTGCCGGCAGTTCAGGGCTTTCTTCGCCACGTTACCCCTCGGCGCTTTGGTTTCGTCGGCTGGGCAAAAAACGAAATCCCCGGGTGCGCCGCTGATGTCCTCGTGGGTGTTTCGTTCCAGCGTCTGTCCCTCGGCTGTCACCGGGACGTGGGAAGGGCAGGGAGCGGGTGAGAAATTGGTGCTGGCACCAAGCAGGACAACTGAGAAATAACCTTACCCTGTTCCTGACCGGTTCCTGCACCCGCCCCATGCTGGAGGGCCGTGCAGGGCCCCCCTCGGGCCATGGCGAGGTGCAAGCTGAGCTCTCCCTCCCCGTTGTGGCATCGGGGCTGCCTGGTGGGTCCCCGTTAGGGCTGAGGGCTGTTGTTTGGGGCCGTCCCCCTGCACCTGGGGCCGCCAGCTCTGCTTAAGGTGCTGGAAAGCGAGCTGGGAAATGAGTTCTTCTCTGGGGAGGGGGAGAGGCCGGGCTGACGTCTCGTGATGGAGGGCGCAGGTCTTGGAGCAGACCTCCTCCCCGCGTTCGGGGTGAGGATGTGCCGAGCCGAATGTTAACGTGGGTGACATTAATGAGTCCGCTGGAGCTTGACGCGGAGATTCCTGGAACATAACGGAGCATTATTACAGCCCCTTTGCATAACGCTGCCTTGTTCCGCGGCGCCCTGAAGGGCGGGGGGGGGCGGCCAGCAGCCCCTCTCCCCACCGGTCAGGCCTCAGGCTCTGAGCTCCCTCCTCAAAGCAGCCTTCAGGCGAGAGGTGTGCGCTTCCAGGCGAGCGGGTGGGTGATTTACCCAGATACAGGAAACCCCGTCCTGCCCCCGGAGGAGACCCGCGTGTGCGTGACGTGTTGTTCCCCGAGCATCCCGAATTCGCGGGCTGCTGAAGCCTGGTGGCGGGGAGCGCGGGCAGTGGCTCCCCGGCCGTGCCGGCGGGCAGAGGGAGAGCAGCGGGAGCTGAGGCTCCTCCGAGGGAAGGAGCCGCCAGAGGAAATGCTGAGCTCGGTCTCCGGCATCCCACATGAAACGCGTGCGAGGCAGGGCGTGCTGCGGCTGCCTTGGAAGCGTAAACCCCTGCCCCTGGGAAGCGCCGCCGTGGCCTCTGGCACCGCTTCGCGGATCCGCGGGCGCGTGGGTCCCGCTCCTGGGGAGGCTCCGTGAGCTCTGCGCGGGGTTAACCCAGGGCGGGGGCGCGCTGGCTCCCTGCGACCCGAGCAGCCTTCGCCCCGACGCCTTCCTGCCCTTGTCAGCCATTTCGGGAGGCGTTTCGCTTCTCCTTCCCCGCGCCGGACTACAACTTGAAGTATTGAAGCCATCCCCTACACCAAAACGCTCTCCTGCCAACGACGGCTGCGGCGCGGTGACGGAGCGGTGAGCCTCGCGCGCTCCGTGCTGGCCCAAGCCGCTGCCTTGCCTCGTGAGCCGCATGGCGCGGAGGTTTTAGGAGCCCAGCTTGGTTCGCAGCCTGCTTCGGAGGGTCGCCGGGGCTGCGGCGGGTCGTACCGTGACCGAGGAGCGGAGGAGAGGGTGAGGCTGCTGAGCACGAGCGAGTGTCCCGTGCCCGGGTGGTGGGGACGAGGCGCTCAACTCCCGGGGCATCAGGCGCTTGGTCTGCACCCCTCCTCCCCTGACACACCGAATCGGTGCCAAAGCCCACCTGCGAGCGCTGGGAGAGGCTCCGGCAGCAGGCTCTTCCCGTCCGTGGACGCGTCCGGGTGTGCCGCGTGTCTCAGCGGTGATAGATGGCTTTTTCTCGGGACCCGTGCGAGAAAGCGACGTGGTGATTTTTCTTCTGCTGTGAGCTGATCTCTTGATAAAGCTCCCGTAAACAAATTAGCTGAATTTACGCTCCGTAAACTCATTTTCAACGCGACTTATTTCGCGATGTTGCGGCAGGTGGCCTTTTCTCTGGCGTATGCTAAAAAAAAAAATTGAGTCAAAATTAAAAAAAAAAAAAAAAAGGCCTGACTGCTACTATTTTCTCAAAGTTTCTTCTTTTATGGCAGTTTAGCTGGGGAACGGGGTGTTTGGAGGAGGAATTCATGGTGGAAGTTGGGAACGGATTGGCCAAAGTTTGTTGTTGCAGCCACGTTGTGCCTCTGCCCGTAGTCTTTCTCACAGTGGCTTTCTGTTTCTGTTGTCAGCGGATACGCAGCCGACGAAATTACACACTGTATTCGACCGCAGGACATCAAGGAGAGGAGAGCCGTCATCATCCTTCGGAAGTAAGTGTCGGAGCCCTCTGGACAGTAAGGCAGCCTCCGGTCTGTTGGTGTGATTTTCAAGGTGCTTTTAAAGCAACGCTTTTAACAACAACAACAAAAAAGCCGTGCTTGTTAACACGCTGAGTCGATCTTAAATCTTCTAGGTCTCACTCTGCCCGTTTGCAGGCACCGTTCCTGTCCGAGCACGTGGCTTTCGTTGGCTGCCCGGCTCCAGGCAGCTAGGATTTCAAACTCCTGTGCCCTGGGCTGCACGTCCAGGTGTCTGATCATACGACAGCCACGTGCAAAAGTTACCTGGGCAGCGCTTTGAAGCTGACGATGAAGAATCATCCGTAAAGCAGACAGGTTTCTTGGTAGCGTGGCTTTCATCTCCTGGGGAGAAGGGAGGAAGGCGCTGGCTTTGAGGGGAAGTGGATGCGGTGAATTTAGTGACCAGTTCATAGAGGTTGTCCTGGGAGCAGGGAAGCCGGGCTCTGTAAGTCGTGTCGTACGCTTCCCGTTCCAGAAGATAATTGCGGGGGAACCACCCCAAAGTCCCCGGTGTCACCTTGTCCTGTACCCAGAAATGGCATTTCGTATCAGTTCCTTTTACTAGAGGACTAAAATACGTGTATGCACCACGCTGACCCACCTTTATCGGGCCTTAGAAGTTGTTAGCAGCAATTCCACCGTCAAGAAATGTTTGTAAGTGGAAATACACGTGGCTTTGGGTGCTGTTAACCCAGACAAAAGCGTGGCCATGATGGCAGGGCTGCGGCTGTGGCCCAGGCTGGCGCGAGGCTAGCGGGCAAGCGGTGTAGATCGGGAGTTGTGGAACTTCTGGGCAGCCTAGCTGGTTTCCAGACAGCCTGGTGATGCGAAGATATGGCACAAGGCCAGCAGCGCGGAGTCGGACATCTGGTTAGAGAGATCCGTGAGATGAAGGCAGGGAAACAGCAGCCCTGAGGCGTTAGCAGAGCCGGGGAGGCGGGATGAGATGCGGCGGGCGATAGGGTGGGATGAGGGGAAGGGAGGGGAGAGCCAAACCACCGGGCTGTTGGCATGTTAGGTGAGTGGTGAGGTGACTGCGAGGAGAGCCCGAGGGTGGCTGCCTTCCAATCGTTGGTTACTGCACCAACAAAAAGCCGTGCGAGTGCTGATGAGCACCGTGGGAGGCGTCTCCAGACCCTGCAGGGGGAGAGAGCTGGGCTCTGGCTGCTTTAGTCGGGCTTTGGGGCAGAGAAGCTGCCTGTCCTAGGCTGCCTTTTCCAAGGAACTGCTCCGCAGACTTGGCCGAATGAACTAAAGCTGCCCGAGCTGGCGCAGATGTACGACTCCCTGTTCAACCTGCCTCTTACCCTCATCAGCCCCCGTAAGCTGCGGGCGCTGAGTTATCTCACTTTGGCCTGACAGCCCTCGGAAAGCAGCCAGGCGAGCGTCCAGCTCTCCAGGACGTACCTGGCCGACCCGGTGCCTCCCTGCTGAGCAGACGAGGCCGTTAGCTCCCGGCAGAGCCGACTGCCCGCGTTTGCCCCGGCGTCCTTCTGCGGCAGCCGGTCCGGCTGTCCTCCCCGCGGGGGCCCGAGTCGCTTAGCGTTAGGGCGGCAGTGACCGCCCCGTCATACGCAGACAGCGATGACTTGCCTGGCGAGCTGAAGGAAACCACAACGGGATCTTCCTACGAGCAGAGCGGAAACCCCCCGGGGGTTATTTCTGTGTGATCTCCGTAGGGCTGAGCAGCCCCGGCGAATACACGGCCGTTGCCTGTTAGTGCACCCTTTGGTGGACCTTTCCCCGCGCTCGCAGCCCCCGGAGCAGCTAGTGCTGCAGCGAGTGCCCGGATCGTGCAGCTCGTGCAGGCTGAAGCAGCGAGTTACGCAAGCGGGAAGACAGCCAGCCGCTTCTGCTGGCACGCGAAGTTTGGGAGCAGCCCCTGACCTCGTGAAACTCGCCGTCTCCTCCTTGCTGGTGAGAGGCAGCCCGCAGCTTTCCAGAGGGCTCAGATACCCCACGGTCACGTCACGGAGCAGTATAAAAGCTGCATCCAGGAGCTGGGATATTTGGCTCCGAACAGGCTGCCAGAGCGTGCTGGGCCCCAGACGTTAAGAGTCTGGATCCGTTCTTGCCTCCGCTCCGGGCACGTGGCTCTGGAGGCGGTTTTTGCTGGCAGCGGCAGGACGAAGCCGTGCGTGCCGGAGAAGTGGCTGGCTTTCTCGGCACGCCTGAGAGCGGCGCGGTTACCAAGTAGGTCAGGAGCACTGGAGAGCTGCAGCGTGATGGCATTTACGGTGTTTCCTGCGCCGCGGGGCTGCGGGGAGCCGGCGAGGTTTGGGAGCGCTCTGAGCGAGAGGCGGGCGGGCGGGGGAAGGAGCGATGCTCTGAATTTCCTGAGCTGCTGCCAGAGGTAAGGTGGGAGGTGGGGGGAGAAGTGAGACCTCCTCAAGCGGGGCTTGAAAGTCATTTTACAGGGCTTATGCAGCCATTTGTACTTAGCTGTTTGTGAGCTGTCGCACTGGGGAGTTATTTTATTCAGCTTGGACTTTGCTGGGTGATTTGCTTTCCGTTTTGGTGTAGCCCCTCCTAGTACCTGCTCCTGCAGCTCATATCCACGTCGCTCTGCGGTGACGGGGCGTGGCTGGTGCTCTCTGACCCTTGCAGTGCATTTAGTGGGTTTTTAATTGTAGGCCTCTGGTTATTATATTTGAAATACATTTAAACCTCCCGAGGTGTCCAGGGCAGGATCCGCAACGCTTTTGGTGCTTCGGCTGGCCTGGCTCCAGTCCCGGAGCTGCAAACAGCTCAGGATGGCTTTGCAGACTAGTGCAGGCTCCAGCCTGGCAGCAGCTGCCTCAAAAACCTGCCTCAAAAGCTGAAGCTCCCCACCAGGGGACACGTAGTGATTCTCCCCTTTCTTTCACCCAGCCCCCTTTGGTATTCATCCCCAGTCCTGGGGAGCGAGGCAGCAGGAGCAACGTCAGAGTGCCTTTCTGTCCGGAAACGTGCACAGATCCTCCTGAAACTGGCACTCTGGAGCCCTGGCACCACCTTTTAGCACGCTTTGCCCGTTCTTAGGCTTCGGTCTGTTTTGAAACTGACTTCGGCAGTGCTTCTAAGTGGTGACCAGTAACTACGCTGCACTGGGAGATGGTGACGGCACCGTCGTACGGCACCACGGTGCCACTGGTGCCATGCAGCCCGCTGCCTCTCCGTGCGTGCTGCAAGCTGCTGCTGCAGCCGTGCCCGGGCAGCAGCGGTGGCAGCTCTGCTCGGAGCTCTGCTCGCTCTCTGCTGGAGCTCCAGCGGTGCTGTTGCAGCGTGACCAAGACTGCTGTGCCGCTGCAAGGGATGCGGCGCAGCTGCTGTTTGCCAACCCCACTTCTGACTCGAGCATGAGTCGAAGCGCTAAAGCTCTTAGTCAAGCCGAGAAATGCCCGACCCCACGAAGTCTCTGAGAGAGGAGGGAGTTTCCAGACAGAAGCGGTTATTGCTGGTGGAGGCGGTGATGGATTTCTCGGTGCATGTCCCAGGTGGCTTAACTGGAGCTGCAAGTTGTTGAGGAGTCACTGTGATTTCATGGGGTTTCACGGGGAGCCCAGCACCTCTGCTCAATACCCTGTCACTGGGATTGCAGCGAGCACAGCACCTTTCCTGTCCTCCCAGAATCACCTCGTGGCTACACTGACCCCTAAACCTTTCTCTGTCTTCTGACCAGTTCAGTAAAGGTTAAAAATTAAAGCATCAAGTGCAAGAGAACTGCAGCTTGTTCTGCCTTTGAGTGTAACAACCCTGACCCTCTTCTGGAGCTGTGCGGCTGGGATCGAGGGTTCTGCTTCAGTGCATCTAGGACAAGCGTCTCGTGCAGCCTGCTACCGATCCTGTAGAAACTCCTCGCAAATTCTTTTTTTTTTTTTTTTTAATTCGCAGAACAAGACTAGATGCACCTCGACTGGAAACGAAATCGCTGAGTAGCTCTGTGTTGTCACCAGGTTACACCTCCGACCGCCTGTCGGGGAACAACAGGGACCAGATCCTGAAACCCAAGCGGTCCCATCGCAAAGCAGACCCCGATGCTGCTCACAGGTAGGTTGGGCTCTCCTAAGAGCAAGGAGCTGGTCAGTGAATGTCTGAGGCTCCCGGCCTCTGATGAGAGAGGCTGCACGGCGCACTTGAAGCATCCTGGTTTGCACCTCTTTGCCAGGTGCTTCCTGTGGCACGCAGATCTGTTTTATCAGACCACGTTGCTTTATACGTTCCTCCGAGGCTTGCGGAGGCTAAGCTCCGGCTGTAAGCAGCTTACATTGTTTATCCTGTGAGTGGCATAATGAAGAAGCAATAGATTTGGCTGGCTCTTGATAATGCAGTCATTCAGAACAATAGTTTCCCTGCAGCTAATTATTTTTGACCTCTATTGCCGAGCAACCTGCGCGGCTGTGTTAAAGTACATTATGAAAGTAGTCTTTGGAGAGAACGTGAGAACCGGGAAGGGCGAAGGACTCCCTGGGAAGCTTCTTAGATCTGTTTTGGTTCCAGGGCTGTGTGTATTTGTGTGTGTGCGTGCAACCAGACTGTGTGGGTGCATAAGCCTGACCTGCAAGAGAGCTCCTTGCTGAGGTTGCAGACAGCTTGAGCTCTGCAGCAAGGCTCCCCTTAAACACCACCTTGCTCACGCGTATGTACTGATAGCCAGGAGTGATAGCCGGCCTGCCAGCTGTCATTTCTGCCGTTCTCTAACTCTGAAGCCTCCCAGGAATTGATAGGGCACTCTCTGCACGTTGTGCAAAACCCAAAGGTGGTGGGGCTCGGCTGCTGTGAAGTCGCAGCCCGTGTTTCAACCTGTCCTGGTGAAGGAGGAGGGCGGGGATGGCGTGTTTATGAGCAGCGTTCATTCACCAGTGCTCGGGGTGACTGGGCACGCTGATCACGAAGCGAAGCGAGCCTGCAGAGGAAGGCTTACCTCGGAGCCTGCAGCGGGCTGCGTGTGATCAGAGGAGGGGCCGTGCAGGGCAAGCCTGCAGACTGGTGAAAGCCTGCCGCGGAGAAGACACACGTTAACAGAGAGCAGGCTCAGCACAGACCCCTGCGGCAGATGGGTGTCAAAAACATGGTTTTCTCTTCCTTTGGCCTAAAAGACTCCGGCATAACGTAGGTAAATAGCAGAGGCGGCAGCATCTGTCAGAGGAACTCGGTTGCCACCTAGGATAAAATGAACTAGGATAAAATCCTGCCAGCGTGGCCCTGCCGTGAGCTGATCGCAGGTGAGAGCAGGGGCAGCTTTCTGCAAGAACTGACTGCACGAACGCTGGAGAGAGCAGCAGGAGGGCACAGGAGCTTGGAGCTGTGGTTTAATCCTGCACCACGAGTCTCCTCATAGCTCCTCTGTAGGGCACACAGGCCCCTCTGCCCAGGGGGCTACGGGCTGCACCTAAAGAGGGGCGGCCAGGCCGTTTGGAAGTGTGCACGGTGGAGGTGGAGACCAAAGCTGGCCATGCGAAGGTGCAGGGCTTGCGCCATTCAAAGCGAAGTTCTCAGCCTTGCCGTGGGATGTGCAGCTTGGCGATCTGTTCCTGCTCTGCCGAGAGCCCAGAGCGTAGCACCGGGAGAGCAGCGTGGAAAAAGTCACTCACGTTGCTCAAAGTATGCAGAAACCCAGATGGTGTCCACACAAGGAGTGCTTAAATCCCGTTACGGCCGCGTTCTCACTCCCTCTCTCCCTCCCTCCCCCTCTCTCTCTCCATAGGCCACGGATTCTAGAAATGGATAAAGAGGAGAACAGGCGCTCGGTCCTCTTACCAAAACATAGGAGACGGAGCAACTTCAGCTCCGAGAACTATTGGCGAAGGTCTTACGAGTACACGGAGGACTGTGATGAGGAGGAGGAGGACGGCAGCCCGGCCAGGAAAGTTAAAATGAGGCGACACTGAGGAATGCACTTTCCGGGCTCGTGGAGCTGATGAGATTGGCCTCCAGTCTGTGAAAACTTTCTCCTCCCTCTGGCTATCTTCCATCTAGCTTCAGTTTTGGTTTTTCCTTTCAGGCTGAAGAGTAAACAGGAAGGATCTAGCGATTTGTTTTTATGAATGGAGGAATGCTGAGACGTATGTAAGGATGGAACATGTCCAGTGCACATGGTGTCCTGAGTCATGGGTCAAACGGGCATCTCTCCCTTAGGAAGCAGATAGAGTTATGCCAGGCTGTCTGTTGGGATTTCTTTTGAAAACACCAAAAAGTTTAACTGTTTTCGTTGCGCAAGATTCAAGAATTGTATTTTTGGTTTTGTTTTTTTTTTTTTTGCTTTAACTTCCTTTCCAAATGTTCTAAATATGATGTTAGACCCCAGGAGCTGAAATTCTCTGTGGTGGCCTCGTATTCCTTGCTTCACCAAAGGGCTCCTTGGTCTGCTGTTACCTAGTTGTCGTTGGGTTGTGTTTTAAGAGTGTGCCCTGCAGTAACTGGAAGTTTGGAGCTTTGCAGACCCCTCTTACTGCGTTGATTACAAAGGGTTTAGGACGTTTGTGTTGCACTTTAGTACCAGTTTTAAATGCCGTAGGTTTTCTTTCCGGTCCCTCTTCCCAAGCCAGCTTGGGCTCACAGCCTCGTGTCCCCGGGCTGCCCTCTCCGAGAAGAATGTGCTTACCCCTGGCTTCACAGCGCTGGCCTGACCGGCGATGTATTTTGGTTGAGGAGGGAGGAAACGGGGCTGATTTCACTGAGGCCAGGCCGGCATCGCCCTGAGGTCCGTGTTGGAGCCCGGGGGCTGCAGCATCAGCACCGAATACCTGCTGCTTTCCGGGCACGGCAAAGAGAAGCGGGTGAGGGCTGTGCTTGTGAGGATGCCGGGCTTGGGGGGCCCCCCTGAGAAAAGCTGTCCTCCGCCTCCTGGCAGCGTGGCGGGCTGGTTTTAACATCCTGCCCTTGCTGGGTGGAGGGAGAGGAGCCGGCAGGGCACCCCGTGCCGAGGGCAGGGGCCGATACGGGGCCGCGGGGGAGCTGGGCACCTCGGCTGCGGTCCGTCCCCTCCGAGGCTGGCTCTGGGAGCGGGGACGCTGCCGGGTCAGTGCGTTCATCAGAAATACCCACCGATGCCCTGCTCGTCCCGCTGCGTGTCCCTGGGGCAGGGAGTTTGTGGCTGCCAGGGGAAATGCTGAGCAGCAGCAGGCGTTTGGCCGCGAGGAGGTCACGCGAGGAGGTCTGCCTTCTTCCTCGTCTTCTCCCAGCTGGTTCGCGTTCGCCCAGCCTGAAGCCTGAGCGCCTTCCAAGTTTGGGGCCCAACACCGTATTTAGAACCCCTACTTTTAAGGAACTTCCTCCGATTGATTCTTTGAACCCAAGTGTTGGCAGTCGTAAGGAGTAGTCTTATTTTTAAATTTTTACCGCTTTGCCCTCCCTCAAACTGTAGTTTTCCTTAGTGTCGTGTCCCCCACACTTCATGGTCTGCACGCTTGGCAATAAAAAGATGTAATATATTTTGAAACCCGTTTGCTGCTGTCTTGAGGAGCTCCCAGTCAAAAAAAAAAAAAAAAACAACAAAAAACGGGCGCTGTTCCTTAGCAATCGAGCATGTTTGCTGACATCTGGGTCTCGGTGTCCTTTTCCTTCCCTGCTGACTCGTGCAGCTCCTGCCGCTCGCCCGTCCTTGGGGTTACCGCTGGGGCTGGGTCCAGCAGCCACACCAGTGCCCAGGGGATCGCTGCCGCCTTCAGCATCGCGCTGACCTGCGGGAGGTTTCCTAGGCAGGCCCCAGCTGCCCGTCCTCGGTTCTCTTGATCCCATCGCCTTCCCGGTGAGAGCTCCCGGCGGCTTGGTGTGGAGGTGCAAGAACAGCCTCGTGGCCAGCCTTTGAAGGCGCCTCTTGTCTGCCCAGAGATCTGAAAGTTCATGCTTCTGCTGCTTCTGAAACCACTGAGAAGCTGTTATCAGACCACACTGAGCATTTGAAGCAGCGTTCCTTGCCTTCCTAGCTTGCTGCAGAGAATCCAGGCCAGCTCTTGGCTACAAACCCCCGTTCTGGGAAAGCTTGGCGTTCCCCGACAGCAAAACAGCGTGCAGGGAGCAGCCATCCCTTCTCCTCTTCACTGCTGGCATCTGCGAGCGTCTTCAGCAAGCTAGAGACCTGCCTGCAGGATGCCTGGGAATGGCTGTTCCCAATTCTTTTCGGAATTCACCCTGGACGTGCCCCGTGCCCTCCGCGGGCGTTAGGCTGTGCTGCTCGTGCTGCCGGCGGTGGCTGCGGTGAGGCAGAGCAGCTCTGCTCCCTCGCCCGAGGTCCCCGCTCTGCGCAGCCTGCTGTCCCCCCTCCCCATTTTACGCCTACCTCTCCGACACGGATGCCGTACTCCGGTGTCTCAGCTCACAACGAAGGCAACCCGCCTCGCCGGGGCTCCTTCCCAAAGCGGCAGGAGTGCCGTGACTCCCGTGGGACAAGGTATGTCCTCTGAAGGCTGGACAAGGCACCCCGAGGTCTTGCCTCGTCACCTCATCCCAGTCCTCGTGCGGTCTGCACGCGCGCGGGCAGCCCTCCTGTCCCCTCGGGTTCTGGTGTTCCTGCACGCCGCCTCCGGGAGCTCTGCCCTCCTGTTCCCCCCCCAACCCCAGGTCTGTGCCGTGGGTCTGAGCTGGCAGCTGGCGCTGGAGGGCCGGGGAGCTCCTCGCCGGAGTCGCTCCCCTGCTCCGTTCCGCTTTGAGCCTCCAAGCTGCCTGCTTGGGGCTCCAACACCGCCCGTCTGACCCGTAGCATCTCGTGGGCAAGGAGTTCCCGGCGTGCGGGCGGCCCATCTCTCCCACTTGTACAGACATTTTATATACACACAGTTGTATATGTGTAGATACATGGTTTTTTAACTCTTTTGCACTGAACAACGTCGGGGTAAAACCTTGATCTGAAACCAGAAGACACATTTTTCACGCGGATCCAGATGTCTAGATCCCTTACTGTGACCTGTTTGGTAAAACTGGCTCAAAATGCTGCTGTGCCCACTCCTCTTCTCTGTCGTGGCTGCGTGCAGGCTTCGGGTCAGGCCGGCGGCGCGAGTCCGCTGCGGAGGACGGAGGGCAGCAAGCGCTGCTTTGGGGCTGCCTGCCCATAAAGAAGGAAAAATTTCTCCCCGTCCCCTCCGTGGGACGGGCTCGTTCCCTGGCCTGACCCCGTTGGCTTTATTGTCCTTGTCTGGCTCAGCGGTGCGGTCCGTGCTCCTCTCCATCCACCCGCAGCGTGTCGTTGTGCATCATGCCCGGCCCCGGCAATACGGCTGCGTGCGCCCTGACGGCCCCACACACCCCAAACCCACAGTCCCAGACCACGGGAACGCCTTTCCCGAGGAAGGGGAGGGAGCTGGGGGCTGCCCCCGCTTTTCTGCCGAGGGAGGAATTGGGGTTCGCTGCTCTTGCCTGCAGCTGGAGAAGACTCGGCGATCGGACTTCTTGCGTTGGTCGCGTGGGCTCGGCCCGTCCTCTGGAAGAGAAGGAGAGGCGGTTTGGTGGCAGGGAGAGGTGAGCTGGCCCGGGGACGGGGTGGCCGATCGGGGAGCAGGTCCCTGCCCGGCAGAGGCTGCCGGGAGCCCACGAACGGCCTCCAGCAGGGAAGCCCAGGTTGCCACCTCCAGCCCCGCGCTGGCCCAACCCTGACGCCGTCATCCCAGGAGGGGTGTTGGGACGCGGGGCTGCCAGCTCCCTCCTCCGGCCTCGGGGGTGTCCGAACCCCAACCTGAAGCTGGGAACGTCCTGGGGGGGGGGCTCGGAGCAAGGCCCCGAGGTCCAGACCCCCCCTCTTTGGTCTGCCCAACGCCTTCCCTTTCGTGGGGAGGAGAAACCTTGAGCTGAGAAGCGCGCCTCTGCTCCTTCCCACCCCCCTGCCCACACTTAATGTTCTGGCTGACTTTAATTTTTTTTTTTTTTTAAAGATTCTAATTTTTTTTGTTTTGTTTTGTTACAAATAAAAGAAAAATAAAAAACAAAGTGGCAATATTTTTTTCCGTAAGCTTTTCCTAGGAAAAAGCGTGGTTTGTAACAAAGTTGTACAGTTCTGAAGTTTGAGATACGAGAAGTACTGTGTGAAACGCTGTAAATGGAGCAGAGATTATTTTATGTACAGTCTGACGCGGGGGGAAAACTTTTAATTCTGGTCGATTCTTAGGAAGAATTTGGTTCTTCACTGTCAGGGTTTGGAATTTCATGGTTTCATTATTATTATTATTATTATTTTTTCTTGTATAGATTGCTGCATTAATTGAATAAAAGCAGAAAGCATCGCTGTGCCTGCCTGTGTGGTGCCGGGGGCGGGGGGGGGCGCAGCCGGGCTCGGTGCCTGACTGCAGGGTGAGGGAAACGCTTATAAATCCTAAATAAAGGGAGGCTCCGGCTCCGGGGGGATTTGCGTGCTGCCCCAGAAACTGGCACGGGGCTGCGGCGGGAGCTCCCATCCCGATTCTCCTGCTCTGGTTTGCTGTGGGGCAGGGGGCAAGCGGTGAAGATGTCCCCGTCCTTCTGGCCCTGCTGTGGGGTTGGGGAGCCGGGGTTGCCACCTTGGTGGCCGCGGCTCGGCCTCCCGTCGCCCCAGGGTGCTGCTTCGGCCTCGCTGGGGCCCCTCGCCCGCCCTGCCCTGCGCCTTCCTCCCGCAAGAGGGAGATGGGCGTGCGGGGACGGGATGGCTGGATGGGGCCTGCCATGGCGTCCTTCCTCCTCCTCGTCTTCCTCCTCCGCGGCCACGGCGAGCTGCTGCCTGGCCGGGTGCCCGCGGTGTCCCCGCGTGGGGCGCGTTGTGCTCCTCTCCATCGAGTCGTGGGGTCAGCCCGGTTCCCTGTCCGTCCGTCTGTCCTTCCTCGCCTCGGGAGCCCTTCGCAGGCGGGCTGCCAGGCTGGACGCTGACCCCCTGCTCGTCCCCAGCCCCATCCCAAAAGCTGCGGATCCCAAACTGCCCCTCGCCATGAGGGGTGACCCCAAGGAGGGGGCGAGGAAGGAAACCGAGGCAGGACGCCCCAGAGGAGGGCACGGCGGCCGTGTCCGCGCACCCAGCGTTAGTCAGCAGGGAGGGGACGCCCTGCCCTGCGTGGGGACGGGCGCTCGCCTGAGTCACCCGCACCGAGGGGCAGGGTGCTGGGGCCGGGCACCCCGAGTTCACTGTGGGGTGCTCCCCGTGCATCCCCACCCTATTGCTGGGGGCGCGTGGCCCCCGGTTGACACAGCCCGTGGCTGTGGGGCTGTGAAGCTGGGATTGGGCTGTGAAGCTGGGATGGGGCCCCAAGTTATGAGGCTGCCACAATTTATGGGGATCCCCACGTTATGGGACCCCAGGTTACGGGGATCCCCATGTTATGGGACCCCAGGTTACGGGGATCCCCACGTTATGGGACCCCAGGTTACGGGGATCCCCACGTTATGGGACCCCAGGTTACGGGGATCCCCACGTTATGGGACCCCAGGTTATGGGGATCCCCACGTTATGGGGCCACCCCGCAGCTCTGGGTCCCCATGGTGGGGATGATGCCTCGCAGCTCGGCTGCCCCATATGCGCTGGAGCCCTGTACCCACGACACCCCATGGCCAGGATGTGCACCCTCAGGCTACCCTCCCAGCCCTCCCAGCCCCACCCTGGCGCTCTGCGACCAAAAAACTAAGGAAAGAGTTAAAAAAAAAAAAGTATAGAAGTTGCTAGGGGATCGAACTACAACCCCCAGCATCCCCCGCGCGGGGGGGAGCGCACGCGCAACGCGGCCGGGCGGGGCGGCGCGGCGCCTTGTGTGAGAGCGGGCTCTGATTGGCGGCGGGAGCTGTCCGTCAGGGCCGCGTCCCGCCCCGCCCCGGCGGTGCCTGCCCGGGCTCGGCGCGCGGCGCTCGGCGGGCACCGGGACCGGGGGCGCCGGGGGGGGAGCGGGTCCGGCACCGGGAGCGGGACCGGCACCGGGAGCGGGACCGGGCCCGGCACTGCCCGCACCGGCCCCGGTAGTACCGGGATCCCCGGCCCCGGTAGCGCCGGCCCCGCCCGGTACCGGCCGCACCATGATGAAGTTTCGGTTCCGGCGGCAGGGCGCCGACCCGCACCGCGAGCGGCTCCGCCACGACCTGTTCGCCTTCAGCAAGGTGAGCCCCGGGCACGGGGGGCGGCGGCGGGAGGGGTGGGGGGGGGGGTGAGCACCGGGGGGCGTAGAGCCCTCGGGGGGGGCGGTAACGGGGTAACCGGGACCCCCCCGGGACCCCCCCGGGACCCCCCCGGGACCCCCCCGGAACCCCCCCGTCCAGCACGCAGGATGCGCCGCCCCCCCACCCCCCGGAGCCGTACACCGGGAGCGCGGAGCTCCGCGGCGGGGGCACCCCGGGGTGCTGGGGGGGGGGTGCTGGGGCACCCTTGGGTGCCGGTACCGCGGGCCCCCCCGGGGTACCGGCTCCGGGCACGCCGGTGTCCCGCCGTCCTCGGTGTTGGGGCACCCCCGTTGTGCCCCCCCCGCCCGCCCCGTCGGTACCGGGGTTCCCCGGACCAAGGGTTTTGGGGCTCCCCCCCCCCCCGCACCGTGCTGCCCCCGGAGCATCCCCGGTGCGGCCCCCCCAGCTCTCCGGTTACCCCCCCCCCCAGTGCTGCGGGGCGGGGGGGTCCCGGCCCGGCACCCCAAAGGGCTGCGGGGGGCTGGGGGAGGTCATAGCGGGGGGGTGACACCCCCCCAAAAACGTGCCCTGGGGGCTGCCCGGCACCCCAAAAGCGTGCCCCTTGAGGGGGGGGGGGCGCTTTGCGTCCCCCGCGTCCCCAAGCTGGGCATCGCCGTCCCGGTGTCACCGGGGTGGGACGGAGCCCCCCGGGGTGTCCCCCCGCTGTCCCCGCTGGTGCTGGGGCGGGGGGGGCGCAGCATGGGGGCACCCCCTCATCTTCAGCCCCGTGGTGCCGGGACGGGGCCGTTCCCAGCCCCGGTGACCCCATTGGGAACATCCCTGACCCCCCCGGGGATGAAGATCCTCACCCCCCCCCCCCCCAGCTTTGGGGTCCCCCCTTGCTTCCCGAGACCCCCCCCAGCCTCGCAGCGGGGTCTGCCCGGGGCTCAGGGTCCCCCCCCCGGCTCTGCCCCGAGCCCCCAACCCAGCCCTATTTTGGGCTGCGGGGCCGCATCCTGCGGGGGCCAGCACCCCGGGGCCAGCACCCCGGGCAGTCCATGCTCATGGGGTGGGGGGGCATCACCGGGGGGGGCTCGACGACGGAAACGCTGCCGGGAGCAGCCCCGCTCTCGCCGGCCCCATACCCCGGGCGGCTGCCTGCCCACCTGCCTCCCATTAAGATCTTGTTATTTTCTTTTTTTATTTAATTTTTTTTTTTCAACCCCCCCCCCCCCCTTCCTCTCAAGCTCCAAATCTGCCTCGGATTTGCTGTAATTCGGCCCAGAGCGCGCCTCGGCCGGCCGGAGCAGCCCCCCGCCGGATGCGGCCCCGCTGCCTGGCAGGAGGAAAGGATGCAAAAGGGGGGGTGTGGGGGGGGTGGGGGGCGTTTTTTTGGGGCGCCGGCGGGGTTTTGCTAAGGGGTTCCCAGCCGAGCACCCCGCTCGGGGCATCCCCGGGGCGCTGCAGCTCCGCGCCCCCCCCGGTTGGCTTTAGGGTGGCTGTCAGGGTGCGCAGCGCCTTTAGGGCGCGCGGGGATGGGGGACCGGGACCCGAACTGAAAACGGGGGGGGGGTGCAGGAAGGCAGAGGGGTGCCCGCACCCCCCCCGTGCTCCCAGCCCGGGGACCCTCGGGGGATCCCCGGCCGTGCCCCCCCGGCGGCGGCGGGTGCAAAAAGCCGCCCCGCGGCGCCTCTCGGCCGCCCCCAGACAAAGGCAGCGGGGCCGGGATCCGGGCTGGCTCCAGCGGCCTCGCCGGCGTTTTGATGGGGCGGCCGCCGGGGTGGGTGCGGATGGAGGGGTTGCTCCCCCGGGGGCGAGGGCGGCGGGTGTCCCTCCGCATCCCCGCCGCCGCCGGGAGCCCCTCCCGAAGACGGCGAGCCCGGGCACGCCGCCGCCGCCGTCCCCGGACTTCCTTGGGAAGGTGCCCGCGGGCGGCTCGCCGGGGCCGTCTCCGCTCCCAGGCGCTCGCAGGTCCCGCTCGCCTGGTTCTGCGCCGGCTCCTCGGGGAGGTGTCACGGACCGGGGGGGTCCCTTCTGCGGGATCGGGGCTCCCCCGGTGCCTCGGCGGGGTGGGGACGGGGGAGGTTTGGTTATTTATTTTTTGGGGGGGGGGGGGTTCAATGAGGCGGGGCGCGCACCCCACTAAAACATCGCCTGGGGCGCTGCGGGCACCGACGCGGCATGTCCTCGGCGCGGGGATGGGGCTGCAGCGCCCCGGTGCCGCCCCGCTGGGTGCTGGGGTGATGCTGCTGCTGGGGGGGGGGCTCGGGGCAAGCTGGGGGGGCTCCTCTCTGACCTCGCTGTCCCCGCAGACCGTGGAGCACGGCTTCCCCAGCCAGCCCAGCGCCCTGGCCTACGACCCCCGGCTGCGCGTGATGGCCATCGGCACCAAGGCGGGAGCGGTGAAGCTGTATCCTTTCCTCCCCAGCCCCACCACCAGCGCCGAGGGGGGGGACACACACACACACACGTTGTCCCCCCCCCATCCTCAGCCACGTCCCGGCGGTGTCCGTCCGTCCAGCTGCGCTGCAGCTGCGCTGCGCCGGGGAAGGGGGAGCGCCGGAGGGGGGGAGGAAAGCGGCTTCGTTGTCCAAAACACCCCGAGTCCCCCCCGCTTTGCCTCACCCTGGGGGCTCCTCCCCGTGCCCGAGCGGTTGTTTGGGGAGGAAATGTTGGAAAAAATGGGAAAAAAAAAAAAAGGGGGGGGGGAGGAGGGGGGGGAACGTGATGCGTCCCGTCCCCGGCGTGTTGCAGGGGTCCGGCCGCGCTTTGCTGCTGGCGGGCGGCCAGGGCTGGATGCGTCCCGCGCTCGGGGGGCCCCCGCGCCGCAGGAATGCGGGGTGGGCGCGGGGGTGGCTGAGCCCCACGTTGGGGGGGGTGGGGATTTGTTTTTGTTTTGTTTTAGGGAAAGAAAGGGGGGGTCCCAGCTTTCCTGCCTCCCCTTCTGGCCGCCGCTCCCCGCGCAAAGATGGCGTTTTTCTGCCGGGGCCAGCCCGGCCGCGACGTCGCCGCTCGGCTCGGCGCTGGGTCGGGGGCTGGCCCCGGGGAGGGCGCTTCGAGCAGGCTGGGCACCGGGCAGCGCGGGGAAGCGGGCGAGGTGGGGGTCCCGGTGCCGGCTGCGCGGCCAGGAGCTGGCCTGACTGGTGCCGCTGGTTAGCGGGGGCACCGCTGGGGGCTCCCCGGCTGGGCGCAGACGGCGTGGCACCGGGGGCTGGCACCCTCCGGGGACCCGTGTCCGTCCCCCCCACAACCACTGGAGAAGCCAGGGGGGGTCCCAGCACTTGGTCCCCACCTCGCCTGCGTGTCCTGAGCTGCTCTCGCTGGCTGCTTGTCCCCGGGGCTACCGGCATCTCGGCCGGCAGCGCGTTTCGGGGGTGCGGCGGTCAGCGCGGTGCTGGCTCCGGTTTGGAGCCCGCTGTGCTGGCACCGAGCGAGCCCGCGGGGTGAGCAGGGATGGGTGACGTCCCCCAGCCGTGCCGGGTGCTGCCCCGGGGCTGCAGTTTCGCCCCGCTCCTTGTTCCCCGCGTCCCAACCCCGGCTGTCTGGCTCCTCCACCGTGTCCCCAGCGCCGCGGCGGCTCCAGCCCGGCCGCGCCGGTGCTGCCAGACAGCTCCTGCCTGTCGGCCCGGGCAGAGCTGCCGCGCCGGTTCCCCGTGCCGAGGACACCGTGCGGGGCACGGGGAGGCAGCGGTGGGTGTTTTGGGGGGGAGAAGGGCGGGGATATATGGAAACCACCCTGCGGGGACTCATCCGTCCCGGCTCTGGGGTGCGGGATGCGCTGCCTGCGGCACACGGGGCAACGCGCCCTGGCCGGGCCGGGCACCCCAGCGCTCCTGGGGGGAAGCAGCTGGGAGGATAAGTTGCTGGTGGAGAAGCTCATGGGTGGGTGAACCAGGGATCGGGAGGCTCCTCGCAGCCAGAATGTGGGGTCGGGGTGCCACGTGGCCCCGTTGGGGTTGCCGTATGGCCCGTTGGGGCTGCCACGTGGCCCCGTTGGGGTGCCACTCGGCGCTGGAGCATCGGTGCCGGTCCTGCCCCGGTTCCTGCTGAGCGGCGTCGCCGACGGAGGAGCCGGGACCAGTTGGGTGAGTGCGGCCGTGCCGGCACATACCAAACCCCACCCTGCCGCCAGTGCGTGCCGGGCGGCCCCGGGTGAGAAAGAAGGGGGTGGCGGAGGGCAGGAGCCCGCCCGGCCCTCGTGCGCCCGCCCCGGCCGCGTGCCAGCCCCGCATCCTGACCCTCGGAAGCGCCGGGTGCAGGCGGGAGGCACGGGAAGAGCTCGGTGCCGCAGCCGTGCCGGGGCTGGCGGCGTCCCCGGTGTCCCCGCGGGGCCGGCTCCAACGGGAGCAGCCGGGCTGAGGGGAGCCCATGGGAAAGTTCAGGGCGCGAGGCCGCCGAGGGCTCGGGGACATTGTCCGTGCCCGAGCGAGCGTGGCTAATTGGCAGCGTCCCCGTCCCCCCGGTGCCGGCCATTTGGAGTGTAATCGGGCAGCAAAATGAGAGCGGGAAGGGGCTCGGAGCCGTCGGGCTGGGGTCCGGCCCCACGCTGCCAGGAGGGTCCCGGACCCCCGGGTTGGGGTGCGCAGGGCACGTCCGACCCCAAAGCCAAGCGGCGGGGCCGCGGCGGGGCGCGGGGGCTTTTCTGCAGCACCTTCCGAACTCGTTTCCCCCGACCGAGCCGCAAATCCCCCGGCTCGCAGCCATCCGGGGCTGCTCCGGGCCCTTTTATTTTTTTTTTTTCTTTTTTTTTCTTTTTGTGGAGCTGGGGTGGGTTTGGGGCAGGAAGCAGGCGGGGGGGTGGTGGTGGGGGGGGGGGGGGAGCCGCTGAATAAGCATCGCGCTGCGGCTGGCGCAGGAGCGGGTTGCTCCCAGCAACACGCGAGCCGGAGGGCCGTTGCTTGGTGACCCTCGGCGAGGGATTGGGGGACGCGGGGGGGGGATGTGGGGAGCGGGCTGGGGGGGCGGCCAGGGCCGCGGGGTGGGGGCCGGTGGGGGTCTGGGTGGGTTGGGGGGGGTTAAACCGGGCTTGGATGGGGGGGTGTGGGTTGAATCGCACCCTGTGAGATTTGGGATTTGGGATTTGGGGGGCGGGGGGGGGATTGGGGGGGACCTCTTGGGGTGGGCTCTGCTCTTCTTGCTTCCTTAACGGCCCCCCCAGGTACGGCGCTCCCGGGGTGGAGCTGACGGGCTTGCACAAGGAGGCGGCCACCGTCACCCAGCTGCACTTCTTGGCCGGGCAGGTAGGTGGGGGGCCCGGGAAGTGGGGGGGGGGCTCGCCGGTCCGCGGCCCCCCCCCTGCGCCCACCCCGCTGTCCCCCTGCAGGGCTGGCTGCTGTCCCTGCTTGACGACAACACGCTGCACCTCTGGGAGATCTACCAGAAGGACGGCTGCTCCCACCTGGAGGAGACCCGTAGCTTCGGCCTCCCGGCGCGCCCTGGGTCCGGCACCGCTAAGTTCTCCTCCTCCTCCGCGCTTGGCTGGGGCCGGGGGCCTGGGGGGGGGGGGCTCCCAGCCCGCTTCGTTCCCCCGGGGGGGTGACCCCGCTGCCGCCGTGGGCGTCGATGGCTCGGCCGCCTTTGAGTTTGGGCGGCGGCAGGCGAGGTCTGCCAGAGTTTACACCCGGCTCCGGCGTCGTGCCGGGGTGGGGCTTGGCCGCACGGCGCTGCCAGATGCGAGGTTTTCGCGCTGTTTGTTTGGCTTGAGGAGGGAGGGGGAAAAAACAGCTCGGCGGGGACGGAGCACGGCGGCCCCGCTGCATGGGAGCGTTTGGGGCAGAGCGGCTCCCGTGCGGGGGACGCGGCTCCCGGCCTCCGGACACCTGGGGAGCGATAAGGGCGCCGGGCTGGGAACGGCGCGGGGGAGCGGGCATCGCCGCCGGCGGGGCAGTTTGGTCTCCGGGCTGCGGCCCGCGGGTCGGGAGATGCGGCCCTGGCCCCGGGGTGTGATTAATGGCTCAGGAATCGCCTGCGAGCGCCGCGGCTGATAGCGGGGGCCAAACAGCCCGGGTGCTCTCCCCAAGTATCGTCCCCATCCTCGTGGGCCGGCAGAGCTGGGGATGCCGGGGTGATGCCAGAGTGGGATGGAGGAGGGGTTTTGGGGTGTCTGCCCGCTGCCGACACAGCCCTGGTCCCCACCCCGCAGCTGCTCCCCCAGCATCACGCGGGTGACGGTGATCCTGCCCATGGCCCTGGGCGCCGTGGCCTGCCTGGGCACCGAGGGCGGCGCGGTTTACTTCCTCACGCTGCCCGGCCTCGTGCTGCTGGAGGACAAAACCCTCTTCCAGGACGAGATCCTGCAAAGGTGAGCGCCGGCCCCGCTCCCCGAACTTGCCATCCCCGGCCCCTCCTGACCCCGTTGTGTCCCCCACCTCCCGTGGCGCAGCGTGCCCGACGAGTACCGCTGCGGGAAGGCGCTGGGGCCGGTGGAGTCCATCCAGGAGCACCCCCGCGACGCCGGCAGGCTCCTCATCGGGTACAGCCGCGGGCTGGTGGCCCTGTGGGACCAGAGCACGCGCGCCGTCCAGCATCTCTTCCTGGGGAACCAGGTACCTGGGCCGGGACGGCCCTGGGGAGGGGGTGCTGCAGCCTGTCCCCCCTGTGTTTCGAGCCCCTCCTTGTCCCCCCTGCAGCAGCTGGAGAGCCTGGCCTGGGAGCACAGCGGGAAGAGCATCGTCAGCTCGCACAGCGACGGCGGCTACATGGTGTGGGCGGCCGGCGGCGGCGGGCAGAGGACCCAGCAGCCCGTCCTGTCCACCATCCCCTACGGTGCGTGGGCTTTGGGGGGAGTGGGGGGGAGACCTGGGTGCTTGGGTCGGTGTCGTAACAGCGGTGTGGTCTTCCTTGCAGGTCCCTTCCCCTGCAAAGCCATCAACAAGATCCTGTGGCGGACCTGCGAGTCGGGGTAGGCGATGGGGGGGCCGGGTGCCGGAGGAGGTTCGGTGCGGGGCTGAGCGGTCCCCGGGGGTGCGGGGTCCGACCCCTCTGCTCCCCCTGCAGCAACCCCTTCATCATCTTCAACGGCGGCATGCCGCGGGCCAGCTACGGCGACCGGCACTGCGTCAGCGTGCTGCAGGGCCAGACCCTCGCCACGCTGGACTTCACCTCCCGCGTCATCGACTTCTTCACCGTGCAGAACCCCGAGGTGCCCGAGGGAGGTACGTCCCGCCGGCACCGCGCTCCCCGGGCTGGGGGTCTCCGCTAGCGGCATCTCTTTTTCTTTTTTTATTTTTTTTTCCTCCTTTTTTCCCCCTCCCTTCCCTTCCCCAGGCTTCGAGAACCCCCGCGCCCTGGTGGTGCTGGTGGAGGAGGAGCTGGTGGTGATCGACCTGCAGACGCCGGGCTGGCCCACCATCCCCGCCCCGTACCTGGCGCCGCTCCACTCCTCCGCCATCACCTGCTCCTACCACATCTCCAACGTGCCCCTCAAGCTCTGGGAGAGGATCGTCAGCGCCGGGGAGCAGCAGAGCCCCCGCCTCTCCTCCGCGGTGAGTGCTGGGGATGGAGGGGACACACACACGCCCCCCGAGTGCCACGGGGTGGGCGCACGGAGGTGTGATGCTTGCTGTCACCCCCCCACCCCCAGGCTTGGCCCATCAACGGGGGGAAGAACCTGGCCCAGGAGCCCACGCAGCGAGGTCTGCTCCTCACCGGGTGAGCGCCTGCGACGGCTCCGCTGTGGAGGCCTGGAACCTGTGCATGACGTGGAGGGGGTGCGGGGGGGGGTTCCTAAGTGCCAGGAGGGAGGGGACGTCCCCAGCCCCTTCCCGTGGTGGGAGTGGGACCGGGTGATGGTGGGGGAGGACCTCCGGCAGGGGCTGAAGCCAAAGCGGGTGCATGGGGCACGCACGGGAGCCGGGGGGGGGGCAGCTGCTGGTGCTGGCTGGGCTGACAATCCCCGCTGTGTAGCTCGGTGGCCGGGCGGCAGCGTGTCACCCGCTGCATTGTCCCCTCACCCCTCCTGGCACGGCGGCCACCAGCGCACAGACGGCTCTTGTTAGCCCGGCTCTCGTTAGCACCGTCCTAACGGGAGCTCCCCTTGGCCCCGGCAGGCACGAGGACGGCACGGTGCGGTTCTGGGACGCCTCGGGGGTGTCCCTGAAGCCTCTCTACAAGCTGGGCACCGCCGGCATCTTCCAGACCGACTGCGAGCACAATGACAGCCTCAACCAGGCGGGCGAGGAGGAGTGGCCGCCGTTCCGCAAGGTGACGTCTCGGGGGGACACCGGGGCAGGGGGGGAGGAGATGCTGCGGTCCCCGGCACCCCCGTGCCTCGGGGGGAGATGCACCCGCAGGAGCCATCCCAGCTGCGCCGTGGGGACGTGTCCCCTCGCTCGGGGCACAGCTGCTGCCTCGGGGACACAAGGGACGCTTGTTCTGCACGCCCCGTCCCGTGGGTCTGCCCTGGTGTTGGGGGGGATCCCAGGGCACCGGGGACGCGTGGGGACGGAGCTGGCCCCGGGCACGACGCCCGGTGCTGGTGGCTGCCCACGGCTGCGTGACACCCCCGGCCCCTCTCCCCGCAGGTGGGCTGCTTTGATCCCTACAGCGACGACCCCCGCCTGGGCATCCAGAAGATCGCTCTGTGCAAATACACGGCCAAGATGGTGGTGGCTGGCACGGCCGGGCAGGTAGAGGGGGAGGAAAAAGTGGCCGGGCACGGGGTGCCCCAGTCCCCGCAGCCCCCCCCCGCCCCGTGCCCATCCTCGGGGGCAGGATGGGGACCCTGCCCTTGGGAGCCCTCCGTGTCCCCCCACCGGCCGCTTGTCCCCTCCCCGCAGGTGCTGGTGATGGAGCTGAGCGACGAGAAGTCGGAGCACGCCGTCAGCGTGGCCACGGTGGACCTGCTGCAGGACCGCGAGGGCTTCACCTGGAAGGGCCACGACCGCCTGGCGCCCCGCAACGGCCCCCTCGCCTTCGCCCCCGGCTTCCAGCCCAGCGTCCTGGTGCAGTGCGTGCCCCCCGCCGCCGTCACCGCCGTCACCCTGCACTCCGAGTGGAACCTGGTGGCTTTCGGCACCAGCCACGGCTTCGGGCTCTTCGACTACCACCGGCGCAACCCGGTGCTGGCCAGGTAGCAATATGGGGGGGGGGGAGGAGAGGGGGGGGATGCTCGGGGCTGGGGACCCTGCGGTGGGGTCCGGGCGCTGAGCAGCGGTGCCGTAGGTGTACGCTGCACCCCAACGACTCGCTGGCCATGGAGGGGCCCCTGTCCCGCGTCAAGTCCCTGAAGAAGTCCCTGCGGCAGTCCTTCCGCCGCATCCGCAAGAGCAGGGTGTCGGGCAAGAAGAGGCTCAACCCCGGCAGCCCCTCCAGCAAGGTGGGCGCAGAGCGGGGCCGGCTCCTCGCCACCCCCATCCCCCTCCCCGCCTGTGTGCGCGTGGGGGGCTCCTGACCCCCGTCCCCCCGCTCCCCCCCTCCCCACCTCGCAAGGTGCAGGAGGCCAACGCGCAGCTGGCCGAGCAGGCGGGCCCCCCCGAGGTGGAGATGACGCCGGTGCAGAGGCGGATCGAGCCCCGCTCGGCCGACGACTCGCTCTCCGGCGTGGTGCGGTGCCTCTACTTTGCGGACACCTTCCTGCGGGACGGTGAGAGCCCTGCGTGTGTCCCGTCCCCCCCCCCCCCCCCCCCCACGGCCGTGCTGTAGGGAGAGGGATCCTCACGCTGCTGCTGCTCCTCCCGTCCCGCAGCCGCCCACCACGGCCCCACGATGTGGGCAGGGACCAACTCGGGCTCGGTGTTCGCCTACGCCCTGGAGGTGCCGTCACAGGAGAAGTTTTCGGAGCGGGCGGTGGAGGCGGTGCTGGGCAAGGAGATCCAGCTGATGCACCGGGCGCCCGTGGTGGCCATCGCCGTGCTGGACGGCCGGGGGAACCCGTTGCCCGAGCCCTACGAGGTCTCGCGGGACCTGGCCAAGGCCCCCGACATGCAGGGCAGCCACTCCATGCTCATCTCCTCGGAGGAGCAGTTCAAGGTGAGCCTGGGGCTGCGTGCCACGGTGGGACCGGCCGGCCCTGGCACGTCCCGTGTCCGCTCTGGGGGCATTCCCATCCAGGCTGGCACTCGGAAAAGCAACCGGGGTGGGGGTGACCAAAGGGCTGGGGGGGCTCTTGGGGACTCGCTGCCCTTTGACGAAGGCCCTGGGGCAGCGGGGGGGTGTTCCGCCACCTCCTGCCCCGCCCCGGGGGTTCCCGTCCCTGCGGCACCCGCCTCCTCTCGCCCTCCCCAGGTCTTCACGCTGCCCAAAGTGAGCGCCAAGACCAAGTTCAAGCTGACGGCGCACGAGGGCTGCCGGGTGCGGAAGGTGGCCCTGGTGAGCCTGGCGAGCGCCGGCCCAGAGGAGCGGGTGGAGAACTGCCTGGCCTGCCTCACCAACCTGGGCGACATCCACATCTTCACCGTGCCCAGCCTGCGGCCCCAGGTGCACTACGGCTGCATCCGCAAGGAGGACATCAGCGGCATCGCCTCCTGCGTCTTCACCAAGCACGGCCAAGGTGAGGGGCCACCTCCCGGCGGCCTCGCCGCCCCCAAATCTGTCTTCCCCTTGGGGGGGGAGGTCCCTGATGCTCCCTGTCCCCCTCCACCCCACCAGGTTTCTACCTGATTTCGCCCTCCGAGTTCGAGCGCTTCTCGCTGAGCGCCAGGAACGTGACGGAGCCGCTGTGCTGCCTGGAGGTCTCCCGGCTGCAGGACACCTCCTGCCTCAGGTGGGTTGTGCTGGGGGCTCGCTGCGGCCCCGGGGGCTTGTTGTGTCCCCCCCACCCCCCTCCGTGACATCCGTTCCCGTGTCGTGCCGCCCGCACCGACCTCTCCCCGTGTTTCCTTCCAGCAACTCGACGGCGACGCCGAAGCTGCCCCAAGCCAACGGCACCCACGTCCCGCACAGCCCCGAGGCCAACCATTCCCCCTCCGACAGTGACAGTGAGTGACAAAGGGATGGGGTGTGTGTGTGGGGGGGGGTTAACGTTTTGGGGCCGGGCACCTCCATCCCTCCCTGCGGCCCCCCCAGGGTCCCCCGAGGAGCACCAGGCCTCCTTCTCGCCCGGCCCCGTCGACTCGCCCAACAGCAGCATGGAGAACCCGCTGGACACCACCGGGGACATCACGGTGGAAGAAGTGAAGGATTTCCTGGCGTAAGTTTGGGGGGGGGGGGGACAGGAGGAGCGTGGGGGTGCTGCTGGAAGCTCGGGGGGGGGGGGGGGCGCAGGGGAGCCCCCGGCTGCATCTCGCCCTGCTCTGCCCCCAGGTCCTCAGAGGAGGCGGAGAGGAACATGAGGAACGCCAGCGAGGACGAGGCGCGGCCCGCCGGCATCCTCATCAAGTGAGGTGGGTGGGGGGGCCGTGCCCTTGAAGGGGGGGGGGACACACGCAGATCCAGCTGCCCCCAGCCCCCCGCAACCCCTCCAGCGTATTTGGGGCCAAGACCCCGGCGCCGTGCCCTGGTGTCCCCATCCACAGCAGGGAGCACGTGGCCAGGGGGGCAGTGCGTGCCCAAGGGTTGTCCCTGCTTGAGGGGTGGGGGACAGCAGCTCCAGCCCCCCCCACCCTATTTTGGCCACCCCCCACCTACTCCATCCCCCCCCATGTCACCCAGGGTCTGTGTCCCCTTGTCCCCTGTCTCTCCCCCAGGCAGCGCCGGTGCCCGCGGCCTCCCCGGCCCATCTCAGTGCTCGGATTCCCGGGACGCGCGGCTCGACTGGACCCCCCCGGCCCCCCCAGCGTAACGTAGACTCGTCTCCTCTCTAACATCCGTGCCGCCGCTCCCCCTGCGCCTCCCTGCCCGGCCACCGGCCCTGGAGCTTCCCCCCCCCCCCGGCTGGCCCTGAGCTGGGGGGGGGGGGGGGGCACGGCGGGGGGGGGGGCCCACGTTGCACAAACTCTTCCCGGGGAAGATTTATGAATATTTTTTTTTTTTTTCGTACACGGTCGAGTGGAGCTGGCCCCTTCCCGGGGGATGCTGCTGCCCGGGCTCACGGCGGGGGGGCCGTGGTGGCTTGTGTCACCCCCCCCCCCCCACCCCAGCCACCTCCCGGGTTTGGTCCCTTGGGGAGGCACAAACCGAGGGGGGGCCGGGTGCCCCCAGCCCCCCCCCGGACCCTCGTCTCTGTTTACATGCCCGGCTCCCTGCAGTTTACAGCCCCCTCCTCTGTGTGCCAGGGGGGGCCGGGCTGCCGCACGGGGACCGTCCCCCTCCCTGGGGACCCCCCCCCTCCTTGTTCCCCTGCCTCTCCCCGAGTGGCCTGGGGGTGTGTGTGTGTGGGGGGGGTGAAGGTGGGGGGGTCACAGGTGGCCTTTTTCTCTTGGTGGCTTCTCCAAGGGCTATTCTCCAGGCTGGGCTCCCCGCCTGCTGCTCCTTCCTGACACTAATTCCTGCCACGGGGGGGGGGGTTTGGGATGGGATCACGCTGCTGGGGGGGCAGGGGGGGGTGAGGTCAGCCCCCCCCCCCCCCTCCCCGGGGGTGTCACTGTGCCAAATCCCTGCCGGGCTCCTCGGCCCCCTCCTCGCGGGGACTGCGGTGGCGCTGGCTCTGTCCCTGCGTGGCTCCGGGGCTCAGCTCTGATTTTGGGGATCCACGGGGTTTGCCCCCCCCCTCTTGTCCCCCCCCCCCCCCAAAATTCTCTCTTGCGGTACGTGTCTGGCCTCGGCGGGGGGGCCAGGGGAGGCAGCCATGCCCCGGGCCCTGTCGCGGTCGGGGCTGTAGTGTCCCTGGTAGAACCCCCCCCGCCCCGAAAACCACCACCTCATCCTTTTTTTGGTAAGATGAATTTAGCATTGTTTAGTTATTAAAAATACTGGTTTTTAATATTGAAAATAAAAGCATTTAATATCAAATGCCAGGCTGTGGGTGTTGGGGGGGGTGGGGTGGGGGCTTCGGCTGCCTGGGGATGGGGTCGGGGGGGGGGGTTTGGGGTGGGTGGGGGGGGTCAGAGGAGGAAGGAGAGGGGCGCAGTGAGAGCCTGGCACAGCTCGCGGTGACAAGTGCAGCCTTTATTGATAAGATACCGAGGGGCTGCCCCCCCCCCTTGATGCCGGGGGGGGTGGCACCCCATCTCCGCAGGACAACAAAAAGGTGGGGGGGAGCCCCTTGCTGTCTCCCCCCCACCCCCCAGTGCTCTTCAGCAAAGCTAAAACGGGGTCCCCCACGTGCGGGGAGCTCGGCGCCGCCTTGGGGCAGCCGCAGCCCCAGGCACGGGGGGGGACGGGGACCCAGGGGGGACAGGGACAGCCCCGTGCTCCCCCCTGGCCCCGGCTCGGGGCTGAAGCAGACCCAGCGGTCAGGCTTTGGGGGGGGGGGGGCAGCCCGGGGTGCCCCCAGCCCTTAGGCGGGCGGCTTGCGGAAGCCGCTCCAGGCGTGGAAGCAGCGGGTGAAGGGCCAGGGCTCGTTGCCTTTCCGCACCAGCCGCAGCTTGCGGGGCCGCGCGGGGTCCTTGGCGCGCATGTGCTGGATGTAGACCTGGGGCAGAGCACAGCACCCGCTGTCCCTGCGGTCCCCGGGGGGGGCGGTCCCTGGCCCCCGTGGGGCAGGATCAGACCCGGATGGGGATGGGGATGGACCCCCTCCCCGAGGGGCGACGGAGGTGTGCCCGAATCCTGCCTCCAAACGGCACCCGGGCCCTACCTGGCAGGCTTTGAGGCTCAGCTTGATCTCCACCTGGCTGGTCTGGGTGCCCACCCACATGTAGACCTGCGGAAGGGCGCGCAGCCGGGCTCAGGATCCGGCCCCCCCCCCGGTTGCGGGGTGTCCCCCCGGTTGCGGGGTGTCCCCGTGGGGGGAAGGGGGACCCCGGCTCACCTCCTGCCCGTTGTCCAGCAGCATGATGTCGTCGTCGGCCAGGTCGTCCTGGCAGAAGTCGGAGCACTTCTCGGACACGGCGAAATAGCCCTTCTCGTTGGAGCACCTGCGGGAGAGCCCCGGGGGAGCCCGAGGCTGTTAGCGCCGATGGAGAAGGAATTTCGGCCAGAGGAGGCCCAGGGACGGACACGGCTGGGGAAGGGGCTTGGCCCCAAAAACCCCACAGAGAAGGTTATCACAGTGAGGATGGGGACAGGCAGCAACCTGAGCAGCTCCCCCCCGCCTCGGGACCAGGACCCACCTGAAGAGCCGGGAGTGCTTCATGTATTCAGCATCTTCATCGTAGGGCTTCTGGCTCCCGATGCCCACCCAGAAGAAGTTTTCGGGCTCCTCTCCCTCGTTGATCACCTGCAGGCAGAGGGGCAGGGGCAGTGCTGAGCTCCACCAGCCCTCGCTGCCCCCAGGTAAGTTGGTGCTGAGCCCCCCCCAAACCCCCCCCAAGCCCCTCACCTGCTTGCTGTAGGAGTCGTCGAACATTTGGTTCATGATGTCCTCGGCCAGCTTGGCCTCGTCGGGGTCGGCTGCGCGGCCCACCCAGGTGTAGACGATGCCCTGGTTGTCCGTGCTCTCAAAGGGGACCTGGGGGGGGGAGCGGGGCAGGCTCAGGGCTGCCCGGAGGGGGGACAAGGGACCGAGCACCCCCCCCGCCACGGGGGGAGGACTGGGCCTCGAGCTGTACCTTGAGGATGAAGCAGAACTCGGAGTTGAGCAGCCCGGCGTCCGTGTTGATCTGGATGCACCTGGACAAGGAGCCCATGAGGGGGGGGGGCTGTGCCTGCCCTCACGTCCCCAGGCAGCACCCACGGGTGCCACCCGGCCTGCAGCACCCCGCGGGGAGGCTGACCTGGTGCAGAGGGCCCCGCCGTTGGTGCGGATGTGGTAGAGGCTGGGCTGCGGCGGGCTGGCCTTCTCCTTCCTCTTGCCCCGGTGGATGACGAACCTCCGCTTGAAGTGCGAGAGGAACTTGGGGTTCTCCTGCTGCTGCGTCATGCGCACCACCTGCACGGGGAGGGGGGGGCAGCAAGGCTGTGGGGTTACCCCCCCCAAAAAAACACCCCAATGCCTGGCTGCAGGGGGAGGCCGTGGGGATGGGCGGGCTGCTGGCACCACTGCACTGCCCCCCCGTCTCCACTTTGCCCGGGGGGACAGAGGGAAGCGGGGAGCAGCGAGGCCAAGCAGGAGACCCCTGTGTGTGCCCCCCCTGCCCCAGGACAGGGCCCACCTCCAGCTTGCCGGGGAAGAGGCTCTCGAACTTCTTCTGCAGGCTGAAGGTGAAGGTGAGCCAGCCCATGTTGGAGGCCTCGCGGCCCTGCCAGAAGTAGACGATGCACTGGAAGTCTTCCTCGGGCTGCTTCTCCTCGTCCTCCTCCTCGCCCTCCTCATCCCCTTTGCCGTCGCTCTTCTTCTTCTTCTCCTCCTCCTCCTCCTCGTACTCCACCGGCACCCAGTACCTGAGGGCAAGGACAGGGGGTGGCAGGGGGGTGGGTCTGGGCAGGGACATGGGGGGGATTTGGGGGCTCCGGCAGCCCCTGGGAGGGGACAAGCCGGGCGTCACCTGCAGAGGAAGACGTAGCAGTCGTGGGTGTGGAAGTGGCCGAACTCCTCCTCGGGCAGGCGCGCGAATTTCTTGCCCTCCAGCACGAAGCCCTCCATGCCGTCCAGGTCCTCGTTCCACTCCTCCATCAGCTGCTCCGCCTGCGGCCCCCAAGAGCTCGGTCAGCCCCCCCCGGCCCTGCTGCTGCTGCTGGGGGACGTTTTGGGGGGGGGGGGGGGGACAGGGGGCAGCCCCCGGCCCTACCTCGCTCAGGGGCATGGGGGGCTGGCGGGGCAGGAAGAGCGCCGTGAGGTCGGCCTTCATCTGGTCCTTCTTCTCGGCGTCCTTGCGGACCTTGCCGGCGAGGCCGCCGTCCTGCAGCACCGTCTCGGCGTTGCGGGTGTAGTCCACGCGCAGGACGTCGTCCCAGTTCTTGAACTTGGACTTGAACACCTAAACCAGGGGGCGTAGGGTGAGGGAAGGGGAGCAGCCCCTTCCCTGGCATCCTCCCCCTCCAAGGCTCCGTGCCCCCCACCTGGCACTCGGTGCCCTCCAGGTTGCGGGTGACCATGGCGTGCTTGGGCCGGTGCAGCATGCCGCACAGCTCCTGGCTCAGCTTCAGCGCCGCCGCCCGCACCAGCCGCGACGACTTCCTCCCGATCCAGATGAAGACGTCGGACCAGCAGTCCAGGATGTACACGTTCTTGGTGTCCAGCAGGCTCTGCAGCTGCGGGCCCCGTGGGGAAGAGGTCAGCATCCCCATTTTGTTTTTTTTTAATTTCTGGCTCAAAAACTCCCCACCCGCTCCCAAAAGCCAACAGGGCAGAGCAGAGCACCCGGCACCGGGGTCCCGCTGCCTTAACCTGCCTCTGCCGCTACGGGGCCATGCCCCAGAGCACGGCTGGAGGCAGAGCGGGGGGGGTGCGAAACCAGTCTCACTGGTCAGACTGGGAGAGCCTCCCCACCCTGTCCTAGTCCTACCAGGCGCATCTCCGGCAGCAGGTCGGCCTTCAGCCTCTTCTTGTGCTCCACCGACAGCTTGTAGTTGATCTGGGGCAGCTCCAGGTAGCCCAGCCCCAGGCCCACCTGCAAGGGGGAAGGGGCACAGGTAAGGGGGGGCCATGGCACAACCACCGGCCCCATGGACGGTGGCACCTCACCTTGTACAGCTTGGGCTTGTGGGGCTGGAAGTCGTCGGGGACGCAGGGCCGGATCTCCTCGGGCTGCCCCCCCAGCACCTCCCAGAATTCGGGGCTCTCCTGGCCCTGGGTGAGCAGCGTGATCTCCGCCTTGCCCTTGCGCTCGTTCTTGTTGATCTTCTCGGCGAAGAGCCTGCGGCAGGGCCGGGTGAGGCGGCAGGACGGGGTGAGGTGGTGGGCTCCCCCCCTGCACCCCCGGGACCCCAACCAGCCCTACCTGGCCTTGGTGGTGCTGCTGAGCGTGGCCCGGCTCCCCCGCCACACAAAGAGGTCGAGGCCGTGGTCCAGGAGGAACACAAAGCTGGAGGGCGCACAAAACCAGGTCAGGAGGCAGTGGGGTGTCCCAACGCCTTCCCCACCCTGGGGGTCCTCGTGGGGCCGGGGACTGTGGCTGTCGGGGCTGCCAAGTGGGGTTTGGACCCACATCCTTGGAGAAAGGCGCAGGCACTGCCAATTTCCACCCCAAAACTGCAGCCACGAGGCCTCGGCCGGACCCTGCTCCCTTCCTCCCTGCCCCTCCACGGGGACCCCGCGTCTCCTCGCCCTTTCCCTGCTCACCGGGGGTCCAGCGACGTCCCTTTCAGCGCCACCGGCTCCAGCTTGACGTTCTTCTTCCCGTAGACGCGGTACAGCCTCGAGGAGAGGCGGCCACGGTGAGACGGGGCCGCTGCCAGCCCCCCGCGCCCCCCACCCGCCCGTCCCCAGCGCTACCTGGTGACATACTGCGTGTCCTCCACTGTGAAGAAGCCGCTGGCCGTGCCGCCCTCGATGTAGGAGATGTCGTTGTCGAAGACCTGCGAGAAAGGAGGCGGTGAGGGTGTGGGAGGCGGAGGGCTGGAGGCTGCGGAGCCCGGGGCTGGCCCCACCTGCAGGAACTCGTCGCTCTCGTCGCCCATCTCCTCCCGGATGCTGCGGCACTCGGCCCCCAGGTAGTTGCGCAGGTTGACGGCGTGGATGGCGGAGCAGGCCTTCTTGTCCAGCGTGGCCTCCTGCCCGATCCAGTAGTAGATCTCCCAGTTGAGGGAGCCGTTCTCATCCAGGAAGGTCTGCGGAGGGACGGGGTTTGGGGTGAGACGGGTTGGCCGCGGGCACAGGCTGGGGACGCGGGGGCCCCTCCTCGGTCCTCCCCGGGTACCTTGAGCACGATGTAGCAGTCGGCCTCGTAGAACTTGCCGTGGAAAGCCTCGTCCACCAGCGTGGGCACGAAGTTCTCGATCTGCCAGACGCAGAGGCCGGGCAGCTGCCCCACGTCCTCGCTGAAGAACTCCGAGTAGTCGAGCTGGGGCTTCTCCAGGCCCTGGTCCCAGCGGCGCGTCTTCAGGTCCGGCGCCTTCGCCTCCCCGCTCTCCTGCGGGGACGGGGACGGGTCACCACGCTGCCAGGCACCCCGGGGAGGGACTGGAACCCCTCTCGTCCCGCACCCTACCTCTATCTTCTTGTTCTTCTCCTGCGCCACGTCCGACATCCCCTTCAGCACCTGCTTGGCTTGGTCGTCCTGGGCGGAGTCCTTGCGCCGCCGCAGCCGCATCTTGCGGGCCAGGGGGTCCTTGGTGCCGCTCCCTGGGGACAGGGAACGGGGTGAGAGGCAGCCGGGACCCCCCCCCAACGCCCGGCGTGGGGCAGGTTGTGTGGTGAGGCTGCTTCCCCAGGGGTTTTCCTCCCTCCCTGCCCCGCTTGCCTGCGGCGGCAGCCGCGACGGTGGCTGGGGAGGCGCCAGCCAGGCGCAGCTGGTTCTGCAGGGAGAAGTCGATGTTGTACCACTCCGCTGCCCGGTCCGCCGGCTTCGGGGGCATCACCAGGTTGGGGTTCTCGCGCACGTCCAGGACCTGCCGAGAAGGTGGAAGAAGAGCTCGGTGCTCTGAAGCACAGGGAGGTGGCGGCGGGTAAAAGGAGTCCCAAATCCGCCAGGTGCCCGGGCTGAGCCATGCGCTGCTGGCCCCAAAAGGCCGTGCCCTCCCGTCACCCCATCCCGCCCCCCGGGACATGCAGGGCTGTGGGGTCTCACCTCCACGTCCGTCAGGAAGTGGATGGCCTCCGGCAGCGTCACCAGGCGGTTCTTGTTCAGCACCAGCTTCCTCAGCTTCGTGCACCTGCGGGACACGGGGATGCTGAGCCCGGGGCACGTCCCTCAGGACCCTCCGTCACCGCGCAGCCCCCAACGCAGGCGCTGTGTCCCCCCCTGGGGATGGCCGGGGGCCGTCCCCACCTGCAGAGGCTCTCGGGGATGAGCTCCAGGTTGTTGTTGGCTGCCATGAACTCCTCCAGGCTGGCGAGCTTGCCGATGCCCGAGGGGATCCCGTCGAAGTCGAGCTTGTTGGAATTCAGGTAGAGCTTCTTCAGCTTGGTCAGCTTGCAGATGGCAGACTGGGGGAGGAGGAGGCAGCGGGGTGAGGGACGGGGACACGAAGAAGGGACGGGGACACGAAGAAGGGACGGGGACAGGGACAGCACGCACGGGCAGGGAGGTGAGCTGGTTGCGGGACAGGTTGAGGGTCTCCAGCTGGGCCCACTGGTCGATGCAGAGGGACAGCTCCGTGATCTGGTTGCTGCTCAGGTTGAGGCGCCGCAGGCTGCCCAGGGTGTAGAGGCACTCGGGGACGCGGCTCAGGTCGTTGCAGGACAGGTCCACGTCTAGGGGAGGAGACAAAAAGGGGCTGAGACCCCCGGCAGGACCCCCGCGGGGGTCAGCAGAGCCCCGAGGAGGGCACCCAACCCCACCTGCCAGGTTGGCCAGGCCCTCGAGGCTGGTGGGCAGGTTGCTCTGCGTGCGCTGCGTGTTCCTCAGGTGCAGGGTCTGCAGGGCCGTCAGCGCCGGGAGCTGCCTGCGGGACACGGGGGGACACGGGGTAGGGATGGCATCAGGGCAGGGCCCAGCACGGCCCTCGAATTTTGGGATCCAGCCCAAAAAAAAAACGGGGCCGTACCGGAGCTGCGCGTGCAGGAGCGGGTTGTCGTTGAGGATGAGGGTCTGGAGGTGCACCAGGCGGCGCATCTGCGGCGGGAGGCTCTCCAGCTTGTTGTTGCTCAGGTCGAGGTAGAGCAGGTCCGTTAGGTTGATGAAGAGCTGGTTGGGGATGGCCTCGATGCTGCGGGGACACGGGGACGTTCGGGGTGGCCCGGGACCTGGCACCGGCCCCGGATCCGACCCGCGGAGGGAGACGCGGAGCGAGGGGGGGTGAGGGATGGAGGCGGCCGTGGGGAGGCGGCTTTTTGGGGAGCCCGGCCCAGCCCCACCTGTTGTGGCCGAGGTTGAGGACCAGCATGTTCTTGGCGTTCTCCAGCTCGCGGGGGCACTCCGTCAGCTGGTTGTAGCTCAGGTCCTGGGGGAGCAAAGCCGGCGTCACGCTCTGTGCTGGGGTGGGTCCCCCCCCTGTCCCACTGCCACCACCCAGCCCCAGGACACGGAGCGTCCTGGGGACCACGCTACGGCTGCTCTTCAGCCCCGTTGTGGTCCCCAAAGGGCACGAGGGGCTGTTGAGGGGTGGGAGCAGGACCGGGAGCTGCTGTCTGCAGGGGTCAGCCCCGGGGAAGGGCAGCGCGGGGGCTCTGCACCTACCAGCACCGAGAGGTCATCCAGCTGGAAGATGTCATCGGGGACGCCCGAGTTCTTCAGGCTGTTGGCACGAGCCACGATGGCCTTGGAAGGGGAGAGAGGCGTCGCTGCAGCCACCCGACGTCCCCAGCAGGGCCGGGGCTGGGTTCTGTGCGCCCCCAGCGCCGGGGGCTGGCTGGGAGGTGCCTGGGGACGCCGGGGACACTTACCCGCAGGCAGGGCAGGCCGGAGAGCTCGCCGTGGAGCGTGGTGAGGTTGTTGTGGCTCACGGACAGATGCTCCTGCAGGGAGCCGGGGGGAGCAGGGGCTCAGCTCAGCCCCGACCCTCGCGGGGCTCCCCGCACCCCTCTGACGGAGAGAGCCCGGCCCTGCTGCGGGGAGGGCGAACGCGCCCCGGCGGGCTTGGGGCGCTCACCTGCAGCCCCCCCAAAAACAGACCCCGATTCCTGGACACACTTTTCGCAGGGCAGATATAGAAAGGGGCAGACAAACGGGCAGCGACAAGGCAGGAGGAGGACCCCGGGGAGCCTTTGCTTCCCCCCGAGCATCGCAAACCCGGGCACTCCCAGCGCGGCGCCGAGGGCTCGGGGCCGTGTTTAAGGCACCGTCCTCGGCTGGCGCCGACCCAGCGGTGGCCGTGACGTGCTGCGGGGCACCGCCAAGGCAAAGCTCAGCCACGAGCCCCACCAAGGGCCTGCTCACGCCGAAAACTCGAGCCGCCCAAAAAACAAAGCCCGGCAGCTGCTGCCTACTGCTGCTTTTTTTTTTTTTTTTTTTTTTCCCTCCTCCTTTGCTAGAGGATATAAGGGCCAAAAACCTTCATCCTTCCTATAAGGCTTCCCCGTTCCCTTCTGTTAAAGGGCAGAGGAGCTGAGCGTGGTTTCTGGTCTGGTTTGCTACGAAACCGAGGCGAAACCCCGTACGGCTCTGCCTCAGCCCCGCTCCCAACAACTCCCGCATCCGATTTCAGGCACACGCCGCGGCTCAGCCCTATTATTAGACGCCGGCGCACCCCGGCATGAGGCTGGCAGGGGGCAGATCCCTGGCACCGCAGGGGCGGTGAGCCCCGGCCCCCGGCCCCTCACCAGCTTCTGGAGGGCGGCGAGCTCCTCGGGCAGGTAGCAGAGCCCCGTGCGGTTCAGCTTCAGCCAGCGCAGGCTGCTCATCGCCTTCACGTGCTCCGGGAAGTAGCCGCCCTGCGGGGAGCAGGAGGGTGAGAGCGGGGTCGGGGTGGGGACCCCGCTTTGGCTGCGGGGCGGTGGGGGGAAGGTCCCCGCTATGGGACCTGGGGGCTGGGATCAACCAGCCCTGTGGGATCGGAATCTGATGGGCCAGGATTGCCCAGCCCTACGGGATTGGGATCTGGGGGATGTGATTGCCCAGCCCTATGGGATCGCCCAGTCCTATGGGATTGGGACCTGGGGGCTGCAATCACCCAGTCCTATGGGATCGGGATCTGGTGGGCCAGGATTGCCCAGCCCTATGGGATTTGGGAGCCAGGATCACCCAGCCCTATGGGATCGGGATCTGGGGCCTGTGATCACCCAGCCCTTTGGGATTTGGACCTTGGGGGCTGAGATCATCCAGTCCTATGAGATGAGGACCCGGGGGCTGAGATCACCCAGCCCTATGGGATCAGGACCCAGGGGATGTGATCACCCAGCCCAATAGGGATCGGGACCTGGTGGGCTGAGATCACCCAGCCCTATGGGATGGCGACGTGGGGGCTGTGATTGCCCAGCCCTATGGGACCTAGGGGCCGGTATCACCCAGCCCTATGGGATCGGGACCTGGGGCCGGGATCACCCAACCCTATGGGATCACCCAATCCTATGGGATTGGGACCTGGGGACCAGGATCACCCACCCCTATGGGATCGGGACCTGGGATCTCCCAGCCCTATGGGATCAGTCCCTGGAACTGGGATCGCCCATCCCTATGGGGTCACCCAGCCCTATGGGATCAGGACCCGGGACTGGGATCACCCTTTCCTATGGGGTCACCCAGCCCTATGGGATCGGTCCCCGGAACCGGGATCGCCCAACCCTATGGGGTCACCCAGCCCCATGGGATCGGGACCCAGGACCTCCCAGCCCTATGGGATCGGTCCCCGGGACTGGGATCGCCCACCCCTATGGGATCGCCCAGCCCCATGGGATCGGCACTCGGACCCGGTATCTCCCAGCCCTCCAGGCCCTGCTCCCGCCGCCCCTCCGGGCCACACCCTCTGCAGCCCGTCCCCGCCGGGCCCTTCCGTGCCCCCCACACCCACACCCGACCCCCCCCCCCACCCCCCCCAGCACCGACCCCTCGGGGCCGGCACCGGGGGGACCCCTCCCGGCACCCCCGGGCGGGCACCCCGGGGCCCCTCCCGGCGGCTGCGGGGCCTGGCGGGCCGGGCCGGGCGGGGCGCTGCGGGTCGGCCCCGGGGGGCACCGAGCGGGGCCGGGGCCGTGGCTCCCTCCCCCCCGCCGCCCCCGCACCTTGAAGTCGTTCCCGCTGAGGTCGACGCCGCGCACGAAGGGCAGCACCCCGGTGGCCGCCATGGCGGCGCTGGGCGGGCGGGCGGGCGCTAGGACCCGGGGGCGGCCGCTCGCCCCTCCGCTCCCCTGGGGTGCCGCCTCCGGGCGGTGACGTACGGAAAGGGGCGGGGTCTCGGCGGAGCCTCGCTGCTATTGGCTGCGCCGAGGCGCGCCGGGTACTGCGGGCGCGCCGGCGCGCCGCCGCGCGCCGCTCTGCGGGGTTACGGGGGGTTACCGGGGGGTTACTGGGGGCTGCGCGGTGAGTGCGGGGCGGGGGGGGGGGGGGACAGGGCACCGGCACGGCTCGGCCCGGTTGGGGGGAGGTGCCCCCGGGGTGTCCCCCGCCCAGCCGCCCTCCCCCCCCCTTGGCAGCCCTATGAGCGGGGGTCTCCCCGGCCCAGCCCTTCCCGGGGGTCCCGGTGCAGCCCCCCCCCCCCCCCCTCCAACGTCCCCGTCCCGTCCCCAGCCCCGCTGTCCCCTCCCCTGGTTGCGCAGCGGCCGGGCGAGGACGCGGGAGCCGCACCCGGGGTGACCCTTGGTCGGGCCCAGCGCCTCGGTGGCCCGGTCGGCCTCCCCTGAGGCTCGGCTGGTGGCCTCCCCCCCACCCCCACCCCACCCCCGGAGGCTGCCCCCCGGTGCCGGCTGACGGCGCTCCGTTGTCCTCCTTCCCCTCCTCAGGGCGACCATGGAGTTCACGCACAAGCGGGGCAAGCGGCAGGACGACAGCGGGCTGGGCAGCGTCCTCGACGTGCTGCTGGCCAACGCCAGGCTGGTGCTGGGCGTCAGCGGCGCGGCCGTGCTCGCCATCGCCACGCTGGCCGTCAAACGGGTGAGGCTGGCGGCGGCCTTGGGGTTGGGGCTACCGGGGCTGCCCGGCTCCCTGGCCGCAGCACGCGGAGACGGGCTGCGGGGCTGCTCCCTCAAACAGTGTGTCCTCTTTGCGACCTCGTTTGGGGGGTTCGGGGGGCTGTGTCCCTTCCAGAAAGGTGTCTGAGGCCTGGTTCCCGTTTGGATACCTGAATGTTTTCCCTTTAAAAATCTGTAGGTAGCTAATGTGCGTCTGTCTGGCTTCATAACTTAATTGTTTGGGCAAGCAGGAGCCCTGCACGCAGCTGTGCTTACCCACGTGTGTATTAGAGGGGCAGTTGTCCTGTAGTTTGGGATGTAACTGCTAAGAAATGGTGCTGAGAGGACAGCTTGCCGTGCTGGTTTTCCTTGCGGAACGTCCCCTTGCTCATCCGGTGGTGGCAGCCTTCTGCAGAGGGGGCTGGTGGTCGTGGGGCTTTCCCTCCCTGGGTCTGTGTGAGCAGCCCCAGCTCACGTGGGTGCCACGGCCACAACAACAAGCCTTTGGGGGACTGCGGCTCCTCGCCTGCAGCAGGGATGGGAGAGACCCCGCTGCGTTCCCCCTGGGCAAGGTGTGGGATTTTTTGGACCTCGCACGCATCCCCTCCTTCTGTCTCTCCCTCCAGCTGATAGACCGAGCCACGAGCCCTCGCGATGAAGGCGATCCCAAAGCCGAGCAGAAGACCCTGGAGGAGAGCTGGCAGGACTTGGCCTTGATCAAAGCGACGCAGAAACCTCCCAAGAGGCAGAGAAGGGAGGACCTCAGCGAGCCCCTGCTCTCTCCGGCTCCACCGCCAGCACCAGGTGATGCTCGCGGCGAGCGCGCGGTCGGGGCGCCGGGCTGCACGGGTGAAGATCACCTTGATGTGCTGGGGCAGGCTGCGCCTGTGCTCCCGGCTGCCTGGGAGCACCGTGTTATTTTTAGCTCTGTGGTCGGAAAGCTGACCCGATTGTGCCTTCCTCCGTGGGAGGCTCCCGAGCCGCGGCCCCTTTTTTGGCAGTGCCTGCGCTCTTCGCAGCCTGGGCGGCTCAGCCAGCCTGTCGCGGAGGAGGCCGCCTTGGCTTTGTTTCCCGTTGAACAATGCTTGGTTTTTGGGTCAGCTCTGTCCAGGGAGGAAGGTGTGCTCGTGAATTGTTGTGGACGAAGGCTGACTTAGCCGGCTGGCTCCGAAGGCGGTGTTTTTCTGAGTGGGAAGGCGGCCCGGCTTGGCGCGGGGCAGGTCCTGAGGCACCGCGCCCCAAGCAGGATCGTTGGCAGCACCGAAGCAATCCGGCAGGCACCGGGTCGGCGCTGGGTCTGCCCGAGCGTGGCAGGGGCAAGCGGTGGGGCTGAGACTCGCGGGGGGCCCTCGCACTTCGTCCCTGGTCTGGCCGCTGCTGCTTAGCCTGTGTTGCCCACCTCTAGCACCTCTGGGCGCTGCTGGGTTTTGGGGTTAGTGTGAGCCCCGCGTCGCCTGAAAGGCGCTGTTAATGTCAGAGCGCTGCGTGGTGCCCCTCTCGGCAAGGTCAGCCTCGCCTCTGAAGGTTGAGGGCTGAACGTTGAGCTCATGCCTTCACCGTGGCTGTGGCAGGAGACGCTGGTGCAGCTGATCTGCCCAGAGCCGTGACTTCTTCCTTGGTCCCATCCCCTTTTTGCAGAGCCCAGGGTCTGCCCAGCGCCTCCGGAGCCTCCTCAGGTCGAATCCAGCCCCCCGCGCTGCCTCACGCTGCAGGAGAAGCTCCTCTTGCGCTCCAGCAGCCACCTGGCCGTGCAGGAGGCGCAAGCGGCGTTCGGCCGGCAGCTGGCCCGCCGCATCTGCGCCGAGCTGCAGAACTTCCTGAGGAACAAGTGCCCGGAGCTGCCCTTCGGCAGCCTCTTCCTCAGCGGTCCCCTGCTCGACGGCCTCGGGGCTCTCGCTGCTGACCACGTCCACTTCATGCTGCCCGTGGTCCTCGACGCCACGCACTGGAGCCTCATCCCAGGGGAGGACACCGTGGTGAGAAACCCCCGGTACTGGATGATCAAGAGGAGGGATCTGGAGTATTTCCCCCGCGGGTGCAGCCCCTGGGACAAGTTCCTCGTGGGTCGGTACCTCTCCTCCAACGCGCTCAATGAGACCCTGCACAAGATGCTGGTGGCCTCCGTCAACTGGCCTGCCATCGGCAGCCTCCTGGGGAGCCTCATCCGCCCGGTCGTGGCCTCGCGGGAGCTGAGGCTGGAGGTGAAACACGAGCAGGTGGAGCTGAGCGTTGCCCTCTTCCCCGTGGTGGAGATGGATGGCAAGGTTCTGCTGGCCGCTCCCCCCGAGGGACTGGTGGAAAACCTCTGGCTGGAGAGCTTCGGCAGGGCGGAGGTCTCGAAGGTGAGGGAGCTGGATGCTGGCGACGCCGGGGCCAGGCAGCGCTGCCTCCGGCTCCTGAACGGCGTCTGCGGGAGCCACCCCGCCCTGCGCAAACTGAGCGGCAGCCCCTTGGCGCACGTCGTCCTGCACCTCAGCGCCGCCGGTTCGGACTGGGCAGAGGGCAGCCTCGCTGCCCGGTTCCAGCAGGTGCTGGAGGAGCTGGTCGGCTACCTGGAGCGAGGCGCCCTGCCTTCCTATTTCAACTGCAAAGTCAACCTCTTCGGCGAGCTGCTGGAGGAGGAGGTCGAAGAGATGGGCTTCCTGCTCTACAGGGCCGTAGCCGAGCCGGAGCTCCTGCTGGTGGAGGAATGAGCGGCGCGTGGGGAGCCCCCCGACGTCGGGCGTGCCCCGTCTGCCTGCTGCTCCCTGCCGTGGGTTGTGATGCTTCTAGTTGACTAGTCGGTAAGAGGCCAAGTTCTTGCACTTTACGAACAAAAGCATTTCTTCTTCTGAATAAAATGTGCCTGAGAAGAGGTGGGCGGCGGTGGAAGGAGCCTCTTGCTGGGAGGCTCTGCCTACCCAGGTCAAACCCAGCCCGTGCCTGGAGTACCTGAAGGCGAGTCCCCGCTGCTGGGAGCCAGCACGGAGCAAGTTTGGCCTCTGGTTCCCGGCGAACTGCTGTCTGTCCCAGCCTGCCAGGCTCCCCTAGTGCTCTGAAACTGAGACCTGAGCGGGGCCGAGCTTCCCCTGCCTCCTGGGGCAGCCCCTTTCCCTTGCGAGGGAGCTGGAGGGGCACGGTCCCATGCTGCTGCTGCAAACCTCACGGTTTGGGGTGTCCTGGGTGCTGTGTGGGTCCTTCTGCCAGCACCCAACTTGTTCTCACAGTGCCATGCTGCTGGGCTGGGGTGGGAGCCTCATCCCTCGCCAGCTCTGCAGGCCGGGATGTTGCCAACCCAAAATAAAGCCCAAGCGATGCCCATGCAGCTCTCCGGGCGCTGCGAGGCGTTGCTGTAGCGAATGTGACTGCAGGGTTAGTCTTTGGAAACCCTTTCGGCTGCCAGATGGGCAAGCTCAGCCCTACCTGGCCGTTCTGCCTGAAGGAGGGGCTCTGGGCCCCTTTCCTGGAGCCGTTGTGGGGTTGGAAGGGTGGTGGCGGAGGAGCTGCAGCCTCCCAGGGGCACAGGCTCCTGGGTGGGGGCTGCAGCGTGGCACTGCCAGCGTCCGTGCGGGTACAGGCTGCTCTAACAAGCCTCGGCGTCCCCTCCAGCCTGTCGAGCGACCTTTCCGTGCATGTATTGCTGCTGTCTTGAGGTCCTGTTCTCCTGGAGCCTCGTGGCGGGGGGCAGGAAGGGACAGGAACGATGCTTGGAGCCTCGGAGTGCTTGCAAGAACCGCAGTGGTTCGTGCTGCTTTTTATTATGATCTGTTTTGTTTGAGTGTTTTGTTCCTTTTTTTTTTTCGCCCTTGGAGGGGCTGCTAGTGGGCTTCGGCTCCGGCTGCAGTCCAGGTGTGAAGGAATGCACTCTTGTGTTTAACGGGAAGAGCTATGCTGGTTTTGCACACTGCTGGAGATGGAAAAATCCTATGGCCTTCAACGTGAGCGCCTGTTGTGGTTTAGTTTTCTTTAGTTATCTCGTTTATGGAAGGGGGGGAAAAAAATAACAATCTGCCTTTCCTCTCGGTCTGAAGATTAATCTGTTCCTCCGAACCACTTCCCAAGCGTTAGCGGTGAGAATAAACCTGCGCTGTGTACACTGGTCCTCGCCTCGGCTCTGTTTTGTCTCCTCTCCCGTGATAAGGGCTGCGGCTGTCCTGGAGCAGCCGGTGCTCCCGCGGGGCGCTGGGCTGCGGTGCGAGCTGGCCGGCGCTGAGCTCGCGGCCGTTCACCCAGCGGCTCTCACAGCTCCGCTGCCTGAGCACCAACTGGGGCTTAAACCAGTAAAGCTGGTAACAGCCAGCGCCATCAGCAACGCTGAACCCGCTGCCTGCCTGCTCTGCAGACGCTTCCTGCTCTGCTGCCGTTCGGAGGCTGCTGCCAGCTCAGTGACTGCATCACAGAGCCTCGTAATCCTGTTATTTTCGCCACTGGGCCTGTATTTTTAGGCTACAGCTGCTAAGAGGGGGAGCGAGGGGTACGGGAAAACGCAACGTGAATTCTCCTGACCTTCCTCCGTAGCTGTAGGCCGACAGCAAGGAGCTGTGGCAGGGTTAGAAGCTCTTTTTTTTTTTTTTCTTGTGCTGACTCGAAGGCGAAGCTGTGCTGCTGTGACCACCCCTGCTCCGAGCTACCCTCTAAAAGTGCACTGTGTCCCCTTAGCACTGACCCAGGGGAACTGCCCTGTGCTCAGGAGCAGCCTCAGAGGCCCCGGGGGAACAGCCGAGCGCTGCCCTCTGGCAGAAGAGAGCAAGGGAGGCGTGTGGAAGGACTCGCTTTGAAGTAAAGAAAGCCCAAACAGAGGGAGGAGGCAGGCGGGCTTTCTCAGGGAGCTCAGACTAAACTAAGCGCAGGAAAAAAGGAGCTCCCTCCAGCTTCAGCCCGTTGTCTCTCTTTCCCCGGACAGCAGCGCTACAACAGATGCAGCTAGGGAGGTAAAACTGCTTGCCCTACCCCGCTGCAGCTCCCTGATTAAAAAAAAAAAAAGCTGCAGGGAGTTTCTGCCAAGAAAGCTGCTGCATTGTTCCACTGAGTGAATGGAAAGAACAAGACTTGGGTGGATGCTTTTACAGGAACAGCGTAACTAGTGTAAGCTGGAAGGAACAGTAAGTTGCCACCGTATCAAACTTTAAAAATTAAATAATCTTTTAATACAAAGTTATTACCGTAACAAAAATTAACTTCCATTAGCTAGCAGCATCGCACTGCCACGCCTCGAGGTTTGAGGAAGGATGCAGCTTCCAATTCAGGAGCAGCCTCAAGCAAAGGCTCTCCCTGAGCACTGCAGCTGAGCTTCCCCTTCAGGGCGGGCACCGGCTCCATCATCTCTGCACCTGGCAATCCTTCACAGACGGACAGCCAAGGTAGGAGGCGTACGGGGCTGTGACAAAACGAGGGGAAGGGTGCTCAGGGAGCTCCCACCCTGAAGGGCAACTGAAAATAAAATTCCACACTGTGGAAAACTGGGAACTGAGGAGAGTTGAGCAGCCCTGGGGCTCGTCCCAGTGGCTCCGACCCAGCTCCTCGTGCAGGAACGCCGGGTAGATGTGACCACTGCCGCGGCAGGGGCTGCCGGTGGACGAGACCCACTGCGGTTTTCTCTGCAGACTCGCAGTTTCCAAACGCTTTTGCGTCTTCCAGTCGGCTCAGCGGAAGAGCAGCCGAAAACCAAAGGGTAACACAAGCGGTGGAGCCGCTTCTCGGAGCTGGCTGAACCCTTGCTGCCCGGGCCCACTGAGCGGTGAGGGTATCCCCGGCAGGAGCAGGCTGCCACCAGCCCCTCCAGAAAGCACTCGCAGGCTCCTTTCCGTAGCAGCTCCCAGCCCCTCAGGGGATGCCAGCCAGGCTCAGTGGCTGTGAGGACAAGTTTTCTTCGTGTGGCCAGGCTGGTGGCAAATGCTACAGGTCCGTGGTTTCTTGGCCGTGCCTCCTGAGGAGAGGTTGCTTGGTCTCTTCGTTTTACTTCCCAGCTCCCTCGAGTGCCCGCTGCTCCCAAAGTGGTTCCACGAAGCATCTCCAAAAGCCCCTACAAAGGAACGACTTGGATTTAAACACCTCTGAAAATATACAGAGGTGAAAAACAGGCGATAGGTTCAAAATGGCAGGAGATCAAGGCTTTTACTAGCCCAGCCACTCAAATTAGTCCTGAAACTGCGCTTGCTTCAGATTTGTCTGAGCATTTGCATGTTATCCCTTTGTCCTGCAGCATTAGAGAAATGTGTGAACAGAACAGGGGAAACTGAGCTTTCTGGTTGCGTTCTCTGGGCTACAGCCAAAGCAGAAACAACAAAACATGCCAGAATAAGACTTGGTTTTGAAGTAGCTCTGAAAATTTGGTTCTGCCCCTCCAGAGCCAAATGTCTAAGGAGGAGGCCAGCGTTGAGGGGCGCTCTCACACCGCGCCTCCACCTCTGTACTTTGCTTACAGTCCCCTTTGTGTCAATGCTTTTTCTGTCTTTCACATCCTTTTTTTTCCCTTTGTGATTTTTGTTTTTTAGTGGGTATTTGCTTTCAGCACCTCTCCCCTGCAGCCACGCTCAGCGTCAAAGCTTCGGCCAGGCTTGGCCTTTCACTGCGCCCCTAACCTAGGGCAGAGGAAGCCACCACAGCTTCCCTGACGTGACAGAACGGGGCTTAAGATCGCCAAACGCGGTGCCACTGCTTCAACTCTGTATCAAGTCAAGAACAGCTGTCCCAAAACCAAACGCTAAGCTCTGGGACGGACAAATTCTGTCCCAGACAGACTGTTGGGAAGCCTGCTGGGCTTCATCCAGGGACACACGGACAGGCAGACGCGCAAGCTTACTGCATGTAGAAGCAAAGCATCCTGTTGCTGCTGAGAGCTCAGTGGATCTGTGTTACGAGGACGCATCCTGCTGGCATTCGCACAAAGGTAAGCCTGACTCGGTTGTTACAAGCAACATTTAAAGCGCTGCAACGCTGCTGACAGACGTCCCAAGACAAACCTGAAGCCTGCCAAATGTAAGAGTTCCTACAAAAGCTGTGCAGTGACAGCATTATGGATGTACGAGCAACGTCTGCTCGGTTTAGCTTTAAGAACAGCCTCCAAGCCTTGTCTCTCACCCCAGGCCCGGCCTTACCTGGTGCTGCGTTTTCATCAGCCCACTGGAAGAAGCCGCACTGCTGCTCTCTGGGTTTTGAGCACGTGTGGAACTGCCGCCCCTTGTTAGGGCCGTCCTTTTGGACGGTGCGCGTGACAGCTGGCTGCTCGCAGTTGCAGACGGTGCCACCTCCTGAGCCGGAGTTGTTGCTTCCAAAGAGCTCTGGGCCTCTCCCTCCTCCTCCTGGTCTCTGAAAGCCTGCTCGGCCCCTTCCCCCAAAGGGCTGGGGCGGTGCAGAGCCCCACGGGGCTGCGGTGCTCCTGTCCTCTGACTGCTCGTTAGCCCAGAGGAAAAAATTGCAGGTATTGGCGTTGCATTTGTAAAACTGCCTGCCTTGATTGGGACCCTCTTTGCGCACAGTTAACAGCGTGGCTTCGTTCCCGCAGTTGCACACCACTGCGTTGTTCCCGTTGTCTGGAGCAGCTGCGGGAGCAGGCCTGTGTGCTCTCGGTGTACTCAAGGAGAGGAGATGTCCCGCCGCCGGGTTCGTGGTCCCCCTTGCCTGCCTGCTGTCGCTGCTTGCCCTGCTGAAGGAGTTGTTGGCCTGCAAGTGGTTAGCTTGCTGGCTGGCTGACCGCGCAGGCTGCGACGACCTGTGTAAGTACTTCAGGTCCAAGAGCTCTCTCAGCATCTCATCGCAGCCGCCGATGCAGCCAACAAACTCCAGGGGCATCATGGGTGGAACGCTGCCTCTCTTGAACTTAAACTTCAGTCTAAAAGGAAAGGAAGAATACAAACCCATCAGTTCATACAGCTTCTCATCAACAGACCTCGATTTGGACTTGTGGTTTTTTTTTTTTTTTTAGTTCTGCTGTACTGATGCTGTCTACTTCTTTCCCTCCACCTTCTTTCCATCCCCAACCCACAGGAGTGCTGCTCCCGCTTTCCAAGATTGGAACAGAAAATGGTTGCCCAGCCTAGCCCGCGGAAGTCTCTGGCCCTGGTGACAAACCCGTAACGTCTGAGGGGTTACATCTCATGAAGGGATACCTGGTGCGACCTACCTGTGAACAGGATGGGGTCTACACTCAGCACAGATGCTCTCGTCCTTGGCCACGTCCAGCACAAAATCGGGAAACCAGACTGCAGTTTTACAAGCTGGATAGCCCGTGCAGCTGAGATAGAACCTGCCGTGGGACAAAGGCAGCAAATGAAGAAGAGGTAATGTCAAGACAGGCAGTGATATGTTCTTCTCTCTTCTCAGCTCTCAGAAGCTGTCCAAACAACGTTTGGTTTTAACTTGAGGAAGAGGTTCAGCTGAGTCCACGCGGCTTACGTAGCTGGTGGAGTTCCCGCATGCTGCAGAGGGAAGGTAAATGAACACTCAGAAAGCAGCCTTGTGTGTCTGAAATGATAGAGAAGGTCACCAACCCGCCGTTCCTCTTGGTCTTCAGGACCATGTCGTTGTTGCACTGTGGGCATTTCCGAATGGGAACTGGCATTGCTGGGTAGACTTCCTCTTGCTCAGCAATTTCTGTGGCTTCTCCAAAATACTGAGCCAGGGCCTGGTCCAGCCTGTAGGGAAACAAGCAGAGCGTCCTGTCTCCTCTGCAAAAAGCAGTCAGGCAGTGAATTACGGCCTGCTGCCCTCTGCAAGGCCCCTCTGAGCTTCTCCCTGAGCATGATGATTCAGCGCCGTGCCTCTAGATGTGGGTGTGCCACGGAAGAGGTCAGTGCACTCTGACATCTCCTCCAGCCAGCTCTGTGTTTAACGTGAAGAGTTTAAACCACGGTGAGCAGCTGGCAGCAGCCCATGACAGCGCGCCACACTGAGCTGCCCCATCCCACGCAGATGCCTGCGTGCACTGGGCAGAGCTCCGAGAAGACAATGTGACAGGACCCCACTCCAGGCTGAGCCGCAGATGACAAGCCAGCACCTCTCAGAACGGCAAAGCAAGCGGAAGAGGGTGAAGATAAAACTCACTTGTTGGCTCTGGCCACGGCCTCAACGAAGACTTGTTTGTACTTTTGGACCTGCTGCTGCAGCACTACAGATTTGTCTTTCTTCCCCTCACAGATCAGTTTCAGATCAGCCTCCAGCTCAGCTCGAAGGTCGGGCTTGGACATCTCGTAGCCCATGGAATCATAGCCTGAGGAGCACATTGCAGGGTAAGTGAAAGAAATAAATAAATAAGGAACCTGCCCTCCTCCTGACAAGCGCTGCCCGTACCTTCAACCAGCCCCATGCCCAGGTGGCCCGGGAGGAATCTCTGATCTGCTGTGAGGCCCACGTACATCCGTGTCTTGATTGTCTCAATGTGCTCTGCGTGAGTGGCATCAGTCCCTGAAAGCAGACAGGTTGTTAGTCAGATCAGGTGCCGAGAAGAGACTTCCCCTGTGCCTGCTGCAGAGCGCAAGATGCTGAAGGGAGAGGGGGACAGAACGTATAGCCAGAAGCAGCACTGGCCTCACATTCTGTTGGCACTGAGGCCACCAAGGTGCAAACATGCCCTTGACCCTAACCTGCACATCCCCCTCGGTATTGGAGACGCTCTGCAGACTCCTTAGGATCCCTGGAATTTGCCCACAGGTCTCTACTACCCCTGTGTTCTATATATATTTAAGTAACTTCTTATCTGAAGTGACACGTAGAGAATTCCCTGCTCTGAGGCTGGGACAGAACTGGTACCAGGTAAGCTGAGAAGCTTATGAACAAAGCTCTGCCACGAGCGAAAGGCCACGCTGCCGATACTGACCAATGCCATGTTTCTCCATGAGTGCAATGAGATCCGCTTCTGAGAGGAGCAATGGAGGGCTGGTTTCCCCATCCACCATCTCCACTGTAGTGGGCTGAAAGCGAGACCCTTTCTGATACAGTGGGATAACCTGAAGGGAAGGAGAATCTCTTTGAAACTGCCTTGCTGGACCATTCACTGAAGAGACAAAATGTCGTGCTAACTGCAGGCCAGTGCAGTAACACAACAGCACCCTGTTCTGGAGGAGATCAAGGCTCGGGGTGCTCAGGATTTGCCAGTAACGAGCTGCCAGAGAGACCACGGAACGGCAATTGCAGCTCCTCTGGGTGAGTAATCTTCCCAAGGTGGAAGCAGCCCTGTACGGTCTCTGCAGTGTCAGAAGGGGGAGAATCTAGCCAAGACTGGCACAGTAACGTGGCACGGGTCTTCAGCAGAGATGGCTCTAAGTGAAACAGCCACTGGGGCTGGAATTGTCCCAGGATGTTCTGTACAGGGGCCTGAAGCTGGCTGGGAAGTTCTCACATCAGTACAACCCACGTCCAGTTTTAAACTGCAGGTACTCTAGCCTCTCCCACCTATGATTTTCAAGGGCGTTACCTTGTCACTCCACTTCTCATAAGGATAGACTTCCAGATAATTTCGGGCCAGGATCATTAGTCCTTGAGCAACGAATCGCTCATTAGCGATGTCAATCTCCACAGTTGTTTCCTGTCCCTTGGCGTCTTGAGAGCAGCAAGCCAGAAAATGGCGCACGATGAATTCATACAGTCTCTGCTCGTTGCCCTAATATCAAAGAGAAAATGAGGGTCAGGCTCTCCTCCAGTGTTAGCAAGGTGTCAAGAAATATTAATGAGATCTCAGGTGAGGATACTGCACTAATGACCGTACTGTTAAGAGCTCCATCTTTATTCTCCAAGCAGTACCAACCAGCCAGTTATACCTTTATGAAACTCACCTGCAGGTTAGCAGTGTATTTGGTGGGGTGAATGGGTGGGTGAGCCTGATCTGTTTTGGTTCCGCTCCGAGGGGTTGGCCCACCCTGATCCAAAATCCTCTGCGCAAACGCCCCCCAGTTTGGGTCCTGTGTTTGCTGTTGCACTAAGGCGGAGAGGTTCAGCTCCTTGGGGAAAATGTTGGTCTCTGTTCGGGGATAGCTGATAAGCCTTAAGAAAGACAGAAGAACACGTTAAGAGGTGCTCCAGGATGCTTCCCATTTTGGTCTAAAGGTCATCTATTTTTAAAATAATTAAGTTTACCAAGACAAATCTTGCTTTCTTACCCTTGAGTATAGAGTTTTTCTGCTATTCTCATGGTTTCCTTTGCATTTATTTTCAGTTTGCGGGAAGCCAATTTCTCAAGTTCCTGTGTTGGGAGGAGCCAGGAAAAAAAAAAACACGTATTTGTGCATAATTCTGAGTGGTGAGTAAAACATCTGCTCAAAGCTTCTTTCACATCAGCCTTTTCAGCACAGTTCAAACATACCACGGTGTCCAGGGGCAGGGGCCTCCATTTGCTCTTTGGCTTGCTCCCAACTTCAACAACAGTCGCTACAGGGTCCTAAATGCAGAATAAGCAAAATCTCCTTGAAGAGTTCACACAGGCTGTTCTTTAAACATCTTGAGCAAGAAGGATGTGGGAAACGTTTAGCTGGTGCTAGATCACACGACTGTTTGCAAGCTTTCCTACCTCCATACACATGTGGTAAAGGACCAGGCACGCTGTGTGATTAAAGAGCCGGTTCCTCTTCCAGTTGAAGACCACATTGCCGTCTTCGTGTTCATGTGTCACTGTTTTGAAAACCAGATCAGAGTGATAGAGTAGTAACGTAGCTAAAAGACAGGGGCAAAAGGGCAACGCTACTGGTAAACCTTCATAGTTCTGCGTAATGATCATGGCAAAGGAAGAGGGAATCACCTCTGCAGCAATCGTTTGTTGGTTGCCTGACACTTTTCCTTCTCAAAGACATTAAACCCTTTAAGACAGGGTTCAGTTCTCATTTTCCTCCAGCATACCTTTGATTTTATAGAAGGCTTCAGGAACAAAGGCCTGGATGGCTTTAAAGCGTTCCACTACAAACCCCAGGGTTGGGAACTGGCAACTACCATAGCTGATCAGCTGGTCTGCTAAAATATCAGGGAAGATCTTCCGGAGCCTCAGCGTCTGGAATCTGGTGAAAGCAGCGCCTGAGAAAACAAAACGGACACTAGAACTGAATATAACATTGGAGGGTAATTGCAACGCTGCAGAGGGCTCTTTTAATAGTCTGAGTATTAATTTTACCCCAATTTTAATATTAAAAGTTGCAGAAGCCTTTTGGTGCTACATGAGCTATTAACGTAGCGTTTGCTTCAAATCGTATTTGTTGTTTACAGTGAAACAGGAGATGTCTTTTAGTTGTTTCTGATCTAACAATCAGAACTACAGAGGGCATTTTTGTCTTGTGCCGGAGGTACAGTAACAGATGATTTTTAAGTACCCCTTGCCGTGTTTTAACATTGTGAATTCCATGTGGCTCAATGAGAAGCAAGGTAGAGGCTGATAGCCAGCTATCTAATTTTTACAGCAACCTAAGAGTTCAAGAGCGTAGAGAAAATAAACTTTACATTGATGACAGAGCCAGAGCTGACCGTCCCCTGCCTACCTACCCTGCCCTTGCTCATGTGCTTTTACAGAGGTGTAAGCAGCAGCTCAGGCCTAGCAGTCAGCTCTCATCCCCAAAGCACGTTTACGTACCTATCCTGAGGTCCAGCTCCTGCCTGACATCAACAGCATCACTAGTTTTTTGATCCGGTTGGGTGAGATTCTCACAGGCGGTTCTGACAGCATGAAGCGTAATCTCTGAAAAGCGGGCTCGGAAAACCTGGAGGTTTGGCTTTACTATAAGACAAAAAAATAAATCAAAGTGACACAAACACCAATGGAAAGGATAAGCTAATAAACAGCTGTCTTAAAAAGAGCATGCTGTCAACCTATTCCGTGTCTTTCCAAGGGAGAAACGTATTTCTCGTGTAGCAAAGCCAAATATCTATCAGAATTACAGCCAGTGGATTTGACCTGCACACAGCAAGGCTGATCATTGAGTAAGAATGACATCTCTGGTACTAGATCCGAGCAGTGATACCTGTTAAATCAGCATTTTAATGGAAAGCAGAGTGGTGCAACAGATGCTCTACACACCAGCTTTGCAAACATGAATGATCTCAAAGCCGATGTTCTCTCCTTCTCGGTCACAGTCAGTCCAGATCACCAGAGCTTGGCACTGCTGGACTTCTCGTTCGAGGGTTCTCTGAGACCAGAAAACAAGACAGAATGAGAGGCGCCAGGCCGCTGGCTTTGTCATTTCATTTCAGAATGACTCACTAAGTGAACACGGAATGCAACATGTATCCATAGAGATGGATTGGTGCAATAACATTTTGTAATGGTCTCTCTCATGAGATTAGGCGGCTTTCAAAAGAAACGACTCATTTATTTATATCTAATTCTTTGTTAAAACAAAAAAACAAAACACAGCTTGGATTGGATTGTACCATGGTCTGTTTTCTGAAAACGACATTTTTTGTAAAATTGAGTTGCAATTACCAATGCCACCTTGTTGGAAAGAGCATTTCTACTCTTTACAAAGTAGCCGTTCGTTTTCTGCTCTGATTTTACACTAGCAGGAGACTTCCACGGTACAGAAGAACAACACAGCAGTCCTAGAAAATCCAGGAGGAATTTGCCAAACTCCAGAAACTTTTCAGTTAAGGACAAAGGTACAATCCTCCCTCTGTCTGAGACAGTATCTGATCTTTGAGTTTCAAGGAAACTGTTAACAAGAACATACCTTAATATCCACGTAATTTTCGGGACAATATTTCTCTATTTCAGCATCAAAAAGAGCTAGAGGGTTGCAGCTATGCCTGGCAAACAGAGGATAAACAGCACGTAAGAAACTAAAACATATTGTGAGACATTAACTGGTGCTCTCACGTGAGGAAATGCTGTTCAGGTACTGGAATTAATGTATTATACTATGGGCCTTAACTTAGGAATCTGTGTGAAATGCCAAGTTTACTCAAAAGCAGCAGAACCAAAATGCAGTCAGAGACGAGCGGAAATCTGGAAGGCAGCCCTAAACGTGCAGCTTCTCTTATTTCACGCACAGAGAACAAAAGGGAGGGAAGTTGGATAGAACACCTCACTTCCCTGGATAAGTTAAGTACAAACCATTTGCGAAAGGGCAGCTTGAAATCGTGAGCCAGCAAGTGTCCCGAGACGGATGTCATCACCATGGTGACGGTCTGCAAGAGACGGGGCAAGGTAATTAGTGCCCATCGTTTGCTGGAAGCTCCCCAGAGCCCTGCGACCTGACACGGTTCTCACAGCCCGATACCTCCCTCCTGCTTCTTCTAACAGGCTCCTTCCCCCACAGGCATCTAAAGCTACCTCCTTGTCTTCTTTTTTTTTTTTGTAGGAAGCTCCCAATTCTAAATCCCACTTTTGACAGGTGGGAAAAACAGAAGGATGGAAAGTTGAAAGAAAGCCAAGAAAAGAAAATCTGACTTCTTGTTTTTGCCAAAACTGGATGAGCGTTTCATAACTTCAGACTTTTTTTTTTCTATAATTAGCATTTTGCACTTCTCTAATCCAGCAGCGGAATGAAAGAGAGCTCTACCTGGCCAAACATCTGGTAGTCGTATTCGTAGATCTTGTTGAACTTGGAAAGCCCCTCTCTCTGGAAGGAAAAGGAAAGTCGCTAAGTTTCTGGCTCCTAACAGAAGCCAAACAAACCCGTTCCATCTCGCTTTATCTTCTCTTTTACGGCAGGGCACAGGAATACGGGGCAGGTGACAATCGGGTACTGCAGCTAAAACACCGAGGCAAGGGAGGTTGGATGGAAGTTGCCCCTTTCATTTAGAGCCGTGGGAATGGCGTTCCCACTGTACCAGTATTTTAAAACACACCCGGAGGCGGTGCCAGGCTTATCACTGGTACGGAGCAGATGTGGGTTGACCAGTTATTGTCCCCGCTCCCGACAAACAACCATCCTGCTCCAAAAGATCATCAGTGCCAGCTCTGGGTCCCTTCCACCTAACCGACATTTGCGGAAGTTTCTAGATCGGGTGTTTTAATCTTTTCCTACAGAAGCATGGCAACGTCTTCCTTGACTGAGACTGTCGGGGCTCTGGTTCTCAAGAACATCTTGCAATCAGACCTCAGTTCGGTCTAGAAGCAGCTTCTAGTTCCTTGGCTTGGAAATTCCAAGTAATTATGCAAGCTGTTAAAGGTCACAAAACAAAGCAGCAGCTGACAGAGGGGATCTTTGAACTCCCCTTCTCCAAACCACAGACCATCTTTGCTTCATTATGTGAACTTCAGTACGCCCCTGATACTTGCTGACGCTGCAGAAGCGGCGCTTTCTGACCAGGAACAGATGGTTTCAGCTCCTGAAGGCTTCTACGTACACTGCAAAGCTGGGAACAACACAGGGAACCCCCACTGCTGAGCTCAATGCCTGGAGAAAGCTGCCTGGATGGAGAGCACAGCTGTGGAACTGAATCCCAGCAGGGCTTCAGGATCTGAAGGAAAATGGGTCCAAGACTCCCAGATCCATCTGGGCAAGTGGTGCTTGTCCACAAAAGAAAGAGTTCTCGTACCCTCGTGTGGACAGAAAGGGCCACAGACCCAATGTCAAGCTTTGCATAAGACACACAAAAGAGACCAGGAGCTGCACAGCCACTGAGCGGGGGCTCTGCTGAGCTGACTGCCTGTAGCCGGCTCCGCCGGACCTGTGGGCACACGAGGAAGAGGCAAGGAGACGCAGCGTGTTCCTACCCGCCGCATCCTGCTGTTGGAGAGCAGATCTGCGATTCCCCGGGCGGCATCGTTCTTCTCAGCCACGCACAGGACCTTCCGGATCCTCTGCAGGGCCGCATCCTCCGCCGCCCGCGAGAAGAAGCGCCAGGGCTGGGGCAGCATCCTGACCCCCCGGCTAACAAAAAGCCGTGCGGGGAGGCTCATCGCGGGCAGCGGCGACGGGTCCCATGGCACCACGGCATGCGTCCTCGCTGGGGGGGCCAGTCCCTGCTGGGGAGACGGCCTGCGTTAGGAACACGAGCACCGCCTGGGTACCACAGAACGGCTCGGGGTGGAAGGGACCTCACAGATCGCCCAGTCCCAAGCCCCTGCCGTGGGCAGGGCCCCCTCACCCAGCCCAGGCTGCCCCCAGCCCCGTCCAGCCTGGCCTCGGGCACTTCTAGGGACGGGAAACCCACGGCTCCTGTGCCAGTGCCCCGCCGCCCTCAGAGCGCAGGATTTCTGTCCCGTACCTACCCGAGATCTCCCCTGCTGTGGTTTAAACCCCCCCATCCCATCCCCCTGCCCCTGACACAGAGCCCCTGACACAGAGCCCCTGACACAGAGCCCCTCCCCAGCCCTCTCCCACCCCCCGGCAGGCCGCTGGGGGCTCCCCCGGCGCCTCCCCGTCCCCAGGCCCAGCACCCCGGCCCCCAGCCCCGTCACGGCCTCCCCCGGCCCCGCTCCGGCCGCTCCCGGTGCCGGGGAAGGGCCCCCGGCCCCCCTCGGGCCTCACCCGCGGCCGGGCCCCCTCAGCCGCAGCCCGCGTTCCCGCTCTCCTCCCGTCGCAAAAAGCGGCGCGCTTTGCCGCAGCGTTACGTCCTGCCGGAAAGCACCGCGGGGGTGGACTACAACTCCGATTGCTTTGCGCTGCGGAGGGGACTACAACCCCCATGGTGCTGCGCGGCGGGGAGGACTACAACGCTCATGGCGCTGCGGGGCGAGAACTACGATTCCCATCGCGCTGCGCGGCGCGGAGAACTACAACCACAATGGCGTCACGAGGCCGGAACTGCGGCTCCCGTGATGCCGCGCGGCGGGGAGGACTACAATCCGAGCAGCGCCGCCAGGCCAGAACTACAACTCCCATGTCACCCCGCGCGCCCCCCCCCCCCTTCCCCGCCCCGGGCCGGTGTGAAGCCCCGGCGAGGCCTACCGGCGGCGGGCGTCATGTGAGCCCAAGATGGCGGCGGGGCCGCGGCGGCCGTGAGGGGGAGCGGGGCCGGGGCTGCCCGGTGCGGCCTCGGCGGCTCCGCGGCTCCGGAGCCCGGGCCCGGCGCTATGATCGGCGCCCCCGACGTGGTGGCGTTGGCGAGGCAGGAGGAGGAGGAGGCGGCGGCGGGGGGGGGAGCCGAGGCGTGGAGGGAGCCGCCGCTGCCCGAGGAGTACTCGGTGCCCCTGGCGCCCTTCGGCGGGCACGGCGCCAGCCCCTGGGCCAGGGCGGGCGGCTCCAAGTTCCTGCGGGACTTCATCCTGGTGGCCGAGTTCTCGGAGCAGGTGGGGCCGCAGCCCCTGCTCACCGTCCCCGATGACGCCAAGGTGCCGGGCAGCTTCGACCTCAACTACTTCTCGCTGCGCATCATGTCGGTGGACTACCAGGCGTCCTTCGTGGGCCACCCGCCCGGCTGCGCCTACCCCAAGCTCAACTTCGTGGAGGACTCCAAGGTGGTGCTGGGGGACTCGAAGGAGGGCGCCTTCGCCTACGTGCACCACCTGACGCTCTACGACCTGGAGGCCCGCGGCTTCGTCAGGCCCTTCTGCATGGCCTACATCTCGGCCGACGAGCACAAGATCATGCAGCAGTTCCAGGAGCTCTCGGCCGAGTTCTCCAAAGCCTCCGAGTGCCTGAAGACAGGCAACAGGAAGGCTTTCGCCAGCGAGCTGGAGAAGAAGCTGAAGGACCTCGATTACACCAGGAGCGTGCTGCACGGCGAGACCGAGATACAGAAGAAAGCCAACGACAAAGGGTACTACACCACCCAAGCCATCGAAAAGGCCAACGAGCTGGCCAGCGTGGAGAAGTCCATCATCGAGCACCAAGACCTGCTGAAGCAGATCCGGTCCTACCCCTACAGGAAGCTGAAGGACTCCGACTTCCACCCCTACGAGCCCGAGTGCGCCCCGGACCAGGCCAGCGTGGGCAGCGATCAGGACCTGGCTGCCTCCGACCTCGCTGAGCCGGGCGAGACGACCCCCTACTCCCACGTGCCCTCCTACACCCCCAAACTCATCAAAGCCAAGTCCGCCAAGTGCTTCGACAAGAAGCTGAAAACGCTGGAGGAGCTCTGCGACATTTATTTTTTCACCCAGACCCTGGATCAGCTGCATCAGATCGAGAGGACGTTCAGGGGCGACGTGTGCTACCTCCTGACAAACCAGATCAGTCGGGCGCTTTTGAAGCAGCAAAGCATAACTAACTTCCTCTTCGAAGACGCGTCTTTTCTAGATGAAAAAGCACCTGAAAAGCACTACCGAGGCTGCCAGGAACTCGGCCAAGACGCCATCGAAAGAAAGTGTTCGGAAGAGTCCCCCGCCCCGAAAGTGGTCGTCAGCCTGGGGTCCTACAAGTCCAGCGTGGAGTGCGTGCCCATCAAGATGGAGCAGGACATCGACGACCCTCCGGAACCCGCGATGACCGAATCCATAACTTTCGAACACCAGGAGAACCTGGACTATCTCGACGCCGACATTAAAGGGAGCATCAGCAGCGGTGAGAGCATTGAGGTCCTTGGAACAGAGAAATCGGCATCGGGGCTGACGAAGTCGGAGAGCCAGGCCAGCCTGCCCATCAGCCCCAGCCCCCAGGCGGGCAGGAGCAAGGTGGGCAGCAGGAGGACCGTCAGCGAGGACAGCATCGAGGTCCTCAGCACCTGCCCCTCCGAGGCGCTCATCCCGGAAGACTTCAAAGCGAGCTACCCAAGTGCCATTAACGAGGAACCTTATGCAGACGATGAGGAGGGAGGCCTTCGCTTCGCCCCCAGGTTAAACCCGGACGACGCCGACGAGCCGGAGGACGGCTCGAACCCGGAAAACCCGGCGCAGGTTGATTCAGCCTGCTGCATCGGCAAGGAGAGCCCCCGCTTCCTCGAGCCTCTGCCCAGCCCGGGCCCCAAGCCGTGCGACGAGGACGGGGTGGTGAGGATCCCCCCGCAGCCCTACCGGCAAGCCGAGCAGGGGCCGTGCGGCGGTTTCGCCGGCTCCCCGCACCCCGACGGCGTGCCGGGAGGGCTCCTTCCCCACGAGCTCGACTCGCGCTACCCGGCGGGCGGCAGGGAGCTCAGCAGGACCAGCCTGGACGAGTGCTCGGACTCCACGAGCTACATCAGCAGCGCCGCCTCCACCTGCTCCGACCGCACGCCGTCGCCCGCTCACCCCCCGTGCCCGGCGAGCGAGAGGCACAAAAAAAAAGCCGGGCAGAACGCCCTGCGGTTCATCAGGCAGTACCCCTTCGCCCACCCCGCCATCTACTCCCTGCTCAGCGGGAGGACCCTGATCGTGCTGGGGGAGGACGAGGCGATAGTGAAGAAGCTCGTGACCGCCCTCTCCATCTTCGTGCCCAGCTGCGGCGTTCGCGCCAAGCCCGTGAAGCACTGGCTCACGGCCCCGCTGCACGTGGTGGATTTCCAGAGGTGGAAGCTGGTCGGGCTCCAGAGGTAAATATCGGGGGTTGGGGGGGGGCAGGGGGTTTCGTGATGTTTTAGGTCTCGGTTTAGCAAAGCAGGGGAAGGAACGCGAGTCCTGCTGATTTCCTGGCTGGCCTGAAAATAAAGCGCTCCTGGGAGGGCTTGTGTGCTCTGCTCCCTCCCCAGCTCCTTCCGAAACTCTTTTTCAGCGTTTCTGGCTGTAGAAAGCCTTTCCAGCTATATTTTTCTGAGGTGGGTGCTTTGGTACGGGGGGCTTTCCTGCGTGCGAACCCAAAGGAGGCGATAGCACGCAGCGACGAGGTCGGTAGGTTCGAAATTGGTTAGGAGCGGGAGGAATAGCTTGTGCCAGAGCAGGCGTCCTGTGGCACCTGTGCTTCTGGTGAAGGACAGAGGTGCAGAGCTCGCTGTGCTGCCGGCCCCTCTTGGAGGGCTGCAGGTATGGAAATACGTCGATGATGTGCTTTAGTGCAGGGGGAAAAAAAAAATGCCTGGGGAGCTCAGCGGGCCGCGGAGTTGGAACTGCAGCTCAGATGCAAGGGAAACTCCTGCTCAGAGCGGCGCTGGAGCAAACATCCCTCCTCCGCCAGCCCGTCCTCGCAGGTGGCTGCAGAGCTGACGCTCACAAGCGGCGGTTGCTCAGCTCCCAGGATCCTGCCCCTTCCTTTGCTGCTGTTAGGACAAGGATTTCTTGCTGTGTGCGCGCGGCCAGGCTGCGTGCCGGCGCTTCGGGTGCGGGTGTGGCAGGGGACGAACGCCCTTTGCCGCCACCACTGTGGCCACGGTGGCTCAGAGGGGCGAGGAGAATGCCCACGGCTCAGAGCCCGGCCACAGCGGCCCCCGACGGAGCGTTTCTGAGTCCAAATCCAGAACCCTGCTTCCTGGGCTGCTCAGCCTGGTGCCTGGCGGTTGTGGCTGCCCGAACCGCCCCGCCTGGGCGCTCGCCTTGGTTTTTGTGCCGGGGAGGAGGCTGACAGCAGCCGGCAGCTGCCCCCTGGCTCTGCTGGCGAGGGCTTTGGAAGCCCCGAGCCTTCGGTGGCCGATGAACGCTCGCGGTTAGGCGCTGTTTTTATAAACAGAAGCGTTTTGAGGAGCTGCCTGTGACGCCTGTCGGTCTTTTAATTAACGTTCCGCAGAGGGGAGGGTGAGCGGTGAGCTTAAGGCAGGTGCTCTCAGCAAACCATTCGCGGGGGGGGGGCTTGGGAAGGAACTCGGGGGGGCCAAATGAATGATCCCGGCGTGGCTGTAGGGGTGCTGCGCCTCTCTGAGCTGCCTGGGCGCCTCTCGCACCAGCACGGGGTGCTCCTGGGCTGCTTCTTGGGGTGCTCCTGGGCTGCTTCTCGGGGTGCTCCTGGGCTGCTTCTCCCAGGGAGATCCGAGCCAGGCGGAGCTGAGGAGCAGAAGAGGTTGCGTGGGCTCGCAATTTGCATTTAAATAACGATAATTTAGGCTTGGTGAGTAATCGTACAAGGTGAGCGTGCCGGGGGTTGGCACCTGGGTGAGAAATGCCCAGGGAATTTTGACGGAGGGCTCCCTGTGCAAAGGGAGGGCAGAGGGGTTGTTCCTCACCCCGGGGCAGCTCCCTCCCCAAGCAGCCGCGTCGGGGGGAAAGCAGAACTTGCGGCAGGGAGGTTCCTGGTTCTCGCCGTCGCATCCAGGAGCTGCCGGATCCGCTTCTGGTCGCCAGAGACATCGCTTCGCTTCCTCCCCGTCCTCGTTTTCGCCTCGGCGGGGGAGGAACCGTCCCGAAGGGCAACATGTGCCTGGAGCGGCGCGCGCAGCGCGGATCGGTGCCTGGGGGGGGTCCGGGAGGTTGGGGTTTCCTCGGGGTCCGGCAGACTGGGGAGGCCGTTCGGCCGTCCTCGATCCACGCCGGGCTTTGTGAACTCGCGGGACACCTCGTGGGTGGTTAAGGCAGGGGGAAAACACGCGTGGCGCGGGCACGGGCGGTCCGCCGCGTGTCCCTGGGGTCTCCTCCGGCCGTGACCTCTCTCTCTTGCCGTTCCAGGACAGCGTCGCCCACGGGGGTGAACGTGCTGCACGCCCTCAGCCGCTACAGCCGCTACGTGAGCATCCTGGACGCCGACAGCAAGACCCTGCGCTGCCCGCTCTACAGAGGCGCCGTGGTGGCCCGGCTGGCCGACCACCGCACCCAGATCAAGCGAGGCAGCACCTACTACATGCACGTCCAAAGCGTCCTCACCCAGCTGTGCTCCAAAGCCTTCCTCTTCGCCTTCTGCCACCACCTGCACCTTCCCGTCGCCAAAAGCGAGCCGGAGGAAGCCGTCGCCAGCCGCAGGGTGAGCTTCCTGAAGCACCACCTGGGCCTCGCCAACGAAGATCTGAAAATTGTGCAGTATTTAGCCGAGCTGCTGAAGCTGCGGTACATTCAGGAACCCGGCCAGGGGGCGAATCCCCTGCTCAGATTTGACTACGTTCCCAGCTTTTTGTACAAGATCTAGCGTCCCGCGGGCCGTCCGCCTGCACGCTCGGGTCCTGGTACCGATCACGCGCGCTTGACGTTGATGCCACCTGCAGTCGCTGTCACCCATCAGGAAGGGGCAAAGAAGCCAGCGTGTCCGCGAGCACCTCTGCTCCCTAGAAACCGGTGTCTGGGGGACCGAGCTGGGGAGGTGTCCTGTCGCCGAGAACGTGGGCGTGCCAGCACACGGAACGCTGGGCGCCCCGTTTCCGAGGGTTAGGAGGGGCGCTGGTAACTTCTGAGGCGTATCGTGGTAGCGTTACGGCGCGGGGAGGGAGGCGGGCTGGCCTGCGAGCAGCACGTGGTGAGGTGCGGCCCCCAGGTAGGCAGCGCCCTGCCGGAGCCCTAAGCGCTCTCGCTCCCTTCTGCGGAGCCGGGCTGGAGATCGGAGGGGAAACACAGAGGCCGGTGAAGGTTTTAACCCAGCAGCGAAGGTTTTAACCCAGCAGCGAAGGTTTTAACCCAGCAGAGCCCGGCGTGAGCGTGGGGTGGCACCGCTGTGCCCGCGGCAGCTCCCCGGCGGGACGGCGGCGGGCGGTTACCCGCGCGAAGCGGTAGCTGGCGGTGTCCCCCTGCGTCTCCTGAGTTTCCTGGCGCTTCCCCAAATCCCTGGGCCTGAGGGGCAGCAGTGAAGGCAGGCCCGCTTCTCTCCGGGAAGCGTCTGGCAGCTTCTCAGCTTTGTTAAAACCTGGGAAAGGGGGCCTTTTGTGGTGGGGGAAACGAGCGGCGCAGTTCAGCTGGAGATACGCTGCGTGACGGTGAGCCCAGCTGGTGAGAGGTCTGGGAGGAAGGGGCTGGGTTCCACGTTGTACCCATACAGGTTTTTGTTTTTTTTTTCCCCTCTTTCTGTTGGGCAGTTGGCCTTGGTGGTAACGCGGGGTCAGCGTCGCAGCGTGCTGCTTCTGGCTGTGCCGATTTATTTTATCGCCGAGCCTTTGCCGCGGCTCACCTACCTCTCGTTCCTGGGTACTTCTGGACAGGGCAGGGCCGCAGCTCTTCCCTTCCAAAGCTCCCGCGTTGCTCTCGGTGCCAGGAAGGCTGTGCCACCGTCGCAGCGATGCTGCTGGGAGGCTGTTCCTGACGGCGCTGGGAGCTTCGCGCCCAGTGCTTCCCTCGGGAGCCCCCCGGGACGTGTCGCTGGCTGCCTGTCCGGGGCCGCAGCCCCTGCCCCGTCCCAGTCCTGCGGTACCAGCCGCCCCCGCGGCACTTCGAAGCAAGAGAAAAAGCTCTGGCTGGGAAAGCAGCCTCGCTTTTATTTCTTTTTTAGCACTCTTCTGATTATGTGTCGAGAGCAGCTGTGGTCTTACAAGATGAGCTGAAGATTGTTTTTTTTGCCTGTTTTTGTTTTGTTTGCCTGTTTTTAAAGCCTCCGTTTACCACGATCGTGCGAGGCAGTGCCGCGCCAGAACGCGACCCTTCCGTGCCTGGGGAAGTTTGTGTGGCCTGGGGTCCGTCAGCACGAGCTCGACCCCACTGCAACTCGCCGGGGGAACTGCTCTGAAAGCCGTGCCCTGAAGGCAGGGAGTTGCCCGGGGTGGGCTCTCCTCCTGCTGCCAGCATCCACGCTTCGGTCCCATGGCCGCCTCTTCCCTGCCTGGCAAGGGCTCTCGGGGAGCTGAGGAGGCACAAACTGGCAGGGCAGGGGGTTTAGTTTAAATATGAGCATTGCTTGCAGGGACTTACGGCGAGGCAGGCGGGGTACTGAGCTCGTGGTGCTCCCCAGGGAGGTTTCCGAGGTCAGGAGGGGCTTGCTGGGGGCATTTCTGGGGCGCGGCGTGGCTTTGCCTTTGCTGAAGGCGAGCGGTGTGCTGTGTGCTCGGAGCCCTTCCCTTCGTGATTCTGCGCCCTCCCGTGCGCTGCTGTCGCGTGTGAACCGGGTCTGCTGGCGGCAAAACTTCCGTGCCCGCGGAGAACGCTTCGTGAAGTGACTCGAGGTGTCCTCGAGTCGATTCGTGTGCGTCTGGACAACTTCCGAACTGGAGGCGAGGCTCCCCCGGGGGAAGGAGCGCCTCAGGTGGCACCGGGACGCCCTCGGCTCCCCGCACCGTGCCCGACCCGCGGCTCTGTTCGTCACGGCGGCTCGTGGTCTGCGCTGGAAGACGTCCCGGTGCTGTTGGGGTTGGAGGAGGAAGGGACGGACTCTTCCTGCTGGCTCACGTGTCTCTTCCTGCAGGCTGACAGCTCAGGCTCGGGGCAGGATGGATGCTCAGGGACGGCTGGTTTCGCGCTCGGCGGTCTGTACCCGGAGGATTCAGCCGCAGTCGTGCAGCGGCAGGCAAGTCACCGCTGGCTTCTCCCTCTGCCCGCCCGACGGGACTGACGTGCCAGGCTGTGCTGGGCAATTCTTGCACCTCCACCCGCCTGAGCCGCTTCATCGCGCTGCCGCAAAGCAGCTCCGGGTTCGGGAGGACGCCCCGGGGGGCTTTACGGGGACCGTGGCCCGTTCTGAAACGGGAGCTCTGCGTTACCTGCGGCTGTGAGGAGCCTGGGGGCGCGTGCCCTTCCCAAACTGGCTCGGGACGTGCATCCGGTAACCCCTGAGCTCGCCGGCCCGTGGCGGGGAGTTGTGCTCGCCGATGCGCCCGCACCTCTCGACGGAGGTGGCGGTGGAGGGGGGCCGGAGTGCCGCGGGTGGTTCCGGAGCCCAGCTCCTGCCTTCTCACTCGTTTTTCCATCTCTCTGATCCGCCTGCGCGGCGAAGATCCCTCTGTCGGCACTTTAAGACACTTTCCTCACCTTCCCTGCTACCTCCCTGGCTTCCAACGTCCGCAAGCGAAGCTCCCGGCGCTCACAGCTCCCGCAGAGCATCCCGGCGCGTTACCCGCCTTGTCCCAACACACGCCGCCCTCCTTCCAGCACGAGCAGGGCCGGCTCCTCGCAGCCACAGCGCGATGCCGGCCCCCCTTCTGCCAGCCCCAGCGGTGCCGCGCATGGCCGCGATCCTTTCTGCCTGCCCCGAGCCCCCTGCATGCTGCCTGTGGCTCCCTCCTCGCTGCCGGGGGGACGGGTTTCTCCGGAGAATTCATCAGCGCCAAGGCCTCCTGTGGCCAGCCGCAGGGCTGCGTTTGTGCTCCTCTCCTCCCCTGCCTCTGGAGCCCCCCCTGCTCGCTCCGCGCTCTGAGCCGCTCTCGGCCCCGCCACCGGGATGGTCAGCCATAGGAGCAGGCGACGCTAACCCCGCACAGGTTTCCTTTCTCAGAGAACGGCGCTCGGATTTACCTTCGTCCACTCCAGCAATCACTTCTTAGCAGCTCCTGAGCTGCCTTGCCTTGGCTAGGGAAGCACTGCCTATACTCGAGCAATATTAACCATTTTGGGAGGGGGGGGAGAGGCGCTGGAGGAGGGAGAGCTGACGGCTCCCCCCCCCCCCAGGCACGTTTTTTGGTTTTTCATTCAGCACTGGAGGCCCCGCTGCCGGTTTGGCGTCTTGGAGAGCTGGGCAGGCCCCACCGCGGGACGCGGGGCTCGTATTTTGGGGCGCGGGGCTGGTAGCAGCGTTTTGGAAAGGCACCTCCGCGATCGATTGGCGACCGGGCAGGCTGCAGGGGCTGAAGGAGAGCGCCTGCTCCGCGCCGTGCCCCGAAAGCACGACGTCAGGCTGAGCGGCAGCCGCTGCCCCGCTACTCGAGGGAGCTCGGCGCTCGCTGCCGGAGCTGCAGGGCTCGCAAAGCCGCCCGCTGCTCGCCGAGACGCGTTGAACTGGAAGGCAGAAACACAGGGTACCCAGCCCCGCTGCTCGCCCCGGCACGGGGCGAGCGTGGATGGGGATGGGGCTGGGCTCAGCGCCGCCTCCGAGGGCCGCCGGGAGGCCGCGATGAATTCTCATCTTATTTGAAAGCACTGTATCCTATTCCTGCATGTTGAGTTAGGTGTGCGTGCCTGTGTGTGCCGAATGCTTGCGTCAGTAGTTAGAGCGAGTGTGAGCGGGAGAAGTCCCAGAAGCATGTCTCGGTGTCGTGCCCTAAGTGTTCCTGCACAAGAGTTTAACAGACGTTAACACCAAATGACTAGTCTGAGAAATGTACTTTTAAAAAAAAAAAAAAATTATTTATTTGGGTTCAGATATTTTTGAAATACAAAAAAAAAAGAAAAAAAATCGGTTGTATTTTTTTAAAGCTTATAATTCTTGTCGTACGTCGTGGTTAAATCCCTAATTTTACTGTGCTTATTAAAAAAAAAACGGTTCCACGGGAGGCTTGTGCACGGAGGTCTGAGGAAACCCCCGGAGCCTCGGGCTGGCGCTGGCAGCAGAGGTGGCCCCAGCAGAACCAGGAGGGCCGTTCCTGGGGGATCTGCGACGAGGCTCGGCCTTGTCAAGGCACGCGGAGGCTGGCAAGCACGAAGGCAGAGCGGGTGCACACGTCCAAAGGCAAGTCTGGGATGCTGAAGCCAGGAAGGCTTCTTAAGGTGCTGGCTCCTGGGGGTGGATTCACATTTTTCCCCCACCCCAGCGGGGGGATTTTGGCGAAGATAACCGTGCCGGGCAGGGCTGTAACCTCCTCTGCTGCTCCCGCAGCCGGGCGGAGCTGGGTGAAACCCAAACCCGTCCGGGGCTGGGGGTTTCCTTCTGCTCAGCCCCCCCGGTAACGCCTGCTGCTGCAAGGGTTGGTGTGCCCCTGCGGGGGCTGTGCTCAGAGGGGTTCCTGCCTCCGAAACGGGGTGAGGAAGAGCCGAACTGGGATCTGCTGCTGCACGGAGCCGCTGCCAGCAGCAGGGAGGAGGCTCCGGGGTGCTGGGTTCGGGGGCTGGGGGTGTGTGCGCGTGCCGTGGTCCTGGGTTCGTGGCTCTGGGCGCTTCCCCTTACAGGACAGGCAGCCCTGGGAGCGGGAAGGTCGCTGCGAAGGCTTCCACCTCCACCTTCAGTGCCTTGAGCTCCTTCTGGTACTTCTCCTCCTCCAGTTTCTCCTTGAACTCCTTCAGCGTGGCCTTGGGGCTCATGTCGTTCTGCACCCGCAGCGTCAGCTCGATCCCTGCGGGGTGGGGGGAGACGCCTGGCTCAGCCCTCACGGCCGTGAGGTGCATCCAGCGGCTCTCCCAGCCCTGCCATGGGGAGTCCCAGCTCTCGTAGGGCTGGGGCTGCTCCCCGAGGTGCTTGAGAGAGGAGGAGCAAGGCTGCGAGGCACTCGCTGCCCCATAACGTGTCCTGTCCCGGGAAATGGGAACCGGGGGACCCCTGAGGACAGCAGGACCGAGGCCGCCAGAAGCGCGGTTCTAATCCAGCCCCCTGCCAGTGTAGTGGGGAGGCTGCAGAGGGTTGGGCTGGCCCCAGCTGTGGCCGGATGCCCTCTCCCACATCCAGATGTGCAGCTGGGACTGGGATTCCTCGCTCCTGTGCTCTCCCTCGCCAGTTGCTGGGGGGGAAGCTGCCCAGCTTAGCCCACATCTTGCCCGCTGCCAGTGCGGCGGCTCTCCTGGAGGAGCTGCGCAGCGCCCGGGCTGCAGCCGGAGCTGCGACTCAGCTCCGCGTGCCCACGAGCCTGGTCCCTGGTGTCCTGGCCGCCCCAGCCTCACCTCTGTGGATGTACTGAGCCACCATGCGGAAATCATCCTGCTGGAAGCCGCGGGAGGTGAGAGCCGGCGTCCCGAAGCGCAGACCGCTGGGGCGCAGGGCGCTGACGTCGCCTGCAGCAGAACGAGGGAGTGACGGGGCCGGGCACCAGGAGCCCTGCGGGGGGCTCTGAGCGCCCTGGAGGCCAGCCGGGAGCAGGAGGCACGGGGGAAGCCCAGCACGAGGGGCAGGACGTGGTGGAGTTTGCAGGGCGCCTACCGGGGCACGTGTTCTTGTTGCAGGCGATGGAGCAGAGCTCCAGCACCCGCTCGGCCCGGCCGCCGTCCGTGCCTCTGCTGCGCAGGTCCAGGAGGATGAGGTGGTTGTCGGAGCCCCCTGCGAAGACGGGAGGTTGGGGTAAAGACCGCTCCTGATCAAGACTAAAGCACGAAAAGGCGTGGGGAAATTCACCAGGGCCTGCCCCTGAGCTGGAGGGCAGAAGGGTGCCTTCCTGGGGAAGGGGCTGCTTAGCAAAGCTGTTAAGAAATAGTTTTATAGAGTCCTGAGGAACGGCTACAGCAGGGCCCTGCCCATCACCTCCGTGCACGTATACCCCGGAGGCCTGGCTTGGACCCGGGACCGTGCGCAGGAGCCGGCCCCGTGCCGGTGACCCCGAGCGCTCCTCACCCGTGACGATGTCGTAGCCCAGCTCCATCAGCGCTGCCGAGAGCGCCCTGCAGTTGGCCACCACCTGCTGCTGGTACGCCTTGAACTCGGGCGTCATGGCCTGCCGCAGCGCCACGGCGATCCCTGCGGGGAGGCAAAGCCGGGGGGCTGAGTTCTTGGGGGGCTTCCGAAAGTTGTTGGAGGGTCTTCGGGAGAGCTGGTGGGGACGTGCGGCACTGCTGTGTACCTGCGATGGCGTGGTTGTGCGGGCCCCCCTGCAGCCCGGGGAAGACCGCCTGGTTGATGAGGCTCTCCAGGTTGTAGAGCGTTTCCTTGCCCGTCTTGGGGTCCACGCTGCGGGTGCCTGCGGGAGGGGAGGGCGGCGGGGCTCACCAGGCAGCTCAGCCCCCTTCTTTCGCCCCGTGGCGACTCAGAGAAGGAGCCGAGGTCGTTCCTCTTCAGCTCCGGGCCTCTGAAGCCCCCCAGCTGCTCGCAGGAGGCCCCAGACCTTCCTGCCCTTCCCGCTGGAGCAGGAAGGAGCTCGGACTCGCAGCTCCCCCGGGCGGCTCAGGCACCTTTGCGGTAGAAGATCATGCCGGCCCTGCAGCCCCGCAGGGTCTTGTGCGTGGTGGTGGAGACGACGTCGCAGTGGTCGAAGGGCGAGGGCACGACGCCGGCGGCCACCAGCCCGCTGATGTGGGCCATGTCGGCCATGAGGTAGGCGCCGTTGGCGTCGGCGATCTTCCGCATGCGGGCGTAGTCCAGGTTGCGCGAGTAGCAGCTGACGCCTGCGGGGAGACGGCACGTGCTGGGGACACGAGAGGGTGCTGGGGGGGCCCTGGGACAGCCCGGGATGCAGCTCAGGATAACCCAGGTGAGGACACGAGCTCCTGCCGGCATGGATGTCAGAGGCCTCTTGGCGCTGCAGCCGTCTGCAGGAGCCCACTGGCATCAGGGAGCGACCCCGGTTTGTTTTAAGGGCTGATCCCTACCTGCTATGATCAGCTTGGGGTGGAACAGGCGGGCGTTCTCCTCCAGGCGGTCGTAATCGATGTAACCCGTCTTGGGGTTGACCTGGGAGGAGAAGAGGAGGATTCAGCCGCCTTGGTGTGGCTGGAGGTCAGCTGCTGTTGCTCTTAAGCAACGCTGCCTCTTGAAATTACGGCGGCTGTGCCCCGGCTCCAGCCGGAGCAGCTCTCCGTCCGTACCTTGTAGGGCATGGACTCAAAGAAGACAGAGGTGGCAGAGATCTTCTTCTTCTCCGTCATGAACCCGTGCGTCAGGTGCCCCCCGTCGGGCAGGTCCAGCCCCATGATCCTGCCGTGAGGCTCCACCAAGGCCGTGTACACGGCGAAGTTGGCGGGGGACCCTGCGGTGGGAGCACACCGGGGCGGTTACGGGCGTCGGGATGGCGCAGCCCAGCCTGGCTCTCCCGAGGGCACCGTTACCTGAGTAGGGCTGGACGTTGACGCCCCACTTCTGGGGGTCGAGGCGGTACGCCTGCAGGGCTCGCTTCTGACACAGCCTTTCCAGCTCGTCTACGAACTCGGTCCCGCCGTAGTACCTGCCGGAAAATAGGGCACGGGTCACAGCGGGGTTGGTGTTTGCTGAGAGCAAACCTCAGGGGATTGAAACCGAACCATTTATTTAGAAACGTGCGCCCAGTGCTGTGCCAGCGGGGGAGAACAGGAGGGTGCTGTGTTTACAGCAGCTGCCGCAGCTATGACCCTGCTGAGATTGTCCAGTATGCGGCCAAGGACAGGAGCTGAGAGGGTCAAATCCTGCCCTGGGGGAGCTTGGCTGCCAGCACCAGGACGTGGCTTCCTTCCCAGAGATAAGGTCTCGAGGGGGACGTGGCAGTGTGGGTGGTTCCTCTCCCTTCCCTGCGAGGCTTCGGAGTGGGTCAGGCTCTCCCCAGCCCCCTACCTCTGTCCTGGGTAGCCCTCGGAGTATTTGTTGTTCAGGCAGGATCCCAGGGCCTCCAGGACCGCTCGGCTCGCAAAGTTCTCCGACGCGATCAGCTCCAGCCCCAGCCTCTGCCGCTGCTTCTCCTTCTTGATGATGCTGTGCACCTTCGGGAGGGGAGAGAAACAGCTCTGCTTGTGCTGACTGCGTGCGGGTGGGATGCTCGGGATGTACCCTCAGAAGAGACGGGGCAACGGAGAGCAGCCTGGAAAGGTACTGCAGGAGGGAGAGGAGATCCCTTCTTGGTGCAGCTGATCCCAGCGGTTCACATGTGTCCTGCCACGTCTTGGGGCTTCTAGCTGCCATACGGCCATCGGATAATTCAGCTGGCACTTGGGTTAGCGTCAAGGGCAACTGCTGGGTGGCTACAGCAAACGCTGGGCCTGGCACAGATGTCTGAGCCTCAGGCAGGGGCGCGTGAGCAGCAGACCTGAAGTTACAGCCCCGTGGCTGGAGGATGCCCTCTCTCCTCTCGCACGGAGGATGGACGAGTCCCGCCAGCTCAGCCTTGGACCCTGTCCCTGTCCCGAGGAGGTCGCTGTCCCCAGCGGCTGCTGTGCCATGTAGGGGCTCTCACCTCCGGGTCGTTGCTGTCGAGCGGCTCCATCACCATCTTGTTGTGGGAGGCCCAGAGCTCCGCGCTAGGGAGGCCCGAGTTCGCCGCCGAGTTCGCCATCTGCTGCCGTGCCCAACGTCACCTGCAAGCGGAGAGGGGAGCTGGGGGCACGCGTGCGGGCTGGCAGCGGGGCTGGGGGCTTCTGCACCGTGCCCCTGCGTGGCCTGCTCCCGTCCTGCGTCTTCCCCAGATAACGCTGGGGGAGCGACCGCAGCTTGGGCCTGCTGGGGGCGGAAGGCGCTGAGCGCTCTCAGTGTTTCCCTGCCGATTTCAGATCGGTTTGTTCGTTGTGGATTTGGCCATTTTGGCACCTTCCCACCGCTGACCCCCCCCGGGCACTGCCCAGCCAGCTTCACGGGGCTTCCCCTACCCCGTCCAGGGTTTTAGCGGAGCAAAACGGATTGGCAGCTTTAGCAACACCTTTCCCTCTCTCTCAGTCTCACGTTTTAAACGCAGGGTGACCGCTGCGAGTGTCACCACGCAGCCCCCAAGCCCTGGGGCAGCCGTGACAGCCCCGCTCCCCCCCCGGCTGCGGGCAGCTCGCCTTGTTATCCCCGTTATCCGGCGGCTGCCCCTTCCCATCCCGCAACCCCCGGCCCCGGCCCCGCACGGCCCCTACCGGCCCGATCCTGCTCCCGATCCCTGATCCGGATCCTGCTCCCGACCCCGATCGTGGTCCCGGTTCCGCGCGGGAAGCCGCGCGCCTACCCTAGGCAGCTCGGGCACGCCCCCTCCGCGCCTCCACCAATCAGCGCCTCGCTCCGCCTTTCCTCAATGAAGCAGTGCAACGGCTCCGGAAGCTCCTCCGCCAATCCGCGGCGCGCCCCGCTCCCCCCGCCGCCTCCCATTGGTCGCTGCCGAGGCGTGGCGGGAGGCGCTGCCGGCACGTGGCGCGCCGGGCACGGGTCACCTTGGGCGGCCACGGGGGGCTCGGTCCCGGGCACCCCGACCCCCCCCCGGCACCCGGAGCCCCCCAAGGGCACCCTGACCCCCCCGGCACCCCATGTCCCCACCGGCTGCAGGGCTCCCAGCCGCCCTGCTTGGCCCCCTTGGGTATAGGGTGATGGCCGGAGTGGGGTCCTGAGCTCGGGGGTCCCTCTGGGCATGGGGCAGGGTCGTGGCGTGGGCTGCGGGTGAGGGTCTGGGGAGCACGGCGCGCCCCGACCCCTCCGTGGAGCTTTGTGGGGTGAGGGGTGCCCCGGGGGTAGGCCCGCGGGTGGGCGTGGGGTGGTGGTGCCTTCGCGCTTCGAGTCCAAGTTGGGTTGGCCAACCTGGCCTGAGAGGCCGTGCCCCAGGCAGAGCTTCAGGGGTTAAATCGAGGCACCGTAAAATGGGGAACGAGGGCAGGGAGTGAGGGATCCTACTAAACGCCTCGTGGGCCCGAGCCATGGAAAAATGGAGCGAGGCACCGTGAGTCACGGCGGAGAGGAGCGGTGTCTCAAAGGGGAGTCAGACGGGGGGACAGAGCAGAGCCAGAGGGAGAGCGGCGAGGAGCACGGCGCTGTGGTGGGTCCTACTGAGGCAGGTGCCGGCTACGGGGAAGCACAAGCTCGTGGAGGCAGGTTTTTGGGTAAAGGACTGGCTGTTGCACCAGGACACACCTCGGGTATCGCTCTGCCTAGGAGAGGACGCGTCCTCAGAAGGTATTTGTCGAAGGAACAGCGTTTCAGCTTCATCAGTCTAGAAGCTTTTTACTGTCTTAATTTTGCGTTGGTCATCCAAAGGGGTTTGTCGCAGCTGTGCGATTTGGGTTTCCACGGTTCTGGTTTTGGCCCCTGACTGCTGCTGTGGGCTGTCCATGGGTGCTCTGACACCACCGACAGCAAAACCTGGGCTGGTTTCTCGGGCGGTGGTGGTTCCTGAGACGTGCAGAGCGGTGGCGGGGCCGCGGGGCCGTTCACAGGCAATGCCACCCCCCCCCGCCCCACAGTGCCCAGGCTGCTGTGGGCCTTCAGGCATGGAAGGAGCTGCAAGCAAAAAAATCTACTTTATTATCATTTATTTTTCTGGCTTAAGATGTGTCGCAGTGTCGGTGGGCTGGCAGTCAGCCCACCAACAGTCACCCAGCGGTGACGAGCTTTGCAGGGATGCAGGGACTGCCCTGGAGGCGTGTAATTGGTTTCGTCTCGATGCATCCCTGGCTTTTTGCTTGCAGCGGTGGGAGTTGTCCCCGCGGTTGCTGAGTTTCTGCTCAGATGGCTCCCCTTCTTGTCAGTACCGTCCCTTCTGGGACGTGTCGGGATCAGATCAGCCCGAGGCGTTCAGAGTACCCTCCTCCCTCTGTTTTGGCTCGCTGGGATCCTGCTCGATCCTGCTTGAATTCTTTGCGCCTCACAAATGTTCTTCTGCCGTTCTGAAGCTTTGCAGGCGCTATAGAGAAGGATGGTTGTTATCAAGTTATATTAAATGAATATTCCAGCTTCATATATACATTTTGTGTACAGTTGCTAGCAAAGACTTGCTCTCCTGAGCTGTGGGAGCTGCAGCTAATAGCAGGGTGTGCTGCTGCGATTTCAGGACTCTGGCCTGCGGCGATGGAGGGCGTCTCTTCTTCCCCATCGCCCTTCCCGGGCACTTCCCCCACCGTGCCTCCTGGGAACGCCACTGCCCACGATCACTACTCCGGCCTCCAGAAGAGCATGCACGTCCTCTCCATGGTGGTGTACGGCGTCGCCTGTTTGCTGGGGGTGACGGGCAACGGCCTCGTCATCTGGATTGCGGGCTTCAAGATGAAGAAGACGGTGAACTCGGTGTGGTTCCTCAACCTGGCCATCGCCGACTTCATCTTCACCTTCTTCCTGCCCCTCAGCATCGCCTACACCGCGCTGGGCTTCCACTGGCCCTTCGGGAAGCTCCTGTGCAAGCTGAACAGCACCATCGCCTTCCTCAACATGTTTGCCAGCGTCTTCCTCCTGACGGTCATCAGCATGGACCGCTGCGTGTCCGTGGCCTTTCCCGTGTGGTCGCACAACCGCAGGAGCCCGGAGCTGGCGGCCAGGATTGCTCTGGGGACGTGGGTCCTGGCCCTCCTCCTCAGCTCCCCGTACCTCGTCTTCCGTGACACCGTGGTCAGCTCCAGGAATGTCACCAGCTGCTACAATAATTTCGCGCTGTCCGATGACTACACGTCCGAGGCAACGCGGAGGCTGTGGAGGATGCGGCACAAAGCGATGATCATAACCCGATTCCTCTGCGGCTTCCTCATCCCCTTCACGGTGATTCTCCTCTGCTACGGCATCGTGGCCGTCAAGCTGAAAAGCAGGCAGCTGGCCAGCTCCGCCAAGCCGTACAGAATTATCATTGCTGTCACGGCCTCGTTTTTCCTCTGTTATTTCCCCTACCATGTCTTCTCCTTGCTAGAAATATCCAAAAACTCTTCCAGTCACGAGATGAAAATGGCCCTTTACATAGGGATCCCCTTGGTTTCCAGCCTTGCCTTCTTCAACAGCTGCATCAACCCCATCCTGTACGTGTTTGTGGGGCCGGACTTCAAGGAGAAGTTTCGCCAGTCCATCCTGTCGACCTTCGAAGGGGCTTTCAGTGAGGACTCGGTCCTGGCCAGCCTGACCAGCAGGAGGAAGTCCAGGTCTGCTTCGGAAGCGGAGGTCCCGAGGGCCTGAGCGTGCTCTGCATCGCCGGCGCGGCTGGAGGGGCAGTTCCTTTCCCTTCTCTGCAGTTTCCCCTCCTTTCAGAGCTGTAATTGCGGGACTGAGGCTGCGAAGGGCCGTGCACGCTCACAAGCTGATCTGATTTTTTGGGGGGCATCTCAGTCCTACCAAGACTTAACCAGAAAACCGTCTGGAGCTGCGGCAGGGCAGAAAGTTGGAGTAGCAGCATTTTCCTCCCCGTGCCCCTTCCTCGGCTGCCTGTTTCCATGCACCCATCTTTGTGCTGTGCGTAAAGCCCCTCGGGCTGTGCCCTGCCTTGCTGGAAAACTGCTGCAGTTCCCGGCGTCCCTGGGGGCTGTGCTGGGGGGGCGCCCACCGGGCGGGTGGTGCTGCCGGTCTGTCACAGCTTCTGGATTTTCGCAGGCGACCCTTTATAAAGCTCGGTGGGGCTGTGACTGCTCACAGGGCTCCCTTTACGTTCCTCTTTTCCCAGGGCTCCCGAGGAGGGAACTCTCCGGCGCCCTGCACGCCGTGAGAAACGGCCTCAGCCGAGCCCAGCCCGGGGTCACCTTGTACGTGCCCGAGGGAGGCAGACGGGGCCAAATCCTGTCTGCTCCTCCGCTGGGCCCACCTGCCTGCAGCGCACCCGTACAGGGCAGGCGAGCTGCTGGGAGAATTTGTCCCTGCACTTGCCAGGCTTTCCTGGCAGCCGGTCTGTGCCAGGATGCAAAAATTCTGGGGTTCCACCAGGGGGCAAGATCGGGTGCAGCTGTGTCGGTGTTGAGGCTGTCCAGAGAAGAGGATGGAAGGGGAGAGAGCTGTTCCATAAATCCCTTATAATTAAATCTGCAAAAGAAAAGCAAGCATCCTTTCCCATATATCATACCAGTCTGGTGCACGGGCTGCTAAAGCTTAAGTAAAAAATGATTAAATTAAAAAAAAGCAGCTTGGACATGCAGTGGGATCCATCCAGAAGCACTCCCACAGACGCATCTTTTAAAGAAACAGGGTTAAGTGAAATAGTAACGTGTATTTCTGTAGGATCTGGACTAGCCAGTAAAATATTCATCTTTTCTCTCTGCAGATGTGTGGCAGGATGAATTATAAGATTGCGCTCCAGTTACTTGGGTTTGATGTGCAGCCTAACTATTTCTGAGCAGTGCTTGTCTGTGTGTGTTTGACATCCTTCTTGTCCTTAGGTAGCTGAAACCTGGCTTTTTGTACCGTTGGCGAACGAATATTAAACCTCATTAAACTTACTTAAAACGTACCCAGCCTGCTGTGTTGCCTGTGTGATTAAAACACTCAGTAATCCGCCTGAGCTGAGCAACTAGATGAAAAGACGAAATACTCCCAGCCTGACTGTATGAATTTACAGGCACCTCGCTGTTCTGCGTGGATGACTGTGCTGAGTGAGAGCTGTCACTTGAACGTGGTAGGGATTAATTATGGGTCTGCTGGGCCGTGCAATATTAAATGAAGGTCGTGATCCTGCCGGCACGTGTGCGCTTAACCTTAAATTCATGCATAATCCCACGGAGATCAGGGAATGTAACGAGACCATCCGTATGGCAAGCATGAGCGAACAGCAAGCTTTACCCTTTGCCACAAATTGCTGCCTGTCACGCAGATAGAAGTGCAATGTTTGCTAGGCAGCGTGCAACGCCGGGGCTGTTTGCTTGCTCCTGGCGGTAAACTCCAGCATCGATTGCAGTGTCAAGGTTGCGCAGCCCGTCGTTTGCTCTTTCGGGTTTTCTTCATCTGTTTGCAGAGCCCACGTAATTCCTTGTGACAGACGTCTCCAAGACTGCGACAGAGGCCTTGGCCTCCTGCCGTGTCTCCCAGCACCCTCAAAGGCCAGGGCCTGAAGCATTGGCCCAGTTTGTGGGAGGAGAGAAGCAATTTTGGTCGTTTGGGCATGCAAGGTGGGTACAGGCTGCCCAGGGGACATGGTTGAAATGAGGCAGAGTGTCTGGGTGGGCTAAGGAATTGCCACTGCAATTCCGGGAGGTAACTGCCCTACAGAGCACCGCCTTCTCTAGGGCATCCCGGCCCTGTTTCATCGGAGAACTTCAGAGCCACAACTGAACTGTCCTCTCTCGTGCACAATATCTCCCCCAGAAGTTGTCTCCAATCTAAGAGGCACGTTATCACGGCTAAGCAAAATAGTGCGTCTTTACAAAGCCGAAATCTCCCTGCACGATGGGGAAGGGACTTACAGAGCTTGCAGGTGGCCATTTCTGAGAGTGCTGTCAGAATACCGTTGGGGAAAAAAACGGGGAAGGGAATGTTTTATCTGTGGTAACCACCGGGTCACAGCCATCGCCGTGTCGCAGGATGCACTTGGGATAGGAATGGTTCTGTCACCCAGGGTCTGATCCCAAGCCTCTGTGCTGGGAGAAGCCACGCTCACATCAGCACGGGGTTGGGATGCCCAGGGACTGGCTCCAAGATAAATCTCCCCCCTATCGAGTTCCCTCGTGTTCAGTCTCATTATCACATTGATAATTATGGTAGTCGCTCATTCCTGACTCGAAGGCAGGCTGTTCGTTCTCTCTGCTACTCATGTTTGTCTTGTGCCTATCTAGAAAAGCTTGAATGAAAAGAAAAGAAAAAAAAAAAAAGAGGGAAAGAAAAATTTCCAAAGGCATGTAAAAAATCCCAAGAGGTTGAACAACATTTTGGCAGCTGTGCCGCCCTCTGACGCAGCTTTGCTCTCAAGGCTCTTTCAGATGCGATCGGATGGGTGGCGCCGGGCTCCAGGAACAGCCTGAACCCCCCTGGTGTTTGCAGTTATTGGGAAAGGTGCAAAATGGGCTGCCCTGCTGGCACGGGGCGGATTGGCCCCGCGGAGGGGCCGTTCCGCGGGCGAGCAGACAGCCCCGCACGTACAAAGAGGGCTGGGGTGCGCAGAGCCACTCGGGGCTGTGCACGGGGAGAGCGGAGGATAAGCAAGTTTTGACAGTCGGGGTGTTTGGGGTGAACTGGCAGACCAGGGTGAGCAGTCTGGTGAGGTCTTTAACACTTTGGAGTTGAGCGAGGTAGATACGGCACAGCCAAAACATCTCGGTGAAGAGCTCAGAAAGACGTGGCGGGTGATTTTTGGCCAGAGGCTTTGTCATGGCGAGCCCTCGGGCAGAAAACCAAAGCCCGTGCCTTCTGAGAGCAGAAACTGTGCTGGCCAGAGCTGTGGTCCAGAGCTGTCCCCCGAGGAAGGCAGCAGGGGAAGGCGATACCTCACTACCCGGTGCGGATGGAAGAATAGCTACGGGGAAAGAGGGAGGGAAGATTAGGAGCTGAGACAGCCTTGAAAATACCAGCGGCGTGATGGTGGGTGCAAATGAATGGGAGGGTGATTGCAGCAGGTGAGGAAGGTCTCATTAAGGAGGATTTAATGAGATTAAGGAGGACTTAATGAGATGGTAAAAGCCTGTGTGAAAGCTACTAGTTCCCTCGCACTTCCTCTGGTGAAACCTTCCTGGTGAGTAAAATTTTTAAGTGTCCCATCCTTGAGTTTGGGGAATGGACTTGTTAGATAAAGCTAAACAAAAGACATTGCACGGAGGTCTGAGAGCAGAAACTCTTCCAGAGGTTGTTGAAGTTAGGCAGGAAACAATATGACAGCTTAGAGGATCAATATTGTTAAGAAGCTTTTCTGTGAAGGAGAGGCATTGGTAATAAACAGCATTAGTAAATTAATGGGTAATAAACAGCCTTAGCAGGGTCTTTCCATCTTTTCTCGGTGTAGCGGCAGTGTGAGGATCCCACCCCGTGCAGGAGTTAACCTGTTACTGCTGACTCAGGGTCAGCCCTGTTCAGCACCAAGCTGGGAAGGGAACAGGGTGTCTCTGCTGGTTGCACTTTGGTCCTTCCCTGCACATCTCCTGGTTTCTGCTTAGCTGCACAGGGCAGAGCTGGACACCAAACCTTTCTTTACTCTGTACATCTGTGTATGTGAGGCACAGGATCTCTTCTTCTGTACTGAATTCTGCTTTAATAAGCAAGCCTGCTGTACAGTGACCCATGACTAATTTGAACGCTTCCTTTATTTTCACAAACATGATGCGTGCTCACTCCCTCCGTGTAGAGGAGCCGTAGCGTAGCACAGTGATACAGTGAATGGCAAGTCACACCAGGACCCAGTGAGCTGGACAGAGAGGAATGGGATGTTCGGCACTGCGTAGCCGGTCAATTTTCCTAAAATGACATTGCTTCATTGTTCGGTTCAACAGCTTTTGTCTAATGGAGAATCGAAGGGCAAACCACATTTGTAAACAGGAGGCGACTGGGTGTTATGCAGACTTTGCAGGACAGAACTGTACACAAGGACAGCAAAGAGAATACGGGAATGAAGAGAAAGATGCTACTGCCGTTCTTGTTTCAGGGCAGCATTTGTTCAAATTCTTGCCTTTTCATCCAGCTTGAGACATTTTTCTGTGCAGTGACCTGTTAAACACTGGCTATTCCAACAAGCCTCTCGCTGTTTTGTTTGAAGGCTGATAGGAGATAACCCTGTGCCCATGCTGAAGGCTGATGCAGCAGATCTCTGTTAATCATTTCAGACTGACCCGGAACTGACAGCACTGCTAGAAACAGGAAAACAAACTAAACTCAGTGACTTTTTTCAGCCTAAGCTTCATGACTCAGGAGGAATGTGACTGTAACAAAAAGAGTTGGTGCCTATTTCCTGCAGACAGCCAAGCCACAATCAGGCAGTAATACTCGGTAAAACAAAAAGAATGCTGTCTACCTACATAGCCCTTCACATAGATAAGATGTGTACTCTGCTCTGGGGCCTTTTTAAGGTACTCTGGTTCCCAGAAGTGGGGGATACTATTTTCCAGATCACTATCAAGTGTGGGAAAGAAATCATAAAATTACTCACGTAGATTGGTAGAGGAGTATAATATCCACTTTTATTTAAAACAAACAAACACCACTCACACACACAAAAAACACCACCACGACCTGGCAGAGCAGTGATGGATGAAGCTTAGGAGACTGGATGATAGCAGCATTTGTCTTTTCTCAGGTGATACATGCAGGCTGTCATCCAGACAAGCACGGGATGAGCAGCGCCCTTCACCTTGGCTGGACTAGGTGTGGATTTTTTTTTTTTGAACATTTCTGCCTGCCAGGGTTGCATCTGGATTTAGAACAGCAAATCTCTCTGAGCCACTATATTCACACCCTGCAATTTTTCAGAATTCCTTAGATGATTGCTAATTGGATCATTGTAAACGAAATAAAATCCAGGTGCTCATTTTGGAGGATCTATTTGTAAACTCTTGGATAGCATATTGTAAAATTAACAAATCCCTCTCTGTTGGGACTTGAGATTTAAATTTACATTCCTCTGATCAGAAAAAACAGAGGCAGGAAAGGAATTGATTTGCTCTAAGAAAACAAAGGCGGCAGCCTTAGAAAAAGCATCAGAAGACAATCTTTTTAGTTCCTGGTTCTGTGGTTTGCTTGGGCAATGTCAGGAATTTGGGGCAGCATGAATCAAGTAGTCAGCAAATTCTGGGTGTCCCCAGGGTATTGAAAAATGCTTCTGGGGAAGGCTGCTATTTGCATTATGGGTCATTGCTTCAATATGTGTTGTTTCCAGCTGTTCTGCCTTAAACTGCTCTGCCGTGCCAGCCTGTAGTGAAATCCTGCGATGGAGACTGATGCGAAGAGAAATCTTTGCTGCTCTGAAGAGGCTAACAAAAAGCTCAAATGCTCCTTCTCCCCAAAAATACAAAACAAAAATGAACGTACAAAGATCAGTGAACCTGAACGAACGGTGGAAACACCAGCATGTAAACAGAAAAATGCAGACTGGAAATGGTGGGGATGGCGAGGAGGTACAAGGCCCGTTTTCTTATGCTTAGCAGTGTAAGTCAGAGACGCTCCAGAAACACAGAATCACTGCAGCGCTGTGTCTCAGAGGGCACAAACAAGCTTACGGTCTCCCTGCTCACATATTTCAGCCAGATGTCTTTGCTCTGTGGGAGTGCTACAAGTGGAGAGCTCTGCACCTGGCAGCTGCTCCGTGGCTCCAGGTTAAATTGCTCTCCTGCCCAGCTTTGACTGCTGGAAGTGGAAAAGGAGACAACTGATGAAGTGTTAGAATGCAAGAAGCAAATACTGTGAGCGATGGGGAAGCACTGGTGTGTGAATGCTTAACGTGGAAAATACAGCTCATAATGGCAGAAACTGTTTCAAAATAGTAAACCAAAAGTTGTTGTTTTTCAGGTGCATTTGGCGAGAAGTCCCAGCAGCTGTGCCTTTTCTTCCTCTTTCATGGTATGTAAGTATCTGTTCAGGTGCTCCAGGCCTTGCTCAAATGCACCCTGTATGTTGCAGTCCAGGAATAAATAATTCATTTGTGAGAAAAGCTGTGGTGAAAAGTACCCGATTTGTACCTCCACTCTAAATGCTAAAATTCTGATCCGTATGTAATAAAGTGCTGTTGATCTTGGGCACACTGAAAAGCACAACTTAAAACAGCTTCTTGCCACGGAGCTGGGGGAAAAGGATCAGAAAAGGAAAAAGGGTTGGTGCTTGAGTATTTACTTGGAGGGGAGGGAGGAAGAAGGGACAGATGGACAACCCTGGCAAGAGCCTTATCCTCCTGAATTTATGCAGGATGACTCTAAAGTTTGTCAAAGGAGTGAAAGTACACATAGCTTTTGTCATGGATGTTGTCCTGTGATAAACCTGGGCTTCTAAAGAGTGACTAAACCCATCCTCTTGCCGCAAGTAATGTAAAACGCACCTTTATTCAGTTTAACCCAAGTGTGTTATGAGGGGGGCCTTGGCAGGACTCTGGACAAACTGTGTATGCTTTGGACAGTATTTACAAGGGAATCGAGGGACCACTTTTTGCTGTTGTTGTTTTTGACTTTACAGAACATCTTCGTTCTCCACAAACACTGTTGGATCAGCTACCAAAGGCTGCGAATGGCGAAGCCCCTCCATTTTGCTGGTGGAGCCCACAGCAGCGCAGCCAGCCGCCCCGCTGGGAGTGAAACCTGGCGCCATGCAGACGGACATCTGCCTGCTTATACCTCTGCGAGGGGGCTCTCGCAACCCAGGCGGGGGCCGCCGCCCACCTCCTGTGGCCTTTAAAAGGAGAGGGAACGACAAAACGCAGCTTTGGTAACGGGAACCCCAAAACACCCCCCCGGCAGCATCGCGGGGCCAAGATGGCGGCGGCGGGGGCTCCCCTCAGCCGCGGCGCGAGGCCTTGGCGGGAAAGGCGGCGGGGGATGGGGGGGGGGGTGAGGGCGTCGCCTCGCGCCCGCCCCTCGCGCTCCCCCCCCTCCCTCCCGCCCCCCCCCCGCGCGGCGCCGCCATCTTGCGAGCGGCACAACCGGAGGGGCCGAGCTCCGCCGCTGCCTCCGCCTCTCCCCGACCCCTCCGGCCGGGCCGCTTCTCCCGGGGCCGGGGGGCCGGAGCCGGCAGGTAAGGCATTCACCGAAGGGGCCTCTCCAGCCCGCTCAGCCTCGCTTCAGCCGGCTGCGTGAGGGCAGGGTGCCCCCTTCCACAGCGCCCCCCCCCCCCCCTTTCCTCACACGGGGTCCGCCGCCTGAGGAAGGGGCTGCGAGGGCCTCGCCTCGGGGCTCTGAGGGAGGGAGCCTCCATCAGGGACGGCTTCTTTTCCCCTCTCCAGGGCAGCCGGGGGCTCCTCGCTCCCTCAGGTGAAAGGGGAGCAGCGGGGGTGCCCCCAGGCCCCCTGAGGGAGGGGAGGGGATCCTCAGGTGCAGGAGGGGCTGGGGGTGCGCAGCCCCCCAGGAGCAGCTGGGGGACACGGGGAGGTGTGGGGCTGAAGGGGCGACCCTCTTGCCGTTTAGCCCAGGGGGACCCAGCCCTATTTATGGGGCTGGGGTAAATCGCATCCCCTCGTGGGGAGTGGGGTGGGGGGGGGGGGGGTCTGGTCTGCCCCCAGCCCTTGGGGATCACAGGAGCGGTGCTGTGGTGGTCCCAGGCAGTTATCGCTGCCTCCGTGGCTGTTCGTGCGCGCACACTCACTTTGTGGAGGTGTAAAAGCCCGTGGAGGTGAAGCAGGTGGGAATAGGGCTCGTGGACATCCACTCCTGTAATCGTTTCCATCATCACGTGTTTGTGTAGCTGTGTGCAGCCCGAAAGAAAAGGTAGGAATTTGTGGGCAGTGCCTGCATTGTGATGCGTGCGTTCTCTTCCAGTCCATGCTGGCTTGGAAGACCTGCCCGCCTCAAGCCAGAGAGGTTTGTGGTCCCACGTACATTTGTGGATTCATGTCTTCACACACCTAATAAAGTTCTTGTGAGCGTGCTGTCATCCCAGTACCCTTCTAAAGTTTGATACATCAGTGTTACTCTACAGACAGGACTTCTCCCTGCCTCACACACTGTGTAGCCCACTTGTTGCTGCTGAAGTACATCCACAAGGAAACTCCTTGGCCTATGGTTATGAGAAAAACCATCTTCGGTGTTGCTTGTGGATGTCAGCATCATATTGTGGAGTAAAATACATCCTGAGTGATGAACAGGAAACAACTCTTGTCTTTCAGCACATTCCTTAATTCCCCTCATTTTCCTAATCCATGCAGAAAGGAGGTAACATAACTGGAAAAAAATCGTCATAAAAAAACACCATGTAAATATTTCCAGTGCTATTTGAAAGCTGTTTTTACATTGTTGCCATCTGATCATACAGGAAGGGTACTTCCAGGTGATGTTCCAAAACCTAAAAGCATTTCTAGTACGTGCCCACTTTGTTGGATTTAAGATGTCTTTAACGCCATTATGAATGCTTGGCAGGCCACCTGGGAGCTGTGGAGATTAAGTGTGTAGCGGAACGAAGGAAGAAACATGAGCTAGGAAATGGGAATTGATTTTCATTTTCCCTTGAATTGTGGGGAGCCTAGTTTGGGAGGGATGTAAGTAAGCTTTGGATTGGACGTCTGCAACCACTGCCTTTTAGGATTTGGGTGTTGGTTTATTTATTTTTTCTTTTCCCAAATGTCTGAAAGTACAGGCAGAAAGGGATAGGGTTTTCCTTTAATGTTATAGGACATGGGCTTGGGGTATACCAGGGTAAGGGGTGTGTGTGTGTGTATATATATATATATATATATATACACACACACACACACAAGGTGTAAGGGTCACACACGCAAGGTAAGGGTGTACCAGGAAGCCAGGTGTAGGGATCCTACTGGGTTCTACTGGAATCAGCAACTGGGCATTCAAATTCCGTTGCTGAGGTTGTCCCCGTTGGTGTGCTTTCTGCACGTTTGGGAAGTTTTGGCGAAGGGCAGGTTTTCGTTGACAGCAGCTGAGCCTAGCACGGCCTCTTCGTGAAGGGGCTGGCGTTAGGAAGTTCCCGACTTAACCCTGGCTCCTGACGGAGGATGAATGGGGTACGCTGCTGGGACTAGGCCAAACCAAGCAAGAGTACTCCAGGTTGCAAAGGTGGGCTGGGGTAGTTTTTTTAATAGAGCTAGCCAGCTGTGCCCCTGAGTATGAAAACTTTTTTTTAGATGCTGTTTGGGAGCACTTGATAGTCGATAAGCCTTCAGTTTTTTAGAACAGCTACGGGTGGCTTGAAGAATTAGGTTTCTCCACAGGGAGATGTTTGCCAGGGCACTTACTGATTTATCTGAACTCCCATTTACTTTGTTTTGAATTACACAGCTCCTATTTGATATTTTCAGCCCCCTACTTAATGCTAAAATGCTATACAAATGAACTATTCGTACACGAGTGAGGTGCTGTAGCTTAGGACTTCTTTGGCTGCTGGTAAACATGACTGTTTCTTGTATTTGAACGAAATGTTATATTAGAATAAATAAAAATGTTATATTAGAGTAGGGCATGAAAATGTGGTGTTTCAAAAAAGAATAAAAAGTGTGAAGATGGAATCCCATCAATTAGTGGTGTTTATTTTGGTGGAAAATGTATGGATTTCCTCTTGATGTTCTTCTGTCTTCACAGGAGAAATATTAGTATCAAAGAATGACAACAGCTGCTTCATCAAGTGGATGCCTTGTGCAAGAGGTCGTTATTTACAGCTACCAGCTTTATTGAGCTCTTCCTTACCTTTCATCCTTATTTGTAAGTTTATAATTTATTGAAAAGAGGTGGAAAGATGCACAGCTATGGAAATAGACTCCTCTAGTCAATTTAGCAGAGAGCTAGGACCTAAGGGCTCTCTTGGCTCAGTTCTGCCTCTGACTGGCTTTGTGATTTTGAAAGTCAGCATTGCTCAGTTCTAGAAAGTGTACTGGAGAAGAGAATCCGTGCTGCTAGATGATAGCCTGAGGAAAGCATTTAATAAGCAAATAAATAAATAACCAACTGTTAAGATGCTGTCTAGGGGAGATCCTTTGGAGGTCTGTACTGAAGCATTTTGCTGGTGGGTGTGTAAAGCCTGGGGACAGGAGAAGGAAGAAAGAGAGGCACAAGTCCGTTCTTTGTGCCACATTGCTGGTGTGCTGAGCTAGGTCTGTAAACATTGTAGCTTGTGGGTCACAGAATGTTACAAGGATATCTTCGTGGCGCTATTAAAATGTTGGTAAATAGTAAGAATGATGGAGAATACAGGATTATGAGAAATCCTTCGCTGTCTAAACAGAGAAAACTTGTTCATTTTTGATTTTTAAAGCTGTGGCTTTACCAGGCCTTTGCTCTCTTCCAGTCTTCTAGGAGCGGGAAGACAACTTAGGTTTGATGTTTTGTGTGCCATCAACTGAAATTGGGGCCAACATGAATATAACGAAGGGAGGACTGGTGCTGTTTTCAGCTAATTCCAATTCATCATGCATGGAACTATCGAAGAGGATTGCGGAGTAAGTAAAATCTGCCTCCAGGGCAGCTTAGGATCTTGGTGCCGTTGTAATGGGACTTTTTTTAGTGAAGACTGATTTCTCTGTTTTATGGTAGTTACACGGGAAAGCTGTCACAGCTGGGATGAGCATCTGGTGTACGGCATTGCACAGCCTATTTCAACAGGTCGATAACAAAGAAAGTAACTTGTGATTAAGGTGCTCAGTGACAGGCTGTGATTGTCTGTAGTATGTTTTTGAGAGTGCGGGAAAACTAATGTTCGGGTAGTGTCAAATACTCATGGCACGAGTTTCCAGCATGTTCTCAACCTCCTTGTAACAGTTTTCGTAGGAGCAAAGCTAGATCTGTCCTCACTGTGTGTTTTAGCTGGGGACATTTGATTAGCTTTAAGTACATGAATAGCTTCAGAAGAGGCTGTATGACTTAAGTAATTTTTTTCCTTGCTCTTGTAACAGTATTAGGATGCACAGTGCAGAAGTACTGTGTGCTGTGGGGTTGTTCCTGAGGCTTACGCACCCAAAGTTAGATACAGAAAGGCATCATGCCTCGGAATGATTTGGGCATGTGTACCTATTATATTCTTTTCTACTTTTTTTAGTGGTGATGGGCTGTGCTAATATTGGAGTGGAATAAGTGCAGCAGACACTAAGATTTCCTATTCCCTCCAGACTGACATTGATCTATGGAAAAGGATGCTTTAAAAGTGGACTCTTAAGCATTGTGAATGTTTGTTGTCATCTGTCTACATAGATACAGAGAGAGTGCAACATGTATAATGCATGTAAATATATATACACATGAGAAATTGATACATAATTTAATAAGCAATATTTTTTATTCCTTTGGTTGTCCTTTGGAGCTTGACGTAAAAATGAATTTAGCTTAACCACCGGTGCAGCTGTGTTAAGAGATTTCTGCCATAGTAACTGGTTTTAGTGTTTGGGGTTTTCTTTTCCCGTTTTTCTCCTCAAATATGGCATTTTCAGTAACTATCACAACTGCTTTAATGGTTTTGCTCTTTAATGGGCTTTTCATTCATTTAGCCCTTCATTTTCACTTACTGACTTCTGGTTTTAATTTTTCTTCTCCTGCAGGCGATTAGGGGTTGAGATGGGGAAGGTTCAGGTTTATCAAGAGCCAAACAGAGGTGAGCATTTCATGGGCAAAACTGGAAACTTAACCTAACTACAGTCTGCCTTTATCACTGCCCCTTTCTTGATTCCGTTGCATCTTGCTCCTGCGCATCTTACCTATTTCTCTTGACAGAAACACGAGTGCAGATCCAGGAGTCTGTGAGAGGGAAGGATGTATTCATCATCCAGACGGTTTCGAAGTGAGTAGTTGTTGAGAGGCGCTGTACTAGCGTTTTGATGTGGACTGTCCATAGGAATGCTTCTGTTCTAACTTTTCTTTGCATATTATGTATGTGACACAGTATAATAAGCTTAGATTAATTACAGAGGCTTCTCTTTGTGTGCTTTTTTTTTGTTTTGGTACATGCACAAAGAAGACTTCAGTGTAAGCTAACTTCTATTTTCATTTTCAATGAAAATGTCAATGAAACTTTCCCCATGGTTTCTGTGTTCTTTCGCTAAGTGCATTCTTTTGCTCATGACACTCTCTTTAAATTCCTCCCTTTTCAGCTACCATGGCTCCAGCACCATCAGAAAGCTCTAAATGTAGGAGGAGCATTTCCTAGGCAATGTGTCCTGTGATTCAGAAAACAGTTTTGTTGTTTTTGTGAAAAGAACTTTAAAAATGCAAAGACTTTTTTTGATTTCTAATGGCACCGGAAATAGTAGGTCTTGTAGTTGATGACTGGTTCTCATCCATAGATACCCTCTCCGTCTTCTCATTTAGATCAGAAAATAGATGGCAGTTAGTAAATATTTAGCCTGCTGTTGGCTTGAACAAAAGAGAAGTATGTTGTAAATCTGATTTTTTTTTTAAAGGTTATTGATACTGAAAAATACATCTATTTTGCTTTGTGAGCAATAGAAATAGATGTTGGAGATTAAATTATGGTGTAGTTTGTCGCAGCAACATGTTGTATTACCAAAAGCCTGAAAATGGAGTATGCTGAAAAGTGCTGAATTGACCAAAAAGAAGTGAAAATAATAATGAAATGTAATTCTAGTAAAGAATTAAAATGCTGGGTACAGGGCGCTTACATCCTTAGGTGTGCAGCTGGATTTGCAATGAAGATCTCCCTCACTCTAATACAGTGAATTAATGGATGTAGATATTGTGTTGAATTCAGCTGCAGGATTTTTATGCATGAATACAGAACTAGACGCTTCTCATTCCAGGGATGTGAATACTACGATCATGGAACTCCTGATCATGGTGTACGCTTGTAAAACATCCTGTGCCAAAAGCATTATTGGAGTGATTCCTTACTTCCCATACAGCAAGCAGTGCAAGATGAGGAAAAGGGGCTCCATTGTCTCTAAATTACTGGCTTCAATGATGTGCAAGGCTGGTAAGAATGCAGGTTGTTCTGAAATAATCAAGGAAATGGGGGATCCCACGGGCAGCGCTCAGATCCAAAGGGGTCTGTGCACAAGGTGGGACTTTGTTGAAAAACTTTGCAGTTATTTTTAGTAAGTTTAAAATACGCATAGAATATAACTAGAGGTATTTCTAGATGGTGAGTTCATTTAAAAATAAATAAATCTCGCAACATCCATTTTACATTGCATCCTGCTGTACTGGCGAGATGAGTCTGCTGCTTTGGGCTGTGCTATCCCTCCCTCATAATGCTGTTCTTGGCCTTTCTAACATTTTTGAGCAGTTGTACCTTGTCATTTCTAGTCTGTCTGTCTTACCTGTTGACTACTTTGTTTGTCCTTTACATTTGAGTTGAGGTGGGAGAATGCATTTATTCGTTTTCAGCCATTAAGACACTTTATTTCCTGCTCCTTTCCCTTTGCTTCCTTTCCCTGGGAAGAATTGGCAGTTACAATGAACACTGCGATCTGGGTCTTATCGTGAGAGAAGAAACGTGGCAACGATTAGAGTTTGGGCCCTTTTCTGAGGAATTCAGAACTCCAGTGTTTGCTGTGTTAGGGTCCCACTAGGTGGTAGAGGACCATTTATCTTGGTCGTGGTTCCACGTTGTCGGGTGTAAACGGAGAAGGAGCATACCTGCCTCAGTGTGGCACTACTGGTTCAGTTATGTGGAGCGTTGTGAGGTGCTTGTCGAAGACACAGCAGCACTTGGGAAGCAGGATAACCCTTGTGTATTTAAAAGGCGCATAGTTACTAGGATTACTGAAAGCGTGTAGCATAATGTTCTTGTTTTAATGTAGCTTAGAAAGTTTGTTCTGAACAAAGTTATTAAACTTATTAGAAATAAAGTGTGTCTGTTATTGCTTGCTTTTCTTGATGTGCTTCTTCATGTGTCTTTTTTTTAAGGACTAACTCATCTCATTACCATGGATTTACATCAGAAGGAGATACAGGGCTTCTTCAATATTCCAGTTGATAACTTGAGAGCATCTCCATTTTTACTGCAGTACATCCAAGAAGAGGTGAGGAAGGCCTACTTTTACACTGTTTTAATTATTTTTTGTCATGTCTCAAGGCTTGTGAAACAAATTCCTGTGAGAAGATTAACAATTCAAACAGAATTTTAAAGTGGGGGAGGGTCGTGTTGGGGCAGGAAGTGGTGTGGTTGGTTCTTTTCCTTCCCAGAGAGGCCTGATTTTCCTTTTCATGAAGAACTGGCATTTTATTTTCCATGTAAGGATGCTGTTCTGCCGTCTTATACATATTCTCCTAATTAATACGTGTATATAAAAGAGCATTTTTCTATTCTGAATATCCTCTTCCTTTCCTGTTTCCAATATCCTTGCTATTTACAGGATGGAATGCTGGTGTAGGTGTAATTTATATAGCATTATGAAAATATTTTGTAGGCTGACTTGTAAACGATGAGAGCCTATCCATCCTAATCTGAAAATAAGAACAGATGACTTCTGTTGTGGGGAAATCTCCACCTGCTGTTTGTTCAGCATGTCTTGACTTGAGGGAGCTTAACTTCTGATGTTCTGTGCAGCCATTTCTCCATCTTTGAAATGGATATTACTTTTATAAAGTGCTTTGAGAAGTGCTACTGGTAGATTCATGTGGACAAATTGTGCAGTTGGTAATTGTAGGTGTAAGATGTGGATTATGTCTGCCTAATCATCATTTGGAAGAAAGCAAATTTTTCCCTCCTGGTGAGAAGAAAATGTATAGTTTGCTCTTACTTTTGAACTCAAGTTTTTTTTTTTTTGTAAAGAGAGATAAGTGCCTTAGTTTGAAAAAAGAAGGAAAAAAACAGGATTTTTTATGACACTTCTAAAATTTTGTTGGGGAATCAGTTACCATTTGAATGTATCATTACAATTGGTTTGGTAATTTGTCTGTCTAACAAAGAGGAAGACGGTAGAACAAAATTCCTGGCTCTGGCTTTGCCACGGTCATTCATCTTGTGCACCAAGACAGAAGTATTGTGTGTTGTAATCAATACAGAAGTTTAAAAAAAAAAAAAGTGGAAAACGAGATATGTAGACTGAAGACAAGTTGTGCCTTTGTATGTTACTTGAACCTGTGGACTATGGTAGGTAACAAGGTCATGTTCCTAGTTTAGTTTTTAAGCACATCTTGATACCCGAAGTCTTAGTGTTCTACGAAGAATTGCTGCAGCTTTGAGTCTGGTACTCCTGGTGCTTTCTAACAAATGAGTGCTCACAGAGCTCTGCTGACGTATGTGTAGAGAGGACTTAAAAGATCCTTCCAGTTTCTAATTTCTTCATTCCTCTGCTTGAGGAATGAAATCATGAGATGATTTACTAAAACAAAAGCTGACAGAACCTACCTGATCTATGCTGGCAAGTACTTCACTAGCCAAGTGATGTGTAGTATCCCTTTTGTGAAAGATTCATCCCGTGCTGCTCCGGAAGAATTTAGTATTCATCTCAGGCTCCCGGTGACAGCAGCTTGCTGCAGATCCTGCACTGCGAATGCCAAAGCATGAAAAATGTTTCAAGGGGGAGTTGTGATGGGATGTGTTGAATAGCATGAAATAGAGTCCGGCTTGATAAGAACGGAGGTCACTTACAAAGCGTTTAGCTGGAAGTTGAGAGGATGAGGCCGTACAGTCGTTCCCTGTCAGAAAATTATGTGTAGGTGTGAAGGGAGTTATTTGATGTTCTGCGATGAAGTCAGTCCAATCAGTGAAACTCATTTGTATACGGATAAGTTGGTGGTTTTCCTTTGTATGCCTAGCAAATATTTATAATTAGTGTCTTCTATCTTCCTTATGTGTACATGTTAAGCTCAGAGTGACTCGTTAATCTCGGAGTGACATAGCTCTTTGTTACTGGGAGCTGTTGATGTCTTGCTGTCTCTTGGATGACATTTCTGGCTTTCTGACTTCATTTCGAACAAATTTGATAATTTGGCAGGGGAAAAATGAGGCAATGATGTCTGAACAAGATCAAAGCCTTTATTATGTCAAATGACAGGCCCTGCCTTGTCCATACCTTCCATCATGTTAATCTTCATAGCCTGTTGTTTAAGCATTTGTAAAGGACAGAACATGCTGAATTCCCAGTATTGTAGGTGGAGTTGGTAGCACTGCGGATTATTAATGCTGCCTAACTCGTCCTCTGAAAAGCTCTCATTTTCAATTGGTTAGGCCCGTGCCAAAATTCAGAACTTAAATCAGCATGGGAAAATATTCTTTCAGATACAGTGCTTTTGGAAACAGCAAGTATGGTGCGTGTTTGAGGATGAGGCTGTGGAATAACTTACCTTGCTTGTAGTTGGAAAAAACAAGTATTTCTGTGTTTTGGAGCTGCTATTTGACATCTGGCAGCAGGATTGTGAGCTCCGTGTCAGGGTCCCGTCCCTCCAAATTCATCAGGTGACTGCTCTAACAGATCGGTTCTCAGATCTTTAGCTAAGAGGCTTCAGGCCCGCAATACTGGGGTTCCCCACGGATTGGATGTGCTCTGCAGGATTTGCTACGACAGCGGCGAGTGGCTCTGCGTTATTGTTATGACAACTGCTGCAAGACCAGACAGGTTCTGTGTGTGCTGCGCTCTGGCACAGATTGTCCCAGGGCAGCACAGTGAGGGAAAACGCTGAGTTTGCAAGGAAGGGGCTGCAGTGAGATACTGAAGTGAGCCCAGGCTGCTGGTGGAAGGCCTGGAAGTGCCAGCAGTGGAGTGACAGCCCGTGATTCCTGTATGGGTGCAGTGAATGTAGAATTTTTATTCCTTTTAGTGGTCCCTATAAGGAGTCATATGATGTGGTGGAGAGGCCTTTTTTTTTTTTTTTTTAACTCTGAAAAACAACCCTGAAATGAGGAAATGGATTAAATGCAGCATTTTCAAGTGATTCAAGACTGCTGTGTGCATGCACAAGACAATTTAAGTCAAACAGGAAACTTTAGTTTTGATGGTTTCCTGTTTTTAATACTTGCCTGTGTAGCCCATACGTCCTTCTAAGGCAGTTACTTTTGTGTGATCTGTGTATAACGTGGTGTTTGTGAAAGGTACAACTTTAAGCTAAAATCTGAATTTGCTTAATATCTGGATTTACGGAGATGTGAACTCTCAATATGTACCATGGATTCTTGAGATTGCTTTCTTACGTTAGGTGCAATATTAAATGCTTAAAATTCTTTTGGCAAAATGAAGTTCTGATTCTTACTGAGTTGAAATTTGTCTGAAGATATGAAGTAGACATTGCTATCTGTTATTTACTACAGATACCAGACTACAGGAATGCTGTAATTGTGGCCAAATCACCTGCGTCTGCAAAGAGGTGGGTACGATCTGCTCTCTTGTGTTAGAGCAGGAAATCTCTATCCTGATTTTGTTCTTAGGGTCAAGTGAAGGACAGATATTCAACAACTAAAAGATGCAGCCTGCAACCCCCTGCCACTTACAGTTTCAGATGTGCAGTTTTTACATCGTCACAAAATCATAATAAATCTAAGCAGAGGTTAAAAAAACAAGCTGATGTGGTAAATCAGTGCAGCGCTTATGATAAAGAAGCTATTTAATTATATGATATAATACTTGTGTACATTTACATTATGAATTTCCTACTGTGAATGATGAAAAATCACTAGAAGTGGTACACCACTAATCCAGAGTAATTGCTTAGCAAACAGCTTAGCACGTGGTTGATCAGATCCTAAATGCGGATGATTTACCGTCTAGCATGGTGGAACAGGGTTTGATGGTTGAGACTGTTTTCCTTGTGAAGTTCTTGTTGGCCAAACAATTGTTCTTAATTCCTGTAGCTTTTTGGTTCACTATACACGATCTATAGAATTATACCACTCTGAGAAGGTGGTAAAGAGTTGGATGATGATTTAAGAGGTAATTTATTTGCTGTGGTGACAAACTAATAAATTGCTGAGAAGCTACCTAGTCTTTGATGCCAAGGAGTCATGATATTCTTTGTAAAAACAAACAAACATTGTTTTATATAGTAAATCAAAAATGCTTTACTTTGTAGAAGTACAGTGAGGGGAACAACTTGTCATCTTTGTTTTGCAATGGTGGTACTTATGTGATTTTTTTCTCTTTTGGCCAATTACTTTACATTTGCTTGTCTTTGTCTCCTTTATTTGGTGTCAGCATTGCCTCTCGGGTGTAGGCAGGCATTTGCTGAAGCATTCTCATGCTTGTCAAGTAACTCTGTATGCCAGCAAATGACCTCACTTAAGTTGCACATGTGTAGGAAAGGAGACTTTTGCAGGAGAGGATCCCAGAGCTGTGTTTGTACAGCAGCTTCACGTGTGCATGTGAGCATTTCAGAGGAGTCTGAGGGAGGCGCATTGTGTTTGGACAAGGGTGGTTGAACGCTTCAGCCTAATTAAGGACAGCGCTTCACAGATGAATGTCCGCTTGTGAAGGAGAACTTACTCTTGGTGGAGCTTCTGAGCTTATTGGAAAATGAATAAATCATTTTACTGTTGTTTTGAACTTTATTCAATATAATATTGCATATTTAAATCATTATTGTAGTTTCACTGATACAATTACGCCTTCTAAGTCATAACTCTTAAATATGCATGGAATCATAATTTATCTGTATTTAACCTCTTGAAAAAAAAATAACTGTATGACAACCACAGGGCAGAAGATTCTCCATTTTTAATTAACTGAGCATCACAATGAGCAGATCACTCGGTGGAGTTGTTTGGATAGTGAAACAAGGCTTAAGGTTAAAGGAGGTGATTCAGGCCACAGGTCCTAGATACTAAGGTTAGAACGAAGTGACGTGCTGGTCTCACTTTGACCACAAGGAGAGCAGGTCGCTGGTGTAGGCTAGATGCTGAGCTCCAGGGTGTGCAAGGTAAAGTAGGGCGAATGTCACTGCTGCATTTTACTTGCTGCTTGTCGTGTCTGGGTTACGAGTGCTGTCTGTGAATTTCCCATTTTCCTGACTCTCTGCTTTCCACACTCATCCAGCTAACCTTAAACTTCATTACATAAATTCCTAACTTCAGTCAGATAAACGCTGCATGGCGAAGGAACTTTTTGTAAGTTTGTAGAAATCCGAGCTGTTTAAATTTCAAGAGTAGTTTGTCAGGCAAAATGATTTTGATTTCTTTTCTGTAGGATATCCAAGGTTACGTGTCAGAAGGTCTGGGATATTGTCTTACTTAGTCCACGTCTTGCTAAAAATAAATAGATGAATATTTGTTTTCTGTTTTCATTTGAATATTTTTTTCCTATTTAATTAAATATAGGCAACCCAGACATCAAGGCTATTCTTGGCGACTGTTAGATGAGACCAGCTAAAGCATGGGATCTCAAGAATGCTGAAAGCCAGGAAATGTTTTTTGACTGCTGGGCAAAACAGAAGGGAATAATCAGATTTGCGTGACTTTGCGGCATTTGTCCTGATGCTTGCAAGGCCAGTGTGGATGCTTTCAAGGTTATTTTGACTCTCACAGGCCTGGTGAAAACAAGATGCTGTGGGATAGGTGATTTCTTCTAGGTATTTTCCTACAATTTTAGGATCGATCCGTTTTTCCTCTGAAATTTTAGAAATGAAGTGGAAATGGATTAGCAATGTATGTATCTAAATTCTTGTAATATGTGTGTGTATATATATGTATCTGTTTTTTAACCCTTTCTCTGCAGGGCACAGTCATTTGCTGAGCGCTTACGGTTGGGAATTGCTGTCATTCACGGCGAAGCTCAAGATGCCGAGTCTGACATGGTGGACGGTCGACACTCACCACCTACAGCCAAAAACGTAGCTGCTATTCATCCCAGTTTAGAGATACCCAGTAAGTAAGTTTGTGTGTGAGAGTGTTCACCTATTGCTTTTTGTGCTTTTGGGAGACGGGTGACGCTGATGGCACCGTCAAAGAGGAGCGATTCTTTATGAGAACATGAGGAAGGGGAAAGGTTACTATTTGATGCTTTTTGTCCATGGTTTTAGTGCTAGGCTGGACGCGAGATCTGTGCCCTGTGTGGGAGGAGCTGTGCCACCACAGTTAGTCAGAAGAGCCTGTGGCAGAGAGGCCACACTCTTTTGCCAGTAGGTTTTAATGTTTGAGTTTTGTTCTGGGACACAGGGCTAATGAGCTGAATTGAGCTGGGTTTGCGTGGAGCCGGATCAATGTCATAAACCTTGACAAGGGAACTTTGCTGAACGTGGGTGTGACCTGTAGCTGTGCCAGCAAAACTTCATCGCATGAAAACCTAGCTTGGGTTTCAGTAGGCTGATTGAACTGGTTGTGCCTGCATGCCACTCTATGCATGTAGTTAATACTTCTTCACTAAGCTTAAAAAAAAAAAAGGTATGAGAATCTTGCTGCTTTTCCCAGCAACACTGTGATAGTTGGAATAGTTGTCACCTCACTTCTGGCTAAAACAGTGGTGACCCACGCAAAGCTGACATTTCCACACTTGAAGTAAATTGTATAAACCTTCCTTTTTTTTTTCTACCTCTATAAAAAAAAAATTGCCATTGATCAGTGCTGATTCCCAAGGAAAAACCACCCATCACAGTTGTTGGCGATGTAGGAGGAAGAATAGCTATCATCGTGGTAAGTAAGATTCCATAGCTTTTGATAAATTATACTAAATATGCTGAAGTTACAAAAATCGAGTATATTTTTGCTGTGTCAGCAACTGAACTTTTGTGGTGGGCTTTTGATACCGTGCTTTTTATACCATGAGGCAGTAGTCTGCACATTTACTGAAGCTGATTGCGTGAACTACGGAGTGATGTTACTGTAGGTTTGGACGCTCTGTTTTTCCACCCTAATGCTTGCCACCTAGCTCAGGTGTCAGAAGAACAGCATCAACAAAAATGTCCATTTTGCATTGGACGTAAACTGTTACACTTGAAAAAGATTAGATGTCATTCTGGGTGCACCGCGTTCGTTATCCGTAGGTAGCTTAAGACTACACGTCGGTCTGAGAACGTGTTGAACCGTCACTGACTCGAGAATGCCGTCTTGTTTTGACAGGACGACATTATAGATGACGTCGACAGCTTTCTTGCTGCAGCAGAGACCCTCAAGGAGAGGGGGGCTTACAAGATCTTTGTAATGGCCACGCATGGCCTGCTCTCTTCAGATGCTCCCAGGCTGATAGAGGAATCCGCGATCGACGAAGTAAGCGTAAATTCTGAATGGCTAGTCAGACGGTCTAGTTGGTTTGTTTATTTTTTAAACAAGCATTTTTCTCCTGATGATTCTTAAAATATACCGGCGTTACGAATTTAGGTGGGGTGTTGCTGGGTTTGGGCTTTCTTACCGTTGAATTGTACGCTAGAATATTAGCACGTATGCATCCTTAAACTACAGCAGCGGAAAACCAGGGAGAGCTGGGAGATGACAGGCTGCCGGAATAAGCAGACTTTTCCCTTCAGTGTGGGGGATATTTTTGTACCTTCCTCTGACCTTAGGTGTCAGAATGAAAGGAGGGAAGGATGTTGCCGTTAGTATCCATGGCTACACAGTATAGCAATGCATAGCTCTTCCTAAGATTTGGATCCTGACAGTAATGTAAAGTCTTGTTCTGTTATCAGCAAGGGTGGCTTCCTGGGGACCGGAGGACAGACATTCGCAGTTCTGATATGGGAGGTGGAAAGCGTGAAGCTGTTATGACTTTCTATATTTTTTTCCTTCTGTAGGTGGTGGTTACAAACACGATTCCACATGAAATACAGAAACTCCAGTGCCCTAAAATCAAGACTGTGGATATCAGCATGATTCTCTCAGAAGCCATTCGCAGGATCCATAACGGGGAGTCCATGTCGTACCTTTTCAGAAATATAGGACTGGATGATTAATGCGTTGTAGTCTAAAGAAACACCCGGGCCAAACTGGAAGCAAACAGATAATGAGCTGTGAAGCATCATGCTTATCTTAATATTTCTATTGAGCCACTTTTTGTTTTCTCTTGATTTAAGTATCAAGGTAGAACAGTTTCTCAGAGCTGTTTTTTCTTTGCAGATTTTTTTTGGGGGGAGGGTTGGGGGGGGACGAGTAAACATTTTACAAAAAACCATTCTAGTTGCTTTTAGGTTAGTTGCACTATATAAATAGTGGGGGGAAAAAAAAGAAACACAAAACACTTGAGGCAAGAATTTGGCTTCTAAATTAAGCATTCCTTTTCCAAAGCTGCTTGCTACAAGTGCTTTAAAAGATAATAAAATGAAGTGACTGTATAATATTTGCATTTTAAAAGCCAAAAAGGTTGTACTGTTGTATGCAGTTAAGTGATTTTGTAGGAGTGCTTTTATAGAAAAGCATATGAAATATGCACCTGTATTTATTTTCTGCGACAAAGAATAAAGACTTGTTTTGTGTGAGCTTTCTAAAAATGTTTATACGGTAGTCACTTGTCTTCTAAAGTGTCCCCCCTTAAAAATGATTTGCAGATCCTATGATATTGAAAGAAATCGAGAGGTGAATTGATTCTTTTATGCTAATGTGCTACTTGGGAGCGTAAACAGGATTCGGGCTTCTCGGCAGCGAGGAAGATAACATCTGTTTTGCTTGTTGCTGTGCCGTAACACCTGCAGACAAGGAGAGGCTGCTTTTCCTTAATACCCTAATACTCGTCGTCGCATTTCAGCCTGTCTTTCTGCTGAGCAGTCTTGTAAAACGCAAAATGCATGCAACCTTTTACCAGCCGTCCGGTTTCTGGGGACTGTCACAAAGGTGTTGATAAGATTTGGTGTAATTTGGCAGGTTCAGCACACCTGCAGCGTGCTGCTTTGCTTCAGGCTATGTGGAAGGCAACTAAACCTGTGGCTGGGTGGCAGGGGACAGCAGGGATTTGGGAGAATTTGGGAATTTTTATTTTTTTTGGAGGGGGACAACGTGTGGAACTGGGAGGGTATCATGCAGGGGGTGTGCGAAGCCTGGTTTTATGGCCTGTGATTTCTGCTTGTGGAATTACTTGTTTACCTGAAGGATGGAGCTCCTTTGGGGATGGTTTTGGGATTTGGTTAGTAAGGGAGAGGTGGTGGCTGCTCCGTAAGGATGGAATATCCGGAGGTTCCAGCTGATAAAACCAGCTCATCGCAGGTAAATGGCTTTTCAGAGGTTTGTACTCTGGACCAAACTTGTGGATGTGTGTTTAAAAAACAAAACCAGCCGTAGTGTGGAGTTTAACTTGCTCAGGGTTGTTCTCCCTCACTTCCCTGGGCGCCTGCATGGGATGGCCTGCTCTGAGCTTCTCGGAGGCTGAACTTCTTGGCTTGTGGTGGATTAGTGAGCGTTTTTGGGGGGGCTGGTGTCTGTTGGCACAGCACCTGGCACAGCAGAGGCCTGGACTGTGACTGCAAGTCCTCTTATGTATTGCTGGAAGATCTATCAACTTTTCTTGGTGCATTCAGCAAGTGAGAAGAAGATTTTATTCAAGCAGCTGTTCATCTCTGACCAGATAACGCTATTTTCATTCTTCGTTCGGTGAGCTTATTTTTCATCAGAGCATTGTTTAATTTTTTACGTTCTGTCTCTCTGAAATGTCAAAATGCGAGGCCGCGCCTGGTTATACTTTAGTTACGGTGGGTTACTGAACAGTTCCGCGGTGTTAGTGGATACACCAGGCTGACGCATTAACACTTGTATGCACTTTGAAAGTGTTAATTCAGGCTGAATTCCAGCTGAGCAGTGAGGGAGGACTTTAATCCTTCCTGCAAGCGTGCAAACCCGCAGGTGCGTCCATCGGTGATGGTTTCAGAGAGAAACACCTCGATCCATCTCAGTGGTGTGCGCGTTAATTGGTGTGTGTTGTCTTAATGAATCCTTGCGATACGTACTTGGAGAGTTGGTGGGTGAGCCAAGCATCCGATGCAGAAAACAGTACGAATACTGAATACAGGAAAACTTTAAACTCGAACGTTTCATGCTGCTTGTTTCAAGCTGGCTTTTGGAGACCAGCTTCATCCCTGTGAGCATTTCTGCTGGTCAGCCCTGGCTGGCTGGCTGAGGCTCCACAACTCCTGTGCTCGATCATCGATTTAGCACGGCACCCCCCCACCGTGGGCTAATTCAGCGCAGTAAAATTGTATTGATTAGGATTAAAGAATTTGAAACTATCGTGGTCGTAAAACGGGGTTGCTGGAGCTTTGGTTTTTCTAGTGGGGTGGCTGGAATGGAGCAAAGCGCGTGTGACTTCACTCGTGTTTTTATGGACTCCTCCAGTACAGCGTGGTCCTGCAGGGTTACCCAATCTCTGTGTGCTTTTCTCAGAGGCAAAAATGCCGGATCACCAGAAATGCGAGCTATTCTTAGAGGTGTTTCTCTGGGATCCTTCAAGAGAACGTGAAAAAAACCTGCTTTTTGTACAGTAATTGACTGGTCGGGAGATAATGCAAATTCTTTCCAGATCGGTAGTATCTGCAAGAAAAACATTGGGGTTTGGTTTACAGCTTACAAAGGGCAATGTTAACAAACCTTATGCTAAGGTGATTTGTAAAACTGCAAACGATTTCTATTAAACTAAAAAAAAATCATAAAATATATAGCACTTGTCCTAAAGTTGATCTTGTGACTGTACAGGACAAAATGCCTGAACTCAGTCTCGAACTTAACTGTTTTTTCAGCTTCCTTTACTAACGAGGCACAGGTTATGCAGTCCCTGTGTGCCTGCTGGAACTTTTGATCCAGTCTTAACCATGAAAAGAGAAACAGCTGCTAAGACTTTAAATTCCTACAGGTTTCGTGAAAATAATTGGCTAGAGGGGTAAGAAGCTGTGATAGTTTCTTGTCCAGCAACGTCTCGATACCAAGCACTTTTGCAAAAGGGCTGCTGAAAGCCCTCAGAAACTGCACCAGAGAAGCACATTAAATGCCCCCTGTAGGAGCAGCCTGCAGCTTCCATAAGATCAATGCAGAAACAGGAGGAAAAAAAAAAAAGGGGGGGCAAATTGAGGCCCCTGCACTGAGCGATGGTCCGCAAACGCCTTTGGAAGTGCTGGGAGCGAAGCTCCCAGTGCTGCCTGGATTAATGATAAATTCCCCCAAGCAGCTAACGAGTTACTGATTCAGTGACCGCCTGGGGGAGGCTTTTGCCAAGGATGAAGGAGGCAGCAGAGGAGGGATGGAGGGCAATTCCACTGCCGGATCCTTCGCCCCCTCGCAGCAGTTCAGCGTTGCTGATCTTGTTGTCATAGTGGTTTATTTTTCCTTAAACATTGCAGTGGGAATATGGGTAAGAGCGTTCTTGTTCGGTTTCTGCTTTCTCCTTTAACCATTTGAAGTACGAATGCTCTTCTTAAAAATTATTTTTAAGGGCTGGCTTTTCTGCGTGGCATCTTTTGAAAGCCTCTTCTTATTTCCCAGTTGTAGTTTGCATTTGTTGTGTGTTTTGCGTATCGTGCTGCGTTTGCTCGTGGCCAGGGCTGGGCCCCACAAAGCCACCCCGTCTGCTCGGGATGGAGGCAGGTCGGGCGCATCCTCCCCGCTGCCCTCTCGGGGGTGCCTCCTTTGCCGTTCGTGGCTCCAGGTGCTTGGGGTGCAGCTGCCACTTGGTGTAATTACGCTTGAGCTGCCGAGCTCCCATTAATTATCCAGTCTCCTGTCTCTCGGCTTCTCGTCTGGCAGACTTGGTTCTTGGTTTCTTGGTGGTGTGTCTGGGTTCGCGGGGGAAGAGCTTCTCTGCTGATCTCTTCTCCTCGCAGTCTTCGTGCAGGGTGAACAGGAACACCGTCAGCGGCTATTTCCTTGCTGGCCGGGACATGGCATGGTGGCCAGTAAGTAGAGACCCCCGTGTCTCGTCCTGGGCACCGTGGATGTCCGGCACCGTTCCCCTTCCCACCAAATTCCCCTTTGATTGCTCCTTGCTCTGCTGCCTGCCCCCACTTCCCCAGCCCACGCACCTCCTCCCGCTGGGCTCCGTGTCCCTTGCCGAGCAGGATTTGTGTCTCCTGATCTCCGTTTCCCTTCTGATTACACGAGGGGTGCAGGAGCCCACCCAGCTTGTTTTATTCTCCTGGGTCTCCTTGGAGGCCACCCCGAGCCTGGGGAGAGGTCGCTGTGGTCACAAACCTCTCCCCGCCGCCCTGCGGACTCTGGTGGCTCCAACGGAGCCGTGGCTGCCTCAGCTCCCCCGTTTCTTTGTTTCCTGCTCTTATTTCAGCATCGCCTTGACAAACTGGTTGTAGGTCTTTCCTGCATTGCTGGCTGGCAGCTTTCACAGGGCCACCTCCGGGCAGGGCACGTTGCCACTGCCGTACACGTGGCTGCTCCTCATCCTCCCCAAAACGAGCGATTCCACCGCAAACCCAGAAGGGGACGTCAAGGGGAGTGGGGCACAAGGGAGCGTTGGTGGTGGGGCACCTCCTTGTGGGTGTGCTGAGGGATTTTCCTGCCCGGCGTGCCCGTGTCCCCGTGGCTGCAGGCGCCACCGGCACCTCCTGCTCTCGCCCGCAGATCGGAGCCTCTCTGTTCGCCAGCAGCGAGGGCTCGGGGCTCTTCATCGGGCTGGCCGGGACCGGTGCTGCCGGGGGAATCGCTGTCACCGGCTTCGAGTGGAACGTAAGAAAAGTGTTGTGGTACCAAAAAAAAAAAAAAAAAAAAAGAGTTTCTTGAGCCTCAAAGCAGCGTGACTGATTTCACAGCAGCTTCGCACCGAGACTGAAGGCCTGGGAGGAGTCACACAGGGGATAACGAACACAATGCTGCTAATTTGGCTTCTCTGCATAACGTCCAGTGCATGCAGGCTGAATTTGGAGTCAACCCAAGTCCTTGCACGCAGGGGGAAGGATGTTTCAGGGCAGAGCTTTCCCCTCCATCCCCTACCTGCCCCCAGTGCGGGGATGGCCGAAAGGGTCACCAAGTCGCTGTTGTCCCACGTGCCACTTCCGAAGTCCTTGGGTCCCGCAGCAAAAACATGGCATTTTGGTTGCCTGGTGCTCAGGGAGTTAGCCGGGTGCTCGTGGTCGGGCTCCTGAAGGCAGGGGTCTCTGCTGTGGCCTTATATACCTGTGGTTTGAGGCCGTTTGGAGATATAAAGGTGCATCGGAGGGGAGCCCAGGCTGCTTCAGGTGTGGCTCCCGGCTGTGCTGCTGCTTCCTTCCCGACAGGCGACGTACGCCCTGCTGGCACTGGCCTGGGTCTTCGTTCCCGTCTACATCTCGGCTGGGGTACGTGGGGCTGCGGTGCCACCGCCGTCCCCCCCCAAAACCCTGCGCTGTGCTGACGCTGCCCTGCGCTCGCCTCGCCGGGGCAGCCAGCGCTCCTTTCCCTCCGCAGATCGTCACGATGCCCGAGTACCTCCAGCGGAGGTTTGGAGGCGAGAGGATCCGCGTGTACCTCTCGGGCCTGTCGCTCCTGCTCTCCATCTTCACCAAGATCTCTGTAAGTAGCCCCCGCTTGGCCCCGTGATCAATTTCCTCCCAGCAAAAAGTTGGGGTTTTGGAGCTGCTGCAGGAGGGGGGTGGCGGAAGGTGCTGGCTGCAGCTCCCCGCGTCTGTGTCGGTGGCTCCAGCGGCCGTGCTCGTGTCGGGGGGGGGCCCTGATGGATCCATGGCTGGCTGTCAGGATCCCCAAAACTCGGGAACCCCATTTTGGCCTCATTCATGGTTCCCTGCGTGCAGCCCCAGCTCCTCTCCTCCCCCCGTTGCCCCCTTGGTAAGCAGGGGAAGAGTTTCCCCCAGGAAAGGGCAAAGCGCCGGTGGCACCGGGCCTGCAGCAAGCAGGGCAGAGCAGGGCACAGGGAGCCCTGGGGCTGGAGGCACTCCGAGAGCAAACAGCTCAGAAACGATCCCGATCCCGATCCCGAGGAGAAAACTGCTGGAAGGAGCAACCCTGCACCGCCCGGAGCGGGCGAATCCAGCCCTGGGGTGTCTGCAGGGGGACGGATGTAAAAGGTGCTTTTTGCATGGGGTGGCTGCAAAAAAACACGAACAACGACAAAAAAAAGCCACCGTGCTTTTTGCATGGGGATGGTCGCAGGAAAAAAAAGTGCTTTTTGCATAGGTGTGGTTGCAAATTAAAAAAAAAAAAAAAAAATTGCTTTTGCATGGGGCTGGCTGCAGGAAGGAGGGCCGGGTGGGAGCGTGGCTCCCCACGCAGCGGCGCTCCCTGCCCGCAGCTCGGGGCTGCGCGCCGCTGTGCTAACATTTGCCTTCATTTAATGCAACTTGTGTGCACCTTGCATTTAATGCGAGTGGCTGCACCCGCTGTGGACAGACAGTGGAGCTGGTGGCACTACGTGGCCTGATGTCCCTGGCTTCAGGAGACCCGTGTGTCCCTCCCGAGAGCTGGGCACGGCACCCTGTGCAGTGCTTAAAAGGCAGGTCGGTCGTGATTTTAAAAGGCAGGTCGCAGGGCTGGGAGCAGCCCTTGCTCTGTTCCTGCTGATGCAGGGCTTTGAGCGTGGCCACAACCTGCAGGAGCGGTGCTGGTGACTCTGTCGGTGCAGCTGCCACCTGTATTTCCCCCCAAAAATCTGGAGCTGGAGCTGCCCAGGTTTGGCTGCTGCTCCCCACGTGTGATGGGTGGCAGCTCCCGGAGCATCAGCCCAGTTCACAGGTTTGGGCAATGACACGCTGATTATTCCCTGGTTGTCCTAATGCCCAGGAACGTGCTGTCACTTATTCCTCCCATGTGCTGCCCGGGAGAGGTCCGGTCCCTGCTCCTGTGGGCACAGGGAGGAGCTGAAGGGAGATGCTGCAGCACCTGCGTAAGGCTCGCTGGGCACTGGGAGCCAAGCGAATCCCTGCTGGTGTCTACATGGAGAGGTTGGAAGCTGGGGTGGGATTTCTGCTGAGGTTGTTTGCTCTCGCTGATCTGAATTTAAAGAAGGAAATCTAATTTGTGGGCTGCTCATCTTTGAGTCTCTCCAGGTGACCACAGCCGACCCCTCTTGCCCAAGCAGTGCGCTACCACCAGCTCATCCCATATGGGTACCAGGAGGGACGGGCATCCTACAGGTCCCTTTGTAGCCAGGAGACTGGTGGAGATCTCTGTGGAGCGGCCCCTTCCCTAACACCAGGAGAACCCGCAGAGGAACCCTGTGTGGTGCCTGTGCTGCTGGCAACCTCTGCATCCCTCCCAGCCTTTGTGCACGGAGCCGGGCTGGCGCTGCCGGGAGGCTCTGCCCCTGCCTTTTCTCAGCCTTTGCCGTGCTTTCTTTGGGCTGTTGGGTTTTCTGTCACCTCTGAGTCATGCAGGATCCAACAGAAGAGGAATCGGCCTTGTACGGGGATTACCGCGGCTTCCAGCTCCGCTCAGGGTGAATCTGCAAAAACACGGGGCGCTCTGGCAGCGCGTGGGGCGTTGGCACTGTGCGTGGCCAAACCAGCCCCAAACCGACCCCGTGTCCTCTCCCCGGGGAGCATGGGAGGAAGGTGCGAGACTCAGGGCAACGGGTCAGCGTGGCCACCTGGCTGGGGCTTCCTCTGGTCCCCTCTGGGGCCACCTCGAAGCCCAGGGCGAGCCGGGCTTTTCCTTTCCTTGCCGTTGCTGGATTTACTCACGGATTGCCTCTCCCCCTTCTTCTGAGCATCGCTGCTGCTCCGGTGGCTCTTCCATGGGCAGGGGATGCGTCCATCTCTCCTCTGCGGGCATTTTACATTTGCTGGTCCCCAACCCTCAACATTTCATGGCAGGGCAGCCCAAAACCCTGCTGAAAGATCCCATCCCCCATAGCTAGGAGCAGACGAGGATTTGGCAGGGCAGCCCAAAACCCTGCTGAGAGATCGCGTCCCCCCTAGCTAGGAACACTCGAGGATTTGTACAAGTGTCCTAGCTCTGGCAGGGAGCCCCTGGGGACTCTTCTGGAGCCTGGGCAACTCGTTCTGCTCGCGTTTTGGCTTTGCCAGCTGTTAAAGCCAAGCTGCCTCTGCAGGCAGCGCTCCTTGGGAAGGCATCGATGGCGTTGGGTAAGAACGAGTTCCCAAGTGAGGTCAGCGGTGGAGGCAGGGATCTCGCTGGATTACGAGGCCTGACTTCAAAGGCTTCTGCTCCCCTCTTGCAGTTGAAAGGACTTGTTTTATGAATAGGTCATGCCTGGATTTAATTAGCTTGTTTTTGTATTCGGGGTGTCTCATTAACAACTCAGTCACATGCGCTTTTATTTTTCTCCCACCGTAGCAGAATTACGAGGAAGGGAGGTGGAGATACCTCCTGCTTCCTCATAGCGAAGGATTAGACTCATTTGCAGACGACTGCAAAAATGCTTAAGCGTTGAGAAAGCCAGGAGAAGGGGTTATGAAATGCCTTCTCCCGGGCTGAGGCTTTGGGCTCTGGGGCAGGGCAGCAGGAGGAGCGGGCAGGCAGGGGATGGCGAGCTGCCTTGGCGAGCTCCACGAGACATGGGCAGGGTGCTGGCCTGGCACTGCGCTGGGGAGGCTCAAAAAGCTTTGGGTTCCCTCTTGTTGTTGCGTTGGGGGATGGCTGGGGGCATTCCCCTGGGGCTTTTCGGCCTCGTAGCTGCGATGCGGTGCTGACTTGCCTTGGATGTTCTCTTGTAGGGCTGCGCTGTGGTGCCGTGGGGTCAGGCTGTGCTTGGGTGGTGTTTGTGGTGGCAGGGCAGCTATCGACGGGGAGCTGCTGAGTTGGTTGCTGCTGAGCTGGTTCCTCTCCAGCAGGACCTTATGGGGTGAATTACCTCTTGGTGCCGGTGAGGCCTCCCCTGAAGATGTGGCCAAGGTTGTGTGCAGGGCACGTAGCATCTCCCTTGGGATGCCATGGTGGAAAGGCTGTGCTGGTGCCAAGAACAGTCCCTGAACTGGGATCCTCAGGCTCATGGTGCAAGTGCTTTTCTGGTTGGCTTCGTTTGGGATTTATTCAACGTTAAGCCTGCCTGCGTGGGCTCACCCGCTAGGGAAAAGGCTCTCATACCGCGCAGACGTGTGCTACCCACTGGCCTCCGTGGCACGGAGCGTGTCCCTGTGCCCTGCTTTGGGAGCCTCTGGGCGAGGGCAGAGCTGGGGCAGGAGCTGCCGTGTGGGATGCGCCACCAGGCCTGCACAGCACTCATCCTGCACGACTGCTCCCGCGTGATGGGGCAGGAAAGCCTTGCTGCTCGGGGTGGTTTTTGGGACGTACGTGAAGACAGACGTCAGATCGGGGCTGTAGTGTTGGCTGCGGGAAGCAGGCACAGCTCCGGGCGAGGGCGTGGAGCTGCTGCAGCGTGCATTTAGCTCATCCTGCCTCTTCCTGCCCCGTTTCCTCCTCCAAATGAGTTTTCTTTGACAATATCCCAGCCCAGTGCTGGGGACCGCTGGGCCTTGGCCATGGATTGAGGCGTGGTGGTGGCTCGGGGTCCTCCTGTCCCACGGCAGTGCCAGGGGACGTGATGTGGGCGCAGGAGGTGCTGTGGTGGTTTGCTGGGCAGCAGAAGTTTGTCCTTCCTTGGCCAAGCAGAAACCCAGAGCCTCTTCCAGGGGCTTTGCAAGGGGAGCTGCAAAGGGGAGGGGCAAGCACAGGGGCACGTCCCTCATGGCAGCACCTGTTGATGTGCTGGAGGATGCTTTTGCACTGGTCTGTGCTGGGGTGCAGGACCCCTGGGCTCAGGTCCTGCCTGGTGCTGCTCGCTTGGGACCAAAATCAACTTCTGCCATCGCCTGTGCCTCGTTTTCCCCAGCTGCAAAACCAGGAGGAGAGGTTTGCCCAGAGGTGCTCAGCAAAGAGATGGTTTGGGGTCGTGCAGTCCTGGGGTCCCTGCTCTCCATGCTGGGGCTGCCCACGTGTGCTCCCAAGGGATGCAGCAGCACCGATGCCCTGAGATGTTGCTGGTCCTTGCGTCCCTCCGCACCCAACTGGGCCCAGTTGCAGACCACCACTGGGGCCACCTCCTGGTGCCCCCAGGAGGGAGGTGGCCGTGCGCGGCCACGAGGATGATGCCTGTTACAGCTGCTGCTCCCTGTCCCCGCGCAGACCGACCTGTACTCGGGGGCCCTGTTCGTGCACGTCTGCCTGGGCTGGAACCTCTACCTCTCCACCGTCCTGATGCTGCTGGTCACGGGGCTCTACACCATCGCAGGTAGGCTGCTCGGCCTCTGCTGCCCTCGGTCCGCCGTCTTTGGTTTTATTCTTATTTTTTTGTGTTGTTCTTTGGGATTTACATGGCTTTAAGCTCAGACCATGGGGTTCCCATTCGCAGTCCTACCCAGCTGGTGTTTGTCCATCCCTCCTGAGCGTCAGCTCGGGCAGTGACTCAACGCCGGGAGCTCTCCTTTGTCATTACAGCTTTTCTTTTGCAAGAACTCGCTCCTCCTCCGTCTCATAGCTAAGTGCTTTCTTCTGTGTGCACCTATTTGTAATCAGTGCCTCTCCTATTACAGGGCCATTACTGCAGCACCTAAGAGCTACGAGCCCTTTACCTAACTCACTTCCTTCCCACTTGCCCTGCCTGCAGTGCAACTTGCTGCCGTCCCCCTGCCAAGTTGCCCAAAATTCTTCCTGCCTCCCCGTGGGGATCAGGATTATTTGGTACCTCTCCTCTGTGATCTAGGGCGATGACAGCTTGGAGATGGAGAAGGATACCGTGAATTTTCCTGGCTTGCAGTCCCACTCCTGGGCTGCGGGACCGTTTATCCTTGCCAGGAGATTATTTCATTCTTTATTTCAGCCGGGACGTTCCCTTCCCTGGTAGCTCCAGAGGAGACGCCTGGCGATAAATTCTCCCTCGCTATCTCGTCCCAGCCATCAAAATGGGAAACAGCGTAATAATTATATCCGAAACACGGTGCGTTTTGCAAGACCTTGGTTTTAAGCAAATCCCAAGTCGGCTTTTCCCTGCCCACGAGGCTCGTTGCGCAGCATGGCGCTTCGGTGTGAGCCCAGGCAGAGGGTGTGCTCGCTGCGTCACCCCGGTCCCGAGCACATCCCCGAGGATCCCAGGCACGGCTGGGCAGGGCGCAGCCCTGAGCTGCCTGGATGTGAATGAATCAGGGACTTGGGTTGAAACGGGTTCAGTTTCTGACCCATTTTCTGCGGGCCCGCTACTTCTTGGTGCGTTTGTTTGCCCGGTGATCGCTTGCTTTCTGGCTGGGTGAATGAGCCCTGGGTTTGCAGTGGGAAATGATGGGGGGGCCTGGGATGGGAAAGGAGAAATACCGTGGGCTGGGTGGGGAAGGGGACCCTACTAAAACATCACGTGCTGGAAAAATTTAAAAAAATTGGGGGAAAGAGCCGAGGGGCATGCCAAGGATGCAGTGTTATGCCAAGGGTGCAGTGTTATGGAGAGGTGGGATGGGCGATGGATGGGTGTCCTGAGCATCCTCTGCTGCTGGAGCATGCAAAGGGCCAGGGGTTGGGGCTCTCCTGTGTCCTCCCAGCTGCGTGGGGACATGGGGACGTGTCCCCTGGCCGCGCTCCCCTGCTCCCCAGGGGCCACTGCCCCATAGCTGTGGTGCTGGAAGGGCCAAGCCGGAGCCAGGCGCGTGCGTCCCTGCGAGCGCGGGTGCCTTTACTGGGGCTGCATGGCTGAGCCGAGCCCGAGGGGCGCTCACAGAGCTGTGCCTTGCTCCCTGCAGGGGGGCTGGCGGCCGTCATCTACACCGACACGCTGCAGACGCTCATCATGGTCCTTGGAGCCATCGTGCTGGCCGTCAGAGGTAAGAGCTGGATGGGTTAGGTCCCAGCTCCCAGGGTCGGTGTTTGAAGAGGACGATCCCCAGAGGTGCTCCTGAGGCGGTTCTGACCCAGAGGAGTCTGTCCGGGTTGTGAAATGGCACCGTGGTGTGGACAGCAGCGGGGCACTGCCGCCAGCACGGCACCGCTGCTGGCCTGGCCAAGGCACAGCTCGCTGCTGGCAGGGCCCTGTTCACATACAAAAACCGAGTGAAAGGACAGTTATTTGGAGGCTTCTGCTTTACCAAAGGGAGGAAAGCGAGGGAAGATTCTCCCCTTCCCAGAGAAGCACCGATAACAACAACCACCCCAGCAGGAGCGGGGGCCCGTGCCAGGCAGGGGAGCTGCCCAAACAGCTCGGCACCGCGGCCGCAGCCCTCCTCAGATGAGGTGCTTGGATGTTGCTGATCGTTGTCTGAAGCGCTAATTGCCCGGGAGGTTCTCCGAGGCTTTTGTCTTGTGCTCTTGGCTGGCTGCGAGGCGGCGGAGTGGGAGGAGGAGGGCAGGCAGGCACGGCCTGGAAAATGCCCCGCGGCAGCCGCACGGCTGAGCTGTTTCTAGATGCGCCAACCTGCTTGGCACGGCGAGGTGTGTGCGCAGAGGTAATGGTGTTTGGGAGAGTCACTGATCCGGGGGATCAAACAGGCAGGCTGCTGGCCACGCAGCTCCTTCCTCGGTGTCGGCACAGCCCAGGGCCTGGAGGCTTGCGTGCCTCGAAGGTGGTCGGTCTGCTCCAGCTCCAGCAGGGATGCCAATAAAGGATGCTCTCCGTGATTTTGCCCTGTTTGAATCTTTAGATCGTGACAGCTACGTCAGTGCTGCTGCTGCTCACCTGCTAGCCTGTGACCGCTCCGGGTTGCTGCTGCCCGGGCTCACATTTCCCCAGGGAGGGCAGCAAGGGCGTGCGGGTGCTCTCGGGTGCGCTTGGCAGACAGCGAGTGGGCATAGACAGAGGGGGTCACAGACCGCTGAGGGCCTGGGGACAGATGTGGCTGTCCTGGTGGTGGCTCTGCTCAGCTCCAGCACCGTCCCGCAGCCCTCGCCGTGTCCTCTTGGCGCTGACCACAGGGACCCTGCTCCTGGTGGAGCACACGGGCTGGATCCCTGCGTCTGCAGGCTGCCTTCTCGCTGCCCTGGCTTCCTCGCCCTGCTCCTTCCGTGTGAGCAGGCGTAGGTGTTGCGACTTGCCTCCTGACACCTTTGGAAAGGGAGCAGGTCCGCACCCCCGGGCGCGAATCTCTGCTTTCAGCACTCAGCCTCTGCCTCTGGAGAGCCTTTGTTGGTGCCCAACGCCCATGCAAAGCTTGGGAGTAGCCGGTGCCTGGATAAACCACGCGCTGGAGAGGCGCCAGGTCTGCTTGCACAAGAGCAGAAGCGGTTTGCAAATGCTGCTTCCCCGTGCGATACCGGGGGGGGGTGGCTTGCAAAGGGGGCTGCGGGGTGTGATGCCTCTTTACAAACACCCCAAAAGTCTCAGATCAGGGGGACGGGGTCAGGGCTGCGGGTCGGTGCTGGAAACAACAGCTCTGCAGGGGGGGTGCTGCCCTTGGACGGGGGAGTGGGAAGGGGATATTGGAAACGGGCATTTGCTGGGCACTGCCCGTGGCTGGGAGGGATGCGGGGATGCTGGATCTGGGGGGATCCACCAAGGGATGCTCTGGGTCTTGCTTTGAGCCCGACCTGTGTCCCTGAGTGGTAAAGCAAAGGAATTCCTCCTCCCAGCACCCAAACCCAGTCTGAGCACAGAGCCTCGTTTTGCATGAGCAGCCCCTGGTCGGTGCTGGGACCTTCTGCAGCCCTCGGTGAAGCCCCTTCCTCACCCCCCAGCCTGGCTCCTCACCAGACAGGGCTGTACGATGCCCCCTCTGTGAGCCCCACGGGGTCCTGGGGTCCCCCCTTCTCTCCCAAGCATGAGCAGCCACCGTGGGTGCAGGGTGCCAGCGCGCCCACCCGCTCACCCCCTCCAGGGCGCTGTGTGGTTGGCGGGGGGAGCAGGGCGGGTGCCTCCCAGCCCTCCCACCCCCCAAAAGCGATGCTGCTGGCTCCCAAATCCTGCTGCTGGCAGCAGGGGGGGCTCAGCCCGTGCCCCCCAGAGCGGGGAGGTGGTGGTGGGGGGAGCACGGAGAGCCCGGGGTGGGAGGAGAGCCAAGGCAGCTGCGCAGGGCTCAGGGGCGCGCTTGCTAGGGCTTGCTCCTGGCACGTAATCCTGAGCAGTGCTCAGGCTAAGGATCCTGTTTCCGAGGAAGAACGCAGTGAAGAGGGACTTTTCTGTTCTGTCGGACTTTAAGCTGGAGGCCTAAGGATGGAGGGGGGAGCTGGGGAGCGCTCAGAGGGGAAGAAAGTGCTTGGCCAGACGCTTGTGCCAAGGCACCTTGAGCCGCAGCGAGTCAAATCAAAGGCTAGCTAATTTTCAATTTTAATCGTTCTAGGTGAGTTTCCTGTACTCTGGGACTGGGGTGCTTTAATAACAGGTTGCTTTTACAGTACGAAGTCAAAAGAGGTGGGTCCCTTGAGGAGCCTTTGTCCCGGGATGTGGGTCACCCTCGCGAGGGAGGGCAGACCGCAGCGGGACCTGCTGTGCAAAATGGTAGTAGAAGAGTCTCTTAAATAACTAGAATAAAATACAATTGCGATCGAGCCTTCCCTCTGTGGGAAGGGGGCCAGGAGGGGCAGCAGTTCTCAATAACAAGTCCTCGAGCGTGTTTTGTCAGCTCATCTCGGAGGCAACCGTGTTTTTGACGGGCTCTAACCAGCCTCCCCCGACGATGCCTTTCAGCTTTTAATGAGATCGGAGGCTACCCCAACCTGGAAGAGGCCTACTTAAAAGCCGTGCCGTCCAAGATTGTTCCCAACACGACCTGCCACCTGCCCAGAGCGGATGCCATGCACCTCTTCCGAGACCCAGTCTCTGGAGATCTGCCTTGGACTGGGATGACGTTCGGGCTGTCTATCATGGCCGCGTGGTACTGGTGCACCGACCAGGTAAATGTAAACGCTATTCCCCTGCCCCGAGCCGCAGCGCGTGGCCTGGGGTCCAGGCACGCTCGCCCGCCCTCGCCCTGGAAGTCCACCTGCGGCAGCACCTACTGCTCCTTCTGGCTGGTGGGCTCGGGGGGCTTCTTTTTGGAGTCAGTGGGAGCACCCGGCGCTGCCACGACCTTGTTCTTGAGGTGCTTGGACTGGGAGAGTTTGGAGAGCGGGATGCCCAGGGGCGTCCTCATCTCCTCGGCTGCCTTCTGGATTTCTGGCAGGGAGGTCAGGGGCTTGCCTGCCACCCTGGGCTTGCTGGGCGAGAGGTGGCTGGGCCGTGCCGGCTTGCTGGGGCTGAAGGCTTTGCTCTGCCAGTAGGGCTGGCTGCCTGCAATGGTCTTTTTGGGCTCGGCTCCATCCCCTCTGTACTTGCCGGCCCCGAGGGGTTTCTCGCACGGTGGGGAGCAGGAGACCTCCTTGCCTTGCTCTCTGCCTGCAGGGTTCCTGGGTAGGTAGCGGTAGATGTGCGTCCCCTGTTTGTTAAAGGGCAGAAAAAGAGAAAAAGGTGACTTGTGGTTGCTGTAAGACACCGTTCCCCTGTGTGGACAACCCTTTACAGTCCTGTGCCGTAGACTTGGTCCTCACGGACAAGTTCCTCAGCCTCTGGGTGCCCGAGCCCCTTGCCCAAATCCCCCTGAGGCCGGTGGCAGCTCATTGCTGCTCTTGTGGTGTCTCACTCTCTGGGGAAGGTCTCTCCCCATGATTTAGGGTTTTGAGTCCCCAGTGCATGGCAGGGCTGGGGGGTTCCTGCACCCTGGTGGTGGGGCAGCATTTTAAGGACAGCTGCAGTGGCCATGCACTGCCCTGCTCGGGCACCCCGGGGCTGTCCCCAGCCACGGCAATGACTCCAGGACTGGGGGCTCCAGCAGTGTCACAGCACCCGCTTCTTAGCAGCAGCCTCAGCACCAAAACACTTCCTTCATGCCTGGCAGTCTCCCACCACCCAGATCGAGGTGAGAGGGAAGCCTGGAGGTCTGGGAGAGGGAGGTGGGTGAGGAGGCGAGGGTGCACTGCGTCGGGTGGCTCTGGGCTGGGAGAGAGGCTCAGAAAGGCTCCGAGCACCGCTCGTCTTGATGCTGGCCTGGGCAAGGTCTCAACACACGGCTGTGGTCACCAGATCCTTATCTCTGGGCATGTTGGTGCTGCAGTCTGGGGGTGGAACAGCACCCTGTGCAGATGTACCGGGGCAAAATCCCATCCAGCAGGTGCTGACGGCCAGGCTAGAGCCGCAGAGCCGGCCGTGCTGGGTGCCTCGTGGCCCCGTGGTGCTGCTGGTGGGACCCGTGGTGCTGGTGGCATCGCCCTGGTGGCCAGCCTGGACACCCCAGTGACCTCCGCACCCGCACTGTGGTCACTTTGGCCAGGAGGGTTGCACTGAAGCAGCTCGGGTTGGGTAGTGCTGGGTTGGAAGGGGTTTGTTACATTAGCTATACTGGTTAAAATCAGTGCTTAGAACAAAGTGGGGTCCTCGTGTGGGCTGGGATGTTCTCAGGTGGGTAGGACTACGGGTGATCCAGCTCCTCGCCCTCCTCGAGCACCACGTGCCCGACGTGGTGCAGGTGGCTCCTGCAGCTCCTGGCATGCTCTGGCTCTTGGGCAGACATTAAATGATGCCTTCTCCAGCACCCCAGCCCGATGCTGGTCCCTCCCGACCACACAGGAGCAGCTAAATCCTGCTGGGTGCTGAGCTCGTCCCTGGGGAGAGCCCGAGCCCTCTCACTGTCAGCATTTCTATGGAGCTGAGCTGGGAGGAGAGCGGGCTGGGTGTCCCTGCCCCCGCGGGCTCTTTTTTGGGGAGATGTTGGAGGGGTTTGGCGGGGAGGGGGACGCCTTGATGGGGGCTCAGCCGTGCCCCTGCCTCCCCACAGGTCATCGTCCAGCGGTCGCTCTCTGCCAAGAGCCTGAGCCATGCCAAGGCCGGCTCCATCCTGGCCAGCTACCTGAAGATGCTGCCCTTGTTCGTGATCGTCATGCCGGGGATGATCAGCAGGGTCCTGTACCCAGGTAAGGGCCCGGCCACGCGGAGCTGGAGCTGCAGGAGCTGAGCAAACGGGTGTGCAAAGGATGGGAGCGGGGTGCTGGGGCTTTTCTGGGGATCTCTGCTCTGCCGGACCCAGGGGGCTGGAGAGGGGCAGGGGGGGACCTGAGTGTGCCTGGTGCTGTGCTTGGGGCTGCCATGCACCAGCCTGCACTGCTCTCCTCTGCATCCAGGTGGGTATTTGGGCACTGAAATGCTCCAGGGATAACCTGGTGCTGCCTTTGCAATGGGATGAAAGCTGTGTTTTTTGTCCTGATTGAGCCTGGGTTGTGACTGTGGTATGCAGCGGGCCAGCACTGGAGTGCTGAATATGAGAAATATGGACCCAAAATAAAAACCTTTACTGGGGTTGTTGGTGGGAGATACCTAATGCTGCCCAAAATGGGAGCAAAAATAGCAATTTGCAGTGTGTTGTATGGTTTTACTCCAAACTGCAGGGCTGGGTCAGCTCCAGGGGAGGCCAGGAGATGGAGAAGGATGATTTCAGGTGGAAAGCTGCAGGATTTTCTAGGAAAGATCGTGTTGGGACCCATCTGTGGGCCTTCTTGTGCTGCTGCTGTTCTGACCTCACGTCAGATTAGAGGTTTCTACAGCATTAACCTAGGATTGTTTGGGTTTTTGTTATTACACACGGGATAAACTACCCTGTGCACGTTTCCATCAGCTGAGCACTTGCTCTCCCAGCTATTACAGGACCTCAATTACCTTCCGTAAGGAGGCCAGGCCAAATTACTGCAGGAGCCGTGCAGCGAGGGCTCAGCTCCATGGGGAGGTCAAGCACTGAAGCAAAGCCCTGCTCTGAGCCCAGGCTGGGGCAGGGAGTGGCGGGCGGACTCTGGACTAATTCGGTTAATTCCCTGTAAACACAGATTAGCTGGGACCTGGTGGCTCGGCTGGGGCCACAGGGGTGGCATCAGCGACTTCAGTGACACGTGCCATAGGGACTGTCCCCGTGCTCCCCCTGCCTGCCCGGCGGACACCGCGTGCCCCGCAGCTCATGGAGCCGCTGGTGGCATCGCTGCCGCCCCTGCTGTGCTGCTCCACCTAATTACGTGTCCGAGCGCCGTGCTTTGATGCTAATCACCTGTGCGAGGAGCCAGAAAACAAGCCGGAGAGGGACACGCCTGCACGCACAGCCTGTCCCCGGCTGGGCACGGTGCCGCCGCTGGTGGGCGATGGGATGGGGCCGTGTGGCTCGGGGCACAGCCTGTGCCACAGGTTTTCTCTTTAATCCCCCAAATCCTCCCCTCTGCACTCCCGGATACCTGGGGGCGGTGTGGCATGGCCACCATCTCCCCGGCCACCAGCACCTCTTGGGTCACTCCCGTGGTGGTAAAAGGGGATGATGTTCCCCTGCACGGGGAGCGTGACCTCAGCATGTAGGATCTGGGACCAAAACCAGCCTCCACCGGGACAAAGGAGCCTCTGGGATGGGGACATGCAGTGAGAAGGTCGCGGTCGAGCCTCCTACCTGTGCTGCGCTGGTCGGATAGGAGCTGTTGCCGTCCAGGATGGCGCGGGGCAGCACACACCTGATCTCCACGGCGTTGCTCCTCCTCTTGGCCGCGTCCTCTGCGCGGACGTGCTTCAGGGACGGGAGGCTCCCCAGCGGGCTGAGGAAGGTGCCCCGGCTGATGTGGGGGTCGCTGAGCTTCCTCTGCACGGGCAGGAACTCCCCGTTGTGGGTGACGTCCGAGTTGGTTCGCCGGAGCGGCCCGTAGCGATCCCTCACCTCGAAGTACTCGTCGGAGATGGAGGAGGCGTTGGAGCGGCGGTAGCTGTGGTCGGCGGAGCTGCTGGAGTAGCTCTCCTGGTCGCTGAGGGTTATGTACTCCTCCTCCTCCTCCTCCTCCTCTTCCCCCAGCCCGTTGTGTGCGCAGGGAGGCCCTCTGTCCTCCTGGGGCCCTGCTGCTGGAAGGGGACGGCAGCTCTCCGGTGAGGCCCCGTTGGGGTTCTCCTTCGGTTCCTGCCTCGCAGCCGCGGGGTCGGCCGGCGGTGGCTGCGTGTCCCCCTCGGGGGCAGCGCCGCTGTCACAGGGCGCGATGGCTTTGGTCGCCAGGCTTCCAGCAGGGACTGTCCTTGGCTTCGGAACAGGGGGCTTGGCTTCCTCGGGCGTCTCCTCGGGTGGCTTCAAGCGGTGGCTGAGCGGCGGAGCGGCCGATGCCCCCCCTTGCTTTGTCACCCAGCTGCTGCCTTCGACAGGGCTGGGGGTGGGCACCATGGGAGCTTCTGCGGGGACATGTGGGGTCTGTCTAGGACAGGGGGACACCGGGGGTGGCTCTTGGTCTGAGTTCTTCTTGGCCTCCAGCTCCCTGTACTTCAGCATCTGCCGGTGCTGCGCGCTGGCCTGGGAGACGTCGCAGACTTTGATGCGGTTCATCTGCGAGAGCTTCACGTTCTTTATCTTGGGGTCGATGATGTTGATGTAACCCAAGACTTCGCTCCCGGGCTCGGGGTCGGGCTCGACCCAGGTGGGCAGGTAGTCGAACATGTTGGCTTTCTCCAGGTTCAGGAGGCCGGGGTGGATGAGCAGGGAGAGGTCTGCCGCGTCGCCGTGCCTGTCTCCTGCTTGGCCCTCGGGCAGGGCTTTGCCCTTGTTGTCCGTCTTCTGGTTTTTGTCCTGGTTCTCGGAGGAAGTCTTGCTGATCTGGTCCGCGCTCTTGGCCTTCACCAGGGCGTATTTGGGGTTTATCAGCTTCTTCACCACGGCGTTGGCCGGGGTCACCGGCACGACGGAGGGCAGCGTTACGGGCTCGGGCTCGGGCTCCTGGGCCATGGAGATGGACTTGAGGCTCACGCCCTTGGACATGAGGTACAGCTCCTGGAACTGCTTGTCGAACGCCTCCACCACTTGGCCCGAGAGCACCGTGATGACGTTTCGGTCCGTCCGCGCTGCGGACCAGGTGAAGCTGGAAAGAAAACGCATTGGAAACTCTGAGCACGCGCTGGTAAATGACACGGCTCTTCCCTGGGGGATTTAACAGTGCTAGTAAGGACGTGGTCTTGCTATGAAAATTAATATTGATGAGATTAAAAAGAAGCTCCCATCCCAGATGGGAATGAAGGCCTGAAGTCTTGAGCGCACTGGGGCTTGACATGAAAATATAAGGTATTTGGTGTGGGTCAACTGCTTCTTTGCTTTAGCGTTGGCCTCTTTTCCTTTCTCAATTCAGGTTAGTTAAGAAAAGGGATTTGTAAACGGGTGTGTGTTTTGCTGCGGCCAGAAAGCAGGGAACGCTTCATTTTCACGTTTATGAATCTTGTCCTGTAGAGCTGAAAACCGACCTATTCCTACCAAAACAAGATTTTGTTTGGACAAACTGTAAAACGCTTTGGGTTGTCAATGTTTAACAGGAAAATCTGAGGTCAGTGTGAGAGCTGGTGCTGGCCGTGGCTTGGAATTTGTCCCTCCCCACACTCGGTGCCACGTGTTATCAGCATCGTGTCTGCTGGCAGTGGCACTAGGTGCACCCACCGACCCCACGGGGTGGCCAAATCCTGGCCATGGGCTGGTGGGGACCCTCGGGTCCTGCTCCAGCACTGAAGCTGGCCTTGCAATGAGGTGCCCTTGGTTAGCTGGGGGGAACAAGCCAGGGACAGGGACTGGGGCTTGGACCACGCAGGTCCCCGTTGGTGCTTTGGCAATGCCTCTGCAGGGTGGGCAGGAGGAGATGCCGCTGGTTACCTGTAGGATCCGCACATGGCCCGGTCTCCATCCACGAACATGAACTTCTGGGCCAAAGCCCCCTTGAACTTGGTGGCTGAGCGCGTGAAAAACTCCGTCCCCCCCGTGCTGCGGACTCGCAGGTTCTGCAAAGCAAAGGCAGGGCCGTGAGCGGGGCCGGGAGCGGGTGAGATGAGACCAGGACGGGCGTCCCCACGCTGCCACCACCCCAACGTGCCACTGCCCTGTGCACAGCTCACTCCAGCCCCGCACCGAGCCGCCAAGGGCTGATTTCCAGAGCAGCATTTGGCCCCCGCTTCCATTTCACAACCCCGCCGAGCAGTGGGAAACGCTCTTCGCGGTCTGCTCCCAGGAGACCTCAGCGATGGGGAGATAAAATAACTTGCCCAGGGCCACGCGGTGAACCAGAGACCCGGCGTCAAGAATTTCCTGCTTTCCCCGTGCGCCCAACCGTGTTTTCTACCTCTTGAACCCAGCTCTGCCCACGACTGCGGGTAAGCAGCGTGTGATAATGCTGCCGAGCACTTTCCATCTCCTGCCATCTATGCAAATGCCACCATGCAAGAGGTGATTCTTGCCCTCCTCCCCCCTGGGGCCTGCAGGTGTTTGTAGGGGATGGTGCTGACCCTGGCACGGCGTTCATGGGACCCGATGGCAGCGGGATCGCTGTCCTCTGCCTGGCTATTCCCCTTGGGCCTGCTCCGTGCCTAAATCCAAGTGTCTCACCCTGGTTTTAGGGGTGGGTGGGAAAAAACGGTGGGGCAGCATCTTTATCCCATTGGGAAAGGAAATGTGGGGACATGCACCCAGAGGGACGTGGGTCCCCATGCAGACAGCTGGGTGTCCCCAGCTCTGCAAGCACCGTGCTGCTCTCCTGTCCCTCTGCTGCCTCGCTGATTTTCCTTCAACACCGAGGGACGAGCACATTTTTGCAGCTGCGCAGACAGCGTCATTCACAGCAAAAGGCAGAGTGGGCTCCCTTGGGTGGGGAGAAAACATTTTTTCAGGAAAGCGCCCTCATTCCTCCTGTTCTGCTGGGATGTTGCTAATGCAGTTGCTAAAGGTACTGTGTCATCGTTAGGTCATGCCCTTTGATCTTCTGTATTTTTAAAGACTAAAAACAAAAAAAAGGCAACGAAAGTATTTCTTCCCCCCCCCTCAAAAAATTCCTCCCCACCTGGAGCCTTCCTCAGCTGCTTCCCCGGGCTTTCCTCTCTCCCTCCTCCCAGCAGGAGGGACAGTGATTAAAATCTGTTTGCAGTGTGGTGCAAAAGCTAAGGGGTTCCTGACCACGTTTCGGGGAAACTGCGCATGCTGAGTGGAAAAGTTTGGGTATTTTTGGTGATTTGATATTTTATTTTGTTGTTGTTGCTGAGCTTTGGACTTTTTGCCTGATGCTGAGACTCAGGTGGCAGGCATAGGGGGCTGGCAGCTGGTGCCCTTAGGATCGCTGTGACCAGGGGCTTCCCGTGGCTTTTGTGGGGATGGGGACGGGGGGACATGCCAGGGCGATGCCCATTCCTGTGCATGGGGCTGCCGAGAGCAGCGCAGCAGTGACGCTGCACCCAAACAAGTGTTTGGCAGGACCTCTGCCCACTGCCAGCATCCCCGCGGCGCCGACCTCTCCCTCTCTCGCTCTCGGCCAAATCGGCGCACCAAGGCATGAAGCAGCCTGGGTTTTTCTTGGGTAACACCCAGGGGAACAAAGCTCCCCGGCAGCAGGGTGCCGGCTGCCTTCACCTCCCCCTTGCCGCAGTTGGGTAAGATCTGTTTATTTAATCTCTCCCAAAAAAAAGGGGGGGGGGGGAAACAAGCGTGCGCCCGGCTGCTGAGCCAGAGAGGTGCTGCGTGGCGGGGCTGAATCACGCCCCAAACACCTGCCCTTGCTCAACGAAGCGGTTGCCTTGCCCAAGCTGGCTCGCTAATTGCAAAGCGCAGAAGGCACCAAGATAACGACGTTCATCTCGTTAGCATCTCCTGGCTTACGCAGCAGCTCCCAGCCACTGCCCTAGTTTCCTCACAGCCTCCTTGCCCTGCCGAATGCCGTTCCAGCAAGCTGGCTGCAACGAGCGATGTGTGGCGAGTCACAACTTTGAGACATTTGCCGAGCTCTGCAGATGTTCTCCTGCTTTTCCAGTCCTGCCAGCAGGCTGCAAATGCATGAACAGCCCGGCGTGCGTCAGCGCTGGCTTTTCTGGTCTGGGAGCAGAGGCAGGCTGGAGGAGACCAGCCTCTCCAGGGAGCCTGGACGCGGGTAAAAGCCCAGGGAAGCTCAGCTGTGGCTGGTTTAATTGTCCTGAGCAGCAATTAAGTGGAGCCACCAGGCCTGTTGGATGGGGACGGTGCGAGGCTGGGCCAGCCTGCGAGCGCCACCGCGGTGTCTCCTCCCTTGGGCATAGGTCCCCAAGCTCACGCAGCATCACGGCCCCGCTCCAGCGTAGCTCACGCTGGCATTACGTGGCTCCTACATGTTCCTGCCCAGCCCGCTGTTTGCCTTCACCGTGGGGAAAATTTGGAGAGAGCTTGCCCGGGCAGGGGCCTCCCCGCGAGCCATTTGGCACCCTGCGCCGTGCAGCTGGCTGACGTCAGGCGAGGAAGCACGGCCTGTGTGCCGAGCTGCGGGCATGGCGCCCGGAGCCCACGGGTGTCTGCCAGCCCCAAAGTGAAACTGCGGGGTGCTGCGGGGCCTGGGCACCCAGGGACGGGGACAGCTGGGGCAGGCGTCCCCTCAGCACTGAAGGAACCACTCCTCTGCCCCTTCCTCTGCGCCTTCCTCTGCCTCTGCCTTGGCAGGGCACGGTGCTGGGTTATTTTCTTTACAGCACAGAGCGTGCGGGCCGTGCTGCGAGTTTCCCTGCAAGCTGTTGCAGGGTGCTACCTGTGATCTGGGTTAAAAACTAATCCCAATCTTGCCGCATCTTGTGCACAGCATCGCTGTCGTCTTGCTCTGCTTATCGAGCCGCAGCACGGCGCGTACGGGGGGAGTGTGCAAAGCTAAACCTCGTGCCAGAGCAATCAGCTCAGCTGTGCTTCACGTTGTGGCCCCGTCCTGCTGCTGGGGCAGGGATTTGGGGCGCTTTGGACCAGGAGACCGAGCCAGACGTTCCCCGTGCCGCTCCATCTTCCTCCTTTCCCAACAGGACTCGTGCACAGGAGCAAAGTCACGCGCTGCTGCCGGTGCCTCCGGGGCTGGGCGACCGCGGCGTGCGCGGTGCCGCTGCCAGCCGGGGCCGGCGTCGTGCCGCCCGCTGAGAGCATCCCGGGCAGGCGCCGGGGCGCGGGTGGCGTGGGTGCCTCCCTCCTCCGCTCCCGGCCCCGCGCTGGGGCGGAGGCCCCGGGAAAGGGGAAAGTCTCGTTTTTTAATTCCAGCCTCCGACTTGCGGGAAGGCCCGAAAGCGAGAGAACCAGCTGGTGGTTGCTCCTGCTGGTCCTGTCCCCAGGGCAGGAGCAGGATGGGGCTGGCGACGGCACGGATCCAGCCCTGGCACGGCATCCTGCCTCTTGCTGGCTTATTTGCCAGCAGGAGCTGAGCTCGCAGGCTCGTCCATTTGCTTTGCAGCACCCTGGGCCTACCCTGCACGCACAGGGCACCACGGGCACCCCGGGGACATGCAGCCGTGGTGGTGGGACACGGATGGCTCAGAGCCTCCCTCCCTGTGGCTCTGCCATGGGGAAATTCACGTCTCCATCTCTTACCCATTCCCCTCTATGCTGTTGCTGATGGATTTGGGCATTGGCTATGGGATAAATGGACTTAGCTCATCTGGCACTGCCTTGGGGCTGCAGCACGGGTCAAGAAGAGCTCTTCGGGGGCTCTTGCAGGGCTTTTGGAAGGAATCACACAAATTCACCCCTTGCTTTTCAGTCACGCGAGCTGCGGCTGGAGGCGGGGGAGAGGTTTGTCCCAGTCTCCTGCACATCACCCTGGGGCTGGAAGGCAGAGAGGCTGCGGTGTGGCCACGTCCCACATAAACGGAGCAGCAGAGCCAAGGTTGCTCCTGAGACCAAGGACCACCCTTACCTTCAAGTGCCCAGTGTGCATCTGCGCTCGCTCACACATCTGCAGGAAGTGCTTCACGTTGGTCTCATCCAAAATGATGTAGACGCCGACTTTCCTCTTAAAACCTGCGTCCAGGAGGTCCTTGAAGATGTCTACGTCGGTGAACATGTCCATGACCACTGCGATGACCTGCAGAGAAGAGAAGAGAGATGAGTCCAGGCTGTACATCCGACCTGCTGAGATGCAGCTGCGAGAGCAGCTGCTTGCCCTGTGAGAGCCGAAGCACCGTGCTTGCTCCCTGGGAGGCTGGGATTAAGTCCCAATGTCTTTGGCGCAGAAGCCGGGAGGTGCTATATCCCTGTGCAGCCGGAGCTGTTTCTGCCCCGAAGCCTCTCCCACAGCAGTGGAGTTTTCCCCATGGGCTGTGAGGAGCTGAGCAGCGGCCAGCCCAGGATTGAAGAGCAAAAGGCCCAAATCCCATTCCTCTGCTGGCACCAAACCCCGCTGGTAACGGCACGCAGCGTGATGTATTTGTAAGAAGCTGATCGGGGGTAAGGGGTAAAGGTAATGTTCCCATTGACAAGGCTTTAACAAGCACCGCAGGTTTCAGCCCCATTCTGCTGGGGAAGTTTTGCCTCCCCTCGTTTATGGACTCTGCCCCCAGCCCCGTCATGGGCAGCACCCAGAGGTGAACCCCCTGATGCAGCGAGTGTGTCTGTCTGTCTGTCTGTCCGAGGGCACGGGGCGTGGGGCAAGGTCCTGTGTGCACCAGGGTGCCCTGCTGTCTTTGGGGATCTGATGCGTGCTTGTACGGAGAGAAACGGGACAAAAACAGCCGAAAGTGGCTCTGAGCCTGGCAGGAAGTATCCAGACACCCCAGAGGTGCGTTCAGGAGCTGAAGTGGCTTGTGGCACCCTTAGAAGCTGGCCTGTTTGTGCACTGATGAGGTTGCTCAAAAGTCGCTGGCTGCGCGCAGCTCCCAGCTGCTGTTTCAGATCCTTGCTGTTGATTTTCGGGAGCGCGCTGTGGTTCGAGGTTAGGTGTGATGCTGGGCAGGGCTTTGGGATCAGGTGCTGCTTCTGGCACCGGGGCTCCTGGCTCTGGTGGTCCCGTAGCCAGGAGCCCACTGGGTGCTGGGGTGTTCCAGCCATGCCAGCTCCCCAAAGCCTCCCGGGCTGTGCAAAAGCAGAGCTGGGATGACAGCACCCGGGTCAAGCCAGCAGCTTGGTTCGGCACAGGCAGCGTCACCGGCCTCTGAAAGCCAAAGCTGCCTTTGTACCCTGGGCGTTTGCTGCCGTGGCCGGGGCGAGTCCCACACGTGATGTGGAGATGCATCAGTGGGGCGCGCTGCGCTTCCTCTGGGAATGCCTCTGCGGGCACCAAAGTCCGCTCCACACCCATGGGTCTTTTCTTGAAGATGGCATCGGTCGTGACAGTGCGGGGTTTTGCAGGACAGGGTAGTGATGGCCCTGCAGCCTCGTGTGCCTCCTCCTGCTCGGGGTGGCCGCAGCCACGTGGGCCCCCCCCCGGGAGGTGCCCTGCGTCGAGGCAGCCGGGGTTTGCTCCTGGAGGGCTCTGGTGGCACGGGAACAGGCACCCCGTGGGGTGACACAAGGGGACCCTGAGACGCTGCTTCCTCAGGAGGGAAGGGACCGGGTGCTTGCGCACTCAGGCACGTCCAGCCTGGTCTTCTCAAAGCGCCGAGCTGCCTTTTAATTAGTTGTGTGCCACAGGAGGTGGAGAGCTCTAATTAGAAGGAGAATCGTGCGTTATGGCACTGCTGGCTCTTCCCTACCTCTGCGGCGGGGCGAGCAGCGAGGCCGCGTGCCCCCTCCCCGGCCTGGGCCACCAGCGGTGCCACCCTGGCCACCTCGGCTCCCTCCACTGTGCTTGGGTGTTTCAGAAGGTGCCAGAGGGGACCCGATGGCTCTGCCAGTCCTCACCCTGCTGGTATCTTCCCATTTTTAGCTGAATTCCCATTTATCCTCCCCAAGCACTTTACAGCTTTTGCCATGGAAGGACACGTCCTTGTTCCTTAACGCACCTGGTGTTCTGCACATCCGCTCTGTCCCTGTGGGGAAACTGAGGCAGGAGGCCAGAAGTCTCACTGATGCCATCAAAGCTGCTCCTGACACTCAGGCCCTGGCTCTCCTCGTTGCCTCCAGCACCCCGGAGGAGCCGCGCTGCCTGCTGAGCCCTGCGTGAGGGCACCCGACCCGACACGTCGTGTCCCTGCCTGGGCGCTTCGGATGGGCTGGTTTGGTGGCAGATGCTGTGCTCCTGTCACTCACGTTGTTTTTTTCTTTGGCCACGTCCACGTCACTGTGCACTTCATCTTCTCTGGGAGAAGCTGGGACTGGTCACCGTTTTGGGAGGAAAGTGCCGTCTTCCTACTGTGGTTGAGGCCCTGCAGACGGGACGGTGCTGGGCAGGGTGCGGTGGTGTCCCCACGTCCCATCGCTGCTCCTGCTGGGGACGGCGAGCAGGGACACCTGCCCTGGGCAGGCTCTCAGCGTGTGCCCATGCGTTCAGCACAGTTCCTCCTGCTGTGCCGGCGAGTCCCGTTGCCACTCGGTGCCTCTGCTGCCCTCAGCTGCGTCTTGCCTGCAGGACAGGCTTGGCCTGGCTTTGTCACCGGGATGCCAGGCCAGCGTGCCAAGGCACTGCCCTGGCACAAAATGGGCCAGCGGGCCATGGCCAGCCCTGGCCACGCTCCCCGTGCTGTGACCATCCATGGACCCCAAGGATGAAGTCTGCTCCTGGGCTGCCCGTGCTTGTTCCTTGCTTGAAATCAGCTGGGTTGAGGCCAAGCCCAGGCTCAGGAAAAAACCTGCAGAGAACAGAGGTCTGCGTGCTCCGGAGCAGCACGATCCCATGCCGTTCCCTTCGATCCCCACAGCCAACCCTGCCTTTTTGTGCTCGCAGCCTGCCAGACCTCATCCTGTGCCCTCTCCTGGTGCAGAGCCCGGTACCGATGCTGGGTACCAGGGGAAGGCAGTTGCGGGCAGCCCTGGCAGCGGGACAGCAGCACCTCTTCCCAAAACCTTTCTCGCTGCATCATCCCAGGAAGATTTCCCATCCCTTTGCCGTTCATCCAGAGGGAGAAGAGGAGGCAGGTCCTCGATCCAATGTTGGATGCTCTCCTTCCTGGGCTCCAAGAGCCGCCGAGATCTGCTGCCGGTACCCCAAGCACCGCATCCCCTCGGACGCAGGGCAGGTGATGTTGGATCCTTCTGAGCTGCTTTGATGAGCGCACAAACTGCAGGATCATGTTTTATAGAGGAAATTGCAGCTCTTTATTAAGTCACTCTGAATCATCAGATAATAACTTTTGGGGTGCCCCATGTGGGCATTTAATAAATTAGGCAGGCACCAACGCACAATTAGAGGAAGCGTGTTGGGAAGAGGGAGAGGTGGGACAAGTAACATTAATAATTGCTCTCCCCTGTCGACCCTTTCATCCAGGAACGGCAGAAGGTTTTGTAAACAGTAATTAATAGGGCCTCCCAACCTTCGCTGGAAGTTGCTGAGGGAAATTATATCACCACAATCCCAACTGGGAACCTCCGGAGCAGAGAGGTCAGGCTCGCCGGTGTCTCCGGCGGTGTTTTGCCGAGGATGGTGTTTTCAGCCTGGTCTGGTTTCTGGTCAGAGCGAGCCAAAATCGAGCGAAGAAGATGAGAGGAGGCAGACCTTCCTCCCCAGCGGTCCCGTGAGCTGTGCAGCCACCGGGGCCCTGCATCGAGGGCGCTGGCCGTGCCGGGGCAGACCCAGGGGAGCTCTCCGTCGGGGTGCCTGGCGCTGTGCCGCATCCCTGGCCGCAGACCCGGGGATTTGCTGCGAGAGCGCGGCCATGGCAGCGGGATCCTGCCTCTCTGCTCACCCTTTTCTTCCCACAGCGAGGAGGAGATCATTTGCATCCCCTGCTCCAGCTCGCCTGGATTTGCCTCTTTGCAGAATAAAGCCGAGGTTCTGAACTCGGCGGCGTTTGGCCTTGTTCCTGCACACAAATGGGCTCGTCCTCGCCATCAAAGCGGCCTCGCAGCCCGGCTCCCTCAGCCGGGCTCTGAGCTCCCAGGAGGTGCCAGAAATGTTCGCGTGGGCTCTGGGCTTTCCTGGCTCTCCTGGCACCTTTCTGCCTCTCTGCTGTGCCATCGCAGCCTGCGTGGTGGCTTTTGGCATCAGATGGCGTTTCAGGCCAAACATCTCCACCGGTGGCCGGCACCAAGGGACCTCCTCGGGGAGGTGATACCTGGGCCAAGAGGCGCGTGGCTAACCTCTGTGACAACTGCCAGGGCGGCAGCCGGACCCTCCCTGTGCCTGCTCCTGGCTTCCTCAGCCCAACCCTCTCACCTCCGTGGACCACCAGCCTCAGCTGAATCTTGGGGTGCCCAGGAGCACCTACGCCAGCGGTCACCAGGGCTCAGCACCAAGACCCCAGGTTCAGCCACCCCATGCACGGGGTGGGAGGCCCGGAGGAGCCCCGTCTGCCAAACCCGAGCTCCTGCTCTGCTCAGACCCCTGCAGACTGCCAGCTTGAAGCTTGTGCTCATCTCTGCATCTCCTGGGGGGCTGTACGCGAGGTGAGGGCTTGCTCAAGGCTCTGAAGCTCGATCCGTTTGTGGCAGAGCTGTCACTTGTGTTTCTTGGCTTTCCAGGCTCCTCTTTAGCCGCCATACCGTATCTTCTGTCCTGGAGGACTCCTCCCCTGTCTGTGATCCCGCATCTCCCCCCTGCACACCCAGGCAGCCAGCACTGCTGAGGGAGCAGCCACCAGCTCCTGCGTGCCACCGCCAGTGTCCCCAGCTCCCATCCCACCGGGAGACAGAGCCTGGCGCCGCGGGGACGGTGACAAGCGCGGCCACGGCCACGTCCCTGCAGACTGGAGATGCTCCCAGGGGGAGGTGGGGACGGTGCCGGAGGCAGAGCCTGACTCAGCCGTGCAGGAGGAGGGAGGCAGGCGTGACTCAGGAGGTGCTGCTGGCGTGGGGGAAGCAGTGAGCAAGCAAAACCGGGCAGGAGCTTGCAAAGCCGGGGCAGAGGCAGCTGGAAAGACCCGGAGATGAGACATTGTTTGTGATGGGGGAGGTCTCTTCCTCCTCCATCCTACACGCATGAGGCTTGACAAGGCTTCAGCCCTGCCCTCCTGTACCGGAGGGACTCAGCTCACCACAAAATCCTTCTGTGGGGAAAACGTCGCGGGTGAGGATGGCAGCGCCCAGGGCCGGGCTCGCTGGGATCCGCGACCCCCCAGTGCCAGCCCCAGCACATCCCAGCCCGTCTCCTCCTGCTCCCTGCTGGGGTCTCCCCATTTTCCTTCTGGAGCATCCCCGGGGCTGGGGTGCTCCTCCCTCAGAGCTGAGTTTCTCGAGGGAGCACGGAGCTCAAAGGGCTTCAAGCACCAGCACCACGAGACCAGTAGGTACCGGCCCCTCTTGCGCTTCCCAGCTGGGACCGGGGCGCTGGGGGGCACCAGGAGCCTCTGCCCAGCACCGCTGGCCTTCAAGGCACACCACCACCTCCTTCCCCTGTCCTCCTGCCCCTGACACCAGCCTGACCCCATTGCTCCTCTGCCCCAAATCTCTGCTCCTTGGATTGCTGCCACGGGCAGGACAGGTCTCAACCGAAAGCCCAGCCCGAAGAGGGGCTTTGCTTCCCCTCGGCATCTCCCAGGGCTTGTCCTGCACGCCAGCTTTTCTCTTAAAGCCAGGATGAGGCCAACAGAGCAACGTGGCACTCGCCAGCCAGCCTCGACCCTCACATGCGTGCCGCAGCGAGACCGGTGCCTGTCGCTGCTTTGCCCCAGGGCTGAGCTCAGCTCCACCAGATCCTGCGTGTTGCCGCCTGCATTGGCACCGTGCTCTGGGAATAAGGATTGTGGGGTGGCCAGGAGTGTGGGCTCGGAGCTAGGAACCACCTCAGCCCTTTTTACTGCCCTGCGGTTCTCCCCATGGGGACCCTGGGATGAGCAAAGCTGCCGCAGCGGCTGTGGAAAGAGTTGTTTTGCTCCTGGGGAGCGCCAGACCAGGCCAACAGCATCGTCTTCAGCGAAACCCGATCCCTAAACATCAGTTATTCTGAACGAACGTGGAAAAAACCCAAACGACTGACCCCGACGCCTCAGCTCGGGCAGAGGACGGGACCGCCTGGCTGAGCAGGACCTGAGGATCCGGGCTCAGCAGGACAGCCTGGGGCAAATCCCAGCTCGGTCCCCGGGCGCACCTCACCTTCTGAGCCTGGCAGATCATCTTGCGCACCACCTCCTTGATGTGCGCCTGCCCCTCGATGGGCGGCTGCATGTAGACGGTGGCGCGGGTCACCCCACGGTAGGCGATGGTCTCGGGCCAGCCGAGGTCCAGCTGGGGGATGGAGCGGTCGGACCTCTGCGGCCAGTACTCCAGGGACGGGGCCACCCCCTGCTCGTCCCCTTGGCTGTCGCCGTCGCCCTCGCTCTCCCCGGTGCTGCTGCCGTGGCGCGGGATGTACTCGGAGCCGGGGTCGTACGTCTCGAGGGTGTCCAGGATCTTCTTTAGCTCCAGCTCGGAGAGGAAGTCCCTGATGTTCTCCTTCTTCAGGACCTCGTAGAAGGCGTCGGGGCCGCGGGAGGCCAGCGCCTCCAGGGCCAGGCGCTGCTCCTCGCTGTAGAAGAACTCAGGCTTGGACTCGCTGGACCTCCAGTTGACGTGGCTGTCGTCCAGGCACTGCACCTGGGAGAAAGCCATGGTGCCCCAACACGCCGCTTCCTTCTCCGGAGGGAGCTCGGTCCGTTGGGCGAGTGCCGGGTGCCGGCAATAAATAAGGAATTAATTACTCCCCAGTCTTTGCATAAGCGACTTGCTCTGCTTCGCCCTCCCCGGTTCAGCTCGCAGCCGTGGGGACGCTGCTCCCTTCTCGGCCGGCTCCTGCCCCAGTGAGGCTCTGCTCCCCCAGGGGAGAGGATTTGGGTTCTGGTTTGCTGCTGGGTCTGCGGGGAGGGGGGAGGCGAAGCCAGGGGGCTGTGCCCTGCGCACACGCGGCTCCGCAGCCTCGTCTACCTCCGGCTCCACGCGCCTCTCATCCTCCGCTCCTCCGACGCGGCGAGAACGCAAAAAAAAAATGGAAAACGAACAAAGAAAAAACAAACAAAACGGCCTCACAAAGGACACCAGGCGGCTGGGATTCTTGGCCTGACCGCAGTCTCTGGCTATCGGTGCTGGAGAAGTGGGTCGGCGGTGGGCTTGGTGGCAGCCAGCGTCTCCGCCAGCCGCCCGTGCATCTCCCCGGCCGGCAGCGGGGCTGTTCCGGCTCCTGCCCGCGCGCGGTGCCGGGTGGACGGCGGGACAGGTAACAGCAAGAAGTGAAAAGAGGAAAAGCAGAGGAGTGATTCATCGCTCCGCCCTGCCCCACCTGCAGTCACATGCTGCTTCACACATTCCCAGCCTTGTTCGGGCATTAACTCTTTCGGACGGTGCTGTGCTCGCCGCTTCGCTGGGTGCTGGGGTCCCCGAGGGCTTGTGGAGGTCTGCCGGGGGGGTGTCCCCAAAATACAGCTGCTCTGCCCTGCGATAACCCCTTGTGTGTGCTGGCAAGGCGCTGCTTTCCAGCAAAGTGTCCCTGCCCTGTGCTTAACCCCTCCTGCACCAGGCATGGCAGCCCCCGTGAGAGCAGGGAGCAGCTCGGAGCCGTGGGGGAACCTCCTTGGCTTGGGGCAGGGTGTGCAGCAGGGACACAGTCACACACCAGACCTTGCTGCGGCAGCCAGTGATAAGAACCGTGAGACAGATGAAGAAACCACCCTGCGTTCGTCAGCCGGTGATCACAAACCAGGAACGTGGAGCTTCCGACTCGGAAACCCGGGCAAAGATGAATTTCAGGAATCGGGGTCAGATCCTCGCACCGATGCGAGAAAGGAAAACGCCACGGGCCGTGTCTCGCTCCGTCGCTTTGGTGCAGTTGATCTGGATTCGCAGCCGTGTAAATGAGAGCCCCGCTTGAGTCAGCGTCCTAAGGCAAAGCCGCCTGCTCGCCCGTCAAAGGGCTCCCCTCTGGAGCCCAGCGTCACCCCGGCTGCCCCGGCCCCACGGCACCGCTGCCCCGATGCCGCGCCTGGCACAGAGCCCGGGGAGGGCCTGGAAAGGTGAAAGGGAAACATGCAGAAAGGGGGGGGAATCCCAGCGTGGCTTTCTCAGAAACAGACCACAGCAAGCTGCTCATCTTTAGGCTGTAATAATGGATTTGGGGGAAATGGGGGCTTTTCTCCCTTTACGTGGGAATTGGGCAAAATCAGCCCCGTGCCTGCGGTAAGAAGTTGTGTGCTGGGCTTGTGGCATGTTTGGGAAGGGGGGGCAGTGGCACAGGGCGTTGATCCGGGGGGACACCACGGCCGTGTGTCAGGACAGGACACGGGGAGAGGGGAAACATGTGGGTCCCACTGGGTTCTGTCTCAGGAGCCATTTCAGAGGGGGGTTTATGGAGGGCCTCTGGATGCCGTGGGGAATTCCCTGTGGTGGGACGTGGGCTGGGGACCGAGGCGTGCAGGGTGCTGGGGACAAACCCAAGCTTTTCTTCCCATTCTGCCCACTCTTCCTCTCCTGCTGTCCTGGGAGGGCACTTTCACCCCCGGCTCTGCTCATTGCTGGGGTACAGGGGCGGAGGAGATGCTCGGACCGGGGCTGGGAGCGTGCTGGGGACGTACCCAGCTCCGCCGCCCCGTCTGCCCCATGCCTCATTGTATGGGAGCCATTGTGCAAGGAGATTTGTGGTCTCTTTAGAGGGGTGTGTGCGCGATTATGATTTATTGCATGGCAGAATTAATGCACAAGGGAAACGGCGTCGCATCGGTGCCGCGCCGTGATGGCTCATACGGCTGCGCTGGCCACGGGTTTGGGACCGCGGAGCCCCGCGGCCTGAAGCTTCGCCTGATCCAGCCCCTGCGTGGGGACACGATATAGGGGGACAGTGGGAGCTCACAGGGGTGTGGGTCACAGCCTGAGCTGGTGGCAGAGCTGCTTATGGGCAGGCGTCCCGCAGCACACGGCCTGGCCAAGCTGCAGGAACAAGGGACTGGCACCGAGGTGTGACGCCGTGGCTGCGCTTTTCCTCCTCTTTTCCTTAAAATCCCCTCCAGGCCACCTCTAATGACTGCGTCGCGCTGAGCTCAGCGCTAGCCGGGCTCGTTATTTTGGTGTTTTCCTGCATATCTGGCTCGCTCCTCTGATTTACCCCGGTGTGGGTAAGGAGCCGTCAGCTCCTTTTGAACCCGCTGCCTGCCTGCCGCAGGGACAGGTCGCTGCGGCTGAACAGGTCGGTCCCCGCTGTCACCACGTCCCTGCTCCCCCAGCCAGGCAGAGCTTTCCCAGTGCCCCAGCTCCCCCAGCCCCTGCCCGGCACTGCCCCGCAGCTGGCACCGTGCTCCTCCCAGCTGCAGAGGGAAGCGTTAATTACAAGCTCCTAATTAATTTCCCATCTCTAGCAGAGGGCCTAACGATGCAGCAGGGTGCGACGCTGGGCTCTGCCAGGCTGGGCTCCGCTGCCCGCGCGCTGCCGGGGCTCACCGAGGGGTTTGGCAGCGGCACCCAGCCCCAGCGGGTGTCTGCTCGGGGCTGCAGCACCCAGACACTGCTTTGCCTTCGGGAGCAGCTTCCACCTGCAGCTCTGCCGGCATTTGCATGGAGCCGGGCGCAACGTGGTGTTTTGGCGAGGGAGAAACTGAGGCACGGAGCGGTGACGGCAGCTTTACTCATAGGAAGACAGAGTCCTGGCGCTGATCTAAGCCCGGGGAAAGGTGGAAAACCAGCTCTTAGCCTGCTCCTGCTGTGCCGGGGTGAGTCCGTGCCCCGCTCGGCGTTGCAGAGCCGGGGAAGCCCAGGCTCTGCTCCCTTTGTAGGGTTTGCAGCGCAGACACCGGTGTGTGGTGCCCACGGGGTCTGCAAGGGTGTGGGTGAAGGAAGGGGGCACCCGGAGGAAAACGGTGTGGAGGGATGGGGTGCACATATCCCATGGGAAATCCAGCACGTCGCATCTCTCCCTCTCCTTCCTATGAACCCCGCAGCCAGGCTTGTGCAGGGGTGCTCGTGCACGTCCCCGTGCTCCTCGGGGAGAGGATGCTGACCCGAGAGCCAGCCGGGACATTAATAGTTATGCCCGACATTAATTTCCATCCATTTCAATATTTTATGAGCGTAACAATAAAAAAGGGCTCAACACCTATTGAGGCACATAAGTAATTGGGCGTTGACTGCCCTGGCGCGCTGCCGAGAGCGTTGCGGGGAGCTGTGGGTGCTGCCCATGTGGAGGTAATTGCCCCAACGGTGCACGAACCCGCCTGCCCTGTGCTCCTCCAGCCACGGCCGTGGGTCCTGGCAGGGCTTTGGGGCCACCCTGGGGTGTCTGTTGTGGGGTTTAATGCGGGCAGGGCTCCGCGGGGTGGGATCCAGCCCGGGCATTGTGCTTGGGGCTGGGCTGGGTGCAGGGCAGCGGGAGGTTGGGGGACGCTGGAGGGTGCTGGCTCGCTCCGGGATCCTCACCTGCCTCTATCATCACCTGCCTTCATCCTCACCTTCTTCTGTCCCCCAGATGCCGTGGCCTGTGTGGACCCCGAGGAATGCACCCGTGTGTGCGGGGCTGCCGTGGGCTGCTCCAACATCGCCTACCCCAAGCTGGTGGTGGAGCTGATGCCCAGCGGTAGGTCGTGACCTTGTTCTCAGGGGTTTTTGCCCACGCAGCCCCCTCCCCAGTGACCCCCCAGCAGCGAGGCCAGGGGATGCGGGTGGTCCCGGTGTCCCGGGTTGGAGCTGGGCGTCCCCAAACCCCATCCGTGCACCCGTGGATGCGCAGAGGGGATGGTTGGGGCCATCCGCCCCGCTGTCCCCAGCCACAGGCTGACTTTCCCTCCTTCCACAGGGCTGCGGGGTCTGATGATCGCGGTGATGATGGCCGCGCTCATGTCCTCCCTCACCTCCATATTTAACAGCAGCAGCACGCTCTTCACCATGGACATCTGGAGGAGGCTGAGGCCGGGGGCCGGCGAGCGGGAGCTGCTCTTGGTGGGCAGGTAGGGACCGAGGGTTTCGGGGACACTGAGGGTTTTGGGGACACCCAGGGTTTCAGGGAGACCGGCAGGGCCGGTCCAGCCCTCTGTGATCTGCCTTTGTGTCTGGAGCCTGTGCTCAGCCCGGCTGCAAAGCGCTGTGGTTGCGGAAGGAAAACAAAGCCCTCGCGTTATTTTATGTATGGAAGCGCTGGAGATGCAGATGGGGCTCACGGAGCGTTTGGAGGGGCTGAGTTGTGCCCTCAAAAAGAGCTCGGAGGGGCCAGGCTCAGCCACTGCCCCACATCACCGGGTGGCAATGGGTGGCACAACCCCGGCGTGCCCCGGGGGGGTGTCGGGTCCTGGCCCCAAGCCCGGTGCCGGGGGGTGCCCGGGGCCCTGCAGCCACCCGCGGCGCTGCGCTCGGGGCGGCACACTCAGCGCCGGGGCATGCCCAGCACGGGGCCTGCTGAGCGGGAGGCAATGACAAGGAGGAAATCTGGGTCAGGGCTTCGGCTGGGCTGGGGCTTTCCGGGGGATTTGTTGGCCCTGTTTGTGCGGTGATGCTAGGCAGGAGGCTGCGGGAGGGCGATTTTTGGCAACCCGCCTCTCTCCAGCGGTGGGAAGGTGTCAAGCCGCCTGCAGCGGCACGGCTGCCTGGGTGGGCACGGGAACCGGTGTTTGTGCCTATAAAGGTGGGTAAAATAACGCGGGGGCTTGGGGGAGGATGGCTGATGGATGTTTGCGATGGCCTTCGCCCGCCGTGTTCAGGAACCAATGGTTCCCTGGGATCGCTCCGAATTTCTCCAGCCATTTTCCCAGGCTAATTCCCTGCGGTTCAGAACAGCACCGGGACAGGCACATCTATAAACAGCGCCCGTGCTTCCATAGGAGCCTGGAAATAATTTCACAGGTGCTGAGGAAATAGCTGAGCACCGGCTGTGGATACAGCAAATGAGAAACCTTTCAGGAAGGAAAAAAGCTGCTTGAGCTCCAAGGGCCAGCGTGGGGACACGGGGCCTGGGGTGGTTCCCGAGCAGCCCCGGTCCAGCCCCGCAGCATCCGCACGCTGGGCATGTCCCGTCCAGCTCCACGCAGAAGAAAAGGGATTTGCTCATCCTCTGCTTGCTCAGCAGCGAGGCGAGGCTGGGGAACAATGCCCCGCGTCCTGCGAGCTGAGGGGCGGCCGCCCAGCACCACGCCGGGGCCGCTGCCTGCGCCGTGATTCATCGCGGGTGTTCGGCTCTTTCGCAATGGGTTTGCCGTAATCGCGGGCCGGGAACGCCGGTGGCCCCGGCAGGGTTTAGCCGAGGGGCTGTACAGCTGAAGCTGGTGGAGGATTCACCGCGTGGTGGCTGGAGCAGCGTTCATCGGGGTGTTTCCACCTGCTCCTCCACAACACCCATTTTTGCCATGGGTATGGGGGAAAGGTGTCGGGATCCTGCTGGAAAAACTCCATCATGACACCCATGGGTGCCCTATCGCCACCCTGGGGAAGAGCTGCCCAAGGCCAGGGCTGATCTTGAGCTTGAAGGGGATTTTCTCAGCCGGGGAAGGGTCTGGAGCAGGAGCGATGGCTGCGAGCAGGGTGCCCAGCTGCCTGTGCCCCCCGAGCATCGCGCTGTGCCGACGGTGTTCCCAGCGGGGCAAGGAGCGCTGAGCCATCCCTCCCGTGCGGTGCGGCCTGAGGGGCTGGGAAGGGCTCCCAGCTCCCTGGGTCTGGGGATTTTTGCTCACGCACAGCAGTGTCACCCAGCTGGAAATCCCCACTCACGTTTTCTGCTCGCTCTGTGGCCGGGCGATGGCACGGTGGCGAGGATGGAGCTAAGGCAGGGGGAGGTGGGATGGTGAAACCCTTCCTGCAGCAAGGGCAAGATTGTGGCCCTGCTGCGAGCCAGCCCCCGAGCTCCCACACCTGCATGACCTTCCAGCATCATCTGTGGGTTAGAGAAACCCCAAACACGGGTTTTTTTTTCCACCCCGTGGGTCAGGGAGGGCGTTTTGCTCTCGGGCTGCTTCCTCTTTCCGGAGAGCCAGATGGGCCGTAGCAGAGAGGGACTGTGTCTAGAGAGATGCGTTCATTGCTTTCTTTTTCTTTCTTTTTATTTTTAATACTTCTGCTTTTTGAGCTGAGCAGATGGAGCTTTCGGTAATTCCGTGAAGCTGTGCACCGTAAACAAGCAGGGCTGAACTATAAATACAGCAGCACTGAGCCGCGCCACGGAGCTGCTCTCCAGCCTGCTCCGGGTACCGAGGGCCTGGTGCAGCTCCTGGCTCCCCCTGTCCTTGGCTGAGCTGTGCACGGCTGGCTTTTGGGATTTGTCCCGCCCAGACTGGTCCCAAAAATCTGGGGTTTGGCCAATGCCTCCTTGTTTCTGATTAAAGCGAGGCAGCGGGGTGCAGCTGGGACTGGGGCGAGGATGGGGACGCTCGGGGACACCTCAGCTTTGTCTGGGTGTGGAGGTGATGAGAGCATCACCTGCAGAGCCCAAATCTGGCCAAAGCACCCATGGCTGGGGGCTTTTCATAGCAAAAGTGCCCTTTGCCTGGTGTTTCCCCACGGGGGGTGCAAATTATCAGCCTCCCAGGCTGGGCGAGGAGCATTGGGAGAAGTCACCTGCCCAGTGCTGCGGGATGGAGCCGGCACTGGTGCAATTACTGCGGCGCCTTGTGCAACTTTTATGAGCTTGGGGACTGCAGGATTAGGCTCTGCGTTCGAGGTGACATTTCCATAAGTGCCTGGGGGATGTGCAAGGCCCCATCCGGAGCTCCAGGGGCGAGGTGGCCCAGGGCTGGGGTCGTCCCCGGTGGGACCGTGCCCAGGTGGTGGCACCCTGCCCTCGCCCCCCTGGGGAAGGCTGCGGCACCGGCTCCTCCCGCAGCCGGTGGGCAGGGAGGGAAGGAGCCAGGGAGGGCTCCAGGAGCACGGCAGTGACATGAAACAGCCTCAGCCCCGGGCACGTCTGACCTGAGCCCAGACAAAGCATCGCAGCGTCTGGCAGCGGCGTTCTCACCGCGATGGGTGAGAAACCACACGGGGCAGGAGCATCCTGCCCAGCCCCGGGGATGTCACCGTGTGATGGGCATCCTCCCGCTGCCCTTGGGGGTAAAACCTGCCCACATCCCCCTCCCAGCTCTTCTGCACCAACCTCTGCTGCGGGGCCCCCCAGGGGAGATACCCCATTGCCTGGGGTGTCCGGCGGTGGTGGTGGCACGGCTGTCACCGCACAGCGCACCGCTGTCCCTCGCAGGGTGGTCACAGTGGTGCTGGTGGTCCTCAGCGTGGTCTGGCTCCCCATCCTGCAGAGCTCCAGCGGCGGCCAGCTCTACGTCTACATCCAGGCTGTCACCAGCTCCCTGGCTCCTCCCGTCACCGCAGTGTTCGTCCTGGCCGTCTTCTGGCCCCGCGCTAACGAGCAGGTTGGTGACTGGGGACGTGGGGACAGCCTGGGGACAGGGGGTGACGGAAACACCTCCGCAGGTGTCTGGGCGAAGAGGTGGGGAGGTGGCACTGGAGCAAAAGCCCCAAGGTGGCATTTCTGGGGGCTGTGGTGAGGAGGAAGAGGAGGAGGAGGAGGAGGCAGGTGCTGCCATGCATGGCCACCGGCGGGGCTGTCAGGGGACGTCCCCTGCAGACTGGGCGCAGGTTTGGGTCAGGTTTCAGCTGGCTGGTGTGCATGGGGTTGTCCTTTTCAATGTCTGCCCCACAGGGTTGTCCCCACCACGGTGTTTGTCCCCTGCTGGGGTGACAGTCCGTCGCCCTCCGGCTGTCCCTCTGTGGCCTTTGCTTTGCAGGGAGCTTTCTGGGGCTTGATGGCGGGGCTGGCGCTGGGGCTGGCCAGGATGGGGCTGGAGCTGGCATACCCCTCGCCCCGCTGCGGGGTCCCCGACCGGCGGCCCTGGCTGCTGGCCGACCTGCACTACCTGCACTTCGCCGTGCTGCTGTGTGCTGCCACGGGAGCCGTCGTGGTGGGGGGCAGCCTGCTGAGCCCCCCGCCATCCCCGGACAAGGTGAGCAGCGCACGCGGGCGCCCAGGACCCCTCGCCCCAGACCCCCTTGGCTGGAGACGCCGGTGGCACCCGGGGCTGTGCCCTGAGCTCGGCCGGGGGGGTCCTGGGGGTGTTTTCTCACCGAATCTCACCCGGTTCCAGCTGCAGGATCTCACCTGGTGGAGCCTGCCGTGGAAGCCCCCCCAGCCCTCCGTGGACGGCACATCCCAGGGACCCCTGGATGGTGAGTGTGTCCTCAGGGGTATCCTGCACGGGCAGCATCCCCGGTGCCCCCACGGTGCCTCAGTTTCCCCGTGGTCCCCTGTCCCCCTGCTCACCATCTCTCTGTGCCAGGCCCCTGCTCATCCGCCCCGGGCAGCCAGCAGCCACCAAAGGCTGAGGGACCCCCGGCTCTGAGGGACACCACGGAGCCCCCCGTCTGGGCCCGGGTCTGCAACATCAACGCCGTTGTCCTGATGTGCATCAATATTTTCTGCTACGCCTATTTTGCCTAGCAGCCTGTCAGCCCCCCCAGGGGGGAGGGGAATGGGGGGAGAAACGGGGATTTGGGTGATTTTTTTTTTTTTTTTATTTCTCGTGTGCGGGATGGGGGAAGTTTAAATCCGCTGGTGCAACGAGCTGGGTGTTCTCAGCGCCGTGGACCTGAGTGTGTCCCAGGGGACTGTGAGGTCCAGGGCTAGGAGAGCGGGGGGCTGCTGCGCATGGGGTCAGTGAGCCCCCAGGGTGAGGCTTTGGGGTGGGCACGCGGGGCTGCGGGGAGCAGAGCGGGCGAAGCCCAACCTCCATGAAACAGCAGCTGCGAGGAGGCCGCACTCGAGGGTTTCATCCAAACACACTTTACTAGCTCTAAATAAAATATTAAAAAGCCACACTTCGCAGCTACAAACAGCACCAGCAGGACTGAATTCCTCCGGGGCAGCCAGTCCTGGCACCCCGCACGGCGTTACCGAGCCCGGCCACGTCCCGGCCACTTTTCGGCTGCCTGCAGCTCTCTGGGGAGCAGGGGCTTCAAAAGGTCCTGGCGAGGAGCTGCCGCCCATCACGGCCCCAGCAAGAAGCCAGTCCGGGGTGGGCCTGCCACGGCGTTTTCCATTTACTGGGCACGGGACCGCGGCGGCTCGGCACGGTGGTGGAGGCGGTTCCGGGTGCCAGCAGCGCAGCCTCCCCTCCCCGGCAGGAGCTGGGCTCCAGCTGCTCCCCTCGGCAGCTCCGGAAAAGTTTTTGCGCCCCTTTGATTTTGCGTGGCCCTACGCTTCCTCCCGCCGGGTTATTTGTCGGCACCGGGAGCGGGGCAGCCTCGGGACGGATGCCTGGCCAGCCTGGCCTCCACCCTTGGCACAGCCTCCGCTGCTGGCACGGCCTCCGCGGGAGGCACCACGCCGGGATGCGCAGCCCACGCTGCGTGGGGACGGTGTGGGGACAGCGTGGGGATGGCGAGGGGACAGGGCGGGGGGGGCCACGCGCAGAGCGGGGCGGCGGGCAGCTCACTTGCGCAGGGGGTGGACGTAGTTGCGGGGGAAGAGGCCGACGCGCCCGTAAATCTTCCCCTGCCACCAGTTGGGGTCGGGGCAGTCCAGCACCTCGATGATGTCCCCGCGGTAGAAGGGCAGCTGGGAGCTGTCGTGGGCCGAGAAGTCGAATTGGGCTTGCACGAATTTGGGTCTCCTCACCTGGAGGGAAGTCCAAGGTAGGTCAGTGGTGGGGACGGGAGCCCCCCCCCGGCCACCAGCAGCTCCGGTGGCCCCTGTGCGCTGAGCACCCAGCACGGTGGGGACACCGTGACACCGTGCGGTGAGGAGCAGAGCATGGAGGGGGCTGGGGCACCTGCTTCGAGGATAAGGGTTGGGAATGGAGGAAATCCTGCCATGGGGAGAGATGGGGAGCCCTGGGTGCAAGGCAGAGCTCTGGGGTGCAGGGCGGGACCCCAGGGTGCAGGGGAGGACCCCGGGGTGCAGCGCTCCCTGCTCCTGCTGCCGGCAGAGCCCCCTGGGCACCCAGCCCGTCGGAGGCACCCATCTCCGCCCCAGCCCGGCTCCCAGCACCCAGTTTCACCTCCACAATCACTGTCCCAGGGCACAGCTTTGCGGGTGCTGGGCTCTCCCAGGTGTCACCTCCATCCTGAAGGACAGCAGCGTGGGCACGGCAGCTTGTCCCAGCAAAACCTGCCCCACCAAGCTGCACCCAAGGCTCTCCTCCAGCCTGCCCGTGGGGTTCCCTCACCCCAACATCACCCCCTTCCCTGCCGTACTGCATGGCTGGGGTGCTCCGCTGCCCCCTGCCCCACTGCACTGCCCCCTGCCCCGCTCCACGCCACCCCTCTTGGCCCCACAGCCCCCCAGTGGCACCTCTGGGCTCTGGTCGTCATCCCGGAGGAAGATCTGCTGCTTCTTGGCGATGGTGGTGGTCCTGTAGAAGTCCACCAGCTCGTTGAGGGAGTTGAACTTCTCCTCCCAGAGGAAATACTTGCCGTTGCGCTCCCGGAGCACCTTGAAATGCTGGACGTGCTGCCCGTAGCTGCGGATGGAGCACGGATGTTATCCTGGGCACCCAAACCCCTTCCAGCATCGCATGCAGAGCCCAGGGGCTGCCTGGGGGTCCTGCTACCCCCCATCCTGTCCTGGCTGGGGGTGGCAGTGGCAATGGGGCCCAAACACCCACAGAGGACAGGTAGGAGAGCGGGGTGGCAGTAGGTTTGGGTGTTGGTGAGCCTCAGGAGACCCCAAGTCCCAGGAGGATGGAGCAGGCTGGGTTTTTCCCTGTTGTCCCCATGTGTTGGCACCTCCTCGAGGTGTCCTTGGGGGTGGCATCTTGGGGTCCCTGTGCCGTGGGGCTGGCACGGGGCTGCTGCATGTCCCCACCGCTGCCAGCGCCCCGGGCAGGGGCAGGGACCGGGCCACGCTGGTGACGCAGGGCAGAGCGCGGCTCCCTTTCATTATGGGCAAGAACCTCCTTAAATGCTTAATTAGAGATTAGCAGCGTGAGAAAGTGCCTGGCTGGCCTGGGGCCGGCTCCTGCACCCTGGCCCTGGGCAGGGAAGGGGCAGCAATGGGGCGAGAGCCCCGGGGCAGGCTCTGCCTGCTGGCACGCTTCCTTGCAGCCCTGGTTGCCGATGCCAAAAATCCTCGGCCCCTGCAGCACTGGGATGCTGTGGCACTGCATGTGTCCCCCGGGTGATGCTCTGGGCAATTTGTTCCTGCAGGCCATGCGCTTGCAGCTTGGACCCAGCCCTGTAGCTACCTGCGTGGCTGTCTTTGGGGGCACCCCAACCTGCAGACCCTGCGGTGCTGCCCCGGCGGGGGCGAAGCAGCGAGGTGGCCCATCGCAGGAAACCGCGGGGACGGAGGCGGAGCGCGGCGCTGCGGGTGAGAGGAAGGGGAGGAAGGCCTGTGCGAGGCCGTGCTCAGCACCCCGCTGGCTAACACACACCGGTCTGCACCAGGGCAGCCTTGCGCCTTCAGTGCCTGGTCCCCAAAATGGGGCTGGAGTCCCCGCGCCCACCCCCCTGCATCCCGCAGGCACTCACTTGACGGACACGGAGAACTCCCCCGGGGCGCTCTCGCTCTCGCGGATCAGGAAGGCGCCCAGGTACTTGCGCTTGAGGAGCAGCTCCTCCGCCAGGTGCCGGGAGATCCTGCCCGCGTACCACCTGCAAGGGGCACCCGGCTCAGCACCGCTGACCCCGCAGGTGCCCCGGGGCTAAATCCCCACCCCGCAGGATGGGGGCACTGAGAGCTGCATGCCCGGGGGGGGGGGCCCAAGTAGGAGCTCCCCATCCCGTTCCTGGGCTCCCCACGGGGCTGCACCCACCCAGGGCAGTTTTCCCCTTCCCTTTCACCACCCTGATGTGGTCGGGGACCACGCTGCTTTTGCAGGGAGGACCCCAGGGTGCTGCAAGCACCGAAGTGCCCTCCTGTGCTGCACTGGCCCCGTGAGGACACCGAGCAGGGTTCGTGCGGCACCGCCAGCAGCCACCGCTGCATCCTGTCCCTGCCTTGTCCCCCGCTGTGCCGCGGGTCCCCCCTTTCCCCCCTCCACGACGTAGGAACAGCCCTGCCAGGTGCTCGGGGGGGGGATCTGCAGAGCAGAAACCCCTACGTGCCGGGGTGAAGCCCCCGAAACGAGGTGGAGGAGCAGGGGAGATGGGAGAGTCCCCAGGCTCCATCACCGCCGAGCCTGCCCCCGAATATTTGGGAGCAGCAAGCACCGGGCAGAGCCTCTGCTGCCTGTTAAAACCACCGGGGAGCTGACGGCCGGGGCTTTAGCACAAAGCATCGCCCAGCCCCAGCCTCCAGGTGCTGCACGCAGGAGGCCAGGTCCCACCCAGCCCGGCTTGTTCCCCGAGCACCCAGCGGCGGCAGCGTCCGCCCCGGGCTGCCCCCAGCCCACGCTCCTGCTCCCCAGCCGCAGCCCCGAGCAGATTTCGCTACGGCATTTAAATGTGATTTACCAGGGGATAATGATACATAAAACACAGGTTAAAACAGGGATAAATTATGCCGGGCTTTAATAACACGGTAATAGGATTGTGTCTAATGCAGTTGTAATCCCATAATACTTTGTTGTTCCCCGATTATCATTTATTTAGCGGGCAGCCCGGCGCGAGGATGAATTTCTGTGTGTCTGGGGTACGTGGGTGCGCCGCCACCACCTTTGGTGGTGATGGCAAAGGGAGCCCACAGGCTGTGCAGAGCCCCAGCATCACTGCCCCATTGCTCCGTCATTCAGTTTCCCCACGTGCGGGGCTACCCTGGCTCGTGGCCGACCCCTGGGCATTGGGACCCACGGCTGGGATCGCTGCCGGGGTGCTGGGAGAGGACGCCCCGGCGCTGGGGTGGTACTTACGGGTGGGGCTTGACCTTGATGTAGTTTTTGGGGACGAAGCCCTCGCAGCCATACAGCTCGGCCTTGTACCAGTTCTGGTCATCTTCCATGTTGAGGATCTAGGGTGGGAGAGGAGCAGAGAGGCACGAGGCTGGCCAGCATCCCTGCCGCAGCTCCTGGCCCCCACCACGGGTCAGCTGTCCCTTGACACCCCCGAAATCTGGGGCTCTGACCAAGGCTCAGACATTTTGCACGAGACAGGGCGTTCAGGGCAGCCACGCAGAGCTGGCTGCTCCCCCTCAGCCCTCCACGGCTCGGGGTTTGGCTCATCGTCGGGCTGCCTGGCGTCACCCCAATCCCCCAGCCAGGGAAGGGGGGGTAAAACCCACCCCCAGAGGAGCCGGGCTGCAGCCAGCCCCGGTGCCCCCGGGGCGATGGCAGCGTGGGAGGACGCGTCCCGGTGCGAGCAGGAGGGCTGTGACACCCGTTTGTGCGCGACACCATTTTCCAGCCTCCCACGCAGGGGCCCGGGGCGGCTGCACAGCTGTGCAAACAGGATCCGAAACCCTATAGGGCTGCGGGGAAAACACGCGGGGGAGGCAGGGCCAGGGGATGTGTGTGGCAGCTTCGGGGCCCCGGGTGATGGCCGTGCCCTCGCCGTCCCCGGGGGCTGGTGCCGCTGCGCGGCCGGGGGTGCTGCAGGGTGCTGGGGGCCAGGAGCAGCCCCCAGTGCTGTGGCATCAGCCCCATGGAGAGGGGTTGGTGGTGTGGTGCGGGAGCCCTTGCTCCCATGGTGGGGCTGTGGTGCCTGGGGGGGGGGGGGGGGGTTGAGGCTCCCCGAAGGTTTTTTGGCAGCTGAGCCCATCCCAAAGACAAGCAGCCTGGTGTTTGGGGCCCTTGATGTTGCTGTGGGGCAGGGGAAAAACGTGTTTCAGCCCCAAAACAGGGCTCAGGTGGTGCCATCGATGCCCCCATGGCCAGAGAGGCTGCGTGCCGTGTCCCAGCTAGGACCTCTCTGGAGATGTGCCCGGTGGCACGGACAAGCAGTACCCTCCGCTGCTGGGGATGCTGCTCTGCACCCCAAAACCTCAAAGAATGGCTCCTTCTCCCCACGTAAAGCCCCAAAGAGGCGACAAAGCCGGGCGCAATAAAAGCACCGGCGTCGCCCTACGTACCCTCTCCTTCCCCCCAGCCAGCAAACCCCCCGTACCTTCAGCGTGTCCCCTTTCTGGAAGGGCAGCTCGTCCTTCTCCGTCGCCTGGAAGTTGTACAGGGCCACCGACTCCATCCCGCCGGCTGCCGCAGGAAGTGAGCGGGGTCCCCCCGGGGCTGCGTGGGGCTCGCTGCCCCACGGCGCGGGGCTGTGGGGCACGGGGCAGGCGCACGGCGCTGCCGGCGGGCAGGAAACCGCGCTGATGTCAGCGCCCTGCCGGGGCGAAACGGCAAAAGCCACGAGGGATGCTGCCTGCCGGCGGGCACGGCTGCCCAGATGTGCCACCCAGACGTGCTGCCCCAATGTGGAGGGTCCGGCTCGGACCGTTCGTCGGGTGCCTGAGGGATTTTGGAAGGAAATCGGATAGCGACGGGCCGGGCACGCGGGTCGAGGACGTGGGTGAAGCGTGTGAGCGCCGCTGGGGGAGGCTTTGATGTCTCGTAGGGGCTGAGCGCCCCGGCGCAGCCCGCGGAAGGTGGCTGGGTGGGAACGGTTCTTTCTGCGGACGTGGGGATGCAATCACAGAGGGCGGGATGGGCAGAGGAGGAGATGAAGGGGGTGGATGCACGCACCTGGTTTCTTTGGAAATCAGACCGAAAACAACGTGCCAGGTGCCAGCCTCCAAACAGCGAGGTTTCCGCATGGCTGTTCCTGGCCTTTTGGGGCTGTTTGGGGGCTGATTTTTCCAGCTTTCCTTTTGCAGGAAAAATAAATCTATCCCTTTTAGACCAAAATGACTTCCTGCCACTCTCGTGGGCTGCAGGCACCGTGTGTGCAGGGCTCACACGCAGGGCACCGCCGGCGAGGTCCCCGACACCACAAAACCTTCCCGGCGCATGCGTGGGCCGTGGCACGAAGCGCACAGACAATCCGCCGGGCGCTGGCTTTGCTTTGCAGCGAGGAATTAAACCGGGGACAGCTGCGGCTCAGTCCCTCCCAGCGGGCTTCGGCATTTTCCAGCAGGAAGCCGCTGCCATCTGCCCGGGGAGGGACGAGCCACGGTGCTCGGTGTCCATGGGAAGCAGAGAGGGATGTGCGGGGTGTCCCTGGGTGTCCCCGCGCCCGGTGGTGCCCCGGTCCTTGGCCATTATCCCCAGCATGGTCCCAGGGGAAGCAGAGAGGCTGGGAAGGCCGGGGAGGGGGGGCCGTGGGAACTGTGTGTGTGTGCTCGCTGTCACGAGGAGGACGGGATGTGGCGAGTCCCCGCGGTCACCGCAGCCCAGCCAGACCCAGGGGACGGGGCTGGGGCTCAGCCGCGGGGCGAGAGTCCCGTCCCTGCAGCCCCAAGGGAGCGGGGCTGGACGGTGCCCGGAGAAACCGCCCCGCAGAGCCAGCCAAAGGGGCCGATCCTGCATCGCCGAGCCCACGTGCGGGGAGGATTTGGGCCTTGCCCCTTCTGCCTCTGCTTGCGAAGGGCACGGGATGGAGAGGCCGGGGCGAGGTGGGCGCGGAGGCGTCGGAGAGCCGGGGGGAGGTCGGTTCCCGGCGGGTTTGGGAGCAGAGCGGAGCAGGATGATGGCCCCGATGGAGGCATTTTGGGGCCCGGCTTCCTTGGGGTCATGGCGTGGGGCACCCTGGGGTGCTGGGCATGGAGCCAGGCACGGGGCTGCGCCACCCTGCGGGACTGCGGGGTGACAGAGGGCACCCACAGCCTTGGTGCAGCAGCCGGACCCAGGACCGGAGCAGGATTGGGTCCTGCCAGCAGATGGCAGCAGTATCCAGGGCGACACTGGGGACACTGGGGACACTGGGGACAGTGCCACATGCCACCCAGCTCGTGCTGGAAGCGGGCAGCCCCTTGGGCATCTCTGCCCTGCCACCACCCACACCGCGTCCCCTTCCCCGTCCCCCCCTTGCTGCTGCCCAGCAGGGCCCTGGGCCCTCCCAGCCCCCAGATCCCTGTGCGTGGGGTGCAATTCCTCTGTTTCCTTCCCATTTGTGGGTCTGGGACCGTGGGCACGCCGGGGGTGTCGCCCCGTGGGCCATGAGCATCCCGGTACAGCAGAATTGGAGGTTCCTGCTGGCCTCCAGCTGCCTCCTTCCCCAGGGAAATCCTTCTGCCTGCCCACGGGCAGCCCCAAACCTCCCCCACCCCAACTCTTGCCCCATCCCAGAGCCCCCCTGGAGGGATCGTGGGCCCCACAGCACCCTGAGCCCCTCAGCGCTCAGCTCCCGGAGCCAGCGGCTGACTAACCACGGGCCTGAGCCATCCAAAAAAACCTCAAACCAAGTTTTTTTTTTTTTTCCTCCCTCTAGTGTTTTGCCAAGGATCCATATCCGTACAGCACACGCCGTACTGGCGCAGGGAGGAGCCCGTCCCTGCAGCTCCATCCGCAGGCGGTGGGTGCTGAGCCCTGGGCTGGATCCTGCTGGGTCTGCACCCCATCCCTGCACCCTCTGCGTGCCCCTGGGGTTTAGAGGGGGTCCAGGGGTGCTGGGTGGTCACCGTAGGTGGGTGTCAGAGTCTGCAGCCTGCAGCAAGATGCTGCGAGCATCAGCCTGGCTTGCGAGGAGACCCCGAGGGCTGAGGACGAGCTCCGTGGGTGCCACCACTCGCCCCCATGCCACCTCTGCCTGCAAACGGGGGACTTTTGTGGCCCTGGGGACGGGCAGAGGAGGGTGCTGTGGGTGCTGGCATCGCCCCTTCCCCTTCGCATGAGGTTATGGAGTCGGCTCCTCCTGCAGAGCGCGTCCCGTTAGCCCCCGGTGTAAGTGGGGTGGGAAACGGGAACCCCGCGGGTGGGAGCCCGGGTGCGGGGTCTCGTTTTTGGGACTGGTTTTGGGCTGATGGGTGCAAGCAGTGTCCGTGCCTGGTTCTGGGGACAGGCGCTGCCTCCGTTTTGGTTTAGGGACACGGCTGTGATGGACACCCAGTGAGGATCACTTGTGGAGAGGGTAGAGTTAATGAGTTAATCAGTGGGGCCAGCAGCAGCTGGGGGCTGGGCACCCCCTGGGCCCTACAAAAGGAGGTGGAGGCCCCCAGCTGGGTTTGGGCTGACGGACAGGGGATGCTCTGCACCGTGGGGTGACTCTGGGACCTGCTGCCTCCTTCCTCATCCCAACCCCGCTCTGCTTTTGGCTGCCTGAGCAGTGTCTCGTTGTGCCAGCTGCAACAGCTTTAAAAAGCTTTCTGCTGAACCTGCCGGGTGCTGCTCCGCAAATATCTGACGGAGGCTTCTGGGGTGAGAAACTACCACAGCACCCAGCCCTCCTGCTTGGTGCTGGGCTGCCTGTGTGTCTTGTGGGGAAGGTGGGCTTCCCATAACCATGTTTGCTGGGTAGGCCGGTGTTATGGTGTGTGCAGGAGTTGGGGTTTCTCTGCTGCTTCTTGTGGCCCCCTTGGGAGCACCCCTGGGTTGTTGGGGCCAGGAACCCAGGGTGTCTTGATGCTGCTTTATCCCATGGGAGAGAAATCAGAAGGACCTCTAACATGGAGCAGACGTGGGGCTGGGTGTGGAGGCTGTCTGCTGGGGCTGCTTGCCCCAGAGGAAGGCCCCTGGAGGGGCAGGAAGGGCTCTGCAGCACGTGAAGGGCTCGTGCCAGGGAAGCCGTGTGCGTGCTCGCATCCTGACACAACCTGCTACAGGAACAGCTTCTGCGAAGCTCCCCCTCAACAGTGACATCTGTTATTTTTCTGGGATTTAAAAAGATTAAAAAAAAAAAAAAAACACATAAAAAAATGAGAAGCCTTGTGCGTAGGTGAGGGGACGCTGCTGCTGCGGTGACTCAGAGGGGACGTCTGCGACTCCTGAGAGCAGCAGTGGTTTGGGCAGCACTTGTGAATGATGGCTGGCAAAGGGGCGGCTGCGCTCTCAGTTGGAGAAGCAATCCAATTTTGGTTCCTCCTTAGGGCTGGCTTGTTAACAAAGAAGTTATTAATAACCAATTAAGCCCGAGCCCACGTCACGCCTTCCTCTGGAAGCGCGGCAAGAGCCTCTGCGGTTCCTCCTTCGGCACCGTACCCACCCGCTGCTGCAGGCGTGGGGGCTGGATTTGGGGGTTCACGTGGGGCTGTGCGGGGGGAGCACGTCCAGGGGATGTCCTCTGGGTGCAGGAGGCAGGGATGGGGGTGACCTCTGCTGCTGGGGTGGCTTGGGGCTCATTTTGGCTGGAGCGGCAGCGGGTGTCTGCTGAGCCCATTGTGCCAAGGGCAGTGCTGCTTGGCGAGGGGTTTGGTCAGCCCCAGGGCAAAAATGGGGGCGCTGAGGCCATTTGGGGTGCCCGGAGGGAGGAGGATGTGTGTGTGGCCGTGTCCCTGGGCAGCAGGGAAGCCGCTGGAGCGGTGCCCGCCGGGATAATTCACCGGGTGCCGGATGCGCCGTGAAAACCAGAGAATCCAGGCACTGTGCTCCTCCTGAAACCGGCTATTCAGGAGAGAGATGAGGAAGACAAGAGGGAGGAAGCGGAGGGGAGATGCAGCACTGAAGCCTTCTGTCTGGCCGGGGCGGATGCAGGTGCAGCTGCGGATTCCCCGGATGCTCCGGCTGCTCTGCGCCGCCCTTTCCTGCGGGGACATAGGAGATGCAGGCAGGAGTCCTTGTCCCCCCCCTCCAGCTCATCTTTTGCTCTGATTTATTCTTGCTGCCGCAGCGTCTGGGGCAGCTCCTCCTGTAGTCTGGGCCTCAAGGTGGCAGGTCTGCGGGGATTCTCTGAGGTCTGATAAAGGCGTGAGCTGTTTCAGGGGTTTGTGACCTCTCTGCCTTCCCCAGCTGCCTGTCCTCAGGAAATGCTGAGAGATGAAGTAGTTTTGAAATCTCTGCCCAGCCCATTGGCAGCCTGGACTGAGATGAGCCAACAGCGTCGGAGGCTGTGAGGAGGAGTCCACGCACATGGCATCGTCAGTCCCTAGCCACACAGGGCCACATAATCACCTTCATTTTTGTAGAAAATCCAGCTAAATAAGGACGCCACCACTGCTTTGGTGGCGCATCGCGGCCTCGTGCCATTTTCCCAAGTGGTGTTTTCCTCTGTACAAGGCGAGAGGAAAGAGTGAGCAAAGACTGGAGGAGGCCACAATAAAACTGATGGATCCTTCCCTGGGGCTGTGTCAGATTGTGATTTCTGACACATCGGCTGTGGAAATCCAGGGTAATTTCACTGAAGCATCGCCAGATATCCGCCTGTGTAAATGAGGCAGGATCTGGCCCGACTGTTTTAAAGGAACGCTGCCCAGTGGCTAGCCCTCGGATGCGTGCTTTTGCTGTCTGCCCCTTAGCAAATGCCATGTGCAGCACTCACACAGGGCAATGCCTCACTTTAAATGGGAAGCTGGGGCACTGCTCTCCCTAGAAATGCTCCTGCAGTGCTGCAAATGACAACGTTTGCTCCAACAGAAGAGTTGATGGGACATCCAGGAACCTGGGCCACCCCCACTGAAGGCAGAGTGGCTCCAGGGCTTCAGCTCGAGTGCCATAAGGCATGAGCATTAGCACAGCTGTAAAAACCTTTCCCATGTAGGTGTACGTACAGCATGCGCATACATGGAGATGCGCTTGCAATACCCAGCAAAGTATATGCAAAATAACCCAAGTCTGTGTTTATATCAAGTATTCCCTCCAGCTGGGTGTTCCTTCCAGCTCACCAGGCAGCAAGCTTCTGAAATGCAGCTTTGCTATCTTCCTTCCCTTCTTTTCCCCTCTCGGTCTGAAAGAGGAACTGGTTTTGCTTTTTGCTGGGTTTGGGGTTTCGCTGGGGAGCCCTGGCTGACTGAGAGTCCTGGTGCTCACAGGCTTTGCGGGTCCTGTTTTCTCGGAGAGCTTGTGATGAGGCAGCAGAGGACGTAGGGGTGTGTTGTGTCCGCGTGTTGTCTCGGTGCATTAGTGTTGCAGGCTGCTCTCCCGCTGTGCTGGAGGAAGGTTCAGGAGGGGTCTGACGAGTGCATCACGCCAGACGGCACTGTTGGTCCCACCAGCTGCAGGACTGGGATTTCAGCTGCTCCAGGCTTCCTTGGAGGAACTGGGGACCTGCGGAGCAGTGGGGACGGTCAGGGCCAAGCGCACCAGGCACAGAGCTGGTGTCTCTCCTGGGAGACCCTCAAAACCACCCCAGGCAAGGGCTCCAGCCCGGGTGCCTACCTTTTGTCCCTCTGGGGATTAACCTCAGGTCTGCAGCACAAGCTGGTGTTTGTTCGCTGCTCCCTCAGCTGGGCTCAGCAATGCAGCCTCCAGTGGCTTGCAGCTGCGCTATTCCCGGCTCCCCAGGGCAGTGACATTTACTGCTTCACTAAATCATTTTAGCATGTGTTTAAATCTACCATGTAGGACAGGCTCTGAACACCCCAGGTGCTGAAGGCTGAAAAAGCATGCCACCTGCCTACAAGGCTTAGATGGCCTCAAGGATGTAAAATTTGCCAGTTAATGGAGAGTCTGGGGAAAGGCATATGGAGACGGAGCTTTTGGGAGCAGCCCAGGACAGCCCTGCTCAGGAGAGCTGAGAGACAGCATGTGAACGCCGCGCTTCATCCCTGCTTTCAAGTACAACGTATGGGCAGGTCTGATGTGCAGAGCTGTGGGGCAGCATATGGGAAGGTAGGAGCATCTCTCCTGCTCAAAATTAATGATGTCCAGTCCAGAATCCCAGCACTGGTAGTGATCAATAGTGAATGATGGAGGAAAATATCGGAAATGGGTGAACAGAAATATTTCCTTCTGTTCTCCTAAGACCCAGTGGTGTGGGGCTTGGATACGTCTAAACCAGCTCTGACTTTGTGTATAAGATGAATCTTGAAAGGGGCACCCGAGAATGGCAGCATCTCAGTTTTTCACCTCCCCCCGGCTCTGATTTTGGTGCAAAATGGGATGTGGTGCCCTGCCCAGAGGGAAGATGCGAGGCTCATACTTCTGTCTCGTGAAAACGGAGTGCAAGCAGGAAGAGCTGATGCAGACCCACTCCTTGCAAATGTCTGTAATGAAAAATTGCAAGTGGAACAATAGAGAGCAATGCACACGTAGTGCTCACAGGGAAGCATCTGCCCATTTTTCTCTTGGGAGCCAGACTGGTGGCTTCAGTGGAGGAAATCATTTGTAAAACACAGCCCTTCCTTTCCAAGTGGTTAAGACCCTTCCAAGTATAAATCGCTTTTAGGCTTTGCTGTGCAGGTGTCAGAGCTCTTCTTCCAGCCCACTGGTGACCCGCGGGGGATTTTCAATGCTGAGGCAGTTCAGGCTTGCTTGGCTTTCACTCTTACCGAGCAGGTTATTCAGTTTACGCATCTCTACAAAGGCCATTTTCAGTATTGCTAAAATCTGTTGTGGCTATAACAGCTTGCACCCCCCTCCCGGCTCATGAAGTGACATGCAAGTGCTGAAAGAGGCTTCTTGAGGGACAGAGGAAGCCTATGGTCTGTAGCAACTTGCTTTGCAGTTATTTTTGCTTGAGGTTGAGGTTGTGGTTTGTGCCCCAGAAGAAACGGGGCTGTGCACAGCCAGTTCCCAGCAGCGCTGGTACTTGCTTCATCCCTTCTCTGATCAAAAATGTTTGACTTCCGAAGATGAGAAGGGAAGGGGTTCCTTTGACTTCCCCTAATGTCCACAAAGTCAGGGAGCACTCTTGTATTTCTCCACCTCATTCAGTCCTTAAGAATGTGGAAGCTCGTAGGAGTATTAATTACAGGCAATTATAACCTGCTTGGCCAGCTGTCACGCTCAAATGGCTACTGAAACCAGCTATCGTAGAAGATGCAGGTTGTCCTTACAGGCTTGTCTCAGCCAAGGGAGCCTTCTGGTTCAGGGGCTGGCAGAGCAGTTGTCCAGCACGACTGATCCACGGAGCAGCTCAGCCAAATCGCGTTAGGATTGAATGTGCTCGGAGCATTTCTTGCCTGCAGTGTTTGTGCTACAAAGTCCTGATGGCTTGTCACAAATCTCTCCCAGCCCAGCTGGTGAATTTTTAATCTGCTTGTTGATTACACAGGGACCATGTATTTACAGCTCTGCGCTGGTGTTCAGTTTTTGCATTAGGAAATCACCTGGGAAGACCTGCTGGGGATGAGATGCTCTGTGACCGGCCGGCAGCGACAAGCTAGGAGCTGTGACCGTGAATACAGATGTGAAAGTTGCAACTGGATTTGTGAGCCTGGGAACTGAGGAAGTTCAGTTGCAGAAGTGGGAATCGGAAACCTCGAAATGGGGCCAAGTAATTAAGCAACTGCTGGGGTGCTGTGCAAACACCAACCCAATAGGCAGCCCTCAGTTTTCATCTGTCAAGGGAAAAACCACCAGCTTTTCAGCTGTGATAATCGGCGATGGGCATCCAGCTGTAATCCAGGGGCTCAGTAGCTCCGCATTACCAATCCCCTGATTTAAAAGAGGGAGCTCGAAGTGCCTGTGGCTTCCAGTATTTAGCCTGCTGCAGGGGTCCTGTCTTTGCTACTGAGAGCGACGGCATGAAATTTCCGCACTACAAACGGCTGTAGATATAAAGCTTATTTCTCAGGGCTATAGGCAGATGTGGCTTGCCAGATGTGATTTACAGGAGAAGAGCACACATGCAAGAAGCTCCCTGGACCAGCCAATGCCTCAGGTCCATGTCTGAGCACCCCCTTGGTGTGATAACACCAGTTTCAATCTTTCTCCCCCGATTCACCCCAGGGAAGTGGTAGATGAATCACCACGCTTTACCTCTGGTGGGCAAGACGGTGCTTTGCTCATAGGCCCTGAATTTTTTGTGCTTGAATACGAAACTTTTGGACTCGAGTCTTTCTGACATGGCTATGGTCGCTGCTGAGAGCTGACACTGCTCTCACGGGCTGCCTGCTTGGTTGTGTGTTTTATTTGTCAGAAAAATGCTTTCTCCCCCATTTTCCTTGTAGTGTATGAAGTCTGTTTTCCTATCCAGCAGGGTAGGAGCAGCCTAGCTCGCTGCCCCAGCCCACCGGGAGAGGAGACCACTGTCAGAGAAGCGCTGGGAGCCAGCAGCACAGCTCCTGGCTGGGTGTTTTCCTTCACGGTGAGGAAGATCTGGGAGGAGGGAGGATAATCTCTCGCCGTGTGAGGTCCTTGCACAACACCACCACTCATCCTGCAGTCGGCCTGCTATTATGAAGCCCAGCTCGGTCTGAGGATGGGCCTGGGGCGAAAGGGAGGGCCCGACTCTTCGGGTGACATTCTTTGGGTGGCTGCTGCGATGATAAAGAGGAACTCTGATGGGTGACGTTGCCTATCAGGCCCTTCCTGGCAGGAAGTCCTCTCATCACGACGAGGAGGAAGCCAAGAGGGACAGCACAGGCTGTACTGACCGCAAGGGAATACTTGTCCTCCCGCACAGGGCTAAAGGCTCTTGGTGACCCGCTCTGTGGAACCGGACGGTAGCAAAATGAGGCCGTCTTCAGGGAAAAATGCTCTGGGAATAAGTGTGCCATGCAGAACTGTGCAGGCAGCCCCAGATGTACCAGTGCTCCCAGCCTGGGAACAGGCAGCAAAGCCATGCTGGCTGTATCCGACTGAAGAAAAACACATCCTCTGCGGACAGGGTCCTGTCCCCGGCTTTCTGCTGACACGAGCGCTCGTCTGACCTTCTGCTGAGCTGGTTCAGGGAGCTAAACTGGCTGAAGTGTAACCCTCCCCCTCCAAAAAAGTGATTAGTTCTCACCACAGCTGGTGTTAGCCAGCGCTGGCGGTAGGGAGGGAATGGTCTGGGTGCTGGGGGTGGTGGAGGAAGGGCAGAAACCACAACACCCTGACTTGGGTCAATTAAAACTTGTGGAATTTCACCCTAAGGCTCCAGTGGGTTTTAGTGTAAGCAGTGCAGTGTCCTCGGCTTCTCGATGTGGCACGGGGAGAAACTGCACCTACGGAGCAGTAAGGAGAAAGGAATGAGGGAAGGTGCCCACAGATGAGAAGGGCCCAAACTTCTAAAGAAACACACCACTTGGTAATTACTAGAACTAAGCACATTTCAAATGTCACCGCCTCTTGCACTGTCACTGCGTATTCATTTTGAGAAAAACAATGTGCTGGGCTTGCATTCTCTCTCCTCTTTTCATGAATCTGCTAACGTATTCAGAAAAGGTCTGTTTTGAAAGCCCATATTAGAGGTGTATTAATTTTGAACTTGTCAGAATGAACGTTTAGTAGTGGAAACAGTTCTACAAGTTTGTCTGCATCACAAATGAAACTAAAACCATCATGCTGGCTGTAAACGTGCTCTATTTTGATTAAACTTGGGTTGTTTCCAGCTGAGCTCAGGCATGGGTTTATTTGGGCCCACTCTTCCCTATTCATCTTCCTGATTTTGCTCTTTGTAACTCTACTTATTTAAAATGTAGATGATGTTTAAAGAAAATAATCTAAACCAAACTAGATCTGATAGGAAATAAACTTATTTTGGTCCTCCTCAGCTTTTAGACAAACCCTATAGATGTGGTGTGGCTGCTGACCCTGTGGATCCATGCATCCAGTTAAAGCAGACACCAGTGTAACTCAGACTTTGCATATTTCAGCTAAAGATTCACGACTCCAGGAGGGAATAATCTGAGGTGAACATCGCTTCGTATAAATCTGAATATATTCCATATCACTGTCAGCAATATGCAGATGGCTCAGAAAATTTAGAAGAGAGACTGTGCTTGCTGAGAAATGTCTTGCTTCTTTGGCTCTGAGGCCAATAATGACTGCATTTGCCCATATTCTCATTTAGTTAGCAGATTTCCAAGACTGGGTGCTAAAGGACTCGAGTCCTTATTTTACCCCATGCAGGAGCTTCTGACTTCCTAGGGATGCTGAGAAATGCAGGCTCCCACTGGAATCAGTACGAGCGGAGGGTGCCCAACCTCCTGATACATCAAGCAGGTTCTTGCTTGGCTGCTTAATAACGAGTTAAATGCCGAACATTAAACACCTTCATTAGATGATGCTAGTCTATTTTTGAATTGATTCCTTTGAAGACCTATAGGTTAGGAGTGGGAAGGGAAATTGGTAATGGAGCAAAAATGACTGTGATTTAGAGATTGAATTGCATGCAGCTAGAGCCATGCATCAGGATAATGAGATTCAGTCTTGTTTGGTTACAAGCACTGGAGACAGAAGCAGAAAATGTGATCCTCCAAGCCAGCTCTCAGGAAATGAGAAACAATAGAGTGAGGAAATCAAATTTCAAACTGCAGGGATATATTTATCGAGTTTTCCTTAGAATTTTTTTGCAGAGCTTTTTGGCATTCTCCGTGCAGCTTTTTTTCTGTATTTTTTTTCGGTCAGCCGACATATGGCTGGAGGATTAGATCACTGTAAAGCACTGTTGTTTGTGACCTATTTGTTAATGCGGGGCTGGGGTCACCGAGAAGAGACGAATGTACTTGTCATTGTTCAGTGCTTCTCAAGTGCTGTTCCTGTTGTCAGTCACACTGTGGCCAGACATTTGGAACAAACTCATTAGCTAATTAGTGGTGTGCTCAGCCCCACGTGGCGGCAGTTGCTGTGTGGGCGATATTCACATTACGGCTGTGGAACAGGCCCTCCTGGGGCTTCCTGGCAGCCGCTCTTTGCTAGGTTAGCTAGGAGGGCAGCCGTGGCCGGGCAGAGCTGGGAGAGGCTGCGTCTGCCTCGTCTCTGCTGGAAGAGTCTCCTGCATACCGGGCATCGCGCTGCAGCCCCTCTTGTTATCCTTGTGCTCATTGTGGCGTGGAGGCCCCTTTACTCCCACTCGTGGGGTTCGCTGCCTCCATCTGCCTTCTCCATGCGGACTGCTCTGCTGCCGAAGCAGTTACTGGGGAGACGCCATGGTTATCGGCTTCTGATGCTGAACTCGTGTTGCAATAATGGCCTTGAACTCTGGCTCTGCCAACACAACTGAAACGTGCTGTGAACGACCTGATAGAGTGTCATGGGTCAACATCCAAGGCGTGGTACAGCCTGTTCAGAGGACAGAACTGGGAAGGAACGTTTGCTGCACTAGCACCTGGGTTTAAACTCACAGGACAAGTAGCAGTGACCTGCTGTGGCTGATATGCAAGAAGGGCCATAGATCCACTGCAGAGAGTCTGTGCCCACTGTGGGTGTCCTCAGGAGACCGCCAGAAGGGATCGTCCCACTGCGGCCTGGGCAAATCTCTCCTGGTGCAGCTGTATTGATTTGGGCAACACGGCCAGCCTAGCACAAACACCGTGATTTAAGGTGTTAACACAAGTGTAATAAAAAAGAGCTTAGTTTTACTTGGGTGGCTTGTTTTGCCCATGCTGAGAGACTTGATCTGGTTGATAGAAAATAGTTTTGTTGATACAGGTGTGCCAGCTGTAGGAGTTCTTTGCTGGGTTCGTTTATTTGTACACTTGCACTGTAGACAGAACGCAAGAAACGCCTGGGATGGAGCTGGAAGCGGAGAAGAAGCTCCCACCTGTTTCTGAGAGTTGTCTGTCCAGACCTGTGAGGCAGGTAGGCAGGAGAGAAGGCAGCAGGAACACTCTTATTCTGCACATTTTATTTTAAACAAGAGCTTTTTTCTTGTTCTTTAGAGCTGTCAGCACCTAATCATTAGGATTAATGAACACGCACAGAAACATTAGGTTTCCACCATTGCTGCTTTTTCTAAAGACAAAAAGGGAGAAGTATTCTTTCAGCTCCTGCTGATAGCGTCAGATGCTTGCAGATGCTTTATTTTTTCACCCCGAATTTCATTCTGCTTAGCTCTCCTAGCTCAAGGTTAACAGCTAAGCCACTATTGCAGCTAGCTGCAGAAGACTTGGCTTCCCAGCTACCAGATGGTATTCAAAGCATTTGGACTTGCAGCATTTCTAAAACAAGTTCCTTTTAATGCAGCTTACTCTGCTTTGCTGCAGTCCATGTTCTTCAGTATTTAAACCTCGATCCTTCTCAGATTGAGGTCAGTGGGAATTTTGCTACCAGCTCCGAGGGAAGAAGGGCTGGGCTGTAAGTTTGGAGTGCGTGGCCTGGCCTTCCTCTCATTTGAAAAGCACAGCCGTATGCGCTGGATTCTGCTCTGTTTCCCTTTGTCTTATTGTGCTTTAATAAGGCAAGATTCCTCAGGAATTTGGGTTTTAAATGACCAGTAGTGCTACCTGGAGCCAGCCGCGCTAATATGAGTCCTGCTAGCCAGCTTCCCTCCTGACCTGCACCGACCCTCGCTGTCTCCAGAACAGCCACGTCCCGTTTCCTCGAATTGTCTCACGGTTTTATGATGGGAACAAACACTCAGAGAACCACGAGGAGACCTCTCCCAACCTATGATCCGGGGCACTGCTTTGGTCATTGCTCCGAAATGAAAAGAACGCGAGCTGCAGACTGCCCGGCTCCTCCTGCCACGCTCCCACCACCGCAGCGCAGCTCCCCTTGGCGTGACCACCGAGGTCTTCCTGCAGCTCCGTTAACACACACTCCCCACCGCCACCCAGAATCATCCCTAAATGCCAAAATGCCTTTTTTTTTTTTTCATCCCATCGTGAGGGGGGATGACCCAGAAGTGTCCCTAAATGCCAAAGTGCCATCCTTTTGCATCCCATGAGGGGGGATGACCCAGAAGTGTCCCTAAATGCCAAAACGCCATCGTTTTGCATCCCAACCTGAGGGGGAATGACCCAGAAGCGTCCCTAAAGGCCAAAGTGCCATTATTTTGCACCTCATCGTGAGGGGGGCACGACCCAGAACCCTCCCTAAATGCCCAAATGCCATCATTTTGCACCCCATCCTGAGGGGGGGGACGAGGGGAGCGCGGTGCCCCAGGGGCGGCGGGCAGCGATGGCGGTCCCTTGGGGGCCCGGCCGCCTCCTGAGGAGAAGGAAATGTCCGCCCTCGGGGCAGGGGGGTCGCGGCCTGAGGGCGGGCCGGGCCGGGCCGTGAGGAGAGGGCGCTGCGGGGCGGCCCGCCATGGCCGGCTGAGGGGAGAGGAGGGCGATGAAGGAGAGGAGCGTGAGGAAGTAGAGGCCCCACAGCAGGCAGCGGGGACCTGCAGCGCAGCCCCTACCCCCCTCATTTATCCCCTTTCCCCTTCCCCCGCTCCTCTCCCCGCCCCGCCCGGCCCGGTGCCGCGCCTCGGGGCCGCGCTCGGCCGCCGGTTCCGCCTCCTCCGCCGCCCCCCCCACCCCCCCGGCCGCCGCCATGTTGGATGGTGCGTGTGGGTGTCAAACCCAGCCAGAGGCGGCGGCGGCGGCGGTGGCCGGGCACCGGGACATCGCGACACCGCCACATCGCGACACCGCAGCCCCTTCCCCGCTCCCCCCCCCCCCTCAGCACGCAGCGCCAGGTCAGTGCGGGAGCCGCGGGGTGCGCGCGGGGGGCGGCGGAGGAAGCCCCCCGTTTTTCCTCCCCTCCTCTCCCACCCCTCCGTTTCCCCCCTCTCCCCGGAGCCTTCTCCCCTTCAGCCGCGGGGAACCGGGGCTGGGGGGTGGGTTGGGGTGCGGGCAGGGCCCCCCCCACCCCCTCTCTCAGGGGCTGCGGGGCCTCCCCGCGGCGGGGAGCGGGGCCCGGCGGCGGGGTTAGGGCCGGGCCGGGCCCTGCCGGGGGGTGGGCGGCTGGGGAGGGGCCCGTCCGTCCGTCCGGGGGTCTCCGGGGGGGGGTGGCGGCGGCGGTGGCAGCCCCCCGCGGGGCCGGGGCGGCCTTTGTTGTCTCCATTAGGTCGCTAGCAACAGTTCCTGGCCATCATGGCAGCCCCGGCTGCGAGCAGGAGGCACTGCCAGGAGCTGCCGGGAAAGGTGACTGCGCCCCGGGGCCGCCCCCGGGCCGGGAACGCTGTGGGGGAACCGCTGGGGGGGGGGGGGGGACCGACCCCAAAACCCCCAGACCCCAAAAGCCCCGACCCCCCAAGACCCAGCCCCCTCAGCCCCGCTCCCCCCCTCTCGGCCCCGCATCCCCCTGAGGGGCGCCGAGCCCGGGTTCACCAACGCATGCGGAATGCTGCTCTCATGTATTTTATTTTTTTAAATCCATTTGAGATTTTCCTTTTTTTTTTTTTTTCTTCCCCCCCCTCTCTTCTTAACGCCCTGCCCGCGCTAGATCCGATGCTACGGATCGGTCTCGAGCACTTAGCGTGCCGTATTAATCGGTATCGCAGCTGTGAATTGTATTTGCACGGGGATTATTGCAGGCTGCCAACAATGAGCCGTGCCGATTTTAAAGCTGCGAGGCGTATCGATAGCAGATATTTGGTCTCGATTTTATTTGGCCAAGGGGCGTGTAACGCTTCCCCCCCCCCCCCCCCAACCCCCTTTCCCCTTCCTTATCGCTGATCTGGAGAGAGCTGAGTTATATTTAAAATCCCCACGAATTGGACGTGCTGCTTTTTGGTATTTTTTTTTTCTAAGCAAATGCCCCGAATCCTACGTTTTCACCGGGAGATACAGAGTACTTGTTCTGACTGCTAAGCCATGTTGCGGGTGTTGCAGGCTGTGGAGACTGACTTTAGGAGTTCAAAATGCAAATCAGGCCACAAGGTTCAGTTTTATTATTCTCTCCACTGTAATACATATTTTATGGTAATATGGAACTCTTGCATAATTCCGTATTGCTGTGTTTTATGCAAGACAAGGTCAGAGAAAACTGGATTGCTAAGGTTTAAAATACAAGATGTTAGAGCGATTTTTAATTAAAATACAAATACATCATAACGATATCTTCAGCAAAATAGGGCCTGTTTAGGAAGTGCTTCTAAATATGTTTGTCTTGGCTGATTCCCAGATACATTATTTCCAAAGAGGCTCACGTATAGTGTTTCATTGTGAAGAATCACAACTTCTGATAAATTTTCTCTTGCAAACTCGGGGTCACGGTAAACTAGCTAGACAGAGTTTTGAAGATAATCTGCCGTATATTAAATATTTAACCACGTTATCAAAAATTACCGAGTACAAATTAACCATGAGTGTGCATTCCTGAAGACGGATTCTGATAAGGCTGAGCTGACGGCAAGTTATACTTCAGGAAGTTTGACTTGCTGCTGCTGATTGCAACTTCCTTGATGTCATAAAGCAACTATGCGGCATCATCCTGCCGTGACGACGGTTCTCCTACGCGGCAGCCTGGGTTAGCAGACTTCTCCGTGTGCTGACAGCTGAAAAATAATGCCCGCCTTTAAGAAATGAAGGTTCTTGCAGGCTGGACCTCTCTGTTTAGGAAGAAGGGAAAAAAAAAAAAAAGAGAAAAAAAAAAGACCTGTTCCTTAGGTAGGAGGTGGATAGCTTTGGGTGATAATTGGGAAATAAAAGGCTTATCTAGAAGTTGCCTTGTTGTCCTGTACTAGTAGGAGAGCCCTGATCTGAGCCCTGGCTGTCAGGTGCCCCGGATGATAGTGCTCGTGGTGTTTTTCACGTCCATTATTCTTACAGTCACTTTTAATGAATAGTTGACAAACATCTGATGTCCGGTGCAAGCTGTATAATGCAATGAGCATAAATGAATTGTGCTTGTACTGACCGCATCGTTATTTACATAACTGGTTAATCATGCTAATTTCATTCCAGCTGTCAGACGTTTGATTGCTTTAAAACTTGGAGCTTTTGAGAAGCCTCAAATCTTGGATCGCTGCTGTAAAATGCCAAAGGCCTAATTTGTTACTTCATAAAAATGCTGATAGTCTTGCTGGGTAGAGAAATTGGTGCTTTTTTTTTTTTTTTAAGGAATCATTAGATTTTAATCTGTCTTAGGAGAAATACATTACCGAATAGCTATGATATTCGTGATGTTGCTCTTCATGGGTCTCGTGTGTAGGAGGGGGAAGTGGGTATTGGTTTTGCCTGGCCGAGAAGACTGTGAGTTACTCTGAAATCTTTGTGTAATGACTGGTACTCAGGAAACAACTTCCTAGCCTTCCAGTGCCATATTTGCAGCTTGCTGAATTGTCTCTTGGGATCTTGCTAATAGAAAATGAAAGGTGTCTGGTTTGTATGAATGCCTGTAATGTTCTTTTCCCCCCTTTGCCTTGCTCTGATCTGTGCAGGGAAAGTATCGAAACGTACTAGTGTCCTGCTGTCTTAAGTGCTTCAAAGAGCGGCGGTTTTTTGTGTATTTCAGTAGCCTAGCTGCTCATTAAGAAAGCATGAGACGCCGTGGAGGAGAACAACATGCGTGCTGTCCTTTAGAATAAAACCTCCTAGTTCTAATTGTAGGTCTGCTAGCATTGCCATACGTCAATTTGGTTGCATACTGCTACGTGCTGAATAGCAGACCTTACAAAAAATCGCAGCATTAATCAGTCTTGATGGCTGGGATAGGATTGCTTTCCTATTCTGTGGGGTGAAAAATAAATTTAGAATGCTTGTATAACAGAATAAGTGAACTCCCAGGCCGTAAGCTGCAGGATGAATCTAAAACTATGTGGCCGTAGCAGTTGAGCCTCTTGAGGGGTGATGCGGGAGGCAGAAATTTGTAGAAAGTTGTTATTGGCTTATTTAACGTCTTGCAAATGACATTTTGGCTTGGGTTTTCAAGTGTGGGGTATGATTTTTTTGAAGGTGGTCTAAGCTGTTGATGAGGCAAAGTAGCTTGCAAGCGATCAGAAGTTGGATTTAGTTTCTGAGGAGAGGGAAAATTAAATTGCTGAGGCTGAGTGCCATCAAACTGTACTGCACATGTTCGGAGTTACCACGTGAAGTTAGATGCATGTAAATATCTCAGACTGGAGTTTGTGTGAATGATTATACTAATGAGAAAATTAATATTGAAGTATTTTTGTGTTTTCTAGCCCCAATACCATCGCATTTTTATATGGAAATACTCAATTTTTTTCATTTTGGTAAGACTATATTTAGTGAAATGCTTTTCTTCAGTATAGGTAATTATTAGCCCAAATATTTTGGTGTAGCTGCCAAAACCGAACTTAAAAATTGATCCCAGCCCCAACGCCCTGCGCGGTGTTAATTGTTACTGGTGTGTCTATCTGTTCTCATGTCACCCGGGGCTGTTAACATAAATGCCTCTATCTCGTTCCTCGCCTAGCTCGCGTTCAAGGTCAGACGTGGTCCGTTCACGCTGCTTACGCCTTGGCTGCACAGTGACTTGAAAAAGCCGGCTCTTTCCAGGTGGGGAAACACGAGCAGGGCGCGGAGCAGAGCCTAGCGCCGGCAGGTCCCCGCTGGCAGTGTGAGCACAGCTGGCTCCAGCCGCACGGCTGGGGGAAACCAGTCCCGGCCCGGGGCTGGCGGCATCTCGGCCTCGCAGGCTCTCCTTATCTTGGCTTTATGGTGGAGGTGGCTGGGTAAAGTTCTCAAAAATCTCGGACTCAGGAGTTTTGTTGTCCTGTTGCGTGCGGTTTATTTTCGTTTCATTTCATGTTTTTCCTTCCACAGTCAGGAACATAGGTCCCCGAACTGCCTAAAGTAATTAGTGGAAATTTTTGCATGAGCTCTCTTCTGATATATGCGGTTCTCTTCCACGGTGTTGGCTGCTCCCGTCTTTCCTCCAAGTGCTGTTTTATTAATGTAGTCTACAGTTGCTGAGTCTTCAGTCATGTAACTGTGTAATAAATACCAAATTTACAAGGCATGAAAAGCAGAATGGATTCGGAGGGTGGCCTAGACGGGAGAACGCTTGAATGCTGTCTGCTTCTCTAGAAATGGTACAAACCTGTCTTTTGTCTTCTCTATCTCCCTCTCTATCTCCACATGCTTTCTTGCCACCATAATTACCTTGCACTTTGCACACCTATGCATCTATTTTAGTGCCTATTTAAATAGCAGTCCCAGTTCCTGTCTCCAGTAGGGTCATATACATGTTTCCCATGGCTCAGATTTGATCACCTTTAGACCCAGTGTTTTCGTGTGTGTTTCTTTTCCAATGGAATTTTCTGTTCTTACTCCTTACAGTAAAACATTAATCTGTGAATCACTTGCTTTTTTTAGTCTTACAATGCATCATTTGACATTTTTTTTTTTTCAAATTAAGCCATACCAGTCCTTTTTTTGAATCTTCAAGCTGCTTAAAAACATTCTGGGAACCTTACCTGGAGATGTTTTACGTCTGTTCCACGAGACAGATCAGAAGACCAGCTTGCCTTGGTGGTTGTTCCGTGTAGCCATAGCTAAACCCGCGGCCACTTTCTTGGCCTGTTTTTCCCGAAGTGACTACTTAAGGACAGGCAGCGCGGTCTGAGGATCGTGGACAAAATGCCACGTCCGTTTCCTTGGAGAAATTCAACAGCCAAACTTTGAGTTCACCTCGCTTGGGAAGACGTTCCTGCAGTTTTGAAGATGTCACTTACGTAACGCAACGTCTCCTAAAAATCAGGCCGGTGGCTTTCATTATTTAAGAAGCAGAGACAGAAGTGGAGTGAGCTCTGTACTCTGTGTGTTGGTCTCTTCGGTCTGGTTGAGTTCTGCCACGGTGAAATCCCCCAATGTACGTCGTGCCCATGCTAGTTAGAACTACGAGCATGGGTGACAGAGGTGCTAATGATGCTAGGGATGCTCTGTTGTTTTTTTTTTTTCCTTTACTTGGTTTGAAATCATATTAATTTCTAGCTTTAACATCAATTTGGTAGTTTCTGAACCTTTACAAGGGCAACGGTCTTTTCATAGCTTTGCTAGAACAAAGACATTTTAAGAATCTTAATAGAGAATCGTATAATCTTATTACAACTGCTCCTGACTGTTTAAATCACTTCCTTGTACTTAAATAACAATCTGTCACCAGCTATTTCTTGATTGTATTTTTTGTCAGATGCAATTTATCCCCCTCTGTGTTTTTGTTATGTTTTTTTTTTTTTCTGATTGTGCAACCCTTAGGTTGGCAAGCAATTTCTTTCTCAAACAGTTCTTCTGACTTCATTGGGACTAATCGCATGAGTAATTGCTCACTGGTGTAAGGGTTGTGCGGTTCACAAATAAGACCTTTGTTTGTTGGACCTCACGGACAAAAAACCCACTAAAATAATTGGTATATGGTTCTGATATTCCTTAGGGAAAGGCAAAACAAAGTATTTTTAAAGGCAACTTCCTCCCCTGAGACAGAAGTATGAAAGATTCCCTTAAACGTCTTTGCTTGCAGATGGGAAATGTGTACTCGAGTGGCCAGTTGCGTGTTGCTAACTGGGTGAACTGGCCCAAGCGATGGTTTGGTTTGGCCATTCTCCTGGTGATTGTTACTCTTTTTGAGCAGTGAGGATTTTCTCAGCCAATTCTGTTGACCCAGTTGCCGGTGCTGCTGCCTTTCCACTAAGATTCAGCTCTGGACAAGGGAGGAGGCTTGCGACAATAGCAGTAAAACATAGATTTTTCGATCAAGCCTAATAAAATCAGCAAAAATTTAAGATCGTTAATGAATCCTCATCCTTCACTTCTGGGTAGAACTGTTTTAATGTGCCTGCCCATCCTCTGATTGATGGCCAAGCAGAAGGTACTCTGTCATGTGCTATGTGCAAAGGAAAGCACTCGAATTATTATTTGAAAAACTTCAACGTTTTTAATTATTCAGTTAGCTAATTAATCAGCGGAACGCTTTCCAGTTTGTGACATTGCTGGAGACTGAACAGTAATGGCAGTTTAGAGAGAGATCCCGAATCGTGCATTTCCAGCAGCTTGCAGATCCAGGGAAGATCTGGTGAAGCTTTAAAACGCTCGTACCCAGGTATTTAGTTCATCGTTTGATAAAAACCTCTGTGTATAATAACCATTTGAAAGCATAAGACTTGCATCTGTTATCTCATGAAATATTTGCTTTCCAAGCAAATACTGGCTTATTGCATGGTTTTATTGTAATGATTGCTTCTTGCAGTATTTTTATTATTATTTTTAAAGGGCTTGAAATGATTGTTAGCGATGAGAAGTGTTACTATTCCTTTGCTGCTGTTGCTGAGCAGGCTTCGTGCAAGTTAAACTTTGTCTACTGATTTGGGAGAGCATTTCTCAGAAAGTAAAGATAATGCCTCGGTTGGAATGCTTTTAGATAAACAGCGTAGGTGACACCAAGTGCTTTTCTTGTTAGAGATATGCAAAGAGAGTTCAGAAATCAATATTTAATATTGCAGTTGTAGTTTTTGAGAATCTCTACAATATTCTGTATATTCTTAAAGCCGAAATTTTTATGTGCCACTCAGAAGAACAGGAAGACTGTCACTGCATTGGACTGTAATTACGCAGCCCATTTTTTGGTACTTTTTCAGCAAGACAACTGCTTTCTGATGATTTTTTTTAAAAAGATTGTTACCTGGGTGACCCGTCTAAAAAATACTTGTGTTTGTATGTTTACTGGCTCTCTCTAGGGAAGATTTAATAAGGAAGTAAAGTACAGGAGTGTTTATAATAGTTTTTATTTGGTTTTCAGAATTCTTAAATTTTAGGGAAACCGAAGAATGAATGCTTCTGTGACAGCACAATCACTTGAAACTTTTCTCGCAGAGAAGCGCTGAGGTATATCCTCAAAGGATGTGAGGGGTTTTTTTTCAGTCTGCAGAACTGCTTAAGTGTTGCATTTAAGATTTACAAATCGCTGACCCCTTTGTGGAACACGGAGACAGTCTGAAACGTCTGGCTTTGGTACGTTTGACTACCTAGTGAGTAATCTCCTTTTGCCTAGCCGGCTGGTTTGAGCACACTGCGTAGTATAATTGACATTTTTGTGTCTATCTTCCAGCTTACAGAGCCTGCTTATTTTTAATTTCACAATAACTCGAATATATGATGCCTCTGAGAGAGTGTTTACGTGTGCGTTAAAAGGCGCAACGTGGCACGTGTCTACCTGCAGCTGTGTAATGCCGAGAGGTGCTCGTGGGGGTAACTGCGCTTACGTTGCAGGCTGCTGAGCCGGTGAAGACGTAAGGAACGGCAGGACAGTTCTGTGGGCTGTCTTCAGCAGCCTGGTTTTAGTACGCTTCCTGAGGGGTTTCTGTTCTGCAGCTTATGGCTCAGATCAAGCAGAGGAGGTAAGCGTGTGCTTCGCTTGGAACATACGAGGGGTCTCTCGATGTGGGGCTGGTCACTTACTTGCTGACTACGGCCCGTTGGTTTTTGTAGGGTGAGCTTTCCAGGTGTAAATGAAAGAAGCAGGCGTGAACATCCCGAATTCAGAAGTGTCTTTGCTACGTACGCGCCAGCACCAAATTGTGTCTGGGTGCCTTGGGACGGAGCCAGATTTTTCATGGCTTGGGTGGTTTTTTTTTGGTCAGCTTGGATAGCGTATATAATACAGTGCCTTTTCCTGTCTCTGGGAATGCTGATTTTCAGCTTTATTTTAGAAAGGGATTTCTTTTTTTTCTAATTCAGAAGAAAAATGAACTCTAACGGTGGAGGGTCAGTGCTTGATTGTCCTTTCTCTTAGCTCGTGCTTTACAGAAAGGCTTAAATCTGCCACCAGGACTGACTTTGTTTTCCCTCCAGAGCACAGCGGGTGGCGGTGGCAGGCAGGTGGGACCCGGAGGTAGCGCTGTGACTTCGGGGATGCTGCGCTCCGGGTAGGGGCAGGAGGGAAGCACGCTGCTGTCACCTGCCTCCGGGTTAGCTCACGGGGAGCTTTCACCACGAAGCAAACTGGTGAATTACATCTGTTTCTATATACGTGTGGGTCTGCAGACGTGTGTGTAAACCGGACCTCTAGCTGATCAAATTTATAATGGCGATGCTGCTGGCGCAAGCAAAGCCTTGCAATTAAGGACACCTCCAGTGCCCATCAAATGCGCTGAACGGACGTGCCTTTAAATGCCTCGAGCCTTGTGCTCCCTGAGACCGGGCTTGTGTTTTGTCACAACTGCTGTTTTAGCTGCTTTAGTGAAATACGGTGACTTTCGCATTTTCTCCTTTCATGGGAAACCAGAGTAAAAGAGAATTAAGCACCGCCTGCTGCTTGCATGCTAAACAGATGCAAATGAGAGTCCCCTCCCTCGCCATTACACCCTCCCTCCTTACGGGTTGCCACATTGTTTTGATGAAAGCAGTTCCATTGCCAACTCCCAGCCCAGAGGGCAGGTGAGAGGAAAAAATCCCTGATTACAGCGCAGTGATTAACATATCTTTTTGAGTTTGTAATGTCATCGTTTTTGCAGAAAACAAGGTTCCAGGAGCTTCAGAGAGCAGAGGGTTGTCAGAAAGGCAAACATCAAAGTGGAAAGAAGAGAGTTTATTTAAAATACAGTAGAAAGACTTAAAGCATTCATGCTAACCTATGAGAGCTATTAAAAATTTAAAAAAAAAAGCCTTTGAAGCTAAGCATTAAAGATTTAATAGTATTAATTGAATTAAGCCGTGGGAGTTAAGGATATGTAGACACATGTGTGAGTGTATGTATTCGAAGACATTGTCTGTGTTAAGGAAGCTGAGTTACTGAGTGTTGAATTAATTGTACTCGGTTTATAAAGGCTACCTTAACAAAACACTTCTTATTCTTGGACTTAATTAGAGTAGATACCATTATAACTGAAAGTGTAAACAACAGTGCAATATACTCACGATCATTTTAAAACCTGCTGTGAGGCAGAGACGACCAGACTTGGCATACCTGAACAAGGCAAAACAAGCAAGGTAGTTTCTAATCCACAGTTTGAATGTCATTTTGTTCCTTTATATTAGTAAGTCTGTTTTTTCTTTTTTTTTTCCCTTTTTAAAAAAAGAATAAATACCTTTTCCTTTCACTTGTGAGAACGATAACATAATACTCTTGTACTCAACAATAATAGGGTTCTTCTTACCCCTGTGATACCCTGCCTGTAGTCCTAGCCACAGGAATGGGCTTTTTTTTTTTTGGTAGTTGTACTTTCATGTTTGTCAGTAGTGTATTTTCTCCAAAGATCAACTGATCCTGGGAGCTGTTACCTTTCTTACGTTCAGAACTTAGCACTGTTGGGAAGACTTCTAGCTGCAGGGAGAAGGTGGTCCCTCCATAGCTTTGTAAACAGGTAACAAAGAAAAACCCGAGTCAAGTCTGTGGTGCTCTAACTATTCCAGTAGCCTGGTGTCGAGGGAACAGTATGTCTTCTGGTTTTATTTATTTATTTTTTTTCTTTACAAACTGAAAACTCAGCTTCAGACTTACCCAACTTCAGCGTTAACAAGCAGGGGAAAGCCAGGTCCGCGTGTCGTTTGCAGAAAAATGAGCATTGAAAGCTTCTCTCAAGAGTACAGGTGGCCTGGCTGAGGAAGCTGATGTCTGGAGGGGATCACCAGCAGCGCCAGCGGACAGGATTTGATTGGCACGGAAATACCGGTGTGTAGAGACACTACCAACCTCGTCAAGAGGGGTAACGAAATCGAGGGTGATCTAATACATTCAGTTTCCCTCCTTCAGGAAGATGGTTGCTGACAGCGTAAGGCGGGTTGTTTGAGCTCTTCTTGCGGCAAATGTAGTTACTAAATGATTCAGCATGATGCTGTACCCACGCGTTTTAGCAGTATTGATGAATTCATTACCCTTCTGTGAGCTGATGGATGTTAATGGGCTAGAATTTCTGTGCATTTGGACTAGATGGAATGCGCTTGGAAAAAAAAAAAGAGAAAATGGAGTGGGTGAGTTTTTAAGTCACTTTCTTGTTCTGTTTATAAATCTAAAGAGAGTGCTTTTAATAATTTGCATTAAAAAAGTGGTGAAAAGAATAATCCACAGGGCGATGCAGGCACTATGGGCTATACAGACAGTAGTATTACACTGTAGTTTGCTTAAAAAAAAAAAGTCTCAAGCTATAATCAGCTGTGTCAGAACTATCAGAGGCTGGACTTTTGGATTACATGCGATAGGTGTTGTCCTCTGCCTTTCGGACTCCTCACAGGGTGTGTGGAGTCCTGCTGACACGTACAGAATTGCTGGATGCGGACTATCAAAGCGAAGAGCCTATAACATGTTCTCTGCAAGAGCTAACGGCAAGAAAGTGACCTTTAATAATGAAACAGGCGCAGATGCTTTTTAGTAACAAGTCTTTGTCATCCTCTTTGAGAAGAGCAAGCTAATTCCCACTCCGACAATTTTCCATCTAAATGTCCAGAGCAGATAGGAGAGTAGGTAGAATATTGATGCTGAAGGATGGGTTCAGAAACCTTGAGGAATCGTTACAACAGCTGGAAATCGGTGCATATGTGCATGGGAGAATGTGGGATTCACTGCTATCTTCAAACCGGATTTTTTTTTCCTAATTCCACAATAACCAACAAAATAAAGATAATAAGTATTTGCATTTGGGAATAGGATGATCCTTATTGATGTATGAACGAAGCAAGTAGAAAGTATCGTAACAAGGAAAAATCAAATGAGTTGATTTTATTATTTTGTCTTTTAGTGATTCAATTCCATCAAAGATGCACTTAGAGCTCAGTCAGGAACTGAGGTAGTGCAGAAGCAGAGCAAAACGACTGGCGGTGCTTGCAAGTGCTGCTCCTTGGGAAGTCCAACCCAGCTAAATCCAGGCTGCTGCCGCTGGGCTCGCTGCGCCCGCTCCTCTGGCTGCATGTGCTCTCTGCCGGGCAGGGCTCTTGGGGTGGGATTGCTTTTCCTGCTCTGGTGGCGATGCTAGGAACATTAGTCAGCTCCGGTAGGAAGACAGGGTGGAGGTAGGGTTATTTGAAACGTATTTTGGCAACTTGAGTGGTGAGTACAGTACGAAAAGATTAGGAGGAATAAGAGGGAAAGATGGACTAACGTTATAGGACAGACAGCTGCAATCAGTCTGTAAGAAGGGCAGGACCCAGGTTTTAACATGTTGGCCAATTTTGGAAAACTAGAGGACAATTTTCTATGGCTGTCTTCAGCTCTAAACAAAATGAGTGAGTCTTGCTGTTAGGAGCAGCTAGGTGGTACAGGAGATTTCCCAGAAAATCCACCCTTTGCAGTTCTTACGGTTGTTACCTGTTGAAGGCAAGTCCCAGGATTAAACTCGTTGTTGCCAGCAATTTGGGCTTCAAGGCGCAGCTTTGCATTTTGCCTCGTGAAAAGTGACCGTAGATTGCTGTTGAAATTAATGTTACTTCCCTTATTTGTACTTCAAAGGAGTTAGAGTGACCTTGGCATTAATCGGTTGGGTGACCCGATCTGCCAGAAAACCCAGCTGGGCCGATGCGCTCCCTGAGCCCATTCACACCGTCTGCAGCAGTGGCGCGAGGGGCAGAGGTGGCTTGGGGCAGGACGGCAGCTTCCAGGAGCCGTGCTCAGCCTGCACCACGTCCTCAGTTCTCCGTGAGCTCGGCTGCTGACAGCACAGCCCAACCAAGCCCCTTAGTTTTGGCCAGAAAGCTCCTACGGCAGCACGCACGGAGGATTTTAGGATGCAAGTTTCCCACTTCTGAATTTCCTACCAGGTTGATTAATGGTGAGCACACACCTGCATGTAGCTTAATCTATGAAGACTGAAGTAACCTCACGTTCGTTGTCACCAGTTAAAGTTACAGTTGAATTAAGACCCTGGGTTGGTGTTTCAAGTTGAGTGTGCGAGTAGGGTGAGTGGGAGGGATGGCACTAGAAGTTGCATGCTGTGAATGGGCGTTGATGAACGTAAGATACTAAGGTATTAAAGATATTTAAGAAATTAAATCAACCACCTGTTTCTTTACAGGCTTGTAGTTTGTGTTAGCAGCCTGTGCACTTAACAATTTTAATTGGAGAAAAAAAAAGTGTGTCTTGGACATACAAACAGGGGTTTGCATCTCTCGCTGTCCTTTGAACAGTTTTTTTCATCAGAAATTTGTGTTGCAAGGTACAAGTATTAATTAGTGTCTTGGCTTCGAGCAGTGGTAACGTGGGGAGTTAAACTGATGTTTTTCCCTGCTCTGTGTCATGATGAGCATTTGCCTTTGGCCTATTGAATTTATTAATGTGGTTGCACGGCTGTGGTGTGTGGGTGGATAGGAGAAACTGCTCATGGTGACGTCTGCTTCGTAGTAATAAAGTGCAAGCTGAATGGAGTTAATGAAATCTTTGTGTAATTGTAAGCAGCGAGTACCTTCTCAAAATACCAGGTCTGATGGGTGAGCACAAATACGTAAGATTACAGTTGTTCTCGTCAGTTGAATCTTAAAATTGCAGGAGTACAAAATGTTAGCTACACGCTCAATTCTCACGCGATTGTGAGCTTTCAGATTGGAGTATTTGAGTATTTGCATCTCCTCTGGTATTGGAGCTGATCTGTCAGGGCTCTGAGCTGCTGGAAGAGAAGATAGAATGGCTTTGGCAGTCCCCTGTCACCCACTGAGCAGCCTAAGAGTCGAGGCTGGACTTTTCTAATCAGTAATAGTCTACGGCACAGCCTCTGGCAAGGATATCAGTTATCTTGCTGCTTTATTCCAAAAGGAAAATGTGAAAAGAGAGAGGTGTCTCCCACTGTCTTTAATTCAGTTGAAAATGCGACTCGACATACCTGGTGGTACACTGAGTTTATTTCAAGTTGTTACTTCTTATTTTAAGGCATGCATTGGGTGATTTTTTTTCTCCTCTGTTACTGAGAATGAAAGATGAAGTGCTTTCATTCAAGTAGGTAATCCCCAGAGAACAAATTCCTTTGGAGAGTTCGGGTAGGTATTTTCGCTGCTGTGTTGGATTAATTTGCATTTAGAATTTCTGGTTCAGTGCGCAGTGGCTTGACCTTGTGCTGTTTTGTAAGTCTGCAATATTCTCGTACTTATTACACACCCAGCGCTCGCTGTATCGCTACCGAAAAATAAACAGCGATCTGCTGCATAAAATGCAGCTAGCACTGTTGGTGACACTTGACCTAGCCAGAGGAGGAGGAATGTGTTATTTTTAAAGAGCTGTTGTCGAAGCTTGTAATCCTAAAATTAGACCTCCAGCGCAGGTCGGATTTGGATCGTTTGCCCTGATCTTGCACGACTCTTGCCGAGGCTCTCCCTGCTCGCAGCGCTTCGGAGCATCTCCCACGCTGCCGGCGATTCCAGCTGTGCCACGGGCTGCCAGGGTGCCTGGAGCTGCCAAATTCACAGTACTGGCAGCCACCTGGGCAGGTCCTGCTTCTGGTAGCTCTGCCGTGCTCGGCTGTGCGGGTGAGTCGCTGGATTTCTGCCCCGTGCCCCCTTCCTGTAGGCTGAGCAAGGAGCTGAGCTCCCCGCCGAGCTCTAATCCTGCCCTCCTGATTTAAATAGACGCGTAGTAGGGAAAGGTGGTAGGGATAAAAGGCAAATTTGTGTCCGTAAATCTGCTTTACGGCGAAGTGGCCGTGCAGGCAGGACTGAGTTTCTCTCTGTGGGTCTGAGGCATGGCTGTAAAATCAGCGCAGAATCAAACCTCGGCGTTGATGACCGTGCCCAGATTTGAAGGAGGGTATCTTTCAGCGGTAACTCTTCATTTAAAGAAATCCTTTGGCCACCTGCTGTCTGTGAAAGCTGACCTTGTTCTCTCATTTGTAAAAGAGGGTGGAAAGCTTCCAAAACTTTTAATTTTGAGCCATTTCCTCTTCTCAGAAATTAACCGAGGAGGACAAGCGTTTAAACTGTGTAAAATGGCAATTAAACCTTTCTTCTGGAGTTAACCCCGTTCTCCAAACCCTTTGCCAATCTATGTTTGTAATTCATTTCCTAAATAATTTTGAAGGTTAAGGAAGGGCACTGATGGTAACTTCAGCGTCTTCATTTCACTGTTTTATTCACATGAATTGCTGTTTTCTCTGCTGCACAATAGCAAGAGGGAGCTAATAAGTGTGCTACTTGTTGGCTTTTCTGCGTAGTGCCAAGCTCCTTTGCTTCTCCTAGCGCTCTTCTCCAGGGCATCACAAAGTACAGTCGCCTCTCCTCCTGTCTGGAGTCAGGAACAGTGTTTGCATTACAGTAGGATGTTACACCGCAGGCAGTATGATAGCCTTTTGGTCTGCAGTTGTTCTGTAAGAATTATTTATGAATAGGAAGAAAGCATGTGAAAGAATTAACTGAATTTGAAAATTTCTCTAGCGCTGTGGAATCCAGTATAGAAAAAGTGACAGCAAAGACATTTTTCCTGTTGTTACATTCCTGAATTTTAAATAAAGCCTTATGCTTCATTTGTCAATTCCTGGTTCCCGTTTGTGGAAAATAAAGCTCTCTAAAAGCGTTTTGGATTTGTCCGCATAACAAGCTACCATAAGAAACCTAGGGTAGGAATTCAGAGCACCAGGCAACGTGAATCCTTTCTCGTTGCCAGAAGTAGAAGTTGACTTAGTGTGACGGTTGGGGATGTGTTTGCGTGCGCGCTTTTTGCTCCTTGCAGGTGTGGTGTGAGTTTCTGTCTGTCTGGGGGAACTTCTCCCTGCGTCAGCACTGGCAGCGCTTTACTTTAGCCCGGTTCCTTGCAGGCTGGCAAGAAGTGAGCGCTCTCCAGACCCTGGCTTCTCTGATTTACCCTGGACCACAGGTCCCTGAGGATCGCCTGCCTCTGCCTCCCCGACATCAAGGAGAGCAGATCCCTGGCTCTTTGTGCGTGCTGGATCTTGGAGGTCAAGCATCAAGAGCATAAAGCATAGGGGTAAAGCTTCAACATGTGTTGGAACTTCCCTTGGCTGCTTCGGCATGTCTTGGGCAGCCAAGGCTCTTGGTGGCTTTGTGGGGTTTCTGTTTCCCGTGCAGTCCTTTGAAGTCGTAGGTGGATGCAGATATCCCAGGTGGCGCTTGCCTCGTGCAGACCCGTTCGGGGGCTGTTTGGGGCTGTTGGGGTGCTCCTTCTCGTGGTGGCCAGCGGAGTCTCTGCGTAATCGCAGTGTGAATCTCAGAGTGAAAGCTTGCAGTTATCTTTCCATGTATTCCATGGAAAGGGGGATTTTTCAAGGCAGATTGACATCTGTGGTGACTGCCTGAAAATCACAAAAGAACAGCTAACTAACGCATGTTACAAGTCAGATTAGACGTTTACTTTATATATTCTCTAATACTTAATACTTAATTAAAATTTTACACGATTTCTGGCAAACTGCTTACATGTAGTGTTAATTTTCACCCTTTTTCTTGCCCGCTTGACGTGAAAGGCTTTTCATATGTTTCTGGTCCATACCTAGCTGGCCTGTGTATATATTTACCTCCAGGCTCGAAGTGAAGGGCATTTTATCAGTGCAGACAAACCCCTGGGCTGAGTTTTGCATTCCTGAGATCTGAATGGATTCTGCTGGAAGTCTGTATATAGGTGGATTTGTATGGCTGCTGCTTTGAACTAAGTTTATTAAGGACTTTGTGGCTTGGCCTCATTTCTGAGTTAGTCTCAGCAAATTAAATATGGTTTCCTCATGTAGATTTCGCTTAGTGAATTTAATCTCTTGTGAGAGAGCTGTTGAGAAGAAGTTCAGTCACAAATTCCTCCTGTCTGCGCACCGAATCTAAAAGAGCACCACGAGAATTCATCGGGATTATTCGTGGAGGGAAAAGGAAATTAGGTATTCCCCTCCAGATAACCCTTGAGAGCACAGGGGAGCTTCACTCTGTGGTCTACAGCATTGTGCGTTTCCTTTTCTATCTATTTAAAGATGACAAGTTAGTTATAAACCAGAGAAAATGTCTGAGCAGGGGGGAGAGAGCTTGGAAGGCTCGCCTAAGCCAAGCAAGACAAAAGATCTCCACCTTCCCCTCTCTGCTTAATCTTTCAAAGGCACCTGCCCGAGCTGATGGTGCTTTTCCTGCTGTTGGCCAGGGATGGTGGCGACAGTCAACGGGTCTTGCTTTCTGCTGTCTTTGCAACTCTAGCGTGAAAACTGCAAACCCGGATTTTTGCTGAAGCTGCAGGAGCATTGTGCTTCCTTGTGGTTTGTTGTGAGATGGTAATTCACCGGGGTCTCTGAAAACATCCAGACTTTCTGTGTATGGTTTTGATCATGCATTCGGAATGGATTCTCGCTTTTATGTAGGAAGGGTAGTTGGCTTTTTGATCTCTTTAACTATAATATGGGCTTGCGGACCTGCACCCTGATTGTGTGAGGGTTTAGGTTGTGATTGTGATGATTCCTTGGTTGTATTTATTCCGTTAGCCAAAGTTGGTGTCATTTAGGACTGGCACTTGTTTCCATGTACTGTAAAATTCACCTTTCTTATATCGTGTGTGATATTAAAGTGATATTTTCAAAAGCTTATGAAATTAAAGCAAGTAATGAAGCACACTTTGCTTCTTCTCTGGTCATGGGTGTACATGTAGCTGAGGCACTTAACTGTATAGTGCACTTTTAAAGGTATTTTGCGAGGCCTCTGATCCCTGGCCTTTAAAGAAACGTAATTCTGGTAAGCTAAGAGTGTTTTTCGTAAATTCACAGTTGGTTAAAAGACAGGAAGCAGGATGAGGGATGAACGCTCAGTTCTCGCAGCAAAGGGCTATTTCCAGTGGCGTGTCCTGCCAGAGCTCAGTGCCCTTGCAAGTGCTCCCTTTTCCAGTTAATTTCTAGATATTGAAGTGACCAAATCAAAGCCAAGCAGTTAAATTTAAGAAGAATCCTGAATAATTGAATGGAAGGAAGAAAGACTGAGAACTGTTTGAGTGATAAAATACACGAATGGAAGTGTAAGGGAGGCATGGAGAGACGACAGGGTTGGTTGGAGACCTGCAGCAGCTTCCAAAAACTAAACCTCAGAGCTCAGGGGATGTCCAGTTTCCACAAAACCATGAGTGGCATAAAGAAACCGAAGGTGACTTGTTCTTAAAAAGCGTGCCCCCAGTCTACAGCACGGGGAACAAACATCCAGGTCCACCATGACGTGATGGGAGCGCTGGTTTGTGCTGGCTGAGCACGCTGCCACGTAGCTCGCTGGGCAGGCAGTGGGATTTAAAGCAACTCCGAGAAGGGTTGGCAGAGCCTTGTAGATAAGTTACAAGTCCAGGCAACATCAATGTTCTTTTCTCATCCTCTTGACATGAGGATTTGTGTCTGAGGGCTTGATAAGACTTTTTTTTAATTATTTACCTAGTTCAGGAGGTACCCTAACTTCAGTGGAACAATAAGCTCCCGTAGCTCATCGGGCTCGTTCTGCCGTAGCTCAGCTCGCTCGGTTGCTTTCCAGGAAGGATGCGTGCCTTCGGACCGAAGAAGTCTTTGTAGAGCTGCGCGTTGTCCAACCCGACGCTTCTGCTTTCATTTTAAATGGCATGTTAATAATTTGAGGAATGATAACAGTGGTGGAGTGAAATCCGTGCTTTACTCCCCTCCCATGTCTGTTGTCAGCGATCGGGTTGTGTCTTCGGGGTGTTGGGAGAAGTTGTTAGAGGACGTATTAAGTATGCCATCTACTAATGGGGCAAATACCAGTAGGGAATCAGCGCTTAGAGTTCAAACAAGTGGTGAATGTCAAAGACTTCTAACGATGTTAATGTAATACCAAAATCTGCCGGTTTGCTCGAGTAATGTATTCTAAAGCTTAATAGGCCTCTGTTTACTCGAAACAGTGACCTTACATAAATAACCGAAGCAAGTTTCCAGCTCCAGAGCTCGTCCTTGGGGTTTCTTGCCAGTCATTTCAGTTTTGCAGTTCCATTTTCATATAATTAAAAATTCTTCTGTGCTGTCTGAAAGACATACGGCGCAGAAATTGGGGATCTGGTGAGCGCTGTCAAATGCACAAAGGAAATGCATTTGGAAAAAAAAAATTCTCCTCTAATCTGCTTAGCATTAAAGGTCACCTTGAGTCGGAGTGCATCGTTCCGGTGCTCCTTTCTCCTCCCTGGGCCTCGGGTGAAGGCAGAGCAGGGTTCAAGATCTCTGCCCTGCAACTGAGTGCTCTTTGCCTTTATCTGGAGCCTCAGAAATGCCTTGGTCAACGTGGAGGAAATTCACTTGGTCTCGGTACGCAGACTCCTGCAGCAGCGGTAGCAGACCACAGCTGTCAGCTCTAATGCAGTTTCCTATAAACTCTGCAAGCTAGCGTCGTGCTTTCTGTAATTAAAACTTCTAGATGGGTTTTACCTTGTCGGAAATTAAATCCGTAATTTGTTTCTTGGACTTCGTTTCTGGTTTGTTTTTCAAATTTTCCATTTGCATCAGCGCAGATATTTTCTTGATTTTTTTGTCTTGTTCAGCAGCTCAGGTGTCTTTAAGCTTTGACATTTGATGTTACCTGTTTGTATGTGTAACTTCCCAGCAGTTGGTCTATCCATTCTTCTCGAGGTGAGAAGAGTAAGGGTTGGGTTTTTTTTCTCAAAGTCAAATCTTCTGAAGAAATCTGGAGAGCAAATGCATCACTAACAGAATTTCTCAAAAGTGTATGTAATTGCTTTCCGCGTAGGGATAACGAAAGACGCCGCTAATGTGCTTTGTTTTGTTTTTTTTCTTACTTAGGTCATGATTTTCATTTTCTCGTGTCATTTTCTTGAAGAGAGGAAATGATTGTAGTGGAACTTCTTACAAGTAAGCCACAGATACGGAGTCTTCGTAGCTCAGAAACGTTCATAGAAGAGCAGATATAGCCCTTTTTTGTTTGTGTCCTAGCACCGCTCTGATTAAAAAGGGAAATAAAAATGACGACTTCGTCTATTAGGCGGCAGATGAAGAACATTGTGAACAATTACTCAGAGGCCGAAATAAAAGTTCGGGAAGCGACCTCAAATGACCCGTGGGGCCCCTCCAGCTCGCTGATGACTGAGATAGCAGATCTGACTTACAACGTTGTGGCCTTCTCTGAAATTATGAGCATGATCTGGAAGCGACTCAACGACCATGGCAAGAACTGGCGACACGTGTACAAGGCCCTTACGCTGTTAGATTACCTGATCAAAACTGGCTCGGAGAGAGTGGCACAGCAGTGTAAAGAGAATATTTTTGCTATCCAGACGTTGAAAGATTTCCAGTATATCGATCGCGATGGGAAAGACCAGGGCATCAACGTCAGGGAGAAATCCAAGCAGCTGGTGTCTCTGCTGAAGGATGACGAGCGACTCAAGACAGAGAGGGCCCAGGCCCTGAAGACCAAAGAACGCATGGCTCAGGTGGCCACCGGGGTGGGCAGCAACCAGATCACCTTCGGTCGAGGTTCCAGTCAGCCAAACCTCTCCACCAGCTACTCGGAGCAAGAATACGGGAAGTCTGGAGGCTCCCCGGCGTCCTACCATGGCTGTAAGTACAAGCAAACACACGCGAGATTTTCTTTTTCCCACCCTTTTTTCTTTCTTTCCCACTCTTTTGAGATATTTTGCGTTCTGATTTGCCATTAGAAGTGAGAGGAAATGGTGCCCTCCAGGACTGCAAGGGGCTTTTTGCAGTGGCTGCATCTTTGCAGGACTGCTCGGTGGTACGCGCTCTCTTGAAATGACTGGCTGCATGTTTGCTTTGGAGAGGATGTGAGCAGTGACGTAAATCAATTTAAAAAGCTCTTGTTTACTGTCAGTTCCCAGAGGTAGTATTGTTGAGCTGCTTTTGTGAACGTGTTCCAACGTTTGATGTGATACGTCCTCAATCTAGGAGGGAGACAGTTAATAATTTCTTTTTTGTTTCTAGTTTTAACAGGATTGCTTGAAAATTTTTTGTGTTGACATTTTTTTTTTTCTTAAAATATGATTGAAGAAGAAAATAGGAATACAGAGTAATTCCTGGATCATTTTGCTAGATACTTTATGTCGCCGCTCTCTCGTTTTAGGAAGAGTATTGGTAATTAACTTCCTTTGTTGCTTACTTAGCAGTTCTTAGACTAGTAACACTTGGAATATGTCAGTGATTAAATATTTACACAATCGGCATTCGGTGTGCAAATATCAGTACCGAATTCTGTATTTCATTCCAAAAAAAAAAAAGTACAGTGATGTGGGAAGAATGGATTCTTTATAGCAGTGCTTGGGGGAACTCCCTGTCATGTTAGGAGGAGGCCTGAGCTGGCACTAAATCCTTCTTAATATAAGTAATGATCTGATGAAAGCTGCTTTGGCTGAAATGTCAGTGGTTGTGGTCTAATTCTGAAGGAAAATCTTTTCTTTAACTGAATGCTTATAGTGTGTGGAGGACTGTAACAGAGCCAGTGTGGTGAATTGATTGAGCACCAGCTTTAAGAACCTCCAGTTTGTCATGTCCTGTATCCCAAAGCGCCTCTCAGATTATAAATATGTGAGCGGTGTCCGTACCCCTGTCATACGCCGATGGTTTTTGTGGAAGGCAGTAGGAAGCTAGCAGGATGAATCAAGCTAGCATGAAGAAAATCTCAGTGAAAATAAAAGCTAGAGAGAAAAGCAGGATTTTTATTTTTTTTCCCCCCAGAATGAAATGCTTTTAGGATGCGGGGTTTAAAAAAAAAGTGCGCGAAGGTTTCCAGGTATGAGAATTTGTCTGTTATTTTAACAGTGGATTAACAAACATTTTAGTTGTTTAATAACCATAGTTAGATTGATTCAATATGAATTTTTAATTTATAAGTAGATTTTTATCACTGCAATAACATTTTTTTTTCTTTTGAGGTCCGTAGGGCTCATTTGATTATCTTTAAAATTCCCTAATTAAGGAGATAGCTTGAAATATTGTTTTGTCATCAGCTGATGGACTGCAGTAATAGCCGCTGAAGCACGCCGAGCACACCTTTGGTTTGTTCCATACCGATTTCTTCACCAGCTCTTGCATTAATCGGTGCGTGCAACTGCTGTTTGTCGTGTTAAATGCTGCCAGAGGCCTCCAACTATTTCTCACAGCAAGGATTGAGCAACGCAGGGCGTGTTTCTGAGTCGTTATTCCTTGGACATTTTAGGAATTTTGATGGGGGACTAGATGTCAAGAAGCGAGTTTGGTCATCCTTTCAGTGCAGAGGGTTAGGTTACTAGGAATTCGCACTTGTGTATTGCTTTGCTGCCTATCTCTGTAGGATTGTTTCTGAGGTAATGATTTCTTAACCTTTTTTTCCTTCCTCTTCCCCCTTAAGCACGTACCTAAGAAGCTTTAGAAATCTCAGGCTTTTCTTTTCTTCCTGTAGGTGGTTCTGCTGCTAGAGACTCGCCAGTATTTAATTGTCTATTAGCAAAAACACAGATGGTTGTTAATTGTTCAGACCTGTATCTTCTGAAATTTGAATACGTTTCTGGTACAGATGGTTTATTTGAGTGTAGCAAAGCAAACTAGCACCTTGCAAAAGGTGTGCAGAGCTTTGGCCTCTGTTGTAGGACGAGGAGTTTCGTCAAAATCCAGCCATTTAATCCCTTACATAAATGTAGGGTTTTCTTACACCTTTTAATGGAAAAGTTGCTTTTCAGAAGTTAGACGTTGTATCCATCATGATTTCTTTTATTCTACAGCGATATCCTTGTTTTGTGCTGAAGACGTGGGCTCAGCAGGCTAGGTAGAAGGAATTACGTTATGGTTGGTTCCTGGGAAATCCTCTCCTTGCTGCAATTTCAGATGCAGTTGTTGGACTGCGTGTTCTGGTAGAATTGTCTTCCGTTCCTCTGTGCTGTCGGAGAGGAGATCAGAGGCATCTAGATTTAATTATAAAACCTTTTGCAGTCTATGGGATGAGATTTGCTTCTAAGAAAACTCAGTCTCCTGCTAAAAAGCATTTAGCATGTTCTGTTAGCATTTGAATGTAAATAAAGTTGGGGAGAGCGTAACAACCTTTCCACCAACAAAGGTAAATGAAACGTTTCGTCTCTGTGCTTTGGTATGAGCAGACTTTACTTTTGTTTCTTGTTAGACACAATGGATGGGGATTGCAGACTTCGAGAATTCGTAGCTGAATGCACTCCCCTTATTTGAAGAGATTGTTTGTGGCTACAAAACCTCCTAATTTTTTTTTTAGTACTGTCTTGCAGGAGGAAAAAAAAAATCAGAGCTGTCTGCACGTGCTTAATAGCTTGTCCAGGACAGATCACGATGGGAACAAGTAACTTCTAGTGGATAAGGTGTCAGATTTGAGCGAGGGATCTCTTCCCCCCGTCAGTTACTAAATGAGCAGTATTAGATAAGTCTGTGGACCACTTTTTGTTCACTTTCTTCAAAAATACTGAAACAGCTGCAGTGTACAGCATTGGCTGTAAATATTGCAGTGCTGTAGCAGCTGTGCTTCTCCAGCATATGTGTAGGCTTGTATCTACAGTGCATATATGATTGTTTTTGTATTTGATGTTGAGCTAGAGGGTTTTGTCTTGGTAGGGTTGCTTGTCTTTGTATTCCAAATGATCCTTTCTGGAAAAATAAAAGCAGCACTGATAGCCTGTATAGTACGAGAGAATTCAAGATGGAAAAAGGTCTCGAGCGATTACCATCGGCCCATACTCCACTGATGAAAAGGGATATTTTCCCTGCAAATATTTTCATCTCACCTCTAACAATCCTGTGGAAAGTGAAATGGCGAAGCATGAGAGTTTTTAATAAAATCCTTCCCCCCAAAGCTTCATCTTAACGACTGTGTTGGCCCTGAAGATCTCTGTGCTGTAAAGCTTGTGTGATTCTGGGAATACATTATGGCATGTGATCATTACTGACTATTGATGTTGTCATTTGCAAAAATATTAGTATGTTTTTGCTATCGTAGTCTTACGATCTGTAAATGGAAGCCAAGAGAGATACCGCACAGATAAAAGCAAAAAGGCTTCCTCCTCCCAACCTCATCTTGGCAGCACTTTGTGACGTGCTGGGGACTGTTGGCTGTCTTCTGGCCCTAAGCTAGGGGCAATTAATGCTCAGGTTAAGAGCTATTAAATATCCCATGACAAAATTTGTTGAAGTTATGTAGATTATTTTGGAAAACGTGTAAACCGTATGGAGTTTCCTTTCAAGTTAAAGGAATATATTTGTGTGGTGCTGAAACTAACTTCGCTGGGGAGGGGAAGGAACATAAGGTCAATATTTGAAATGTTTGGGAGCAGTAGTGCCCCACCTCTGATCTGGCTTTGTGTCTAAATATTGTCTTTATACTCAACATTAGTCACCCAGGTTGGAAAACTGCAGCCTCTTGTCTCCAGCCCTCTTCCACCCGTGGCTGCAGCGATCACTTAAATAGGATTCAGCTTCCTAATATAGAGCCCTAAGTCTGCGCCGCGAGGCTGCGGCAGACCTGGGAGCACCTCCGTTAGATCTGCTGCTCTTGACCAAGTCCTCCAGTTAGTAACTCCTGCTTTGTGAGGGTTTTTCGGCAGAAGCTCACTGCCAAGGCGCTGGGGTCAGCAGCGTGGCAGGAGCGTCGCCTGTGGTCAGTCACATCTGTGGGGCGGTCGTTTGGGGTACTGGGCTCGAGCACCTGCAGCAGCCCCTAGACATGAGCACCTGGACTCGGATCACCCCGTCTTTCTCGAGCATCCTTGGGTTGAGCTGCCTGTAAGAGACAGTTCCGGGGCCGCACGGGGAGCGGTGGAGGCTGCAGCAGCTCCTCGTGTCTGGGCTGCTTAGGGGAGGCAGCAAAATGTCAGCAAAGTCCTCTGCCAGGGGGAAGAGACTGACACAGTTCCTCAGCACCCCTTCCCCCAGAATGAGTTTGTGTGGATGTGTTTAAACTTCGAAGGATCCCTGGAAACCGCTGGTCCTCTCCTTACACCGCTTTTGTGCTTGAAAACCCAAGTTTTAAAAGCCCTGCTCTTTCGAGAGGTTCTGTCCCGCTAGGCCCAGCCCAGGCCCAGCTGTGTTACTTCAGGCTGTGCTCATCCTCTCCTCAGGCCGTCTGCTGCTCTGGGTTTGGATTGCATCTAGAAATGCTGGCAGGGCAAGACGGGTGCGTGTTCTACTGTCCTGGTCTCCTTTACACGGACGTGGCAGCCGGAGCAAGGCACAGCTCGGTGTGATCCGATTTTCCAGGAGCGCCTTGCCCGGAGGTGGGCCGCTTGCCCGAGAAATGGGATTCGTTGTACAGACAGTTGATTTGATAAGAGGTTGCTTAAAGATGCACTGAGAGGGGCTTTTACGGATCTTGTGAAGTGCCAAGTCTGTTAACCTTGCATGTAAAGGTTTTGGGAGCAGTCTGAAGGGATGAGTTTTAGTATTTGTGGTGATGGTTCACATGAAGTTGACTCGTTTAAAAGCAGCTCTGTGAAGCATCAGCGAGTTTCTGTTCGCTCGACTGTTTCAGCTTTGTCTCCCTTTTTGTTTGGAGTGGAAAATAATTGAGAGGAGTTGGCAATGCAGGTGTGATGTTACAGAAAGCTCAGAGTGCTGGGTGGGCTCTTCGTTCTCTTGCAATCCGTTCGGCAGCTCTGCAGGTTGGGATCCACCTTTGGCCTTCCACCCGAGTCAGGGAATGTCTGGCGTAACGTGGAACAACCGATCTCGATGAGCTGCCTGGCTGATCTCTGAAGTTTGAGGTGTTGCAATAGGCTGGTAGACTCCTGTGTTTGCTGCCAGGTGTCACAACTTGATTTAATCCTCTCGTTGTACTTCAGTTTTCTTGGTGCTCTGAGTAAAGGTGGGAGGTGGCATTGGTGTAACCAGGCTCCGGTAGTTGGAATAAATTACCTGAATTTATTTAGATGAGTCTATTAAGATAAGCGTAGCGATCATCTGAGAGAAAAAATACTCCTCAACTTAAATAAGCCTTCAGGATCTGTTCGGTATTAAATGAAATGTAAAAGTGCTCTGTCTGCTTCAGTGCAACTGGAAATCATGCAGCAAGGCTGATCAGCTCCACCGCGACACATTGAGAGGTGCTGTTAATTCCCATCCTGTATAGGAAAGATCTCTCTGATTTCCAGTGGGAACCTGGAAATCCGCACAATTCCTTCTAGATCAGGTAGTTTGCACATGCTGGTTCATAATTTGAGAGCTAAGACTGCCTTTTGGAAAATAGCCCATCAATATTTGAATAAGCTTTCATTTGAAGACCAACGCGTGGGATCTCCGCTTGGATCCAGAGTGGGTTGCTCTTGGTTTCTAAGATCTTACCTTGGTGGTACTCTAATTTTTCAAGTCACACTTCGTTTTTCTCTACATTTTTTGGAAGGGCCAGTGGTGTGACGAAGCCGAACAAACGTGACTAAGAACGCCTCCTGCAGGTGGTAAAGCTGGGGCTTGCTTTCTGTGGCATCACTTGGTGTGGAGAGGCAACAGAAAACCCACAACCAACAAGCACAGGCTTCTAAATAAAATTACCCAGGCTCATTTTCATGCTGGGACCGACTTTGTCGTTAATGCAGGCAATGACTCTGCTTTTGAGCTGCGTACTGTATACATCCTTTAATTAACCGAACCTTTGGGCACCTCCAGAGGGCTTTTAATATAGCCGAAATACAGCAAATTACCAATAAATACGTACGAAAGACGTCATAGCCCGTGCTGGAGACAGATGGTGGAGCAGAATCCTGCCTCGGTGATTATCCGAGGTTGGAAATGACTTCCCTGTGCCGCTGCTCGAGCCGGGCGGGGAAGCAGCCCGGTGGCAGCCCCCGGCAGAAGCAGACGCCTCTGAGCAGCCTTGGGGGGAGCCCGGACCTCCAAATTCCCCAAGCAGCAACAAAGCGGGGCTTAGCAGGTCAGAATTGATCTATTGAGTCCCATCTTACATAAACATCTGAGTTAACTGTCATGTGCTGGGGGATAAGGGGTTCTTTGTGTGGCGGCGGTACTGTTACTAAGGCAATAACCTTTCTGCCAGATCCTCGCACCCAAAACGGTAACGTGGGACGTGGCTGCTGTCGAGGGGCAGTGACAGCACCGAGGGACTCGAGAGGTAGCCTTGCTGGATAAAACGTGCCAGATCACTACCAAGAACAGCATGCTGAACGTCCTTTAATCCTCTTTTCAAAAAAAAAAAACGGACTGTCTGCTAGTTAATGTAGGTGGCTTTACAACCACTGTGGAAGTTTTAATGTAAAACGGCAATGCTTTTATCGATGTTTTTTTAATGTGAGGCTCAAGGATGAATTTCAAACCGACAATTTTTGTCCTCCTTTTTTTTTTTTTTGCGTGAAGAACTCTAGAGTGCCACGTAGAGTTAATAAAACCAAATAGAATTGCTGAAAAGCCTGAAAGTGAAAAGAAACAAGCGGTGCCTGCGAGCCCCCTTATTGCCTGTGCTCAGCCCCTGGATGCTGGTCTCTGCTGGGAGCCAAGAGGTCACACAGCGCCCTGCCAAGCCAGGCAGCTGAGGACACACCAGGGAGGACAAGTGCAATGCTTTGAGTAGGTTGCAACCGCCCGTTCTTGCAGCTACCTGGCACAAAATGGTGTGTGCTGCTGCAGGCCGGAGCTGGGGAGCGCTTACAGCCCCTGGCCCTTCATGTGGGCTCAGGAGGGAAAACAAAGGGCTGAAGTTAAGGAATCCATCTCGCATACTTCTAAAGTCATTCTACCATCAGCTGCTTAGTTGTTTTGGAATTTAATTAATGTCAACGGAGATGAAAAACTCCTGTGTAAAAGGTCCAGGAAATCACCATCTCGCCCCAAGCTGCGGTTGAAGAAGCAGGACGCACCTTCCTCATCGCGCTCCAGTTGCCATCTGCTCTCAGGTGACCCTGGTGGTGTCCCTTTTGTGTGTCCAGCCTTGTTTCAAAACCAGTTACGAATCTGGCCTTCGGTAATTCCTGCTGGAAAGCTGCTGCTTGGAGGTGATCAGTTTGTATCTCAGTTTTATTCACAGTTATTTTTTATCATTAGTTCTTGTCCCTTTATCTTAAATAGCTTTTTTCATTCCATAGTATTTGCAAACCTGATGTATTTAGCATCTGTAATCTGCTCGATCTTCTTTTTGTGAAGATAAATGTATAAAATATTCGCTGCGCTCAGAAGGGAAGCATCTTCACATCCACTCTGTTTTCGAAATCACTTGTCGAGGGTTTGTATGACTGGAACTGCATTTGGTGTGTCAGATTAATTCTGAGTAATGCTTTGATGCACGGTGCTGCTGTCAGTGACAGCTGTAGGAAGCTAGTGGCAGTTACTGCCTGGGTTGGTACCAAACAAAGTTCTGTATACCTCTGTCACTTCCAGTCGATGCCCCCAATTGGAGAAGGTTGTCATCAAATCCTTTTCCTTTCCCCATAGCATCCCATTTCTCCTGTTCCCTTCTCAGCCATCAGCTTTTTATGTTCAGGCTCCTTCTAGTGAGACAGTGTTTCATAGCATCATCTTGGCATTTTCCGATAACCTGCATTTTGTTTGTTACAACATTTTTCCTAAGGTCGGCCTTAGAGCCAGTTGTTGAGAAACTGATGGTAAACTTCCTTGGCGATGGGCTTCTTTGCCTGTTTTGGTTCTTACATTGACCTGTTTCACAGCACCATCCCATTAAGCATCATGAAAAACTTTGGTGAATCCACACAGGTTAACTGTACTGCTTTTCCCTTTGATAGAAAAAGGTAGAGATTTCAGTTTTTCTGTTGTGTGTTACCGTTGGTAACCTCCTCTTGAGTTCTATCCTCTTCCCTCTTGAATTCGGTTTATTTTTGCATTTAAGAACATCCAAACTTTTTACAAACACTTTAAGGTCGTGCTATTCCCCACCGCCAGACGTCCTGTTCTCTGATGTCCTTTTTATTCCTCTAATCATCCAAATAATGTATTGGAGAGCCTGTCTGTGACTGCTGGAGCAAGAAGTACTCGTGAAGCAGGCTAAATGTAGATACTTCATATGAGAGAGAGTCCGAAAAAGTGATCGAATTGATGGACAAGTAACACCTCCCTACGCGTGAAGCAAGGAGCGAGTCTGGTTGGCCTGAAAGCTTTGGGACCAGCACAACGTGGATGAGTCTGGGTTTTGGTGATAAAGATGGCCCTGTAGGAACAGAAAGGGATGGGGTGGCACAGCGAGTGTAGGGTGGGAAGGAGCAGGCATGCCTCGTCGGCTGAAGCCAGCTTTGTGGATGAAAGAGGAACGGGCAGTTTTTATTTTATAGTGCCATTTTGGCCTAAAAGGTAGGGGGAGACAAGACTGGGAAGTGTTTGGAGAGTTAAAGTAGGGACTGAGAAAGTGTTTTTAAAATTACAATTTGGCAACCAAATTTCTATCTACCCAACCAACCTCTTAAAGAACTTGATTTCTTTGAGCTTGACGTTCTAGTTCAGAAATACGGTTCCTGTTTGTTAAATATTAACGTGTATTTTGCAAAACTGTAATTACCATTCCAGCCATTACATACAAACTTCCTTGTCCAGCAAGGTAGAATTTCAGTTTAAATAACCTGGGTGCTAGAGAATGACCCCAAAAGTTGTTTAATTACTCTGTAGCGATAATTAGAGCTGTCCCATTGGGATGGGAGTTTCTGTATGCTACTGCAGTGAAAACATCAGTGACAGATTATTTATGCATTGAGAAATTGTATATTTTAGCTGCCCAGCTTGATTGTTTTTCTGAGGGGCGGGGGGAGATTGCCAGCAGTTATTAGCTAACAGAGTCCTCATCCGAAGAAAGAGCAGCCAGCAACAAAAAATAAACAATGCCCCCAACATATATACCAATTTTTTTTTTTTTAGCAGAGAATGATAAAGTATTTTTGTGAATTTGGAGTCTGAATAGCTGGTTTGTTTGTCTCTGAGCCTGCTTAGCAGTTAAGAATAGTTCTTTATCTGTCCCGTTTAAGACTGTATTATTTTGCAGAAAAGTGGGTGGTGTCCAGTTTTACCCTGGCATTGGCCAGCTCCCAGCAAATTCTTACTGACATTAGATGTAAGAAATACTGACAAACGTTTAAGTGATTAATTGTGAGCTTCAAGTCAGCGACCTGTCTCCCCGAAGCTCTGCCGAGGCAGGGTCCGCAGCCTTCGTCGGGGCCGGCTTGTTGGCATGTCGTGATACTACAAAAAGCCTTTGTTTCCCGGAAACATTTCTCCTTTAAAGCAAGCGGAGCGCCTTGCAAATTTCTCCCTTCTAAATTTCTCTGGCTCGCTGCCCTGGGCCGAGAGCTGGAGGTTCAGCTCTTGGAAGGAGCTTTACCCCGACGGCTCAGGGCATGGCCGCCGGCCCTGTGCCCCCCGGGGCACTCACTGCTGCCTTCAGGACCTTGGGCCTGGCACGGGGAGGCATCAGACCTCTTCTCCCTTTTTGTTAGATACCATTTATAATCTGCTGGTTTGTCTCCGACAGCTACGTCCCCTCGAGTTTCCTCCGAGCTGGAGCAGGCCCGGCCTCAGACGAGCGGAGAAGAAGAGCTCCAGCTGCAGCTGGCGCTGGCGATGAGCCGGGAGGTGGCGGAGCAGGTCAGTGCCCGTGTAGGTTTTCCAACCTGTCCAATTTCCTAGCCGGGGCTCTGTCTGCTCTTTGCAATGTTAGCTTGGCTTCGCTCCAGGTGGAGATGGCGGGGGGGAGAGGCCATTCTGGGAGATGTTGCTTTCTTATTTTTAAATCTCTTTTTAAAGTAGCTATGGGCTTCCTGCTGTTGAGACTAGTGGGAGATGACAGTCGCTTTGCGAGAAGACTGTTGTGTGGGAGGATGTTAATCATCACGCTACTGAAGGTGCTTTCTGTTAGGAAGAACTGGAAACATGACTAGTCCTGAAAGCCTTCGTTAATGGGGCCAGCATATGAAATGTCACTGAATTCTGAATGTAATGAAATTTTGAGTGATTGGCCCATTTGGAGAGCTTGTCTGGAACACAAGGGTGATCTAACACAAAGTGCTTCAAGATCTAAGGAACCTTTTTTGAAATAATGTAGCTCCTAAACCATCACTTTGGGTATGTTACTGTGTTAATTCTTAAGGGGTTCATTCTGAATTGGGAGTAAATGCTGTAATTGTGGATAAAGTTTACTGCACGTTAATATAACATATAACAAAGTTGTTGAATCTTAGCTGGGAGTGAGAATTCAAGTCAGCCATGCTGAGTGTCCATAATATTTTTAAACCCTTCCTGGGACGAGTGTAGCATACCGCTGTACGTTACAGATTAGAATCTCTGTGCTTTGAAAGGGCAACTGTCACCCAGTAAACTTTGTCGTTATTAAGCAATAAAGTTAAAGAAAATAAGTATCAGAATATATCAGCTGAAATAGCTTACAAATTGCAAGGGAGATGCCAGTTGGGGAATTAGTCAACTTCTGAAAGACCTGGTGCAAGCAAAATATTTACAGTAGTCAAATCTACCACAAATACAGTAGTTGACAGATGTTAAAACCTACAAAATATGCATGGAGTTAGCCAAGTTAATTCATTTAGATTTCTTCATAGATGCAACAGTTGCCTTAGATGCGGAGGGAAGCTGACAAAAGCCAGGAAAGGCAGAGTTTAAATCACTAAGTCCGTCAGTGCTATTTGACTGCACAAAACCCACGATAATTTAAAGATGGAATATTTACTTTGTCTTTAAATTCAGTGGGGTTTCTGACGTTGTAAGTGAATGGTTGGAAATGACGTTTTGTGTATAGCTGTCCCATTAGGAGTAAAACAACAGGAGGGGAAATTTCAGTCGGCAAAATGGATGTTGTAAGGATTGCTCTGCTAGCCTGCTGTTACGGGGTCGGCTTGCTGCTGACCTCTGTCTGAGCGAGGTGAGAATCCCAGGAGGAATTTGTTCTCCCGTTGCGTTAAGTACAAGTCACAGCAAATAATCCCGGCCATCCCGCCACGCCTGCCGGCGGTGCTGCTCGGTGCTGCTCGGGCTTCCCCTGGCAGCGTCCTGCGGGGCTGGACACCTGAGGGAGCAGGCAGCACAGTCTAGGCTCGTGGTCTATATCAACAGTGTTGATTTCCTTTGCAGGAGGAGCGCCTCAGACGCGGAGATGATCTGAGATTACAGATGGCTCTGGAGGAGAGTCGCAGAGACACAATTAAAATTCCCAAAAAGAAGGAGGTAGTGCCTTCAACTAAGAAATTCCCGGTTACGCTGCCAAAAGCTGAAATACAGTAACACGAACTAGCTTAATTCTGAGCTCTTTTATGCTTTTGGGATTGCTTTGTTGTATAGCTTAAAGCTTCTTCCATGTGGGTTAAATTTCAAAGTACTAGTCGATGCAGGTGTGTAAAAGGAAAAAAAAATGCTTCTTCACTCTCATGGGTTTGTACTTCAGATCAGTAATGCTCTTGATTAAAGCTCAGATTGTTCCTGCCCTCAGCATACAACTCTCTTGGACCTAATGGATGCCCTGCCCTCATCGGCACCGGCCCCACAGAAAACAGAGCCTTGGGGACCTCCTGCTGTTGCAAACCAAACAGATCCCTGGGGAGGATCCACAGCTGCAGCTACTGCCTCTGACCCATGGCAATCATTTGGTAAGATTAAACTCTGCCAGAAGGGAATGCTTATCTTAAAAGGGCTTGCTTTTTAACGTTGAGCTTTTCCAGGTTTCTCAATAGCAGTGCACAATGTCACGCTTGATAACAACAGTGTATTAGTCCCGTTTGGTTGTTTCCTGTGCTCCAGAATTAACATTCCCTTAACATTTTCAAGCAGAAACAAATGGAAGTTGTGATCCTTTCCTGCTTTTTAAGCAGCTGAGATTTTGTGTGTGCGTTTTGAATCTTAAGAACGAGGAGTAGAGTGAAGCTTCTGTCTTCTCCTAATGCAGCAAAAACAACTTGTCTCATCCTGGGGGGATGCTCCTGCTTTGACTGCTAGCTGTGTCCAGTGTCATGGGCTTAGACTCTTGCCAATATTTAATTAATGTAGTACCCGAGCAGGATGCTGTGGTTAGGAAGGCTGTAGCTCTGAATTGCCGTGCCTTGCTCCTAGCGAGAAGGGATGTGTATGCCATCAGAATGAGAAGGATGAAATTGCTTAGATGGAGATTTTTTTTTTTATCCTAAACAAAAATTGAAGTTACTACTTTAAGTAGTCTCAGCGTTTCGTAAGCTTTTGTTGCCAAATTCATGGAATTTCTTTCTGAAGTCAAAGATCCAGTGCTTCACTTGTTAAAGGGTAATAATTCCAGCTTTTTGCATGATTATTTTTGTACGTGCTCGTTTTACCACCTGTGCAGTGTGCTGTTTTGTAGGCTAGCCAGAATCTGCCCAAGGGTTTACTCCTTTGCTTCAGAAGGCTGATGGCTCCTCACGGTAGATGTTAAACTCTCTGTGCCTGTGGAATCAGCATTAGATCTATTTTTTGTTGGCTTTACATTTTGTTTGTATTATTTTTGAGGATTCAGCATGTTCTGTGCAGGGGGCCCTTTCTTCCTGAAGACCAGCAGCTTAGTTCTGTCAGTTTTGCTGCTGGCTGGTGTTTCTAGGATGACCTCTGCTGTAATGTGCTGCAGAGTTGTCTCATTAGGAGTCAGCGTGCTACCCTCTGGAAACCTGATGACAATTTTGAAGTTTAATACTAAAGCGCATTGTTATTTTTATTTGTTTTTTTCCTTGTGGTGGCATTAAAAGTGCCTACTTAGCTACTGGGACAACTGTGGATCATTGTTTAACTGTAACCTGTGACTTTTTTTGGTGATAAACTGCAAGAACAAAATTAGAACAATTCAAAGGTTTGGGCCCTAATGCAATGGAGATTCAATGTACTTTTCCCTGGTTAAAAAGCAAACAAAAGCCACCTCCTTCAAGTCTTGTGCTCGATATATCATCCACTGACAAGCTTTTCCTTGCATCAGTTGCAGCTGTAGCGTTTCCTCCCAGTGGCTCCAAACTTTATTAATGCCATATAACAACCCCTTGTTCCAGCTTGCTGGTTACTTGGCTCCCAAGGGTAGGCTTGAAGATGTGAGATTTATGAATTTGACTGCTACTAAAAGAGTGACTCATTAAACTGTAATTCTCAAATCCTGCTCATGCTTTGGCATTTCAGGAGAGATAATGGAAGCTAAGGGAAGGTATCTTCCTGAGTGCTCTAATTTTGTGAGCTCTCTTTATTAAAGAAAAGACTTTTTTGAAAGCTTCCGTTTATGGGAAGCTCTGTCATTAGCATTTCTTGTGTGGCGTTGCTTGTAACTCAGCACTAAGGACAGATAAAGGGAATCTTAAGTACCCGAGTGGGAATGGCTGGATTTATTTGGAGCATTTCAGCATTTCCTGGTCTGAAGCTGCAGCAAGACCATGCCACCTGTTGATGAAACAAAGGCCAACATTGCAAATGGGAAGCTGTGCCAGTGTGTGTAGTGTTTTTCAAGAATATTGGGACGCCAAGGGGTTTTGTGTGTACCTTTAAAAAAATAGAACACTGCTCAGTTGTAATTTGAAGCCCACAAAGTGGTTAAAGGTTTTAGTTGTTCACTGCGTGGGTAATTCTGTTCTATTGTTGCGTATACTGTCTGATTTGATCACCTAAGAATGGCACAAGAAGTGCATTTAAAGTATTAGCTTTGCATTCCCATGTTTCAGTGGCCGGGGAGGGGCAATGGGGATGGACAGCATTGGGAACAAAGCCCCAGTGATGCCTTCCAGCAGCTCCCTGGCCCGCTAGAGATGTGAAATGTGATTTGCTTCGGTGGTTCTGGGGTTTGATAAGCCCAAATAGCGTCATGTAGTGAAAGATGAGGTCACCTAAACTGAAGAGCAATAAATTATTAGGTTTAAAAGGAAGAGTAAAAGGAAATAGGCAGGAAATTACATGTAGTGAGGCAAGTATTTCCCCCCCCCCCCCTTCATTCTACCCTTACTGCCTTAATTTTTCATTTTACACAAGGAAGCACTAAGCTTGTGCAGGGTCTGTTCACTTACAGACACTTTGGTGATCTCAATTTGTCCAAGTGAAAAGTTAGAACCTTCAAATAAAAATGGGCGTCCTGAACATACAGGCATTGGGTTAAAAAAAATATATGTTGAAAGGGATATCATTGGACATCTTAAATTTATGTCAGGAGACATGCTTACAAATGAGGGTTTAAAAAAAAAATACAACCAGCTAGGGAATCTGACTTTATAAAATAACGTTACGGTGGAAAAGAATTGGAAAATTGTTCTTTTTCTGTATCTTGCAGATTCCTTTGTCTAAGTCCTAATGCTGTATATTTCATATGTTTTACATAAAGGCTTTTTAGACACCTTCTGTGAGTTCATAAGTATACCATACCCTGTGACACCTTAGGTCAGGTACCATTAAGTCATTGGCAAGGTCTGTAGTGAAACCGTATTTATTTTCACGTTGGAACTGCTGATTTTTTTAAGTTCAGTTTCAAATGGGAGCTTAGTATTATTCATCTGTCTTCCACAGAATTTAGTTGTTCTTGTTTTTCTGCACGTATAACATAAATGCTGAGACTTTATCAGTGTTCCTAATACTGAACTGCTTCACCTTTTTATGTTTAGTGTTAATAGGCGGTAATGGCTCATAACAGAGCTTCACCTCCTGTGAAAGCTTTCCAAAGTGAAACTGTACTGACTTGTGTTCCTGCTGGCTCTTCTTGCAGGTGCCAAACCAGCTGCTTCCGTTGACCCTTGGGCAGCACCAGCAGGATCTGCAACTCAGTCTCTGTCCAAAAATGTTGACCCTTGGGCTCCTGCTCAGCCATCTTCTACTGCAGCAAAATCTTCTGTGGATCCCTGGGGACCAGCACCCGCAAACAAACCTCTCTCTACATCTGGTGAGAAATCGTCTCATTCCATATCCATTTTATTTGAGTAATTTAAGGTGAAATTGGAATATTTCTTTTTCATTGCTTGGTTAAAAGAAATGTTCTGGACAATTAGCAGAATTGGTCAGTTAAGATAAATGGGAGTTGCAATAGCTAGCAGCAAGAAGAACTTAATGTGTGATTACTCAGAGTTCTGAATTTGTGCTGTTCCTTTCTTTGTGCTCTCTCTCTTCTACATTCTTCTATTAGTATGTGTGGATGCATGCCGAGCTCTTACGGCTGCTGCTGCTCTTGCATTTTTAACTGAGTTTTGTTTTTAATTAGACGAGGACTTAATTTCTGGAAATGAATGTTGCTATAATTTTACCTTTCATCATGATAAATAGCTGTGCAGATGGATGCCTCTGCAGACATAGATTGACAGGTTATGCAGCCCCACATTCTGAGGAGATTTTAGAGGTCCAAATAAAGGTTTGTTACTTCAAATTGAGGGTATCGAACCTATCCCTAAACTTGAGTGTAGCAAGATGCAGAAGATGCTGATGTGATTGTCTATTCATCCTCTGTAACTAATGCAGCCTTAGTACCTGGCATTTTCATATTGGCACCACAGTTAAATGCATCCTAAATGCATTTTCTGCCGGTCATTCATCACAGTGTGTAATAAACAAAGGAGTCACAAAGTGGGTACTGCAAGCTGTTGTCTAATCTACTTTTCTCTGAGCGAAGAGCAATAACTGGGTTGTTCTGAGAAGGGTTGTTAAGCTATGGTGGTCTTTGTTCTTGATAGGTATTATTATTACACAGAATCTTCACTCATTCTCTTCTTTTTTATGGAGCTAAGTCTGTATCTTTGCTGGCTTGGAATGTGTTGAAGGTTAAAACTAAATTAGAAAAAAAAAGGCATTTCTGTGCATACAAAAATACAACTTCAAAGCTTTTCAATATTGTGATTACTGTTCATGTAGGTGTGGTTTTTCTTCCTCCATTTTGAGGCGAGGGTGTGTCCACGTTTTCAAAATGTTTTGTTTTCATTCGTTGCAAGCTATGGCCAAGTTTTGGGTTTTCAGCCAGCAGAGCCTTCCCATCTCTACATGGAGTAGATAACACTTTCTACTGCATTCCTATGCCTTTTAACTTAGGAAGTGTAAGTCAAATCTTAAGTTATAGTGATGCTACTTTAGAAGCATATTCAGACGAATACGGAGAACTCCATGGTTAAGGCTGTAAAATTGTTGCTGCTCTCTTTTTCCGCAGCAATGTATGCTGGCCTGGGCCTCTCTCTAGTGCAGGCACTCAATAAAATCCCAGCATGCTGAGGTGTGCCTTACATTGTGATTTAAAAGCATGTCGCTATGAATCATTCAGCTAATGCTGTAAGGACAGTTCTGTGGCATTATCCTCGCTGCTGTGCAAGAGTAGGAGCTCTCAAGCTGATCTGAACTGCCCTCGTGGGACCTGACAGTGGCTTCCTGGTAACGTGCAGGGGTTAGGAATTGCTTTCAGTAGGATCAGGTGTGTGATGCAACCAAAGATCTGCTAATGACAGGGCTCTCTTGTTGTTTTGAACAGGAAGTACATCTTTTGACCTCTTCAGTAATTTGAATGGTACAGTTAAAGATGATTTTTCTGAATTTGACACACTTCGAACTTCCAAAAAGCCAGGTATGAATTGAATTTTTAGCACGTTTCTTTAAAAAGAAATCAAAACCACCACCACCAAATGTCTTCACAAAGGAAAAGGTTAAAGATGATGATAATGCAGCAATAAAAGCTTGTTGTTAACATTTTGGCCTGTGCATGAACTCATGGGGAACTGGCTTCTGGCGTTGTGAGCCACAGAATTTTACTCTGCAACCTTTTGCTGTGTTGACCCAGAAATTTATTTGACCTCTATTCGTGACATCCAGCATGTGTTTGGAGTATAGCTCATGCTTAGAGAGTCAAACAGAAAGATGTTGGCTGAATTTCTCAGGTATGTCAGTTCTAGTGTGTAACAATAGTAGGAAAATGTGAAAATAGACCTCTGTGAATGCTTTAACTTATTTTTTATTTGGTTGTTACTCACAAAACAAAACCTGACAGACCGTAACATATGAGTGCTTTGGTACTGTATACTTTCAGGACACTTCTGCCTGAAAGGTTGGTGACTAATTCAAAGCTGGGTAGGCTTCTTGAACACAAAATAGAAAATCTGGGTGGAATCTAGTTAGGGAGGGTGCAACAATGGTGCAGTGCAAGGGCAGAAGCCAAGGCTTTTGAATTTCTTTCTCTTGGAAACTCTTAGTCGGTTGCAAGAATATTAACCAACGCAAATCCGGTGGTGCCTTCTGAAGAGCTCTGCAGCTCTTACTGTAGCTTCTTGATACTCTCTTCTAAGGAATATCTGAGGTGTATGCTTGCATGTGGAGGGTGTCTTGTGTACTGGGACATTGGAATGTGACTTATACAAACATTATATTTTAAAATATTTCCTTTGTCAGAGGTGTAGGGACTTCCTTTGCTTGATTATATAGATCAATGAGTTAAGTTTTGTTTTTCTCTTTGTGTTGTTACAGCTGAATCAGGTTCCACTTTGCCATCCCAGCATAGCGGTACCACAAGCCCTGATCTCTTTGATTCCCAGCACTCGAGCATGACATCAGGCAAACAAAGTGCAGCTCGGAAAACCCCCGAGTCTTTTCTGGGCCCCAATGCTGCTCTGGTGAACCTGGATTCACTGGTGTCTAAGCCACCGCAACCTGTCACTTCGCTGAATCCATTCTTAGCGCCAGGTCTGTTTCTGCACATTCCTTCATGTTTTTATTTTACCTTTCCCTTCCTATAGGAAAACTCTGCATTAACTCAATCCCATTTGATTTTACATTAGCCGGTTTTGGCTTGTTTTTCTGGATTACTTCAGCCAGCAGATCATGGCTGAGAGCAGGAGGGTGAGACAGCATGGTTTCTAGGCACGCTGCCGGACCTTGAAAGCCTAGAGTTTCTACTCGTGTTTGCAGCTGATCTGCTGGGGGAGCTTTGGTCAAGCAGTTTTCCTTCCACTTCTGCACTTGCTCGCTCAGAAGGATCTGGGTTAGAAGAAGGCTTTTGTTTATTAAAGATGATTGAACTAAAACTGGTTGATTGTCAGAACAGGTAAGGGGTGAACATGTGCTGCCAGAGAATCCCTTGGGAGGGTGTAATAGGTTCTTGTGGCAAGCGTGTAAGGAATAGCCCTTTCCCTTGTGCTACTGCAGGCAAATTAGCATCTCTGGCTCCAACCTGAGGTTCCAAATAGCAAACTCTGCAGTATATTTTAATGGGTTGCTGGTTAGGCTATCTTTAGGCTAGCATGATAACCCAGTTTTGATTGAAACACGCTCTCTTAGTGTGTTTGGGGAAAAAATAGACTGCCGCAGTTCTCCTGTAAATTGTCTCCTGTTGTAAACGAGCCTGTACTTAGAGTGGACTTAGGAGGTGGCGGTAAACATTTGGAAGATGTATGCGTCTTTAAAAGCTATTCATATGTACTGAAATTACCGTGTGACACCGGTCCAGTGAAATACTTCACAGTGATATTTCAGTATTTATTTTCTTCACTTTTCCAATTGGGGAAAAAAGAAAAGAGTTTAAACTCCTTGGGTAGGAAAAAGCAGTAACTGTGAAGAGCCTTGGCAGTGCTTAACCAGAGGAAATCTGTGTATCTGCCATTACCGGTTACTACAAAAAGTTTATAAGGGGTCACTGGGCCATCCAAATAGCACTATGCATATACGGCAAAAGGAATTTGTAGTGTTGGCAGCAGCCCAAAAAACCTCAAACGCTGGGAAAGTTATTCTCTGCTTTTTCTAGCACCGCTGTAATTCGGAAACAACTTGTTTACTTTATGAATTCTTGTCAAAGCTCAGTGCCAGAAACACGTACAGCTTCTAAATGGAGTTGACTGGAAGAGATCCTGAAGAAAACGCACGTATCTGCAGTAGCTAGATTGCAGTAAGGGAGTACGAATAGCCTTTTAAAGGGAAGTTTTTAGTAGTAGTAAAAAAGAATAAATCAGATGTTGTAGGTAGGCATGTTCCAGGTTATCAAATTTAGAACATGTCACTCCCATGACTGTCATCAAAAGTGGAAGCTGTTGGTCAGTAAACGGGTATTTTCTGGCGTTGATAGGTTAAAAGAAACGGACTGTAGTTGTGCACCAGTGCAGCCCCAGTCTGCTGAACGGCATCCACACAGGTTTCCCCACAGGGTGATTTGGGGTTGGGAGCATGTGGGGACGTACAGAAGGTGCTTTATTTGCTGGACAGGATGATTTCCAAAACCTCAACGTTTATGGAGGTGCGATCTCCTTCCCTCTTCCCCCTTCTCTCAAAACTAGGCGCAGCTACAGCACCAACTCCAATCAACCCCTTCCAAGTGAATCAGCCTCAGCCACTCACTCTAAATCAGATGAGAGCGAGTCCTGTGATGGGAACCAGCCCTTCTTTCAGTGCTGTGCCACCAATAAGCATGGAGCCAATACCTCTGTCTTCCATGGCCCCAGTGCCTGTGGGAATGGCACCGATACCAGCTATGGGCACTGTGGCTTCTCTAACAAGGATGGGCCAGGGGCTGAACGTGAGCATTGCAGGATCAATGACCCAACCTCTTCACAGTACAGGAATCCCGCCGTCAGCGTCCCAGTCTACAAATACAACTAACCCTTTTCTCCTATAAAGACCCAATTAAAGGAACTTTCTTTTCATAGTGTTTCCAGGCTGAAGTCTTTACAGCGAAATGAACGTGGCCTGTGTGGACTGAACGGTGTGTAAGAGACTTGGAAGTAGATTTGCAGTTTACAGTTATGATCTTTGAAGAGTTGTCTCTACTTACCAGTTAATCTAAATCTAGTCTTTGCTACAGATGGTACCTTACTTTGGCTTGTTGAGCATTATGTGAAATGTTCAGACTTTTCACCAAAGTTAGATTCTGCCCATTTTGTTACTTTGTTAATCATTTCAATACACTTTCTAGGGAGAACCTGCCATTTTAAACTCCGTTGGCTATTTTGTAGATGTCAGATGATGTGCTGGATCCTGAAATTACTATTTACCTGCATCTGTCACTTCCTATGCCCATATGATAGACCTGAGATTCAGAGTGCTAGTGAATGTTTTGCACATAACTATACACAGTTCTAGACTGTTGGTTCACCCATAGTCCTTACTCTTAGAGGAGAACGATTCGGAGGGCCCAGGTGGCTGGTTTTTATGCATTAAACATTGCAACGCAAAATCGCACTGCTTTCGTATCAGAGGTTTGACCGAGAAAGCAAGCTTGTCTCGAAAGGAAAAAGCAGACAAAAAAAAAACAACCCAAGAACATTCTCAAGTTGTCAAGTATAACGTGTGCTGTTGTATGCAGTGTTGAATTTGTACACTACTCTAAGGACTCCTGAGGAACTCTCTGTGAGTGGCATGCTGCACTCGTGCTGAGTGAGTGTCCTGCTCTGTGCTTGTCCAGTACCAGCTTCGTTTGGAAGTTATCATGTGTATTTTGTTTTTATTTGACTTACAATGTGAGTTGAAAGAAAAAAGAAATACAGTGGGACAACTTTGAATTCAATTTCACCGGGGCAAGCTTTAAAACTAATTCAGGCTTAACCTTGCTATATGCAGTTACTCTTGTATACTTTTGCACATATTTTGTTTAGTACAGTTTCATATTTGAGTTTGCAGAGTTACCTGATAGTCCTTTTTTTGCTAATTTTTATAATGTGGTTCTTATTTAACTGTCTGGTTTTGATAGATTTATCAAGTCTGGCTGAAAAATTAAGATATTGGCAAATGTCATTTTTATGGTTTTAATGCCCTCTTATTTATGGTTTTAGCTCTTTGTTTCTGTAAAGAGAGTTTAAAAGGGAAGATTAACACTAAAATATTTTACTTTTAAATGAAGTATTCATAATGCAAATCAAAACAAATTCTCGTGACTAATTATTTTTAGATGAATTGAATTTGAACATAACGTGATTTAAGACTACATTAAAAAGAAAAAACACTAAAGTCGCCTTTCCCTTGATTTGTTCCCGTTTTCCGATTACCAGAACGGACAGATGTTTAGCCTTTTTGAAGATCGGAAGAGAGGCTATTTTTTCTTGTAATACTTCTTGAGATGTTAAGAATCCTAACGTACAAACGTGACTCATTAATTTTATCGACTAATATTTCTTAATGAAAGGTGCACTCCATCTTAATAACCGGTTCCATTTACAGTTATTAATTGTAAGCTGAACTATACATTTTTAACTTGCATGTCTGGACTCATCGGCACTAAACCACGCTCAGGTTTCAGCCAGTGCTACTGGCGCAAACCTGGCCTTCTCAGAGACGGCAGCGTTTCTGAGCTCTGCTTTCACAAACGTGCGCGGAGTACGCGGAAAGGGATGTCCCAGCGCTTGCTACTGCCTCGAGGGCATCTCTGAATGAACTGATGCATCTTGGTGGCCTTTCCCTAATAAGAAGGAGAGAAAAAAAAAAAAAAAAAAGGAAAAAAAAAAGCTGAAAGAAATTGCCAGAGTTCTGTGTCTTGGTGTAATGATGCTGTGTGGGACTGTGCCAGTCTAGGGCCGTGTGCCGCAGGAGGGAAGGGCTGGCTAACACGAAAGGGACTGGGTTGTATCTTCTGGTGGGTAGGGGAGGCTGAACGACTATCAAATCTAGGGTACAATCACAGATTTTAGCTGTGTAGGTCAGTGTAGCTCTATTAGTATATGGAATGCTAAATGTGTGGATGTTTCTATGCAGATTGTTCTATCCTCTTGATACTATTGAATTGCAAGTAGGATTCAGAATATTCATCTGCTTTTGTTTTTATATAGGAGGAAAAAGAATTACTGTCCACACCCAGTATGTCTTTTAAAAAAAAAGAAAACAAAAAACCATTCATGTTGCCTTTCAGAAGAAGGAAAAAATACTTTACTTTTTTGTTGTTGTTGAAGTTATTGAGAAGTGTAGACCAGGAAGGGTGTGATTCTTGCAGATGGGGGGGGAAAAGTGCTTTCCAATTGATCTGTGGCAAGATTTATCCTGTATTATTTTTCCAATTTAATTTTATCAACAGTGGAATTGAGGTCACTCAATGTTTTTTCCCTTAGTCACTTGAATGCATTTGCAACAGTGAGATGGGGCATTATCTATTCAGCCAAGCAGTTCTAATCACATCCTCTTGTCAAACACTCGGTAACTGTTTTCCAAGGCATGATGGGGTTGATAGTAAGCATTTAAAATTATCAAGTCGTCTCTAGCTCAGAGTAATGATCTGTCACCATGAATTGGTAAAAATGCGATGGTCTGGTAGGGAGCCCTGGCTTAATGAAACTGCTGACTGGCAAATTGTTGCTTTTACCAAGCCACTTCTGTAGGAGCTGTATTATTCCTTTCACGTTACGTAGAGAGATGTGTATCGCACCATAAACCATGGCAAGACACCGAACGGCGATCAGCCCGGGCTGCGGCGCTGCAAAGCGTTAGGCTGAGGACTCCAGCCGTGCCGACCTTCCCAGCCCGACGTGGGCGTTGTAGGGCAGGAGAACGAGCGGCTGCGTGGGTAAATCCGCTCGGCTGGAGCCGTGCCCGTACCTCGCAGGTGCCGTGCAGGCGCGGGGTGCTGTACCGGTGACGCTGCGGGGCGGCTTCTGCCCTAGCCAGGTGAAGCTTCAGCTGTGCCCAGAATGGTAACTCTATTTCACGGCGATTTAACTGCTATCCGGAATAATTCTCCCCCCTCCCCGCCCTCCCACCTCTTCTTGCATGGGGGATGTATGCGTATCCGCTCGCGTCTGCTCTGGCGTATTTCTCCAGATGCGTTTCCCTCTTCCCCTTCTTTTCTCACTTGCAGATATTAAAAGTGCTTTTGATTTTTAAAAATGTTAGTATCCCAAAATAGCCTTACTGGTCAAATTGACCAAAGATAAAGTGTTAATTATTTTGTAAAAAATAAAAATAAACAAAGATATCTTGGCATAATTTTAAACCCAAAATAAGCTCAGTTATTTATTCAGTTTTATACTATATAGAAACTAAACTACATTGAGGGGACAGGGAAGGAAAACCATGGTGGGTTGTGGTGTTTACAGTCTTTTTGAAGTCCCGTAGCTGAGACAACTATTGTTATCCATCTTCCCTTTTGCTGTTACAGTTTCTAATGTGTACTGTATGTATTAATATTGCACAAATTGTGGAGAAATATATGGTTTATTTTTCACAGCAGAATCTCACAAGACTCGCTTCCTTTACAAGTGTTACAATTTAAATATTTACCAAACTGTTTTCATAATACTGGGAGCCGGCTGCTTTTTATGAATTTGTGCTGACTATTGACATTATTTACTGTATAAATAATTTATCATTTGTACTATTGTATCATAATGTCTGTATCTTTGTGTCATTTTTCCCGAGCGATGTCACAAATGTGATATTTAATAATGCCATCAGAACAGTGGAAAGACAAGGGGTTTGTAGGTGACTGGTCAGAATTAAAATTGTATTGCTTATATTCCAGACGTGTTGCTTTTTCGAGACTCTGCGTAGTGTTTATATCCTGTTCAAAACTGTTGCTCTCCTGCTTGATTTAGTTCTCAAGAAAGCTGATGGATTGGTTGAGATTATTAAGGTTTGTGCTAAAAGTCCTAGGCTCTAGGAGAAATCTAACAGTTATTGAGAGTAATGCTTCTTGTACGTTGTCAATGTGATTTCTTCGATGAGTTCATCACTTTCCTGGGGCAGGCCTGCTCTTGCTATGAGAAAGAAGGGTTTCTTATAGATCACTTAAATCAGAATCAGTTGAGACCTTACTAACTCAATAAAAATGAAGACTTGTGTTGCAGGTGGCTGAATTGCTTCTTTAAACCACGTTATCGTTCAAACAGCGTTTTTGGAGGGATGATCGACTACCTTTTTCTGCAGAGGCTTCAGTATTTATGTCAAGACGGAATCTGGGGAGCACTTGACTTTTAAAGCCAGGCAGTCGTGGAATAAGGGTTGGGGGAAATGTGGCAAAACTGACTTTTGGACTCCTCGCTTCCTGTTGTTGCAGTCGTTGCCGTACCACTCCTGCAGCCTTGGCTTTGCCCCATCGATCGAAGTGGCCTTGCAGGTTGGGTAGCAGCGAGCCTGCCTCCAGCTGGGAGTTGATTTCGGCTTCTCATTCAGGCTGGTTTAAATGGAAGGTACTTCATTAGCAGGCTATTTCAAGAGCTGCTTCTCCAGAGCCCCTCCAGGTTTCCTGTAGTTGCGGTTTGCTGCCAATCAGACTGATCAGTAATCAAACACTTAATTTCTAGCGCTGCGACTGCAGTGGTGCTAGAGACCTGATGATCGGAAAGGCGGGCATGGAAAAAAGCGTCAGTTCTGTCTTAACGATTTGATTTCAGATTTGTGGCACAGAGCTTGCTGTGGGCGTTCCACAAACCCACCGCTTCAGTAACGCTCCAGTTTCCCTGGAGAGCGAGTTCGCCTCCGGTCAGGTCTTTAATTCAGTTTGCTTCTGTGTCGGGGCATGAAAGGAAAAAAGAAAAACCTCTGTTGCCACAGATGACTGCCCAGACACCTCTTGTTTTTTGTACCTCTCGTTTTTACAGAAGGATGTTCTGTGACTCGCGTTCTGCTCCTGTGCAGGATGACTCTTCTCTGCCCGTGTGTTTTTTATTGCTCCTCTGGCCCTTCTCTCTTCTGCGTGATCAGTGCTGCTTCGCTCTTTTTCTCTGTTTTACCCTGGCCTCTTGAAGTTGCATGTTTTTTTGGAATAAAGGTGCTTGTTACAGGAAAGGTTTAGGAAAGGCTTGAAGTGGAAACTTTTGTGATGAGTCTATAATACCCTTAAAAAGGAACTTAATACCACAGACTTGCAAGCCAGAGGGGCTGCTGGAGGTGCGCTGGGCTGCTGAAGCTGTTGGGAGAGATTCTGGCTGTGCCTGCGCCTTCCTCTGACCTTGGGCAAGCGGCTTTCTCCCTGCCCCGGGTTTCCTCTTCCTTTCTGCGAAGCAAGATGGTATTTGCCTGCTTTGGGGGAGGAAGAGGGCTATCTGGATAAAGTATTATCTAGAGGCTTGCCCTCATCCGCACCAGTGTTGCCAAGTATTTTTGCTGAGTACGTACATTGCTGCTACCTCTTGTTTGTCCTGGGTTGTGAGCGGTGCAAGCTGTGGTCTTCCGCTCGTTTTCATCGAGCTGGGGGGAAGTGCTTTGAGCCAGCTTGTGCTCTGGCTTTGGCAAGACTTCTGCAACTGCCTGCAGTCCACTTTTCTGAGAACCAAGCTTGATTTACACAGACCCCCTTACTAAAAACTTCCGCTTTTTTTTTTTTTTTAAAGCTAGCTGTCATCTGCCTTCCAGGTAATCAACTCTCCTCCATACTGTGAAGTGGACACAAAATGAGCATTGATTTTGTAAAGACGGCGGTTTGTTTTGGAGCTCGGGATTATAAATAGCTAAGAGCCAGTGTTGTACATCGTGGTAGCAATCCTGTCTCTCAGTGTCTTGCTGTCAATCGATTATACCCTCTAATTGTTGAAGACTTTGGGTTTCAGTGATTGGAAATGCCCCCTCCCTGTTCCCTTTGGTGCCTTAAACATCCCTGCCAATTACCCATTAGGGCGGTTAATTGGTAGCAGTGTGGCGATCGATAGGGGATTGGCAGCCTACCAGCATAACACAACCGAGGGGTTTGCAAAGGTTGAAATAGGAAATCGTAAACGTTGGGAGTGCAGCAATAGCTCGGGTGGCTTGGGGATCCCGGAGCGTCGTGGTTCAGAGCCCTGTTTGGACGCAGCGTGCTGCGGCACTGGACCTGCTGCAGGTGCCATCGGAGCTCCATCCGGCCCAGCAGAGGCTTCCCTGGGCTGGAGCAAAGCCGTTGCATTTAACAGTCACCGGTGCAGCTGCCTGGCCTGATGGAAACCACAGCGTGCTGCGGGGCTGGATCAGGCAGGGCTTTGTGCCCCGGAGCAGCACGGAGTTGGGGGCTGATCGCGGGATGCCGGCTTGGCGCAGGATTGTCCCCCAGTCACGTTGCCACCGCCACGCCTGGGGATCTCCTCGTGCTGTGCCTCGACCGCCCGCAGTGTTTTGTGCCACAGGTAATCATTGGACACGTTCCTTGGGTCGCAGCGGGGTGGGAATGTGGAACCTGCGAAAATCGGACAAGGGGGGCTCTGGTTTTATTTAAGGGGCAGGGAGTAGAAGTCAGTGGGATAACCAAGCTGAAGGGAACCAGTTTTGATTTGGTGTAACGGCGTACGGCCTGGGAGCCGTTGGTCTGGTCTGGTTGGTGTTGTGCTGGGCGGTGGTGGAGGTGTTTTTTACCTTTTTTTTTTAATGTCTTCAGCAAGCCTGGCACTAAACGTAGTGATATTCTCGGAGGTGAATTTGGGTACTTAAATATCTTGGCCTGAATAGAGGTATAAAAATAGAAGCCTACAACAGTTAGATGCTTCTGCTAATCTTCCTGCTGAAGGACAAGAGTCCGAATTGTTTGCACCCAGCCAGGAAAGCCGCCTGCTCTCACCATACCCTAGCACCACAGCCTCCATCCTGGGGGGCTCAGGGCTGGTTTCAGTGGCCGAAGGATGCTTTCTAACAGGGTTTGTGCTCCCAGGACGTGCTCAGCCCAGTGGCGGGAGCCTGTGGCAGGGGCTGCAGTGGGGTCTCCAGCCTGGCTGGACTTGGGGGTATTCAGGAGGGCTTCACGGTGCTCCCACAGGGGCTGGGATGCTTGAGTGAGCTTGAGGGATGCCCTGGAGACATCCCTGCCTGCTGCTCGGTGCCTTCCACCAGCACTGCCAGGTGAATGGGGAAACGGCTGGGCGGAGGTGGTGGGAGCAGGTCCTGGTGTGCTGCTTTGGTTGGTGGCAGTGGCACGGGTGGGTCACCCAGGGGCTGCTTTGTGATGGGCTGAGAAGCTGCTGGTGATGAGACCAAGTAGAGTCAGAGCTGAAGGTCAGACTTCCTTCAAATCTGGTTGTTTTGTGCCTCTGTGGTTTTATTTTTTTTCTTCCCTTTTTGGAGCGTTTCACAGGAGACTCCTGCTCCTTAATCAGCGCTGCTGCTGGGGAGCAGTTGTCAGCTTGAATTTGTCTGCAAGACTCTCATTCTCAGATGGAGATAACTTCTAGCTGCTGCAATACTGCCGTTGCAAAATAGCCTCAGCAGCCTGAGGACAAAGGCAGCTTCTTGAGTGCTCGCAGATGCACAGATTTCTGGCTCAGTCCCGCTCCCTGCAAGGCAGCTCAGGTGGTTCCTCGCACAGGCAGGTGTCTGCCCCGGGGTGAGGAGCAGCAGCAGCACAGCTGGCACCCTTGTGCTGAGCAATTTTCCATGTAGGAACAGGAAGGACTCGGGTGTCCTTCACACAATCTCGCTAGCTAATTGTTATTAGCAGTCACTAACATCTTCCTAAAGGCTGGGAACTGCCACGAGAGGGCAGAAGCTGTTGCTGCCGTTTCCAGTTTTGGTAGCAAAGGGCTGCAAATACCAGTTCCTAAAGGGGTTGCAAACAATTTTCCTTTTCCTGACAGGAAGAGGACGCTGTTCAGACAGTCCTGTCAGACACTGTTCAGGCCACGTCCTTTGCTGCTTCTTCCCAGCACGGCTTCCACCCCGATGGCAGGAAGGCTCTCCCACGAAGCAAGGCCAGTCGGTCTGTCTTGAGCCCTTTCCACCTCTGCCACAGGGGGCTTGTTTCCAGGTGAGATTGCTTCCCATCGTGGGCTCTGCTCTGCATTGAGCAGCAAGAAGGAATTTGGAGAAGCTCCGTCCTCCATTATTTGGCACTGTTTGCCCGGCAGGCACAGAGGGCAGCTGTGTTACGATCTGCACAATCACCCCAAATCCCCACTATTGCTGTGTGAAGTGACAAAAGCCAGCGTGCTAGCACTCGTGTCCCTAACCACGATGGCCACGGCCTGTTGTCTGCTCTGCTCTCTGGAGTGCTCCCCGCACTGACACGGTGATCCTGCTTCTCTGTCACCTCTGTCCCCGTGCTCCTGCGCACCAGGCCAGTGTTATATCCCAGCACATCTGCGGCAGGGCCGACAGCTGGGGTGACACCAGCAGCTGGCTGCATCAGCCCTTTGTGTGTGTGTGTCCTGCTGCGTGGCGCTGCCAAAGCTCCTTGAGACCGTTCTGGCAGAGGAGAGCAGGCTGCTGCAATGTCCTGAACTATCTCAGAGGCTTCGTTTACCTCTAATAGGTCTCACCCGTTCCGGTGGTGTTGATGTGTCTCCTGACACACCCCGTGTCAGCACAGTAGCAGGATACAAGTTCCAAACGAAGAGTTTTCCTGCTTGAGTTAGGAGGTTAATGGCCAGTTTCACTGTCTGGGAGAGACATAAGTGTAACAAACAGGAGCTGCGGTGCCAGCTGACAGCCTCGTACCACCATCTGCGTTACAAGAGGTTGGGAACTCAGTCCAGTTGTGAAGTAAAAAGGAGAATGATTAACTAGTAGATGAGGGTGGTAACAGCTGCTGTTACTTTGGGATCCCACTATAGTAAGACTTTTTTTTTTTTCCTGGGTTTTCACTGTTCTTGAAGTATGGGTTCTTTAACCTTTCATATAGTAACAGTAACTGCAGTGAAGGCTTACAGATCATTAATCCTTTCCTTATTAATGTCACTCTCCACAGCACAGCATCGTGTCTATCTTTATTCCTTTGTCATGACAGCAGAGATTCTCTCCAGTGTGAAACAGCTGCAAACCCTCTGCCATGCCCGAGTTCCAAGACTTAAAGCTGAGACAGTTGTGCAGAATATTGTAAAGGCAGCAGCGAGCCCGTCTCTGGGAGAAGAGCATGTTTATTAGCTCTAGCAACAGTTGCCTTGCTGAACAAACGAATGGCATTGAGCTCGGGAAACTGTTATTGAAAACATCACCCCCACACCTGCCATTGTATGAGGAGCAAATTGTGTCAGATTGAAAGGCTCCTGCAGCAAAACACCCAGAAGCCAAACATGGTTCAAGGCCTTGAAGAAGGTGTGTGAGATTCTTAACAAATGTGCTCAGAAGGCTTACAAGTCGAGAAAAAACAGACAATAGGCAAAATGCCCCACTAATACAGGCAGCAGTGTGGGATCAGCTTGGAATCAGACAGTCTTTAGTGTAATATTGTTTGTGATTGCTTTAAGCACTGCTTTTCACTGTGGCTTTTTTTTTTTAACCAGTTTTTCTGAGGGTCCTTGCACCTTGGCCCCGAATAGCAAAGCTATGCACACACACGTGTTGGTTTTGATCAGGCTCAGTGTGGTAAGCATCCAACTACTCATTTCAAACAGGTAGCAATTCAGATTGGCAGCAGTAGCACACTGTAAAGCTGTACGTGAATAAATTCACTGCATCCCTCTGGGCATGAAGTTTGGACTTTATCTGGGTTTAACAGGTTTTTCATGACTAGAATCTCTGTTGTGCAGTTTTGCTCTAATTAGAATGGGGGCAGGTAACTGTGCTCAAGGGAAAAAAGATATTTAACCAGTGGTAGGTTTAATGTCTGGGTGTTTCAGGTTTTTCAAATACAGATATTTATCCTGCTACTGTAGCTAACTGCTTCTCAAATACTTTTAAAAAGGAAACAAAATTCCTTGCATCTCTTCTGAGCCAACAGGAAATACTTATTAATTTGGATTCCAACATGACTCAGTTGAGAGATTACAGCAGTTGCCAAAACAACTGGTGGAGCAGCTTACTGGAAGTGTAAAACCAATAAAAACATGACAGGATAAAAGCAGAGATGAAAAAAATCTGTAACCATGTTTGGAAAAGTATTTATAAATACTACAAGAGATGCTAATGTCACTTCACAGTCAAATACCGGTGATCACATTATCTTTTTAGAAGTTCTATTTATTTGGTCACACTGCTCACTATGAAATAACTACACATGAAAATAACTACACATGAAATAACTAGCTTTACTTTCTATCTGTACTGGAGGCTCTGCACTTCAATGCTGCGTAGTGTTCATTATTTTTATTTTTATAGTTTCAAGGTCTTGGTAGTTTACTTGCGGGGTGGTATCATGTTAAGTCCGTCTCACAGTTATCTCTTGGTATTTGCAGTCAAAACACGAGATTACATGCCCAAATTTAAATATGAAAATGACTAAGCAATTAGTTATTTCACGGTAGTATACGCTTTGTTCTTTTGTACCTGTAAGAACAGCGTATCTTGGATGATTCAGGACTTAGAAACATCAATGCTGGCACAAACAAATAAAAACCCTAGGCAGCAGAAAGACAAAAACAAAAATATTTAGACAATTGGGTTTATTCAGCCTAAAAGAAGAGCACTAACATTAACTTAGAGGGGGATTCAGTGAAAGGCCATGATATGACAGCAGAAAAGATGTTTAGACTGGGGGCCAGCTTTGGGTCATCGTGCTGAAGACATCTGAGAATAGCAAATTAGCTTCAGAGCTTGTGTCACACTAATAACAAACAACATTGTTTCGGTCATTCTCTGAGGTTATGCAATGGGAAAACCTAATTATAGCTGACATGAACATCAATATGTTGCTTTTTTAATGCCTTTCTTCTGATAAGAACACCAGCTAAGGAACGCCACGGTACATTATCTCTGTAAGCAAACATTTTCCTTGCACGATATTCTCTCTTCTTTGAACCCACACTACCCAACGTGATCTGATTATATTGGCAGAAGCCTGTTAAAATTGTTGCAGGTTAAAACCTTGGCTACCCAAAGCATCAACCATCAGGCTCTGCTGGGCTGGAGTGACTGACTTAAGGGAAGAGATGAGGTCTTTGCTGCTGCTCCTATCGTGTACAGCACAGTGCCTCTGGTAACTAACACGACTTGAAGCTAAATACAGTATACACGGTTTACTGAGACTGTGTACTTTCATTTCAGCTCCTTTTCTAAGGCTTATTTTTTTAGTCAACAGCTGCATTTAAAAGTCAATTTGTTCTATCAGAAGTTAAAAGCACACAGCACGCATGGTCCCTCGAACTCCTGTAAAATAAACTGCTGTCCTTTTTCTTTCTCCTGAAGCTTGATGCAGAAGTAAAATCTACAGAGAGTCACCGTCTTGTTCTTAAACGCAAAAGCCTAGGGTCCTTCACTTAAAAATGGGGAAGGGTTTGTTTCTACAGTGCGTAAACTATTTTATTTAGTTGCACAAACTCTAGAGGACTATGGGGTATAGTAATGGATACCTGCTGTGATTTTGCAGAGAGAAGCCAGTAGCAGAGAGAAGTGTGTGTGTGTGTGTGTTTCACTGGAGCGTTTCCATAATTTCTCCTTTTTGGAAGGCGCAATAATTTCAATTTCTCATTTCTACCACAAAAACATTAGTAACAAGAACTGGGTTTGTACTGATGTTTTAAACAAATGAAAACCATTACAACGATAAGTTGAAGTATATAACGTATAAAAAAAGAGGCTGTTATAAAAAATACTTTGTAGGTCTTCTCTTGAGAGGTCCAATATCACACATAAAAATGCTAAATAGAACTGATGATATAAACTTATGATTTTCAAGCTGTATACTTACTGAAAGAATTATACTCTAGAAAATTACTCCAAAGCCTCACGGGCTTGAGTTTCTTGTTGAATAAAGGTGTCAGGTGAAATTTTCTTACTTCAGTCAGATGCTCGTTCTCCATTTGAAGAAACAAACAAAAAAAAGCCCCTGAAGTGTCTAACTTCTCCGTGAGCCTTTGTAAATCTCACTTCTGAGTTCAATACTTATGAATCCCTTCTGCAATAGGCACACAGGGGGTCTGCATGTCGCTCGGGCTCACATCATAGCCCAGCTTCTTCATATCCTTAGTCACTACGTTGAAGGAGATGGTCACAAAGCCTTGAGATCGCACCCTCGTTACTAGAAGAAAGAAGACAGGAATAACACGGGTTAAGAGAGGATTTCTGAGTCACTGTTGAACTCCTCACATACCTGGGTAGGACTGCCTTGTTTCCAACAGGAGAAATGGGTGGCCAGGCCCTGGTCTGCTGCCATGCAAGGGTTGCAGTCAGGAGCCCCTGGGGCCTTACCTTCTCTTCCTTCTCCCTGCGCTACCACTTTGGGGTCAGTAAATTCTGGACGTCTCCCTGTGAACCAACTTGGAGAAGAAAATAGAAAATAAATAATTGGATATACACGGTAGCGTTTAGATTTGACACAGTTTATTATATGCAAATTTTTTTCAAGGGCGGTAATAAGCCTCCCAGCTTTTGTTCAGAGTTTTGGAGACTTGTTCACTTTCTTTATTGCTGTTCTACTTTGATCAAAGATAAGATTTTCTCTCTCTGACGGGAAGAAAAAAATCATACACGTTACATTAAATCCAAGCTGTATCTGGGCTAGACAAACTCTATGGCAAAGCAGTTTCAAGACCAGTCTGATTCAGGGCCTCATTACCCAAAGTAACAGAGAGGCTTGGATACTTTAAATACATCAGAAATGCACACAATACAAAGGTATATAAACCAACGTGCAGATTCTATGAGGAGGGTATCATAAGAGAAGAGATGGACATCAGCTGAATCCTGTCAGTGGGGCATAGATTCCCACACCAGCTCCAACCCAAACCAGGCTCAGCTGGTATGTGCAATCCACAACCTGACAGTCAGCTCACAGGTCATTCAGACTGCACTCAAACAATACCATGGAAAGAAAAAACTCAACACCCTGAGTCACTATGCGTATACACCTACTTTGGAAGGGATGTGTGCTTGGAAACAAAACAAAGATTGCAGCAAAGGCGTTCTGGATAGAAGAAGAGGTAAAACAGAATTGTTTTTCCAGGTGCTGTCTTTGCTTTCTGGATTGTTCTTAATGTGGGTATCCTTTGAGAAAAGTCCTTAGCTATAGCACGACTTAAAGATGGACTGTAGCACGCCTCCTTGGGTCCAATGACAACTAAAATACCCAGTAAAATTAGTCTAAGTAGAGCTTCTGCAAGTCACATCACTGACATAATCAGCCTGTGCAATAAAGAGCAGCCCCTCAGTACAAGAATTCAGGTCTGCTGTTAAAATTTGTTCTTTTTCAAACATGAAGATGAAGAAAAGACAAAGTGTTACTGCAAGCAGAGAGTTAACACATTTAGAGAGAGCTCTCCAAAAAACCCAGACACCTGAGAATGGGTCTTTACCTTCAAAACCACGTGGTTGTGATAGAAAGTGCACACAGATACGCACCACTGAGTAGCTGGATAGACATTTGCAAGTAAGAGCAAGAACTTTTAAAATAAGACGTCTTTAATCATTACCTTGTAAACTTTTGCAGCCTAGATGTGGACTCTGGAACAAACATAGCAATGGTTCTCTTATGCCTAAAACAAACATGAGAGGTGCAGACCTTCAGAAATGAAGCAAACAGCACTGGCAAGTCTTATACTTGTACAGGCAGCGGAATTTCAGACACATCAGGCCACTGAACACCTCAAAGTAAAACAATACTTTTCCTTTCACAAAGAAAGTGTTTGCTTGCATAGGAAAAGCATAATTTCAAGCGGCAGGAATGAAAGCTTAGCGTGTACTGAGGGAGATGGGGAGAGAGTGATGAGCGCTAACACTGAACTTCATACTTAGGTGGTCTTCATGCCAGTTCTAACTTTAAGGAGTGACTTATGGGATTGCCAACAATAATAATAACCAGGGACTACTGCTAGAAAATCTGTGCCCTTTGTACCAAACGGACAAGACACGATAAGCAAATGTAGGGACAGTTTTGTCCCTGCATTAACATTGCAACTTGGAAATTAATCTCAGTTTTAGCCCTGAAAGATGGCAGGGCTGTCACCTCACCTTCCAGGCGTGAAGGGCACGTGAACGGCTCCATAACCTCTCACCACGTCGTTTCCAAAAAAATCAGGTCCGTAGACGCTCACGACAATCTGCGGCCCTGCCGAAGAAGCAAGGGTGAGCGAGGTGCCTCGTCTTCGAGCCTTCCCCCCCCACACACTCCCCGGGCACTCACAGCCGGACGGGTTGGTGCTCTTGAAGGTAATTTCGATGGGGAAGTTCCAGACGAGCGTGGTGGGCGCGACGGCGCTCTTGGAGGTGATCTGGGAGATGCCCTCCTCCAGGCCCTGAGGGGGGAGAAAGCGACATGAGCGGGGGCCTGCCACACACACACACATACACACACGCGCGGCTGGCCAGGCAGCGCTTCAGGGGCACGCAAGGGACCCTTACAGCAGTGGGAACCCAGTCCTGGCCGTAGACGAAGCAGAACTTGCAGTAGAGCTCGTCAAACCCGGGGAACTGCAGGGAGACGGGCGGCGTGAGCGGGCCGGGCCCACGGAGACCGAAGGCCGGGGCAAGGCCGCGCCGCCGGGGCTGGTGCCGAGGCCGGGCCGAGGTCGGAGCCGAGGCCGGGCCGCCCCCCGCCGCGGTCCCCGCTCACCTCCCCGCTCTCGATCTGCCCGTTGACGGCCACCAGGAAGACGGCGGGGCCGCCGCCGCCGCCCGCCGCCATGGCGCCCGCCTCGCTGCTAGGCCCCGTTGCCATGGGGACGGACGGAGCGGCGCAGGGGACAAAATGCCGCAGCGGGCGGCGCTTCGCGGGGCTGCCGGGGAGCGCCCGGGCTTACCAAAAAGCGGGCGAATCGCCCCAAAACGCCGGCAGTGCCGCTCCCCTCGTTCAGCACAGCGGGTTCTCGTCACCCCCCCGGCCTCTGGCCTGAGGGGCTGGGGCCGAGGCCCACGGGAACCTGCCTTCCACCGCCCATCTCCCCCTTAATCCTCAAGCCACGTTGCGTTTTGAATTTTATACATTTTTGTTTTATAACGTTTGCATAAATCGCTCCTGGTGAGCTCTTTTTAAGGCATTCCCAGCCCGCGTGAGGGAGCGGGGCCTGCTCCCTGCAGCAGACGCCGAGGAAATGGCCACTAGATGCTGCTGCCGGCCGGGCTGCGGCGGCTGCGCCCGCAGGGAGCCCCAGGCCTGGGGTGGCCGGGGGGGAACATTTGGGATCGACAGGGACGGGGGCACCCGGCAGTTCTGGTGTCCCCACGGGGCCACAGTCACAGCTACACGGGGCCTGTCACAGGCCGTGAGGCGTCGAGTTTTAAGGCTTTGTAATTAGCGTCGTGTAATGGCGTATTTGTTTCCCCGGCCTGGCGGGAGCGAGCTGTGTCCCGATAAGCGCTGATACCTGGATGTGACTGCACATCCCATGGGAAGGCGAGGAAACGGGATTGCGCTGGGTTGATTAGCTCGCTCTAATTAAAAGGGGAGTGAATTCTGTGCGTCTTTTCAGAGCTGATGCTGCTGACCCGGCCGTGCTGCCTCCGTACAAAGGCCGTGAGACGATGGTGCCGGGAAGCTTTGCCACCGCCACAGCCGCTCACCCCTCGCCACCATGCTCCATCGCAGACACTGCTGCCCTGCCTGCGAGCTGTCCTGGGGCATTCAGTCAGCACTGGGCTCCGGGGAACGATGTGAGGAACATGCAGAGCTCTGGCCACCACCTGCTTGGCCTTCCCTTGCTGCCACAGCAAGGAGCCGGAGGCAGCCTCAGTCCCTGGCCTCCTCCATCAGCTCCATTTTGCCTCCTTTTTGGCAGCCGCCTTGCGGAGGCCCGCGTTGCTGGCCTGGCTCTCTGCAGTGCCACACTGTGGACTGTTTGTTTCGGGTGTTTTTCCTGAGGGTAAAGGGCATCCCGAGATACTGCCCCTTGCCTTGTGAGGGGTGCTGTGCGTGTTTGGACTGGGCTGAGAATAAACTATCACTACTGTCTGTGTCTGAAAAATGCCTTTCATGTTCTGATATATTTTCTGCCAATATTTATTTCAATTAGATTTGTCGAGTTTTCTTTGAGTTTACTTTTTTTCTTTTTTAAACATTCAGCAAACAAAACTTGGCCAACAGGGGAATGGGAGACAGGCAGGAGGGATGGGAGGGAATGACTGAAATTTTATCCTTTCTCCCCTGCCCCTCGGAAATGCTTCAGAGTAAATCATATGTTTCAACTGAAAATTATCAGGGGAAAAATAAAACTGCTCTCAAACAACTGTCCTTTGCAGCTAGCAAGGCCATTTAATTAACACTTTTTTTTCTTTATTTCTATTTTTTTTTTTTCATGCCTAGCAAGTGATATACAGCTGCTGGAGGAGTTAATACCAGCACCGAGAGATTTTTCCCCATGACAGAGAAAAGGCAGCGGGGTTATTCTGCAGCTATGAGTCATCTGTACCTGCCCGTGGAAGGCCTCTGTCGCCTTCCAGTTGTAAGGAGACCTTTCTCCCCCCCGCCCCCTTACATGCCTATCTTGTTCTAATTAGCTGCATTTTTGCTCTTTATGATTAGAATGAAATCCCAAGCAACGAAGCAAAGAAAACTTAATTAACGGTCCATCAGAGATTTCAATTTCCAAGCATAATGAAAACTCACAGATCAGGGCTGTTCTGTGGGTGTTATTTAACGATGTCGGCATCTCTTTTGGCCAAGTAAAACATTCATTTTTTTCTCCCAGCCCTGTCCCGGTCCTGTTGTTTGGTGTTCCCTGCGTGAGGCACTTTCTGGGAACCCCCCTGGGGCATTTGGGGAGCCCAGGGAAGGAAGGTGCTCGCTGGCTTGCTGTTGTGCACATGGCAGGTCCCATCTCTGAAAGAGCATCTCCTGCTCTAGCAAGCACTGACCTCTGTGCACAAGACATAAAAACAACCAAGGGAGTTACAATTTTTTTCACTTCCAGAAAGAGCCAGGGGTTGGAAAAATCTGTGCCAACTCTCCCAGGCTCATGCAAAGGACATTTTTTTAGGCTCCAAGCTTCCAGGAAAGTGCTTTGGGAGTTGCTGCTGCTTGTGATCCAGCGCTCAGTGCGCGTAGGTGGCTGTTCTCACCTGTGGCAAAGAGCATCCTTGTGGGAGCGCGGTGGAAGAAAGAGGCTGGCTAAGAGAAAATGAGGTTGCGCGGGGCGAGATTACAGTGAGAAAAAGGAACGTCTAAGGCAAAAGGAGTCTGTGCAGTCCTTCGCCTCTGCCAGACACAAAGTTCCTCGCCGGGGAAGCCTGCTTTTTGTGAGAGGCACAGGAGAAGGGCTCCTTTGCAGAATTGCATAATTGCAATAGTGAGATGGAGCCCTTGGTGTGAGCGGCAGGGCCAGGTGCTGCTGCTCGCTGCTACCCAGGTGAGAGAGTGCTTTAAAATCTGTGCTGGAGGCTGGTGCCCAGAAAGCAGGTTCTTTGTCACCGTTACATTTTCAAGTATGATTAAACCAACCCTGAGGCTGATTCATTGCTTCCAAAAGGCGCTCAGGGAGGGTGGGTGAGAGAGGAACGACAATACAGTGGCACAGCAGAAAAGTTTATTTTTAATCCCAAATATTTACGATCAACACCTGCTAAATGGCCAGTGAAATACATTTTATGGTGTCATTAATCTGCAATAAACCAGTTTTATTTTTAGAGTGTTTGCACAAAGTTGCCAGTCTGACTCATCCCTGCCTGCATTTTATCTCTGCGAGGAGGCTACAGAGAGCTTCCCTGCCCTTTGTCTTAGCAGCCTTTTTCTTTTCTGTTCGTAGAGCTCTTCCCACCTGCTGTTCAAATCAAAGAACGTGGAAGTACATGGAAAAGCCTGAGCCCAGACAGCGATATTCTTGCTGTAATTCTTGCTGAATTTATTTACCCAGAGATTTAGTTTGGTGGGAAAGTAATTGGGCAGCGACTGGGGGGGATGAACTGTTCTGTTACACACTGACTTGCTGCGAGCCAGCCAGAAAACAAGCGTGAGGGGCTGCAGCTGCCCCAGGAGGGTCCCCAGCACCCCAGGCACCGCGGTGTGGTGGCTTTGCAGGGACAGGGGATGCACTGCGACTCTTAACCCACGCCATGTGTGAATGCAAGGAGACTTGCACCATCCTCAGCCCAAGCACAATTTACCCAAATCCCCCTGGAGTAAAAGAGCACAGCAAAAAGACAAAGCAGAGTCAATATCCAGTGTTCTGCCCCTCCTCGTTACACTGGGTGATTTATCAGGTTGGGATCCAGCCCTGAGGCCGGCTGCAGAGCATCACTGCGTGCACGAGGTGCTATTGCCAGTGGGCTGTGAGATGTCTGGTCTTCTACGAAGAATTAATTTGTTTTGGAACTTGTTACCATTTGTTAGATTATTATTTTTTTTTTTTGGTTAATGAGGAAAATTAATTAGTGCCTTGATCTGAGCCAGTCGGAATAAATTAACATGCAGGCAGGAAGGGGGAGAGGGCGAGGGGGGCTGGAGGAGCAGCCTCCCAGCAGGGCCATCGGGTTTGGTAAGGGCATGAGGAACTGGAGGCTCTGTGGAGAGGAGGGGGGGGAAGGCGAGCTCCTGCCTTTCCCAGACATGAAGCCCCCCTGCTCGTCAGCCACCAAGGCTGTATTTTGGGGGACAGCTGGCTCAGGTGGGAGAGCCTCTGCTTGTGTGTCTGCAGCAAACCCGGGCAACATCGCCCCAGGCCTTTGGCAGCTTGTGCCTCCGAGCTGAAGCAAGAAACATAAGTTGCTCTTTTTTTATTTTTTCTTTTTTAATCAAACAGTTTAAAAATTAATCTGGTTTCTTTCCTGTGGTGTCAGATAATGAGGGTTGCTGGCGCTTTTCCCTGCAAACAGATGTTTTCCCTGAATAATCCAATGGCCACAGCTGGAAAACCCAACCCCTGGCTGGCAAGTGCATGAGGGCAAGTCAAGGGGTCCTGGCCCGAGGTGCTGCTCCGGCTCAGCCCAGCGGGGTCACAGTCCCAAACTGGGGCTGAAACCTCCCTGGCGACATCTCTGTGAGCAGAGATATTGACCAGGGGTGTGCTTATGCCACTGCATGTCCTGCAGTCACCACAGAGAGCCCACACTGGGGCTGCACACAAAAAAAGGGTTGAAAAAATCATCACGGGAGAAGCAGGGCTGCCTCTCTTAACACCATTTTGTGCAAGAGGACTGAGCACCCACCCAGTGCGAGCTTGAGTTATCGCAGGGCCTGAGCGGGATTGCAGCAGATAGCCACACTGAGCTGCTTGGAAAAAAAAACATTTGGAGATTTCAGCCCCTCACCCCCACTGCTGATGGCTGAGGTGCTGGTGGGAGGCAGTAAAATTTCTAATTAAGGCCCCATAAGGAAGAGGCGATGGCCCCAGACATTAAAACAGCCATGTATTTAATGCTTAATTGGGAATGTTTAATGGATAAAGTCAATTTAATTATTCAACCCAAGAAAGCTTGTACAAATATCAGTCCTTATTAGTATTCATGCCACCTGTATGATCTCACAACATTGGCAGATTAAAGGTTGTATCTAATTGCGCTGAGGATGGATTCAGATTAGAGGCTTTTTTTTTTTTTTTAACCTTTTTTTCCCCCCCCCCAGCCTAACAAGGACAATTTCAGATTGATGCCATCTGTGATTCGACCTCGAAGCGGAGACCAGCTGAAGATGCTTTGAGGTGGTTTCCTCTGCCCCCTCCTCAGCACGCTGCTGGCAGTCCTCGTTTATCCCCGCTCTCCAGGGCTGCCCGCAGCAAGGCCAGGCTGGTGTTCCTGCAGGCCGTGGCTCTGCTGCAGTGGGGAGAGCTGGGGCAGAGCCGGGCTGAGAAATGAATGTGAATGAATTGTCATTAAAAACGCAGAACAGAAATAGATCTGGTTAAATAATGGCCTGCATTTATCTGGTTATCTGCATTCTCCACTTCCAACCTCAAGCGATGCCACCTTTGAGGGCAGCCTGGTGGAAACCGCTTAGCATGATAAGGATTCAGTCAGCAGGAAAATGAACACAGCTTTACAAAGTTAGGCTGTTTCTCCACGCTGTTGTAAATGGCCGGGTTGGGGGCCTAAGACCCAGCTCTGCTCTGCGTAACGTGTTGGCTTTAACAAACTGCTGCTTGGTAAAGGAGCCGGTTCATAACATAAACGCGACCCCCGGCACTCGCTGTGTATTTTGGGTGTTCTCCATCGCTTTGTCCTTTCTCCAGCTGCAGCTGTGCGGGTCTCCTGCCGCAGAGGAGCACGAGACACCCGTCGTGTCCCATCCTGATCCTGCTCCTGGCCGGGTGGCAGGCAGAGGCATTGCCACCTGCACAGCTCCTTTTTATTCCCTTCACATCTTTGCTAACATAAAATCAAGTAACCCCCTGGGCTGCTTTTCGGCCCCCCTGGAGGCTCGCTTCATGTGCTCCACGCTGTGGTTCCTGCTTCAGAATTAAGGCTTTGGGACCTGGAGCCTGATACCCCAAATATTCAGCCATCTCCTATGGATGCCTGACCCTGGCCCACAGCTCAGAGCCCCTGACGCTGCCTTCCCAGCAAAGCTCAGTAACAACTGCAGCAATAATTACCTTTATGGTGTTTTTCTGGAATTCCCCACTATCCTACGGAGGCAGAATAATTACAATAATTCTAAATGACTTAATTGTGGTGGTGCAGGTGCTCAGAGGCAGCTGGCGCAAAGCTGCTTGATGCACAGGGGCTCTGGGGCAAGGACTCACCGGGCAGCACCAAGGGGGCCGAGCAGGCAGCGCCCCCACGTCCCCGAGCCCCCCGGGGCAGGGCAGGGTCTGGAGCCGGGGCTGCGGCAGCGGCGTCCCCGTGCCGCGGCACAAAGTCAGGCCACGCTTCCAGTTTATACAGTTTAATACATGTGAAACAAGATACATTTCCTTTTGAGTAATGAATGCATAAATAACAGAAGATATATGTGAATGCATAAATATGAGGCGGCATGGAACGAACCAAACAAAAACGGTTGTTTTTAATTTTTTTTTTTTTTTTTCCTGCATGTCTTTTTGCTGCTGTTGCCCGGTGCTCGGGTTGACGTCGGCTTTCCGTGGTGAAGCTGTCCCGCAGGGAGGGCCTGGATGAAGAGCGGGGAAGGGGCAGGGAACGGAGGCTAAAAACAAAAAAAAAAATCAACCCCAAAACTAAAAAAAAAATAAAAAATAAAGTGGTGTTGACAGGTGCCTCGAATTCCTCGAGAGGCTTCTGGGACTGCGACGGCAGCAGAGGGGCCTTCGGAGGGCAGCGCGTCCACGTGGGTGCGGGTGTGCACAGGAAGACGAACAGAAAGAGTGCAAATGGGACGGTTACGGCTATCACCGAGTTCTCAAAGGCATTCTGCCACGAGAACAAATCATTAGCTTAAATGCTCACAAAGAACATCACCTAAGACAGCTCTTTATATCTTTACAGACTGTATCAATAATTTACTTTGAACTGCAGTAAACAAAATACATTTCTTAAATAACTTACTATTTATTTGTTTTGTTTTTTTCTCTATCTCTCTGTAAATTTAACTTTTTCCTTTTTTTAGTCTTTTTTTTTTTTTGTAATGCAAGAAACCTTGTTTGTGCACGTTAGTTCAGATTATTGCGACATTTAACCTGAATATCCGTTAAAAAAGGAAAAAAAAGCAAAAGGACAATTGTACAGACAAGAAGAATGAATAACTTATTATTGCACTGGCTACAATTCAGTAGTGATTTGGTTTTTTTCTGTAGTTAGGACAATCTCTAAAGTACAAAAGAAAAATGAGAGAGACGGCTAAAGCATCAGCTGTGAAAAGAAGCTGCTAGGATGATGGTGGAGGAAGAGAGGGAGGGAGAGGGGAAAAAAAGGAGAGCAAAGAAAGAGGAGAAACATTTGGAAAAGGCATGGCCGTAATAATTAGATCCACATAAAACCCAAGGAAACACCACCCAGTTGCGGAGTCACTTGTAATGCAAAAAACAGTATCGTTTCTCTATAAAAATATGTGCATTATGAAGAGAGAGTTTTTGTGGGTATATTTTTTTTGTCTTTTTTCCTTGTTTTGTATCTCACAAATACATTATTTCTATTTATATAACTGCTGATATACAGACAATGTACAGCTCCCATCTCCTGGGCACTCCCACGTAATGTGACATCTCCAAAAGGTGCCTTTTTAAAAGTTGAGCGTCTTTAAAAAAAAAAAAAACAAACAACAGAACAACAAAACCCAAAGAGAATCCCCCAAATCCCAACCGCCACCACCTCGCACCCAAATCAATGTGATCGAGGCCACGGAGGGCGGCGGGAGGACCAAAGCCACCCCCCCCCCCGGCCAGCTCCACCTTCCCTTTAGAAAAGAAACCCCCAAACCGCTCGCAAAGCTGCTCCCCCCGCCCCGAAACACCCGTCACCGTTTCGTCCAGCCGTTTGTTTGGTTTCTTTTTAATTTTTTTTTTTTAAACGTTTTTTTTTTTGTTTTTTGCAAACCTCCACAGCGCTTAAGAACAAGTGACTGCGAGAAAGGAAAAAAAAAAACAAAAAACGAGAGAGTGGCCGCGCACCCGCCGCCGCTCAGTCCCTTCGGTTTCAAAACCCACATTGGTGTCAAGCCCTTGAGACCCCCCCGCTCCCCCCTCCCAGAAAGCTATACTGGCTCATCGATGTCTTCTTCTGTTGCGACAGTCACGGGCACCAAGTCCTGCTTCCGGAGGGGGCTCTTGGCGGTGCCGAGGAGCTCTTTGCTTTTCTCAGCGCTGCTCCACTGAGTTTTTAAGTGATCCGCCTTTTTCAGTTCGGGGGCCGCGAGGTCCGGCCGGGAATCCGGCGTGGACCGCCCGCTGTCCAGGAGATCCGAGAGGCTGCTCAAGGAGCTGCCGTCCGACTGCTCGAAGGAGAAGTTGGGGATGGCCAGGTGCTCCCCGCGGCACGGGGGCTGGCCCCGGCGCTCCGCTTTGGAGGCCGGCTCCCCCCCGGGCTGGCTCTCCGCGAGCTCCAGGGACTCTCTGTAAGCCGGGAACTCGCAGGACGGGGTCCTTCGGCGCAGCATGCTGTTCTCGGAGGGTTTGGTGCGCGAGGCCGCCCCGCCGTCGTCCTCCATGGGAGGATCTATAGAAATGCAGGGCGGGCTCATCTTCTTCTTCCTCCGGGCTCCGTGGATGTACTCGGACTCCGGCTGGATGTGGGCAGGGGACCGCTGCTTCTCCTCGGCAGGGTCCTCGAAGCTACAGTCTCCATCGCTGATGGAGGGGCAGATCTCGATGGAGTGCCGCCTTTGGTCGTCCGCCCAGCTGGGCTTGTTGAGGAAGCCCTTTGTATCGATGCTGTAAAACTTCTTCAAGTCCTTCTCCTTGCCGCCGCCCCCGGAGAGGCTGCTTGTGCTGCAATTCTTGAGGGGCACCGGTGACGGGGCCGGGGAGATGAACGGCGAAGTCGAGCGGCTCCCAGCCTCCGAGTGCTCCCCCCAGTCTTTGGCTGAGCTGTTGATGTGGCGAACCTCCTCGTCGGCCAGGTCGGAGGGCTCCACGAGGCAGCCCTCGGGGCTGGGGGGGCCGCTGCCGGGGCTGGCCGGCCGGCTGGGGACCCCGCGCTGGCCGCAGCCGTGCTTCCGCGCCAGCGTGCCGGGGTGCCGATGTGGGGAGGATGGAGGGGAACGTGGAGGGGTGGCTGGCAGGGAGGAGGCCGTGGGATGGAGAGGGCTGGGGGTGAAGGTGCTCTGGGGCTGCTTCGCCGACCGTAGCGTCTCTCCTGGCTCCGCTTGCAGGCTGTCCTTGGGATCCGGCGTCTGCCCGTCCACGGAGTCCGTCCGAACGGCCTCCTGGAAGGGGAGGAGAGAGAGACGGGGGCGAGAGCCTGGGGATCTGCCAGGCTGGTGGCACTTTTAGGGGTGAAACCTGGCCCGTGGCAGAACGGTTGGTGGGTGTAATGCTTCCCTCACTGCCCCGTCCCCACCCCGCAGTGCCAGCCCCCACGGGACTGCCTCCGTACAAGTTTTGCAACCAGACCTGGGGCCCCAGCCTGAAGGCCTTTTATCTGCTGGGTCTCTGCACGGGCATGGTCCTGCTCTGAATGAGCACCAAATACTGAGTCAGTCCAACCTGTGCGATGGGGCACGGTGTAGGGCTGAGCCCCGGGCTTCTCACAGCACCGGCACAACTGAATTGGCCATCGCCCCCCCATATGATGCAGCAATTCCTTAGTAAATTACTAAGTCCACAAAGGTGAAAGCAGGTAAGGAGGGCCTTCCCCTGTCTGCCACTTGCTGAGACTGGAGTACAGTAAACCTTTGTGGCAACAGAACCAGAAACATTTTGTTCTAAAAAGGGAATTCTGCTCTCAACCCCCCCCCCCCAAAAAAAAAATCCAAGAGGGGCCTGGAAAAGAAGAGAAGGACTGAGGTGACTACAAGGGAGTTTGCCTCTGCAGGCTCTTGGCCTCTTACCTGTCTGCACAGCAGCTTGTTGAGAGTAGGAGATCGAGGAACGACGTGGGGGGGAAGGATCTTCCAGCGGTGCCGGCCGTCGTGGTTGGGAGAGCGCGCGGCCAGCTGGAGGGACTCCGCTGGGACTCTCAGAGAGGAGGAGCACGCTCCCACGGGCTGGGAGCGGATGGAGGTGATGGACCCTAGGAAACAGCGAGGGAACAGTCACCACCACGGCCATGGTGGGGGCTGTGAAATTTGGAGGCTGGGTTGGTGCCCACAGGCTCCATTGTGAATGCTGGAGAGGAAAGGAAAAGCCTGTCGAGTCCAGCTGAAATCCCAAACCTCACCACAAGCCTCGGGCAGTGCCAGGATTAGAAACCAGGTGCCCCTTGTCCTGTCTCCTGCTCTAAATACCTGGCCATAGCTCCTCAGGAGACAAAAGAAGTCTCCTCCGCAATCCACCCGCAGTGCATGCGGCTCTGCCCTCCCTGGGATATCACCCATTACAAACTTGTTGCTCATGGTGTCTGTTTTCTGTTCCAGGCAATGGAAACCTCTCTCAGCGGCTGTGATGCTCAGGGTGGATGGCAGCCACCAGGACCACACAGCAGCAAGTGAAGGGCAGGACCGGGGTTGCATCGGAAGCCCGGCCATTGCTGCTTTTCCAGCAGCGCTGCCTCAGGGGGATTTATAAAAGGACTTGGAGAAGGTGGATGAGGGGAAGTCTGGTGGCTGGGCCATTTTTTCCTGAGCCCATCTGCAACGCTGTCGGGGCCGGGCTCGCAGCCTTGTGCTGCTTTGCCAGGGGGAGGCAAGAGGAACGCTGTGCCACTGCCTCGAAGCCTCCGGCGCTCGCCTCGCCTTGTGCAGCCAGCAGGCACCCTGTGCCGACTTCACCAGGAGGAGACACTGCTGGCACGCACAGGGCAGTTCTTCCATTTTCTACAACGCAAATCCTACCACCAATATCCATCCACGAGGCAGCCCCTGGCTGAACGCAGTCTGAGCCACGGCACGGAGGCTGCTTCAAGTGCTTTGAGAGTCCCTGAGCTCATGTATCAGGCAGGGAGCGCGCTCTTCCTGAAGGCTCCCAGTCCCCTGGCTGAGTCTAAAGGCAATCCTTCCTCCCCAGCCCCTTTGTGGTGCTGCTTTACTGCATTTCTGCGTTGTTTGAAAGATCTTTTGCTGTTTTTATTTTTTTTTTTTGGCTGCAGGATTTATTGTGCTCATTAGCTTGAAACCCAACGTCTGTTTCTACATTGCTGCTCCATGTTAAAAACACAGCTATCCATCACTTCAAGAGATCTCGCCCAGAGGTCAGGGAACTTGAACCTATGACAAAAGCCATCCAGACAGTTTGCAGTTGCATTTCAGAAAGAGATTTGTTGTTGGGGAGAAAGAAAACTTAGCGTTTAATCATTTTTCTTTTGGAGCTTTTCCCCAGAATGCCACAGAAGCAGCAGAGCAGTGAGGTTCCCACCCCACAACCTGCCCCACTTCTCCCTCATTTGTTTTTGGGCTCTCCTACAGGCAGAGTTTCAGGCTGAGTCTGTACTATTCATTGTGCTAATCCAGGCTTTACGAAATGTTTTTTATGATGCAGAAAAATGTTGTCATAAAATCTTTTACAAACACAGTCATAAAATCAAAACCTTACGCTTTCCTCCCCATCCGTAGTTGGAATTTCCTTCTGTTGGAAACTTTCCATCTAGCTGTCCTATAGGAAACCAAAAAACTCTCTAAACTGCATGGTCAGGAACCCTGGAGAGAGCCAGATCTCTCTGGATTTGTATATTTTTCTCTTGTTTTTCTAACAAATCAGGAAACTGCGTCTAAGACCAAAATAATACAAGACCTGGTCATCTCACATTTTCAGTGTGTAGGCTCCAAAATGCTGGGAGAAGAGCAGACATCCTTAACTGACATTGAAATGTCGATGACAGCACAAATGCTAATGCAAATCTGTGTGTGTAACTTACAGGACTTTCACTTAAATCAGAGTATGGTCAGCTCAGGAGCAGCACAGCTCTGGGTGATGCTCCTTGGATGCATCCACCAGCTCAGAGGGAAGGTAAGCACCTGTCATATCCATTACTTGAGTGTTCTTGGAGAGAAATTTGGGAAAGATGAAAAATCTTTGGCCAGTTCTACCCACCCCTGCCAACATCACAGCAGTTTTATACTAACATAAATCCTGATTTACACCCACTACAGAGATGAAAATCATCCCCAGTAGTCCAGCCATGAAACTCAACCTCTGTTTTCTTTGCTTAGCAAAGATTTGCAGGTGAAATAATAATAAATACTGAGCAGAGAACATTAACTGGTATCCAGATGGCTTAAGCAAATAGAGAGTTACTTCGCCCAAGGAAATCAGAGCAGATCTTGCCAGCCCCACCAGGGTCTGCAAACCCACCACTCCTCTGTCCAAGCAGTTCTTGCATTTCAAACAGCGTTGCATCAAAGGAAACCATACTGGTAAGTTCTTGGGAGCCACTCAAGAAGCACATGTGCTTTTAGGGAGGCAGATAATTTTCTTTCTTATTGATTTCCCCTTCAAACCAATTTGCGCAACAAAGGAGAAAAAAAGGCATTTTAGGGGAAATGTATTTGGATGCAGTTGGGTAAATGTATACTCCAAGGCTCTGTGTAGCTCGAGATTCCCTGGCTGCGGGGTCTCTCCACAAGATTCATTATAAGGCCAGGCTACAGAGGCACTGGAGAGTGCTTTCTAATCTTTATGCTCCCAAAGAAACTCCTCCATCTGTGAACTCAATGTACTGTGCTAAAACGATAGTGCTCTGAGACTGAAGACTGCCTGAAACAAGAGCTGTACAGGAGCTCTGTCAGGAAGCAACGCCGACGCCAGCTTTTATTCATGTTGACTTTATTGATTTGTATTCCTGATGTCAGGGCCGATCATTTCAGAAGAAATGTGCGGCTAATACCCTTTTCCTTGGCTACCCGCCTGTGCTCTGGGCCTCTCACATTGCTTGGGAGCCCCACTTCTCCCCAGTCAAACACCCAAACCTCCCACTTGCCCCTGACAAAACGCAGTGACGTGACGAAAACACAACACCGCAGCCCGTGGGATGGTATCAAACCAAACAAAGCGAGCCCTGGCTCAACCCACACGTGGCGCTGGCTGCGTATTCCCCATCTAACCACACGTGTGCGGGCAGGAGTTACTGTGCACGGTTTTGGCTGGCCGTGCGAGGAAGAAGGGAAATCTCCGTGAATGGTACCTCGCTGGGATTTGCAGGGATACGTCTCCATCTCCACCTCGTGGAGGGGGAAGGGGGCTTTGGCTGGCATGACGGGCCGGAACATGTAGCTGTCGTTGGGCAAGGAGTGCATGCGGGATACGGAGATCTTGCGGACCGTCAGGAGGTTTTGAGAGTCCTGTGGCCGCAGACTGGCCGCGCCAACCTGCAAAGCAAGGAGACAGGGAAAGGGGTCATTCAGCATCTTGGTGAATTTACAGTGGTCTCCTTCACGTCTGCTTTTCGTTTTAAAACCCGGGCAGATGTTCCTTTTGGCATCTTACAGGGAGTCAGCAGCCCTGGTGACTGCAACAGAACACCAAAGCCGCAGAAAGAGCTCAAATTGCGGCTTGAGTAAAACAAGGCATCAATGAGCCACTGCTAGGCTGATTCTTGGACACTGCAGCAAAGAAGTAAGGTCCAGGAAAATGGGGCCCACCCTCCGAACACAGGAGAAAGCCAGCATTTCTCACACTGTTCTGCTCTGATTTTCCCAGGGATGTTTTCAGCCCAGCCCGGGTGGTGATGGGACAGACGGACAAAATCAGCCAGTGCGTGGCCACGCAGACCTAGGGTACCAAGAGCTTCTGGAAATTCATTTCTTGTCCCCCCAGACACACACACACACACACACAGAGGCAGACATTTAAACACACCCACGTTAAGACCACTGCAGACCCTGGGTCTCTCCCCTGCAGCATGGAGCCCTTTAGGCACTGCTGACCCTGACGGGTGGCAGCCCCACGGCAGGGGGCAGAGGGAAGGAGGGGACATCGTGGTGTGGCACCGCCTGGGTGTGGAGCCCGTTCTGGGGAAGAAAAGGGATTTCTCTGTGCTTGGCCTCTGTGTCAAACGGGGTCTGGTTGGAAGTGCCCAGACAGAGCATCTCCCATCATGACCCTTAAACCTGAGCCCTCACTGCTTCTCGGAGGCTCTCTTCACTTCGTCCACCTTACAGCGAATTCATCCCAGGGTCTCAGGAAGCTTTATGTCCCCAACAATGTCCCTGTGGTGCTGATGGAGCAGCGGTGAGAGGTGGTGCTGTGACCAGGCCAAGCGTACTGGGCAGTGGGACCCTTGCACCTGCAACCTGGCTCCCGGCCCCAAGGTTTTGGTCCTCAACACCTTCCCCTTACAATTTACCACATTATCTGAAGCACAACTTATCACTCTGCTTTGCCTTTAACGTCAGCCTCACAGTGACTGATTGAAAACATTTTCCCAGCTGCATGTCTTAAATGAAATGTATTTTGCTTTGCTCCACGGGGCTGTTTTCCCTCTGTGCTAGCAAAAGCCGGGCCCGAGATCCCTTGCTGGATAATTTGGAAGTCACCAAGGATCTGTTTGAATCTGTTTTTTCCATGCGTTCCTTGCTCATGAATTTCTTTCCTCAGATCCAAAAGAGATACATCCCGAGACGAATTACTCAATGCTTTTACCCTCTTGAACTTGGCTGAGAAGCCGAGGGGATCAGCGGCGGTTATTTACAGGTAGCTGGCATCCAGAGCATCCCTCCGGGTCTACCCAGGCCTCTCGCCTGCTATATTAATGCAGCGGCAAGGCGGCTGTGCCAGTTGGCCTTTGGCCATTGCAGCTAATGAGCTACCAGCATCCCAGCACCTGAGCGGAAGGCGGGCAGGCAGTCGTTGAAATCCCCCGCCACGCGGGGAACAAAAGGCCTCGCCCCGCTGTCTCAGGGGACTAACAGAAGGATCACGGCGTTTTTCTATTAAATCTTTTCTATTAAATCCCTCGTCGCTGAGGGATCTCGTATCAGTCTGCTCCGACTGGGTCAAATGAACAGAAATCCCTTCTTGACACAAACAATGGTGATTTTGAAGGCTTCAGCTATTGAGACCCAATTGACTGAGGGACTTGGGTAAATTCCAGATGGCTCAAAGCCACCGTAAGAAGTACTTGAAATATTAAATGTGTGCACGAAGTTTGCTGGCTCACACCTGGCGAGCTGCTCCTGACAGCTAGGAAGGCTTGGAGACACAACACCATACTGCTCCTGCTCTGTGCTGGGAAATGCACTCGGGAACCAGATCCCAGGCCCTGGAAATCAGTGATATCCTTCTACACCCATGAAAGCCCGACCTGACCCAGCACTGCCAAGGCTGTGCGTGGTGACTGCTGCCTGCACCAAAGCTCTCCGACAGCAGCAAAATGACCCCAGAGGGATTTGGGGATGCAGCTCCGAGGCTCGGTTAAGCATCTTTAATGAGCGAGCCCAGCTCCCTCCTCTCGTGTCTGGGAACTGGTAACCTGGTGGAGCTCTGATTTTGTTCTGGTGCAAAGGGAGCTCGAGAAGAAACAATCCTGCAAATACCTTCGCAGTGCATGACCCTTCCTGGGTGATTAAACCAAGACTAAAGCAGATTCATTTTGGGCAGCTGCTACAAGTTGTCTGATGGCAGAGGATGTGCTCCCCAGTGCAGCACGCACAGCTTCATGGCACTGCACCTCCTCTCCGGGGCTCATTTGTGCCAAAGGGCCGCAGCCCATCCAGCAGCACATTGATTTAGGAAGGCACGTTCCAGGCTCAGGCCTGAGAGCTCCTGTCAGCTGAGAGCTGGGGCAGGGTCACTCCTGTGGGCACGTGCATTTGGTTCTGTGTGGTCTCAGTAGGAGCAAGTTGGAGAGGTACAGCACCTGCAGCTGGAAGAAGGGGTCTCTAGGAGGCAGGATGAGTGAAGGAAGAGACGGGAAGATGTTCACCAGCTTGCTCCATCATGCTTCTAAGTGGGGACTGAATTTCAGGGCAGATGACGTGCAGTGCATAGAGCATCTCCTGAATCCACAGCTCTGGTGCTTGCTGAATGCCCAACAGGTAAACGTGCTGATCTATGCATGCCTTTCCATTTTCTCAATACTATATCACAAACAAGGCCTTACAGTAGCAGTAAGAAAACCAAACTGGGCCATGTTCTCTCCATAAACCAAGAAAAGAATCTGCCTGTCTCCAGCTCTCGATATGATTTGAAGACAGACGGCTTACACATCACATTGTACATTAAATACGAGATTCCTTTTTGGCTAAAAAGAATATTTCTTTTGTGTTCCAGACAAGACTGCTGACAAAGTTGGCTGGGACATGTTCCCTGCCCAGCTCCTGCACAGGCAGAGGCAGTACAGAGGACAGAGGATGGAAGCGACTGCTGTGGCTGTGAAGCGACAGGCTTAGGACGACTCGGACACCACCGCCAGCTGCACAGCACTAAAGCACAATGCCACAACGCAGAAGCAACGGCGCGGCGTCATTCACCTCAGCCTCGTGGCCTGGGGGGTGGTGGGAAGGAGTCAGGACATGGTGGGAAACAGAGCAGGAGGACGGGATTTCCATCACGGGAGTCTCTGCCCCCTCCAGCGTGTCTGGGATGGCTAAAGAGACATTCTCACAGCTCAGCGCCTCCTTCAAATCAGGGAGATAAAAAGCATCAGTAGCAGAGCAAGGCTGTCTTAGTGCTTGAAAAATGTTTGCCCTGTGGTGTTTCCTATTTGCCCCATTTGTCCAGAGTAGGAAGGAAAAGAAAAGGAAATGTGGGCTGTGAAAACTGGCACAAACCAGGGCAATACAGAGCATCTTGTAACACCTTCCTGGGCGCCTGTGCCACTGTCAGAGGCAGGATTGGTTGCACAGAGCCCTGTGTATTTAAGCCCCTCAGTGCTGCCAGGTTTCTAGGGCTAAGAAGAGGCTCTGCACACGAAGTGAACAGCCCCTCGAGGAACCCGCGGCTCCTGATCTGCTCAGGAGGTACTCGTGGATCAGGAAAACTCGAGTAGAGTGAGCTAGGTTTGCAATCAGAGCCCGTGTAAAAGGATGTGCCCTCTCGTCCCCAGCTGAGAAAAGCAACCTGGGCGTTTATGGTGCATTTTCCTGCAGAAATCTCCATTAGAAGCTCTATTTAAACAGTGAATTCCCCATCGCTATGTAACAAAATTCCTTTTTACTTGATTTAATAGAGTCTGATGGATTTCACAAAAATCTAATTTAATGTAATTTAATCTGAAACCCTCTCATTGATTTTGCAGTAGATTTATTTGCAATCAGAGTGACAAAGGAACTCCATATTCACTCTTAATCATATGCTGCTGACATGGGATGAGACAATTATCTCATGCCCCTCCTTTATTTCCCCCTACTTCTGATTGCCCTCGTTTTCTAGAGGACTGGTAAAAATCAGAGAGCAGGCAGCATCTGGAAAATCCGCCCCAGAAGCACCACTTTCTTGACAGGGGGCCCTGACAATTCCCAGAGTCCAAGCTGGCCATGCCCTGAGCAGAGCGTAAGCCAGCGGAAAGCGGCATGTTTACAGACAAGCCCTTCTGAGCTGCATGCTACGATTTGCTTGAGGCTTCTCTGGAAGTCCCCAAATGGGGCTAAAAAGCACCTGAGCAGGATTTCTGTGTCTGTGTGAAGGGAATTTGTGCCATTCCTTTCATATGTGTCAGGGTTGTCAGGGCCAGAGAGCCCAGGGCTTTATGAGATTGCTCCCTGGTGCTGCTGCTGCTGCTGCTAAAATGGCAGGGACCAATGTGCTGCCTGGGGAACAGGACAGGAACATGTGGCTCTGCGCTTCTCAACTTAAAATTCATGATCTTTGACCTTCAATTCTTCCCCACAACAACGATCAGGACAGTGTTAGCCCTGGAGAATGTTTCTAGTGGTCTTCCTCCTCGGGGAGCCCTCCTGAGATGACTCAAGATGTGGAGGTGGTGGTGACATCTCTGCCGGAGGGAGGTGCAGGAAAGCTGCCTTCCTCCCACTCTGCCTCGTCTCCCGCCTGCTTGGCTCCGTGTCGCTCGGGATCAGACTGCCTGATGACCAGACAGCAGCGACTGGCAGGAACTGTCCCCTCCCTACCCCGAGCACAGAAGAGCAGACACCTCACGTGAGCCATTACCAGGGCTTGGTGCTTCGCCTGCACTGCTGACTCCGACTTCATGGCCTCCTGACTTCTGTAGGGCGCCCTGCTGTCCGGGGCCACCGCTCCTCCCCTGCTCCCACTGGTGGCCGAGGTGGTCGCTCCTCTGGACATCTCCAGCTCGATCTCAGCATCCATCTCAGCATCCTCCTTGGCCTCCTTGTTGCTTTCCTCCAGGTGCTTCATCAGCACTGCCACCACCACGTTGACCAGGACGAACTGTGCGATGAGGACAAAGGTGACGAAGTAGACAGGAGAGATAACGGGCAGGTAACTGAGGCAGTGCTTGTCTTCCCGAGTGCACTCCCGGAGGGTATCCTGCAAGAGCGAGGGAGACGTGAGGGATTAATGAAGTCTGGGGCTCCAAATAGAGAAACAACCAAAGATAACCTGCTGAGGGCTTAAAGAATATAATAACGTAACCCAGAGACAATGGCTTGTGGGTACGATCTAAATGAATGGGAAGAAATATGGACACCACGAATTACAGCATCTACAAAGAGGAAGATCATGTTATGTCCCAAAGGCACAGGGCAGAGTCCATGGTTACTTCTCCAGCCACAAGAACAGGCACAATTTTCCTGAAGTATAATAAATCTGTTAAAAAAAATGAATTTTCAGGTTGAGCAAGACTTAGGCCAAATTGTCCTTTGAAAATACTTGACTTTTAAATGGAAAAGTTTAATTTTTACGTTTTAAAAGAAAGCTTTTTTTTTTTTTCACACAAGGGGTGCCTAAATTTGTTTGCTATTTGTAGCTACATATCTACAGAGAGAAGAAAGAACCCGGACAGAGACTGCACACACCTTCATGATGCCATTCCAGTTGTCCCCCGTTGACACCCTGAAGAGGGTGAGGAAGGCCATGCCGAAGTTGGTGAAAGTTGCGTGCCGGCTCAGACCTTCGCACGGATTTTCTTCACTGCAGTCTGCAGGAGAAAGAAGCGGAAGCACGTCAGCGAAGCCAAGTTTGCTAGCGCTCCTTCAGAGCTGCACCCATGGTCTGCAGCTGCAGCAGGGAGGATGGCTACGTGGTGATCCCACGGTGGGCTCACGTGCAGCCACGCTCATCTTGGTGCAGGCAGATGAGAAAATGGATGGTAACACGGCATGGCTTAGAGGGTTAAGGTTGACATTAGGCAAGGTGTTTTCACATGGAGGGAGGAACAGCCCTGGGACAGGTCACCAGAGAGGCAGGGGAGCTCCATCCTTGGTGTTCAGGGTCTAGCTAGACAGATGAGGCTAGATGGGGCCTCAAGGGGAGGCTGGCTGGGGGTCTCCAGAGGCCCACCAACATTTTCCTGACTCTCTTGACTTAGCCTCAACAGGCAGCACCAACACAAAGTGATCTAACAGGAGGTGGAAACAAGAAGGCTTTTCCTGGGGTGTCTCAACAAACCCTGCCCTACGGTGCACTTTGTCTGCTATCCTCTTGATTGCATTCCTCGCCTTGATTATTTTTTAAAGGGCACATCTACGGTAAGGGACATTTCTCTGCAATAAAGTGAAGCAATTTTACATTTTTTTTCCTGAGAGTTAATATACTAATGAATGTAAATTGAACACACGAAATATCCCTCTTTCCATAAACCACAGGCTCATTATATTTTCATGATGACAGGCAGCAATGGCTCCTGCAAGGGAGTTTCACTATTAAGCATTTATTTCAGAAGCAAAAAGGAAGGAAAATGAAAAAAGCAAATAGGAAAATCCCCCAAAAGACCAGTCCTGGGGGAGTGAGAGCTGATGGTTCTTGCAGCTGACATGCACCAGCAGTGACTGGGAAAAAAAAAAAGAAGCAAAAGTATTTCTCATTTGAAGTCCGGGTGGGAAGCAGTGTGCCGACTGCCTGCAGTTTGCCCCAGACACGACTGGGGCTTTCCCAGTCTCTGACCACGTGCTGTGGTTACCCAGGGGCTGGCACTGGCAAGGTGTATGCATGGAAACACAAAGAGGACTCAGAGCAGCAGAAGGTGCCTCATTTTTCAGCTCTGTGGCTGAATAAATACATGCCCATATATCTAGACACGCAATATAAAACATACAGTATTTCATTTGGGGTGGATGCAGTACTAATTTTTTTCCAGAACCCGTGGAGACTTAAAAATAATTTGTCTTGGGTTGAAAGAAATATTCTGCTTTCAGGCATTTGTAATCTGAGCATAGGGCTGGACTCATAAAGGGGATTAATGACAGCCATAAAATCACGGCGGAGGACGGGCCCTTCTGATGCTACCAGGGATGCAAGCATTGAGAAGGCTGCAAGAGGGCAGACACGTCTCCTCTGAACAGCACGTTTAAAGGCAGTGGATGCCTTGCCCAGCTTAGCCAGGTTCGTAGTGTTTTCTCTCTGCCTCTGCCTGATGTTTGGAGTGGTGGACGCACGCACGACCGGCTCTGCAGCATCCTTGAGCTGGAGGAATAAATGATGCTGGACAATCAGGAACCAGGTGATACTTCCTGATTTATGCAGAAAAAGGAAGGTGATGCTGAGAAGAACAATGGACAGACAAGACTTGGGCAGCTGGAAGAGCAATGTCAGCCAAGTGCAGAAAACTAATAGAGTGTGGTGGAAGCTCTGAGGAGGGACATGTTTATGGTGGCATCCCTCCAACATGAATCTGACTACCATCCAGCTCTGCAGGCTCATGTGCTGTCTTAAGTAGCAAACTTCCATCTTTGTGAACAAATCCATGCTAGACAATTATATTTAAACAGTAAATAGTTCCTCTACAGCCAAGAGTGGTGTTGGACAAACCTCTAAATGTGTGTGCACATTAGGCAGGTTCTGTATTACATCCTTATGTGTCATCTGCAACCCTGAGATCAAGAGAAAGCTTTAATCTTCAGAGTTCAAGCTGTGAAGCTAAGTAAGACCCAAGAATAAGAGAGAAGAAAGGAAACAGCTAGATATCAAATAAATATCAACCGGATGAAATAAATTGTGTCAGGCACATTACTCACCTAGCTTGCCAAACAATTCCACTCCCAGGGCAGCATAGATAAAAAACAGGAGCATAAAAAGTAGGCCAAGGTTCCCTACCTACACAAGGAGAAAGCAGAAGAAGGGTCAGGCAAGTTGAGGTCACAAATTAAATTGCTCCATCACATTTTAAATATAAGCACAAGATGGACACTGGTGGCCAGAGGCTAATCGTTATCTCCCCTGGCTTCCAGCGCCCTGGTCTCCTTCCATGGGTCTGCTTTAATAGACCCAGAGAAGCCTCCCGAGTGGGGAAAGGAGCAGAAGCAAAGCTGTCTCTGTGCCTCTCCATCCCGCTTCCACTTACCTGGGACGCTGCATGCAGTCGTACCGCGGCCAGCCTGTAGCTGCAGCCTCGGCGGCACTCAGCACCACACGTCACGACAGTGGCACTTTAAGTGACCTGGTGCTCTGGTATGAGCTTTAAGGCCTCACCCTTCTGCTTGCCAGGACTGATTCTGAGCATGAAGGCAGAGGGTTTCAAGACCGTGACGTTAATGAGACACGTCTCAAGCCACAGGAGGAGCTGCCTGGTTTTCTAAGGTTTTTCTGGCCTGGAGGGCTTTTGGAAAACGAGTATGTGCAAGAAATTTACATCTTACTCTAGTAAGGTGCCTTGCAGAGACGTTTACAGCTTTTTCTCAACAACTACCTGAATTTTAGCTTTTGGTGTCTCAAAAGAAAAACCTCATTCCACATGCTAACACTTAGGCACCTTGCAGTCTGAGCGCTGCGTGGTGTGCTGCCATTAGGCATCAGCACGCATTTGCAAAGTGGCTGAAGGGGATGGTAATAGAAGTGCAATGGTGCTAAAGGGAACACAAAGGTTATTAATAACAATGGCATTACAGTTATCTGCACTGGAGTCTAAGCCTTTAAAACAACTCAAAGAGCAGATTATGAGTGATTCAGGCAGGGAATGTGAGGGGCAGAGTGGCCTGACCAGCTAACTACCTGCATTTTACCTGCAACTAACTCTGCCCGCATTTACCTTTCCTGTCCCTTTTAAGTTTCTTGTGTCTATTGACTCGTAGTGGAGGTAGAGTGATTGCTCTCCCATTAGACAGGGTGTCACGAGCTTCATTTTATCTCTAAGGAAAAATGAGCAAGGTGGTGATTCAGGTAGCCAGGCCAAGGGATGCACGATCTCCACGATATCTTCTAGTGAATTCTTCAGTCTGAGAGAGCTTTCTTCTCTAGGGCAGCACAGCCACAGCACTGATGGATATTTTGACCGTGTTGCTTAATTTCATTATTGTGGTTATCAATACGATATCAGTTATTATCAAATTAACACAGCTATCACTTTTATTTATTTATTTATTTTTTTGTATTAAAGAAATGGCAACAGTGAAATTATCCAGTGGAGACTGTAATTGCTATAAAGTCTAAACTGTCTACTACACATAGAGCTTTGCAATTCCACTAACATTATTACCATACTCCAGGGAATAATAGAGATAATACAGTGATGTGGATGGCTGGTCTGGATTATTTCTTTGCATGTACTGCCTTCTGGAATAACGCTTTGTAGCTCAAGTCTGCTGGACCACTGATGGTTTATAAGACATTAGGAGGCAGTCTGCAAAATGACTGCAAATCAGAAAATATGGGAAAACAGGCAGAGGCACAAGTGTACAAACACCCTGCCAGGGAGGCAAATGAGCAAATAATTAAAGAGAAGGAAATTAAAAGTGATAAACAAGTTTTCTAGGTTGAGCGTAAATTAAAGCCTGATGTTGTAGCACTGCAGAAGAGGGTCTTGGATTTTTTTCAAAGCAGCCTATAAGCTGAATATTTTACTGCTATTTTAATGCTTAATAAATCAGCCTGCAAACTTTTGGCATTGATGAAATTCCAAGGAATTTAGACTAACATCAAAGTTATTACCAGGTTATCAGTCAAAACTATTGCCTACCTCCCCACATTCAAAGCATGACTGCCTTGCACGCATAAGCACTCATAACTGGTACTTTTGAACTGAGCCGACATTTGCTCATAAACAATTTGCCTTGTGTGCGTTTGTAAAGCATTCTGTATTTGAGATTGCGACTAACTACTTCACTGAACCAACATGTCTCATAACTAGTCCTTCAAAGACCAGTTTACACTCGTGGGGTTGCTGTACAGGCTGCTCAAGGCATCTCAACCACAGGCATACTCTAGAAATGCTTAGAAGTCTGTAAGTGTGGTGTTTGCTGCTGTTTGAGGATGCTTCTGCCCTTGGCTGAGAGCAGCCCCAGGGTCAGTTTCAAAGCTTGGCTGATGCACAGGATCTCTTGGGAAGTGACTGAAGTCTGACACTGAGGTGGAAACGTGGCCACATGGAAGAGAAAGGTGGGAGACAGCGGCAAGTGAAAGGCCCTGGGATGGCTGGTGGCACCACCTTTACTGTTATTAAACTCCAGCCCACCCTGCACCAGACATCTGGAGCTGCTCTGTGGTGTAAGCTAAGAAGCAGGTAGTTTTCCAGGTGCCCAGGAACACCCCGCTGCCCTGACCACCCCTGCAGACCTAACAGCCGCAGGGATGAGTGCGGGCAGCTGGTGCCTCCTGTGGCTGGAGAGGGCACGAGTCTCTCAGCAGCACAAGAACACCTGATGCTGAGCAAATGGCTTACCTCTCAGGCACCCCAGCAAAACCATTTGGTCTATTTGTGCAGCTCCTGGCTCTGCTGAACCAGTACAAGTCAGTGCCAGATTTAATATTTTGTCTGTCTTAGCCCATGCCTTTCTGGTACATGTCCCTCAGGATGGGAAGGGAAAGGAAAGGAAGGTCCTCTTCAGCCCGTGGCCTTCACCAAGGCATGAGCACGGAGAAGGACCCAAGGCTTGCTCCCAGAGATGGGCTGAGGCAGAGGCAGCGAGGTCAGCCAGCGGCTGCTGAGCCGCCGAGAAAGCAGACTGCATGTGTGTCTGTGACCTTGAGTGAGTCATTCGCCTCCTGTAACTCGACGTACCCATTTGTAATACCCTTGCGGATAGGTAATTAATGTCTCTAAAGCACTTTGAGATCTATTGAGACCAGACAAGAAAAAGATTGTGCGTGAATCATGTTGCTGTGAGGAACGGGAGGGGGCAGGAGCACATCCAGGCACTTTTCCCCAGCATCCAAAGGCTGGGATTCCTGTGCTGGACTCTCCATCGGGGATGGAGATCCAGCTCTGGTCAGCAACCTCAGCTTTGGCAGCCAGGCAGGCTCTGAAAAGTGGTTCTGCTCTAGCAGCTCTGAACAGGTCAGCCCATGCTCTGTTTATCCATCAAACTCCCCCTGACTTGGGCTGGTGCCTTTGGCCGGGCAGAGAAAACTACAAATAACCCCTCTCCCTGTCAGCCAGGGGCTATCCATCATCTGCCATGGCTCCAGTGCTGGGGGGGAGGCTGGGGCCCATAGGGAGTGAAGCAGAGATGAAGAACGTCTTGGAGATGTTGTTGGTGCCCTGAAGTACCCCAGAGAGGCCACAGGAGAAGACGGAGCCACAGGTGAATATTTGTGATTCCTCCTGGACCTTCACTCTGGCATCCTGGCTGCCATCTACTGCTGGCAAACGTGTCTGTGTTCCTGGTGCGGGGGTGCTGCAGGGACAGAGGCCGAGTCCTCCATCCCCTTTGGTGGTTCTAACCCACTGGAGGAGCAGGGAGGCCCTGAGTTACAGTGCCTGCCAGACGGATCTGTGATCAACTGCTGCAAAAGCCTTGGAGTAACCCTGCTTAGCAGTAAGGAAAGCAACTCCGTTCTCCACACATCCAGCAAAACCCTTTTCCCACTGCTCCTGCACAGTCTGGGAGGCTGTCTCTGCTTTAGCTATTGCAGACTTCACTGCCATTAGCTTTTTGCCTCTCCCTAAGGGAGGCTGCAGTAGCGAAGCACCACCACATGTCCCATCAGAGCCCAGCCTCTGACCTACGCCAGTAAAAAGCCAATATCTGCCAACACAGGGACATGGAGAAACTAAAGTAGGTTGTGTTAGCTTGATATGTAAAAGTGTTGTGCCTCCCAAGCGATAAAAAATGATGCCAAGCTATAGGACGTGTGATGTACGTTCCCTCTGGGCACAGGCCGGTCCTGCTGTCAGTGGGACACAGAGGATGAGATCTGCACGATTCTCCCATTTCTCAGTTTCCCTCTGTATTAGATCACACCACTATCAGCAGGGCCATTTCCCTTGTGGATCACCGTGCCTCTGCTCCTCATCGGAGCATTACACGAGGACAGTGGTTCTCAGCCGCTGTGGGAAGCCTCTCGGGATGCTGAGATGCCAAGGGCTAGAGGCAAGTTACTGCACTCGTTATTAATGTGCTGATCACGTGCAACAGGATGCCAGCCACCTGGGCACCATCACTCCTCTGTCGCACTGTCAGCTGGGCGATCCTGCCCAAATCCCTCAAGAGCCTGCTCTCCCTGCTCTCGGAGAGGCATTGATGAAATACATGTCTTCTGCTGTCCCGCTCCTGCAACGGCTGGCTGAGGCACACTACAGTTCTTCTTGTGCCTCTTCCTGCTCTGACATCAATTATTTCTGCATCGCTGGCCCACACCTTGGCATTTCAGTTGTCCATGCAGGCAAGGCACACACAGCTCCCTGGGATGCCTGTCAAGAACAATATCTCATAAAACTAAGCCTCTGCCAATCCTTTCCAAGGACATGAGTCCTCCTCATCTTCCTTCCAGCACTCTTGAGCCAAAGCAATAATCTTGGAAGCAAGAAAACACAGGGTAATTTATGCATTAAACCCAAGAGAAAATGGGCACATTTGTCTGCTTGGAAAACAGAGGCCATCTGTGTGAATTCCAGGACTAGGGGAAAGGGCCAGACAGACACCCTTGAGGCTCAGATCACCTTGTTGGTGCAAACACAAGGCCACTAGCTGAACCGAACCAGCTCCCCTTTCTGTATATCCCTTCAGCCCCACAGAGACCAGTGCTAAGAGCCAGCAGAACAGTGGTTTCTTAGTGATTTCTGTTTCCCTCCTCTACTGACATCTCCCAGACAGCTCTGCAAAGCTCTCTGGTGCGCAGCATAGCACACACCTACCCCTCTTCCAGAATCAGTCGCACCTGAAACACTTGCTGTTGAAACATTTCTATTCTTGTTCTCAGCTTCACAGTCACTGTGGGTTTTCAGCATCTGGCAAAAGCAGGTTATTGTTTGTGTCCCATAACTGCTGTTAGACAATGCCAAAATATGTCTTCAACAGCTGGAGATAAGCACAGGAACTGCACCACCAAGAAGGGCTGAACTCCCGGCTAGGAGCAAACTAGAGACTGTCCTTCAAGGGACTAATAGGACGAGGAGCTCTTCACTTTTTTTCTTGGCACAGACTGTATGTGGGGGGAGTTCCAAGCTTTGAAGACAAGGAGGAGGTATACTGTACAGTCCTGCATTTAATTAATGTGCTGTCCACAGACCAAGTGAGAAAAAAGAAGAACCCAGATGGTTTAAATAGATGGGCTGGATTTCACTCCTAGTCACAGGGGTGCAAAGCAGAAGTCACTTTAACAGAACTGGAGTGGTGCAAATGAGCATCAGGAAAAAGAGGATAAAAAACTATACAGACCACCTTGCAAAACAGGCTCTCTTCAGCTGTCAGATTGTGTTTTGTCTTTCTGTAAATGTCTCATTCACTTTAGAATTAAAACCTTTGTTATTTGCTGAAGTGAAATCATAGCATCAAAAAGGCTGATGGAAAACCAACACCCCCTGCTCCCTCTGTGTTTGCTGCTATTCCTGCTAATAAGACTCAATAGGAAAAGTCCACATTTTACTATGGTTGGCCCCGCACAGTCAGGGTGGCAGTTGGCCTGGATTTCTCTTATTCCTCTTTGTCAGGGACAGCACCGGCAGCTTAGCACTGGCTGTAGGTTTTCTTACTGGCAATCGATACCAGAAGTGCTGTGCAGAGCGAGCGAGGCTGCTCGGTATGGGGGATTCACTTACACAGTGATCGTTTTAATCCAACCAAATGCGAAGTTGCAAATCCAAGAGTCAAGTGTGGGCCATGCTACAGGAAAGGTGAATTGTACTTTGGAAAGTAGGGGATGTGAACGAGACTAAAGGATTACCATCGAACAGGAGTCCTCCAGAGCAGACATTGCTTACAGAACTGATGTAACCACCAGATGTATAAGCAAGTGAGCAGAAAGCTGAAGCATAAGGGTGGTATAATTCATTACACAGCCTTAAAGGGGCCAGAGATCATAAAGAAGAGGAAAAAACTTGAAACAGATCTTGAAAACCTGCTTGATACAGAGAGATTAAAGGATTTCAATGTTCTTCTATTTGCGAGAGTGCAAGAAATTATTTTTTCTCTTATTACCTCCAAAAAGGAGGAGTTTCTAAATGAAAAAAGCAAAGTAACATCCAATGAAAAAACAAACTTGGCTAATTCAGACCAAAAACACCAGATTTTTTTACCAGAAGGAATAAACACCTACTGGAAGAATGTATTTCATCAGCAGGGGATGGTTGATTCCTTAACACTTCCCGTACTTAAAAGAAGATGGGGTGGCTTTTAAGACGTGTTGAAGTTCAACCCAGAGCTCTGGGGCTTGTGTTATGCTAGGAGCAGGCCTCTGTGGTCACAGGGGAGTTTTTGATCTGTGAACAGCAGGACTGAACTGGCTGAATTGGGTCTGGCAATGTCTAAGCGATGAAGTCAGAGCTGGTCACGCTAGCCCAGCTCCGTTTTTAGCTGCTTTGTTTAAAACAGAGGATCTATTTCAAGTTTATACCAGTGCAACAGATTTTAGCACTTCATGCTTTAGAGCCCCTGACAGGTTTCTTTCATTGTCCAAAAAGGGAACACCGTGGTTCAGAGCTGAGGCTGACGGTGCCTTTCTGGGTGACCCTGGCCCCACCACCAGGTCAAACTCTCGGCCAACCAGCTGCGAAATTAGAAAACCTGGGTTCCTGTTTGAAAAGGAGATACTGCCTCAAGACTTTACAGTAGAGGGTAAAAGAACCCACACAGCAGAAGCACAGATGGTCTAGGGCAGGAATGTCATGATTCATTCAAACTATCCCAAACACTTGCTGGGGCTGAGAGGGCATGGAGATAGCGGACTGTTCTTTCTGTCTCTCTTGCCTCTCCTTTTTTGTACTCCTTCATTCCATCTCTTTATTTTCAGACACCTGGTGAAGGAGAAGATCACTGTGAAGGGGCAGACACCAGGTTACTTGACAAGAAGGATACAGTAGGAAGTCCTCCTGCACTGAAAACAGAAGCTTAAGGTCAGCCTGTATTCAAAGAGAGGGGACTTAGCCTGTATTGTGACATCCTCAATATTGGATCAAAATGCTAACGTTCCCCAAGGCTGGGGATAGTTGGTTCTCTAGGTGTTACTCAAGCTCTCCCTGCTGCTGAATAAAAAAAAAGTAAGAAGCTGATGAAAATCACCCAGAAGAAAAAGAAAAATATGTGCACTGTAATGACTATCTTATTATGGTAAGCCCATAAATGGATGTTCTACAAACACCAGAGAAAGATTTTTTCCCCAAAAAGTTAATGAATAAACATGGAATTCAATTTTGTCACTTAGACACATTCAAGGAGGATTTTCCAGCTGTGGCTTTAGGCCACTAAATTAATTACAGTAGGAACTCTCTTCCCCTGCCTTTGAAATGAAAACTGTAGCTTTATGAAAAGTGATCATTGTGGGAGAGGTCTCCCCAAGCTTCCCTTCTTATCTTATGAATTTCACTGAGGGGCAAAGTGGCATTTTTATCTGCACAAGATCTGCTTGGAATACCCCTCAGGATTTCCCTTTAAAAGAGACTTTAGTTTGAATGTTAACTGCATAAACACCCCAAGGAAACAAAAAGCCTGGCGTGCAGCCACCCTATTGTTTTGGGGTGAAAAAAACAAGGCGAGAGAGAAAATATGCTCTATAATCACAATGCTTTCGAAAGAAAAATAATAGACACAAATCAAAAGCTTTTTTGAAATGCCAAAACAGGGGTCAAGTTGGTAAATTCCATACATTAGTCTCAGCCAAGATCCTTCACTGAAAAGGAGATATGAATACCAAAGGGCAAATGTCTCAGATTAGAAACATCTTTATGGCAGTGATGAAAAGTAGACAGGCCTTTCCAAGAAAAAGAAATTCCCCTTGTTTCCCAGTTCATTTTCGATAGATCATGGGCTTCTTGCACTCAGCAACTAGCTCACAGAGGTATATTTGGGTAATTACATACACTAGTTCTACTAATTCTCATGTGGCCTCTCATATTCTGGAAGTGATGTCTACACGGTGTGTGCTTTTGGCCAAGCCTTTGAGATGTGATCCCTCTGCAGACAGCTGAAGCTGATCAAGATGTGACCACCCAGCATGGTGTGCTGCCATCCCCCCCGTGCTGATGGGGCTGTGTTGGGGAGAGGGGAGGCCTGACTCTCCCAGTCCATCCCAGAGCACACTACGCTGACTTTTACACCAAACAGAGCAGGCCCACTCATACAGTTCCTTCCAGAACTTCCAGCTGTGAGATGTTCTGGATGGGTTGAAAACTAAGGACTTGTCTGCCCATGCTTCTTGAAGTACTGCATCCGAACTGCCGGCTCACAGAACACCGCAGAGTTCCCCTGCCTGATCCTCAGCGGCCTGGCACCTCACGTTGCCAAACTCTTCTGGGCAAAGCAGAGAAATATTTCCTTTCTAATCTCATAGCATTTTGTACAGGGGTGAATGAGTCCACAAGAACCTACAGTCTCCACCTCCAGTGCTGTCTGGTTATATGTGAAATAGGAAAGTGTGGGCAGCTGAGCTGACTCTGAGGACTGAAAGATTAAGAATCAGACCGCCAAACCCACAAACTAGCAGAACAAAACTTAAGTAGTACAAGATTTTAAAAACAAAGGGGCCCTAAACTTGGAATTCTTCTGATGAGCTTTAGATTCTTTTGGGGTAAGGGTACAAGTCAGCAAAATTTCTATCCTTCTCTTTTCAAATAAATTGACCCATAAAAAAGCGGTCCCAGGAACTGAACACTTGAAGGATCCTACCAATTACCATTAAGATTGGCAGAATCTTTGTTCCTCTTGCACCACATGAGAATACAGTGATTTGAGACCCCACTTCAAGCTTTTAACACTTAGAAACGTCTCTCCTATTTGGCTTTTAAAGTCTGCAGCTCCTCTGTCAATGCATGTCAATAACTGTGGCTGCTCATCTCTCACAGAGAACTGCTGAGCTGGAAGCTATCTACTTCCCGTGCTTTCACTAACAGTTTTCTCATTTTGTTCTGGTGTTTCCCAAACTCTCCAGTGAATTCTGCATTTTAAAAGAGCTCTGTCTACAGCAGTATGCTCTCTGTTAACTCTTTTTCCATCACCCTGGTTCTCCCATCTAACACAGGCTATGTTGGCAGGATGTACCATACAAAACTTCTCTACCAAAGCACTGGTGGCAGTGGAGAAAGCTGATATCCTCCCCAGGTGGCTTCCAGTGCCCACCGAACACCATGGCACAGAGCTATCCCCAGGCCCAAAAGGTGCAGTCCACCAAGAGGAACAAGCTGGGCATGGATAAAGTCTGGAGGCTTACCTGGGGAAGCGCTTGTACCACTGTGTCCAGGAGAGCTCGCATTCCGGTTGCCATTTTAAGCAGTTTCAGCACTACAATGAAAACCAAATCCTGGTCAGCAGGGCTGGGAAATATCTCAAGGAAAACCCATAAAGGAAATACAGCTTCAGATCTTGTGAGGGAGGGCTTACATCTCTCTTACATTCATTCACACAGATGGCAAGCTCACTGCATCCTGGTAGGGCCCGCAGAACATCCAAACATCCTGACTACATCCCACACCAACTAATGTTAACGACGTTAGTAAAACAGACCAAAAGCCACAGAACTCCAGCATGCCCTAGCAAGAAAATGGGAGACTGATGGGGAGACACTTCCTCAGGGAAAAGCATCATCTCTAACTCTGATCCTCCCTTCTCCACCAGTTCTGATCTCGTCTAGTGTCAGTACAAAAGGACTGCCATCCTGGGTGTGAATCAAAGACCAATTTGAGACACTTCAAACACCCACAGTACCCCACCTAGCTTGTTTCTGGTTTGACATTCTGCAGGCTTATCTGCTAACTGTTCTCAAATCAAACTGAAACAGCAGGACTAGAAGAACAAATGGCCAAACCGTTTCCTGACGTGTCTGGAGGGATGGCTGAAGACCTATGGAGCAGGCCGTACCTCTTGCTATTCTCAGCACCCGCATGATGCGTATTATTGTGGGATTGATAGGCAGTGCAGCATTCATCTCAATTTCCTCCAGTGTGATTCCCACAATTGATAAGAGAACTATGGCCAAATCCAGCTGATTCCACCTAACAAAGAGAGGAAGGACAATAAAAAAAGAATGGTATGCTGACAGACATCCAAGAGCAGAGAATTAACTGTTAAAACAATCACAAGCAAATTCCAAATGCCCCTCTGCTGTCGGATCTGGACCCATGATCTTCTGTGTGGGATAAAATCAACTCACTGAAGCTGGCACAGCCAGTCCTGAGCTACAAGCTGCTGCTGGCTAGGATTGTACTCTGGGATGTGCCACTGCCTACTTCCCAGTCCCTATTGTTCCCCTGTATCCAGTTGGAGCCACTTTCAGGGACAAGACACTAGTAGAGGAACCTTTGATGCGATGCAATACAGCTGCTTGCATGTTATGTCACCTGTCCCTTCAATCACTCCACTTGAGTAACTTCACTGATTTACAGCCTAACAATTGTAGAGGTCCTTCCACAACAACACTGAAAGACAGTGAGATGTGGAGAAACTGAGTGACTTTCCTACACAATTTCCCCATTAAACAATCTTGCTCATAGCGGCTTCCAACCGTTCAGTTAGGGTAAATGAGGCAAACATGCTGGTTTTGTGGAAAAGCGTCTGATCTCACCCTGTTCCCCAGCAAGTTGCCAGACCGCAATGTGCTCTCACATACAATCGCTTCTGGCTAACTGCGTGGCAGAATACGATCTGTAGGTCTCTGAAGCTGGGATCTGAAGGCAGTGGGGCTGAACACAACTATCTGTGTCTTTGCCAAGGGCCTTTACAAAGGCAGCAGACTGCCAATGGACTAGTTTGGTTCACTGGCAAAACAGACTTGCTTTTGGGACTAAGCTTCTGAGCTTAGGTTGCCAAAACTACTCTTCTGAGGACTACATTGATATCCAACAGGTGAGCTCTAGGCTGAGCTGGTCAGATCTGGCAGAGAGGCAGATACTGCCAGAAGGAAAGTATCTAGAATTTTGTAAGATTTCCTGAATTCCCTCTGCAAAGCAGTACCAGCAGTTCTTAGGATTTTTAGCTCCTACGCTATAAAGTTTGCACCTATGGAGAGACAGCCTTTTGCTCTCTCCTGCACACAGTATGTGGTACTACTGTAGTGATGCTACATTTACTCAGCATCTGGCTTTGAAACTGGGTCAATACAGTTCTATCCCAAAAGCACAGGAGTTTAAAATACTCTTACCTGTCCTTAAAGAACCTTCGAAAACCAAATGCCACCAACTTCAGAACTGCCTCGAACACAAAAACTATGGTGAACACGTAGTTGCAGTACTTCAGGGCTTCATCCAGGGACTGAAAAGAGAGGCACCAGTTAGACCAACCGAGCTGCCCTTTCCAAGACCCAGCGTAGAGGGACTGGCAGAAACAAGGGCGGCATAAGCACAGAGATGTAAGAAGTAAAGTCATAATAGATTGCAGAGCTCTGTTACAAAATTGCACTAAATCACACAGCAAAACTCAAATAAAGGATTAGAAACTGATGTAAACAAAAACTTCATAAGCACTAATAGTTGTTGTGCTAAAAACAATGAGAGCCATCAATCCTCCAACTTCACCACAGAAATTGTTCAAGGTCTGGGGCAGAAAGAAAGCTTTACCCTTTCCCCATCTAATAAAATTTACTTTTTCTGAACTGCGTAGCCTTGGGTAGAATAAAAGACTTGATGGATGATTTCTTCATTCCAACATGGCAATCCTTAGGACAATGGCTTTGATTAAAATGCTCAGAAAAATAAATAATGTTGGGGATGGATTAAGTCTTGCCTTCTTGAAAAATGTTACATCTCTAGAGCTAGGCAAAGTATATCCATATTTGGTGCAATGTTCACTCTCTCTATAGAGCTGCTCTCGGAAGTCAGGAATCCACAGTGTTTATACTTTAAGATGATGAGTGTTTATAATGGATTTCATTGGAACTGGAGGCCAACAATAGCAAAAGAATCTTGCTTGGACCTTAAAATAGATAGTTGCAGAATAAAACAGCTCTTTGGTTGAGTAGGGATTTGGAGAGAGAGGGGAGGGAAGGGAAATTTAGTTAAATGTAGGATAGGTGTATTACAACAAAAAATGACAACAATAAACTTCAAAATAGACACAATTGGAAATAGAATGTATTAGAGAAGGGGAAAAAAGCTTTTCTGCTTTGTTGACAGAGGAACCCTCAGGCCACGGGAAAGCTCTCCTTTTCACATTTGTGTGATGGCTATGCTTTGCTGACCCTAGATATATGGGATGAACATGCACTGATTTTTTGGGAATGGGAGATGAAAATTTTTCAGACATTAGCGATCCTCAGTGCACTACTCTCCCTACATTTTTCCCTAAAATAAAATGGCTACCTTAAAAGAATGTGGGACTATATACTATTTCATATAAAGCTCACTTCCTGAGCCTAAATTCTTAGGTCACTTGTGATCGTTTGCATTCAGGTTCACACCATGGTGTTTTACATGAACATAAAACAAGCATAAATAAGATCTAATCTGGATATGTAACATTTACACGTGAAGCAGAGACTGTTATATAAGGGAGTTACAGGGGTAGAACAGCACAGTCAGCTGGTATAACACACAAGGTATCCCGTGGCTTGGGGCCCCCCTGGCTTAGCTTCTGGGAGACATTTGCAAGTTACCTGGCAAACTGTGCAATACTAAAAAAGCAAGCACTGAGCCTAGAGCTCCCTGAATGATAACGCAATGGACGGTTAATATATACAGCAAATGGAAGGGCTATATGATTTATACCAAAGGTTTTCTTGGGAAAGGATTTTATGATATGTGAAGAAAAGAAGGGCTGAACTTAAGTTGGCTTATTTCAAATTCATTGAGGAAATGAAATGCTGTTGTGCATGCATTAGCTTCATGGTTATACCCATTAACAGAATATTCTAAAACTCTGGATTGTTTTACAGTGTGAGGGTCAGTCCTAGTAAAATTTTAGTTCACGCTCCATTAGCCTTATTCACTATTTCTTTTGTTGTTGTTTTGTTTTGTCTTGTTTTCATACAAGAGCAAGGGAATCAAGCTTTTGACTGTGGCAAGTGACTGAATGCAGAGCTGGCCTAGAGGAAGATGGATGTGTGACACTGAACCTGGAGGCTGCTGAGGGTCTCAAACAACAGGGAACGGTCCCAGGGAAGTGGGGTTGGCTGCCACCCCCACGCTGCCGTGTTTCACAGCCCACACATTGCTGGGCAGCTCTTACCTTTGGCTGGTTGTAGTGCTCCATTGACATGGTGATGACATTGATGCCAATAATGAACGTGATGAAGAGGTCGAGGTAGTGGCTGGTGCAGAGGCTGTGAATGTACTTCCGTGCCGGAGAATAGTCCGCGTAGTAAGGCCTGCGCTGGGCTTCTGCAGAAAAAGACAAAAAGGCAACGCAGTGAGTGCAGGCCCTGCTGCTTGCTTGGCAGCCGTCACAACCACACCATGGCCTTGCCACGTCTAATACACACACGGATGCAGGGCAAAGTCCTTGGGAGAACTGCTTCAAGCAGGCCATGTGAAATGGCCAAGTGCTTCTACCCAGCAGCGAAGTCTTCAAGAACTGTGGCAGGGTTATTAGGCTGAGCCAAACCTCTTGTGCCTGCAGAAGGGACCTCCACACCTTTAACAACCAGGTCCTCTTCTCTCCCAAGTGTTCTCTGTTCTTACCACTGTCTCAGGCTAGAGGACAACCTTTTCACATAATGGGCCCCTGCCACAAACCAGGAAGGGTGAGAAGCAGGATGGAAATGAGAGCCCAAAAGCTCCAAACCCAGCAAAGCTTCAACTCCAGTTTTGAGAAAAGGCCCAGAGCAGGTCTTGTCGGTCTGGACTCTGCCACATCTCTTCTAACCCAGCTGATGTCAGGCATGTTACATGTAAGTAGGAGAACATAACCTGAGCTCAGCATCTGCGAGAGAAGGCTTTTGGTGTGTTACAGAGGTCTAGAGAAAACACAGCGATGCCTGTGGCAAAGTAGGCACATGCGTGAGGGTTACGAGCACACGGGGTAGCATCAACGGCGATGGAGCGGGGTGCTCAGCACTTGGCTCTACAAAGACTGTCAGCACAAGCTCCTCTGAAAATACAAGAACGAGGGCACGATTGCATCTAAAAAATATGTAGGCTATGACCACATGAATTTTGTATCTCTGCCTCTGGGCATGACTCCTCCTTTCTTCTCTTTGAAACAGGGAAATTTCTGCACATGACCAATTTTCCGGGGCTGTTCCAAGGCGAGTGTTTGGACACTGCCCTGTGACTCAATTGTATTTATTGCATGTGTCTCTCTTAAATTAGACTGTGACCACAAGATAGCTGAGGGCACTCTGATGGAGTCTAATTCTTTTCAAACTTAAGAAATACAAATATTCAAAGAGTGTACTTAAGGCCAAACTCAGCATTACTGTAGATTTTGCAAGTGCAAGAGACAGGTCACACTAAGCCAGGGTAGGATTGTTCTTTATAAAGAGTGTTTTTTTTTGAGCAAATTCAGTTTTAAATGCATTAGGAGTAAGGAAAAAGTAGTTGTTTCACCTTAAAAATATTGAGGAAAATAAGTTCAAAAGTACTCAGTGCCCTCCTGAAATCCATCTTCCACTCCTCTCATCTTGTTAATATCTTTCAGATGGAGTGACTCTTGAAATGTTTTTTGTTGTTGTTTTTTTTTTGGTAGTGCAACTAATACCAGATTGGAGTCCAAGACTCTAAAATAAATTGGATAAAAGGAAACTGAATCTGCTGCTCTCTTTCAACTACTATTTTTTTTTCTGGTAGTTAAAAGTGGAGTGAAGGCATTTTGAAAACATTTCCTTCTGATTGGGGTCACCTGGACTTATTTTTTTTTCTGCTAGTGGGTGTGGAAAAACAAGATGAAAGCAAACAATTGTCTTTGAATTCATTTTCATGTTGCTTATGTGCCTAAGTCCTACCAGTCATCTTGGACTGGTATGGCTGTCTTTGCTACTGAGCTCGGCTGATCTTCTGGTATGTCTAAAAAAAACAATAATAAAAATGTTGCAGTAAATATTACTAAAGTTTGTACAATGTGCTTTCATGTGTATTCAGGATTGTGACATGCTCTTCTCTTTTTGCTGGAAATGTCTTCTTGGGAATGCAAAAGAAAGCTTCTGGGAAGGTCTGAGAATACTCTAAGGGGCCAAACTTTATATTAAATGTCTATTTATTATGGACTAATGATTGATTAACAGATCTCAGAACACTAGCAGTGATGGGCAGTGTGTGAAACCTGGCTGCACAGTCAATGACTGCAGCTACTCTCTAACCTGTACAAAGGCACTCGTTAACTATTCAGTAGAAGATCAGATGTTTATTGCATTTTGTAGACTATTTATATAATTCTAAAGACTAATCCCAAGAAGACAACTTCCATGTAAAGCTGCTGAGCAGCAATCCTTCTGCGCTGCCTGTCAGCAGCACGGCTCCCTCTTTACGTGGGCTGGATATCCAAACAGTAAAGAGGAGCCACCCAGCCACATCAGAGCGTGTGCTTTATTGCATCAAAGTGTCTCGGAGCTCTGCATCTGTACTCTGCCAGGGCTTAGTGCTGGCTATGCCTGGTCATTGGGTTGCTCAGAAAACTCGGGACAGGTTTAGCTGAGCCAGGATGAGGGAGCTCTAGGAAATTCCTTTCTTGGTTAGTATGCTCTACGCCCCTGAAGCCAGGTTAACAGATGAAGAACAGGTCTCCTTGGGGGACACATACAAGGACAGTCTGGGATAAAGTTGACAACGCTTGGAAACACATGCAACAACACCGTCATGCTGAGTGCAGCAACTCATGCAATGTCCATTAGAGGAGATACTGCTCATGCGAGGCTAACGGTAATGAGCAGGGGTGTGCAGGAAGGACGGGTGAGCTTCTGCTCTGGGTGATGCTGGTGTTAGGCTGGGGCCATCCCATGAAGGCACAGGGTTTGCAGCAGGGTGAAAGCAGTGAGAGAGCAGCCACATAACTTCACTGCAGCTCTGATCCCCTCCGAGAAGGAAGGGAGGCTGCGTGTCAGAGCTCCAAGGCCCCCAGCTCGGCTGGGTCACTTCATTCCTGGTCCCCTTAGGATCAGGAGCTTCACTTCAATCATCAGTGCAACAAGCGGTGCTGGCCTCCTCTCAGTTCAGACACGCATTTGCACCACTTATGAGATTATACCATCTTATTCTCACCAGTTTGGGTGTAAGTGTTCACTGCACACACCTACTGCTATAGCCTGCTCAGCCAGAGACCTGGGCTCGGCAGGAGAACTGTACGAGGAGAACACCGGACCGTGGGGACGTGGGCACAGCAAACGAGGGAGATAGAATACATCCTTAATTACAGTAGACAGAATGCAACCTGTGCCTGGTTGCTCCAGGGAAATGGTTCCTGGGATGAGACTCCAGTCAGCCAACTGGCAGACATATATCAAACACAGATGAGCATCCTCTCAGCTGCAGCTGACAGTTTGAGTTGGTGGAAACACGGGAGGGAAAGGAGACACCATCAAACACAGACAAAAGGAAAACCACAGTCCTGTCTCGCCCCCACTTCTGGATGTTGGCTAATGCTTGGATCTCACCTCTCTGAAGAATATTTAGACTTCTTTGCTTGTGATTTTGCTGACATGAAAATGAATGAAGCACTGTCTCCTAGCTAAAAAGCATTTAGGTTGGCATTACAATTGCTAGCTAAAGCTCCTCCATTATTCTCCTCTGCATGAAACATTAGAAAGCCCTAATGGGTTTATAAGCATGCTTGGCACAGAGTAGCTCTGTACCTGCAGCTGCCTGGAAAAATAAGCAAGATGGTTTGATAATTCCCTAGTTGGAAATATTAAACACTAAGATATGCAGCGCCTGAATTTTTAGTTACAGCTCAAATGTTTCTGCTGGATACAGAGATGGCTGTGGCATTGAGAGGATGGGCTAATTTAAATACCACTGTGTGCTGCCCATGATTGCTCATCCCCAGGGAGAAAGGCTTACAGTCAGTGCTCTGACAGGCATCTCTGTCGGGTCTTAAAACAAAACCAGCCTCTTCCTTCTACAGTGCCCAGATGCTCAGCTCTGTGTTGGGAAATGCCAGTCGGAGGAACATGGCTGTGGCCACACTCCTCTTGTGTGGAGTGGAAATCAGGAACTTTCTCAATTCTCAGCTTTTGGGGTCTTCCCAGGGACCCATGACCTGCTGTCAGTCCTGCAAGACACTCTCTTCTCCCCAGCTAGGGCCTCTCTGGGCTGTGTCAGATGTTCGGAGTTTCCAGCACTGTTTTCGGCACGCAGTGTCACCCAGACCCCGCTCACAGCCCTTGAAGCCCAGGGTACTGCCTGCATCTGACCTGACATCAGTGACTGCTGGCTTCCCAGCAGATACAGGCGGGTTGCGTTTGGCCCCGTGTCCTGAAGGCAGAGAAGATCAAGCTGATCCATGTGGTTTTAATCAAAAACTTTAATCTGGGGAGGCTGGTTTCAGTCTGTGTCTTCTGAGAACTTCATTAAAAGGTTAGGAGCTGCAGGATGATTAAATTACAGTTCACTTATTTACATGGTGGATTTAACTGATGGAGGTAGTGACTGTGTCAGAAAAATATTCTACTTTATCTTCAATTTTTACCTTCACATGAAAAACTACGCCATGCAGCTCTGCCTTTAAAAACACATCAAATACATTTCAAATACGCCCTGCCCTCTTTTTTCATGTGAGCACAGTTAACCTGGCAAACCCACTGCCTTACTGCAGTGCTGGAGTGCTATTGTATGTTCTTTGCACACCAACGGTGCCTGCAGTGCGTGGACTGCAAAAGCAAATTGCACTCGCAAAGTGATGCTGTCCTTGCCACATCAATGCAAGAGGAGAGGGGGACAGGGACTGAGAAGCCCATGTCACCAAGGAGCCCCAAAAGGGCACTGCCAGGACACAGGTAACAAGCAGTGGGGCAGCCAAGGGCATCAAAAACTGGAGTGTGACTTTTTGACTGGCCAAACCCATGCAGTGGGGGGCTGTTTTGCCATGCCCTGCTGCTCGCCGCTCTCAGCACTGGCCCTGGCTGCTCTCAGCTGGGTTTATCACAGCCTGGCCATAAAGGCTGGGCCCTGCAGCCCGAACCAGACACAGATATCCAGGACTTTTGATTTTTAAGCTCCACAGGCCTGCTGCCTGTGGCTGAGGACAGACTGAGCACTGCTCTCTGATCCTGGACCAGACCTGCACAGCCTACCATTCCTACCTTGGTTGGGGCTCTCAGGGCGCTGACAAGCTGAGGTTTAAACCGTTTCCAGGCCTGAGTTGCGGCCTACTATGCCTACATGGTGCATTTCTCTGTGTGGAGGTACCTATAGATGCCCAAAGACCTAAAATACAGAAATGGACAGGGTTGCTACACACACAGGATGTCATTACAGGTAGGTAAGAGGACAAAACGACAAGGTGCCAGGCAGACAGGGAAGTCCAGATGGGTGGATGCTGCTCAGATGGTATATTTGCTAGCTATGCTGGATTCTACTCCTGTTAACTGCCTTAATTCTTCCTTTCCCTATGGTCTCTTCAGGCTAAATGCTAGAAATGGCAGCTGAAGGAAAAGCACGGCTTTCTACTAGACTTTCCACTGCAGTTTCCTTGCTCCTCCGCAGAACCACTGGTCTCCTGCGTGTCATCCTGTCTCACAGGATGGTGCACCCATCCCTCTCACCCACTCCTCCATGCGGGTGATGAACACAGCGCTAGGGCACACGAAAGGCTGCCCAGCCTGCCCTGTGTCACCACGCAGCGTCCCACGGCAGCATGCACACACCAACACTCCAGCAGAGACTCACCGCCACGCACGGCACCAACCACATCTCCCATCTTTCTGAGTCTGCCGCATTTTTATTTTTACCAAATCCAATCGTCTTCTACATCACCCAGGAGGTGAAACACCCTCCCATTTAAACAAACAAAAACATTAAAATGTAAATATAATCCCCAAATATGTGTATCTGATATTTGAGTTTGCCCTATTAACAACTCAGATTTGGATGCCGAGCTCTCCATGCTGAACAGAGGCAGGTAGGAGACAGATGCTCTGAGGTAACCTCCTGGAAGCCCTGCACATGACCAAATGTTCAGACCCTCATTTGCTGAATTGCACTTGATCACCTTCCAGAAAGCTGTCCTCCTCCCTGTGTGCTCTCAGTGAATTCCTACAACCCACATCTGTGTAGTGCCTGGGTCTGCAGCCTGAAACATGTCCTTGACTTGATCCTATCTTTATGTAGCTGGATAAAGAGGGACGCTGTAACCACGTCCATCACTTCAACAGGGACTGGCTCTTTTCGGTGTCTGAGCAGTGAGCCACAGACAGGCTTGTAATAAGATTTACTCACTAATCAGGGACAGCAATGAGCTGTGCTTAAGCTACCCCTCTATACCTGTGCTTCAATCTATTTCCTGTAAGGACGCTTTATGTTCTCCGTTTGCATACAAGTTATTTCTTTGCATGTAATGTTTGAGCTTATCTGAGCGTCTCCTTGGGTCAGCACACGGGGCTAGAAATACTGCATAAGCAGAAGGACTCCTGAGAGCCTGAAACTGATTTCTCATATTGTGCTTGAAATGCTGCCTTCAGGGTTTCCACTTCTAATCCTAGCTGGAACTTCAAACTAAAAAAAAATGAAACGGGAAAAAGGAAATGAAATTGCATTTCAACTCTTCTGAATCTCTGAAGAGATTCAATGTCTGGTTGCGGCTGGATAGTTTGATCTAGGCTTCATTTTAACCCAGCTACTTCACTCACAACTAGCTAAAATGAAGTGGGCTCGGCCTTTAGTCTGGTGTCAGGTCAGTCTGTCATTAAGGCCCTGTGGAGACCAGGGTGCAGACATTGGTGCTGAGGTCTCCCATGACTCTAATAAAGAGGAGCACAAGAGCAGAAGTGGAGCTGCAAGGGACACAGCTGCCTGCCTTCTGATTCGAGTGTGGATGGATGGAGGAAATTGGCTGGGGATGAGGTTTCTACCAGCAAAACCTCTGATTGCTATGTCCTTACAGCCAGACAAAAGACTATTCAACCTAAATGCAGTTTTCCCTGCTCAGAATGGATACCTAAGGCCTGATGTCTGGGAGACAACTAGCCGTTTATCACAAGGAGATATTAGGTCCTTACAAGAGATTACACAGAGCAGCACAGTGCTAGGCAAAGAGCCACAGGGCTTATGTGGCAAGTGGGGCCAGAAGTACTCAGGCCCTCATCCCTGAATAAGCTCAGCTTTGATCACAGTGGCTAGGCCATCTTCTCTTGCTTACTTCTGCAAAATGCTTGCCAGCATCTAACACCAGCCATCCCTGTTTGCTAAAATGGTCTGGGAAGTTACAGTGACTGTTTTCCTGGCAGTTTCCCTGGGAATACCCAAGAGAGGCTATAGGTCTGTTCTTGGTGAAGCCCACCAAGGAGCAGTGGAGGCAAGCATCAATACATGAGAAACTCTGGGAAGGTTTGGGCCAGGAAAGGAGCATATGCTCCAGTGTTTCTCTGGTCTGGCTTGATCATCCTACTGGATCAGTCCCAGCACACTGCTCAGCACAGAAGGGCTCCCACCAGCCTGTAATGGGGCAAGCATCTCTTGTAATGGACATCTTCCAAAGAAGGCTTTTCTGGACAGCCCCATCTCAGGGCTCAATTCCTTTCCCCAGGGCTGCTGGTATGTTCATGCCCTCATGCATCATGTTTGTGGCATGCGGGGCCATGCGCTAGGACGCTAAAAGGCATCGCAACTACTTGGGCTAAGAAAAGGATTAATAAATCAAACCACCACCATCCTCAGATGCAAGCGGCACATTAAGCCTCAGGGCTACCCTCAGGACTGGCCTTCACGTGCACGGCAAGCATTTCAGCTGTTTACTCACTGCATCCCTGAGTCGCACCACGAGCTCCTGCTTGGTGCCGGGGAACCTTAGGGACACCTTTGCCTTGCAGAGCACATTAGTTCCTGCTACAGGACTCTGCTTGGAGAGCATTTGCTCCCCAGCCAAGTAAACAGGTAATGCTTTACGTCAGGCTTGCAGAAGACAATTCCAGGGTGTTGGCAACCTGAGACTTAAGGTACCGCCAACCAGGTAACGAAGCAAAACAGCCTCTTGAATCCCATGGAAACAAAACCAAAGGAAAATGAAAGTCTTGCTTTGGGAGCAGGCAGGGCTCAGAAAGATTTTGGTTTGTAACACAGTCTACCGACCAGACAGGTATATCTCCTTACTCCTGCGCTTTTTCTCCAAGCGTCTCAGACGCTTCTCCTCCCGACGCCGGGCCTCCTCTGCCTCCTGGTGCTGTCGGCACTTGTGGAAGTTCTCCACCACCACCCCCACAAACATGTTGAGCACGAAGAAGCTGACGATGAGCAGGAAGGAGATGAAGTAGAGAAGCATCCAAGGGTTATGGTTCTGGATGGGCTGGTGAGGTGGAGAAGAAAATAATGAGAGAGAGAAGTGGCATAGATAAGATGTGTATAAGTCAGGATATTCGGCACCGTGTAACAGGACAGCCCGGTACACTTGTGTGGAGAGGAGGAGAGGGCTGGAAGGAGTTAGGAGATTTTTCTCAAAACAGTTTCCTCTCATTCATTTTCTCACTAGCTACATTTTACTTTTGTTGTGAAACTTGCCGTAGTCCCTATAATTTGGCTTATGGGATTTAATTATTTCAGCATTTATTTCATATAGCTTAAAATAAATCTCAGTGGATCTGTATCATCCCACCTGGGAGATCATTTTAGGTAAAGAAAGGCTCCAGCTTATTTTTTTGAGATGAGTGTTCATTGTTTCTCACTTGTTATGAGACCTTCAGAAGCAGGAGAAAATTAAGCGCAAAGTGTTACTGCAGCTACAATGGGGTAACTACTTCTCATCTAAGACTTTTGACTTACCTTTGCGTGTCTCACAGCACACAACCTTAATGTCTTTTTCATAGCAACCCTGATTGTTTCCCTTTCCATGTGAGTTTGCTCATATTCATCTTGCCTTCCATGGAGTCACAGTGCAATGGCACACGTGGGCCAACTGAAGTGCCATTATTTTTGAGTAAAATCCCCATCAGTAACTGTGTACTACAAGGGGTGCAGCCACTGTAAAAGCTACTCAGTGGAGGATGGAAACCCTTGGCAGTCTGATGGGCAGTCAGGACCTCAAGTAGGTCCCATAACTCTGCTCTTCCCTGGGACTTCAAACACCAATCAAGTATGTGATTTCTGACAGCAACACTTCTGGACTCTGCAGTACATTACCTGTTGGTCAATACCCACAGCATCCAGACCATCATACATGATGTTCACCCAACCGTCTTTGGAGGAGAGGACAAACAAGGACATGAGGGCCTGTAAATGAAAAGCAGAGAAGACTGGTCTTGCATTTTCCTGGAGAAGAAACTACTAACAGACAACGCTCAGCAAAACCAATCCACAGCTCATAACACATCATCTTCCCTGGAGCTGGTGAAGAAATGCAACATGTGGTTTGATTTACCTGTTTGCATACCTGGCTTAAAACTATAGCTGAGCAACCTATGGTCAATAACATTCATTTTCCCTCACATATAGGCTCATTTTTGCTCAGCCACATCAGGCTGTCTGGTCACCTAAGCATGATTAAAAATCAGTATGCCAGGCTGGACAAATGTCATGAGGTTTAATAAAGTTTAACAGATCCCAGTTCCTACTACGGACTGTTGCTTTTCAGCCAGTATAAAACACCTTTTTTTTTTTTTGGCAAACCTAACAGCTAGCAGCCAAGAGATTCAAAGTGACAGTTGAGCTCCATACACAAGGGATTGCATGCAAAAGCAGTGCTTTTAAGACAAAATTCTCCTAAAAGCAAGGAATTGTATAACCCTAGGAAGTCCGTTTGCAAGACACACTGAGAGGTGACCTGATACATTCTTACCCTAAATCAGGGTTGTTTCTGATAGATGAGTAGCTATGTTGTTCTTAGAAGCTTCATCTGTTGGAGGTTCTACACCCACTTCAAAGAATATGTTTTAAGTGCTCATTCATTAAAAACTGGTAAAGAAAATTCCTGCAACGAGGACTTTACCTGTCCCAAATTGTCAAAATTGTACTTCCGTCGAACCCATTTGTAGCGTGCGTTAGTACAGTCAGTCTTCGTAGTGATGTTCTTCACGTCAGGACCATCACAGTAGTAGAATTTGCCTTTAAAAAGCTGTATTTGAGAAGCAACAACAACAAAAGAAAAAAAAAACAAAAAAGGAGCAGCTATGGAAAGTCTGTTCCTCTGATTTATCTTTCTGTCCCCTGGCAGAGTTTTTTTCCATGTTCAAATTCCTTTTCTTTCCTCCCAGCTCAGATGCCTGTCTTAACACACACAGCGGGAAACCACCTCTGGTGAAAATTCAGGTACTGAGACATACGTGCTTATTGCCTCAGATACAACAGAAGAAAGGCGATCCTGCAGGCCTGCTTTGTCTTGATGGGAGGATGAGAATCTCCCATATAGAGGAAGAGCTAACATATGAATCCCAGCACTCAGAGACATGAGACTCAGAATTTGGCTTTTCCTTCCCCTTCCCTGGGAGGTCTGTTCTTCTAAACCTGTGGACCTTCCAGTGAGAAGATATCAACCCCACCCCAGAGCATCTCATCTAGAGCCTGGCTCTTCTTTCCTAACAACTAACTGAAATGTTCCCCTGGGGAGACTTAAGCTCATTATTTCCACCTTAACCCCAGGCGGTGAGAAAAACCTCTCTTTTGCAGCAGTTGCTTACATAAGGCAGTGGTGAGGGAAATACTCTACCTGTACCCCTAAAATCCCAAAGATAATGAAGAAAGCACAGCAGATGAGAACGATATTCCCAATAGGCCTCAAGGAGGAGATCAAGGTTTCTACCACCAGCTTCAGACCTGGGGCTCTACTGATGACTCTGAAAAATGCAAAACAAAAAAGCTTTTAATTTTTATTAAAATTTCCTGTTATTATATGGTTGCTTTTTCACCTCTGCTTGAGCTTCAGTGAAACTAACAAAACCCCCCTCTACCTGCAGGCAGCATCCAGAGATGATTACTGACTTATTTGGACAACCAAAACATCCAGTTACATTAGATGGAATTAAAAAGTTTAAGACATCCTGTTGGTAGGCTGTTGGGCAACTGCTTACTAGCAACAGTGAGGAGGGATTACTCTGTATGGGCAGAGTATCATGGAGGTTCCCACTATAGGGCTATTTGCTCCTCAGCTAAGAGGGCTGGACCCCTCTGACGTCTCTGTGATCCAACCAGAGGGACACACTCCATGCAGGAGCCTGCTTTCTAACACCATGAGTGAACAGCTTTGTAGTGGCACTAGAGAGCACGTCCTCTTAGTGTAGAGCTAGAAATGGAGGCACAAGTGAGGTCCCTGAGAAGGGCTCATTGGAAAGGCAGGTGAATGCCAGGCCCCCTGGCCCCCAGGGAAACAAGGCCCTAAAGCACGTGTCTGTCTGCCTTCCCATCAGTGGGATTACACAAGCCCTCAAAAGCGAGGCCTAAGCGCTCACCTGCCCCGCTGGCCTGCGCCTGGTAACAACATTTCAAACAAAGTAATTTCCTAATTAGTTCCTGAACTGACTCTTTGCCAACAGGGACTTGCGACCAACAGCTCCACAGCCAAAGGGTCATCCCATTAAAGAACAGCGGTGCTTGCTTGCTGTGAGGCGATGAGAGGCCAGCCATGCTCTGAGCACAGCCTGAAGCGGGTTTTGGGTATTACGGAGAGCAAGTGTTTCCCTTTTCTGTTCAAGTGCCTGGAGAACAGCTCTCCCATGGGTGTCTGAAAAATGTGTTTGCACACAGAAGTGTAACCAGCCTGAGCAAGCTTTTCTGGGAAGCTGGGTGTTTTGACTGAAAAACATCAATTTTTTTTTTTATTTTTAGGAGGGGCCTGTAGAGGGGAGAGAGTACGAATCCTTGCAGATAGTCTGAGCTTGCATGGCTAATGAGGCTTTAATGCCTGCCAAACAGAGAAAATAGCAGAGACGCATGCTGCAGGGACAAAAGGTTTCAACAGGGTCTTGTTTGGCAGTATATAACGTGGCAGCCTGAACTGCACCTACAAAGTGTTAGGAATGGTCCCCAGAGGAATCCTAGGAGAGGCTGTGATAAGTGAAGCCAATGTGAAGGGTGACGAATTCCCCTCTATTAATAGGTTCTGCCCTAGTTATTCTCTGAGACCAATTCCCTTGTTTCCCTTACGTTTGCTTATGAGCCGCCTGTGCCCTGATTTCTGTTCCCAGTTATGTGTGTCAGACAGATGCCCCGAAGCCCTGCCAAGCCACGGCTTGTCCAGGGTGACCCAGAGCAGCTCCAGTGAGCCAGCACTGCAAGGGAACCCCCATGCCACCAGCAGAATAGAGTGTGGGAGCAAGAAAGAGGACAAACACTCACAAAGCTACTTGTCAGCAAGGAAATGCAGAGCAGCAGACAAATAGCTCTTGCTCTGGCAGTCATGGGCCTAAATAAGATTGCCTCTTCCTATTACTCTCATAAGCAAGCAGCAAGCAGCTTTTCATCAGAAGCCTACAGGCCTCTGGAGGTGCCTATCTTATTTCCACTGAAATTTCATGAAAAAAGGCTTGTGTTTCTTGCTGAGCAGGATAGAAATAGAACAGGAGCCGTAAGCTGATAAGAATCCCCCAAGCATTAACGCTCTTTGTTATTGCGTCATTGTAAACAAAATACAAATTCTTTTTCCTTTTCTCAAATAATGAAAGCATCTTCCCATCCTCTTCCTAACTGAGAGCTAAATTGTTTTGCAATGATCGTAGATATGCAGGCACGGGAGAGCAGGTATAGACGCTGGAGCTTATCAAATTATCATCAGCACCTGTTCAATTGCAAATTCGTTCTCAGCCAACGCGACCTCCTTGCTCGGGAACGACTATGAGGTTGCACAGCTTAACAAGGAGACAGACTGCTTTGTAAAACGGTGATAAAAATGCAGCGTGGAGGAGGCATTCAATGCACTAACTGCCTGAGTATGATAACACCACTCTCTCCAAACTCCGTTCACTCTTCTCCACACCGGAGAAGAGCAATTATATTAGAACTAATTTCACTCTTTTCAAACAGTTTCACTAGATAAAAGCTCCCCAAAGGTGATTCTACCCATACTGTGTTTCAGCTTTGTGTGTTATTAAGCGAAGTCTTGAGGGATCATATGCATTTTTTCAAATTCCTTGATTTATCAACACAAAATAAACTTAGTCGCCCTATCCATGAACATACCGGAGAGGTCTCAAGGTCCGCAGAAGTCTCAAAACACGAAGGACACCGAGGATCTTAGCTCCGCCTGCTGATGCCATGGAGACAATAATGTCAATGATAGATACGAAGACCAGGACTCCATCCAGAACGTTCCAGCTGCTCTGTAGATAGGTGTTCTCCCCAGAGAAAAAGCCAAGAGCTACTACCTACAGCCAGGAGAAGAAGGACATTTAAATCTGCACCAGGATCGTAACTATGTCAGATTTCCAGTCTTTGTCAGGCCTCACTATGTGTCATAGGATGGAGATATAATTACCTTAACCATCATTTCAGCCACGAAGATTGCAGTGAAGATATAATTAGAAACACTCAGGAATATCCTTTCCTTTAAAACATAAGCAACAAAAGGCAGCATGTTATTCAAAGAGGTTAGAAAACAAACATCTTTTATTTTACAGGGTCTTGCACTGACAAGACTAAGGTGTGCTTGTGAGATCAAGGAAGAAAATGACTCAGGTGCTCACCGTGCTGTGTGGGTCTATGTCTGGTCTCTCCAGCGCTATAGTGATGCAGTTGAGAAATATGAAGACCAGCACCACATGATCAAACATTTTGTGGGCAATGACCTTCTGGCACATCACTCGGAACCTGTAGAAATGATGGAGAGAAAATATCATTCAGATGTTTGGGTTAGCAAGAGACTCCCACCTTAACGGCATGTTCTTGAAAGCCACCAGCATCAGCCCAGACGGTGAACTAGTCTCCTTCTACAAGCACAGGCTTCAAGTATTACTACCAATGTTAATGTAAAAAAGATGTAATAATGGCTATTATTAATGGTTAAACCGCCCTTCTTCCCAGACAGGCATAGAGTGACCCATGCAACAATTATGCCCACAACTAACAGAAACATTACTTGAAAATCAGGAGTCAGATTTCTAAAGCTCTCAGTGCTTCTGCATCAGAGGGATCTTTCCCAGGGGAAGGTCAACTAAAAATGTAATATTCCTTTACTGCAAAACACGTCAGGCTGGCCTTTCCCTATAATTTCTTACCGATTCTGTGGGGAAAACAAGTAGAGGGACCAGTCTTCGTGACTCTTGCACCACTCTGGTTTGTAGGGCTCGAGGACTTTACGAATCCGGTAGCAGTAACTCTGGATAGAAAAGAAGAAACACCTTTTCTTCCTCTTTTATTTTCCTGCCTCTTCAGCTTCCACAGTTTTTCTGTGAAAGGGGGCAGTACCTGGCATTTCATAGTCCCAGCATTTGGGACAGAGACAGAGCAGGCATGGTGGAGGGTTGTCATATTTTTAGTGAAACAGGGAGAAAAGGAGTGGAAGAAAGGGGCTGTTTTTACAGTGAGATATGAACACGACAAATCAAGACTTCTCGGAAGTTATCATTTTGAGATCCAATGTTTTGTCAAAACCAAAAAGGCCTCAAACAGTCAAAAAGTTAAATAGTGTAGAGAACACTCTTTTTGGACTTTTAAGCCTTCAAGATACAAGTTGGCTCCTGTGAGCAAAGACATTAGCTAGCTTTTGTGACCTACAGCTAATTTTTGTAGACATCCTGACAAAGACAATCTCAGCCAGTCAAAAAAAAACATGCAAATGCCTGCACATCCCCTTGCAGTTTTACTTTGTTAGAGACCAATGCAATACAACAGACCACACCATTAGCTTGAAAGTCTTTTGGGAACCAGAGGCCCTTCCCTCAGGTTTAGATTCCTTTTGTTTATACCAGCCATAAGGCACAAACACATCTGAGCCTGAGCTGGACTTTTAATCCACCTTCTTGGAGTGGAAAAGCCACTTAATGCACGAGCACCCAATTTCCCCTCGACTCACATCCTCCATGTCATCCTCATAGTCCATGGCCTCCTCCTTATGGCCGTCGATGCGCAGGAAGAACTCGCTGGGGACGTGCACCATCTTGCCATTGCAGTCCTGGTACTCAGCAGGCAGAACTGCCATGGGGCTGATGCTGAGCGAGTGGCGCATGGTGGGCAACTGCAGCAGCTCGGGCAGGTCCAAGGAGCTGCGGTAATCCAGGGACTCTGCCCAGCGGTGCAGGGAGGGCCTGCTGACAGTGCTGGACTTGGCATCGTCAGAGTCGTCGTCTGTGCTGCCTTTGCCCTCCCCCGAGAGCAGGGACTCTCTTTCTCCCGACTGGTTCTTTTTCTTGAGGCTCGGGGCTCTGCCCAGGCTGTTCCAGCTTGAGCGTCGACTTCCCCAGTTGCTGTTGGTGCCCCAGTTGGCACAAGGGGAACTGCGGAGGCTGGACTGAGAGAGGAGAAAGACATTTGAGGGTTTGCTTGCAGGAGGAAGTCACAGAGTACGGCATTTTGCCCAGACTGGAAGACCCTTCTTGTTGCAAGGCATGTCTTCCCCTTCCAGCTTTCCTTACCGCTCCAATTTTACCATGCCAATGCCTTGAGATGGGAGCCAAGCACCCAGCTGTGCCCACACTGAAGGCACTCTTTGAATTACACCCGTAGCACAGATACCAATCCTCTGTGCTGCCTGATTTCCTACTGTCTTGTCAACATCAATTGTGCATAAAAACCGAACCCAAAGACACTAAGTGCCAAAGCAGCATTTTCTTTCCTCAGGTCCAAGTTGTTTCAGCACACAACTTCCCTGGCTTCCAAATGGGTGCTGGCACCTGAGTCACCCAAGTGTCTGTTGGAAACTGTGCCCAAATTTGCATTACTTTCTCTTCAATTTGCTGCACAAGGAGGTGGAACGAATGTCTTTCTCACAGCAAATTTCTGGCAACGATCAGTGTGTCAATGCACTTTGGTTGGCAGGTGGTTGCCACGATAACAGCACTTAAGGTCAGAGCAGAAAATCTAGAAGGAACACTCTTTTTCCCTCCATGGCTTCCTCCTAGCACAGAAACAAGGCAAACTGCCTTCCCCCTCCCCAGTGCTGGCCAGCTTTCCTCTGACTGCTTCATCTTCCTTTGGCTGGTGGCACTGACGTGCTCTCAGAGAAAGAATTCAAACCATGAACCACCCTCTCTAGCAACTCACAATCCCATGAAACCCCAAGGCAAATAACAGTCATCTCTATTTTCTTTTCAAAAGCATTACCTTGACTAAGCAGCTTACCAAAGGGGATAGTGGCTCTGTCTCTGTGTGAAGTACCTTCACGGTCCACTGCCTTGATTTGAACATGATATTGCAGTTACAGAGCAGAGGAATAGGATAGATAAGCAGCAGCAAAAATCCACTTTGTCTATTAAGTCTGCTCCCTCTGTTTTCACAGAGCTGCCCTCCCGCTCCCCTGTTGCAGGCAAAATGCAATCAGTTGCCAAAGCAGGCAGTTCCAGCCAGATCTCTGCTCCGCGAGCTGTGCCTGGTGGCAATCAGTCTGCTCACACCTTGCTTCCTCTATTTCCCCTCCAGCAGGGCTGCCGTACCATAACTGGGGCTCAGCTGCTGGGGTGGTTGGGACAAATCCTTCATTTCCCATGACATACAGTGGATTCCAGCTACAACCCTAAAACACTGTGAGGGAAACCAGACTTCGTCCTGCTGCACAGGAACACCAGGAGCTCCATAGACTCACTGACCTTGTCTGCGATGTTGTCACTGTCTTGCCACAGTATATCACACCCGTTCAGTTGTCCCTCTTGAATCTTTTCTCCTCCTGCCCTTCCATGTATTTTTCATCCCTGTCACCTTCTCCATTTCCTAGCAGTGCATGCACAGTGAGGCACACATCAGCTAGCACTGCGGAGTTGTGGCAGTACCAGAAGCACCAGCAAACATCAGAAATCACTATGTATATACATATAAATGTATACACACGTCACTTGTGCTGCTTGCAGGCACTTGAGAGAGATTCTTTAGCCATGAACACCTACCAAGGACTTCTGATCGTAGCTCATGGGATCTATTGAAGCATTACTCCCTCTCCTTGAGTCCACAAAAGTATGCACTGAATCCATGTGTGGGGAACACTTTGGCGTGGGCATTGGTGTGGCAGCTGTGCGCATGATGATAGGAGGTGGCATGCTTCCCCTGCCCTCCAGGTGCCCATTCGGGGTGACAGCAAGTGAGTACATCTTCATCTCTGGAGAGAAAACACATGGTGAATGCAAAGCTAGAGCTACAGAAACCACTCTTCAAAATAGACATTACTCCTTGGGTCTTCCAGGAACTCTGCCAAATGGAGATGAAATTTTGTGGGCAATATTAAGATTAACCCACCACTTTGAAAGGCATAAGGCAAATGTCACAAACTTTCAGGGGGCCTTCAGCCCTGCCTTCTTTTGCTCAGTGTTTCTGGGGATTGGGAGATTGGAGTTGCAGTTTTTTGGGTCTGGGAGAGAGTTTCCAAGGAAAGGACACTGAGGACTAGCTAAATTCACCCTATGAAGTTAATCTCTTCTCCTTAACATAATCTATGGGACAGAGATTTTTATGCAGTTCTGATGTGCTCTGAGTTCCTCCATGTGGAAGGCACTAAGCAAACATCAGTCACTGTCTTTAGTCATCTGGAAATGGCTTCTAAACATCTCCACGCCTAAAAGAGTAAACCTTCTGTAACAGAGAAATCTCATGGTACAGCTCAGTGGCAACTGGAGAAAGCATCTATTTTACCTGCACGGCAAGTATGGACTGCAGCAACTGTCTTCAAACTGAAGACAAACCAGATGTAATGCCTGTAGCTCTGTGGAGTGCAGTAACACCCAAAACCAAAAGCCTAGTTTCAAACACATAAGTTAAGCTGAACTATCCCCATTGTTGCTGGGCTTAGTGGATTCTGGTTTAATAACTGCAGAATCGCAGTCCTAGGGAGGGGGAAGGATGGGACCATCTGTGATCAGCAGGAAAGATGAAAGAGTCTGCAGTGAGAAATCCAAGTAAGCACATTACCCCTGCTATTTTTCCTCCACAGGCTGCTTTTGTAATGCAGCGTGCTTCTATTGTATCATCTGTTTAGTTGCTGGCTTGCGCACAGATATCTGATCTGCACCACAGAAGTCCCTGGGAACATTGCCACTCACTTCGAGGGGTGGAAGATCCAGCTCAAAATTTGCTAATCTGCAGTACATGTTCCTCTCGCCAGTGTATCTGTTTACAGACCAGTGGCAACGTAATAGAATTGTTAATGTCCGTACGCTCTTTAGTCACCGGTTGGCACCTAGGAGGCTTATGGAGGCACACAGTTATTCACAGACATTGACTGACAGCGAGCTCAGCCCTGTTTTCTATTCTTGTACTATCTGAGAAGGTGAAAATATCTCTTTCCCCTAGAACTCTCTTATTATTTGAAATTGTCCAGCAAATAGTTGGTGCAGAGAAAATTTAAGCTGTGGATTTTCTTGCCAACTATTTGCAATGGATATTCATCTCATCGTTTGGTGCTTGGGACTTGTTGCTTGATCTGCAGATCCAGCAGCTCCGTCACCTTCCTGTGATCTAGCTCTGTCTCATCTTCCTCAACAAATCACTTCTGCCCCTTTTTCAGCTGAATTCCATCTGCTCACCACAATCAATATAATTTCCTTAGCTGAAATGAACCCTAGTTCAGGAGCATTTAAAGTAATCCTAACAAAAGCCCAAGCTGAGAATAAAAATACAGAGGAACTAAGCTGGCTCTTGTTTACCATTGTGCCATTCATTCTGTTTACATATCCGATCCCTTCCTTTCCCCTACCTAGCTGCAAACTCTACAGAGTGTAGAGCTTGTCACCTACTATTCCACGTTTATAATGCAGTAGTACAATGTGGATTTATTTCCCATCAATCATCAGGCTCTCCTGTAACACAAATAAACTGCAACACTTCCATCAATCAAACCTCACCTACGTGCATTTGTGTGAAACCAAAAGAATAGATGAGAACACGACTGATTTGAGAAGAAGACTTTTTGAGAAGTCGTGTAAGAATATTGCTGTCAGCAAACCATTCTGTGGTAACGATACAGAAGAAATGATGAGACAAAACTAAATATTACACTATAGCTGAAATTAGAAAAACATCTGTTTAAAGGAAATATCAGTGCTCATTTAGCTTTCCCAACATATTTTGCGTAGTGACTCTGTTAACATAGCTATCAGATTAATTGTGAAATGAAAGGGATTCTTCTACTTTCTCCTGTAAATTTCCAGGAAAGGACGATTGCAGAGGCTGAGTTGTAGCACAACTCAAATTCATGAGAAAACACAGAACCAAAATCCTACCTGTTGCTCGAAGGTCTTTCAGCTTCTCAAAATCATCATCGAAATTGGCAGATGTCTTGTCCTCATCTGTGTCTGACCTATTGGCATCCCCCTGCAGAGAGGAGAAAGGAAATTAATGGATCTGATTCATTTACACTTTAGCACAAAAGCCATTTGGATTATTTAGCAGCTCAGAGACACATTTGCTTCTCATGGTTAATTAGAGCATGGCCCAAGAACCAGGAGAGCAGAATGCAAAATTCCCTCTACATTGCCCTGGGGAATGACCCCAGGGAAGTCCCACTTGTTTAGTTTTGTTTTCATGCTTAGACAGAAAGGATGATGTTGTGATTGCAACTACTGTTCCTGCAATGTCGTTGCACTTCCTTGTGCCCAGCCTCATCAAACACTGTGTCCCAGGGGAGAACATGAAAGTGCAGATGTAATCAGAAGAGTGACTAAGAAAAACAGCGTTGTGGGGTTCCATATCTACTCTCTCCATGATTCCAGATGGAAGCACCTAGGTTTTAATATCAAAGGATGCAAAACGATTTTTCTTCTTTATCACTTCTTTGTCATCACTGCAAATTTGACTGAGATGTGAAAACCCAGCCCTAATTTGCTTCCTTCTCACTGGCTGGTAATTGAGATTATATTGGGAAATCTCTTGGCAACGTTGAAGCTGGGGTAGAAGGGAATGAGGCCAGCTTGCCTGGAAGCACAGCATCATCCCAGGACAGACAACAACAGCCAACCGCCCAGCTAGACTGGCTTTCCTCCTGGAAGCTCAATTATGTTCCTCGTTCACAACTATCCGCCTCTGCTACCAAAATTGACCTAAATAATGTACAAGCCTAGGACAGAGGACCTATTGTCAGGTTCTCCTCTGCTGGTGAGTCTGCAGAGAGAAGGGGTTCCCGCAGGCTATTGGCATGACTGGCTTGAGCCATCAAGACCGCAGAAAAGCTGTGCAAACTGGTAGCAAACGGCTGGGTTAAAGCAGCTGGTCCTAGGAGAAGAAGCAGAGTTCCTTAACTGATGCCTGAACAAATCACCATGGTTTCTAGAGATACGGTGCTCAAGTGTCAGTGAACTTAATTTCATCTGTGATGTATTGCTGACTGGTGCAGCCAAACAGACAGGATGACTGAAAGGCTTAAGCTCCCTTATTCATCTTCTCTGTTTTGGAGCAGAAGCACTAGCACAGAGTAGCTGAAAGACTTGCATAATTTTGGAAGGTTTGTCTGCTTCTCCGCAGCAGCTCTGGGGTAGATTTCAAAATGACATGGGAACAATGTAAACACAAATATGCAATTACGGTCCTCTTTGAAGTCTGGCTGCTTGTTGTCCTAAGCACAAATGAGGAATAGTCTGTACTAAAAATGGATCTGTGGCCATTTAAGCCTTTTCTTTCAGGGATATGCCTGCCAAACTTGCTCCAGAGGCAGATTGGAACCTGAGATCCAGCTGAGACTGTGTACCATGATTCACAGGATAATTTTTACTGTCCTTGCTGAAATACTGCTGATGGTTCAGAGCTTCAAGCAGCTCTAATATACACCCTTTTAGCTGCGCAAGTCTCCCAGGAGTCGCTCTCCATCCAAGTGAAATAAGCACCTGAGCAAAGGGAGGAGTAGTGCACACCAGTGTCTGCTCTAACCACTAACAGCATCACGTTGAAGGAGGGAAAAGTCAAAGAGGTCAAAACATGAATTTCTGCCATATTCCCAACATACCAACAGAACCAGAGATGGCAAAAGAAAACTTAGCTCCAACTTCTTCCTGGGAGTTCTCCAAGGAGATTGTAACAGCCCTTTGTTTACAACCAGAGCTAAGTTATGCATTTATAAGTGCAAGACTTGAACCAAGACCTCATAGCTGAAATACAGCTCCGAGAAGGGTTTTCTGTGGCACAGCTGATACCTCACTATGAGACATCTGACAAGCCCATAGGCCTGATGTCAAAATATAAAATAAATGGTAGTGGAGAGCAAAATGTGCTCTGCAAATGTCATGCCTGTGGTTGCTGGCCTTTTCTGAGGCAGCACCGAGCGAATAATACAAGCTTTGAAAAGTACTCCTTACACATATTTAAATCATGGTCCATAACAGCTCCAAAAGGAGCCATTAAGCCTAAGCAAGAAAGCGACAGCTAGCTCTGTAATCACGCACTCAGAGAATATTGCAGGAGGCTGCCAATTTCTGGCTTCACAGCGGCACGTGATTCAGCCTCCAGGAAGGCAGGTAAGGAATGGGTCTGTGCCGCAGAAACGTACCTGCAAGCTGCCAGGTCGCTGGATGGAGAAAACTTTTTTCTGCCCTACAGCAGTCGGTAACAAAGGATGAAAACTGTGCCCGGGGTCTGCATGTGTAACACAGCAGCAGGGCACTCTGCAAGAGTCCTCTGTGCCTAAATACAGGATTGCTTGAGCTAAAACAGAAGTCCCCATGAACTAAAGAGGCACCGCCAGACATGGGAATGGGTGGTAAATAAGAGAACTCAGATCCCAATGTCTCCTCTTTGCTACGAGCACCAGTGGTACCGGCAACGAGAGGAGCAGGAGCAGTTTCCAGTCATTCAGGTCACACTCGATGGTTATCATCTGTTTGGGTTTCCCTGGCACGTCCTCTTTTTCCACCCAGATTTGGTGGAATCAAAGGATATCTGACACACACCTGGCCACTGAAAAGCCTCCTCTCTGAACTGCCGTATGGCCAACTGCATCATTTGCTTCTGCATTCAGTGGAGGAAAATCTACTACTGTAGCACAGACTTTATTCTGCTATGGCCTGTGCCGTTTACTAACAGGGCTGAGGTCAAGCACAAGCACTCAGCATTCAGCTAACCAGTCTCCTAGAGGAAAACCCCTCCTGGTCAGGAAAGCAGCCACTACTACAGAGCCTGTAGGAATACTGGTAATTCCTTGAATTGGTCTTACTAAGGTAGGGGCTAAAATGTCCACCTCCATCTGCCACAGGCCGCACTAGCACAGGAATATGGCAAAGGGGTTAGAGTACCCAGAGCAGAGCAAGCAGATGCTGAGATTGGTGACACTGAGAAAAGTACATGAGTTTGGACGTAAACAGCATCAGCTCAAGGCACTGTCACATGGAGTACAGCTTGGAGAAGCACCTCCCTGCTCTTTGTGGTGGATCTTCAGGGCATGGGCCCCACTGGACAAGATATCGGGATGCCGCTAATGCAGTGCAAAGCCATTCATTTTGAAAGTGGAAAGCTGGACTACTCCTATCTTCTCTGTGTGGGCAGGTGGCACTCACTGCCCCCAGGATCCATGAAACGGCCCCGAGCGACGTACATCAGGGTTGGTTTTTTCCAAACTGGGCCTTGGCTCCTGTTGTTTCAATTAATTCTCCTCTACTAGTGCTGTGAGGAGGCTAGGAGGGATGTTTTAATAATGAATCTATGCAGGCATCCTTGAAGGACATAATGTGGCTGTGCTGGCTTGAGAGAAGGGAATTGTTGGTCCATGAATATTTCAATTATATTCCATGGTCTGTGATGGTTTGTCTAAGTGTGATACAAACATAGCAAATAATAGCATGATGCCATTTCTGGGGAAAAAATGAAAAGTGAAAAAAAACCAAAACAGTACAAAAATAAAGTGTTTCTTTCTCCTCTTTCCCTTGGGAGCTAAGGCGGTGAAAACTGAAACCATTTTCTCATTTTGTTTCTCAGTCTCTGTGTCTCTGAAGTCAATCCAGCACTAAGCAAATTTTCCCCTTCTTGATGGTTGCAGAAATAAGAAGTAATAATTAAAAAATTCCAAAGCGTGACATAAGCCTTTTTGATACCACTACTCCTAGCTTCAACTAAGACTGGATGGTTTTTGCTAAGTCTCAAATTCATTTCCATTTCCATTTGCACTGGGACTTTGAAAAAAGTCCTTTTTTTTTTTTTCCTGGATAATATGTATGTGCATATATATCAATGTATTTACAACCAAAATGGATCGTCCTTATTTAAAATAAATCTCCCCCAAATGGATCTGGTGTGATGTGAAAGGAAGACGGTGAAGAGCAGGATAAGGCAGGGGATGGTGGGTTTCAGCTACTCTTAGGATGCTGAAATTAGATCTGGAATGGACTGGAGAGAGAGGGAAACTTAGGGGCTGCAAGGGCCCCCACTTCACACCAGTCCTACAACATTTACACCAGTGTGGCCTGCTGCTCTGGACCATGTGGCACAGAATTGCCTTCACAGTTGCTGAGGTTCCTGCCTAGTTGGGATCAGGACATTGTATATCACTGTTGACTGAGAATGAAATACATTTCTCTAATCCTCTCCATGTGAGATGAGATACCTGCAGTTCGCCAAATTCCCTGCTCACTGACCTGTTACAGACATTAATTTCAGGTGTGGGCAAAAATCTCTTTAGCATTTATATGCCCTGTATCATCCTAAGTATCTCCAAATGTAATGTTTGTAACCTTGCAGTACAGCTTTTCTAACAGCTGTGCTACCAGGCTCAAATAGCACGTAAGGGGCAGAGTCTCCAGGAAAGGCTTGCATTCAGCCAGCTCACACCCTACCAGCTCCACATGACAAGTGTTGACCAGACACACGGTCTTTAGGTGGTGGGCCCACCATAAAGAAACAAAACACAGGACGTAAGTAAGATTTAGGCAAGCGAAATCCATCCTAAGTGATTTCCTCAAAGTCACACTACACACCCTGCAGCAGATCAATCCAAGTGTTGATCACCCACATCTCAAAGAGTCTAGGGGACCTTATGTGCAAGGACAGAGCTTCACATGCCCAACCCAGCTCATCCGCACCCCTTAAAGTCAAATTTAGGGCTGCCTGCATGGCTGGAGGTTTGCACTGCTGCAGACTGATCCGTACAATCTTACCTACACATCACAATTTTTTTCCCTCCCCCTGCTCAGATCTCTTACCTCTGCCTGGAAGCCTTCTACCAGAATGGCAACCAGAAGGTTGAAGAGCACGTAATTGCCAAAGGTCATCAGGGCCACGAAGTAGAGCGCTGCCCACGAGGATGTAGATGCCATCCCATTGTACAGGACCACGTTCCAGTCCTCTTGAGTGAGGATCTGCAGAGAGGTGAAGGGCAAGACTGATTACTCCACTCCTCTCATGCATGGCAGCTGCATTCAAATCCTCACTGACATACTCATTTCTTCCTCTCCTTTTGACCTTTTCTAAGCATAATCATTAGCAGGTCTCATGAGATAAGACATCAAAACATTCCGTTATTCTGAGCTTTGCACATGAGAGCTCTCTCCTGGCCAAACCTCCCCTCTCTGCAGGAGGATCTAGCGCGCTGCTGCCAATAAAAATGACTAGTTCAGATCCTAGATATGGCAACGTAAAGGGTGTGCTGGTCTAAGTCCTATTATTTGGTATGAGGGGGGTATTGTCTCCTTTGATAACCATCAGTAGATAACAGACCTGAGGCCAGGGCTGTTGTCCCCTGTGGAGCTGCTCTTTATAAGGCATCTGGACCTGAAGGAAAGGGTAGGACACATGATATTTGACATGATAAATGCCATAGGGTGGCTTAAGAAACTCAGGGAAGCAAAACACTTTCCATTGGGTAAAAGTACTGACAAACTGGGGGAAAAAAATACGCATCTTCACAAAGCCTTGCTCTAAGGAACCTTCCTAAGGGATTTGCACTCTCCTAGCTTCACTGGAGCTCAAAAACCTAGGGGCCTATGAAAAACAGATGACAGACGCATGCTCCACATTAATTCAGGCTTACAACGAAAGTGGCTCCTGAAAACAAGGTAGCTTTGGGGATAGGAATGCAGTCGGCGGCACTGAGCCGTGTCTCTCATTAACCTTCATGGGATGCAGGGCTGAGCACTTGTGGTCCGTGCCAACTCTATTTCCCGCGGGACTGTTAGAATAAATGCAGAAGTCTGTATTTATGTTGGAAAAAAAATATATGAACCTGTGAGACTAATGCTGATTTCTCCTGGCTTCTTTGTATGGAGGAAAACTTTGCAAGAAGTTATATTCATCCCAGTGAAGACTCTGGATTACTTTGTACCTCAGACAATACTGTGGTGAACACCTACTCTGCATTTAGAAACTTCCCTTAACATTGTTTACACCGTGCTCCATTTGGTGCACTTAGGCTGTAAGGACTGAGCTTTTAAACAGAAAAGTCTAATCTTTATATTTAGAATGTCCTGGAAACAGCAGCTTATTGCTCCATTATGGAATAGCCAGTAATTTAAAATACATAACAGACCTTGCCTGCAGAGGAAACGTAACTTTTTACATAAAGACTTTCCCAGCATATAGAGCCAGCAACTCCTGCTTTGATTTGTGAAACTATTTTGTCAATCCCAGTTAAATTAAATTGTTTGGAAGTGCATTTTTTGGGCAATAAAAGCAGGTAAGGAGATAGAGATCTACAGAATAGGAACAGAGTGGACAGTAGACCATAGGTCTTGATCTTAACGACTATACGAAAGGAAAATAAGAGTGAATTTCCAAGTCTTCCCAGACTTTACTTTAACTAACAACAGATAGGTATAGCGATGATTTTGACTAGATTTCTCCATCAGAGTTTGTAGAGACCAGCTAACTCACAAACACAATCACTTTGCCCTAATAACTCTATGGCATGGTTTCAGTCCAAATTTGACACCTATTGGAACAGTTTTTTTTGAAAAGTGAAATAATTTGTCCAGGTGCTCTATGTTAAAACTTCATGGAGGACCCAGAGCTTACCTGAAACACTGTCACAATGGCCCAAAGCAAGGAATCAAAATTCTTTCTATCTGGAACTGTGTCTCCCGTATCAGTTTTCAGGCTGAACTTGCATCCAAAAAGATGCATGCCGAGAATGCTAGAGTAGGAAAAAAGGGAGATGGAAGAAATATATTATTGCAGGAAATACGGTTGCAGTGAGGACTGCAGTGATTTTTGGGATACTTTTTTTTCCCCCAGTGTTTTGTGTGCCAGTGGTATCTCCCAAGAAGATGGGCTCTGCACTACCATTGATATGACCACTGATCAAATCCTGCCATTTAGTTCTTGTGTGTCATGTTTTGTAATAATTGTCTACACTGAAGTCAAATCAGGGATCTCATTTTTCTAGAAAACATCAAACTACATTGCCAGCTGCCTAATCTATCTGGTTTCCAAGAACAGGATCCCAAGGAGCATTATAGGGTCAAGCAGACAGAGGTCTTGGAAATCTGTATAACCTCCCTCTCAAATATGAGACTGGTAGAGTCCTGTTTCTGACAGCTTACTGAGACACAGCTAAATGAGCCTCCCAGGAACTCCAGAACAATTGTTTGACTGTTCTTGCCTGTCTGTGTTTTTCATTCACCTACAGAATTACAGTATTGCATGAAAAACTGAGACCGCAAAGAAGTAAATCGTCTGTTGAGCGTCTGCTTGTCAGTCTATTGTGAGCACTTCTGTCATGTAGGCAGCCTAGCAAACACGCTGCATTGTTATTCTAATCTATGTATTATTTAAGAGAGCCGAACGATTAATCGAAGGAGAGAAGCCGCAGCCTCTGGTACCTGAAGATAAAGATGAAGAGCATGAGCAACATGCAGAAGGTGGCTACGTTGTCCATTGTCTTCATCAGGACCACCAGCTGGCGGCGGAGGGCGGGCATGAAACGCACCAGTTTCAGCACCCGGAGCAGCCGAAAAGTTCGCAGCACAGAAAGGCCTCCGTCCGACTGGCCGATGATCTCCCAGACGCTGCAGGATGCAAGGAGAAAAGCTATTAACAGCAGTACTGCACTGTGAAAGCCCAGAGCAGGCTGGCTTCTTACAGGATATCACACCATTTAAGCCCTAAAAGGGTTATTTGCTGCTGCTTTTGAAAAACACCTCTGCTTCCCAGTTGTGCAGGGCCATATGCTCATGCCTAACCTCTAGCCTTTACAGCTGGTTTCCTGATTCTTTAATTCCCTTACTTTCTGTGGCTCTTCATAACACACCATGTCTCCTGCTAGGCTGTTTTCACTACAAACAGTCACAAGCCTAGCCACAAAAAGTGGATTGCAATTTTGTACCAGGCTAACATCCAGAGGGATTTACATTTGTGGGGATGGGTTGGTTTGATCAGTGTTTAATATTTAACAAGCCACAGACTGGTCTTTTTTTCCGGGCCTTTTCCCTGTTTCTTCTCACTTGTCTGCGGCAAAGGGATGGGCCAAGTGAAGCCAAGAGCACTTCTGTGTCTGCCCCAAATTACTGACCAAGGGTTGCACGGTGCTGCTAGAAAGAATCCCAGCGCAGAGAGGAGCTGCACGAGCTGCTGCCACGCATGCTGTGACATTCCCAGCATAGGCTGGGATGGTGGTGCCTTGGGAGGGGATAGCAGAACACAGCCCTCTCTTCCCCTCCGGCTTGCCCTGTTACGTGTTAAACTGGGAGAGGGAGGGCACGCTGCTGGGATATGGACGCTCACAGTACTCTTTTCCCAGGACCAGCCGTTGTGCACTTCAGTGGAAAATTGTCCACCGTGCCAGACATGTGGCGTAAATAGACCTTGCTCTCCATCTGCCAGGTCCATTTACTTTGGACGGCCCTTCTACTGGGGGGAATCTAAAAGGCCAGCGTAATTATAGCCCATGATAACCAGTGAGCCCTGGATTAACGCATGCCACGTCATTCCTGTTCCCCATCCCACTCCCCAGCAGGCCTAAGCCCTTGGCAGAAAAGCCACAGCGAAGAAAGAACTGGCAGTGACCTGATGACAACTATGATCCCGTCAAAGATGTTGTACGGGTTCTTGATGTAGCCGAAGAGGCCAAAGGCAAGGAGTTTCAGGAGCATCTCCAGGGCAAACATGCTTGTGAAGACGATGTTACTGATCTCCAAGGCGTTGGTCAACTCATCCGGCTATGGGGCAAAAAAACAACATGGTCAAACAGATGTGCAGAGGAAATGGCCACGGGCTGGTATGTTCCTCCCCCTCTGGGATTTGTGCTAACGATGCACAAATGCTGTGGCTTCCTGCGTTCCTCTCGGAGAGCCACAGAGGCAGGTAAGTGTCTGAGGCGGACAAACAGACAACCATCATGGGCGGTGCCTAGGAGTTTTACTGGAAATACAGAATCCCAGCCCATTTCTGGAGCAACTGCAGAACAACTATGCCCAATATATGTGCCCAACAAATTGAAGCTACACAAAGAAGAGCACTTGTGCATTCTTGCAACAACAACTACCAAGGGTACTATGGCTTGTAAGTCTTGTATTTAGACTTGCATTGGTGAGGCTGCTTTTATTGCAAAGCTTTCTGTGTCCTGCTATATCCAAAGTAGGAGCACTGTCAACACAGCGTAGCTCTATTCACATACAAAGAAAGCGCTTTTCCTGCAGACATCTCTTAAAAGAATTAAGAAAACAAATACCTGTGAAAGTCAGTAGGATCAATAGTTTTATCTCCCTTGAGTGCCTTTGGAAATCACCCCTGAAAGCAAAACAAGATGATTTCTCCTCCTGGAATCCTGGTCAGTAACTTACAGCAAATCTTGTTAGAGCAACAGCAGCATGGCTCCACGTGTCAGGATTTCCTCCAGGATGGCAGTGGGTTTCTCTGGTTGAAGCTGGCTGTGTGCAGCTTACCTCTAAGAACTGATCTTTCCATTTCTCTCCTCCATCAGCACCGAGTTACCTTGGGCTACAACCTCGTGTTTCAGACACAGCCTCTGAAGTTCCTTTCCTGGGGAGTGCAGCGATGTCTGCCCAGCACCTGGGCTCCTGATTCACGGCAAAACCGTGGCACAGCGGGACATGCACAAAAGGTGGGCTGGGGTTTGTTACTTACTCGAGCTACTCCCCCTGACACCACCAAGCTCTGCAATGCGCATTTCTAATGCTCACGACCCATTCCTTTGTAAAAGAAAATGAGTCTTTTTCATTTCCTTGGTGTAATAATATTGTCTAGAAAAAAGGTGTTATTTTCATATCTGACTCATCTCCTGACTGATAATAGCTTCCTTTATTCCCCATCCGTCATTAGACGCTATGTTAATAGTTGGCAGTTTCTTGGGGGCTGTTGCTGCATTATTTGTGGCTCTGAAGGGACAAGACCATTGTAATACCACGGCACAACCACGTTTAACTCCACACCCTGCAAAGCAAATCCCCAGCAATTGAAGGAGATGGGGGAAAGAGTTAACTTGAAGCCAGGAAGAGCCTGCACAACCCCTACTATCGGCAGCGACAGTCTGTGGGCTGCTAATGAACCATCATTCAAAGGCTAAATTACTTTATGCAATAGACTGTCTTGTGCTCAACCATTTATCCAAGAGAAAGAGCACTAAGAGCCTCAGTCCTCATGATTATAATCCATACACGCTAATTACTAAGGGACACCAGGGGAAGGACTGTGCAATTCTCAGTTCTTTAGTTGCTAGCAAAGGGTGGCCCAGACGGCTGCAGGGAGCCCCGCGGTGGCACTGCCCCCGGGCTGCCCTCCTTCCACCTTCCTGGCTGCAGGGACAGCAGTTCCCTCTCCAGCAGCAATCAGCCCGTGCCCGTTCCCTGACAGTGCCAAAACATCCCGGGCAGAGGGCTTTCCTTCGCAAGGGAAGCCCAGCTGAAGGAGAGGACTGCTCTAAGATGGCATCTAACCAGCTCCCCAGCGCAGACAGCGCCTGAAATAGCCCCGCTGGCTGCCAGCCGCCGGTCCCGCTGCAAGCGATGGTGGTGACGGGACACCGCTCTGGCGGCATCCTCGAGCCATTTGTCAGCATCGTTATTTTTGTCAAACGTGGCTGGCACGTTCGGTTTCCCCTCGGCTGGGGTTATGCAAGAGCATTCTCGACAAGAGGCAAAATAACTTGCTAAATTCTTGCGTCCCTCCCGGCAGCAGCAGGAGCCTCCCTGGGCCGGGATGTGCATGGCAGGCCAAGGATGGCTCGTTAGAGGGCTGAGGCTGGGAAATTAATGACAATCGTCAGCAAGGAAGCTGCAGCTTGGGCAGCTCTGATGGGACAGAGTGGTTCTGTGGCCATATTTCTATCGGGAAACACAGGAAACCTGCCCACCGCTACCTACGGTACCTTGCAGCCTGCAGTACGGCTGTTGTCTTGTCTGCTAGAGCCAAACCTGATTCTGTATTCCCCCAGTTCTCCTTGCTGCTGCCAGACCTGCTGCCAAGAGACACAATTTTATCATGAAAACTGGGATCCTTGGGGATCTTTTCAAAATCCCTAATCCTGGAGTTACATGAGCATGATGAGACAATTTTGGGAGGCCTTACAAAAAAGTTCCGTGTCCAGCCTGAAAAGCCCAAGCTGGACAAACCAGAAAACACCCTCAGGCAAATAAACAGAATTTGCTAGTTGTTATGCTCTAAAACGTCCTGTTCTGTAAGCCAACCCCAACATTTTTTTGCGGCCTGTTGAAATATGGGATTGCGACCAGTTAACGTGCCAGTATAATTGCCAGAACTGATTTGCCAATTTCCTTCGACAACTCGGTGTCCTTACCGCTTCCTCCCCAGCGCCATGACTTTCACGTCATATACAAGTTCAGAGAGCGCAGACAAAAAGCTGCAGCGATCTCTCATGGGCAGGGAGAGAGGGCACGAGGAAGAGGGAGAGGAGAGGACACAGATGAGATCATCCATAGCCGCGATGAGAGGCTGATCCCGCGAATCAAGAAGGATGACGGGGGGAGCCTGGGCGAGGCTGACGCCGCAAAGCCTCACGTGCTTCAGGCGAGACCTTCATCATCCTTCAGTGCTCCTATTTGGGGTAAGGCAGAACTAATTCGGTGACAAGGACTGCTGTAACGTAAGATGTTTGGAGTGCAATCCCGCCGCGACCCGGAGGCAGGACCCACTGGGCAGAGACAAGGATGGATAGCCCTGCATGCTGGCCGAGCTGCTGATGTGAGCTTTTGTATTATTAGAGTGGAAGCTGAACAGCAGATGAGCCAAACATCCAGTGATACTGCCTTCAAATGTAATTACCTTCTTTCAACACCAACTGGAGCCTAGAAAACAGCCTGCCATGGATATTTTTATAGCTTATGAAACGGTTTGCTGCTCAGAGCACAATTCATTTCCCACTTTTCTCACTCCCTGATGAGCAAAGATCGAGGAGGAGGGTTAAGGAAGAGACACTTGGAAGCCAAGATGGATTTGGCCATTCCCCTGGAGTCAGCCACTAGGAGACACTGTTGTTTTGTTCAAATTCAAGCCAACCCCAGAGCACAAATTTTTCCAGGAGCCTTTTTCACTGGGAAAAACAAAATGTTGATCTGCTGAAAACAAAACTTTTCATGGCAAGGTTTATTTTCTGTCAAACTTCCTGGCTGGAAGAAAATGAAGTTGCAACAAAGCTTTAAAAATGCTGTGATGTCTTGTTTTGACCTTCTCAGAAAAGGAAATTTCAGGTTTTCTGCTTGAGATGTGGTTGTGTTGTGAAATGCAACTTCCTTCCTACCAAGGCACGGCTAACAAAGGTTGACATCAAAATGATGCACATCTAACAGAGTATTTCTAAAGTGGCATTTCTTGCTTTTTACCAAACACTTTCTAAGCCTTAACAACTCTGACAAGGAAACTACTTCCCCACTTTAGGGCTCCAAACTGTGTTAGTGAAAAGTTCCTTTTTCAACAGCCCTCATCAGCTTAGGATATCTCCATATCTTTTGCTGCTGCAACGCCTGACCTTTACAACGGTCCAAGTTTTCAGAGACAGGCCAGGCCAAAACGTGGCCGGAGAGCAACCAGGCACCCATTGCACGATGCCACAAAACACCCAGGAATCCCCGCAATGGATGCGATGCAGGAGATGGTGGGCAATGAGGGGCACGAGAGACCACAGCACCAGTCCGAGAGGCTGGGATGGGAACCGCCACGCTGGGGACATTCAGCAGAAATGGGCACAGAGAAGGGCTTAACCTGCCCGTGCCACCGTCAGGTCCCAGGCAACATTCATACAGGGTTCAGGTCTGAATACAAATCTTACGGATTTCAGATGCAAATGAAAGCTCATACTGCAGGAGTAAGGTTCCCACCATTAAAGAGAAGGACAGAAACTCTCTGGGATCAATTCGCAAGATTTCAGCATCTCTGAATTCAAGTTTAAAGTAACAGCCTTGACTCCAAGCAAAACACGTCCCAGGAAAGCACAACCACCTCTGCTCACTTTTAGGCCATAGTTATGCTGCGGAATATTTCAGTGATTCAAAACCCTGTTTTTATTAGGGACAAACCTCAAACATTTCAGCAGTTCATTCCAAGTTCAGATAAACAGACAAAAAATCCTTTTCTAAATAGTTTGGGTCTGAAAACCTCGGAAGACTAGTGTCTTTCTGAGAATCTGATACTTCTGGTTTTAGCGAGACGCAGCACAACCCCAGAGCCTTCCTGGAATCGGGAGAAAATCAATAAAAGAGAAACCCATAATGGTCAAATTATTGATGGCCCCTACAAAGAGAGGATGAAGAAGAACAGGAGTAGGGCTTTGCAGCCTTAGATTCTCGTAGTGCAGCTGCATTACTGTGTTTTGGCAAGTCACTTTATCTCTTTGTGCCTTTCCTTATCCTCTCACCCATATCCTACCCTATCTCTCTCGACTGCAGCATCCACAAAGACCTTATTCTATGTCACTGAGGTTCAGCACCCAGCAGGATGGCACCGTGCCATGGCACCCTTGAGCACCTTTTTGCTCTGATACTGAGAATAAATAATCATGCCTGCACCATGCTGGAGAAAAGGGCTGTTAGACGCCTGGTCCGTCCTGGTGAATGAACAGGGAAGGAAGTTTCTGGAGTAAAAAGATGTGTTTTGCTTCAGAAATCCCCCCCGAGCCCAAAGCAGCCGTTTGACTCCTCCTGAACAGGGAGAGCTGAGGCTGGCAGAGACGCAGAGGAGTGGTAAACAAATCCAGAACATTTAGTCTCATAAACATCCTTTGCACTTGTGTTGTTTTTTCTCTAGTCCTGGGCCTAAAGCTGTCAATGGGATTTTGAACACGTGCTTATCTTCGCTTTTCTGCTTTGTATTTTTAAGCTCAGTCTGCAGAGACTCCAACCAGGAAGAGGAGACATCATAAACTGTCAATTTACCTTTTGCTTCTGGACACGCTACATTTTCTTTCTTCACCCCATTTTCAAGGGGCTGTCATTTTCCAGCTACCAGCTACTGCACTGCAATGGATCTCACCTGCCTGCAGGCTTTGGCATCATCCTCGTTTCATGGAATTAAAAACCAAAGGGAATGCAAGAGAGCGGCAGAGAGCAAGGGAGAGGGAGCATTCGGGCTAACTATGAGGAAGTGGAAGAGAAAGGGAAGAGCCAAACCACAACTTTTTGCATTAATAAACCCAAACCGTGTCACTTAGTGCAATCCTGGATAACCCACGCAGCACTAAGCACCGTTACTTTCTAACACGTCTGCAAGTTGCAAAAGCACACCGGGACACCTGCAGCCTCTGCCACGGTGTCGCCAGCTGCAAAAAGGCAAGAGTCCCACGAAAACCATGCAAAGGGCCAGCAACACAGTGCCAGGCTCCTCTCACTGCCTGACCTCCTGCTCCAGCCGCGCTCCAGCCTCCAACCTCCGCCGTGAGGAGCACCGCGACCGCGACCCTCCGGGCTTCATCCTCGCCACGAGAGCTGCGAGGCGGACGGAAGCCCTTTGCATCCCATCCATCGCACACCACAGAGCCATACTTGAGCCAGCTTTTCCTCTAAGGGGGAGATTAAAGCCTGCTTGCTTTACGCACTGAGCCACGCAGCCTCCTACATAACTAATCTGTTTAACCGATGGATTACTGGGCTCCCTATTACATTTGTACGGTTTACGTGCCACTGTGAAAGCAATCACGAGGTGAAAGTCAGTTTGCTGGGACAGATTAAAGAGATGGTTTGGAAGGAATTAGTATTTTTTTAATAAGAAATATTGTTCAAAAATGGTGGAAAACAGCTTAAATGAGTTTGAAGCATGGGCACCGCAGGAGGGGAGCAAATCAATGAAATTGCTAAAGAGAGCTCAAGAATACAAAATGTTCTTCTAACTTTTTCTGAAAAAGCAGAACATGTGGGAAATGCCTGTACAATGCTAATATAATAGGTGGACTCCCACAGTCAGCATCAGCCTGGACCCGTACGCCTTCCAAATACATAGGGAGAGGGGCTGGGTAAAACCTTGCGTGGCGCTGCTGGAGGCTGGGTGTAACCCACGGAGCAGTGCTGGGATCTGTGAGCTGCAGCCTGTCTCCTTTCTTTCCTCTGCTCAGAGTTCGGTGCCCATCCCAGCACCCAACTCTCCCCATCCTCCCCGTGCACCACAGCTCCGTACACCCAGCATCGTCCCCACAACCTAACACTCCCACAAGCTCAGGTTTTATGTTTGGGACCCTCAACTGCATTTCTTGCACTCTCACTTCAAAAACTTGCATCAAACACCAGTTTCTTGCCCACATCCTTTTCCTACAACAGGTTCAACCAAGGAAGAGCCCCAGCCTCCTCACGGAGTCTCTGCTCGTGGACCAGGAGCTATAATTAACAGCCACGTCACAGGCATTTTGACATGAGAGCAAAATACAGAGCAAATTTTGTCCAAAGGACACACAGACGGCGATGGCAGCCTGCACGGGGGCTGAGCACTGCCAACAGCTTCACTGAAAATCAGGGCACGTGCCCGAGAGGCCAGCAGGATTACTTTAAATAAGAGCAAGAGTGATCGGGCCCATGAACCTCGAGAGCAGATGTGGGTGCTGCTAAAAGGCAGCCCTGGCTGGGCTGGGCTGGGGAAGGTGCCTCACACACCAGCGATGAGATGTAGGGGCATAGCGTGGCTGAAATGCAAAAATGTGAGCACCAGAAATGGGTGAGGGAGCGATGCTGCGACGTCTCGCATGCCGGGAATCCATTCTGCAGCAGAAGAGATGAGGTTGCCCTAAGCTCCGCAAGCTGTGTGCGTGTTTTTAGTTACAGCTTTCGCTCCGGCGTCTATAAAACACTTTGGGAAAAGGACCTCTTAGAGGGGGTTTGAAGAGCCAGGAGCTCGCAGCTGAAGCAGAGAGCTGTCAGGGAATGTAAGTGACATCTCAGAAGGCTGCCAGCAAGTGTGAAGGCTACGTTTTGACCTTTTCTCCCCTTTATTTTTTTTGCTTGTCAAAGACCAAAGTAGATAATACTGATATTTCTAAGGTTAGAAAAAAAAGGAAAGCACTTCAAGACTTGGCTTCTTTCCTCCTCTTCATTCCCTGCCCTTAATTTGACCTTAAAAAAATAGGAAGAATAATGCAATAGCAATTGAATTTCTGCATTTGAAAATATTTCTTTTATAAACTGTTTTGATGTAGTTTATTGACCACAGCATAGGACTCTTATTGCATTACAATCAACTTCAAACCAGCTTAATTGATCTAGACTATGGCACAAACCACGGAAATTGCCTTACCTTCGTAGGACATAGCTTCACTTAGTAGCAAAAATGGTTTGGTTGGTGCTTTCCCATGCACACAAGTACAGATGCAAACTATTTATGCTCTCTGGCCTTGGAAAGAGACCAGGGACTTGAACCGGGATGCTCCAGCTCCTAGAAGCCTGCCCTGGTCACCAGGATGTTTGCTATTCTGAGGTGCCTTCTGCCCTGCATTTGACAGCCAGACATCACCACCTCTCCGAGCCAAAAGCCCTTCTCAGGGAGGGCTGAACTGTTGTTAATGTCTTTACTAGAAGCTGGGGCTTCAGTGAATTTGTGCTTTCTGATGAAAAAAATTGTTTTGCTGAGAGATTCCCAGATCTACTACTTAATCCCTACTTAAAAGTAGGCTGGAAAGAGAAAGAGAGAGAGATATCTCCTCCTTGTGTGTCCTGATAAATGTTCTCTCTCTAGCTTTGGAATTAGAAACAGCAAATTTATTCTCTTAGTCACCTCCACTCTCAGGTTTTATGCCTTCCTCTAAATGGGATCCTTCATGTGGAGCGATAACAGTTTAATTGAAGGTAGCTGATGGTAATTTTTCTTCCTTTCAATTGACCTACTTGATCTCCTAATGCTCCATGGAATTGCTTTTACCTCTCTGCTCTGTGGCATGAAAGTCACTGCTAATAATTACTTACCCAACTGCATATGGTCAGACATGCAAAATGCACTGCTCCTTTCTGGGGCTGCACATAGGGCATCAGTGGAGGAGCGAAGCAAGCTGCACAAACACCTGACGTACTCCAGTATTCCCCCAAAAATGCCATTAGAGTCAATGTCATCCAGCAATAACCATAGACTGAAGTCATATACACTCTGGGCCATTTGTGTGAATCCTTCACGGTCACTGGGTACTGACTCCTGGGGATGTTTTCTACAGAAGAAACCTCGGCTGCCATACTTCTGTCTCTTGCAACAAGAGCTACGGATCAGGGAGGTTTTGTTCTCTGGGATAATCAGCTCCTCTCTGTGACTTCCTTATGAAGCTTCCCAGGCCCAAGGTCCCACGTGGCACAACGTATTTGCTGCATTACTTTCCCATTTCTCACTTTCATTCAGCAAAATGCAATTTCGCTTTAAGTGGCATAAACGCCAAGCTGGATTAGATCAATTGCTGTCTTCTCCACCCTCAGGAGGAAAGGACCTGGGCAATCTGAAACGCTATCGGCAGCATCATGCAAAACTACTGCTATTATCACTGAAAAGTAGGCCAATCAGCCGGATTACGTCTTGATGGAGGATCACTTGGTCTGACAGATGGCTGAAAAGATAAGACTTAAATGAAATAAATAAACAAATACGCCCCCCCTGCAACAAGGCCAGAAGTGTCTAGGTTTAGTTATTAAAGGAGAAGCCTCAGGTGGTGATGCGCGAGTCCCACCACGCATCAGGAGATGCCTCTGGCAACTTCCCGACATGTCAGAAGCGGACCTATTACTTCTGCCCCTTCCTTCTTCCCTTAAGCAGCCGTTAAATATCCGCAGGCTTCTCTCCAGGAGCAGGCTGCCATCCCACCCCACGTCGGCTTCGTTCCTTTAAGAGCGCCTGGCGAAAATCCAGGGAAGTTGTACGGACTGAATCATCCCCATCCATATGCTGGTGGAGACCTTCAAAGAACCAGCAGATCTGCGAGGCGTGACATCGCTTTGCAAGCCCTGTGTTGACTCTCATCCAATATATTTGGCTTATCCCTCGCCATAAAAAAATTATAGTCGCACAAGGAATTATATGCACACAGCTCTTGCCCGTTGCAAAGCTTTTTGGTCTTGACCACTATCTGTGCTGAAGGCAACAAAAAATGGCCCAAATTCATCAGCCTAATGCCCTAAATCAGCTTCGCTGGATAATCACAAAGCGTACATTTTTAAAAAGATAATGCATCATGGATACTGATTAATTTATTAATATTTAGGCATTCCAAATCATTAACTAGAAAGAAGAGCTGCATTCTACAGTTTCCTTTTGGATATAAACTGAGTCACAGGATTTCAGGAACTAGAGAATTTAAGAAAAAAAACGCACGACATTGTGGGACATGCTGTAAAAGGACAGACGTGAAGAACATGGAAATAAGCTACAACCCCTCAGCGACAAAAATGGACATATAGGCTCTGCCTCGAGGAGTCTGCATAAGAAATCAAGGTTAATTTTATTTGCAAAAATCTTGCAGCCAAACTAGAATTGTGCATTTTTGACTGTGCGCAGAGACTGTGGTTATAGCGTGTTCATCAGGGAGGCTCTGCCCATGTCCATTAAAGGTGGTAGAAACACGAAGATTGAGAGAATAAAGAACCGCTTCCAAACAATTTAACTGTACTGCAAGAGGCACCTTTCGCAATGATTATATGATCTTTTCCCACAGCCAAGCAACAGGCTTGCTCTCCGATAACAGAGAGATCAAAGGCCTTTGGGTTGTCATTAGCAGGCAAACTCAATAGAAGTTGTTTACTTCACCCAAGCTAATGGCACTGGAAATATTTAATCAAAAAATGGACACACTCTCTCTATTACTGCCAAGATGATTCAGAAGGGGCCACTTAAATCTATTTTGTCAAGCCATTACTCATCCCCTGCTAATAGACCTTTATGGAGAGTCCCTTTGAATAATGCACATTCGTGATTTGTGGGCTGTGTACTGGTATTAGGAGACAAGGCGCATCAAGAAAACACGACAGAGGGCTGCTGATGGGAAGAACAGGACGGGGAGTGTGTTTAGTCTACAGTTGACAAAGACCTTGTCTCTGTCATCTCTTAAGCCCAAGGAGAGGAAACTGAAGTGGACTGATGGGGAAATATGCTCAAGGAGAGGATGGTTCTCCAGAAAAGTTTGAGCAATCTGCTGTAATTGACCTCTGACAGCTGAGTGGAGAAAGGAAAGATGAAGAAGATCAGGAGAGCTTTTCTACAGAGGTTCAAGGATCTTCATATAGAAAAAGAAAGCAAAAACGTTGGGTGGACATCAGGAGAAAATGTGATGGTGTCACTCCCACTACAGCAGGGATTGCCTACTTGAACCTCGATTCTTGGGGTCACAAAGAGAAGGTTCAATGCCTACATCGAGATGCCAAATGTTAGGATTCCCAAGCTCTTTTCCTAACTCCTAGCTTTGAAACTCTCCATGGTCCTCAGCATGTATCAGACATTGGGGCACAGGCAGTCAGTTCCTCATGGGCTTCCCTTGGGCTGTGCGTTAATTTTCATTAGCTAAGGACTCTCACCTTGTGGGGTTGTCTTAAAAGATATAAAATGACTTATGACCCTCATATATTAAGAGTTGATCCTGACATAGAGCAAGATGACGGACTGGGTAGGGTGAGCTCTATCTGCTGTGATTTTTGTGATGTTTTGCAAAACGTCTCCTGAGCTGTTAGGATCCAGGCCACTGATTTTGTGGGTAGTTACATCTTACTGATCTTTTTGTAAAGTGACAACGGTCTGTCCTCAGGGACATCTTATAGGGGCAACAGAGTTAGGGGAACCTCCATCCTTTTTGTTTTCCAAAATGGAACTGTGCTTGGTACAGACTCAGTTTTGATATAGTTTCTCTGCAGCTTCCAGAAACACTCATGAAGAGCTTAAGATTCAAAACCTTCATCGGCATGGAAATGATTATCTGCAAATCTACATCTGTAACACAGGCAGCAACTCCTCTCTGCATCAAAGACATATGCTGGGAGCCAGCAAAACAAATTCAGGGAAAATCCACCTTCCCTCCCTTCTAGCAAACCTAAAGCAACCCCAGCGATTGTTACAAGCTTATTTTTGTCCCTGAGAACACAATGCTGCAAACAGCCCAGGGTGTTCTAGCCTGCAGCCAAAGCAGGCAGATGGGAACTTTCGAGCTGCCACACTGTTCCTGCAAGTGAATTATTGATACATTCTTCTTAGCCATGAGCAGCACGCTAAAGTGGCAATTAAAACCATCCACGATGATCAAAAAGAAAAAGCATAGATGGGAAGGTACAAAACCAGAGCCTGTATTTGCCAGCAGCCTGCAGCGTGTGCTATTACAGCTAGCAAGGAAGGCTTTGGGTCCTGGTCTTTCTGATAAGTTTTCAATAACAGCCCGCACCAGGACCAGTGAGCAACACAACGCTGCCATTCCTGCTGGAGGCAAGGGCATGAGCTGCTCCCGGGAGCTCGCTGCCCCCTTTTAGCTTACGCTTGTGCGCAATACAGACCTTCAAACTCATAAATTTAAAAATAGCAATGGCAATCACCCTCATCCCTCCTGCTCCCTGACACAACAGCCCTTTGTTTTACTAGGGCAAGAAAGGACACACGAGGTCAGAAGGAACTACAAGATGGAGCTGCCCTTCAGCAGCATCCTTGGACGTGGGATGAAGAAAAGCTGGGAATTACTGCATATGAGCACAAGCCAGCTGGAGAGCTCATCAACTCTTGTCCCTCTTCACATTCACCATTTCTATATTATAGATAACTATCGGATTTTCACGTGTTAGAATTGCTCGACTTCAGTGGAACCACCACTGAGTTTAAAGTGTGTCCATGTTTTTACCTTGTTGACAAAAAAAACCAACAAAACAATAACTGGAATTATATTAAACCACTACCAATTTTCAGAGATGACCAAAGAACAAAATTCACTGAAAATAACTGCTCAGGCTTTACAATGTGTAGCAATATTTCTATCTAATACTGGGAGAAGAACACTCAGATTTGGAAAACAAGACTTTAAAAACAAGGAGGTGACTTTCCATTGAATTTTTCTCTTTCCTTACATGAAATATGTCTTACATGCTGTCATGCCCCAGATAAACAGTATGTTCTACATGATCTTAGCGATCTTTTCCAACCTGAATGATCCTATGTTTCTATCTTGACGGGAAGAAAATGATGCGGAAAAAAAAAAGTCATTCTGATAGAATATAATGGAATAAAATCATTGCTAAAATAGAGAAATAACAATTATATTAGCCCTAATAACAAAAGCACTAATTAAAATTATTGTAACTCACTAGTTTTACAAGGCTGCCGTGCCAAGCTGCAGATGTAGGGCTGCTGAACACCTGAGAGCAGAGGCTCTCTCCCCAGGCTGGTGGAGTGGATGCATTTGGTTTTGGAGGTCGTTAGTTCAGCCTTGATGCTTTGGGCAAAGGGAACTGTCACGCTAACGCTAATTACACTGCTAATAGCAACAACAACACCTCTCCAATCACCAGCACTGATGTGAACGGCAAAGCGATGCAATTATGCACTGCTGTTGTTTCAAGTGGAGCTGCGAGGCAGAGAAAAGCAAAGGTGGAAGAGGCCGAAGACGCCTCCTGATTTACCGTCTCGCAGCACTTGCTCTGTGGTGGATGCCTGGTCGGGGTGAAGGGCCAGGCAGCCCTTTCTCTTCCTCCCTCCCCGTGATGCCAGGGCCATGCATGGCCCTCGAGCTCTGCGCAGACCAGGATCTGTGCTGCGTTGCCACTGCGCCCCCGAATTGATTCCCTTGTTGTGCACAGGAACAGAGTCAGGAGAAACCCTCCAGGCGGAGGAGATGAAGTGTAGCTCAATGACCTCCTGCTCCCGAGAGCACCGGGGGCAGCACCCGACCAACCTCACGGCTCTGCCAAGCTCCTGCCCACCGCACGCCACGTTCACCTGGGGGAGATCTGTCAGAACGAGTGACAGCTCAGACGAAGCAAAACCAAAATGGATTTTGTTCGCAACCTGCCTGCGTGCCACGTTCGAGTTTTCCTCCTGGCAGCGTTTGGCATCCTGCCGCGGCTCTGACGAGCGGGAGCGACGTTCCTCCCGCAGCGAGAGCCCCGAGGAGCGGGCGGATGAAGGGCTGCCCCAACGCACTGCCATAACTGGGGCTCACACGCATGCTGCTGCACCAGGGCTTGCACCCACTGCCTGCCCTGGGAGCAGGGGCGAGCACCCCCTGCTGAAAAAACAAGCCTAGGAAAAAGCCAAACTGATCCGTATCCTCCGAACAGCTACATCAGCTGTCATATGAAGCAGGCAATGAGAGGCTTTATTTGCAGAAGAGTGGGAGTGAGAGAGAATTTAGATGCAATCTCCAGCTTGGTGGCTTTAATAAACGAGCAAAGCTAAAACAGCCATGTGCAAGCGGAGAGCCCTTCAGAAAGCAACGGAGCTTGCAAACGTTTCAGCCCCAGTGGAAATCCTCCTCCGGCACTTCCAAAGCCGATAGACCACGGCGAAAGCTGTCAAATTATTTTATTGCTTAGCCCCCCAAAGAGTCCAGGGGTGAGACACACAGTGGATCTCAAGCAATTATTTGCTAAACATCAGGACTTGCTCAAATGCTCTTGCTGGAGAAGGTGGCGAGTGTTTCCATGGCAATCAGCTATTGCCTTGGTGACCGTGGACCCGGACGGGTGCTGCTAAACCACCGCGACCTTTGGACATCTGAGCACAGCGAGGAGTTTCCCCCTTCGCTGTCTAATGATTGGTTTTTTTGGTTTTTTTTTTTTTTTTCCACTTCTGAGTTCAGCCCTGTCTAAAAGCTGCCCGAGGTGGTTGTGCTAGGGACGGCGAAGGTGCTGTGCTCTCCTCGTGCTTGCTGCTCTGCTCCCCAGCCCCGAGCTGCCTTCTCCAGCAGCCGGGCAGACACCACGCCTGGGTGCAGTGCCGGCTGCTCCTGAGCTGGCCCTCTAAGTTTCGGATTAAAGAAGCAGAGAGGCTCAGGACTTTGTTAGCCCAGGCATCAACAGTACGCTAATCTATAAGGCATTTAAACCGTTTAAGAGAGGTCAAACGGGAGGCAGCTGGGTTAACACGGGGAAGGAGTGGGCCTGCACATAAAAAGGCAGCTTTACGCAGAAACTGGTGCTCTCCTAGGCAAGAAGTTCATCTAGATTTTTGAGTAAGAGTAAAAAAAAAATATGTGTGTCTCCCTCCAAATGAACTTCAGGTAAACTTCATGCTATCATAAAGCTTTAGCCTGGGCTGATACAGCAGAAAATTGTTGCATCTTTGCCTTTGAGAATTTCCACTGGTTTTCTTCCCAAGTTTATCAGTGAAACGCACACTCCTTCCTAGCGACCGGCAGCCCCAAACCCGACTGACCTGAACGATTACATTAGTTTCTTGTTAAATTTCTATAAACCCCGCACCCTGCAACTCCAAAGCGGTTTCTATGGTGATGCTAAAAAGAACCCCACAACACCACAGAACGACACCTTCTGGGTGCTGAATTTGGCACCGCAAAAACTTGGGTGAGCAGCGAACGTGGAGTGAGAGAAGTGGATTAGAGCCCCAGGACACGGCTGCTTACCCGGAGGCACAGATAAGGGGGTAGGTTACCGCTCTGGCTGCCAGGTGTTAACCAAACCGACACGCGGCGCTCGGCATCACACAGAGTTTAATTAACTGCAATGGCAATGGGGCATCCGTACGGGGGGAGGACAGCCTGCCCGGCCTCCTTACGGTGTGGACATGATGGGGAGAGGCAGGGACGTGAGCATTTGCAAGGCAGAAGCAGTTCTCCTGCATTTAGAGGTTTCTGAGAAGTGCACCGAAGCCGCGTCTGGCTGCCTCGCAGAGCAGCTCCGTCCCCTTCATCTGCAGAACTGGGCAGAGGAGTCCAAAGCCTGCAACTTCCTACACAGTCTATTTTAGAGCCTTAAAAACAAAAACAACACACAACAGGAAGGATGTGATTACTAGAAATGTCTGAACTCTCCCACACCCCGGCCCCATCAATCTTGACAGCTCCATTTGCTCCGTTAGAGCTTTCCCATCCCACCCAGCTGGTCCTGCAGGAGCAGCGCACTCCGCTCTGCGGCGATGCCCGGCTCCCTCAGCACCCATGCGAGGTCCCAGTTTGGCTCTGCTCCCCTTTTCCCAGGCAGTCAGACACGGAGAGGCAAGCAGCACAGCTGAAACATCCCTTCTCGTGCTCGCGCAGGTGCCCTGAGCCACGCTGAGCCCAAACCTGAGCGCAGAGACCCTAGAGAGAAACAGCCACGAGCCCTATGGCTCTAACAAGACCTTCTATACCAAGCACACTATCCCAAGCATATTTAATACGGCCAAAGTGCTGCTTAAAATGGCCAAAAGCCATTCTTTAAGCAGACCTCCGTTAGAATCAACCAAAGTTCAGACTTCAGCCCGCGGACACGCAGCAGTACGAAGCACGCAGCAGGCAGGGCACTGAGCGGCGTGGTGTGCCCTTGCTCCTCGGAAGAGAGGCAGAGCACCTCCAGCCACGGTAATTGGGACATCTGTTTTGAAATGAACACAGAATGGATGGCATGTAGCGCTGCCTACCTCCCGGTGAGCGGTCACCCCTGGGATTTGAACATATGGCTGCACGGAGTCTGGCTAGTGCCAACCTGATTCTTAAACTATTAAACCATCCCCTCAGGCTCTGTATCCTGTGCTGTCTGTGTACATTGTACAAGGGAAAAGAATTTGATTTGGGGTTTCGAGAATTTCAAACAAGGACATACAATTAGAAAAGTATTTGCTTCAGATGATGATAAATAACCCGGGACTGGAGAAACTCAGAAAATGTCTGTTCTTTGCTCTGGTGTGATGACATGAAGCCCTCTGCACTGCTGTTTTACATGCTTTCCCAAGAGCCCAAGCTTGTTAACCTTCATTTTACTGCATGTTTTCAGAGGAGTGACAGCTGCAACAATAAATATGGCATTCAGATTTCATGCTATAGTTTAAAAATCAAATATGTATGAACTCCTCTGCTATTACACACTGACTAGCAAGGGAGAAAAAGGAACAGGAGGAAATCTATAGCATTAAATCATTTCTGAAACACAAAAGGACTTCTGCAGGCTCAGGTGGGAAGCATCTGCTGCAGGGTCAGTATCTGTTGGTCTCGGCGTGCCCGTCCATCACTCACTCACAGGTTAAACAGCCTCAGGAACAGGGAGAGTGTGTGAATGAGAAGGGATGGAGCAGAGGCATAACTTGGCCATCCAGCTCCCTACGCTAGAGCACGGGAGTGATTCCTGCTACTTCGGGGGGTACCTGTGTGTGCTGGTACTCTGGCAGCAGGAAGGAGGGGTTACGTGAAATAACGTAAGCCCAGCCTGAAGCTTCGGAGATCCCAGTGACACCCTGAAGAGGGGACGGAGCTAGGGAAAGAAGAGAGGAGAACAAGAGTAGGAAGGGGAAAGCTCTTTTGGATATCTTTGCGAAGTGTCGTGCCGGTGAGCTGTCCCTGCTCCCACCTCTGGCTCTAGGGGCTTTCAGAGCGTTTCGGCTGCATTTGCAGCTCCCATTAGTCCTCGGCATAAACTGGGATTTCTGGCATTTAATCCCCCCGCCGCACTTCCATGCTCTGCAGCCCAGTCTCTTGTACCCTGGCACCAGCATCAGCTGGTACCTGCCAGCTTTCCGCCATACCACACTAGTAGTTCTGTTAAAAGACATTTAAGATGCTGATCTCTTATTCTGGCAGCTTCAAGAGACCTTAGCACAAGTGAGAAATACAGCCCCCATAGCACAGGCCATTCGCGAGAAGATAATTGCCCGGCAACCCCCGCTGCTTTCAGACTCTGGCTGAAAGGAGTTTACACAAATGACTTCAAGCTGCGTGCGCTCCCCGGCAGCAGTGACCAGAGACGAGCAATGGTAACAGGGCTGATGGCTCTGAAACCTTCACCAAGAGAAGAAATAAAAAGCCTGATTCTCTCCGACACCAAGCAGCATACTGCGGTTCGATTTATTTCTTATGGATTGGATTTCGGGCAGGTTGGAGCTGCAATGCTTCTGCCTAGCCTCTGGATAGCTCCCAGAGCAAGCGGCACAAGGGGAACCGCAGGTGGGCACACTCCTCCTCCAGAAGAGCATTTGTCACTCAGCAAAAAAGCCCTCCCAACGGGGGGAGTCATACCATCTACTGCGGGGAACATCCAGCGTCGCTGTGAGTTACGTTTGAGCCGGATGGTGAAATGCGAAACGTGAGCACGACCCAAAAGCTCCATAGGTAGAGCTGCTAGGAGCAGCCAGCACGCTTTTTCTTCCCAAACCACCTCAATCCAAACTAATTTTAAAGTGCAGACAAGCCCATGTATAGTCATGCCTGGAGCCAGAGAACTACATGATCCGTCTGTCTGCAGCAACCCCAATTCCCCTTGGAGTACATAAAATAAATAAAAGCCTTTTCTTTCTGCTGCTTGCTCCCAGAGCACTATGGTAAGAAGTTTTGGATACATCTGTGCATGGGACAGGGACAGGAACAGGCCAGGGGGAGAGGATGTGTTCGTTTGTACGAGCATCAGGCAGCAGAGACAGCTCCTGAGAAACGAAATGCCTTCAGCGGGGTGGGGAAAGGAGCCACGGGGTCTTCCTGCCTCTGTCCCCCTCGGTGGCAGATCCGTGGCCGTAGCAAGCCCCTCCACCGGTGCTACACGGCCTGTGCACAGCGTTTTTTCCCAAATTGGGAGTCAGGCTGTCTTTAAGGGCTGTAAACCAGACAGAGCAAACAAAAATAGAGCTCTGAAAGAATGCATGCAGGCATGCCAAATCTCCCTTGTTTTGGAGTAAGAGTCTCACTCCTTTCAGATGCAGCTTTCTCCCCCCCACCTCTCCAATCCATTTATAAAAAAAAGCATCCTGATCTTGTAACAAAAAAATCAGAAGGAGGTTTCAAGGAGACATTTAAAGCTTCATTCATAATTCTGGATAATCTCACTGTCCCAGCTGGAGAACCCTGGTTAAAACCCGAGGAAAATTCATGACTCAAGTTGACAGCAGCACTAAACATACCTGTTTATTTCCTTGCAGCGATTCTCCTCCGGTGAAAGGAGCTAGATTTCTAACCCGGGCATCTCTAATCCTCTGCCCAGGTATCTTTAACCCTCTGCCTGGGAATCCTCAGCCCCGAGGACCCGGGCAGTGTACAGGGCCTCTCAGCAATACTACTGAATCGTCACCCAGAACTCACAGACTACGTTGTCAGCATTTCATATGCCAAATTTCATATGTCAAATACTAACCCCATTTTCTCTTAGGTGTGCATGACTGTCTTCTCTACACCTTCCTAATATTTGCTCAGCTAAACCTATTTTTGAGTCTTTCTCTATTTTTCAGGTCTACGCAGAAAGCAATCATCCACAAGGAGTGGTCGGCAAGGCACAAAGATATTAAATTAAACAGGACCACTTCTTTTGCCTCCTGACAGTTGGGTACCACCAATCGACATGCACTGCCCACCCTCGTCTCTGCATATCTCCTTGTGCTACACTCCTGTTGCATCTGCTTTGAATCTGGGCTCTAAACTCGGTTTTGCAGGGTCTACTTGCAACTTTCAGGCATAAATCCTGGTGCTGGGAGAGGCGCAGCGCTCTGCTCCCCTTCCTGCTGTTATTATGACTTGTAATAACATCCAGCAAGCCCTGCCCAGGAGCCCCACGTGGCTGGGGCGATGTACACAGAACAAAATGCAATCCTCGTCTTGTGGAACGAAAAAATCCAAGAAAACAAAAGATGGATGCAGGCAGAATGGGGGAGTGTAAGGAAGCAGAGGCAGCCTCGGCTGACGCGGGAGGTGGCATTCCTGCAAACAGCCGCATCTTCCCCAGAGCTCCTGGGTCAACCCAAGCTGCTCCTCGCTCCTCTCCGAGCCTGGTAAGCGGTGGCACAGCCGAAGCAGGTTTCCTGCCCCCATCAACTGGTTTGGCTCTCCTGCTCTCTTGCATTTTCCCCCCTGCGGCTGTCCCTGCAGCCCGGCTGCCTTTCGTGGAGGCAGCTGGAAGGATGGCAAGCTGCTGCATGCTGCACCAAGGCCAGGGGGCTGCTCGGAGGAGCCCGTGCTGGGGTCTGCGTGCTGCCTGCAGGCACCACGATCTCTCCAGAGGCACTGATCACAGCTGCCGCAAACCAGATGCTTGAGCTCATCCTCAAACCTGCATCTTGTTGTCGCTCAGGCAGAGGACTACCAGGTACGCCTGCTTTGGAGCACGGAGCGCTCTCCCCAGGGCTCACTTAGGCGATGAAAGCCAGCCTCCCTCCCACAAAACCCACTCCCAGATGAAAAGCATTCGCTGACAGCCAGCGGGAGGGCACAGGCCGGATGCGGCGCCACGCTCGCTCTTTGTGAAAGCCACCTTCTTCGCTCCAGGCCGTCTCTCGCTGCAGTTTCCCTTTGCAGAAAATGAACGCCCCACCGTCCAGCTGTGTCAAACCTCCCTGCCTCGGAGCACATTAGAGCCATTGTCAGCCTTCCATTTGAAGCTGGCCGCCCAGGGCTGTGATTTACGCACATTTTTTGTGATGAAATGCAGCTGGCAAGTGCGCTCTGCTTTCATTCTTGGGGCTCCATTACACTTGGTTTATTTTACCTGCCAGCTGAAATGCAAACAATCTGTCCTCATTCTATATATAACCACCCGCTGCCATCAGGCGTGCTTACGAAGCACGAGGGTTTCGTGGACTCGGCCTGGGAAGCCTCGGAGGGCACCGCGACCGCCCCAGCTGACTCGCTGCGTGACCCAGGTGGAAGAAACACAGCCCCCGTGGGCCCTGCCTCCTCGTGACAGCTTATGCTGGGAAGCACGTTACTGTCACCTGCTTACGAAGTTTGTCATCCCCGGCAGAGAGCGGATGGGATTTATACGGCCAATCCCTCCCCACACGGAGCAGCTAATGGCGTAAGTGAGGGGAAGGAACTGAGCCATTGGTGGTAGTAAAACGTGCCTACGGCTCTGCGGGGAATATCCTAATATTATTCCCTAGGCCAATGAGCACATCCATAGGAACCAGATCAGCCTGCAAGCTCCCCTCGGCATGACTGGCTCTGTTGTTCTGCCGGCTCTCCCCTGGCTGCTCAGCATGTCAGCACTCCAGTGAGTTATTGCACTCGGTTTCTGCATCGGAGAGGTGCTGTTCCTGTCTGGTAGGAGTCAGAGGAATGGAAGGATCCCTAGTATGCTTTCCCTTATATAGTAAGAAAAAATATACCAAGAACATACAATCCAACAGAGGAAAACAGAGCAGCAGAGGAGTCGGTTAAATTACAGAAAGGGGTAAGTAAAAGTCTCCGGGAACACTACTCACGGTAGGCTCCCCGTGGAGGGATGTGATTTACACCCTTTGCCATGAAGGCAGACGGTGATGTAGCCCTGAGCCAAGCCACCTGGCTTTGGGCTGCTAACATTTGCCATCTGTCACGTTATGAAGTAGCACCTCACTTCTTGCCTCTAGTCCTCAATTCCCTCCAACATGGGAACGAAACGTCCCTTTGCCAGGTGTAGGTGCTCACCCAAGAGCCGCTGCTGGCTCCGATCAGAAGCCTTGCAGCCTGAAGCGTGCAGAGGGGACAAGAAAGCTGGTGGCAGTTTTGGGAATGTCCCGGCAGAGTGGTGGTCAGCAGAAAAGGGGCTCAGAGAGTACTGAGAAAGGTGGTCTGGAGAGCACTCAAAAGGTCGTGTGATCTTGGGGCACAAAAGAAGATGGGAAACATCTCTCTTCCGTGTGATCTCCAGACAAAGCCCTTTGCTTCCCTCCCAGGAGGTGGGGACAGAATTCAGGTTATCACAAGGTGTTTGCTGGATAAGCCAAATTTCCATTGCTCTGCTCAGGAGACCCAACACATGTTCTCACTCGATGCAGCTTCCCTACCAAACCAACACCTGGGGAAAGCTGCCTTCCTTCCCCAAGCTTACTGCCAGGACCTCGGAGGGGGAACAGGGACACCCTGCGCTGAGCTGGAGGAACCTGCTTACTTCAAGCCCAGCCAGCGCACGAGCTCTTAAAATTGGATCAAAGTTTGGGTAGTGACCAAGCTTTACTAGTTGAAAGTCAGAATCACGGATCAGGATAATATTTTATTGACACACAACTCAAAAGGAATTTAAGCAATTTGCTTCAAACACTTCTGAGATTCACCTCTGCTTTCTGAGTAAGTGCTGAGCTTTCCAGGCCAAAACAATTTTTCAAGACAAAATCGACAAATGCTGAAATAGAGAGTCACTAGAGAAGCTGGTTGCTACCTTAAATCACACAGAATTACTTTTACTCCAGAATAATAAAATGTGCTACTCAAAACCAATACTTCTTGTACGCTGATGGGCCATGGACCACTGGGTGCCACTAAGGTCAGCTCCAACCTACTCCAAAGACAGCTGCTCTGAACGAAACGTGCCATGGGTGAGAGATCTGAAAACCAATTAAAAGCTCTTTGAACAGCAATAGCTTGGAACAAATACTAATTTGTACTTCTCTTCTGAGAAGTGAATATAAAATAGCATTTCTAGTGCCATTTGATGTAAATTGAGCCTTTTATGTGGAATCATTACAAGTACCAGCAGCTACTTCTGCAAATTCCTCAGGGAAGCCAAGTGGGGGTCTCTCCTCACAATTTGAAAACATCAGAGGTCCTCGGGGATGAATTCAAAGCTCACCCTTCTGCAGGGATATCACCAGCATCTCTCTTGGACAAACGAACAGGACTCTGTCCCTTGTGGGACAATCGAGGAGCTGGGAATTGAGCTCTCCTGGCAGGAATAAGCTCGTCTTACTCCTTCATGGCCTTGACAGAAGGATTCAAGTCCACCACCCTTTACCAGGGCTGAACTAGCCCGGCAGCAGAGGCTGAAGAAGGAGCAATTATTCCTTCAGACCAGGCGTTGAAGCACAGGGACTCTGGGACAAAAAGGTACCAGCTTTCAGTGGCAGAGTGGCACTTGGACACACAGCTCCAGGAACAGGACTTGCCTGTGACAGGCACCACTCCAAAGGCATGGCAGAGGTCGGGCTTTTGGAGAGCACTGCTCCTGCGTGGTTGCTGCAGATACTCCAGGACTGTCAGCTGCAATGAACGCACAGTAAAATCATCCATTTCTCGAAATCGCCTGGAAGATTAATGCGAGGATTGCCTTATTCTTTGTGCTTGGCTTTCGTCATCTGTGGGAGTGCCTATTTGTGCCTCGGATAGACAAATACATAAAGCATAAGAGGAGGGGAAGAAAAAAAAGGAACTCCAAAGCAGCCAATTAACCTTTGAAATACAAGTTGTGCTGATGCTAACTAACAGCATCCTGTGACCTCCTAATTACCAGACATCTACAACCTGGCAGTTGGAGGCAGTGCCGGCTGGTAAGCCAGCGGATGCGCTGTGCGGGAGGATCCGATCGCTGCTGATGACTGAAGCCCCGAAGAAACTCGCTTGCCATCATCAGCTGCCTCCTGCTGCACGGATCTCCAGCCACAAACTGTCTGTGCTGCCGTGAAATCCCCAGTCTGCCTCCAAGAAGAGCAGGCCTGCTAAAGGACAGCTCTGTGCAAAGGTGCTCTGGCATCTCCTCTTCCTCCCCGTGAGTCAGCTGCTGCTACCTCAGTTGTGCCTTTAGCCACAGGCCAGGACCCCTGCCTAAAAGAGTATTATAAACGGGCTGCATGCATTAAATGGGGTGGTGCCAGCTGGGTTAGCCAAGAGCGGCCAGAGTAATTGTGTGAGCAGACTGCTGTGAGCTTCAAATTCCCCTAAAAATGCACATTCAAGCCTTGAGGGGATTTGGATGTGGACAGGTCACTCTCAGACATCTGGAGGCAGCACCGTGGGCTGCTGCAGTGCAGTGAACAGCCGGAGGATGCTGCCAAAGCACTGCCCAGCACAGGCACCACCTCGCCCTGCAGCTATGATGAGGGCCAGCAGATAAACGCTGAGAGCCATCGGGTTTTGCCTCCAGCTTGGCACCTTGCAACCTCGATTCCTCATCCAGAAGTTAGGGACAATAATGCTTGCTTGCCTCAAGAGGGCTCCGTGCGACTTCTCCGCAGAGCGCTGCCACGTCCCGGGATGAAAGGCGAGATAACGCACCAGGACTAGTGCCGCTCTCCTCCATGCCATATGTTGCTCAGCACCCTCCACCCCTCCCACGCGCACAGGATTGATGCCTTGGCTTCCAACGGCACTCCGAAATAAAATTGTATACGGTGTGCCCATCTACTTGCAAAGCCACCAATGTCTGTATGAAGCCTGAGAAGCCGGAAAAGAAAAGCGAGCAGCCGTTAATGACTTTTTTAATGGGAATTGGGCATTTCCTTACAGATGGTGAGGTCTGGGGAGGGCTTCCCTGTGGGCTGTTGCAATGATTGCAGCCCAATTTAATAAAACCAGTTGATGGCTGTTCAGCAGAACAAGCGGCAAGAATCACGACCAGGGAACTTGCTTAAACTGTTCCATCCAGAGCAAATGTCTCCATGGTAGGTGATTTTTTGCAGGGCTTCAGAGCCCATACTGCTGCTGTCTGCAGGCGTCCCCAAAGGGAGCCCTGAACCCTGCTCTCTGGGTAACACCAAGCACCCTTGAGGAGAGAGGAAAGAGGATGAGAGCCAGGAGAACAACAGAGAGTAGCTATCCTTGTATGCAGGCTCCTAAAACCTTGGGGAATGGCAAAAGGAGACAACAGTAACGCCTGTGCCTGGTTAACAGCCTGGGGAAGGCTCACACCTTCTTGTCTTGTAATGCCTGGTCTGAGCAGAGGTGTGCTGTGACTGAGCAGCGTCTGTCACACGGTAACCAGAAAGCTGTGATCAAACTGTTTTTCCTGGCATGGAGCACGGCATAACCAAAACGAGCCCGTCTCACCTCCCACTGTCCCAACACCACGCTGTGGGTTCGTGACAGCTTCGCCCAGGCATCTGCTCCTTATCTCCGCACAAGACCAGCCCCCCACCACGAGCCTTGCAGCCAATTCTCACACCAGGAGGGCTGTGGGTTCTGAAATCGCCACGCTTTGCTTGCAGAAGCCCCAGACTTTCATGCCAAACAGTTTGGGAGCCCAGAGCCTTTTTCTACTGCTTTCGGACGGTGTCCCAGGCTTGGGCGATGCCCTGGAGGTCATTCTGTTGATAGCAGAGTGCTTGCATGAGGTGTTCCGAAGCTGGGCTCTGACAGCTCCACGGCTCGTTATACCAGAGACGCTTTGCAGTCAGGCACGTGGAGGAACTTTTATAAGTTTCACTTTAAAATTCCTCCCTTTTTATTGGGCCCAAGCTGGGCCATGCCTGTGAGCAAAGCTGGCGGGAGTCTGACGTTCCCTAGCCAAAAGCCTCAGGATCTGTATTGCCATTGGCTTTGAGATGGTTTAAAACAAATCTTTTACAAGGTAAAAGTCAATATAAACCTGCTAGCTAGAGTTTTCCTTTGTCAGCTGCAAGGATGCAATTATCACAATTTACCTTTGTACGAGTGATTGTGGACAGACTCCACGCGATCCCTGGGCTTTCTCGCTGCAGCCTGCCTAAAGTTTTCCCCCAGCACCCATCTCGGCAATATCCAAGGACTGACAAAGCTGTATCCGCCTGACAAAAGAGTATCCATGCAGAAACACAGCCGCTGTGAGGAATGAATGGTCTATTCAAAGGTGACTGACAAGGTGTATTTCCTAATTTTAAAACTTGTTGTGGAACAGCTAACCAGACAGAAAGCTGACAGCGACAGCTCTTTCTTTGTTGGATTTGGACCCTTTCTGCTGTAAATGTGAACTAATTTCTTGTTGTACAGTCGAGGTTCACGTGTTTTAGCTGAGTACTTGCTTTTCTGAAAGAAAATATGCCTCAGACAGCATAGAAGATGGCATATGGCAATACAAAACACCTAAGTGTAAGAAAACAGAGGAGTAACACTTTGGAGGATTGTTTGCCATAGTCCTGAGAAGGACTGAATCCTGGGAAACGATGGAGAAGAAAATGCAGAGCATCTTGTCCTGTCTGCCCTTCCTCCTTCCTCCTAAGTAGACAGACTGTGGCACAGAGAAGGAATAGCTTTATAAATACTGTCTTTTTCTTTATTCTGCAGGGGAGATTTGGGGGAGCACTTCATGAACCTTTGGCCACAAAATCAGTATGAGGAACTCCTGGCCTTTCTAGGAAGCATTTTCCGAACCCAACACAGAGGCAGCATGAGCAACTCCAGAGCACGTCTTCAGGAAATGGTTGAAAGTAACCAATTTTCCTGAGAAAAAAAGCTTAGCTTTCCCCAGAGCGACCAACTGGAGATACCAGATGACTCACCCCTCTCTCCCATCCTACAGCCCCTTGGCTCCCATCAGCCCACAAGGACAGGCTGTCCTCAGCTGCCAGCACTGCTTTCTGCCATCACCATGTTCAGGCTAATACTGGGAACAGCATGATTTCTCTTTCCTCCCTTCAAGCACTTAAAAGAAAGACCTACTTGCACCCTACGAGATCAAATTAAACATTTTGGAGTCTCCAGGGGGAAACTCTTTTTTGTTGTCGTTGCTTTTAGCATTGCCTGACAGTTGAAGTTTTTATTTAAAGGTCCAGAATCAAAGAAGAAACTTCTTTGTGGGTTATCTGCACAAGGAGGTGCAGCTCCTGGGGAGGTCAGTTTCATACCCACATACCACCATGCACCGCCACCATCAGACCAAAAGGTCTATTTCCCCTAGAACAAATCACGCCTGTATGAATAATTCACAGCAAATAATTTACACCGTCGGACTCTAAGCTGCCAGGTCCTAACACACACATTTAAACTCTCCACACCTCAGTGGTGCTGACAGCTGCCTTCCAGGCTTTTCACACACAGAACAATGCTTCTGCTCAACACATGCCATCAGGATCAGGCCCTCGATCCCATTTGGTGCTTCCCACCTGTATGAAAACCTCTCGCTCCTCCTCTGGCACTGCATTGCTGGTGCCAGCCCGTGCCACCATGCAAACATGGAGCACCCCAGGCGCTACGGGGAGCTAACAAATGGCGAGCGCCTGACACCACAAACCCTCGAGGCCATCCCTGCACTCACCTGCTCGTGGTACTCGATGCCCATGCTCAGCGTGTTGATGAGAATGGCGATCATAATCCCCCGGTTGAAGTACTTGCTTTCCACGATCCTCTTCAGCTTGCTGCCGAACGCCTTCCACAGGCGGGTGACCTTGTTCCTCTCCTTGGGCTTCTTCTTCTTCCTCCTCCTCCTGCTGCGCTGCTGCTGGAGCTGGTCCCTGTGGTCGCCGTGCCGCAGGTCCTGGGTGAACTCGTAGACGCCGTTGCTGTCGGAGTCGCAGCTGTCGGACTCGCTGAAGGCGAACTCGGGGTCCTCCAGGAGGCTGGCGCAGAAGGGGCAGTCCTGCAGCTCGCAGGTCAGCGTCCCCCCCGGCGGGCTGGGCAGCGGGCAGGCCGCGCTCAGCCCCGACAGCCGGCTGGACGTCCGCCGCAGACCTGCAAGGGGAGACGTGCACCATGAGGCCTGCACACCCATGACCTCCCCTCGACATGGCGGACAACCCTCTGTGTCCCTGCACCGCACACCTGCGGCCTTCCCTCGACATGGCGGACCGCCCTCTGTGTCCCCACACAGGTGGCACTGGGCTCCTGACACATCCTGAGTTACACCTAATACAGCCTTCTAGCATTCTACCTAACCAAGCAATTCTCACTTTGCCTCATTTTTCCCTTCCGTTCCACTCTGCCCAAGCCCTGCCAGCCACCCTCTAGCCCCCTCCATGGTCGTGGGGCTGAGGGACCTCTCTCCGCGCAACGTGGGGGCCATTTTGTGCTCTGCTGCTCAGGGAGGACTGACTGGCACATCTCTCACTTCCAATTATTTTTGGTTATATCTGACCAGGCTAACATTATTAGTGGTGATCTGAGCACTATCAAGCTGTTACACTTGATTTAGGTAGAGCTTCCATTTAGATAGTAATGAGGAGAGAGGAGAAGAAATGGACCAAAGGCGGCTACAGACCACGGATCACAGCTCGGAGACTCACATAGTCCCTTTAGTCTCCTTCATCCCTCCTTCAGCCTTTAATAAAGCTCAGGTGTACTCTTTGCTTTAGGCACATGATTGAGTGTGCAAGGTGTTTTAAAATCAAACAAACACATTACCACATGGTTTGTGGTGTGAGGAGAAACGCTGGCTGCCGTCACAGAGCCAGGGCACACAGAAAACGTGGCCAAGCGTAATGAGGATGAGTCAAGTGGAAATGGAACCAGATTTTGTTTCCTCATATTCAGGAACCAAATTCCTGATTTCTTCATATTTTGGAACCAGATATTACTGGCAGAAAAAAAAAAAAAAACAAAAAAACAAACCAAACAAAAAAACAACAGGAATGCAATAAATACCACTTGCACATGATCATTCCAACAAAACGCCACTGAACCATCAATGAACATTTTCCTTGATGGAAAATAAGGTGTAGGTGACACTTTTCCCCTGGGACCTGCCCCTGCCTGGAGGTTGGATGGAGATACAGATACATTTTGGGGAGACCAGGCACAATGGCAGCGGATGCTCCTGGCTCTGCGCCCAGGAGCTTGGAGCTCACCCAGCAGTAACGCTGCTGATTTCAGCCACTCCTGGCTGACACTCGAGGACAACTTTAAAGAGAAGGCAGCAGCAAACAAATAAAGCACCTTGTTAGATTGAAAGCTGGGTTCTGACAGGAGACAAAATATATTTTACTTGCCTGAATGTCACTCAGATATCACTGGCTTTCAAAACAGTCTCACAGGAGAGAACTGTCCTCCTTCTGGTCTGTACATCAAAGACACCAGGAAAAATATTTGCCCCCTTACTCAACCTGCAAGCAGCAGTGGTCAGCGCTGCACATCAGCATGGTGTTTCTGATTAGGACCGATCTGATGAGGAAACACCGGAGCATGGACCCAGTAGTGCAGATGGCAGAGGCAGTGGGCTTGCCAGATGTCCTGAATGCTATCAAAGTGTTAAAAATTATATGAAAAACACTGGCGCCGCAGATGTCTTCAAAATACCAGAGTCTCCTTGGCTGCCTGCTAAAATAACCTCACAGCATTGCAGGGCACGAGAACGTGGAGGAACAGGCTGTACTTTGTGCTGTTCAATTCCACAACAAAAGAAGGGAAGAGAATACTCTCTCCCACAATTGCATCTTTCCCAGCGGACACCAACCTTGCTTCCAGCTGGGCCTCAGAGTGCCCTGGCTGCTAATGCCTGCTTAATGCTCTCAGTCATCACTTGTGTGCTCCCCTTGCACAAATCTTGCAGTGAACAGACTCTGCTTGTTGACGGGTAAGAGTGGAGAGAGAATTAAGCGAAACGGCCCTTTGTTTGCCCAAAGGGGCACAGGAGGGCTGGGGGGAGCTTGTGAGCCCACCTCACCTTCCCTGTCACAGGGTGGAAGGGAAGGGCTGGGCATGGACACATTATGAGACAGGATCTCCAGATGGACTTGGCCAACTTGCTTCCTGTCCTAGCCTCTGTGCTCCTCGGGGTGCCACATAAAGCTGCTGCACATAAAGCAAAGAGCTGCTGTGCCCACCCACTTCCTCTAGATAAAACCACATTGCTGAGAGAGACAAAAACAATTTCAAGAGATTTGTTTAAAACATTTTGTTATCCTCTGGGCTGAAATGCCTCTGTGAAAAGAGGATACTATAATTGCATTATTAACAGCAACTCCATCTAACCTCAAGCTTCTGAAGAACCACCAGAGGCCACGTGAAAATCTCCAAAGTCACTGGAGTGGCCCTGGGGTGTTGCAGGTGTGATTAAGATCTGGGGCTTCCTTTGCTGGGATGAGTCCCAACAGCAGATCACCCTGTGAGCACGGAGAACCAAACCTCTGACTTGAGCACTGCCTTCCAAGCAACAGCTCTTCTGCTCGTCCTCGGTTTCCCAGTTCCAGACTTCTGTGGAGCCTGGGCTTTTATCTCAAGGTAAATACACAGGCTCATAATAACCTTCATTAACTTGCATAGTTAAAGATGTACCAGTGATTCATATAAAGCCCTTGCTTAACAACGGAAGAACATTGCAACTAACCTTGCCCCTCCTGCCCTCCTGCTAAGCTTCCAAAAATACAGAAATGTCTGCCGAAGGCAATTTCTCTATAAACAATCCACTTTACCCTTTTGTATGGTCACTTTAAAAAAAATATTAACAAAGACAAGCCACCCAACCTCTTTGGCAAGCAACCTTTACTGTGACCTCCCTCAAGCTAGGCTTGGTATTTTTTCAGCACATGCATCACTAGGATAAATATTTGTGTCCATGCACACACAGATAAACAGTTTTGGAAAACACAGGCATTGATAAAAACAGATGATGAGTTTGGCTTAAAGAGATTAAAAAAAAAAAAAGAAGCTTGATCTTTTTGACTTTTTACTGTTTGAGGGCTTAAAACTATTTTTTAGGTGTTAGCTCCAGCCATGAGGACTGGAAAAAATTTGCAAAATAGAAACCTAAGCATTGCATGTAATCACTACACCAGCAGTGGATGATTTATATGAGAACGGAGATAAAACTGCAGTAACTAGCAATGCTGATGTGGCTGCAGTCTGTACAGATAAGGATGGGACAGAGATACAAGAGTCCCTCACATGTTTTTCATTCACTCAGACTGAAGTGAGCTCCAAATCTGCAGTAACACTCAGTTCTACATTTCTTCTGCACATGGTGAAAGAGGAGAGGGGAAGCCTCTAATGGGAAAGGGGCCTTCAGCAGTGGCCTAAAGTCACTCATCCTGCAACTTGCTTTCGCCAATGACTGCAAATACAAGGCTAGAAGGAGCAAAGCTCTCAGTCCCTCAACTTGTCCTACTTCTGGCTTCTGTACTTAGCTCAAACAGCATTCACAAAACAGCTGCCATCGCCAGCACCCCCCTTGGCTATCATTAACCCCTTAACTCTTGAGCTATTTGCCCTTTGCCCAGTTCTCCCAAGCAAAAATACCTGCTCATTTGTCCTTACCATGCTCTCCTACCAGTTGCTGCAGCTTCCCATAAGAATCTGTGCCCAAATTTACAGGGCTGTTAACCACCGCCACAGGTGAGTTGCCATTCTTCTTTCCTTTGGGAACTGGCACTGAACTGCCTTTGCTCGTTGGAGAAGGCAGGATGGTAGGGTAGTTGCTGCCATGGTTGGAGAGTCCAGCAGTCAGTTTAATGCTTGCAGGGGCATTGGAAGACTTACAGTTCACCTGTGGTCCTTCAACGTGACAGTCTGCGTGGTAAATGCTGTGCACAGACTCTGAATCTGGAGGAGGTGCAGGGCTCTGCAAGTTGGGTGATGAGGAAGGAAGCATCAGTTTGCCTCCAGGCTTCATGACCTTGAGTTCCAAGTCACAAATCTCAGGGTTGGAGCGCGGCCCCCGAGGGCTCCCGTTGCTGATGTGGTAGTGGTGGTGATGGTGGTGGTGGTGGTGGTGGATGAGGTGGTGGATGGAGGTGATGCGCTTTTTGCCTCGGCGGTTCTGCCCATTCGTGGTGCTGTTTGGGTTCACTTTTTTCCTGCGCTTGCTCTGCCAGTTATTGTACAGGCGTATTGTCCGCCGTTTCACCTTCCTGAAGATGTGGCAGATGTACTTGAGCAGCTCCTCGTAGCAGCTACCTGGCTCCGAGAAGCTGGCGATTGTGCTGTCATTGGAGAGATAACGGGCCCGCTGCTCCTGCATCAGCTGGTTCTCCCGCTGCTTTGTTTCAGAAAACTGTGTTGCTATCACAACCAGGCACAAGTTAATCATGAAGAAGGAACCAACCTGGAGAAAACAAAACAAAAGGAGTTAGCAGGGACTCTACAGAGCAACACATGCACTTCACCGCCACATGCTGTCCGGACTTGAAGCATTGTTCTTAGAAATCCCGAGATTTCCAAACGTGCCAAATCTCAGGGTCTGCTCACCAAATGTTATGTCGACATGAGCCTGAGCTGCTAAATTTGCTCCTAAACCATGTTAAATTGTTCTGGCAATGGCAAAGAAAGCTGTTAACAATAGCCTTCACCACTTTCCTCCCCTCAGCGGTGATGACATTTGCCACTAACGCAGGGTGCATGAAACACAACGTGATCAGTCACCACAGCAAAACAGATTACTGGGAAACACCCGGCCAACCCACAGGGAAAGATGGCCTGCAGTCCTGCTTGTGCTGTACTGAAACTGCCTCCTCCTCCAGCACTTCACACCTTGGCACAGGCACCCTCATTTTGAGGAGGACAGTCAGCATCCCTGCGGTGGTACCTTTGTACTCTTGTACCTTTCCGGCACAGGGAAGTACATCTCCAGGAGATTCAGTGCTCCCGCAGAGGCCTGATTTACTGCCTGGTTGAGCTGACATACTCTTGGGTGATATCAGGTTTTCAAAATGAAGTCCCAAGGACAAGAATGGAAGTGACCTAAGACTACATCCTTCCCTCAGCTGCTGAGTCCACAAACTGGCTTTTCATCACTGGAGTTCATAAATCAGCCAAAAGGAAAATGTCAGATATTCCCATCAGAGGATCTCTGCCCTTAGGCGTGAAAGGGACTGACGTCAAGAAAGTGCCACTGCCTACATGGCCAAACCTCTGCGCTGGGCTCAGTAGGAGACGTATGGATTTAATCTGGGCCATTGTCTGGAGAATCCTCGGGGGAAGCTGGTGGGAGATGGTTTGCAGTGTTATTCTCCAATCTGTAATATCAGCCTGGAGAGGGCTTGAGAAGCAGTAAGGGTGCCATTCCCAGCTCCAAGTGACTTGGGGATTAGTCACCTGCCTTTTCTGCAGGGATCTGCATGCAGACAAGAGCTCAAAGGAGTGGAATGTAAATCTCCACCATGCACGGCAAGTTGCTAAAGGCTCAAAAATCACTGATTTCAGAATGCTATCCATTACTGGGAAACTCTCACACTGCCCCGATCCACACAGTGGTGGGAGCTGTGGTGGTTCGACTTTCCAAGGCCTTCAAAACCACAGAGATGGACAGAACTATATATAAAGAATACCTGGCCGCAACAGCACTTTGAAGTGCCTCTGTCCCATGTCCTACCTGACATCTACACAGAACTTTGCTCTCCTCCTGACTTAAGTGTTTCTTTTCCACAGATGTAGACCCCTGGGGAAGGTTGTGCCCTTTTTTAAAAAAACAAGAACCCTGCTAACCTGGGATGACAGCTTCTGAGGGAAACCTCCAGTGAGTAATACTTTGTTTCTAGGAACAACAGCACTGTTAAGACCTCAGAAAGGTGTACTGCTATTATTACCATTATTTAAAAGGCTCACGGGAAATTCAGCAACGGGTTGAGTGCCCTTCATTGAAATAAGCTGTATCTCCGCTTTTTGTTCTGATCAGCAGTTGCTTGGCAAGGCACGAGAGTTAGGACACACCAAGGTGACAAGACCAAGACTGGGGGACTAAGAGGGAGGGAAGACCATATGGCTTGACAAGCTGTGACTATGCATCACGTGTGACACTAAAAAGTGCAGAGCCTGTTGTAGCCAATAACCTGTCCCTACAGCACTAATCACAACCTGCATGATTACCCTTTATGGTAGGAGGAAGGTCTCATTCTGAATCCCAGTTGGCTCTGTGAAAACCCCAGGAAACATCTTTACCCCACAAGGACAAGGAACGGGAGCATTTCACAGTTCATACTTACTATTATAAGTAATATAAAATATATAAAATTGTAAAAAGAATGTGCATCCATCACATAATACATGATGTCAACCCATCCTTCCAGGGTTATAACCTACAGAGAGACAGAGAAAGAAAGCGTGAGAACAAGAGTCAACCAAAAAGTTAGTCAACATCAGTCTTCTGGTACTCATCACTGCACAGCATCTCTCAGCATCCATCCGGACCCGCTGCGCTTCTTTTCCTAGCTGGCTTAGGATAGCAGCACTGTGTGACCAAAGGACTGGCCTGAGGCTTCCACAGAAATCTGGCACAATTAAAATGATAAAACAATACAATAAAACATTCGAAACACTGGTTTTGAGCCAATGCAAAGAACTTCTAAGGAAGGGTTATAAACAAAGCAGAGGCCTTCCTGCGCAGAGGTCTGGGCTTTTACCTTAGGCTCCTGGTTTTGTAATGCTACCTGCAAAATTCCTAAGTTTTTAATCCAATTTTGTCTCTGTAAAAACTGATTTCTTTGTGATACTTACTCGCTCACCATTGGAACTACATCACCAACATCATAGCAGGAAAACATCTGAATGGAAGACAGTTACTTTAATTAAATGGAGATCTGATTTCATACTTGTTTTCTCGGTCTTCCTTCTACTAAAAAAGAAGCTGAGGATTTAATTAACACCACACAGGCTGTGTGCAGAGTAAAGCAAATGATGCTATGTAATTTACACTTTTTATTTAGATAAAACATACCAAACGTCTAGTGCCATCTTGCTGCTGGTGCTAGAGCTGAAACTCCAGCACAACTTCAACAAAATCAAAGCTCCTTTCTGAACGTACTTGCACTGATGCATCCTGTTTGCTATGCCTGATGCCAGCCTTAGTGGTCCTAGCACAAAACCCAGAATTGCCTGCTGCCTTCAATTTCTGTGGCATCATTCCCAAGTTTAACCATGCCTGCAGTGATGGAACTGAGTTACTGAGCCTGCCTGAGACTGTCAGAGCTCACGAGTGCTGGAAGAGAGACACTCCTTACTCCTAATTCCTCTCACCCTAAAGTCAATTGTGGCAATAACTTACCAGCAAGTTTTCAAACCCATTTCCCACGTTGAAGCACACTTAACACCCACCACTCAGCAGGGTGAGAGGGAGCCATCACCAGTGCTCGCACCACCTCTGCAGCAAGCCAGCACATACAGGCCCATGCTAAAACCAATAAATGTGATTTGCCACGGAGCAGGTAAAAATTCTCTCTGCAGCTGTTATCATCTGTCTGCATCGCTAAAGACTTTGAGCAATCAGGTCTGATGACGTGCTGACTGCATTTACACAAACTGCACCCACCTCTCCTGGTCCTCATTAAGTGCATTAGGTATCTTTTCATATCACATCCTCGCTGCTGGTTAGGGATGTACAGGTGTCAGAGAGCAATGCTGTGCTTCCAGTGGCGTGGATTGAACAAAAACGAAGAGAATGCTTTTGGTCAGTGTGACCCCCAGAGATCGATCTCTGGTGGAAAGCATTCAGCAACAGACACGTTCTGTGCTGTTATTCCCCCTCAAGTCTGAGAACGGGTTAAGCTGTCTGGGCAGACACTGGCAGCAATCAGTCTGTTCAGTGGTGTGAAATGGACAGGCAATCAAACTCAAACTGCCCTTTTCTGCCTTTCGTTTAACACGGCTGAAACGTTTATAGAGAGCACAGCTCTTCTCAGCCCCCTTCCTTGCTTGCATGAGCAGCCGATCCTCCCTCCGTGCGGTGCTTTGCAGGTTCACCAGGAAAACAGAGGGATCATACAGGGGGGCACAAAGCTAAACCAAATCACTGCCTAAGAAACTGTCTCCTTCGGGCTGTTCAAAGTCCCCTCCTTCCATCCCCCTTCCCGTCCGTTTAGACGGGTGTCTCAGAGTCAGGCCACCGCAGCTGCCACGGCAGGTGCTCCATCCGTTTACACTCAGGGACAAAAAATGAGCCCAGGGACACCGAGCATATCAGCTACACCTCCTCGCCAAATAAATGTATGAAACCGATTAAACACAGAGCCCTCTCTACAAAAGGAGTTACCTGATGTCTGCTGTTGGGCTTCTGCAGGCACTGCCAGCCCCCCACCTGGGAAGCAGCTGCTGAGACAAGAGCGAGGGCCAACCAAACATTTAGAGAGGTATTTTTCTTGCATGCTAGACAGCATTTTCAGCAAGAATTAATCAACACACCACATTTCTCCTCTGGAGGGCTGAAGATGCTCATCCAGCTCACAGAATATTTAAGATGTAATTAGAACTTGCATTATTTACTACTCACTTGTAAAGCAAAGGGATGCAGGAGGAATAAACAGACCGCTGGGCTTTTGTTCTCCTGTTTGACATCTTTGTGGGTTCATTCTTGGACTCATCACCCAGTATAAATGCAGCACTACCTAGGGGAGGATTCCCGAGCTGCCAAGGATCAGAGAGTACTAGCAATCCCGTAAGAGAGCGTGCTCACAGACATCTGTCTTCTTTTTTTAATCAAATAGCTCTGGAGAAATGCAGGACAACACACATGCATGGCCACCTGTCTGGACTGAAACAGTCTCTATGACTTTTATAGCCTGATTCTTGCCATGCTGAGGACTTCTTTCAGGCTGTCCTTTAAAGTGCTCCAAATGACTTTACGTGTGCATTTTTATCTACTCCAAGATCCCATTGCATATTCCCAGGAAGGCCTTGGTGTAAATGGGAACCAGACCATTTGAATTTGCCAACAGCTGGTCTATCCACCATGAGCTAAATTCTTTAACTATTTTTGGAACCAAGTCAGAGGCATCTGCACTGGTGCAAGGTTCCCTGCTGCAGTACAGCATCTGATCCTACACATTTATTCTCAGAGCAGAGGAACTCAAAGGGAAAGCTAACAACTCCTTCTATTCTCCCATGATCACTGATACATTTTTTCAGTACTACATGGACTACTGTTCCTCCCTTGAGGCATCCTGGATGCAATATCACCTACTTCGCTAAGCAGAAATGACTTCTTCCACTCTGCAGTTTCCAATCTGATTAATCCACTTGACTGCAGCGCCAGCATTTGGCCCTCCAAGCTCTTCACAGATGTCTTCCAAGGACCTGGAGCACCTTTCTTGTGCTTTCCAATCTCGGCAATCCATTCTCAGTAATTAAATTCTGTTCAAACCATGATTGTTCACAGGCAGACATATTAAACAGCCCCTCCAAATGTACCAGTTCAAAGCTTCCAACCAACGCAACATACAATTATTTATCAACAGAGATAAGATGGCAAGAAATACGTTTTCTAATTCTGCCCCGATAAAAAAGATGCTCAAGATATGTGGCCCACTAAAATCATCAGCTGCAGGGAAGTAGCTGAAAGATTCAATTAAGATGATTGGCTAGCATGCCCTGGAGGGCGCTGCCAACTGCATTCACATGCTGCAGACCCAGAGGGACAGGAGACATTGCCCCCTTAGCATGGCAAAAGGATTTTTGCCTTCAGAGGACTGAGGTTCTGGTCAGAGAACAGAGACGTCACCTATCTACGGGAGCTCCTGTGTGATGTTCAGTGCAATTCTTTCCTGTTCATTCAGCCCTGTACATCTTACACAGCATGGGCAGGGATACGGGAAATTGTTTTTCTCCCATTAATACCTTAGAGGCAAAATTCAGTGTCCTGAGTCTTGCACCTGATTCGCTCTCCCATCAGAGCAGGGATTTAACTGAAAGCTCACTGAGGTGAATGGAAATACAGATTTTGACTTCATCGACCTTTGGCTCAGACACCATTCATGCAGTCTCTTGTCCAGCATCCCCTGATCACCACGTTCAGGTGAGCAGGATGAGAGCGGACAGTCAGGTTTCTTAAGTCTCCTGTTTTGTGATTCTGCTTCTCTTGGTTTGCTCATGCCACAATAATCTCATCAGCTCTAACAACGATGCTCATCTGATTTATGGTAGCGTAACTGGGGACAGAATCAGGTCTTCCAGTCAAGCTAATCAGAATCAATCTAAAACTCCAGAGTGAAAATCACAAGGGAGATGTAGATTAAAGACACTGGCAATTAACTCAGACCTCCTCATTGTTCCCAGGGAGACAGAAGGTTTACATTGTTTTTTTCTGGGGTCACTTGAAAGGTCTCTGCAGAACAATTTCTTTTATTATGTCAAGAAGTTTTCACCATAAAAATCCTTGTCCTTGCACTCTGCCAAAATTTTTGCAAGTTCTTGGCTATAATCCATTCCAGAGCAGGTTATTTTTTGCTTTAATGTCAGTTAAGAAAAAGGAAAAAATAAAAAGAATCATCCAGGGAAGAAAAAACAAACCCAAACACCACAACACCCAAACAACTTTACTTAATAAAGTCAAACACTGAATTCTTTTCTGTGTATTAGAAAGCACTAACGGTTGGTGCCAGATGGATCGCTGCAGACAAATCAACCTTGAGGTGCCACTCCTGCGATTAACTGAACGAACTTCGCGTGTAGAGACAACCTCCTCAGGTATGAGAACCAAAATTAGTGGCTTACACCTTGACCAGAACCCCTAAAATGCATAGCTCTGGCAAAAAAAAAAATTCCTTAGCTGTTGATTTCAGAATTGCAGGTGCTTGTTCAGCTCAGCGCCTGGCTGAAGCAGGAGGTGATACATAGAGAAACCCAAGTGTTTCTAAACCATTTGAAGTGTTCATTTTAATTGACATATATAATTTGCACTCAGTCTCTTTTGGCCTAACCTGGGTCCTTTGGGGACAAGATGGGCATTATCTGCATCAAAATCAATTACGTTAAACTGAACAGCAACAGAGTACTGCCATGATCATCATTATTTTAACCTTTTATCTTATTTCCCTGGCTGTGCTGCACAATTTTTCTTTTTCTTTTTCATATACTTCATCAAGACAAGATACAATGATATAAATTGTGAAAGGTATTAATTACTATGATGTCCTCAGTGAATTTTACAAGCCCTTCAGTATTCATTTCAGAAAGCCTCTTATCTATGTATTTTGCCCTCTCAGGAACACTGACTTGGCTAGCAAGCACTGACCAGTGCAAAATGAAGTATTCCTTTTCTGCATGCAGTGTGCTTGGCAGCTAATCAAATCACTAACTATTTTTGAAGTCAATTTCATAATTTTAATTATTTTCTCATGACACATGTTGTTAAGTAACTCCACAGTCAGAAAAACAGGTTTTATTTGTATTCTGAGTAAGGTCCTTTGAAGAGATTCTCCTTTCACTTTGAGGGCCTGCTCTCTTTGCAAAGCAGTTTTAGACATTTTGTGATATGTTGGGAGTCTTGCAAAGCATGCCCCTGCTCTGAAAAGCAGCCCTGGAAACCAGAAGATAAAAGGAAATGGTGCAACTTTGCATTTGTCTTGGATTAGAGACAACCTCTCAAGTTTGCCCCATGCAAGTCTGAGCCCTGGTTAGCACTACCAATTCACGGTGGATCCTGAAAAGCAGAGTACAGCCAGTGTGCAATAAAGTTGGACAGGTCGCTGATGCTGTTACCGGTGGCCCTGAGCATCACAAAACTGAATTCAAGAGCTTAAAATGGCATCAGTACTCAACAACAACTTCTACAAAAGCAAGGTTAGTCGCTGTCTCCCCATTTTGCACTAAATAAAGCAAGATCCTCATCTGATAGCAAAAACATCACTGATTTCAGATGACTGCCGCTTATAACAAATCACATCTCAGTCCATATTCATGAGGTTTGATTTACGGTGATAATTATCCTGTCTTCATTGTTTGTGTAAAGTATCTTATGCACAGGGAATGTATTTAACTGTTTAACTTCAGCAATAATGAGTCCATTATCACAGAGAGACATCAATCAGTTTTATAGCAGAGCAAAGCTGAAGGATGAAGCATCTGCAACGAGAAGGGAACCTAAGCCAGGCTGAGAGCCCTGTTACAGCTGGGTGTATGATACAGAGGCAAACGACAGCGCTCCTCCAAACACTGCTGTCAGGGTCAGTGGCGGTTTGGGGTACTGGCCCCAACGCAAACAACAAGGGTTTTTGTCACTGCTATCATTTTACCTTGTTTCAAATTGTATTAGAAACTATTAGGGACAAAGGGTGCACAGCTTCAAGTGGAATTAGCCCTCTGCAAGACAGTGACATGAACACATTCCAGGCTTCCGAGTGCCTCAGCTTTACTCTTTTTAAAATTTACTTTTTAATTGCTAATCCAAAGGGGGCTCATTCTGCAGGACGGATTTGCCAGCTCACAGTCTGCAGACTGTGGGGACTTTGGGATAAGGGAGCTGAACCCTGGGCTTTGTATACGGGTCCCCCCCTCACACTGCAGCGTGCGACAGCAACAACTGATGATGGAGCAGCTTTGGGGCAATCAAACCAAATCAAGATTTCCCTGTAGGAATTGTTGATGCCCTCTCAGAAGACCTGTAGCTTTTTTTTTAAATCACCTAACTCGACTCCAGATTAAATGATGCCTTGCTGCAGGCACCCCTCTTTCTACCCTGAATACAAAAGCGTGATTCCTAAGGTAGGATGAAACCACTCCAAAGCTGCAGAGTTTGTAGCAGGTTTCTGTGCAATCCTGGGTCCCTCCAATACCTCCCACAGGTTACCAGGCCCAGTCCTGGAATCAGGACGTCCCCTCTGACTTGTGCTATATGGGACAATTCCTTCTGGCCTTCAAAATTAGAGAGTTTTTTTCAAAAGCATCTAATCTTCTTGGAAGCACACTCTGAGATGCTTTAAAGGGGCTTTTAAAGGGGCTGGATATTTTTAGATTGGGTATTCAGCATGACAGCTCTTCAAATGCAGCAAGTGATGTTTAGTTGGCTGGCCAAATTTAAAAAAAAAAAAGCAACACCAACAAAATTCAAACCCTATCATTTAGAATGAAATATTTTCAGAGATCTAAAACAAACCCAATTCAAGTCTAGTGACAAAGCATCATCTTGAAGCAGTGGAAATGAAAAGCTCTTCTCCCTTTTTCCCTCCAGCCAAAACTTCTTGCCAAATTCAGCACAGATAAGCATTGTTGACACACATCTCCAGTTTAAAGAATGAACCGTTTGACCTAGAAAAGTCCCTTTTTAGCCAAAAAAATTATCTTGTCAACGAACTCTGAAAACAAGGGCACCCAAAGTGACAGCTGCTTCTGAAAAGCACGGTCCACAAAACTACGTGTTGCACGCACAGATACAACTGCAGTTGGAAGCCTCGGGCTTTTTCTTCTTCCTTCTGTTTCAGTGTGCCTTTTTGACTGTTCCCCATCATAATTAAAACTGCTGAAAGCAGAAGAACAGAGGTTGCAGCAGACAGGCAAGGAAGCAATATCAGTGGCATCTCAGGCACAACAGACTATTGAGGGCTTCGTGTAACCGTTCCTGAGCTGTCATTTTGTAAGGAAATTGGTTGATGTATTCCAACATGTAACCCAGCATCAAAACGAGAGAAACAGGCTCAAAAAAAAAAACCAAAACAGTCCTAATTAACACTTTTAAGCAAAAACCCAGCTAACAGGAATATGTGCAAGTGGGAACCAAGAGGAATTACCCTGTCGGTAAGTGCCTGGGTGGAGGTTTGTGCTTACTGTAAGGGAAAGCAGCGTTAAAGCTTTGGGTCTCGTCTCATTGAACGAGATCTTTTCTTGATTGAGTGACATTAGAATGGATGAGGAACTCCAGCCTCATTCTTGCATTTGGCTGTAGCAGAAGTGCATTGAAACGCCTGTCATTTTTCCTTTCATTTGAATGGAAGATGTGGTTCCCATTATAGATCTGGCTGAACAACTTCCAGGCAAGGGAAAAATCCTCAGGGAAGGCTTTCAATCACGATGAACAGAGGCTGAAACAACGTGAAGTGGGCAATGGCTGTGGAACAGATCGGGGCACTGAACGATGGCTTACAGAGAAATGGGACAAATGAACCTTTCCCCCTTCCAAACCTGAAATTCATCCCAGGGTGTGAACCTCCTGGGCCGACACATCCGCAGGCACCGCGAGCAAGGGTACGCATCTTGGCGGAAGCAGAATCAGCAACACGGAGACCAAGCAAGCTCACCAGCATGCAGCGCAGGGTCAAAATGCCTAAATCCTTGATTAGATGCAGAGAGCTCACGCAAGGTCCCAGGAGCTTTTTTGACATGCTGGAGCACAGGAAAGGGAACCTCACGTCCAAACAAAAGGGCCACTCCAGCAGGTGGCCTGCAGCGTTTGGCTGTCACTGCCAGCTGTCCTACCTGCTCAGGCAGCCTGCTGCTAGCCGAGGAGTAAAGTATCTGAAGGACAAATGAAGGGGGAAATGGGTGGCATCAATTCCCATTTCCCATCCCAAACTTGTTTTCTTCCTGAGCAAGTCACCGCACCTTCATGGCTGTGACATGCTCCTAGCTTCTGTGAAACCAGGTGCAATGAAAAGTTCTCCATCTAAGCACACAATCAAGATAACAGCTCAAACTCCCGTTGCAGCTGACAATTCCTATAATGCTGCTATATTTCCAGACATCTTTGGGAAGGTGATTCAGCTTTTCCTTTCCTGGGCATTCTCATCATGCTGTGTGCCTGCTGGGCTGTCTTCAGCTCTCATGAACACAACCAGTTTTGTTTTTTTTTTTTCCCTTCCCTCTGACAGCAGCAAGGGGGCTGCTGAATGCAAACCAGTCTCCTCTGAGAATTCCCTCGCTAGGGCCTTCTGATGATGGGCCAGAGATGTGTTACGTGTTTGACTTGATTAACTTGTTAACGGAGATGTCTTCTTACAGCAAAACCTTGTAGAAGCAATATGCACTCAGAATAACAAAGCCAGAAGCAGAGTTATGAATCCGAGAGCTGCATCCAGGTACTAATTTCAGGATAGACTTTCATTGGAAGCCCCTTAGAAAATGCAGCTCTTCATATGCTGCATTTGAGAAATCGAAGGCCACGGAAAGGGTAAATCAGCCATCACCAGCATTGTCTTAGCCCCTCCTAACTGTCAGACAAACCTGTCTTGTGTTGGACAGACATTTCCTTAAAGTCCATAAACATCTGCTCTCAAATTTCAGTCCTTCCATCCGCATCCTAAAAGGAGGCCTAGAGGAACAGTTTGTTCCCTTGGTCTCTTCTTGGTTCCACCTAGCTGACAGTTATTGTTCCCTGAGCTTTGCCTAGCTGGTTTCACCAAGAGCCCTGCTGCCCGATGCAAAGACTGCTGTAAGTATTACCCTTCCGCAAGTCAAACCTGCAATGGTCTAAACAACGGTTCTGTGATGTGCAAAATAGCCTAGGTCACCTTCCTTCCTCCCAAACTGTGCTTCTGAGAAACCACCCAAAGCCCTTGTGTTGTAACAGGGTTTCTGCACTCAAGACTGGCCACACCAGGACTGGTGGTTGGGAAAGTGGCAGTGTTTTGGTTGTTCCACCGAAACTGTCAGTAATTCAAATTAAATTGGACTTTGGTTAGGTGGGTAATTCATCATCTGCAGTGTGACAATACCTGTAATTACTGCTCTTATTGTTACGGCTGAAATTTGTGAGCAATAAAGGGATCTTAATATCATGCCAAACCTCACAGTTAATTTAGGTTCTATCTCCTTTCATTTATTCTGTAATAAGCTAATTAGTTCACATAATTTGCCATTGAACATGCCTTTGTAACAAATATATACATGAATTAGCCTATTACACAACAAATGAAGGGAATCAAAACATGAATAATTTTCAGGATTACATAAGAAATTATACTTCCTCTAGCCTCCTATATTGGCATACCATACACAAGGATATTTAGAAGGAGAGGCATTCAGACTTCCCTGTCAGTCTGCTTTTGGGTTTGTTTGTTTGCAGGCTGCACACTGTAAGACTGCCCTTGAAAACTCTTGGGCACAACTTGCACTCACCATACTTGGAAGATTCCTTCCCAATCTCACCTGTGGGGCTCATTTCACCAATCTGCCTTCTGACAGCTCTTAAACCACGCTAGATTTCAAACTCATTTGGGATAAATCATGAGGGATGCTTTATCCAGCTGCGTCCATAACTGCCATTATGCAAAGGGAAGGCTCGCCAGACCTTGAGGTTCAGTGCTCCGTTACAGCCCTTGCAAAGTACCACATATCCATTAGTCCCCAGAAGGGATCAGGACAATTGGATCCGTCTCATCCAGAACACAGCAGAGTGCTTTCTGCCCAGTAATTCAATACCAATTCACAGGGAAGCTCCCAGGCTACTAAAGCCATCAGTTCTACTTTCTGCACCGCTTCCTTTGAGGCCTCATCTAACTGATGACCTGGTGCTACCCAGCTTCAAATATTAAATGTAATGAGAGCACAGCTCAACAGCTTTATTTGTTAAATGTCCTCTGCTTACAGCAATTGTTTTGATTTAGCATCCAACCTCTTGCAGTAATGATTTACTGTTTCCATACCAAAGTTAAGCAGCCACCTTACTCCCAACAGCTGCTTCTTTACCTGCAGTTACACTGCTTTCAGTTTCTATTCTAAAAACCTCAGTAAAGGAATAAAGATGTAAGAAGTCTATTTGTCTGGAAAAGGCTCTTTAGTGTTTGGATGGCCTAAGCAGCGTTATAACCATCTATAAAGCCTCCTGGCATCTGTTAATGTGATCTATGGATACAATACCCAACTTTGCCAGACCCTCTGCTCTTTCCAAAGAAATCAGCTGAAACCTCTGCTGTGGCCAGTGTGTTGTGGGTTAGACTTACACACTTTCAGGCCATGCGTGGTGAAGAAATTAAACACCAACACGAAATGAAAGCTTGCAGCCTGCAAATATGCTCTGGAGGTAAAAGGGAAGCAGAACCCCTGGAGAAGCACCTGTTCGTTTTCAAAGCACTGTCACAGGCACCCTGCAACACGCTGGCCTCTGCGCTTTCTCTGGAAGGAACATTGCTGCCCTGTGGTGGGAGCCAGGCAGGACCTCCTGGGCACATCCATCAAGCTCTGTTGAAGAACTGTGTGAAAAAGGAGAGTGCAGGTGCAGCCAGAGACCTACCCAACATTCTCACTTTCATTTCCCTCTTTCCTTTGTGCTACTCTCACTATCAGTCAGGTTCCTCTCTTGACATATTAGTTCCACAAGAGAACTAAAGCATTTTTAAAAACGTAACCTAGAAGAGGCTTGGGATCTGTCTGAACCCTTCTGGATTTGATTTTGAGCTTCTCACACCAGTAACAGCGCGATTCCAGGTATGCTACTGCTACAGCATGAGAGAGCAAACAAGATGCTCAGAGCAAACAAATTGCCCCCTTTACAGCTCTCAGATGAAAATTGTTATTACATTCATATTAAAGAAAGAATGAAATTCAGAAAAGAAATGTAGAGCTGTGAATGGGTAATTACTTGGCATTAACAAAACTAAAAGGAGATTGTTTCTCATTTAGGTCTAGATGTCACCTACACTTCAGGAAGACCAAATAGAACAGGGCATCTAGCTGAAAGCACAAACAAGTTTGTATTAAAAACAAAATGGAAATTAGAGACTGAAAACCACACATGGATCATTACAAATACACTAGCTCTAAGAGACCACAGCCTCAGGACTGTGTAGATGAACTATCTAGTGTTCCACAGTGACAAACACTTTGAAAATGCTTTGGATACTAGAGGTTTTCGGGTTTTTTTAATCACCTGTAACCTGTAAAGTCTCCACAGTCTGAGCTAGAAGCACTTTTGTCTCCAGTGAAAAGCTGTAAAGGAGTTGATCAAGAGAGGCTCAAACCCCACGTAAGCAGGCATCTCTTCACAGGTATTCTAGCCAGAACGGTCTGTTTGGGGTATTTATTCCTCCATGTGGCATATCACACTAACCAGTATAACCCTGTAATTCTTCATTCAAGCCCAAACCATACCATCAAGCTAGTTGCTGCATGTTAGAAGAATAATAATTCATGCTTCAGGACTTGGACAGTGCTCTCCACTTCCTGTACCACAGCAATAAATAAGTATCCCAGCTCTCAAAATGATTTCCTCCCTGGGATTAACCCAAGTCTGATTTTCAGTGACAGAACTTGCCATACTTTTGTCTGCCTTCAGCAGCATTTCCTCCCTCTTCTAAAACTCTGAAAAATGGCTATTCTTTTATTCTCTCCAAATGCTCTCTTGGAGCATTTGTGCTGGTTACTGTCCGATTCATTTACTTGATGCGTCTTTATTTGCAGTTTTGTGCAGGTGCAAGAAAATTCCTTTCTCCACTGATGCATTGATCAAAATCCTCCCAAGCAAGAGATGACAAAACAAAAAGAAATAGAAAACCTTTACAAGAAACATACCTGAAATATAGCTATCCAGGCATAGCCAATATTATCAAAATTGATAGCTCCATTGTGTGGGTTTACATCCCCTGCCATGCAGACGTTGTAATACTGGTTCCAGTTTATGCAGGCATTCCTGCTGCTCAAGTCAGGGTTGTATAAACTTGGGGTGTAGGAGTCCATGCTCAAGGTGCACTCCACCTTGTACTCCTTCCTGTTTGGGATGTTGGAGCACTTCTGCATGCCGTTTTCACGATGGGATGAGCAGATGAACGGATTCTCCTCCGCTTCGTCTGTCCGGTAGTACGGATGCAGGAAGGTGAGGTTGTACGTCCTGGAGGGGGAAGAAAGAAAGAGGGATGAGAACCAGTGCCACAGCCCTTGTGACATCAACAGCAAAAGGTACTGGTCCCTGTCCCTGCTTTAAGCGTTATTTCTCCTTTGCCCTGCTAAGTGGGCTGAATATGCACATAAAAAGGGGCAGACTGCATTGTGGCCATCTTAGAACTGAGGTGCTTTAGGTGGAGAGCAGGCTGAGTGGAAACAAAGAAAGCGATCTGAAGAAATCTGGAACCAAATTGGTAGAGTGTGTGTCTAGAGCTGAGTGTAGCATGGTGACAAAACTGGCCATGCCGCAGTCACAAAGAGGTCAAAACATATTAAATAGGAATTTCTGTGTTCAATGTATAAGAGTTTTGGCCTGGCCTGCTGCATTCACTGGTGGCTTTGCCGCTGCCTTCCACAGAAAGTAATACAGTGAGGGAAAAGGGAAGTGGCATCCCAAGGAGGGAAACCCAGTAACCTGGAAACACTGAGGAACATTTCCACACAAAGCGCTTGGAAAACGTCTTTGTTGCATTGCACAGACACCTGAACAGTTTGGACTTACACGCAGCTAACAACAGGATTAGCAACAAGAAATGAAACTTAGTGGGACACCTTCGGGAAAAAACACCTCTTTCCTGGAAGTCTCCACTTGCTTTCCTTTGTTCCCTTCAGAAAATTGGCAAACAATATCACTGGCACTGCCTCTTTCCATGGCCAAAAATAAGACCCTGAGTCAAGACTTGGTAGCAGGAGAACAAGGTCCCTGCAACTGCCCTGCTCTGAAAGCATTTCTCTTCCACCTGAAAATCCCAAAGCCCAGCAAGTTTGTCTCATTTTTGCCCCTTCGTACTGGGGACAGCAAGTCACAGCTGAGACACCAGCCCCAACCTTTGCCTACAACCCTTTCTGCTTACAGCACCCTGTAAGGCTCCGGGGATCTTTCAGTTAACGATCAGCCTGAGTTCTCCAAGCAAGCAAATGAGGCAAGACAGTTGGAAGTTGAAATGAGAGGGTAGAGGAAAACACTGTAAAAGCAGCCCAGATGCTTCCCAAAACTTGAGAGCTGTGACCCTCTGATGCTCAGAGCATGCTTCACACAAGTTGAAGGCAAAGCAGCTTTCCAAGAAATTTGCCCCTCGGCACGTCTCTGGGACGAGTGAGCTGAACTTTAACAAGGAGAGAGGCAGCCGCAGGCCATCTCAAATTCCTTCTGTTCTTGCATAAGAAAAGAAAGAGCCCACATTAATGGGAACTGTATGCTTACTGCAGATCTGATTTAATTGGCCTGGATAGAGTTTATGGCTCTGTTAGAGCTCCGATAAGCAAGTACTCTAATTGCAGCATGGCCGGGATGTGCCTTTTCCCAAGCCGTGCTCTGAGGCAGATCAAGCAAGCAGAGTCCTCATCCCCTTGCAGCCTTTGATCAGCATCCGTGGGGCCCACCAGCACTCGCTGCTGAAGCGCTGCTCAAAACATGAAGGTGCAAATTCCTAGAGCAGACTATCTGCTGTGCTCAGAGCTGCAGGGACCTAAGATGCTAAACAATCAGCCAGGAGATAAGGGAAAAGGCAACACAAATTAGAGGGCCAAGCAAGATGTGGTGGAAGATAAGCAGGTAATTCCTCAAGACAGGACAGATGCATTTTTATCTGTTTCTGAATGTTCCCAACTCCTGAATAAATTTGGCTCTAAGGATTGCCGAGCTGGTGTTATTCTATATGATTGTTTGAAACTGCTCCCCTAAACCCTTGAGTAACGCAGAAATCAATCATCACCTGCCTTTTAGGAGAGGTTAATTGGTGCAGGGCAGAACCAAGGGGAAAATGAACCCTGAACAACTTCCCTAGGGCATTTGGTTCTCCTCCATCCATGAATTACTGGAGATAGGTGTTGAGGATTCATCCAGCTACAGGAATAACCAAGAGGAGCACGCCAGAGGAATTGGGCATTTGCTGGTGACTGAACTTATTCACCAGTTATTCCCCTTCCCTCACGCAACATCCCCATTCCGCCCAGACACAACTGTAAAATCTTCCTCCCAGTTTCCAATGCCTTACATTCAAGGGAAGAAACACTTGAAAAACAGTCCTCCAGGACTGCCGAAAAGCCCTCTCCTTCTCCTCCCACAGACTGGCTTCGCTGGGAGGAAATTTCCACATAAAACGAGCTGAAGAAAAGGCTGAGCGCTGCTGTGCTAGCGCCGTGTTTGCCGGAAGATCAGATACTACAAGCAGCAGAGTTTGTCACACAGAGGGGGGCATTGTGGAGGCTTGCAAAGGATTACAAGGCACAGAGGCACAGGGATGCGCCTGGGAGTGCTACAGACTGTGGGCAAAGACAGCTGAGGGACTTGAGAGAAGAAACAGAGGGAGTAGGAGGAGAAACACGAGGAGCAACTTTTCCTGACTCACAAGCAGCACGCAGAGCCCCTGCAGCGCTGTTTTGGCCTCAGTGGGTATACAGAGGGTACAATCAGCTCGGATGCAAAGGGCTCCTGCACCTTCTGATGTGGTGGGGCTGCCACCACCCCTGGGACATCTCCGCTCGCGGCCACAGGGTCTGCCTGACCTGCTGCAGCTGTGCTCACTCAGGAGGGTGCTGAGAGCTCTCTGGGCTTTCGTGCAATGCGATTAGCCCAGGCAGGGCTGCCCCAGCCCCACCAGCCTCAGGAAAGACATCTTCTTCTGCTAACCCCAGGTTTGACAGGCCACAGGTACGTGTCCATCAGCCTCCTCTTCCCAAGAGGCTAAGCAGCGCGTGCTTGGCACCTCTGAAGCCTTTCCAACGGGACATCAGGTCAGGGCTTTCTGCACCCCGTGGTGGTGAGAGGGGCACAGCCCTGAGCCCAGGCACTATGCCGTGCACTGCCCGATTCAGCAGGGTTACGAGAAGCTTCCCCAGGGCTGATTCCACCACTCTTGAAACCAGGACCCAGTGGGTTGCAGGCAAAGCTACCCCATGAGTCCCTACCGCAATGGCAGGAGAGATGCCTCATGTGCTACCTCCTCGTCAAAGCACACGGACCTCCAGCTTGGGCAGGTCTCCACGGTTCTCATCCACTCCTGATGTGATACCTCATGTAAACCCACAGCTTTGGCTCCCGCTGGCGGCTCAACGCCCAGTCCGGTGCGCTTACAGCAGGGAGAGGCGCAGAGGGGGGCCTCACGGAGCATAACCTGCAACGCTGAAGCTACGCGTTGAACTCCTAGCCCTGCAACGAACCCACGTGCTCTCAGAACATCTCTTGCTCTTTCTTGCTCCCTCAAAGCAATGCTGGCCAAGGCTCTTCGATCTGGGTGTGCCACTCCAGGTGACACTCTTCCAAACTAGAACTAGAAAACTTGCTCCAGAGCCAGGTGAAGCTGTGGGACACCTCAAAAACTTATTTTCTTCGCTGCCCTGGAAGCAACATCCCAGAGCAACACCAGCAGCAGGCATTTCCTGATCACGGAAGGCTTTTGGCAGCGGGCAGGATGGGAAGGCTCAGCACACCGCAGCTCGTGGGCCAGTGTAATTAGGATTCTACCCAGAGCAAAGCTGGACTTGCAGAGGGAGACGGACCATCTGGAGGGATGATTGGGTAATTAGCGGCTATGGCTGCACAAGCTCCTTTCCCGGGAGCAGTTTCGCGTTCAGATGCAGACACGCGGCGTGTGCCAAGAACGCTGCCCATGGAAGAAGCGCTCAGACAGAAGGGCCGGTGCGTCAGCGTGATGCTCTGCTCCGAGCTCACACCCGAGCCCCCTGCAAGCAGCCTCACCCACCGCGGCACAATAACACGGCACCCAGCGCCACGCGGAGCCGCAGCTGCCTGCCCTCCCAGCTGCAGGACCGATATGCATTGGCCCACATTCATCATCGAGGTTTCAGCCCCCAGAGGTGATCTCCCATCACCTGATGTGCCCTCCCCAGCTGGGCAGGCTGGATGGGGACACAACGAGCTGCAGAGCAGCGTGCCAGCCAGTTCCGCGGGAGCCCGTGCACCCAGCTTGGTTGGAGGCGGGGAACACAGCCAGGCTGGGGAGCTGCAGGACCAGTCCCCTCCGTGCCATGCCTCTATTCGCTACACACTGCAACTTGAAAGGCTTGTGATGAGCCACAGTCAGATTTCAGAGGCTATTGCCTGTGAGTCACAGTTTAGGAAGCCTTGGGCTGAAAGAGAAAAAACTGCCTGCAGACATGCTGCCTTGGGCTGTGATCTGAAGAGCTGCAGAGAGATCTGGGCACAGACCCTCTGGGGAAACGACACACTTTGGTGGCTGTGGGAAGAAAATAAAGCACAGCTTGATTGCAAAGGGTGGATGAAGCTCGATTTGGTTCTGCTGCTGAGGTTTTATCCTCCCTTCTCCCTGCCTTGCTCATTTCTGCAACTTCCCCCCAAATCATTCACAAACTAAGAGCCCTGCCCTTGACAAGTCAAAAGCAACTGCACTGGGGCCAGTTCCTGCCCAGCCCTTTTCAAGCCCTTCTCCCTTTTGTGTACCTGGGCATGGGATGCCACGAGCACCCGCCTGGCCAGGGTGGCAGGGACGGGACACACCACTGGGCAGCAAGCACTGCGAATTTAAAACCTTTTTCTGGTTCCTCTGAAGGCTGCGTTGGCAGAACCAGAGAGGGGAAGGAAGGAAGGAATGGCAGGAATGAGAAGCCAAGTGTTGCAGAAAAAGAAAATCCTCAATATCCACAAAATAAATGAATGCGCCCTGCCAAGACCACCTACCTCCTTGTGCACAAGAGGTCAGACTTCCCTGTTCCTTACCGACAGGCATAGTCCAAATAACTCATTAATGGTAATGAATCCACTAATCGTGAGACCCTTGTGCTCCAGGGAAAAGTCACGAGAAACTAAGCCCCAGAATGGATCTTGTTATCACATTAGAAAGGATTAACACCCCTCTCTCGGCCAGCTGCCCAGTGCACATCTTTCTCTGGGCTTGCAGCAGCTTTCCTATGCATTTCCCTCTTTCAGTTTCTGGGCAAGGAGCAGGAAAATCTGCTCTCTCCCATGCCAAGAGAGGCTGAACAATAATTCCCTGCCCCATCTGCCCCCAGGCTCAGCCTTCCCATGCAGGACAGCACCCACAAGGGCTGGAGCACAGCGCATGGTCTGAGCACAATCCTGCTTCAGCTTCCCGAGGAACAGAGGGGGAAAGGGAAAAGGCAGAGACTCAGCACCAAGCAGGATCGGTTCCCTCTGAGAGGAGGCTGTTCTCTGGAGGAAACCCTGCTGACAGCCCAACGTCGCAGCACAGAGTGATGCCAGGAGGAGCAATTAGGCAACACCCAGAAGTACCTTTCAAACTCTGAGCTGTCTGCCTTGGCCGAATGCGCCTTCAAGAAGCTCTCTAAAAGCCAAGGAGCCAAAGGCAGTACAATGCCAAGCAGGTAGAGTTAATTAAGACTGAAGTGCTCACATTATAACTGTCCTGCAGCATTAGACAAATACAAAGTGCTTCACAGCTCTCTCCCCTCTCCTGCTTCCAAACCGCTGAGTTCCCTGAAAGGCTCCATGGGGAGGAAAACGCTCCTCTGTATAACACCCCAGCCCCAGGAGCAGCAGCCCAGACGAGCTGGGGGTGACCCCGTTCCTTCATTTACCACAGCAGCAGCTCGTGCTGGCAGCAGGCAGCCAGAGGGGCTGCGTGGGGGAGACACACCGCAGATCTAACGCTCACCCTTCCTACATTAGCGTGCCGAGCCCTCCCCTCTCAGGCCAGACCAACCCAAAAAAGCCCCGTGTGAAATTAGTTCCTTTTCCAGTTCCTACTGTTGAGGACCTCCTGCACTTGCTCATAAAGCAGCAGAGGCCATCCCGATGCTGCCATTCCCCACTGCTGTGCAGTAACAAGGGAAACAGCCCGGCCACCAAGGTCCCCAGGGGACTGAAGAGGTCTCCGAGCCATGAGAGCCCTCCGTGGGACACAGCAGTGCCCCACTCCAGTTTACTGCTTGTCAGCTCACCAGAGTGCAACAGCACAGAAACTCTCTGCAGTTCCTTCAAAGTCACTGCTGAAAGAACCCGTAACAAAACCACCTCCTTCCAGCGGGACACTGCGTCAGAACAGCGCAATTTTCAAAGGGGGGGAAGGCAGATATTTCCAGCGCACCTCAAAGAAGTCCCCGGATTTCAATTTGAAGGTACCACGTTTAAAAATAGTTTCTTTACTTGAAGCAGCCGTCTTTCAAAAGGGATTTTAAAAGGGTTTCACAGGAAGAAGAATTATGGCAAAATCAAAGTCCCTCCTGCATCTGATGCCTGCTGTAAAGCCACGCGGCCCAGAAAGCTGCTGGCAGCAAGCGGGCAGAGAAGCATGCAGCAGACTAAAAACTGCATTTGAAGCACTGGTCTCTGAGCTCACATCTGCTTCACTCCCCAAAAGCTTTGGTGCTGTGACCCTTCCTTGCCTGGCACCTGCACCGTGTCCAGATGCTCTCCCTTGCTTTAAAGCAGTGCTGGTCTCATCTGGGAGGGGTTGAACCACCACCACGGTGAGCCCTGCCTATAAGCCAGGTCCTCCCCTTCTTAGGACTAAGGAAAACTGGACCAGGACCACCATCTGCTCAGCCCCCAGCCACGTGCGCAGGGCGCCTGTCCACCCTCCATCTCCTCACAGCCTGCTGAAGCACTGATGAACATTACTTTGGGCTGAGGACAACAGCGCTGGGATTTAGCAGGACTTGGCAGATGAGACTAGATGGCCAGAGTCTCATTCCTCCTTCCCCGCAGAGCTCTACTCTGTTTACTTCTATTGAAAACCAGAGCTTTACTTTAATCCTACAGCCCCTGCGTGAAGGTTTTGTTGTAGTTTTCATTCTCTGGCAGCTCTCCCTGGAAGGGGACGGTCGGTCAGGGCTCTCCAGCAGCGATGCCAAGCGCAGCAGCTCCGTGCAGGGATGGAGCAAGTGATGGATCCTCTGCAGCCCTGCCCCGGCCTCGACCTTGCCTGCAGCTCCACGCTGTCTTGTGAGCAGACAGCATCTCACTGCTGGGCAGGAGGAATTGCTCTTTTGGGGCCAGTGCTGTAACTTTTGCTGATGGGGTGTTAGAGGCTGCTGCAGGGGCGAACCAGTGAACCCTACCTCGATGCCTGGAATGGGGATTTCCTGCTGGGTTTCTCAAGTCTAAAGCTAACCCAGCGAAACACAGACCCAGACAGCAGCTTCGGCCTGGATGACAGCATCAGAGCACATTTTGGGTTTCTCTGATACCCCTGAAGGGCCCAGGAGCCAGCACAAAGACATGGTGAGGCAGGAAGGAGAACATCCCACAAACCTCCTGCCTCCTCAAACAGCTCCCGAGGCTTAGCACAGGGAGCCCGACTTCACTGCAGATGGGGCTGAGACCCTGATAAGAAGATCCTGCGACACCTTTGATGCTGATAATGGCCATTACATAACGGCCTGCTTTCCTCCCCGGCCGCTTAATATCTGTACTTAGCAAACAATCACTCCGTGGTTAATTTAAAAGCTCCATTTTGCAAGAAATCACACAGCATTTTAAAAGGCTGGTCAAAGAGCTCGGGCAAGTCCCTCTCATCTAAGGGCAGCTCCAAGGCTCTGCCCACACGGGGCCAGCCCCCCGATACAGCAACGTGACCATCCCTGCCCAGTTTTACGATGACAGCCCCCGGATTTCTGCAGGTGACAGAGGGTCCCAGCGACCAGCAGATCCCTGCCAAGGATGCAGGAGAGAGCTCGCCAGCTTGGAGCATGGAGATGTGGGAGGGGAGGCACACGCAGATGGCAGGCTCATTGATTTTTTGCCTTTCAGCATCGCTGATGGGATGAGTAAGTGTCATCAGGGATGGTCTGCAGCAGAGAGAGAGGCTCGGAGAGCTGAAAGCCACCGGACTAATCAGGGAGAGGCAGGAACAGGACCCGGGGTAGAGCTGAGGGATAATATCTGCTCATTTTCTAGACACAATACAAGCACTAGGCAGCAGATGATTACAAACAGACGTAATTACAGGTTCTCTCTTCTCCTACTGAACTAGAGCTACCCTGATTAGCTGGTCTCCGGCACTTCCTCACCTCTGAGCCGCTGACATCTTCAGCAGCCTCCGACAAGAGACCTTCTGGAAGGATTTTCTCAGGCCCACCTCCTTGCCTGCAGGAGCTTGCAGGGACGCTGGCAAGCCGCACTTGGCTTTGACGTTGGTTGCGCTGATGTTTTTTATGATGATGGATTTTAAGTTGTGGCCATACAAGGCACTGCTGAAGGGGCACTCCAGGAGCCAAGGGTCATCCTGTGCCAGCTCAAGCCCTAGCAAGCGCTGAACCAGGCCCAGAACCCATCCAGGGAGCCCAGGCAGGAGACAAAGGGGCCAGGGACAGAAACAGGCCCACCTACAGCACTGCTCAAACCAGAGCCAAGCCCCCCAGGCTGACCTAAATAGAGCTCGTGGGCCATGGCCAGGGTGGGGAGGGGGTCTCAGGCGAGGGTCATTAAGGCAATTAAGGCCTATTAGCACCCTCAGCACCTGGCAGGGGTGTTGGTCCATGCAGTTGCCGAGCTTGGAAGAACCAAAACTGAGGTGTCCATCAAGGAGAAGAGGCGGCTGAGTGTCCTGCACATCTCCGGTGCCTGCTCAGACAGAGCGGTGTACTAATGCCCTTCCATGTCATGCTTCTTACTGCTCCTACAGTGGCACATTGGGGTGTTTCAGCAGCGCCTCTGTCACTGCCTGTTCCAGTGGGCAGAGCACCGAATTAACCCCGTGCCCGCAGGTGCAGTGCGCTGGGCGACCTCCCAGACCCACGCAGCTTTGGGAAGTGGCCATTTTCAGAGCTTTAGTTTGTTCCAAATCCTCAAATTCCCAGAGTCAGGGATCTCAGCTTCCTTGGTCAGAGATAAACCAAACCACTAACGTCCTTGTCCTTTGGGAAAAACACGAGAAAGCCACTGCAAACCCTCAGGAACCTGCCAACAAGAAGCACCTGAGCTCTGAGTCCCAAAACCTCGAGAACCGGGGGCAGGACCGCGGTGCCTGAGCGCTGCAGGTCCCGCTGGCTGGGGAATGGGAGCTAGAGGTGATGGGGGACAGCTCTGAGCATCCCATGAGTGACAAAACCCGCACCACCAGGGCTCATCCACCAGGGCAGAGGGAGAAAGGATGACAAGGAGGGGGCTTTTGTGTACTCACGTTGCCAAATTCCTGTCTAGGAAACACCTGTTTCTCAGCAGCCCTGCCCAGAGCTGCACACCGACGATCCCAAAGATGAAGAAGACGAAGAAGCACAAGAGGAGGACGTTGCCTAACATAGGCAGAGTATCTAACAGCAGGGTGACCAGTATTCGCATACCTGTGGGGAGAAGGAGAAGACAGGTTAGAGGAGCCCTTCGATGGGGCCAGCGCGAGTATCACACGTTCCCATGTGCTGCCAGGCTCCACCCTGCAGCCAGGGCATCTCGGGCAGAGGATCTTGGACGTATAAATCAAATCCTTGTGAACTTTTCTTTCAAAACAGCAGGCTCCTGTCCCTTTCGAGAGGCTACCACATGCTGGCAGAGCGAGGCCAGAGGCACAGCCACGGCTCCTGAGCCCCCACACGCTGATGACACGTCCATTATGGTGTCTAGCTTTGAATTCTATATTTCCCCCTAAATCTTAAGGCTGAGAAGGAAGGTAAAGAGTACAGAGCAAGGGGACAAATGGCCAACGTAGCACAGCTCCAAAGGGAGGGCCTAGGGGTGGGCTTTTCAGATGTTCTCAGCGACACGGCGCTCCGCAGCACGCAGACACGGGCAGAGCTGCAAGACAGCCGCTCGCGCAGAAACGCCCCCGCAAACCATCAGCCTCTTGAGGAATTGTCAAAATATATATTTATAAACATATTGAACGCCTCACATGAATCACACAAATTGTTCCCCTAAACAATGCGGAGCCTCGTGTAGGATGATAACCGCGGTTACTCTCCGCGGGTGACTCTGCTTCCACCACCGGCAGCTGAGAGCAGCTCACGCTCCAAGCAGTGGGGACAGGGAAAATTTGGACTTTTTTTTGATGCAAGAAGCGGGATACAAATGTTTGTTCCCCTAGGAAGTGCTCTCGGCTCTGCTCCCTTCTACTGCCCAGTGCTGTTGGGACCTGCCTGGACGGTCCCAGACCACTGCAAGGCTCCCTGTGAACCGGCAGGCAAAGTGGGGGCTGCCCCAACTCCTTTGCTGCCAGGGACACGCTGACTTCTGTGCAAGGGCTCCCTAAATAAGAAGATGGAGCACTGAGAGAAGCTTGCAGGGCCCCCGTTAACCTTTGTGCCCCCATCCAGCACGCTCCTGGTGCTCCCTGCGGACTGGGTGGGGAGGCAGGGACTAGGCAGAGCACCTCAGGGCACCTTCAAGGAGAAAGCAGGAATAAAAAGGGAACAACGACTCGCTGCTCAGCCGTTCAACAGAGGTTAAATGAATCTCTGAGACAAAGACGACCGGCCATCATTCCGACAGCTGATAATTGATGAGAGGAGAAATAATGAAAAGAGCAACTGATAAAGGCAAATGCTAAATTACAGAAAGGAATAAAATGAAAAACCGAGCCTGGGGAGCGCGGTGCTCTGCAGAGAGCAGGGCTCAAGTTTATGGCATGATGGCAGTCGATGCTTCTGCTGGGTAAGACTGGTGACCCTGCTGCCTTCGGAGGCATTTTGTCCCGCTCAGAAGCTGTTCAGCAAACTCCTTTCCCTGCCTGCCTGGGGCTGTTTCCCTCTATTTCCCCTAGCAGGATGCTGCTCTCCACCAGCCGCCACAGCTAGGGAGCATCATTCCCACCGCCACGTCCCTCTCTTGCCCCCACCAATTTCCAGGGGGTCTTTGCACCCAGCCAGCCCCGGGTGCTGGGAGGAGCAGGGGCTCCAGGAACATGGTGCCTCCTTTCCCCAGTGCCTCCGAGGCCACGGGCAGGCAGCGCTGGCAGCAGCTGCAGCCCCACGCCGCGCCGCCCCCCTCCTCGCGTGGCTCTGCCAGCGGAAACGCGGAGCAGCCAAGCGGGGCCGGAGCCGGCGTTACCTTGTCAGCACGGCACGAGTCTTTAAAGCACCTCTGCCAAGAAGTCTGCGCTAATAAATAATTAGGTGTGACTAATGACCTCTGCATCCCGGGGCAACAGCCTTTCAAGGTCTCCGTGCCCAGCTGCGCCTTGGCTCCGGTGCGGCTCCCTGCTGCTGGCGCCGGCAGCGGATGCCTCTGCCGAGGAGCCGCGGTCCCGGCTGCCAGCCTCGTGCCAGCCCTGCCAGCTCCAACCCAGTGCTGCTGGCACCCCGCGGGGAAGGGACCCGGCTCACGTCCCTGCCGTCCCCATGACTGCAACGCCGGTGCCGGCCATGGGGACAAGGCAACAGCGGTGCCAGAGGCATAAACCCCCGCAAGGAGCACACATCACAAAGCACTGCCCCTCAGACCTCCCGGCAAATCTGTCTTTAGACAAGCAGAAAGGACTCGATTCCCACTGGAAAGAGGATGATGGACTTTTCTTCTTCTTCTTTTCTTCCTTTTTTTCCCCACTCGCCAATATCCTCACCCACTTTTTCCCAAAAATGGTTAAAATTCATCTTCCCGTGCCAGACAACTTTTTTCCGCTCAGCTACTTGTGGTATTTCGGGTTGTTTAGTGGCACCATCCTCGGGATTGAATCCATCTGTTCGCTATCCGCTCAGGGTGCTCGAGGCTCTCAGCAGAATGTCAAGTGTGCCATGGGAAAAGTTCGTGAGCACCGGTTGGGCTGAAATGAGGATCGGGATTTCTTTTTGTTCCCATTCCATGTGATGCCCGGTTTAAACCACAGAGTAGAAAAATAAAAATAAAACAGTGAAATGGGCTTGAAAAAACACTGACCACTACTAAAAAAAACCCAAACTACAGCCCCAGCCAAATGTATAAAATGCAGAAATTATATTTTTCCAGTTATTTCCAAGGAATAATTTCTAATAGAGATGATGTTTTTATTGGCCGGGGTTCTCCTTTCTTTTCTTAACAAATAAAAAAAAAACGAAATAGTCTTGCGGGTGAATTTATTATGCCTGGAAGCACAGCACTAACAGCACTGGCTGGAACCCAGGAAAGTGCCCAGGCATCACGGGGATAAATCGCTGGGCAATTTCTCATGGATTTCTCATGGGTCCCTGCTTCCCCGTGCCTGCAACTGGATGCCAGGCTCGTCTCCGCTGACCCAGCCCTAATTCATATATGCTCGATGTCGTCCTGTGGCTGCCACCAAGCTGAAAATCCCGCTCCAGCCAGCGGCATCCCAGCACTGGGGATGTGGGGATGGTGCTGAGCAGGAGCTGAGGCTGCGCCGCGGGCCGGGACGCGGGGGATGTCCCAGGTAATCCCCTGCTAAGCTGCAGCATCCCCACGGATGAAAGACCGGAGATGTAACTTATCGCTGGGAACTCCAAAAATACAACAAAATAGAGGGTTATCGCTATCCATTCTCTGCAGACCCTGGATTATGTCAGGCATCGGTCTGAAACAGTGAAAGTACCGAAGTGAAAAGCGGATGGAGTTGGCGTCTCATAAACAAGTAAAGTCTGTGATTATCTGCCCTCCAGGAACCGAGATATTTCCAAGAATACTAATCCCAGCCTGGCGCTTGTTCAGGACACCGGTAACGCTGCAGGACCAGCCTAGCTGCTCACCAAGCCCAGGGAATTCCAAAAATGGGTTTAGCTCTTCGGATTTAATCTCACATATAAGTAACAAAAAAACGAAGATTTTCTATCGCCTGTCTTCTGACAAAAAGAAAACAATCTAAGCGTCAAAAATGGCTTCTGCTTGCAGTCCAGCCGAGTTTTGTGTTGTGCTGTCGGGCTGCTCCGAAGCCCTGCGAACAAAACCTCATTGGGAAACCAAAGCTCCGGAGGGTTTCGAGGTCCTTTTTAGCTTCTCATTTCTTTTTGGCTTGTTTTTAACTCCTAATGACATCACTGCTGAATTTACAGATTAAATTTTTTTTTTTTTAAAAAAAAAGAAAAATCCCAGAGAATTTGAGCTCAGAGAGAAACTTCAAAGATTCCCATGCGTAAACATCCATCTGTTCCCTTGCATGTTCATCTGAAGTACTGGAACCGAAACCGATCTGGGGGAGTTTGTTTTGGTGTCTCTGGACGTGCCGACATAACGGGCAATTAATCTCAGCAGGATGTTCAGCGAGGACTGGTGGGGCTGTGTCATTTGAACATGCTCTTCAAAACTCCTAAAATGTACTTTTTTTTTTTGTTTTGTGAGGAACCTATACGATTTCTACGCAACGCTGCTGCATTTTGTATCGAGTGGATTTTGGTTAAAAAGTGATGAAAGAGCTATGAAATTAGTACCTTGCAAAGGTCGCTCAGCAGACGGCTGGTACTGGCAGGAAATTATTTCAACTTGTTGGTTCGTCTTTCAAATTGGATTTAGAAGACAAGCAGCTGAAGCCACTTGAAAATGGATTTAGGGGCCACTTGAACTTCCTATTGTGGATGAACCCAATTTTGTTCTACATGACGGCAAACCCTCTGCGGTATTTTACCAACAACAGAGACTGCTGTGCTTCTAATCCTGAACACAAAGAGACTGAAAGACCTTAAATAGCTGAGAGGAAAAAATGAACCTATCCAGGGCAAGAAGATCTTCCTTAGAACTGATCTCTCCCCTTCCTTTATGGGAACTTTGTTATTTACTCGGCACTCGGAGCTAAGAGCTACTTGCCTGAGAGCTCACAAAAATGTTGGAAAACAGCCACGAAAACTTGGCCCCCCAGGTATACGCTCTACTCACCTGCCCTTTACTAGTAATAATAAATGATCTCTGACTTCCCGTCAAAAAATGAAAATCCATGAACTTGCTCCCAGCAGCAGGAGAAGGGGCTGTGGCAGGGCTTAGGGTGCTTGGAGCCAGCCGGAGGGGAGGTTTTGTCCCCCTGATTTTCCTGGGGTGACCCCAAAGCCGGCAGCACGGCACGGATGGAGGCGTTACTTACTTGGGACCCTGTTAATGGCTCGGAGCGGCCGGAGCACGCGGACGGTGCGGATCGCCGACAGGCTCACGTTGTGTCCGTCCAGGGAATACTCCATCATGCTGCGGGGAAAAAGGAGAGGCGTCAGGGCGCGGGGGGGCTCCGTGCCTGGGTGCTGGGGCTGCCTGGGGTCGGGGAGCAGCTCGCACTGAGCGATACGGGCCAGCAGGGGTATTTCAGCCTCTGGAAGACTGCAAATCCCCCCACAAGCAGCATTGGTGCAGGGACAGCTGGCGGGTGTGCTCCACGCACAACAGGGAGCTGCAAGGGGGGGGGCACAGAAATTGGGGCTCCCCAATAGCTGCTGAGGTCCCGCAGGCACACATCTCGCCCTCCCGTTAGCTTATTGTGCATCCGCAGCCTTCCCGGGGAGACGCTGCACAGCTCCACGGCAGTAAGATGCTTCTGCTCTTACACCCCCTGCTAGCACCCCGGCGCATCTTCACGCCAGCTTATCTATCCTCCTGTGACACAAGTGTGAATAACCAAGCCAACAAATGACATTAAAGTAGTGTGGTTTCCATTTTATTCTTAAGAATAGGGAACATTTTCTTTTTCATGCTCCGTCTCCGTTTCGCATAAACATTTCTCTCCCAGGCTGGGAAGGACGTTAAGTTTAGTCGGTTTTCTTGCTCTTTTATAGCAACGAGTGGCAAATGTGTGTAGTGTTGTTTTTTTAATGGGGTTATGGCTAGTTAGCATGGCTGTAATTACAATTTATGAGCTTGACTACAGGGAAGCACTTGTAAATATGTCACAGATCTCTCACCACGCCTGTTCAAATAACATAACAGCATCAAAAGCAACCCTGCAAGTAAGCTGTTGGATGCCATGGAGTAAGAGCTTTTCCTTATATAAATAAACAAACAGATATGGAAGGAGGAAGGCAAATAGGAGCAGAACTGCTCTCCCTGGGAGCTGCAGAAGCTTCAGTGGAGAGATTTTCAGAATAAGCATCCTCCAGCCAGGACGGACCAAAATTATTATGTGCCATGAAGCAAAACCAGCCAAATTTGCTGGATTTCAGGCAACAGTGAAGCAGGGAGGAGGTTGGTTTAGGGCCAGCCTTGCTCAGGCAATCATTGCTTGGGTGCCCATGTTCTGGGTGCCCTTGCACTTTGTATTTGGTGCCTTGCCCTGCTCTGCAAAGTTTACCTGGGAGTTTCCAGGTTCTCTGACATTTGCTTCTCTGTTGTCTTGGCCTGCATCTTCTTGGTGTAACCCCACCATATCCCTGGTATGGCACCCAGGTGACTGCCTCTTGAGCCTTGCCTTGTCTTGCTGAGACCCTGCTTATTTTGAGCTGATTTAGTGATAACCTCCCAGAGGTACTTTATTCTGAAGTAGCTAGCATGGCTTTATAAATAAAACCGACCTTAAAGCTTGTCCTGAGCCGAACACGGCAAACAGCTTTAAAACCCAGCACGGCACGAGAACAGGTTTTAAATCTGATGTGTGTTCATTACGCAGCCGGAGCAGAGCCGTGGGAAGCAGCATGGAGCTGCACAAAGGACCACCCGGCAGGAGAGCCATCAGAAACGCCCGTTCACACCTGCACCATGGGGCTGGGGCCAGCACCAGGTGCCTGCTCTAAGCAGCCCTTGCACCAATAGATGTGCCATTGTTTGGGGTCCCTGCAATGAACGGTGCCGAAGCCCGGGTGTGCAGGCTGGCAGGCAATTTACCGGGTGGCTGAGTAAGTGGATTTTAACTGACACAGTTTTTGAAGTACTAATAGTATGTGAAAGGAGCATGGGCTGCTCCAGTGGAAGCTGCTTTTGTGCTCCAGAGAGCCCACGCAGCCACGTGCATGTTGCAGGGCCAGCTCTTGGGGCCTCACTTGGAGTTTCAACAGGGCTGAAGAAAGATGAGTAGTCCAGGACGTGGCCTAGGAAACAGGCCTTCTGACCCTACGTTTTCAGACTTCCATGACACTCCATTTAGGATTTCAAAGCAAGTTGCCCACTGGTGCCTACAACACCCACCGAATCCAACGTGAACCATTTCATCGACTGTGGTGGGTTCCAGACTGGACCTGTTAAAAGCAGTGAAACCACCTGAAGCCTTCAGGAAAAAGTCAAACGGTTCCTTGGCACGGAGAAGCTTGGGGTCCTGTTCCTTTATCACTCTTTTAACCCAAGGACACCCTAAAAATCCCCAGTGGAAACCTGCCGGAGCAGGAAATTTGGGGTATGCGGGGACTGGAGGTTGGGGCAGGCTGGCACTTGGTAGGTGATGCCCCACAGCCTCTGTGCCGGAGGCACAGTGGAGGCACTGGAGGCTCACTGGAGGCACTGGAGGCACGAGCCTTTGTGATGTCTCCTGCCACGAACAGCTTCCATTCCTTCAGCTGTCAAGTTAAAGACGTCCGAAGCATATCACATGAGCCCGCAGCGTCTCCAGGGACAGGATGCACAAGAAACCTCTCTGCTTTCAGCTCTCGTGGACAACATTTCTGATGCCTGGGAAATGCTTTCAGCTTGGCTGCTGGACAGACTGAGAGGTTGTAAGCTGCATTCGGTCTGAAATTTTCCAGGGTACATTTCTCAGGCGAGCAGAACATGAAAGGGCTTTCAGTGCTGGAACAAACTTCAGACACAATCTGTTGCTAGAGGCAGAAGATGTGTTTATTTTGTAGTTTCCCTGCTTACCCTTCTTTCTCTTTGGTATACTTGCCAGTCAGCCAAATCAGCTTATTTAAGGAGACTGAATGGGACAAACAAAGCAGGCAGCACTGCGTATCACTTGTTTCCCTTCTTATCAGAAAAGCCTCATAATAACTGCATCACGTCCATCCACTCGCTGGGAAAAGAAGCTTGGTAATTCCGGCTGTGAGCTCCCTGCAAAAGCCACCTCCAGTTTTAGGAACAGGCACTGAGTTGAACGGTGGTGGTGGGCGAGGAGAAGACCCCCAGCCCCAGCCCATCGCACAGCTCCTCCCTGCCCTCCATCACCGGCCACAGTGTCACAGGAATGGCCCAAATAAACCCAAATGAGCTGGAGATGGCTGGGATCAGGCACAGAAGGCATCGTTCCACCTCTCCTCTTCAGCCTGAGTAACACCAGACAGGCAGCAGGGCTTCCCGTTGGGGTCTCGCGGTGTTTCTGCGGTTTTCCTCTTTCTCAAACATATGCCAGCCACGGAGGGTAGGGAAACGGCCTGGAAAGCTTCCAGGCTGACTCACCAGACACCTTCCCCCTCGCCCCAGGTCCTGTGCGAGCAGAGATCCCCGTGCCAAAACCTCGCTCTGAGGTGTGAGCAGAGGGCTCTGCCTTTCCTTCTGCCTGCACGTGCTCCTTTCTTCTCCTGCTCTGCTGCGATGATGTGTTTGATGATGCAGGATCCTCTGCTCGCCCACCAGGAGAGCCCATCCTGCAGGTGGGGACTGGCTAGGGACACCAGATTTCTGACCCCGCACTCTGCCTTAGCCACAGCCCCCCTCTTCTGCTACTTCTGGCTTAAATGCTGCCGCAGCAGCTTTGGAAAGAAAAAAGGAATTAACAACAACTTTTGTTGTTCTTGCTTTTCTTTCCTAGGCTGCAGCCACGCACCGGTTCAATGTAAGCTCTGCTCAGGGAAGTCATGTTTTATTCAAGGCAGTAGGGCCATTCCTAGTTGTACGCCAGACACATCACATGGAGCAAAACAAAACTCCATAAAAGACTGCACATTACTAACGCAAGGCTAAAAATGCCCCCGACATATTACAGGAATGTTCTAATTAACCCCAGGCTGGTCATTGTAAACCCAGGAATTCAGAAATAAGGCAGAGCTCTGTAATTAAAGCAGTCTATCCCTTCCTAGGGTACACTAAGCAGGTAAGAGAGCCTGGAGATTCTAAAACCCATTTATTTATAGAAGAAAGTTTTAGACTTGCCAAGTTTTCAGTACACTCGCTTATGGGTGTGAATGAGCTGATGTCAAAAGCAGCCAGATCCTCCTTGGGTGATTCCGCAAATAAATTATTTCTATTTATTAACACATCCTACACAAATAAGCAGCTGTGGGAGACGGTATTAAAATGTAAACCAACAGAAGTTTACAGGAGACGTGCATGTGCTTGTAATTTGGGAGGATCAGCAACAGCAGCTGCTGGTCAGCTTCTGGAGAGCTCCTTGCACTGGGATTTCAAGCTTCTGAACCCGATTTTTGGGCTGGATTCTCCCTGTTTGGCTAATTTCTGCCCCTCTGCCTCACTCTAAGGGTGCCACAGAGCAGGAGGGGGCTGAACCGCTGTGTGCCTCTCCCATCCCCTCACGAGAGGCAGCCTTAATGGTGGGCACTGGGACCTACTGGCCACTGCAAGGGCTAGGTCAGCACGCACTTGGTTTGACAGATGACGCTGGCCGAAGGATCACCGCTGGAAACTCAGCGGCTTTTGCCCTGACATTGACACCCCACTCCGTAACCCGGTGTGGTTGCCAGAGGCTGAACCAAATGAGACTTAGGAGACTTTGCCTTGGCTGCAGCTTGGCAGCTTTCACCAGACATCATGCAAACCAGCCAGGACAACCTCCAGATTTGGTTCTCCGGGGTTTTCTGGCTTTTACCACAAAGGGAAGTTTGTGAGGTTTTGTTACTGACCCCGCCATCACGATGAAGAAGTCCAGGCGATTCCACGTGTCTCCAAGGTAACACTTCTGCCCGAAGATCCCCAGAGCCACCATCTTGATGACCATCTCCACCGCAAAGAAAGCGAAAATGAAGTCGTCAAACGCCTGGAGACCAGTAAAAGATTATTACAGTCAGTTCTGCTGGGCTCTCTTATCAGAGAAGGGGAAAGCAGAGACACGAGCGTGAGACAGAGGCTGCAAGGCCAGGCAGTAGGACCAACGTGCCATCTGCTGAGCTCAGACATAAGCCCTGCAATACCTGAGGGGCGATGGCAAGCCCCGAGTGTAGCTCCTGGGTTGGTTCACTGCCTGGGAAGCATTAGCAGCTTCTGTTAATCTATTGACAAAGACAGGAGAACATCGCCATCATACAGGCTGGGCATTTTTCTTGGCATTCAGAGCTTCTGCGATTCAGCATCAGCTCGTGGTTGGGTTTGGGAGGTCTCAGCAACTTGCAGTGCAAGCTGAGTTTCCAGGCGGGGCAGCTCAGAACTCCTAGAAGGAATTTGTCCCATCTAACACAGGGGATGTGCTTCACCTGTGATGGTTTTCTGGACTCCAGAGGGGACCAGGCTCCTACCCAGGGACCCTGACACAGCTGGGAGTGACCATGGGCACCAGGCAGAGGCTGCAGCAGTGACCACGAAGGCACTTCTGCGGCACACAGGGAACGACTCTAGCTGATGGATTTGTCGACCTACCTATCCCTTGATAAACTACACTGAAGTTTTGCTCTATTATTTCAGTTCATTTAATAACTGGCATCCAAATGCCTGCACAAAGGAGTTCATGTTTGTTCTGCTCGTCCAGGTGGGATTCCCTTTGTCTGCACAGGCATTTTGCCAGGGATGTGCATCTTCCAAAGTCCCACGTGGGTAAATACAGGCAGACAAATGGCAGGCAGGAGGGTCTCCTGCTGCATGCGGTGTGACATGTCCTGCTGAAGGAGCTGGACAAGCCACCCCTGGGTGCTGCTTCACACCAACCCTCAGCCTGACCCTGAGATAAACCCTAAGGTGGATGTTTCCTGTGGCAACAGTTACCCAAAATTTATCTTACTCCATAACAAATGCCTAGTGGCTTCTCAATTCATCTGGTTTACTTGGCTCTGCAATTAACAGATCCTCTTTTAAGGCTGAAAGAGGGTTTGATGACAAACTCTGCTATTCCTGGCGGCAGCAGACAGCTCTGGACCAACCTCTGAAAGGGGCAGGAGGTGTTGCTTGGAAGGATCCCACGGGCCTCCCTGTACTGCTCAGACACCGAAAAGGAATTAAAGCAGCAGATACACGAGGGACTCGGATGCACCGGGAGCGTTACAGCACCGCGTGTCGGCAGTGCCAGCCTCGGCTGGTGGCACGAGCAGCTGCTTCCAAGCCTGCGAGCCGAGCTGCTGCGGGCAGCCCCGCGCCAAGGTGCAGCCCACGCAGCAGATGCTGCCGGGACGCGCTTCCAAAACCAACCCTGCGGGCATATGGCAGCGAGGGGACGGCCAGGACGCGGGGAGGGATGAAGCGAGAACCGAGATGCCCCACAGCAGCCTGGGCACGAGGGCCTGCAAGCTCAGATGGGTATGCATTTCCCAAAGGCCAGGTACCCTGGCACTTGGCAATGCTGTGCTCAAGCGGGTGGGCACAGGCCCATCCTGTGCTTTTTTCTTCATGAAGAAAGGACTGATGTGGCCAAGTCCCCGGTGCCACATCGCCCAGGCCGTGCTGCAGCGAGCCAAGAGGTGCCGGCAGCGATGTGGCTGGGGTGGGAACAGCAGCAAGGGGGTCCCCGCGGCGCCGGCCGTGCTGGAATGAGAGCTCAGCTTACCTCCAGGATGGTGCAGCGCTCCGACTGGCACTCCACATCCTCGCAGGGCTGGAACATGCCCAGGGTGACGCAGTTCAGGAGGATGACCAGCATGCTGACGTGCTCGAACCAGGTGAGAGGAGGGCGTTAAGGAGAGCACACGATGCTTCAGAGGGCAGCAGGAAGGGGGAAGTCGGGGCACCGCACGGTTTACATGTCAAAAACCTTTCACTTCTCACACAAGCTAAAAAGAAAACACTTCCAAACATCCCAGATTTGCTACAGTTTGAAGTTTTTGGCCATTGAGGAAGGGGCCTTGGAAAGGCATTCTTGTTGAGATGAAGGGACAAAGGATGTCTCTCATTTCCTCCACAGCAGCGGAGTCAGAGAAGCCCAGTGAGGCACCAGGCCACGTTTTCCGTCTGAAGCCCCCCCCATCCTCTTCGCTATTTCGTGCATGCCACAGGGCAGCAGAGAGCACAGCCCCCTCTGTCCTCCTCCCACAGCAAATTTTACCTCCAGATCTCAAATGGTTTTACCACTGAATCACCCAAAATGTCTGCTAGCATTACCTCTGTCATTGCCAAGCTAAAGAAAGCAAGGCAAAGAGAAATGAGTGAATTCGGGCACCAGCACCAGCAGAAAACAGGCTCGCAACTTGTTCCTTACTCCAACCTTGCTCCTTGTTTCCGTCCCAGGACAAAGGGATGGGTGCTCAACGCTGCCTGTCTCCTTCCTGCATCAGTGCCCAGCCTCAAGATGCTGCAGACTCCGACTGAGCTCCGCATTACGAAGGATGTAAGCAAAACAAAGCCAGCACGACCAACATAAGCTGCAGGGGCAGCCACGAAGACGTGCTGCAATCCCAGATGCAGACAGGCTGCACAGCACAGACCGAGAAAGGCGAGAAAAGGTTTCAAGGCTGGATGTACCTGCAGTCACCAAAAAAAAAAAGGCTGCATTGCCTTACAGGACCCACCCGTGCTCAACTGCACCGACATTAATAGTTTCTGTGTAGTAAGTGGTGATTTGCATCAGCACAAAATAGGCCCAGAGCTTATGATTACTGCTGCTGATATGACTATTAAAAATAACTAAAAAAAATTTGGGGGGAACTAAACAGGAGTTTCACAAATTAAGAATGAATGAGAGAACTGTTCTTGGGGAAATAACTGGAAACATCTGTGTATGAACAAACCTTCATGCTTTCAAACACACAAGCGTATGTGAACAAAGGCTCACGGAGAAAGAAGAGCATTGTCTTATTTCTGATAACAAACAAAAAAACCTACTTTGGAAACCCAAACAAAACAAAACAAAAAACCCACCCTACCTTATTTACCCTTGCTGCTTTCACAGCATGACAGGATGGTTTAGATTGGAAGACACCTCTGGAGGTCATCTGGTCCATCCCTGCTTTCAGGAGGACTTTACCTACCTATGCCCTCCTGCACTGGCTTCAGCAAGAGGCACCCAAAGGCAGCAGAGCACGAGGGAGAGGAAGATTTCACTGCCTGGTCCACCACTTTCTATTTCAGAGAGGGGTTAATTGGAAAATTCAGAGCCAGGAGCCCCTTGGAGCCCATGCTGGGGACCAGACACATCATACTTGGAAACCCACTTGTCTGCAGTGGAAATGCATGGGATAAAGTGAACAAACAACTGAACAAATAAATAAAAACCCAGGTTCCCCTGGCGGCGACGCAGAAGGAGCTGGAGGAGGTGAAGCCCCTGGCCACAGCCCCCGTGGACTTGTGTGCTGCTGAAATGCCAGCCTCGGCTCGTTTTCATTTCTCCCTCCCTTCAGCGACTTCCTCCTGATTTTTGACATTTTTAGGGGCTGTCTGGCTCTCCTTCCCTTTCAACTAATTAGAAGCAGAGTGGTAATCCTGCTCCACAGAGAAAACAGCCCACGTCAGACCCAAACAAAACCTAACCCCTGGCCACATCCTCCTTACAATATTTGCATTGCTTGATGGGATTCATGTGCAACTCCCTGTAAACACGGCTCCTGGACTATTCCCAGGGTGCCTGCAATTGCATTCGTTTCACTTATTATACTTGGGGATTTTTTTTCCCTCTAAAGCAAAAAAAAAAAAAAAAAAGCCAACACAGAAAAGCGTGTGGATATTGAACTGCTAACAACAAAAAAAAAAAGGTGTAACTGTGCTGATGGATTAGGTCTGCTTCTCCCGGAGGAGGGGAGCGTGTTGGCCATGTGCTTGTTTGGCTTTAACCCTGCTCCTGCACTGCTGTGGCACTGGGGAAAGCATTGCAGCTCATATAACCCGGACTTCTCCCCACTGCAAGGGCGAACGAGGCTTTTGAATCCCCCTTCCACCGAGGGTTCCTTGCTCCGTTGCTGTTCTCAGTCCTGCTCTCTGCCACCCCAGCCCTTGTTTCTAGCAGAACCAAACAAGAATTAGATTTTGTTTCCCATTAGAAAACACTGATTTGTCAGAAGTGAATCATTGGAGAGGACCGGCTTCGACAGCGACGTTTGATCAGCGTGGACATTTGAAGATACAACAAGGAAAAGCCTGTCCCCAGCAAGGCAGAGGCACGGCTGGTGCCGAAGGGAGACCTCAGGAGAGCAGGCAGCCTGTCTGCTGCTCAGATCTTTCTCATCCTGATGCCAAATCACAAACACTTTAAAAAGAATATAGTCAGAAAATCTGCCTGCCGTTTGGACCCAGCATCTGTCCCTGAGCTTTGATTTCAGAGGATCAGCTGAAACCTAAGGCTGGAGATACTTGCGAAGCAGAGCCCCTGTCCTGCTGAGCCACCCAGGACCCGAGGTGCCTTTGTTCAGGTGCCCTGCTCACCACAGCCCTGAAAACTTCTTTCTTTCTTCTAAATTACCTAACTGTGGTTTTACCTTGCTGTGTGTAAATAATCACCTGCACGAGAACTGTCACTGGAGCTGAAACAAGAGCCCTGATTCCATAAAGACAGAAACGCCACTGTCACCGGCCCGTCTAACACCAAAGCTGAATTCGGTGTCTTTCAGGAAGCCAGAAGAGTTGTTTCAATTTTCTGAAGGAAAAAAGAAAGGCTCTCGCACTACTCCGTGGTCACAGATGTTTAGAGGCTGTCGGAGCTGCCAGGCAAGGTCAGCCGCAGCCGCGCGATGGAAAAGAGACATAAGAAAACTTGTTCTGCCTTTGAAGAAAAGTCTGAAAAAGCAGAAGGAAATGCAGTGTGGGAACAGCTCTGCTTTAGTTGGAGAACGGAGCAGAAGAGGGAGGAGGAAGCCCCCGCTCCTGGCTTGGATGCTTCCCAGGATGCTTCCCCGGTCCCTGCTCCCCGTCCCTTCCCGAGGTGCTGGGGCTGGAGGTGCCGAGCCAAAGGGTCCCGCCTGCTCCCCAGCCCGCCTCCTCCTCCTGTGGCTCCTATAAAGGCTTTAAGCCCCTGCCCTAGTTATTTTCATATCAGATTAATGACGGTGATCTGCTCCCTGATTCAAAAGCAGGATTACCCTGAGTGCTCTGCCCTGACGGACTAATCCTCCCTCCACCGCACAGATATTCGAGGCAACTTCAGTTCAGAACCCAGTTCCTTGCTGCTGGCTCCGAAGCTGTGCTTTAAGCCCTTGGTGACCACTTTCCCAGAGCCCCCCCCTGAAGCCACCCCACCTCCGGGAGGCCCCCGGAGCCCACCTCAGCGGTGGTGCTGCTCCGCAGGCTGGGACTGCACTGGGTGCCTCTGCACAGCATCCTCTGGGGCCAATTCAGAATGCCCACCAAGGAAGAAAAGTCCCATTATTCTGATAATGACAGGAAAATGCTCAGAAAAGAAAAACGGGGAGGGAAAAGGTGAAAAAAAGTCTGACTCTTGTGCCAGTGCGAATAGCAAAGACCTGGATGAAAACAGAAGTCCCGCAGCACAGAAAGGCCTCCTGGGTGACACCCAATGTTTCCGCCTTTGCTGCAGCTTCCAAGGTGATGGCACCTAAAATATCTGGGCCAAGCTCAAATCCCCCGAATGCCCTTTGGGCAGGCGGCTGCAGTGCCCGGGGGCTGCTCCGTGCTGCGGGGTCGAAGCAGTCTCTTGTGCCAAAATCCAGCCCTGAGTTTGGAAGCGGCAATGCAGAAACGGGATCCTGCCTTCAAAGTCTGTTGGTAGCACCTGCTGCTGGCACAAGCTCTGGCGCTGATGCTCTCTGGCAGAGTTTCACAGGGTTTTATGAAATTCACCTCCAGGGAAGACCAGTGGCTTGAGGATGAAGGGTGCTGGTTGCCAGAAGAGGCCCCAGCATGGCCAAGACCCTCTGCCATGCCAGTATAGATGGTCTTTACCGGCTCATCCTTACCAACTACACTTGACTTGATCTAAAAAGAGAGGTGGGAATTAAAATGGATGTTGATGCAGGCACTCAAGACAGTTTGAGTGTTTGCAGCAGCAAAACCGAACCGAAGGAGCCCAGAGCAAAGAGCTGGGCCAGTCACTGGCACCACGTCACCTAGCCCCCGGTATTAATGCCAGAGCATGTGTGAGGAACAGGCAAACCAAAATAAAACCACACGGGAGCTGTGCGCGTGTCCTGCCCCAGCACCTCCTGCCTTTGACCGCAGCCCTGCAGCAGGGCTCGAGCAGGCTCACCTGGCACGGAGGCAGCTGCACAGCAAGACTCGCTCGTCTCCTAAGAATATTGCCAATTAGTTAAGGAATCCAGCTAGCAAACACAGGAACACTTTTTTTGTTTTGGTCTTTAAAACAGCTCTCTGCTGGTGCAGAGCGGAACGGGACATCAGAGCCGCTTGGCACCTCACGACAGGCAGCCTGAGGTGGTACGGCATTTTATAGCGGGGCACGAACAAGTTGCCTTAATCCAGTAAGGGTTACCTGAGAAAAAGTTTGTACTTGGCCTCTGATATAACATGTCTTCCCTTCTCTCTTCGTAATGCACTTCGCAGACCTGCCCGCACGAGCTCGTCACAAGGACGAAAGGCAGCTGGAGAACTTCAGCACCCAGGCATCCAGGGCTGACCCTCTCATCTCACTTTACAAGAGCCTTAATTCCACCGGGTTTATGGCAGCAGCACGAACCTAAGCAGGCGCAGAAATAAGCCGTGTCTTTCCCGAGCATTGCACTCGTTCAGCTCAGCCAGCTTAGCCACGGACTGAATTCAACTGAAGCCCAGCCCCAGCCGGGCCGGTCGGCTCCAGCTCCTCCGGAGATGGTTTGTGCTATTTCACACCGCGGCGTGGAAGGCTGCAGGCAGAAGAAAAGAATGAGTCTGCTTCATCGAAAAACCCAAATGCAATCCCGGCCTCCCCCAGCTCCTTCCCCCCGTAAACCTCTGGTTCTTGGCACAGGCAGAAACGTGAAATGAGCTCAGCGATGCAGCTCGGATCTCCGCTTCGTGCACGCCAGCCAGCAAAACCATGTGGATAGTTCCTGTTTCTGGAAGACTTCAAGATGCTTACACATTTGCGCAATGTTATATGGGGATTTCTTGGCCTGCAGGTGAAAGTCTAACATTTTCTTTAAAAATTTGAAGGCCTTAACTGTAAAAATGAAAGACTTGAAAAGGAACTGCTAGTCTTGCTAGAAAGCAAGGTTTTCAATGCCCAGTTTAAAGCTGCGCGGGTTCACAGTGGATTGCCATGCCTGCAGTCCTGGTTTGTATCCCGTTGCCTTTGCATCAGGTGTTTCTCCTCTCCACGTAACGAGCACAGACAAACGCAGAGGAGCGGGCACGGGGTGGGCTCAGACATCTCCTAACGCGCTGGTCTGCTCCATGCTGCAGCACAGCCAGTGCCTCACCATATTCCAGGGGATAATCTCCACCATCCATCACTCTAATTCTAAAAATATTTCTGCAATAAACACAGTAAAAACGCCGGGGCCGTATTTCTGCTGTGTCACAGAGCCCCTTGCTCTCATCCCGTGCCTCGTGACGAAGGATGTGCTGATAAAGCCCAGGTCCTGCGGGGGGACCTGCCGCAGCTTCCCGGCAAAGCTGCCCCCGAGAGGCGGGAGCCCAGTGCCCAGCCACTGGAAAGCAGCAAGACAGGCTCGTGATGCTTACTATTTTCACATAATCTTATTATTTTTAAGCCAGTCAGGGGATTTTGGAGACTTAACCCGTTATTTTAAATGCTTGGATTTGGCAGTACTGCGGTTATTGCCGTTACCATATCTGTACGTACCGCGCGCGATGCTGAGGAATAGCACACAGCAATAAAAGCCAAGTTATAGTTACAAGCAGAACATATGTTTACAGAAGCAGCAGCCAACTGAAGTTTCAGTTTTTATAGTCGAAGATGTGACTAATGCACTAAATATACACACATGCACGTATATATATACACACACATCTGAGAGACGGGGATTTTCGGACTGCTCTTGGTGAGCTGGGCATGCACTTCTCGTAGGAAGGCAGCAGAACTCGGGGATGTAATTCCTGCTGTGCAACATCACAGCCTTATTTTCCATTCAGAAACGAGGCCAGCTGGAAACCCAAGGACCCGCTCGCAAACCGCCCAGCCCAGCATCCGTCCCTGGCAGAGGCAGGGCTGCAACCGGCTGCAGGAGCCCTTGGGAGGCAGGAGAGGGCTCGGGAGGGCTCGGTGGGACCCCGAGCAGCCCAGCAGACCCCGAGGATGCGAGGCTGCCCCTCTGCGTGCAAAAGCAGCCACCCCATGAGATGGCAGCCAGGCTCTGGCACAGCGCTGGAGCACCAAAGTGCTTGCAGGAACGGGTGGCCAGGATGGGGGAGAGCAGGACCACAGGGTGGGCACCACCACTGCCTCATCCCATGGAGTACAGCCACCATATCCACCCGTCTGTGCCCCCTGACAGACGGACAGGACACCCCATAGGCTCGGGCACAGCTGGGAAGCAGCTCTGGTGTAAAAACACCGAAGTGTTTTTTAGGTGCCTCGTACCTATTTCGGGGTGCTGCCCACATCCCGGTGAGTTACGGTAACACTTCCCATCACCTCACGCTACAAGTGACAAAAATAGCTTTAAAAGCCTGCAATATCCACCTCGTCCTTTATGCTAAATAATGGAAAACAGTCCGGACTCGACGATATTTGGTAAATAGGAGCAGGGGAAAAAAATAAAAAGGAAGAAGAAGAAAGAACAGAACTGCAAGAAAAATGACTCAGAACACAAATCCCGAGAGGCAGCGCTGGCTGGTGCTGGCATAATTTTAAGGAACATTCTTATTTTTAAAAAGTTGATTGATTAAAGCTATTTTTAGTGCCCATACTGCACTGGATCATTTGGGTTCGTTTGCTTATGAATTGTAAAACAAAATGAGGCAGCTGCACTTCAGAAATATATACCTCCCCACCAGCACCACAAGCACGCAGCCCAGAAGCAATATTTCAGCCTGAAAGACACCAAGTTGGCACATGTCTTCGGAGATCGGGCTGACTGCAGAGAAATCTTGTTTAAGAAAGGATTAGCCTGAGTTACTGGAATAACTGCATCCCGCTTGTTTGTTATAACACGTAAAATAACCATAACGAGACCCCAAACGGACCCTGGGCAGCGCGTGCGAAAGCCAAGCGGCCGCTGCAGGATGTGTTTTTCTTTCCCAACGTGGGGATAATGCTTTTTGCCTTGCACGGCCAGAGATCGGGAGAGCTGGGCACAGCTCCTGGCTCTGGCCTCGCTGGATGTTGTGCACAGCAGAGACCTGCTGCAAAGCCCGGGCTGCGCCGTGCCATATGAACGCCTCCTCTTTGGTTTTGGCACTCAGGGCTAGCTGGAAATGCGTTTGCACTGAAGGTATTTGCTCTGAGAGCACAGAGAAGCTGGCGCTTGTCCTGTCGGGACGGTCGCTAGCATCCACTGAGACACAGACACAAATGGGCAGCAGTCCTCAGATAACCCCCCTTTGCTGACAAATCTGGGTAATGGCTGTAATGCAGAGATCAAAGCTTGTTCACAGATCGTTCAGCGGCAGTAAAGGGAGGATAAATCCAACTCATTACGCACCTTAAATCATTCACCTTGCTCAAGCCAATCTTTTGGAGCCATAATGAATTTGAAAGCGGTTAACTCCAAGTCCTTGTCGTGTGTCATTTGTCAGGCAGCTCCACTCACCCTGCCTGCTGTAGGAGACGGGTGGTGCACAAGTCGCCGCTTTGGGGGATTCAGCCTCCAGCTAAAAGGATGACACGGGCAGAAAAGCACCTCGAAGGGTGCAGGGTGCTCGCTGCCTCCTCCTCCCCTGGGGCTTGTAGGAGCAGGATCGCTAACCCTGCTCCTCCCCGGCACAAACCTGTCCCACTGGGGCTCATGCAGGGAAATCAAAGCGATGCTAACCATCGCTGTGCCCAAACCCACCGGGAAACTTCCCCACACCAGCCTGCCAGCACGCATCACCTGGGACAAATCACCTCTGTTGGCTGCGTTACTTGAGTGCCTGTTAATGCCCAGAGTGATGATGGTGAATGCATTTAGCCTGTCGCTAAGGCATCCTGAGACGGCCCGGCAGGAAACAAGGCTGTATCGATTGAAGTGACATCAATGGATGCACTCCGTGGGATTCAGCGGCGCATTGGGGAGCGAAGCACAGTCCTGGCAGGAGCCCCAGGAAAGCCTCCAGTCCTGCCATTTCCACACATCATGCACAAAGCCTTGGGAATTCCAGGGTGCGAGTCCTGATCGACTGTGCTCAGAGATCCCAGGGCTGGGGCTGGAGGTCAAGCCACAGCCATTTCACCCCAAACACACCCAAATGGTCTCTAAACACATCGCAACCCGCTCAGCCACCAAACCCACTAAACCCACCCGAACGAGAACGTACCACGCTCACTAAACTCCCAGCCGTCATTTACCCGGCGAGGAGACAAGGACAGAAATGTTTCGCCTAGTCCCCTCCGCCTGCGTCACTCACTTGATTAAAACACATCTAAGCACCTATCTGCGCGGCGCCGGGCGAGGGCGAGCAATCAGAGCAGGTAATTGCCTGCGAGCGACGGGCGCGTGGGTGAGACGCCAAAATCCCCGGGGGAAGCGGGTCAGCGAGGGCAGCGAGCCGCAGCCGCATCCCGGGGGCCGCACGGTGTCATGGCAACTCGGGGCCGCAGCTCCGCTGCCAAAACGATGCTGCTGGGGTGAATCCAGAGGGAGGCTGAGCTCTGAACATCTCCTCTGCCCCGCTGGTGCGGCTGGAGGGGGCTGCGGGCAGGGGGGATGCGGCTCTCCAGGTGCCTGCCCTCGCTGGGCTCAGCTCCTGCATCGCAGCGAGCGATGGGGCAGCTCTTCTGGCTCTGTCCAAGGGTAAATACAAAGGTGCTTTTCCCACAGAGGGACACCCCCAGGGCTTGCCTGATGCAGTCGGCGTGTCTGGGCTGAGCATCGCTTGCCCCGTTTTCCCCCCGGATCCCAGTGAATTGGCTGGGGCGAGGGCGGGCAGCAGCCTTCCCCGTGCCCTCGGTGCTGAGCCGGAGCCGTCCCCTGCGGGGGACCGCACAGGTGACACACACCGCAGCGACTCCCGACGGGGACGTTGGGTGTGAAGACGAAGCAGCTTCAGGGCTGCGATTCCCATGGAAACACATCACCTTTGCTTCCATTTGCCTTTTTCCTACAAGTCCCCATGGAGAAAGGCCCACGGCTCCCACCCCGCCAGCTCCCTGCCTCAAAAGCGCAGCCCCGCGGATGGGATCTCAGCTGGAACCCTGAAAACAAAGAGGAGAGGCTGACTTTGTTTTCCCTGTGTCATCTCTCCAGCCGGCGAAAAAGTGCTTTGCAAGAAAAAGCAAGCAAATAAATTAAACGTTGCCGAAGCACAGCGCGGTGGGGTAAGGAGAAGCTCCTTTTATAGATGGGAAACATCAGCGGGAAGAGGCGGGCGGGCTGCGAGGTGTTCCCGCTCGTGATCCCAGCCTGCACCCACGCAGGGCAGCGCGGGCTGCCTCAGGGAGACAAACACAGCCCGGGTCTGAGCCCCAGTGGGTGTCAGAAAGCTCACAGCCCGTCCCGACCCCTCCGGCCACCTCCCAGGCCAGAACAGCCGGCACCGACCGAGCGGGGACGGCCGGACCTTGGGACACGCTTGCGGTGTTGGGACACGGCCAGGGTTTCTCACCAAGACCTCCCCTGCAGGACCAGGTTTTGGGGTTACCAGATGAGCTGCTCTAAGCGCTTCTCCTCCATGCAGGGGCATCCCAACACCCCGGGCCCCCCCTGCCCTCCCCACTGCTTCCCCTCGCAGAGGAGCTGCAAACCTCTGGGTGACTGCGCAGGGAAATGCCGCGGGGCGGGGGGGGAATCGGGGACGCCTCGCCCGGGCTGAATCCAACCCCCAGCTTCCTGCAGGTTTCCAAGAGCAAAGGAAAGGCTGAAAGACAAAAGATGCTGGAAGAGAAACAGCTGCGCTTTTCCTTCCTCTGTCCTTTCCTTCAGCTACAGACGGAGCCGCGTGGGATGGAAACAAGCTGCGGTGCAGCCCAGTAGCTCTGGGGATAGCACGGACTGGCTGTTAAAGGATGAGAGGAGCAGAAAAGCTCCTGAAGGACCAGCTATCCTATCCCCTCAGCCCCTTTTTCGCTCCTGGCCTTAGATGCTCCAGGTGCTTTGCATGCCGTTAGCACCGCCGCACTTAGGGTTGGCATTTGCAAAGGCAGAGAGCGGCCACAGAGTTTGTTCTTGTTTCTACGATGATTCAATTGCTTTGGGTAAAGCTGCTCACCTTAAAAAATTGGTCTGCCACATTTTGGCTTCGTCATAAAGCAGCCCCGGCCCCCAGCTGTTTTTGCCATAGGGGTCACAGCTGAGCCCTGGTGAGGGGTTCAGACTCTTCCCACAGCAGCCCCTGCACCCAGGTCAGGTCACAGCTTCAGAGTAGCCTGGGGTAATTTCAAAATGCTTCAGCATTTCGGTTCTTAGCATCACCGATCCCTGTTTTAATGAGCTGAATAGCACACAGAGCCAGGGACACTTCCATCAGCCTGATCTCCTCACTCTCCACTTGCGGGTTTGACATTAAAACCAGGTCACTCAGATTAAAACTTTGTCGTCTTTTTAAATTCAATGCACCCCGTAGCTTCTGCGCAGGATTTCCAAGCATTTATAGTCCAGCGAGCTCAGTCCAGAGGATCAGGGGAACGCCTCGACAGAGGGGGCTCTTGGTGAGCACCCAGGCTCCGATTTGCCCCAGATTTCCAGCCACACTCACGGCCGATACCCATGCCAGCAGGAGAACTAGCACCTATTGCACTTCAAAAATCTATTCTGCCAACGTGGGGACAGGAGGATCCGAAAGGACCAGAGGCACCAAGCCTGGCCGGGCGGTTCCCAAGTGTTTGCAGCTGAAATCTCCTCCCTGCACATCTCATGAGACCAGCTCGCACTGCCCAGCTCTGAGTTTGCTAGAAATCTGGACAACCAAGCTTTTTGCAGCGTATCAGCATTAATAACAGAAGGTGCCCTTCTTGCCTCACATAGTTAATGCTGTGTCATAAACTTGGCTGCCACTATCGATGCCAATGTGACGTTGGTGTCCATGTAAATGCCACTCCATAGCAGTAATGTCAATGCCGCAGTCCCCAGGGTCAATAAACAACAATACCAAATGTCACCCTGCCGGAAAGTATTGAGTAATTGGGAAATGCTAATAGAAAGGTAAAAATCAGGGATGCACGTGGGGCACGGAGTTTGCCTGGAGGAGGAAACTAATTCCACCTCAGTCCCGAGCACTGCCAGCTGCTGGGTTTGGCCCTGCTGCTGCTGCCCTTGGTTTTCACCGCTGCTGTGGGCAGGGGCTGCCCAGGCACCCTGCAGTTAGTGCATGGGGGTTAAGAAAAGGGTAATAATTCCTTCGAGGAGCTGGCAGACGGCAGCTTGGGGCCTGGAGGATGGTGTGGTGAAATGCTCCTGATGTACTGCCTGTCTGTAACATCTGCTCCTGCAACCGGGCTGTGCTGGAGAAGACAAAGAGGTCCAAGAAGCGTGGTTTGTCCGCCCAAGAAATGCCCTTTTAACCTAACTGGCATTCAGAGTTTTTACCAAAACTCTGCTTGAGTTCAGTGAGCGAAGCTATCTCAGCTCGATCCACTTCCACATGCACATTGGGCAGATGTACCTGTCCTCAGGAAGGCTTCCAGCCGCCGGCAAATGCCTCAGGGCAGCCAGAAGGACCACAGTCAGCCCCAACACCAGCTCCTCGCTCACAATTCCCATTTAGGACAGCCGCATATTTTTAATTCAGCTGCAGGAAGCTGAGGTTCCCAAAGCGCCGAGCGCTCCTGCAGCTGGGCTGTTGTGATAGACCTGCATAAGCAGCAACATCCATCACAGCCAGATAAAGCTCACCTATCTCAGCACAGTGAATTGATGGATTGACCCACTCTGTTAAAAGAAAGTATTACTGGCAGAGCAAAGAGCTTTCTTTTTTTTACTTTTTTTTTTTTCCTGACTGCAATATTGAAAAAAGGGAGAAAATAAAATCCCCAATCAAACACTTCATGTTATACTTGGATCCATGGCATGTTCTTCTGATGAAAAGAGGCAATTATTTTCCAGAATAATTTAAGCAGCTTTGATTCAAGGGGCAGTTTAGACTGACATTTAAATGGGCTCGAATTTAAACCAAGCTGTATTATCAGCTGGTGATTTTCTACTCACCGCTTCAAATAACTCCGTGCCCCACATTTGCCATGTAATAACTCCCCGGTTTACAACAATCTCAGGAGGGAAAGGACCTGGGTGACCGAGTGACCTGCTTTGCCACGGGAAATGCTCTGGTTTAGGCAGGTGATGGGGATGCCGTGCAGCAGTCGGTGCGTTGTGGGGCACTGCAGCGTCCTGCAGCTTTGGGAGGAACGTGGAAGAGGCAAATCCCAGTGCAGGATGCTGTTGGTCACAGCAGTGTCACGGTGTGGTTTGATGAACTTTGCCTCTCCAACCTGCCCCAAAACCCTCGTATCATGATAGCAGCATCTGTGTTGTGTCTTCTGGCTAGATGCTTCGGTGCTTTCTCTTTGCTTTGCAGTCCTGGATTGTCCAGTGAATGATGGGGTCTGAATACAACCCACTGGCACCTAAACAAGCTTGTACAAACCACAGGGAAATAAATAATTGGGCAGCTGAAACCTGAACTTTTGCCCCAACCAGGAGGTGAGCACAGACCGCTGCTTTCTGGGGATGCCACGTGGCTCGGATGCCTTGGAGCATTCGCTCCCCTTTGCTGAGTGACCCACGGACTGTCAGACACAAACACCGTGACAGCACCGAGAAGAGGACTTATTCCCCCCGGTTCACAAAATGTTCTTCATGCCTTTTCTATCCAGGGACTTGCCAGCCTTGCTGCTGTGGTATCGGAGAGCCTCGTGATCGTTAATGGCTTCTTTGCACGAGTGGCGCATTTACAGGCGGCTCACCCCAGATGCTCCTTCATCCTCGCCGTGTGCCTTTCCCCCTTGGCACAGCTCTCCGGCTTTCTTCCCTGCTATCCGAGCTGTAGTCTGTGCCGGGATGACAAATGCAGCCCTTAATGCCAAAGGAAATGAGGCACCATTCAAAGGCAGCGCTTCGGAGACAACTGATCCAGGATACGCCTAACGCAGAGCGCGGGGAAACGGCCCGGAGAGAGGCTGCAGAAATTGGGGGCACGAAGCCACGGGCTGCAGGCAGCAGTGGCATGGTTCCAGCTGCTTTTACCATCGCACATCCCTGCAAAGCTCGTGGGAGCTGAACCAGAGCTTCGGTGGGTTTCAAATGGGTGAAGACGATGTTAATTTAATAGAGCCGGGGAGCGTGATGGTTTTCTAACAGACCTCTGGAGGTTAAGGGAGACAAGACGGAGCACTCGCCCGCAGACCTGGATGCTCCGGTCCTGGTATCTCTGGCCACGCAGCACAGCGACCACGTAGGCAGTTAGTAACTACGTCAACACGAAAAGCTGATCGATTCCCCCATTCCTCTGCTCCAGGCTGCTCTGGTGAAAATCTTTCACTAAAGGCATTTTGGGAAGGCTCGCTGGTCCTCTCCAAGCTCGATGGGAAAACACCCTTTCCAGCAGCTCCCTGCTGACTCAGCTATCACAGCAGAGATAGCAAAGGCGGACAGGAAGAAATCTGGTTATTCTGGTCCCTGGTGACGTACACATTTGCATCATAAGTGGGCAAAACCAGCAGGCAAACAACTGTTATAACCCCCACGGTGATGCCCAGGTCCCTCTCTACAGGGGATGCACCCCAGGTCCCCAGGGCTGAGGTCAGACCTGCTCGGCACCCGCTGATGGGTGCCTAAAACCACCAGAGGATGCAGAAATAAGTGGCGGTGTTTTACCAGGTCATGCTGACTCTCTCTTGGATCATGTTATTGCTCTGACTGATGGCAAAGCTAACTTCTTACCTCTGGGGTGCCAGAACCAGATTTTACCGAACCGGAGCGGTCGGCTGGAAATATTTTCCACTTTTTTTCCGTGCAGAAAGTGTCTGGCCATGCAAGTGAACCTCACAGTCAGAAGCTGATTTCTGACCGCCTCTGCAACTTATTTATCTGCCCCCAGGAGAAGCCAGCCCCCAGGATAAGAAAAGCAACGTGGCACCTGAACCCCACCTGCACTAGAGACTGAGCACGGTACCCAACAACTGTCCCATGCTGCAAAAGTGCTGAAAATAGTATTTGTCCTCAAGTGCAAAAGCCAACAAGGCAAATCCTGGTAGCGTTAAGAGAACCCTGTGCACAGCCCTCCAGGCATTCACTCCTGCCCAGCCAGGGACCAAAATCCCACAGCGGGACACAGCAAGGCCGTGGCGAGGGGACGCCCAGCTGCTCTGGGATGAGGATGCTGAAATGGGAAGGGGCAAAGGTCCCTGGAGGCGACGTCTGCAGCCGTCTGCAACCCGCAGTGACCCTCGCAGCTGTCCTAGCTGGCCACGCCAGCACGGCCGGGCTTCTGCAAGCCAGGAAAAGCCCCTCACAGCCCTCATTTTTCTCTCTGCTCACCCCTGCTATCTCTTGCTTCTGCCTCCAACTGGAATATTATCAAAATAAACAAACAGCGGATCTCAAGATGCAGCTGACAGAAAAAAGAGCAAGTGCTGGCCGTCCCTTTTGGACGGAGGGAACACAAGCCAATTCTCAGCTGCTTTTTGGGCCACACAAGGTTCAGGCATGCACTCCCCAGCCCAGACCCCCACCGCAATCACCATGTGCTGAGCAGAGCTTTGATGGAGAGGTACAGCTCTCTGCCATCTCAAATAATTACTTTTCCTTTTTTTTTTTTTCCTTTGGTGGAAAACAGCTTCAGTTTTGTGGGTTTGGGTGCCTTTTTTTTTCACCCCCTGTGCTGATCAGCAAAGCCTGGTATCGCATTTGCCGCTGACCGCTCTGGTGCACGCAGTCTGGGGAGCAAGTGCTCTGCCCCCCAGGCTTTTCATTATGATAATGCTGATTAACACCTTCACTGCTAATGATGCAACAGGGTGAGGAGGGATGGAGGCAAAAGGAGGGAGAAGCAGACCCCAAGATGGAAGGGGCAGGGTGGGTCTGCCCCTGGAAAGCAGCTCCACAGGAGCCCAGATGAGAGCAGAGAGCACAGGGTAATGCTCATGTTCCTCCCGCGGGGGTGCACGTCCCACTGAGGGCCTGATCCTTCCCTGCCAGCGGCGTGGTCCTGCTGGCCTCGAGCAGGAGGTCTGGGGAGGCTGTGGAAAGGCTGCCTGCCCTGCAAACCCCGAGCACCCACGCGGGCTGCAGAGCCCTTCGGGCTGCCGCAGGCAGCACGGCGTGCAAGGAGCGCGGTCAGTGCATCAACCACTTCAGGCCCCAGCGAGGCTCTTCCTTCCGAATTATTTTTTCATTTAAAACCCATCAGCAGGTCAGGCCGTCGCCACTAAGCACCACCCAGCGCCGGGGGAAGGAAGCGAAGGCCGGGCGCTGCTCTCTGCTCTCCCTCCCGGGACGGCGAGCGCTCAGGGACCGGTCCCATCCATCTCCCGCTCAGGGCTGACAAGTGAAATTGCTTCATATCCTTCCCAAAATGTGCGGAATGAAACCGAGATCTATTTTAACACATATTCAAAGGGACACTGTCAAGTAGTTTAGATCCAAAATGAGGGATTTTGTAAACAAACCAAGCAAACAAAAGACTTACAAAGCTTTATATTAATAGAAAAGTTATTGGGCTGCTTTTGCCTTTTTTTTTTTTTTTTTAAACACAGCAATAAAAGAAGGCTTTTTAAAAATTCCCCCTGCAGTGTTTGCAATCCAAACAAAACAGCTTTATACTGACACATGAGAAACGAGCCCGGGGAGGAGCAGGCGCTGCAGACGAGGCGCACGGCGGGCAGCTCCGGGAGCAGTGATGAGAAGCATCAGCCCCCTGTCCCCCCGTCCCCTTGTCCCCGAGCTCCCCCAGCTCAGCCCGGCCTGGGCTGGCCAGGAGGATCACTGTCTGAGCACTGCAAACCCTGCGACGCAAGATAAGGCAGAGATACGCAAGGAATTTTCCACCTTTCCTGGCCCAAGGCAGCATCACCTCCACCACAGCCCCATCTCCGACCTGTCCCCACCAAACCATGGAATCACTGGGGCTGGAAGAGCCCCCTAAGACCACCAAGCCCGGCCGTTAGCCCAGCACTGCCAAGCCTACCACTGGACCACGTCCCTCAGCACCACATCCTCTGAGCACCCCTGGGGCTGGTGGCTCAGCCACGTCCGTGGGCAGCCTGCCCCGGCGCCTCGCAACCCTCTCAGTCCCCCGGTGCTGCCTCACCCCGAAGCATCGCTGTCTTTTGGGTGCTGGGTGCAGGTGGGAACACCCAATGTCTCCCCCAAAATGGGGAAGCCCCAGCTCTGGTGTCATACGGGCACGGGAGACGCTCGGAGAAGCCACAAACAAAGCTTTGCTTAACCGGGTCTCAGGCTGCAAAATGAGAAAGCTGTTGCAATTTACACTTTAAATGAGTTAATGTTCATGAAGTGCTCTTGTATCAGTGCAGGCGGTTGTCAGAGCCAACGCAACAAAATGCTAATTCAGCTCTGCAATCAATGGTGCCTTTCTTAGAAGTGGCTGGGTAATTATGTCTAAACAGAAACGAGTTTTTTAAAGAGGTAAACAGCTGAAATTCATTACCTCTCTCTCCAGTTATCTGGAGTAAATTGGCGACACTGGCAGAGGCAGGAGGTTTGTAAGCACTGCAGAATATCCAGAGGTGCTCAAATGCGATGGGAAGAGGGGCCAGGCTCTTGCTGGGCTGTCCACAGAACAGGGCTGGGAGCAGAGGCTGTGCCGGGTCCCCAGGACCGTATCTATTTAGCACTGCCTTGCTAATAGTATAAAAAAGGTCAGTTAGAGGGATTTGGAAAGATTGCAGCAAACTCAGGTCTTTCCTTCGGAGCACGTTACTCATCTGGCTTCCCCCACCTAATGAACACGCCTCGATGTTAACGAGGCCCCTCCTCAGCACCACTTACAGCTTTAAAAAGGGTGCGTTGGCAAAGCACCGGGAAAAACGATCACACATCACTTGGATGTGCGTGGATGTTAGCAGAGCTTTGGGGAAAATGCACAAAATTCAACCTTTTTTTTTTTTTTTTTGACGTGTGCAGCCAGGCAGGTGCCACGACAGGGTGGCAGCACCCAGGATCGGCTCTGCCCTGACTGCAGCTGGGATGTGTGGGTCCAGCCCCATCCTGCTCCCAAACCCAGCAGCTCTGCAGCGGATGCATAACGCACGCTGAGCCGGATGCTGGAATGGGCTCGCAGAGGGGTTTTTGCTGCTAACTGCTACTCACTTAGGCTAAACGGTTATAAAGTTTGGTGGATGCTTGCAACGCGTTGCTGAGCACGCGAGCTGCCTGCCGACAGCTCCTGCAAAAAAAAAAGGGACCAAATTGTGAAAGGGATCGGCTGGGTTTGAACCAACAGCTGCCCCCCATTGCATGCGACTCCCGAGGGTGCTGCAGCAGCGGAGCATTTTGCTCCGACCACCCGTGGGCATGTTAGCCTGAAGCTGCAACAACGCTCTGCAGCATTTAGGGTTTAGTACTCGGGTCAAGCACGCCTGTAAACTCCACCAGCTTTGGCCTGAATCCAGCGGAGCACTTACACGTGCCTTCTCCTGCTGATTTCTCCCAGGCTCAGAGATACTTCAAGTGCTTGGTGATCCTCCAGCCGGATCCAGGCAGCGATGAGAACGTGCCCGATGCAGCAGGAGCTGCCCGTGGCAGGGGAGGAGGACTGGGTCAGCAGCGAGCAGTGGGGTGGGAATCCCAGGGTATTATCTGCGCTAATTTCAGGGGGAGGTCGGGAGCGAGGAAGCGTGTAATGATGCTAATTGGTGGCGCACAGATGATTAACCCAAATTCCACAACTTCTGCCAGCGCAGTTTTCTTCACCTCGATTTCTTTTCTTTGGTGAAGTACCTTTGGTTGGCTTTCCAAGAGCAAACGAGCCCAGGGCTTCCAGCTCTAACTGAGCAGTTTGGTCGCACTGAGGAGATGCCAGCATGTCGGGCAGGCAGGACAGGGGGCCGGGAAAGCAATAATTAAAAGCAGCAAGTGGTGATTCCCACCTTGGGCGCAGTCCGGGCCGTATGTGCTGACCCCTTTTCTTGCGTGAGAGAATTGCCCATCGCGACGTGGGTATAAAAACAAGCACGAGGGCAGTAGGATTCCATCTGCAAGCACAGACAGGCTGGAAAAACGAGGCAAGCAACATGCATGAAGCAGCACGGGCAATTCGGAGAAGCCCTTGTGCTGCCCCCACGCTGTGCCTAAGGCAGCAGGTACCCGTCGGTGTTCTGCTGGCTGGTGCCGTTTCCACGCTGCAAGTTCAGCCAGAGTGATGCTGCCTTCTCCAGCCACGTGGTTTTTCTTCCTTCGCAGTTTGTAACACGAAGGGAGAGCCTCGCTGAGCAGCACCAGCTTGTTGCACTCCTGCTTGCCCGATTCTGCAATAAATTCCCTGAGCGAAGTTATCTCGTGGATTTAGTACCAGTGTACTCGATGTGCAAGTCATTAAATGTGCACAGTAATTCCAGGGAAGTTCCTAAAACTGTTTCTCTAGGTTAATTCGGGGCCTTTTTAACATTTTCTGTAACTGCAGCCCTAACGAGTACAGACCTCGCGCCCTCTGTGCTTTTGACCCACCTGTTCTCACCGATAGCCTCTGACACGCCCCATGCCCTGCAAGAAAACCAAGTATTACTTATTTCAAAAATTGCCTGTACCTGGCTGTAAGCATCAGAAGCTCCCCAGCCTCATAAGAAAACTTGCCACCACTTCTATCCAAGGGCTGGATCCCATAAAGCAGTTTTCTGCACCCAAGATGCTGCGTCAGGTTATGGCACTTTTCAGCTCCGGACCAGTCCCCGCAGTGCGGGCTGCAGGGGAAACCCGACGGCTCCTCACTGATGGAAATGGCACCTCTCCCGGGGCAGGGGGACTTCTTTTGGCGTAATTTTTATTATTATTGAGAGCTGTAATTTTTAGTATTGTTCCTTTCTTGGCTGCGCTGGATAAACAGGGAGCTCTGCTGGGACTTCGCAGCGCTGCGGTGAGAGGGAAATTTTCATCCGTGCTGAACAGCCCAACAACTCTTCCAGCAAGAACAATATTTTGCTGTCTCCAGACTGCGCTGAGTAAAAATAACTTTCAATGCTCCTCTCAATTAGCTGAACAGCAGAAGGGCTGAAACGTGCATCTAAATTGTGCCCTGCTTGCCTCGGATCAACTCTGGGAAAGGGCTCAGCCCCCGCCGGTCCCCGGCGGCTGTGGGGCACCGTGCTGGTCCCTGAGAGAAGCAGCTGGGATGGGGACATGGGCAGCCAGCCCTGCAGGGGGAAGGGAGAGGCATTTGGGGGAAAAGGGGAGAAAAAGCTTGCAATGGCAGTGGAAGGGATGGGTCAGGGCCGCTGCGGGTGGTGGGGACTGGCGCAGAGTCGGGTTCAGAGCTGTGCCACCCCAGGAAGGGCGAGGCTGACAATTTGGAGGCTGCTCTAGCTCTAAGGCACGCGGGGGAACGTATTTAACTTCGAAGAAATCCAAGGAGAAATTAACCGTTAGCCTGTGGACTAGAATTCATTAATTGCAACCGACAAATTTAGGCGTAGTGCTTCGTTGGCCAACAAACTGCTGGAAAACATTTAATTAAAGGATTGACGGGGAAGTCTTTAACGGCCCAGGAGGACGAGCTCCTGGCTGCTGTGTGTGCCCGCGTGGAGCTGCCCCACGCCGCTGCCTCCCCAGGGACCTCATCCCCGCCAGCGGCACAGCGCCCGTGCAGGAGGTGGCCCCCGCGCTGCCCCCGGGGAGCCCCACGGCAGCGCTCGCTCCTGCTCTCCCTGGCTGTCACCTCCCTTTTTCTCTCCAGGCGATGAATAATGAGAATAAAACCGAGAAAGAAAGCACTATGACAGTCAATTACTGCCTCTGTGATTAACCACCCGAAAGCAGCCCCCACGCACGGCGCCGCTCGATGCTCTGTTTAAACGGAACCGTTCCGCTGGATCCCTTGATGGACGTTTAACCAGGAAGATAAAGTACCTGAAGATTTATTTTCCTGTTTTCGTATATAATCGCAGCTTCCCAAATGTTAATGACTGTGCGCTGTACAACCAGCAGCAATATTTGCATACAAGCCTGGCTGTTGTACGGGTGAACGCACTTGGCTCTTGCTGGCGGAGGTGTCGGGGAAGCAGCGGGGCTCTTTGCAGGTAAAGGCAGGATGCTCAGCCCCCAAGGGTCTCAGCGCAGGGTGAGACAAAGCTGGGATAAAACACAAGGTGGACACCACCGTTTCTTAAGGTTTAGGAAGAGAATTGGCTCCCAGGGTCCACATCTGAGCTGGCATCAGTCTGTCCTTCCCCTGCACAGCCACACAGCACGTCTGGGACAGGGCATTAATGGCAGAGCAGTTATAGTCGAGGTGACCAAACTATTAAAACCTGATTATTTCACTGCGAGTTTCTCCTTCTAATTCATTTGATTAAAAAAATCTAATTTCCATCAACCTCGTTTTTACCAAATCCAGGGAACTCAATGTGCACAGAGCACACCTCCCCTTGCACGGCGCCGCTGCTTTTCTCCGCACAGAATTAGCGGTGATGGGCACAGGGACGGGACACAGCCAGCGTGCTCTCCTTCACAGCAAAAATCCCTGTGCCACTGTGTGCCTCAGTTTCCCCACCTCTCCAATCAGGAGGAAGTGAACAGCCCATTTTTCAAAGTGCTTTGAACTCAGTTGATAATAAACAATAAGTAAAGCCTAGGTGTCATTGCTTAAACTTCAGCAATTTACCCGTAAATTTCTGACTTTCCCCACCTAACTTTACCAGCTAAGCAGTCTGGGACCAGACCACCAAAGTCGCTTTAGCCCATCTCTTCCCCCTGGATTCATTCCAAACATACACTAAAATTGCAACACGATGAACCGTGACCATGCCAGCACCCAGCACTGCCTTGTCCCACACTGCAGCACACTCATAAACCTCATTTTGGGGTTATATAGGGGTTTCAAACAAGGGGGGGATTCTCTCTTTTGATGTTTGGGTTCTCCTGTATCATAACGCTTCCTTCTTGGGTTTCTCCTCTTATACAGTCTCACTGATTCTCATCATAACCAGATTCAGTTCTCAGACACGTAACATTTGTGCTGTACTTGTAGATCCTACTGCATTCACCAACGCTTTCACACTCATCAGCAACAAAACCATTCGGACAAACGAGCCAGAGCTGCCTGAAGTCATTTCAACGCTTGGGGGGGATCCAGCCAACGCGTCTTCCCCCCAGGTCAGTGGTCCCAGGTCTCAGTGCAAAGCCACAATTGAAGCAGCCTGACTGCTGCGATGCTCAAACACAGTTATTTTATTTTTTATTTTTTTCCCCTGGAGAACTCCTTCTCTGCAGAAGTTAAAGGTTACCTGAAGGTTTGCAGCACCGCACCGTGAAATGAGCAAAGAGTTGTTTCTTTCCACCAGACCCTGTGTTGGTCTCACACAGCGCTAACGCTGGAGCAGCTCGGAAGGAGCCTCCAGCCTGCGTGCCACTTCCAATAAAATATTCTGAACGAAGGTACCATTTAGAAATGTTTTATGAATATGTATTAAATGATTATTAGCAGCAATGACTGCGCATTCTTTAAGAGCTTATTGTAAATCACCACGCAATAAAATACATCAAAAATAAATTCCCAACCACTGATGCCCTAATAAGCGCCAATAAAAACACCTATCAGAGCTCGTCGTGCTGCTAAGCAGAGGTACATGCGGCTTTAATGAACTCATTTAAGTCTGATCGGCACCCCCAGCCTGCAAACTCCCACAGTTTGTAACCCCGCGGGCGTTACGAGCGCTGCAGCCCACGAAGCCTGCAGCACCCAAAGCACCTGGAAAGGAGAGGTTGTGCCGGGAAGGCCAAGCTCCAGGCCGGACCACCAGCTGCACGAGAATCCTGCTTCCAGGAAGGGTTTCAGCAGCTTTTGTCCACAAGGAGCAATTCCCTTGCAATGCAGCAGCTCTGCAGCCAGCACAGGTTGTCCCTCGCTGCAAGCACATGGCAGGGCCGCTGGCATCGCCCCCCCAGGGCTCTCCTTTTCCTCGTTTCTTATCTGGCAAAATAACCTTCCACAGAAGATGACTCTTTCTGTAATGATAAAAAAAATCTGGCTCTTGACTATAAAAAACACAAGATGAAATTCAAAAGATTTCCATCCGTTGGCAACTGGAAATCGTGAGATGGCTCAGTGGGAATTTCTGTTCAAATCTAAGACATTTCATTCTGCTGAGTTGTGGTTTTTTGTTTGCTTGTTGTTTTTCTCCTCTGGAAAATTTGCCTATGAAGTCCACTTGTACAGGAGGAATGAAACCCGCTGCCACCAACACCCCTGTTTCTGCTTATCCCACCCACGGCTCGGGAGCAGACCTCTCGGGCTGCAGAGCTGTACGGTTACAACGATGCCAGATACGCCTTTCAAAAAAAAAGCTTCTGGCATTTGTCTCCGAGGACTCCACAAACTCTAGGCTGCCCCTGCAACTGCTCACTGGCCATCCGGGCTCAGACAGGCGCCCTGTGCCCAAGCCCCCACACTTGGGCTATTTTCAGTTCATTTATCTGCAGAACTGCAGCGTCTGCCCTTGGCTGGGGGGAGAGACGAACGTGCCAAATCTCCAGATATTTTGCAATCCTCGTTTTTCTGAGTCCTTACTGCACCCTCCTCTGAAAGCAAACAGTCTGTACGGCCGAGGAGCGGGCTGAGACGCCGCCAGCTGCCTTCGAGGTGAAGGAGGGAGGAGAAATACCTGCGGGCTGCAGGTATAACCGCTCCTGGGTCACCCCGATGAGACCGGGAGAGGCTCAGCAAAGCGGAGGAGAACGCGGTGCACGTGGCTCATCAGAGCGGCTTTCATGTTGCAAAACTACTTTGCCTCCATCATTTCCCTGAATACGGAATTTCGCCAATCAGGGAGGAGCAGACCGTGTCTGGGCACGGATGCCAAATTGCATTTTGATTATACTTTTAGCTCCCCAAATGAAAGGGACTGAAGCAGCACCTGTAATTTGGCTCCGATCGCGGAGTCCGGCTGCTGGAGAGGGCTGGAGCCGGCTGCTGGGAGCTCGCGGGGACCTGCGCTTTCGACAGAGTTATTGAGAGAAAATGCAAAAAATAAAATAAAATACTCTGGCGGGAAATTCTGGTCTGTATTTTTCTTGACTGGGTGGGAGGAGAAGGAGAATACTTCTTAGAGGCTGAGTGTACCTGAGGACAGCTTGATGGAGCTCAGGTTTTTATTGATGGTCTCACTCCGGTGACTCTCATATGCTCCCCTCCTATCATTTTACCCGCACGCCTGCACGAGCCTTCTGTGAACCAGGAGGGAAAACATTCATTAAGGCACCAGGACTGTTTTTCCCAGCAGCGGGGGGTTTACCCACCACTCACACACGGACGGACACAGGGACACAGCTGCGTGGTGCAGTCGTGTCCTGCCTGGGTGACCAAAGGGCCGAGCAGCACCTGTGATGGATGGTCCCAACTCACCCGCACGACAGAAGCCACTTCTGCACTTTCTGCCCAACTTTTGCTGCGTGCACTTTGCTAAACCCGGGGCTGGGGACACCTGAAGGCATCAGGTGACCCTGACATTAAAACCAGGCGAAAAACTGAACCCAGAAATCCCTCGTGCACTGAATTTCCTGTGTTCATACAATCTGGCTGGAGTTAAGTCGGGAACCAGCAGAAGGGAGGAGCAAAGACTTGCTGTGTGGGATCTCCAGCCCTGGTGAGCATTCCCATTTCGGGGTTTTCATCCACGCACACATCCTAAACCCACTCAGCCGCTCCGATAACGTCACCAAAAGCCGCGTTTTCCCCTGCACCATGCCTGTAAACCTGACGCCTTGCAAGAATCAGATTTCCCAGCTTTCTGAAAGGAAACGCCGTGGGAGGCTGGAAGCCGGTGCCTGGGGAAGCTTGCAGAGCATCTGCTCCCCTCCGACCGCGGCAAAGCCCATCAATCCTGCGGAACAGCCAACGCAGAAGTGACTCCAAATCTGTATTAACCTGAGTTAATGTGGCAGCCCCGGACAGCACCGGCATACAGCTCAATCAAAGTGTCAGGACGTGAATGAAATTAGCATTTGATGAAATTGCGTTTATAGCCTGGCAGTGACAGCAAGGGCATGTGCATATGTATCCTCTTCTCCTCTCCCATGCTTTGCTATAGCAGTTGGAGACCAATTTAAGGAAGGCTCCAGGAGCCAAGCGGTAACAACAGACCTCACTTTTCCATCTTCTGTAAGGACACAGCAATGGCTCGCTCAGGGGTGCTTAGGAGATATCCGCTGCCAATTAAACCTAAATATCTGCTCGTGCTTCTTGAAACCTGGAGATGGCAAACAGAAGAGGACGGAAAAAGGACAAACTTCTCACAGCCTGGATCTTCCAGCAGCTTTTGGTTCTGGCTCCAAAGGTCACGTTGTCCTTTATCCTCACCAGGATGGGGGCTGATCTCCATCAGCCCAGAAAGCGTGGGGTGGGGCTGCTGAGATGTGGCTGCACCACGGCACGTGAGTCTTGGCTCGGGAGCTTTTTGCCCATTGCCCTGCATGGTTGTAGCTGCATCCTCGGTGCCAAGCTCCATTTCTCCTTCGTTCTCATTAAAAACCTCCCGTGCAATTTGTCAGCCTACAGGTAGTCACCCCCAGATGGTGCGGAGCTGCGGACAGCGACACCTCAGCTTTTGTACCCTGCAGTTTGCCAACACAGAGCAGAAAACACTGCACACTGCAGAAGAAAACACATAGCACAGAACCCTCCACAGACACCATAAATTCTTTTGAAATATTAATATTAATAATTAACCATGTTCCACTGCATTATCTCTGCTCATCCCCTTCAATGCAACTTTCTTGTCTCGCAGATTTGAAAGCGAATGTGAATGGCATAAAATGTTAATACTTAGGGACAACATAAAAGCATCCTACCCCTTCCTTTATCCATCTCATGATTTATTCTGTTTTTACATTCTCCCTACAGTTGTTTTGCAATAGCAAAGTTGCATCTTCCACAAAACGTGGATATACACACGTCCACTTTGAATCATGACTAAGCAGTCCATTGAAGGATTAAAAATAAGGGAAAGAAAACTCCAATTCTTTCCCCACTGGCAGAACCCAGAATATTAAATTTGAGACCAAGGCCATGGTACAGAAGAACATTTTGAAGCTGCAGAAAGCACGTGCCAAAGGAGGCAAGGCTGTTTTGGAACACGGGGCAGTGGGAAGAATGTTTTTGTTGCTTTCCTCCAGGCACAGTGGCTGCAGCTCGCTGAAGCCGATCCTACCCGGTCGTCACATTGTCCTGCTTCAGATGTTTTATCTTCATCATCATCAGAAGGGAATGACTTTGGTCTCTCCCTCTCAGCAGCTCTCTTATCTGCCCTCTGCATTGCTTTAATCTGTTTGCTTGTTTGTTTGCTCTTTCTCCCCAGCTGGAGACAGAGGCTGAACTGAAGAATATTTGCATTCCAGCTCAGAGTGATTACAGAGGCCTCCAGACCTCTTGGTCCCAAGCAAATGGAAAATCTTTGCATTTAAGACCTAGGCAGCTCAGAGAACCCTAAGAAGTCCCGCAAAGCCACTTGTCTGTGGTGCCACGTGGCTCATGAACAGCGCATGAGAACAAGGGCTGGCAAACCCTCGGGGCGAAGCAACCCTCCCCGCTGCGTGGAAGAGCCTGGTGTTGGGTCTGCTGATCCTGACGCTTCTCTGAGCTCATCATTTCTTTAATTAAAGTGGGATTGCGCCACTGCGGCGCAAGGGAAGCAAGAGCCCGAACCCCTTTCCAGGAATCCCGAGAATATTTGCAAGGGAGCTCTGTTTTTCGTTGGTTTGCAAGAAGCTCGTGCCTACGGAGGAATTTTACTAAAAATACTGGGAGTGTTTTGACATTGAATGGTGCCAGAAATACACCCGGCCCGCGGCGTAACAGAGGAAGCATATGCTGAGCTCCGTTTCAAGGTCTTCTCCTAAAGCTGGGCTGGGAGTTTGGGGGTGGAGAACGCGCTTTAAAATAGCGTTCTGCAAAGTTCTGGGGAGGCTGCTGGCAACGGAACATGTAATTCTGGGAACGTCTTAGCAATTACAAGTGACTAAGTGCAAGAGGAGGATTTCCCCCGTTACCTCGTTGGGGTTGCTGAACGTGGCGGCGCCTCCCGCCCGCCCCGTGCCCACGTCCCCGAGCTCACGACTCCCCACGTGCGCGCTTGCACTTGTGCGGCGCCATCAATCTCGTGCCTAATTGCTTCTGACAGCCTCCCATCGCTACCTAATCACTTGTCACCTTTAAGTGACAGTCTTCGCTTTGAGGTTGTTTTTTTTTTTTTCCCCTTCTCCGTGGTGCGTCACCCACTCAATTAAAGCTCAGCTGCTCGTCCTGTGAAAATTAACACGGAGACGGAGCTGGAGGCAGACAAGGGGCTTCGCTCCCCAGTCTGCTGAGCACGGCTCAGGTGGGCACCTGAGGAGCGATCCTGCCCTCTTGCCATCCCCTGGCTATGCCACTAAAAGCAGCTCTTTTGCTTTTTCATGAAAACAGAAAGAAAACCCCTCAGAGGTAGCTCTTGGCTTTGCACCAAGCTCTGCCTCTCTCCTGCAGCACCCACGGGACCTGGGCGCAGCCCACATGGGCACGAGGACATTTTGCAAGGATTGCAAAAGGACATGGAAACCAGGCAGAGCTGAAGCCCACTGGGCAGGAGGCAACGCCCCACGAGTCCTCCCTGCAGAAGGGGACCTCAGCTCTCAGTTTGCAAGGATTATTAAGGATTATTACAGCCTGGCACTCGCTATTACTTTTTTTTTTTTTTTTTTTTTGTAATTATGGGATGAGGGTCTTAACTTAATACAGCACATGGGAAGGGAAATAGCAACACTGCAGCCTCCCTGGTCTAATTAGTCTTCAGATTTGGGGAGGAAAAAGGGCAGGAGCATCTGCTCTTTTGTTAGGGAACCAAGCAGGGAAGGGGCGAGGAGAAGCAGAGAAGGGGACTTCGATCTCTCCAGCATTTTATCTAAATTGAAGGTTACAGACTGACAGCTCCAAATGAGGACTTGCCAAGTGTTGGCCTCCTCGTTGTCAGAGCCTAAGAAAGCGTGACAGAAGTAGTGGGTGTGAATTTTAATGTTATATTTTGCCTGATCTTGGGAAAGCTTCACTCGTTTGCATTTGAAGTTCCTTAGCAAATTATTCTGACTTTTTTTTTTTTCTCCAAAGAGCAACATCTGGAGTGTTACAACCACCACGCCAATTTTAGGCACCTCTGAAAGATGGGAAGGGGTAGAGAAGAGCCTCAGTGGCAGACCTAAATAGCAAAAGCCCTTTTTGTGCCCTGCAATCTGCTCTCACCAGTGTTAAGGAGTGAAAAACAAGTGCCGTTTATAGGAGCCTGGCGCTTCAGCAGGACTTGAACTCACAAGAGCTCCAAGTGCTTTAGAAAAACTAAAAAAGCTCTAGAAAAACTTTAAAGCCCCCCGCAACAGCTGCCTGCTCCCACAGCCGTCTGTCCCACGGGGGGACGAACGCACAGCCAGGGCCAAGAGAGCAAGGTGGGCACAGGGCTTGGGAAATGCCATTTCTCAAACTAACGCCGCTGCAGGAGCCCTGCAAACCTCAAGCCCCCATCAGTCCTGCAGCACACAGCCCTCGCTGTGCTACAAGCCCATACATCACAAATAATCCCTGTATGCGTCCTCGAGCTAAATCTAATCAACTTTTTTAAAAAAAGGAACACCTAGTTTCTGCAAATCACCTGGGGACAGCAAGCTGCTCTGGCTGGGTCTGGCAGATCGAGCACATACAAACGTAAATGCAGCAAGCAACCCAGCAGCTTCCAGATGAATCTGGAGGGCCACCCTGCAGGGGCTAGTTTATTTTAGAGTTTCCCAAGCCCATTTATGAAATCTGCTACCATGCACCAAGGGGAACAGAAACATTCACGGAGCTGCTGATGGCTGGTGGCAGCGCTGGTGCCTGGGGTGACACTGCCACACGCGTCCTCTGCCCATCACCACCTGCCTCCGGCCACGCTGGACTTTGCTGACGTTTCCTCTCGTTTAATATGAATTTTTAATCAAACAAAAGCAAGAAAAACAGTAACACGGAGTGAAGGAGTTTATGCAAGGTGACGTGCTGAAGAAGTTTCTGCAAAGAGGAGCAGAGGTTTCAAGCCTCGGACCTGAGTTTCCACCCGATGGCCTTCCCATCACCCAGCAGCCCTTTGGCACCCTGCGTTTGAGGGGTCGGCAAGAGAAATCCCGAATCAATCACAAAAAATTGGGGTCATTCTCACACATTTCTGCAGAATGCATTTTGTAGCTCTCCTGTCACATCCATACAACAGTAACCGGTTTCCGCAGACTTTATCAATGACTGTGAAATTTTGAGACACCCAAAACGCATCCTATTTGCCGAAGTTCTTTTAACCCAGCATAGCACTGCTGAGTTCAGGGCAGTGCAGACATAGACCTGAGCAACCCTGAGCATAGCTCCTGCACAGCTCACAGCACTTCTGTCCTCCCCATCGCCTGCCTTTTCTTTTTCTTTGAAATTGCTGATGGTTTTGGTTGAAGTCTCTGCTCAGGAATTTGCAACCCCAACAGGTCCTTGGGCCATCGCTTGATTCAGAAAGCTGAGATGCAGAAAAACACAATTGTGCACAGAGGGGGGACCGCAGGGAGGAAAAACCATGCATGCAACCATGTCAACACCTTCATGCAAGGCACCCCACGCCTGCCAGGCTCCTCAGAGGGGCTGGAGGTGATTTCCCAAGGTGCACAACCACAAGGAGAAAGGTAAGGTCCTTCGCCTGTCTTATCACTTTCCTTTTCAATGGCTCTTATGACCATGCCATAATTTTTAATGCCACAGCCCACATTAGAGCCGTTTCTGTAGCAGATGGCTTCTCACAACCTGGTCTGCTCAACCAAAAAACTGCAGAGGAGTGAGAAAAAAGAAAAGCCATCTTCATTGAGACACTGCTGAAGTTCCAGCAGCTCTGTACCGAGCTCCCAGCTCGCCTGGCTCCTCCTGGCCCTTCGGGTGGCAGCACCTGTGGCCAGCCAGCCACCTCGCAGGGACAAAAGCAGTGACTGTTTTTAAGACCTGCTCCAGCCCTGATCTGCTGCCATTGTAACTCATCCCAAGGAAGGCCCCAAACGCATCCCCTGTGCTCACACTGCTTTCAGATGGAGCAAGCAGCTCCGGTTCCCCCACCGCGTCACCAGGGCTATTTTCTGCCTGGGCTGTTTTCTTCTTTACCTTCTCCGCTGTGGTTCCTTTAGCTGGGTTAAGATTCAATGCTACCGAACAAAAAAGCGGTAGCCAGGTCTAATTTATTGAACCATGTCCTTTCCATGGCTCTCACTGTGCACTCCGCCTCAGATGAACAATGAATAAGCTTAAAGAACAATACTCGCTCTTAATTAAATGGTGCTGCAAAAAATATGCATTGGTGTTGGCCCAGGGCCATGCTGCTTAAGATTTATTAAATTTGACAGTTTAATATGCTCTGAATATCCGTGCTCCTTCATAAGTAGTGCTCAGAAAACAGTTTAAATATGCTTTCAATTTAATTATACTTCATGCCTACTTCCCTGGTTGTCAGCAGGCTGGCGTGCCGTGAGCTGACCTCGCCTGCAAGGCCGGCGCCGGGAAGGAGGCCGGGAAAGCAAAAGGGGTGCAAAGCCACGGCAATGAGAGCCGGGACGTCCCCAGGGCATGTGTGGCAGAGCTGGCTCGTGCGACCATGGACACTGCCACACAGCCTCGGCCCAGCGATGCCGCACTGCTGGATCCTGCAGCCCACGGCACCGTTTCGGTGCCAAGGCGCTGAAAGGAGCGGCTGAGCTGGGCCGCCCTCGGCGCGCAGTTGGCAGGCGCCAGCGGTTTCTGGCTTGGGGCCACCGGGAGACGAGTGGGTGCAGAGGGCTGTCCGCACGGGGAGAGGGACTTGCCAGGAAGCCTCGCGTTCCCCACGCCTCGCTCAGTGGGCCTGCACCGCTGGCACACACGGGAATCCAGCCCCGGGCCTAGCAGCCATGGGGCCTCAGCCTCGATTCACCACCAGACAGGGCGTACATAGGCCCCACTTGGGTGCAGAGCCACCCACCTGGCTGCGGCCAGGCCAAGGCTTCAAAACAAAGCCTCTGGTTAAGCCGTGGGCCGAGAAGAGGCCCTGAGGAGCAGCCTCAGCACTCACAGAAACTAGTAGAAGAAAATAAAATCCCCTTTCCCCCATTACTCGGAGATGTCTTGGCACGGTGATGGCTGAGCGACAAGGTTGCCAGCGCTCAAGTCACTGATAGATTAATTATTCCTGCTTTTGGAAGAGGGATATCTAATTTAATCAAACACCCTTCAAAAAGCACTAATTGCTGTGGAAGAGCCTATCATTTACCTAAAGGGCAGCAACACTCAGAGAAGCAGAAGAGGTGCCTTTGCTTTCATCCCACCACCATCACCTTTCATTACTTCTGACAGCTACTAATGACACCACGGACATGGAGAAGCTGCCCCATAATTACGAACCATCTTCTAGGGAGCCAGGAGAAGGCACACAAGAAGCTGAAGGCACGCTGTAGTATTTCCCTTGGGTGTTGCAAGCTGGTGGCAGTCCTAGCAGTGACACGCATTGATCTGAGTTGCATCCCCCTTTTCAAACCAGCAGTGCCCACATATGAAATATGGGACCCAGGTCCCACCCTCACCCAACCCACGGCATGGGAAGACAAGCACCATTTGGGGGGAATTGTCAGGACTGGGGGAAAAAAGTCCTGAAAAATTCTGCGTGCACGTTCTGATGGATATACGAGGAATTTGGATTTGAAGAGCTTTTAAGATTATACCCAGAGAGACGGGTGAGCTTATGGAAGCAGACATAATAAGCCCAATCCCTAGATTACTTTACACCAGTGGAGGATTTTGGCCTGTGGCTTTCCTTTGTCTGTGAATTGCTACTTACTTTTACAGCGCTCTGCTATTACAAGGAGTGGTAATAATAATAATAATAATAACAACAAGTAGGCATTTTATTTTTCCTAGCACCTTCTTTTCTGCACTGCGTTTGCCATGCTCAGGACTCACCGCGTGTCCGTGCCGTGGGCTCAGCCGCGGGGCACCAGCAGCACGGCGGGGCTGTGAATGGTTTTTCCCCTCCAAACCACCGAAAGAAAAGCTCCTCGGGGTGAGATTACCCGCCTGCTCTGCATGAAGGAAATAGCATATAACGAGGTTGGGTGGCTGGCACAAGATCACACAGCTCCTGGGTGCTGCCTGGCTGCTGCAGCATCTCCCTGCTGCAAACCCACCCGGCGGGGGGAAGTCGGGCAGGGGTGCCCCTGCACCATCCCGAGAGCTCGGGGTGTGGATGCATCCACGGCCGTGGCAATGCAGAGGTCACCCCCTCCTTCTCCCATCACCGGTCACCAACGAGCTGAGCTCTCCAGCAAGGGAATCCCACGATGTGATGAGCTAATGCATCGCAGACTGGTGACGTGGCGCAGCTCAGCACAGTAGATCCAGAGATGGGGCTAACACCGACCGCAAAAGGCTCTCCTTTCCCCCCCTTAGCTATGGAGCACTTCTGTTACTGTGACCTCACGACACACCATGGGGGTTCAATTAAGGTCTGCCCGACCCAGGCCACCAAAATTCTTCCTTTTAAGGCCCAGCAGCCTCACCCTGTGCTAAATCCAATACACCATGGGCAACCAAACGGCCCAGTGTCGTCACAGCCTGGCCTTATTTAATGATGCTAAAAGCCACAGAGATAGTATTATTCTGGATTAGAGGCGAATAAGGCTTTTAAAAACAAACTCAAACCAAACCAATCTGCTTACAAAAAAAAAAAGCATTACAATAAGCAGAAGTCAAATTGTTGCTATCAATTCCACTCTAAACCAATAAAACTTGTAAAGGCTGAACTGCTGGGGCATGGGAAGGCTTGTGGAGGAGATGATCTTTCCCCAAGCTGCAGCGTTTCTGATCACTCACAGGGCAGATAACAGGTAATTTGGGTCAACGCTTAAGACGTTAAACCATTGCTACGAACCTTCTGATTTAACAAGCTTCGTGACAAGCAAGCAAGGGATAAAGCAGCTCAAGTTTATAGACTTCCAGGGAGATTCGTCTCCCTCCACAGAATGCTACCCTGAGCCTTGTAAGGCAGAATCCTTTGTCCCATTTGGGGGCTATTCCCTGGTAAAAAAATCCTGCATCCCAGGCTCCAGTGCCTAAGGGCATCCTGAAGCAATAAGGCAGGTGACCCTCAGAAACGATAACAACTGCACACCCAGCTTGTCCTTCTGTCGCTGTTCCCAGTTATTCACTATTCACTTGAATAACCAAGAGACAGCAAAAACTTCCCCAGCCCTGAAAAAGGCGCCTTGAGGCGATGCCTTTGCACCAGGAGCCCACTCACCCTGTACCTCACAGTGCCCATACATCGGTTATTCCAGACACAAAAGCATAATAGGCTTTTGTTTGCATTTGTTGTTAGAGGATAATGGAGCTATTAACTCCATATTTTCATAATAATTCTCTTGCACAATCATCCAAAAGCTGAAGCAGAAATATTGGTTTTAATCCTCATTAAAACATTTTGTGCCCTGTACTCCTCGGGCCTCCTCGCGCCCTCCTACATTTGCAGATTTCCTCCTCTCCGGCGCCTTAGGAATTAAAACTGAATCACACATTTTGCTTGCCACGAAGCCGGGCTCATTCTGTCACATCTGCTGACTTTAAGAACACACTTCCTAATTGGCAATTAGGAATCTCCTATTTTCTTGCTACGGGCTGAGTTTGCAAACGTGAACTGCTGCCTCCTCCACCCGAACCGAACATTTTGGTCAAGGCTGGATTTTCGCTTCCCTCCTTCCTCACGCCCCGTTTGGCTTACCCTGCCCCAGACAGGCACACAAGCTGCCCAGCGCATCCCAGTGCAGGCATATGGGCTTCCCACCTCACCAGCACCATTGCCAGCAGCCCAAATCCCCAACAGCTCCCTCTTCTTGGGGCTGCATCCTGTTCCTAGCCCACCTTGGGCTCACAACGCCCTTGTGGTCTCCCAGCGACAGGCTGAGGCGAGGCATCGATACACGCATTGCTGAACAAACACGGTAGGGCAAGAAAGAAAAGAAAGTAAAAGAAAAAATCGGATTGGAAAATCGGATTTTCTTTTTCCGTTGTGGTTTTGTAGGCTATTTTGGCAAGGCTGCTGTAGTTTCCTGGTGCAGTACTAATAGCAGCATGGAATTGCTCACTACTGACATGTGCTACCGACGCATCAACTCAAGCATTTTCTTATTTACTTTTTTAAAGTCATTATGGGCAGGCGCTACTGGGGACAGAGTGCAACGTCCTGGAGCAATGCCTCATCTTTGTGCGCTGATACAGCAGTCGGACTCTGCCCTGACACTTCTGACATGCGACCAAACGGCATTGGGAGACATGGGGAAGAAACCCTCAACATGAAAATTCCCAATAAAAAGCTCCAAATTCTTGGGTGAAAGTTTAACAAAACCCAATCCAGAAAAGAAAAAGGTGTTCATTTCATGAATCCCTTTCAGGATTTTTGTAACTGACATGTTTTGGAAAGATGTATATACGAATTGAATGCAAACAAAACAGTTCTGTTCAAAAGAAGTTGATGGAAAAACTCTTTACCAGCCCTGCAATCCCTGAAATTGCCTTTTACTTCAAAATCTTGGCTCAGCCTGTGCCTGAAATACCGCAGAACAGCAGTGGTTTGATTTTACAACCAGCGCTTGCTCTGATGCTCAGATCATCAATTTAAAAGCACTTTAAGACTGTCAGATGATCTGCATCAATATTATATATTACTCTTATCAGCAATGAGCGTAACGACGCTGAAAGCCTAATGCGACGGGAGAAGAAACACGCGACGCATCGCGGGATGCCTTCTGCAGACAAGTTCCAGAGAAGTTCGCGGCGTCCTTGGCCGTGTGGCTGGGCCAGCAGCCGAGAGCCGAGGCTTGGAGGAGACCCAGCTCCGTCACAACGTGGAGCAGCTCCCCGCATCCCCGGACCCGCTCCTCTGATCGCCGCTACAGGCTGGGAGCCGGCAGGGAGAGGGTTTTTTAGTTCTTCAGCATAAAAGGAGAAGGTTTGGAATTCCTTCTTGGAAATGCTTTGGGTCTAATGCTCTATCTCCCCGCGCCTCGTGTGGTCCTTGCTCCAACGAGAGGGTGTTTACTGGTGTTGCTCTGACTTAAAAGTGCGCGCTTCCCCCTCTCCCACGCGTAGAGGGGCGGGTAGGGTGCAAATTACAAAGAGCACAGCTCTCTCTTCATAAAAGCTCTCAAGCAGTTGTTTGTTCAGCAGCCCAGTCACCCCTGCGCTCCTGAGGAGTCCCCCAGGTTTCGAAAGCTGCTTTCGCACCAAAGGAACAAGAAAGCCAGCGAGGAGCCGAGGCCTCTGGCCGGCAGATGTGTGCATGCCTGCAACCGCCGAGCAGAGCACCCGTGCCACCGCCGCGCCCCACGGGCGCTCGCTTTAAAGTGGGTTCACGAGGGATTCCCACAGCCCCAGCCCCTTTTCTGTTCCTACAGACAGTGTGCACCGCCAGCAAGCCCTTCTTCAGCCCTTCACGCATGCCCCAGCCACCCCACCTGGCCCAATGCGGCCCCATCGGGCAAGCAGAGCCACTCAAAGGACGTTTACTCCCTCTGAGATGAGCTCGGCGTTTGTGACTTCTGCCCCGCGCGTTTCTGCACTGCCACACTTGTGCGGGTCCTGCCTCAGGCAGGCACTAAGGCACGTGCACAACGTTCAGCGTTTCACGCTGAAATCTGCTGGGCTGGGCACAAGATAAGCTAAGTGCTTTCTGAAACCATAATCCTGCCGTACTATGGCAACAGAGATGGACAGAAGCTTTTCAGTCAAGTGAATACGGTGGTGCCCGGTTACCTCATCCGTGCTCCGTCGATAAATGCTGCGATTGGAGCCGCGAAGATGGGAAATCACATTTGCAAGCCACGAAGTTAGTTATCACAGGGAAGCAGCAGCATTCACGCAGCTGAGCGCACACCTCAACTTCTCAACACCCCCAAAGCCCCGACACTGGCTGATGTGTGTTTTGGGGGGCTGGTGAGAGGGGGACCCACCAGAGCATCCTCAGCATTTGACCTGCCCAGGCATCAAGTGCTGGCTACCAAAGCTGCCCGGTTTTCCTGGTTGCTTTGGCAATAAGCACGCTGAGCACTGCACGCCCACGCAGGAGGAAATTCAGGCATTCACGAGACGGCAACGTAGGAGGCAGAGCAGCAGCAGATAAATGCAGGAAATACTGCTGAGGAAATGCCTCCTGTGTCTGTCCTTTAGTCTGAGGCTTTGCTTTAAAGCACCGAGGAGCAGCAGAGGAAAAGGAACAATTTATGGAAAATGCAGGCACAGTTAGGGCTCCCAACTTCAAACAGCCCGAGCTGATACTCATCTCCAGTTTCACCTGTTATTAACAGATTTCTGTGTTGGTACTGAGCTATTGGGACGAGTGTGGGAAGCCCCAGGGTGCTGGGTGCCCTCTGCACCCATGCTTAGGGCTGGCCTGTGCCTCTGCTGCGCTAACACAAAGTGCGGCACCGTCTGAGCCCGCGCATCCTGCCCCTGGCACACCAGTGCCTCTGCCCGTGGCAGTGCTGTGCCTCCCCTCCTGCCACTGACTGCATCCTCACCTGGGCTCCCCCGTCCCCAAATCCGTCCCTCCCCAGCCCCACGCAGGTCGCCTGTGCAGCAGGAGGGCCCGTCTGGTGCTGCGGCTGTTCTCACCAGCCCTCTGGAAAACCAGGGAAAAAAAGCAACCCAGAAACCAGGCAACAGCAACAAAGGTTGCCTCTGTCAATGATCGGGGAGCTGGATACCGAGGTGCAGATGAGGCTTTGCTTCCTGGTCGGAGAAAACAATTCTGGCTGCTTCAATGTGTAGGCATGCGAGCGGCTCCCAGTCCCCAGGGGATGGAGATGGCAGCCGCGTCCCGTGCCCCATCGGACGCTGGGGGACAAACTACAGAAGCCCTCTGTGGCGGGCACGGGGACGGGCTGCTCTCAGCCACCCAATGGTGCCTCCTGGGTTGCAAACCACACATCCCAGCCCCTGTCCTGGCTGCCTTGAAATACATAGCGACTGTGCCGAATGTATAGCCAGGAGCCCACTGGTGGACTAGCAATAACACTGCCACCTTGTGAGACCTCGCAGGGATAACAGACAGGCTGCGGGAAGGAGGAGGAAATCCAACTCACGGGTTTGAAGAAAGGGGCAGATAGAAAAGGGCAGATTGATGCTGGAGAGGGTACGGAGCCACACATTCCTCCCTTTCGTTGGGGGAAACCACGAGCAGCACCCTCCTCCCTGCAGCACCCCACACCAGCTGCACGCACACCTCCGAGCATCCTGCACGCCGTGGGATCAGGGGACTGCAAAGTTCGGGGCTATCGATGTGATTAACACGAACTAGAGCAAGCGAGAGGTTGCAAGCACCAGTTTCAGAGGCTGCAGGAAACCAGTTTGCATCACAGCAGCAAGTTCAGGGTTGGCAGGCAGCAAAACCCAGTGGAAACTCTTTGAGGGTAAAAAGCCAAGTCAGAGTCACTGTCAGCTAAGACATGTAGATGAAAAACCCCCACGGTCTGCACAGTTAGGGCTCCAACTTACTGATGGTTTTACCCCAAGGGCAGGGATGCTACGGGGCAGTGGTGGGCGCAGGGCCGGGTCTGGGTGCGGGTGGGTCACTGGGATCACGCTGCTCAGCCTCTGCAAGCACAAGGTCTCTGCAGAGCACGGGGATAACCAGCGCCCGCCCCAGCCCCTCTCCAGATGCCTTTCAACCACTGCAAATGGAAGCAAAAAAAAAAAAAAAAAAAGGACAAAACGTGCAGATAAAGCTATTTTATGCACACGTTGCTGCTGAAGAACTATTATCACTGTTCTCTGCTTTCATCTCCCCTCTGTGCCTGCTTGTTCCACATGACTGAATAAAATAAAACCAAAATAAAATCAAAAGGGTGAGACTAAGAAAGAAATGGCTACTTTCAAATAAGCCCAGCTTGATGGTTTCGAGACCCAGATTGTGCCACAATGGGATGGCCTACATTTCTCAGATGATTTTTTTCCCCTCTAGTTTCCCTGACTGGAAAAAAAAAAAGAGAAAACCCCCAGTCCCACTTCTCTCACTTTCCCTCAAAGCAGATGGACAAATTAATAAAACGAGCGGCTGGTAGAAGGAGAGCAGAGCTGGCAGGGAGCTATAATGAACCCAGATTGCCACGGATTGAACATGAAGTTCATTTTTTTTTTCCTCCCCCTTGCTTTAAAAGCTTCTGCACAAGTCATTTTGCTTGCTCTGGCAGTCGTCCCCTGGCTGGGGAAGGCTGTGCTGAGCAGCCTCGTGGCACCCCACGAGCACCCACTCGAGCTCGCAGCAAGCACAGAGGGGTCCTGCCGGGGGGTCCCAATGGGACGGACCCTCCATGGCCAGCCAGGGACCAAGGCTGCCCTGCTCCAGCCCAAACCCCCCGGGGAAGCAGCATCAGCAGCCGGTGGGGATGCCTGGGGAAATCCAGCCTCGTCCTCGGCAGCCGGGGCCGGTCTCAACTTACACGGTAAATCCCAAGGGTTCCCCCGCGCGAATTCCCCGGCACCGCACAGCGAGCAACCGATCCTGCAGATTACTCGATACTTGCAACGTGTCAGAGCTAAAAATAACGGCTGCCCGAACCCCTCCTGCGTTTGGGAAATAGGAAGAGCCACGCGGTGAGTGCGCCAACGGGACGGCGCTCACCGTGTAATTAAGCGGCCGGCTGTGGAGTTCAATATTTCTCCTCCACGCTGGGTGATCCGCATCTCAAAGCGTTACCAAGGGAACGCCGCTGGAGCGTTTTAAAAGTACCTGACAGCTGCCAGATGGGATGGGTGGCCCGGGCATAGGGGCAAGGCGAGGCGGCTGCCGCTCCACGTCCGCCCCGGCGGTGTGTGAGCCTGCCCCGTGTCCCGGCGGTGGCTGTTTGTGCCATTGGGTCGTCCCGGGAACTGCTGGGGGATGTGGTGCCAGCCTTGGAAAGCATCCTGACCTGGCTGCTGCCTCTTGGCTTTGCTGCCGGCCTGCTCTGCTCCACCGCAGTACGGGATGAGCTGTTGACTGCACAGCAGTGAGCACCATGAACAAGCCCGGGTAACTGGGGATCATTCTTTTTCCACTCACAGACAGCTCCTGGTTTTGTTTCTTAAACATCAGCCCAACTCACCTGCTGTCTCCTGTCCGCCCAGTTCTGTTCTCCTCCACTTGGCCCTCTTGGCAAGTCCGGTTCAAGCAGCACTTAGCCGTATCCTCAAATCGCGCAGTTGATGTTTCGTACTCAAATGCATCTGCTGGGAAAAGTGGAAGCAAGGATGCTCCCTTCCCTTGTAGGGCACTATGGGACTCAACGCTGGGCTGCAGGACTTGGAGGGAGGCCCCAGCCTCACCTCACATCAACAGGCTGTCGGAGGCTGGATGCTACCAGACAGAACGAGCCCAAGCAAGCGAACCCACCAGAGCCGAGCTTTTCCTTCTCCTCCATCAGCGGCCCTTTGGGTGGCCACGTCCTTTGGCACACGGGGATGAGAAACTCACCGTACCCATGGCCTTGTTCATGCTGGAGGGCTCCATAACTTCTCCCAAGATGCCACCAGCGGCAGGGCTGACCCCAGGTGAGCGCGGCCGCGGCAGCCTGCAGCCTCCTTCCCCTCCATCATCGGAGCCACAAGTCAGTTCTACAGCTCCACACGACGTGGTTTATAGCGGGCTGCGCTCTTCATAATAAGCCGCTCTTTAGGACTTGGCCACACAACTCTTATTAAAGTGACTAATGGTCAGAAGCCTCCCCTGGGCATAAAGATAGGAATTATCTGCTCCTCTAAGTATCTCTTTCCATCGCAGGCTGTCAGACGTCGTCTTTGCTCACTGCTTCACCTTTCTGTCTTGCTGTCACGTTCTTATTATACTATCATACTATCTTCTTCTCCCCAGCAGAGTTTCCAAAAGCGTCCCCAGTGTCTGCGCAGATGAAAGCAGCTCCTGCCAAGCTGGTGCCATTCCTTCCACCCGCTGGAAGGAAAACTGTAGGTTTCCTGCCAGGATTTGGCCACCTTTATCCACCCACGCACCAGCTTCACCCCAGCCCTGCCCGATGCTGGCATCGGGGGCCAGAGCCGGGCAGGCGATGGAGTCCTGGGGGCTCCTGCAAACCAGCCGCCCTTCAAAAAAGCCAAAGAGCTTTTTTGCTCTTTGTGGTGTTATCTGACTCAGGGTAAAAGCGATGGACTTTGATTTGTGTCTTTAGGCAGGCACACTCCTAACTTCCGTCGAGCAGGGAGAAGAGGGAAGAAAAGAGCCTGATATTATACCCTTATCTCAGCAACAAGGGTCAGCAATCCTTTATACTTGAACAGTGACATGGCTTTCCCTCAAAGGCTGAAGGAGATATAATTTCATTTTGCTAAACAAGCCCAGAACAGCTTTGCAGTTATCTCTGTGCACGACACCGGGAATGTGAATGTGCTCGGTGGCAGAAAGCAGCAGCAGTGATGGAGAAGTGATTTACCCATCGCTTCTCCTGGGAAATGTTAACCCAGGAGAACCCGGTGCAGGGACAGGGCAAGGACTCTCCTTACAAACCCACAGTTTGGTTAGAGTTGCTCCTATGGGTCATAAACCTCGTTATACATATAGCCCACATATGCATCTCATACTTCAGCATGGACTTCTTCCCACTGTCCTAAATTTACCAGATAACTAATGTATTGTATTGTTTCCATCCTTACTTCCCCACTTTCTCTATTACGAGGAGTTTGCCCTTCAGTAGCTCAGCTCTCATCGTAGCAAAGGTCTTAAATTTTCTGAGGGAGCTTTTACCCAAATGAGGGAGAAGTGGGTTTGTCTGTGAAACAAAAACCTACGTGATAGGCTTCCTCCGCAGAGAAGAGCATCATTACTCACTTGAACAATGTGAAACCATTTTCAGTTGGTTCTGCGTAATGTTTGGGGGCTCAGGTTTCTTACAGTCAGCATTTTTGCCTGAAAACCTGAAATGTTCACTGCCTGGACTCCTTTCCTTTGGGCTGCGAATTTGCGTGAGAAGAAAACCACCGCGACCGACTCCATCCTGTATGGAGTGCTCGTGACGAGGCTGACTGCGAGGTCTCTGAGGAACGGGATTATTTGAGGAGTTGATATTAGCTTCTTATGCAAACAAATTAAAAACCAGGCTTAAGCAGCTCAGAAAAAAAACCAACAAACAGCTCTTCCCTAGTGCTGGAGGAGTGCGGTGGGGATGGCAGGTGAAGGAGGCACCTCCTGGGTCATGAAGATGCTCCACCAAAGGCAAGCCCACCATGCAATCCCAGAAAACCCCGATCCCCCCCAAAAAGAACACAACTCTCACCCTAAACTGCAGCAAGAGAAAACTGCAAGGAAGCCCACATCACGATGTGGTCAGCGATTTGTGCTTCTCAGCTGCCTCGCACGGCGCTGCTCATGGTTCCCCTCCCGGCCCAACATGTGCAGCGAGACCACAGCTCGCTCTCATGATAACCGGTCTGCGAGAAGCGAACGGCGCCCGGGAGGCACCAGGCTGGGCTCCCCTCCTTGCACACACACACACACACACGCTTTTCTTTCCCACAAACACGCACCGCAGCCGAAGCCGAGTCAGGCGGCTCCCTCTGCGCATCTCAGGTTTGGGAACACGCACAAATACAATGCGTCTGCCCGGATCAATTTGTTAAGTCTCAAATTAGGCATTTTGTCAGGACTTCCCCCCGGCACCACTTTTTCCTTAAAAGAAACTCAGCGGCTGGTTGGGAAGGAGCTCAGCGCCGAACTGTCTCCCGTGAGGCCTGGGAGAAGCGCCGGCAGTGGCAGGGAGCTGCCCCCGGCCGCCCGCACCAGGCGTGAACGAGCACGGCGCTGGGGTCGGGAGGAGCACCGAAAAGGATCCAGCGAGCGAGATGAGGAAACGGCACAAAATTATTAACGCATTGCTGTCCCTTGGGTCGCACAGCTGTTTAAGGTATTAGGTCAGTACGGATACATTGGCTGGGCTCAGATTTTAGGTGTTGATCCCCCATCCATTGCCTTAGTACAGCCACGAGGGACATTGGGCTTGGCAGATCCAAAAGGGACAGCTTTTACCTTTGCTTGAATCTTGCAGGAGCTCTAGAAACACCAGGGAGCACCTTCAGTACCAGCAGCAGCCTTGGAAGACCGCTGGACTAACGAGAGAAGCAGCTAATAGGAACAGTGATGGGTACTTAATTAAAACCTCACACACGGCCAGATGACAACAATTATTAGTGCCGCTTTTTTTCCCTCTACTTAAATAAGCCTTTAGCACCTCAAAAATCGAACTAAGGAAGACCTGCGAGGTACACAAGTCAGAAATGTGCCCGAGCAGCACAATCTCCTTCCCACGGAATGGCATCAATCTCCTGTCGTGCCATGGCTTCATCCCTAGCTCCCCCCAAGGAGGATGAGGAGGCTGCAGGTTTGTGGGTTTTGAAGAACTTTGTGGACAAAGTAAAGAATCTGCTCAGAACAGCTGAGGTTCGTGTCCCCATCACGAAAAGAAAAGCAGTGGAGCCAGAGGGACACAGTCTGATAAGCAGCAATAACAAGCTGTTAGCGCGTGTGGCTAAGAGCAGGGTGCCCTCGGATACAGGAAAAAAAAGCAGAGCAAGTTAAAAACAAATTTAACAGCCGCTGCAAATAGGCCTCCCGGTAGATTAAAGTGCAGGGTGCGAGGAGGAGAGAAGGGGAGGCGAGGGAGGCAGGTCCTCCTTCACCAGCTCAGGCTGAGCTCAACACAGAAACCAGCAGTGGTACGGGGAGCACCGGGGCTTGCTAGGGCTTGAGCCTACGGAGATGAGACTGATTCTCCCAGCCTTTCCCTAATTACGCATCTCTGATGAGCCTTGTTTTGTAAACCTTGGGAATTGGTCTCCCGAACACATGAGCGATATCAGGCTCACAAAACCCAGCCAAGCATCTCGAGCCGTTCGATTCACCACTCCCTCCGGACCCGGGCACCGCTGTGCCTGGTACTCGGTTGTCCCTGACCCACAGCTGAGCCAGCAGCTCAGCCCAGCCATAAAAAAAGGCAAAAAAGCAGCAATATCTCTGCCTGCAGAGCCCTCCCAACCCAGACAGCAACGTGCTACAAGAAAACAGCTGGGAAATGGTTGAGGAGTTGCCTGGCAAAGGGACGGAGGCTGGGGAGCGCAGGAAAGCCCTGAAAGATAGCAGAGGAGTGGGAACCCGCGTGTGGCAGTGATGATGTGAGTGCTGCTCCTGGAGAACGGGCCCTTGCCATTAAACCACCCCAAATTATAAGTTGCCAGAACCTGCTTCAGGGATGTCGATGGCCTGACTCGTACCGAGCAGTTTGTGATTATTCTGAAAGCGACCACGGAGAAATGAAGCGCTGGGGTGCTGAAAAGCCAGAGCCCGCTGCTCCGATGGTGGTCTTCTGTTTATGTTTAAGCCAATTTTTCCCCTTCATACAATTATAGGTTTTAGAGAACCATCTCCATCAGCATGCTGCAGAAGAGACTACCACAGGGCTACAGCCGTTGTCCAGAGCTGCCCATCCAGCTGGACACGGGACTTCGGATGCTGGAGAACCCAACACGGATTTACTTAAAGCCTTTCCTCTGACTAAACCATCCCTAAATTTTTCAGGGAATCTCTGAGTCTTCCCCTCTGCCTGCCTACCAGGATTTCATGAATTTCCCCCTCTTCATCAGTACCCATTGGTCCCAGAAAGCCCCGGGATGGATGCGGTAGCTCCTAAAGGAAAACCCCAGGAGCAGCATCAGCTCCCTGCTCCCAACCTCTGCCCAGGAGAGCTGGGAAGTGGCAGTGGCAGCCTGGGAGCGCCCCCGGCGGTGTCTCCCCGACTCCATCTCACCAGACAACCCATCCGCATGCTATTTCTCTGGGCCGTGCTTGCGCTCTTTGATAACGTATTTTATGTTTAGCCTCCGGCAACCGTGTTCTGCAATAATTACAACTCTTCAGCAAGGCAGCTCCAGTGACGTTTAATGCCAATTACTTCATAAGCGCTGCTTAATTAATGTTCCTTCCATGCTGCTCTTGCCTCTTACCCTCCGTAGAGCTGCAGGGACCACTGCCTCCAGCAGGCTGCATGTCGGTGTGCCTACATGGGATAATTCTGGTCACTGCTGGCACGGAAAGCTGTTGGCACTAACCTCAGGCACACATACTGGAATGCAACATCAGGGTCCTGATATTTTTTTCAGGTGCTTTGTTGGGGCTTGTAATTAACAATATAATCATTATCTTCCTGCAAGCTGAATGTTTTTCTATTCCAGGTATCAGAAGCATCATCTATCTTCATTAGAGGACCTCATAAAGAAGTTCCCAACTGAAGACCATGCTCCCACTGAGCCAAATGAGGTTTCTCATCATTTGATCAGTTGTGTAACTGCTTCTGAGAAAAACCCGAAAGTGAGCATATTCGCTCTTCTGTTCAATCAAGGGATGATTAAACATCGCTTCCTGAGCGCAGCATCTGCATCAGAATGGAAAGCCCTTCAGGAGCAACACGGATGGATTCAAAATGGTGCTCTGCAATCTGCAGCTCAGCCCTGTGGGGCTGGAGGGCGAACACGGGTGGGAAACGGCCCCGGGGAACCTGGAAGCTATGGGGGGTCTGGGCTGGTGGGGCTGGGGGAAAATGTACTGGGTAGGGACCCAGCCAACATAAAAACAAGGGCTGGTAGAAACAGGAGGGAAAATATAATGGGTATCCCAGTATGAAGAGGATTATGGGATAAGGAAGAACAAAAAAAAAGCCTCTCTCAGGTCAGCCCTGAGCAGCCCCACGGCACAGACGGGGAGCACGGCGCTCGCGTGCAAACGCAGCTCTTTGTGGGAAGCGAGTGGATTTGCAGCCGTATACACCTGAGAAAAATTTGGCCCTTCATGTGTTATTCTGTTGTTTAAACTCGGCTTGACATTTACTCTCTCTAATGTCAGATCTTTAAATCTAAACACTTCAACAAGATTATTTCCCAGCCTTTCATTTGCCTTCCTTGATTAAGGTTAACTGGTCCCCCCGGTCTGGGCCAAACAAACATACGTGAGCGGTGTCGAGCCACAGAGAAATTCAAGGGATGGAAGAGCTCCCGGTGCAGCAGGCAGCCGCGACCTCTCCGCCGAGAAGCTCTGGACCACGGGCACCCAGCGACTGGAAGACGTGAGCTGGAAGGAGAGGTTTGAACCAAGCTTGAGAGTTGGGAGGCCAGCAGGGAGGAAGGGCTGCGGGAGAAGAAGCTGCACTTCCACTCCCCTGGCGAGGCAGTGGGAACAGATGGCCTTTCCACTGATAACGTTTTATCATCTCTGGTTATTTAAAGAAACTGCCCGAATGCATTTACCGAGACTCTGAAAACCATGTTTCACAAGAATACAAATATATAGAAGATAACAGATTTAACCTTCTGCCAACCACTGCCAAGGAGACCAGCATCTGAGGCAGCTTTGCTGAGAGATACCGCAGGAACAGCACTTCCGAAGTCATGACTACACAGCAGCTTCCAATTCAGAGCACCCCCAAATTGTCTATACCACAAGAAAGCAAGAAACTTATCTTGGTGCCTTTGAGAGAGGGAGCACTCGCAGTTTGGGAGCCAACTGCAGCAGAGGAAAGACCCCGATCCACTGCGATGGAGACCACAGCTTCATTTAGAGCAATCCTAACTGTGAAGCACCTGAGTGAGGTTTCACATCCGCACCGCACACCCATCCAGAAGCCGAGTCTTTCACCACAGATAACCTAGAATAAGCAGAACCTGTACCTGTTCTTTCTGCCAACTTTTTCTCCTTTTTAATAAAGACTCAACAACCGAAACACCACCCTGGGAACGCCAGAGCAGGAAGCAGTGCTGCTGCAGAAGCCTGAGCTCTTGCAGCAGAGCCCACTCCCCGTGAACATGCAGGAGCCCTACCAAGTGCTGCGAGCATCTTGCATTTTTGATGACATTTGCCTGCAGCCTGGGCACCAGGCTTTCCTTCCGTGCATCTTTTGCACATCCCTGAACCACGGACTTGAGCACTGCTGTTCCAGACTTAGGACATCCCGATGATTTCTCTCAATACCTTTTCAGGGGATTTTGGTGCCCGAGTCGCTTCGCTCTTTGTAAAGCCGCATCTAACTGGGTGCGAGCCGCGGCGGGTGGCTGAAGAGGGGGTACCACGTCCCGAGAGCCACCAGGCAGCCCAGCAGAACCAGGAACGGGGCCGGGAGGGTCTCCTGTCTGCCCCCCAGCAGGGGTGGGGATTTCCTGGCGGGAGGCTGAGCAGGCAGGAGAAGCCAAGAGGAGATGCTGGCCGGGCTCGCTCTTGGGAGGCGGCGCGGGCGAGGCCAGGAGTGAAACCCGCCACCGGCGGTTTTTAAATAGGCAATTTTGGGAACTGGCTGTGATTTTACCAGCTGGTTCCACCAAACAGGAACAAACTGTCTCCAGCCCAACCCAGAGAAGGAGCCTTCCCATGGCTTACAATGGAGCTTGAATGAGGAACCGCATCCCAGGGCCATTAACATGATTTAAGAATGTGCTTTCAATTTGGGGCCCCAATTCTGTCTGCTCCTAGCAAGTGAGAAGTCTGGTTCTCGGCATTTCTTATTTAGTCTCCCGGTAGAAACAGAGCAGGAGTTGCATTCATCCAAGATTCTTTATTACTCGGGTTGCTAAGGCTGCCTTGTAGTTGCATACCCTTGTCAGTTCAAGTTTCTCCACAAAAATAATTAAACCGAGTAAAAATTAGTTTGTGCGCTGCAAAAACCCTATGTGTTTATTTTAAGGGTTCACAAACTCCGGTGCCTCGCTTTGTTCGTCAATCCTGCGGGCCGCATCCTGCATTCCTTCTGCACCAGCGCATAGGCTAAGTATGGAGCAATATTTGCTCGCTGGATTTATCTCCTTCCTCGCTGCACCGGCTCTGCCCCGCGCCCATCCACTCGTCAGCATGGGAAACTCGAGCCCGCTAAAAGGGCACTTTTACAAATTCAGAGCCAGGTTTGAGATGCCAGTAATTGTTTACGCATGCCGGCGGGATGGGAAGCAGAGGGCTGGATGCAATTCCCACTTCAGCGGCTGAGTCACCGGCTGAAGCTGCAACACCGACGTCCCCTGAGACGCCCGAACAGCACCTACCGGAGGAATTGGGCATCTCTGAAGTCAGTGTCACCCCCTCCTGCGTGTTTATTATAGGGTTACACAAGTATTTTTAAAGCACTTTGCTACTTTGGTGCAAATATGCTGAGGAAATGCTGCTTCATGGCATTAAAGTCCCTGCAGAAAGACCTTGGACGAAGTCCTGCGCACATCCCCTTGCATACATGGAGCTTTGTGAAAACACTGTCTTTAGATTGCTTTTAGGACCACCATCTAATTCCCCAAGTAAAAAAATAAAAAATAAAAAAAACAATACATGCATCTCATTTTTCTTCTTCTCTACCGTGTGACTTTGAAACTATGCAAAATATTGCAATTTAAATGACAGGCCCAATTTTGTTTAAAAGGGGGAAAAATGAAAAAGCAGGAGTTGAAAAAATAAATATAGCGAAAAATAAATACAGTGATCCCAAATGATTTACCAAGGGAAAAAAAGCCCTACAGGCTAGCTCAATCTCGCTTTTCAGCAGTTTTTCTGTTTGGGGGGTGAAGAAGCACAGTGTATGGTAGGTACTTGTCTGATGTATTGATTTAATCAAGTTTCTGTTTCATCTTTGTGTTGTTACCATAGTTGCAAGCTGCTGACAAGGTATAAAAGCAAAAAAAGAAAAGAAGTCACATATGCATAACAATCTATGAAGTTCCCATTTTATTGTTTAGAGCCCAATTAAATATGTTCCCAGAAGGTTTCTAGGGAGGCTGGTTTCTAATCACTCTGCAAGGGAGGTACACACTTGCTCTCAACCTGGCAACGCAGGCAGGTGAAGTGCAATCGTTAGAGCACTGCAAAAAAAATCAGAGCCTGGCTCAGAAACGCCGCCGCCGCTGCTACCTCTTGATTAACCCAAAACCGCTGCATCTTTGTGTTCAAGCCTGCTCCATGGCAATGATCTACAAGCAAAGCGCAAAAACAAAGTCACAGTCCTGGCTTGCTTTTTCGTATTATTTGTGGCTCCCTGCCTAAAACATCCTGCTGTCTCCAAGAGGAATGCCAAATCCGCTGGGAAAAAAGGCATGGCATTTTGAACTCCGAGGACAATATAGTTTTGACCTAGCTCATGGGTGGGGGAAGTTATATATCCATCATGTGCATATATACACGCATACATATGTGTATATATACATCTCCATATATATACGTCCCCATAAATGACTATATTTTTAAAGTAATGAAGAATTGAACAGAAAATGACACATTGGTGCATGTTTTTTAGTTACAGCACCTTCCCTCTACAAATACAGAACCCAAGGCAAGGAAGGGGAACGGCTCATCAAAACCAGACCGAGTTTCATGCAATTTGTTCAAGTCTTACATTGGTGTCCCTCACTTTGCTATGACTGCAGAGCTGCAGAGCCTCCCTGCTGTACTTCACCGCACACGTCCGGTCCCTCTGAATCCAGTAGGACTATTTATGGGCGTCAATGCAAACAAGAATTAATCTTCAGAGGACGGGGACTGGCTCACATTAAAACAAAATGTGAGCGACAAAAAGTCGCCAATGTGAATCCCATTGGAAAACGCAACTTAATTCAAACGAAAAGTTTGGTATTTTGATGAAAATCTGGCTCTGGCCAGAGGAAGGAGCCCCCCCAGCAGTGCAGGGGAAGCGAGGCGGGGGCCGGGGGCAGCTCAGGGCTCCCTCCGCACCCAGCAGCCGCAGGCTCGGCAGCCGTGAATTCTTGTTCCCCTTCCAGACCCGGATCCGAGCAGCAGACTGCCTCCCTGAAACGAGCCCAGAGAAATTAAGAAGGGAACTAAAGCAAAGAAGGTTTTTTTCCAGCGTGTCAGTTTTTGACGGAGGAGGTATCCTTCAAATAACTGCACGGAGCCAGGCGAGCAATTAGGGAACGCGCGGGGCCGGATGAGAGCCAGAAACCACCCCCCAAAACCACGCTGAATTCAAAGGCGGGCGGCCGTTCCGATCCCGGCATTTCAGTTCCGAGCCCCCCCTATTTTTAGGCACCCGGTGGCCACGTGCAGCCCCCGCCAGCACATGTGCGATTGCTTCTGCAACAGCCCAGGAGCTTCCTACGGCTGCAGAAGCCCGGGGAGATAAACGCACACGCGGAAAACCCCCTCCCACGACGGCACCTTCGGAAGTAGCATTTTGGCAGCCACTGGACCGAAGCATCTATCCATGCAAGCACCAGACTGGACGTTTGCTCCCTGAGAAAGTCACTGCGACGCCTCCCAGCTGCCTGCGAAACCTCCACGCTGTGCACGGCTGTGTAGGAGCCCCACGAGCAGCCGGCCCCACGGCCCAAAGTGCTGAGGATGGCCCCGGAGAGGCCCTGCCAGCCCCAGAGTTTGGAGCCAGAGCTGGCTTCACCACCAAGTTCTCAGTCAAACTCTTATTTAGTATTTTGCAGGTCAAATGGGAAGGGTTTCCCCCCGCTAAATATATATTAAATATATATATAATACAAAATATATTAAATTATAAATATTAGTTATATAATATTAATTGTTATATAATCATTAAATATATTAAATAAAACATATTTAAGCTCAGAAACCCAAACACGAATCTGAATTCTGATTAAAAGGACTTTTGCTGTCGTGCATCGGAAATGGATGCTGTCTCATGCCCTTCTTGCAAAGCTCTTTATTTCACGCGGATCTAGGCGATTGCCTGTATTTGAAAGCAGGATTTTCCAGGCAGCCTCAGAGTTGCACGGTTACAGCTGGAGAGCTCGGTGTTAGCACCGAACAATTACCACGAAACAGCCAGGATGAATACGAAACTACCCCCTTTAAAAGCCTTTCCAAAATGTTTTTAACTTGAGCATTCAGACATACACAGACATATGCATACACATTTAGTTTCATCGCCTCTCTTCTAAATCAATAGATTTTAACTTCAATTTAGGGAAAAACACTGAGGTTTAATTTACAGGATTTATGAGACTATCAAAGAGAAAAAGTTGGCAGCTGGAACCTCTGGATATTGTACTTTTTTGAAATAAATTAGGAAAGAAACACAAGATGTGGTAAAAGCAGCAGAGCTTTTACTTCCTTCTTCCCTTTTATACTTTTTCTCTTTACTGGGTATTTTGCAGTGAGCAGAAAAGCACTAACGCTGCTCTCTGGCCCAGGATGCTGAGCGCGTGTATGCAGTTTGTGCAACCCCTCAAAAAACAAAACATCTGATTTTCTGACCGGCACCCGATGGAGCTGGAAGCCAATGTTATGATCATGAATCACTGGGGACTGCTGCTGGCTGAGCTCTGCAAACCCTAAAAAGGAGTTTTTGAGCTTGAAATTGTTGGGTTTCTAATGAATGGATGAGCTGGGATGGAGAAGAGGTTTAACTTGTACAACACCGACTGTGTATCGCATTTGCCCAGGGGTGTAACAGATCAATTGTGGGCCTGGGAGCAAGGTTTAGTGACTTTTATCAAGAAACAAACAGGTCTTGGGAAGGCTCCCCACCACCTTTACCATGACAGGTTTCATCCCAGAGCACCGCCGCCAAGGTTTAGCTAAGGCAACAGCACTCTCGCACCGGCACTCTCTGTGCTCCCAAGCGATGGATTTTCCTAATACTTCACACGTGAGTACATTAATTAAGTCCATCGCTGAAGGAGATGCATCTTTGTCACTGGCGGGTTGTCATCATTTCATTTCTCCTCTCTTGGAGAAACAAATAAGGAGTTTGGGGGATGCATTTGACCGATGCGGTCTGCTTTGATGCACCGGAGTTCAAAGATTTGTATCTATCGATTGCCAAAGAAAAAGGTTTTTTTGGCTGTAAATTGGAAATGCTCACATCCACATGAGCCTACTTCATTACTGCAACACTATAATTGTATCTTTAAAGTTATCCCTCATCAAACTGCAATTTTGCAGAGCATTAATTAAAGAGCCCAGGCGTCCAGCAGAACAGCCTCCACTGATCTTTATTCTCATCCACCTCCCAAGCCCCCTGCCCGCGAGGATTAAAGCCGCGAGTTAACGTTTACATTTAAATCTGACACAGGGCAGGGAGAGGGAAATGAAGACATCGTGGTCGTGCCTTGGGCTGTGGTTAATGAGCTCCCTCGGGAAAGGTGCTTGTGCCTGGGAGCCAGCAAACCGAGCAGGGTGGCAGCATCTGTCCCTTCCTGCCAGGTCCCCAGTGCTGCGACACTGCTCCGGGGCCAGCACCAGCCCAGAGCATCGTCACTCCTGCTGCCCGCGAAGGGGGAAAAAAATCACAGGATGGAGGGGTGGGAAAAGGGCAAAATTGGGAAGACGCATCCGGGGGATGAGGGCGTGCGAGCGGCTGGGCTTTCGTACCCGAAGCTCGAGCGCGGACCCTCCGGCTCCCAAAAGGCAGCACGGGCTGGTATTTGTGCTGCTCGGGAAGGGATTATGATGAGTCACCCTTCAGCAAAAGTTCATGCCGAGAGGATGGGGGGGGGGGGGGGGTGTGCACCAGGGAGATTTCCAAACATGGCAATGTTTATTTTAAATTCAAGCTGAAGTAGATATTCTGAAAGATCTATAGAAAATATTTTCTTGTGATTAAGCTCGCTGGCTACTGGATGTCACCCGTGGTCCAACGAAACGGAGCTGCGAGTGCTGCAAAACACGGTGCACATGGGTGCAAAAATAACCCTGGCAATGGTTTCCCTTTCTACAAAGCGTGTTCTCGCACCAGAGGCAGGTATCTCGCGGGCTGTCTGCTGACAACGTGATAACTTGCTCTGCCTAAGCACGCCAGGTGTTGTGCATCACCCAACAGACGCCTCCTGAGCTGAAGCGCAGGCTGCAGCCGCTGCCTTTTTGCAGCAGGACCCGTGACCCAAGCTCACTTCATTCACATCCCACCGGCACGAGGCTCCCAGCTCAGCATCCACCCTTCGGCTCCAAATCATGGCACAAACGGGGACGACAATGATGGAAAACCAAACCCCAGCTGCAGACCCAGCAGCGTTTCTGGTGGGATGCGGCTCCCGGCGGGCACGAGATGCCCGGGGTGCAGGGAGCAGCCACGGGGCAATGTGCAGCAAAATGTGGCCAAACCCAGAGCCTCAAAGCACGAGGGGGGAAGCACAAGGTGAGCGGCTCCCCCAGGCCGGGTGCGAGCCCCGTCGTGCTCTTCACAGTGCCTCGACCCCGGCGTGTGTGCACACACGGCTGAGCGGCTTCACGGGATCCAGCAATTAGTCATCCTGCAAACAGCAGGTGCGGTGCAATTACGCTGTGATACCTATAATTACTCCTAATTCATTTAACCGGGAAGTTCACTACCTGATGGAGAAAAATTACACGGTGGTGCAGCGTGGTTAGTGTACCTGGACCCTACGTGCGGGTGATGCTCGACGGTCTGTTTGCAGGATGAACGGCGATCACAACCGTGGGATGCTCCAGAGCCGCTGCCACCGGCAGCCCCACTCGGAGGTCTCTGCGATGCCCCTCGCAATATGGCCAATGAGGTGCTAACGAAGGGACGAGCAGGGAGCTGTGTCCCATCTGCCGGAGGTGATTTTGGTCACTTGACCCCCCCCACTAACAGAAGATGTAAAAAACTCTAAAAGCCAAACCCCATCTAATTCCACCCTGACTACAGATCCAGGGCACTGTCATCACTTTGCGCAAAACCTCCGCTTTTAGCCTCAGTCAGCAAACAGCATCAGCATCCAAACGGGCAGCCAAGGCATTTTGCATGGCTTCCAAGGTGGCTGTGGGGTTTCTTAACCAACACCCCAGGTAAGAGGTTTGGGGAAAGCCCAATGTGCTCCACGTACTGCCAAGAGCCAGCGCTCCTTGGTGCAGCGCTTCCCACCAAAGCTGTCCCGCTGTGTTTGCACTTTCCTACATAGGTCTCTCCACCTGAGTAGCATTTTGTGACCCTGCCCCATGCATGGTGGCAGGGGGCTGCACACCGCTGCTGCCACCCCCCCTGCCTGGGGACACCAGTGAGGGGTCCTTATGGGCTGGGAGCGGGAAGGGAGCCCACCCGGCATTCCTCCTCGGTGCATTCCTCACACCAGGGCTGACAGCGACGGGCCAAATCCCCCCCAGGCAGCTGTCCCAGCACGAGATACCTTCCCATTGCGCGGCACGCGCTCAGCAAGGAGCAGGGCTGCTTTTCACACTGCTTTTTGTGAGCATCGCTGCGCCGGCGCAGCACGGCCCCTCGTCACCGAGCGCTCGCGCTTGGCCACGGCCACGCAGCCGCTGGGGGATCGCTGCCTTGTTTCTGGCCGTGAGGGAACGCAGCTGGAGACCCTGGCACGCAGGAGGCCCCCACGCTCCCAGCCTCAACCAGCCTCTGCAGGAGCTTCTGGGCTTTGCAGAGCGGGAGCGGGGAGCCCCGACGCTGCTGGACCCCCGGGCACGTGCCCCTGGGGAGTGGCGATGCCGGGTCCAGGGGCTGGAGGAGGCTGAGCCCCGTCAGCTGGAGGGGAGCCACGCTGACATGTGTATCTCGTATAAAAGGAGAGGTGGTAGGAACGCGGGGGGAAAGCGAAACCTTCATGACAGTGCACATTTGACCTTGATATTTTCACTGTCTCAGCCAAGGATTAAACCGCGCTATCGAGTTCCTCTGCCTGGGAGAGCTTCAGCGTCCCGCGGCGGGGCTGCGGGGGTGTAGGGTGTCTGTGCAGATGTCGAGGCCGCCGAGCTCCTGGCACACAGGGCAAGAGGAGAAAATGCTCTCTGCACCGGGATGCTGACGGAGCCTCGCTGCTGCTCCCGCTGTTTTGAGAAGGCATCTCCCGGCTGCACATCTCCCGGCTGCTCTGCTGACCCATCTGTGGGCACAGCTTCTACTGCCGACTGCTCATTAGCTCCAGTTAATTACCACTTCGCTAACTGCAAACCTAGCAGTTCCACAAACACCCTGCTCGTCTGGGTGAAGGAGAAAGAAACTCAGCAGAGAGTTTCCAGGCAGAACGTTGCCTCTTGGCACAACGGGAGAGACGTTTCCCTGGGCTCCCATCCGGGACCCAGCAGAAGACGAGGTCTTCCTGGGAAGCCCGGAGGCACAGTTACTAAATCCATCCTGGGTTTTGGGTAAGTCGTGTGCTGCTCCAGTTCTCCCAGGGCTTTGCTCAGGGAGACACTTACGGGTGTGTGGGGTCATACCTGTATTTAACTTGAGGCACACACTGAAGTTTCTTCTTACTTGCCCCATGCAGTTCAATGAATCATTAAAATACACGTGCATCCCTGAGAACTTCACACAGACACCGAGCTACAAGCCTCATGCTCCTCTCCCCCCTTTTAAGCCCCCATTTGAAGGCAAATTTGACATTTACAACTGCAAACAACTGGTAAGAGCGCAGCCGGTGCTGCCACCGCCAGGGTTCGACTCACCCTGGGCTTAGCCCTGACCCCGTGGGATCACCGTCGCTGTGACCCCTTGTTTCATGCCTGTCACTTCCTCCCCGCAGCCCTGTTATATTACGGGAGAGATGAGGAATGAAAGAAAAGCTGCAGCTTTCAGCAGATAGACGCTGGCTGCCAAGCCAAGGGTGCTTCACGTAAATCAAGCATGCTCGGCATGCTTTTCTTTTAGCTCCGTTTCACAAAAGGGAAGTTTTCTCCTCTTCTAAATTTATTTCCAAATAGACCCACCCCCCATTAATGCCGCAAGGCTCAAAATGAGATTCTCCCAAGTGTTGCCTTATAAGTCCGGATTTTCAAGAAGTTTATAACTCGGCACCGAACGCACGTGCTCTTGACCGACTTTTTCTCCCTTTCCCCCAACTACTCCATTAACCGCTTCCGAGCTGTGCAGGAGGTGAACGCAAGGACCTCCTGCTGCCTCCCCCAGCCCCAGGGCCTGAGCCCCCCCCGGGCACCCCAGCAGCACACGGCACAGACAGCCCTCACTGCCTGGGAGAACCTCTCCCTTTCCCCCCCGAATTCTTAAAATTCTCTTAATTTATTTGGTTTTAATTGTCCGGGATCGTGGCAGGAGAAAGCTTTTTGATGGCATTTTTCTGGCACTTCCCAGCTTTCCAAGGCGTGCTCGCTCCTTTCCCTTTGGAAAGGCAAGACTGAAGACATCAAAATGACAGCCTTGGAAACCCGGGCTGTCCTGTCATGCAATAAATCTGGCTTCAGGGCTTTTTCTATCACATAAATGCTACATCAGGCATTTTTGGTCCTCTACAGTCTGCGAGATGCCAACACAAGAGCACAAAGCTGACACAAACGGTATTTCGGGCTCTGGCCAGCCGGCCAGGAACCTCTCCACTAGTGCGTGCCGGATCCAGACCCAGTTTGAACAGCCGTGGGGGGTCTGTGGGTCTCGAGGCTGCACCCAACCCCGCCGTGCTCTATCTCATATCCACCCCCCTCAGTTTTAAACCCTCTTGAGAGCCCAGATTGTTTTCAACAGCCATTAGGCGGACGCAGGATTTAGATGTGCTGGTGATAGTCGCGGCACGCAGCATCATTTTAAACACTCATTTCGACATCCATATTCACATCAACACGGAGGGGCCCCCGCGTTACTCGCTGACACAATAAATAATACGTAAAAGCACCAGAGGAGACGTTCCTGACCGCTGAGTACCTGCTTTGTCTCCGAAACTGTACGAAGATGTTCTCCTGCAATAAATGCAGCTATCGAGCGATGCCTCGGACCTGGCCGAGGAGCGGCTGTACGGTCTTTGGCTTCGTGTCTAACACAAAGTGACACTGCAAATGTGTTTTTCAACACCAGAAACGGTCCTTGTCTTCTAACGGGTGCTGAGTGGGTTTGTCTGGCCTTGCTGCGGTCCTGTTCTAACCTGACTGGGACCAGCTATCCGGGCCTGGGAGCTCTGGCCCCAACGCCCGTCCCCAGGTGCGGAGAGCGTCCACAGCAGGGCACTGCTGTGTCACGAGGGCTCATCCTCAGCGGCGAGCACCACCTTCCCTCCAGGACTCATCCGGATGCAGCCTCTAAGCACTCAGAGTCTGCTCACTGCCATATATCTACTTAATCCCTTTGCCTTGCACAACAGAGTTACCCCGGGTAGAAACCACTACCAGCGGGAAGCTCCAAAAACACAAGCTGCAAACCAAACCGCGGCGCTCCTCCTGGTGCGCGGACGGACACCCAGCCTCTCCCAGTTACCCCCAGTGCCACCAGTTAGCACTGGTGAGGCACCCGCCGTGGCAGGGGTCACACTCCTCCTACCCAAATCGCACAAGGGACGGGACACCCAGCCCAAACCCTCCTGCCCCGGCGGGCACCGAGGAGGGAACCCAGCTCCTGCAGCACAGCTCGGTGTCACCTCGACAGGGAGGCAACGCCGGGCTTTTGTTGAGACGCGTACGAGACGATGAGTCAATAGAATTTGATTATAAGATTAATATTGAAGAATGCGCTCATTAACCCTGCTGCTCACAATGACGGGATGTGTTGCCAACTTTCTGACAAAGAAATGCAGGAATTAATTTAGTGACTAACTACATGGAGAATCGCATTACTCCGGTATTCTTCCCGTATCACAATGTGTAAACACCCCTAACAGCAAAAGAGAAAAAAAAAAAAGCAGGCAGGATCAGCCCGAGTTGTGCCATTTGTTTGTTAAAGTGTTTAATTCTGTTGCTTTTCCTTTTTAAAACCAGTTATTAGACAACTCCAAAGGACTTTATCCAAGAAGAAGTACTCCTAGATGAACCAGGGTGCAAATCCCGGGATCAGAAAGCCCAGCAGAGGTTTTTGGTTAATAACCAACACCGGGTCTGTGCCAGGGACTGCCAACATGGGTGGCTTTCTCCTTGGTGCCACAGGAAACAGAAAAGCAAACCTGATTACAGTGGAATAGATGGCTCGCATCAGAGCCAGCTTTGAAAGTGCCAGTTTGCTTTTTCTTGCCCGTATTTTTAATTCTCAGGTACCGTGGCAGTCAATAGTTCAAGGCTGCAAACTGAGTTGCTTCAAGTCAAATATTCAATAGTTATCTAATAACTTGGGCTGCGTTCGGTGCCGCTTGTAGGTGGGTTGCCAGGTTATGCGCTGCACGTAACGCCTGAAATAACATTTCATGGGGTGGGGAAAACTCTGGTGCAGATAGCCCAGATCCACGGCCACGGGCTTGGGCAGGCTACCACCAGCCTCTGAAGACAGATGGAGGGGTTTGAATCGAAGAGCACTTGTTCTGACCCTTCTCTTCCAGCTTTTTATCCTCATCCCCAGGACATTAGCAGCAGATGTTAAGAATGGCAAGCACTGGCCCATCCAGCATCACATCCCATTCTGGTTGTCATAAATCTGCCCAGTGCCAGCCCCCCACAACCCAGGTGATAATCTGGTTTGAATTAGGATGCTTCACATGGAGCCATCTATTTCTGCTAATTAATGCTGCAGCTCGGGCTGGCCATGCCCTGGCCTCTCCCCCTCACACTAATGGCAACAATTGGGGATTTTCTGCTCATCCCCTCTGGAAAATGGGAGTTTTGAGCAGAGCACCTTGCAGACACAAGTTCTTTGCTTGGTTTCACTTGATACTGAACTACTGTTAAAGGATCCAAGGTCTTAACCAGAGGGGTTTGGACTCGCAGAGCAGCCACAAGAAATGGTTTTCTATGGCAGGAGAAACCCTAGTAGGGACACAAGAGACCAGGCAGTCTTTGCTTTTCCTCTCCTGCTTCTTGGGTCACGGTGACAAGGAGCGACATGCTCTTAACGCGAACAAGAGCCTTGTCCCTGTGGTGGCAGAGCCACAGGAGGGGGCTCTGCACGGGAAACACTCACAGACTAAAATGCTGACACCGATTTGGTGGGCTTTCCCGTGTTCAGGCAATTTATTGTAGCACATTGTAATAAACTCAGTGAAGAGCAAATTGCTCTTGCTGATAGTCCCCTGGCACAGAAGAGGGTGTTGAGGAAGCAAGAGCCGGCTAAGGAGCCTGTCCTAGGAAATTATAAGCCACGCAATTGTTTGCGATAAGCAAAAAACCAGGCAGAAATTAATTCTCAGGTGAAGCCAGAGCAATCTGCAAAAACAAAAACGCTGCAGACTTCCCCAAACCCAAACAGAAAAAATCCTAAATTATGCACAGTGTAATTCCCATTAGTTTGTTTTATCAACTCAAAGCAGAACAAACAGTGCCCAGCCAGCTCTGCTCTCTGTTCCAGGCGCAAAGAAAACAAGATGGCTAAAACCTTCATGGCCTTGACGTGCACCGGAGAGGAACAAACCTCTGGGAAGCCCCAGCAGGGCAGTGGGGTTATTCGTGCTGTGGGCGTATCCGAAGGCCCTCCTCACCTTCACAAACACACCACAAACCCAAGCTGTTGGGTCTCAAAACCCTTAAGGACATTTAAAATTGCACTTCTCTGCTCGGTGGCAAGAAGCACAGGCAGCAAGATGTGGGGGTCGGACCCCCCAGCAACCAGCCAGGCCCAGGGGATGCCCCGCACGTCCTCGCTCCTGCCTCGTGTTCGCACCTTAGCCTTCTGACGAAGCTGAGGACGAAGGCAGCGTGCCTGCCTCCAGCTTTACTTTTCTCGTGGTTACTTCTGCATTTATTTTTCCTAACGCAAGCTACGCTCTAGATTTTATAGCGCCAGATATCGTAAGATTTGTTTACCTCAGTTGAAAAAGCAGCCAATGAAAATAAGCAGATGAGTGGAATATCTCCTCGCTCACTGGTAGCTCGAGAAGGTCCATTTGCTTTGCAAAGCAGTTGGCTGCAGGAAAGCACTCATTAAAAAAAAAAAAAGGAAAAGAAAACTAATTTATCCGAGCTTTGCAGTTATTATTTTAGTTTGTTTTTCCATCTACACAAATCTGATTAATTTTAGAGGGGGAGGAAATGTAACAAGGCGTGCATCGATACGAGGTAAGGGGCACTTCTCGGCTGGGTGCCCCTGCAGCCCCCAGCCCAGCCCCTCCTGCACCGCTCAGCGACTTCACGCAGGAAGAGAGGAAGGAAAGAAAGGGAGCAGCTGCTCTCCGGAGAAATCCCGACACAGTTCAGGCAAAGGATTTCATATCTGCCAGGCACCCCAGCTCAATAAACAGCCAATTCATCTGGCTCGCTGCTGCTGCTGCCTGGCAATATTTGCACTAAGCTGCTGCGTCCCCCCCCTCCTCCTTACTCCTGCAAGTAATAAAGGTGACAGCTCTTTGCTCCAGTCACGGGGCCGGTTGCCAGCTAAATAAAACACTCATTAAAAAAAAAAAAATGTACCAGCCTGAGCATCCTCTTTTCCGTCCATGCCATCGGTTGGAGGCCACCTCCGCCTGGCACCGCCACCTCGTGCCTCGAGCCCCCTCCTTCCCTTGGTGCTGCTGCTTAGGGGCAGCAAGAAAAGACCCAAAAGGTCCCCTCAGCTCCTACAGCTCCATCACCAGACCAGGTCCCAGTCCCGTCCTGAGCACCGCGGGGGTTTTGCAGGCAGCGGGTGAGCGGCAGCGCAGGGAGCACCGGGGCAAAGGCCGTCCCTGGGTAGCGCTCATGAGTGCAGAGAGGCAAAAAAATCTTAAAGGACGATTTTTTAGACTGCGTTATGAATGGGAAGCTCGCAAGCTGGCTGCAAGGGGAAAGGAAAGTTAAAATTAGGATGGGATTTTTTTCCCGCTAGCCCTTATTAGGGAAAAGGGCCGTTTGTAAGTGCTCCCTGCTCCTCGCCATCTGAACCCAAGGCCTCTGGCACGAGGCCATGACCTTCCTCTGCTGTCATGACATGAACTCTGATGTCAGAAGTTCAAGATTACGGCACCACGAGCCAAGCTCATATCCATGCAACAGCCACAATCCCCAGCCGGCCTGGCCTGGCACATTAACAGACACTCAACGGCATGGAGACGAAGGAACAGAACAAACATCATCATCCCTTCAATGTTTTTTTTTTTCCTCCCATTTTTTTGTGGACTGTGGGCCGAAGACAGCCTCCCATTCACAGCACAGCCCTATTTAAGGCTGCTGTCCCCTACACACCGATGAGAAAACCAGTGGTGTGTGAGGTTACCTACCAGCAGCAGCACCGAGCGTCGTGCATTAAATGTGCTGGGGAGTGGATCAGGGCAGGGAGGCGATGTCCCCCCAGGCCACAGCTCGGAGGTGACATTTTGCAGCCTCACTGCTCCAAGGTCACACAGACACACAGCCCCACGGATGGGTCCCCCACCTCACTGCCAAAATACGGGTGGGATTCTCTGAACACCCCCAAAAACCGTAAAAACCACGTGCGGTATTAACAACACAGAGGCACGGACGGCTGAGAAAAACTTGCCCTGCCCTGTGCGGTGCGTTTGGCATCGAATATAGCAATAAGGACCTTATTCGAGCCCTTCCAAGTGCTTTAATCTGAAACACACCGTCCCCAGGGATGTCCCCGACACACCGGCGGCAGGCTGCAGCGGTGCCTGCCCGGCCCTTCCCTGTGCAAGGAGCTTCAAAGCTTTTGTCTCGCTGCCCTGCGAGGCTCGTGCCACTCAGAGCCACGCTGGCAGCTACGGAGCCGATTTAATTGCTGCCATCGACTCATTTCCAGACAAACGAATTCATTCACGATACACATACGCTGTGAACATGTAAAATACCCTCAAGTTCTCACAGTAATGCACAAAGACTCCAGAGCTCCGGAGAGGGGCGGAGGGGGCTGCTGGTTTTCGAATGACGGATTCGTAGGGCTGAGCACAAATTTCCCACCCAGTGCTTCGACGGTGGGGGTTGCTAAACGAAAGCATTCATGCAAAGGGCCTCCTTTTCCCTACATCTGGCCGCTTCACCCTAAACGCACACCCCTCGATGCAAAACAAAAGGATAAAAACAATTTTGATGAAGTCAGAAGATTTTGCAGTAATAAAATCTGCCTCTACATTTCCTTCGATGGATATGAACTGGAGCTCCGCGTTCATCCCATTGTAAAACTGCCACCCGTCTCCAAGCACAGTTCCACAGCTTATTCCCGTTACGTGACGGCACCGTGGTCTGCGGGGACTCTCCTGCCCCTCCTTCCAGCCACGGGCCCACGGAGGGCTACAAATTGCTGTCCCTGGGCTACCACGGACCTGAGCCGCAGCAGGAGAATATTTGCATCTGCTGTACGCCAGCACAGACAGCATTTTGAGAAACTTCTTTCAGCCTTTGTGCAACGATGCCGTTGCAGGGAGGTAGCACGGATAGAGCTGTCCCTTTCACACAGGTGAAAGGACGTGCAAAGCAGCAGAAGTATGGGGAAAAGGGGCACTTCTCCTTCCCTCCCTTCTCCCTGTGCCCCCTCGGCGGTCTGATCGCAGACACGCAGTGCGCTCAGGATGCAGCACGGCATCGTTGTGAATGTGACAGCATAAATGCTAAAATGTAATCTGTGCAGATGCCAGATGCTGGTCGCATCGCATCAAACTAGATACGGATAGTTAGCTTCATTTACTGGAGGTGGAAGCAGAGCTTTGTACGGCAAAGGAAGAAAGAGAAAACCCTTAACAATGAACGCACAATGTATCAGCCCAAATTCCACCAGCTCCTGCATCTCAAACAGGCAGAGGTTTCTTCCTTTCACATTTCCACTAATGGCACAGCTACTTCGCAGCCAACTTCCAGGCGGGTTTTTATATGAAACAGCACCGCTCGGTATTCCTAATAATCTTTTAATTTTAGAAGGAGTCTGTTCCCTGCAGCTGCGAGCAGGAGCTTGTACTTGCACGTTTATGCAAAAGTACTGGGATGCTGCCACTGTTTAGATTAGAGTCCTACTGGGAGGTTTCTTCTGGAAACACCCCATATATGGATTTCGCAAAAGGAACAAAAAGAAAGAAGCGAGCGGTGTTTGGGGCTCGGCAGCCACGGGTGGCCCCGGCCCCGCTGCGGGGGTGTCCTGGAGGGGGCTCCCCAGGACGGGAGTGGAGCAGAGCCCGCAGAGAGGGCACCGGGGCTGGCTGCAGGGAAGGGAGCAGGGTAGGAATTAGGGCAATTCTCTGCCCTTCTCCAGCAAATAAATCCCTCCCGTGATGTCTCGGCATCCTGACCGACCGCTGCATCGGAAGTGAGATCTGGCAGTTGCTGGCAGCAGGGCTGGGAGCAGCCTGGTGAGCGCTACGGGAAGAGCCCGAGGGCTCAAGCAGGGCTCAAAACCTCCCCTTCCTCTCGTCCCACCCGGGCACTTAGTACTTAGTCCAGCACAACGAAACATGCAGAGACGCAGCAAGGGGTCTCAACAATCCCGCACTGCAGCCCCGAACCACATCTCCATCACCACGGACAGACCCATGTCGCAAAGGCTCCGGAGCCTCGGCTCAGCCGCAGACATCTCCCTCACTGCCCGCCACTGCTCGCTTTGGCAGAACATCCTTTAATATCTATTACCCAACTCACCCGGCGACCGAGGCCGTTTCACGTTCCTGCCAAAACCAGAGTCAACATTGAATTTGACTGATTAGGTCAAATGCTTTCGAGTACTTGGGATTCATGGTGCTTCCTCCTCAGTCCATAAAGAGGCAAATAGAAAAGCCCAAACGATGCCAAGGAAGTCCCACTCTGAGCAGAAATGCAGCACTTTTCCCCTACGACCTCTGTAATCTCCTCTCCAAGGCAGCAGAATAGGAGAAACATGGATGTAATTGCTTGTCCTAAAGGCCACCAGGGCCACATTGTGCTGGTGACCCTCTTCCCATAGTGCTATATTCATAGGTGGTGAGATAATCTAGATTAACAACAACAGTTTATGCATGGCCAGAGCTGATGAAATCCAGCCCAGCCTTTGCTCTACCACTGCTCACAGCTGACCTGAAACCAGGCGCTCAGCTGTGCTCAGCACCAGCAGAAGGCTCCCTCACTTCTTGTGCTGTCCAAGCGGATGCATCCTGACCCTTTTGCACCAGCACGGTGCATGCAGCCAGGAGGGACATACACCTACCCAGCCCCATCATAGACCTGCCCCAGCAGCACCCAAAACAAGCATCAAACCCCAGATGGACAAACCCTCACGCGTTCAGCCCCAGGGACGAGGGAGGAGATGCTGGAGCAGCAGCCAAGAGGCTCTGCCCTACAGCCTGCCCAAAGCGCAGGGCTCGGAAAACGCAGCACCCTGCTCCAGATAAGCCCTATCCTGGCCTGCGTCAGCATTAATGGCTTGTGCCCCGTTACAAATTGCATTCTGATAACAAGCTGCTGAAATACCAAAGTTTTCTAATTCTTTGCTTTATCCCTGCTCTCCGCGTGAGCTATAAATAGCCCTGGCATTTACAGTGGTACAGCCTGCCTTGTTGAAATTTGATTTAAAAGTAAAATTGGCCGGACTCCTTGTTAAATTATCATTGTTATTCATCTTTACAGATGTCCTCCCCTCTAAACAATGTAGCATCTGAACTTGAAGCTAAGAGCAGAGACGTGGGGTGAAGTCACTAGAAAAGACCTCCGGCACGCCGCACACGTTGGTGCAGTTTCTCTGACATCTCCTTGCAAACCCTTGCCGTAGCATGTCCTGCTTTTTCTTCCCTGCAAACCCCCCTGCAGCTTGCGACCTTGCACAGGGGGAAAGGCGAAGTTTGCACGAAGGCATGTGGCTTTGCATGAGATTCATCAGATTGTGGAGGAATTTTACTCAAGGAGGGAAAAAACAAAACTTTCATTTCAAAACTTCTTACCTTGCAAAGCGTGCGGTTTCTCCCTCCTGCTGCCGCAGCCAACAGATAGCTTTAAGCAGTATTTTGGCACCTAACAGAGGCATTCCCGGTGCAGGTCTCCCTATTAAACTCTTTTTTGGTCTCTACAAGAAGCCAACGCTGCTCCCACACTCCCAACGTTCCCCACGGGCAGCAGTGCTGTGACTCGGTGGCTGTGTGAGTTCCTCGCAAAGCTATTTAACAGCAGCCACCGACCAGCAACCAGCAAAGCCTTGCGGGGTCAGCGACGTGACTCAGCTCTGCGATGGCTTTCCCAGTGTCACCAGCCCTGGCAGCCACGTCGGCACCCGGCCAGCAGGCAGCCTGCAGGCAGCCACAGATCGTGTTTCGGTGTCCCCCTCTTCCTAAAATACACGGCCACGAACGAAAGCACCCGTTCATGCATTTTCCCCAGTAGAGAGTAAACCGTGCCGGTTTCTGGCTGAGGCTTTCAGCAGCGAGAACAGCCCCCGTGACACCGCGAAGCTCTCCAGGCTCCATCTACGCACCAGGTAGCACAGAGGGACGTGGGGCACGAGCGCTTTCAACCCCCCAATAAATCACTTACTCTCAAGCCTCCAACCTGCCAAGGAAGGACAGTCAGACTCCCCCCTCCCCAGGGTGCTGGGAAGACAAATACATTAAAAAATTGTATGATATGGTGTCAGCAGGGATCATAGAAATAGTTCCTGGGCTCTTTGCTGTTCCGAACCTGACCTCAGAGGCAGAATAATGGTAGTCAGCGTGCGTTGACACTGTGAGAGCCGAATGCATTTATTTTAAAGGACTTTCCGGGCTCTAAATTTCCGTCTCTGTTCCTCACGTACATAGAAGTCACCTCTCTGGTTGGAGGAGTAAGCGGTATCAGCGGTATCACAAAGTACATATGCTCCCTTTCTTGCTCTATACGTCGGCACTTGCTGTACCTGTCTCTACACAGAAACATACGTGTAAGGATGAGCGCGCGTTCAAGCATCACACAAGTGTCTGTATTTGCTCAGTAAGAAAAGGTTACGTTCATGAATTGCCACTCCACCTCCTTATAGCAGCAGCCTCAAGAACTAAATTATTCTAAAGAGTGCATCAAATCTTTGTGGTTCCAGCAAGTCCCCAGGAACAAAGCCCATACCACCCTCCTTCTTCATTAGGAAACAAAAGAGCACTGGGCACAATCCAGCAGGGTCTCAGCTGAAGCATCTCAGAAATGATGGTGGATTTTCCCAGCCCTGATTTTTTCTAACATCTTCCCCACCACTGCCTTTTTCTCAGTGATGTACTTGAACTCTTGGCTCAACAAGTGGGTATTTAATAAACACACACAACATACACAGTGCTTCCTTTCTTTACATAGATTTTTAACACGCACAAAAAAAAAATCCCAGAGTAACAAAATACTCTGTAATTATCGAAGTTTTCTTCCTTCCCCGAGGTCCTGCCAACTCCCAGTATTTTACTGGGACTTGTGTTTGGGTTATTACATTTTGAAGCCCAGTCCCTCTAGGAAACGCCTTCAAGCTCCCACGAGGGCAGAGACCAATGCTCTAAACCCAGAAATCTCATACTTGTAAACTAGGCTGTGATTACTTTTTCATATTTTTTTTTAATACCATGGTGCAGCAAGCTTACCCAATTAAGCATTAGCTCCAACAGTTAAAGATTAGCTCCAAAGGAACAACTTTTACGCATATACATATGCCCAATTCCAGACACCCAGCGTATTTCTGTGCATGCTCAGTTTTGGGGAGACCGAGGATGCTGTGGGGCCTCACGGGGCCCCGGGGTGGGCTGGCAGAGCTCCTCCAGCCCAGGCTGCACCGCCTGCGCCGTGCGCTTGCAGGGTGCTATCTGGAGGAGAAATCAAATCCAGATGCAGCCCTGAACAACAGCCTGGTGCCAGGACCATCCTCCTCTCGACGCTGAATACTTGTCTGCCACCACATTGTGGGAGACAATGGATGGAAAGGATCAGATAAAAACTGGTTTAATTTTATAAGGCTCTCCAGCAGCCAATTCACGTTTCAGATCAGGTGTTAATTGCAGCTCTAAGTGTCTGGCGCACGCGGTGCCAGCGCAAATATTGCAAATGTCACATTATTTTTGTTTAGTGGGTGAAACACACTACACTCCTGTTGGAGGAACCCAGCAGAGCTATTCTGCCACCAGACTTGCTGAGTGAAGAGAAAAAAATAAACACTGCCTTTAGAAACTGTTAAGAGCAGGGGACTAAAATGACGAGCCAGGAAAGCCCGCTCAAAGAACTTCAAGGCAAGACGCTCAGAGATGCACAAAGTGCATCTTAAACAAAAGGAAGAAGATTTTAATGCTAGCATTCCTCTTTCCAGGCATGTTTTCTGCTGCTGACTGCAGGCACTGCATGGGAAGGTGGTCAGAGCCCAGCGGAGCAGCAAGAGGCGCAGCCCCGGCTGTGCTCAGCAGCTGAAACTGCGAAGTGGGAACCTGCAGGCAGCCGCTCTGTGTCGCAGGGACAGGGCAGATTGTTTTTTAGCTTCACACCAAACAAATATCTTGCGCTCTGCCCATTTCGTATAAGCTAAGCCCTGTCCCACCAGGAGCAGCACGGCGACCTGCAGCATTTCGCTGCTTCCTCCCCCAGCCTGCGGATATAAATAGTTAGATACAGCGTGGATATAACGTTGGATCATTTCACGGGGGCTTTGGAGGGGAAAGGGGGACTCCTGCCCAACGCTGCAGGGGGTCTCCATGCGCATGGTGCCTCTCAGAAGCCAAGACTTAAGAGGCAACGCGGGGACCAGCGTCCCTTCACATTTCATCAACCACCTTAAACCATGGCGGCCCCAGCTTTTAAGCCCAAAACAGGTACAACCAGACAAAAGACACAGAAGACACCATAGCCAGGATACAGAAGAAAACCACTCCCATTTCTGCATGAATTATGAAACTTCCAGTCCAAGAAATAGGGACAGAAACTACAACTGGGAGAGCTCTTTCACACCTAGGGAGCAGATCCCACACCGGCAGCAGGCTGCTTCTACCAACAGGGAGGCAGAGGAGAGAAACACTCTGACCTGCTCTACCTCAACGATTCCTTTTTCTTTATTATTCCTAGGTCAAAAATCCTCAAATTCATCCAAAAGCAGAGAAAAATGGATTTTATGCACACATCCCAAGTTACTACTCAATGACCGGGTGAAAGTTGCAAGGTGATGAACCCCGGTGTGGCCCCCCCAGCCCGAAGCTCTGTCAGCAGAGCCCAGGGTGATGGCAGGACCAAAGCAATATCCCAAGCAGATTTCCACCTGGTTTCACAGCCGAGGGGCTTCCCCACATCTCAGGGAAGCCGGTGGGGTTTGCAGTCTGCCAGGAGGGAGCCGCGGGGGCTGCCCTGCTCGCAGCCGCTCTGCGCTGCACAACCCTCCCCATTGCTTTTAATTAAAAAGGGAAACTGGGATTTAGATGCCTGCTTTAGCACCGGATCAGACCCGGATTTAGAGCTAAAGATGGTTAAAAAAAATAAATAAATAAATTCAACTGTACACAATCTGTAACACACTATTTGACAGGGGAAAAAAATGGCACATTTTAAGTTACATTCACACAATTGTACGTGATCAGGTTGGTGCACTCTGCAAAACTATCGCCCTTTAATTGATAATTAACTGGTATCTTCTCCTAGTGCAGTTCAATTTGAAGAAAACTCAACTCCTTGGGCATTTTTCCTGCTCCTCCCCTGTACAGAGGCCGCCCTTTGCATCGGCGCTGGGAGAAGGGTGCAGCTGCATCTCCCCAGCCTTGCAACCTGCCCATAGCCCAGCCTGGCTCAAAACATCCCCAGAAATGAGCTTTCCCCGACTCTTTGCTGCGCTATGGGAAGCTGGTGCTGTGCTCCTCCCCGTACCTCTTTCTGTGCAATTTCGCTTCCATCCATTTCATTCCCCCCCCTCTGTTGTTGCTGCATTTCTCCTAAATGCTCGGTGGCTCCGCAATTCCCTGGTGACAACGTGCCTTGTGCCCAGTCACTCACTGAGGCTCTAGATCTCAGTTTCAATTTTTTGCCATTAAAAGACAGAAGTGTTTTAATGAGTGCAAAATTTGATTAATTCATATGAAATCACAGAACACCCTGGATCTGCTCCTGGTCGGCAGCCTTTGCCGGGTGATATGGAGAGGGCTGACCCGGTGCCACTGGGACCAAATTCGGTCTGTTGTTTCTCCCGTGCCCACGCAGCCACTTTTAATTATCTCCACTGAGCTTAAAAAGAGCAATTTGTGCGGCCACTATATGTATGCCAAGCCGATCCATTTATTCAAACATAAATCTTTCATGCCTGCTACACAAGAGAACGTATCTTCCAATCATAAAAATTCATGAACCAAAAAAACCCCACCACCATACAGATCTGTCAATTAAATTAAGGCAGTCTAAAAAAAAATTAAAAAAAAAAGGCAAATGATTCCATCACAAAATACAACCAACACGAAAGGCTTTGGATAGCCAAAAATCAACACCCACACAGGGCTGGAGGCTGTCCAAGACATTTCGAGTCGGTACCTATGCGTGAAGAGCGAGCAGCGCTTGCCTCGTGCTTTGGCACTCGGAACAATATCAAGTGATCTCAACCCCTGTTAATTTATTGATGGGAATCAATGATGCTGCAACAGATTACATACCCCAGTCATGCTTGTACGCCACTGCTGCACCGCAAATGGAGAGCTGCACCCTTGGATGGTCGGAGGCTGATGGAAATATTGTGCCTGCATTCCTCCTGTTACTTTATTATTATTTTTTTGCCCTCATTGGGGATGTAAAAGCAGCCTTTTCCATGACGCACCGTGCCCCATGTGAGCCTGCCGGCGTCTCTCGCTCCCAAATTAGCAGGAGGGGGAAATCTGAACCCTTTTCAGGCCTTCCCAAGTTCATGGAAGAGTTTCTGTAGAAGCAGGGCCTGTGCCGGGAGGGGATGGTGCTGGGTGGTGAGCCAGGAACTGCGCTGAGTCCTCTGTTTTTTTAAGGATTAGTAATTATTGATCCTTGGGTAACGAAGTTGGGAGAAGGACTGAAGGGGGGCAATTTCATGAAAAAAAATAATTAAAATGAAGTCATGGGGAAAGGACAACTCTAACAAAAATATTCAGCATTATATTCATCTCATTTACTAGCCACTCTTATTTTAAATTCAGAATCAGGGCAACTCTGGGAAACAGCTTTAAAAAAATAACACTCAATGCAATCACCCTAAAAAAGAGAAGGGATTAGAGTCTAGAAGTACACGGATATGGATTATTTCATAGTTTTGCAAATGGAAAATAAATCATCCTATTACCTCAGAGCAAGATAAATGCAACGAGGCACCCAAGCACCCTGCGGCTCCAGCACCGGCACGGATCCACTCTCCAAAACCCCAGAGCCAAAGCCGCAGAACAGCACAAAGTACCACCAGAAAGTTTCAAGAGCACTTTCTTGCTGGCTTTATTTCCCTAATTAAATGCAAAAATCAAACAACGGGTAATTAGTATGTGGACTAGCAAAGCTTCAATTTAGACGTCTCAAAGGAGGGAGCGCAACAAGCAGCAGTTTCGCCGAGCGCCGGGTGTCTCGGCACGTATTTATTTTTCCTCTCTCTTTGATCTCACTTCCTCGCTCGTTGGGAGGATATCATTGACAAAACTGGAACAACCGATGGCAGCAAAAAACCGATGGGAAGATCAGCTGCTCCGCTTAACGTCTCCCCCCTCCAAGCCTCCCCTTCGCTGCCCCCGGAGATCGAGTTAAACAGACAAAACCCAAATTGTGGATCAAAAGGTCTGTTTGGCTCTGGCAGCGCTGCACTGACTGCAGGAAGATGTTTTACAGAGTAAACGTTGGGGGATAAATAATGAATCAGAGATGGGGCTGGAGTGCGCGGATCCGTACCCTCGGCATGCCGAGGAGAAGGCAGGGAGCACTCAGGAATCAGCAATTAGTGTCCAGACACAGCAGGAAACCCCAAACTGGTTAATTCCTCCATAATCCCCATTAATCCATCAGAAATCTTTGCCTCTCTCTAGCGTCTGGGCTATACGAGAGATTTCTGGCTGCTCCTTGCTAGGAAACCTCATTTCCCACTTTCAGTGAGGTCTAAAACGCCAGTGTCCCCCATGATGTCCCTAGAGGACAGACACTGCACCCCAATGGAAGGGGCTGAGCAAGCCTTAAATCTGTTTCAGGGCATCCGGAGGCTCGCTGGGGAAAGGAAGAACCAGGCAGAGGTGACGGGACGCAAGCTCAGCTCGTGTGGGCTCCTGCCCCTTGGAGAGCACCTCCAAATCTGGCAGGAGATTGAACCTCCCGAGTCTGCAGCTCGGGCCAGAAAGCTCAGAGGAACCGGACTTTTGTCTGAAACTGGCTGCACGGCCAGGGAAAGCCCAGAGAGACGTGACAGCGTGGGACAGGCTCCACAGAGAGCCTGGCACGGCCGCTCCCGAAATGTCAATTAGAGAAATCGATGTTGCTATCAATTAAACAGCAGCTGTACAATTCCTCTCGCCTTTCCCCCTCATTAGCTCCTCAGCCCGCAGCTCAGCTTAGCGTGGCCCCAGCTGAAGCAGGGGGCAGAGCCCTGACCAGGATGATCCCAGGAAAAGCAGCAGAGCTACGTGGCAGGTAAAGGCCTGGTGAGACGCCACGAGCAGCCTTTGCCTGTGCCCAGCGATGCGAGGTGAGCACGAAAGGCACACGGGGACAGAGGAGTTCCCAGCTGGATGGCAGCTACGACACCCTGCACGCCCCGTCCTGCTGAGAATGGCCCAGAACAAACACATCACAAGATCACTCAGCGAAGATCTTAAGAAATAACCTCTCTCTCTCTCCTAATTTTCACCTCAGTCCCTTCCGTGGAGCAGCCAATGCTTGTCTGCACCTCGTTCATCCTCTCTTCCAAAGACCAAGGGGTTTATTTCAGGGCTTTTACCTCCCCACAAGGTTTCACAGCTCCCCGTCACCATCGAGGACCCCCAACTCTCCTTAGAATGCGAGGATTTGATCAAACCCAAGGTTTGTATTTTTGAAGACCGATGATCAAATCCACTATTCCTGAACGACTCCTTCATCTGTCTACATATTTGCTTCAGAATTAACCACTCGATCCTTAATTACGTCGATTTTAAGGTGGGTCCCTGAGAGACAAAACCATAATAAATCCGTGGTCTCAAAGGCATCCTGTGGCCGACGTTAGCCTGGCTGGAATTCAACCCAAGCATTTAGCAATGGCAGGAAGAGACCTGAGTCCAGCAAGCTCTTAAACCTCAGAAAAAAAATCCCAAAGAGAGCTAAGAGCCTCTGACATCCAGGAGGACACGTAATCCTGGAGAAAATGATCTGTCTATGGCCCCCGCACACACCAAGCAGGAACAAGCTCCTCATCTCCACCACGGCCTTCCTGGCCCAAAACCAAGCTTCCAAGCGTTGCACATGCCATTACTGACCAATCAATGCTATTGATTAAGTTATAAGGGCAACTGGCAGGACAAAGAGGCGGCAGGAACTGATAATCTCATTTTGAAGCAAGCTATAAAACATCGCCACCTTTTTCTGTTGCTTCTGAGCGCGTTGATGGCTTCCTGTCTCCTCTGCTGGCCAGCCCTGTGCAATCTAATCGGGTAACAGCCTGTCAGAAACAAGGGATACGGAGGATTTTTCTCCCTTAACACGGGGAGATGTCCCTTCAGGACACGAAGGCTGGGGAAGGAGGCAGCGGCCACCAGCGCCACGGAGCAGGCAGCGCACTGGGCAAACACCACGGGTCCCCTGGGACTCACAGCAGGACAAACAGTGCTTAGAAATGTCGAAAGTCAATGACTGGCCTCGGGACAAAAGACCACAGCAGGTCAAGAGCATGCAAAAGAGTTTGGCTGAAGAGTTAAGCTTAAAAAAAATATATAAAAAAATAAAAAGCTGGTTTCACAAGCAGACACCCCTTTCGCAGTGCTCTTTTGCTCATCCTAGGGCTCAAAACGCCAGTGCATCCTGTAGTGCTCCTGACAGCTGCGCTGGGGCCGCTGAAGCCGCCGGCTTATTTATTTATCTGCTGTCCCCCTGAGGCAGAGCAGCCCCAAAGCGGATTGAAACGCCACCGCCTTTCTGAAATCCCTAGGACAACGTCAGGAGTGCACCAGGAGGGTGCATAAGGAGGTTTTCAAGGAATTCTTTGTGTACAGCACGGGCTTTATGCCTCAATTTCAGCCTCAAGCAGCCCAACTTATAGAAAGCAGAGGTAAGTGCACACAGCTCTGTGGGAACTCCCAGGACGGATGCCCTGCAGCCCTCCCAGGACACCCAGAGCCTCCTGGGGACAGCCAGGTCCAGGTTTCTTGCCTCACCCCTTGCTGCTCCTGATGGTGGCCTTGAGCTGAGGAGCTCTGAGAAGCCCAGGAGCTCGGAATCACACCCGAGCAATGCAAAGATTTTTCTAACAGAGCAGCACGGCATTTCTTGGTGCAACGTTTTCCCATTTCTTTCTTCTTTTCTCTCTCCCTAACCAAAATGAACATTTATTCCCCCCCTCTGCCTCATAGAAGATGAACTGATGATGCCCGAACGGACCCAGGAGGGATGGGAGCAGCACACTTTCCCAGGCTGGCAAAGGAAGGGAAAAGGAGGGAGGATCAGTGCTTGTGCTCTGGCGTTATGCCGCAGGACCAGGAGGAAGCTGGCAGACACTGGGATTTCAGAGGGTCCCAGCCAATTACTCCCATTTTATGGGGAATAACCTTTTTTGAAGTTCTCTTTTTCACTGTAACTTCTGGAGCCAGGTGTCTGTCTAGAAATCTTTTTCTTTTTTTTTTTCAAAAAGCTCCAGTCCGCACATTTATATTCACCCAAAATGCACAGAGGCCAGGCTAAGGCAGAGATGAAAAGGAACATCTTAATGGCTTGAGGTTAGAAGGGTTTTTTGGCTTTTTTTTCTGAAGCTGGTTTCATGATTTTGATCATGAAAGAAAAATATGAGACATTTAACTAGTCTCTTAAAACGGGAAAGCTTTAAATTCAGCATAACGTTTAGTAGCTTTACTTTTCCCTTTTTGCCTTCTACTGATTGTGAGAGATAAAAGCAGATGGCTCCATCGGCCTTGGTCCCAGCCGTGTTCGGTGGCTGGCCCCCATCCCTGGGCACTGCTCTGCAAGGTCTTGGCTGCAAAGTCTGCCCTCGGAGGGCAAACGAACAGCCAAAGTCATTGCCTCAGCGGGGCGAAGGTCTGCACAAAATTAACACTTCAGGAAAATATTTCTATTAACATCGGTTTTATGGTTTCTCTCATTAAACAACAAATGCTGATTCTGTAACACACGAGGATGTGCTGCTAATTCAAACACTGGCTGCACAGAAATTTGTTAAAGGATTTTCTAGTTACTTCTGTTTGATTAGAGAAAGTACGGCACAAAAAATCAATTTATGAAGTCCATTAACAGGTTCACCCCCATCAAGGAACAAAAAACTCCGCATCCTTCATCTCACCCGTTCAGCACTATTAAATTTGAAATGAAAGACTGAAAAACCCACAGCATTTAAATGTTCTCTGAAACGCACGCAAAGTCCCTTTTTAATTATATTTTCCGCGTTTTGGAGACAAGGCTTTGTGCTCCAGCTCACTCGCACATTTCGACAGAAGTCAAAGTGAAAAACTTGTAAAATCGGGATTACGCCAGCCAACATCACCCCAGTAATGTCACTGCCCCACAAACTTGTCACCATAGGAAATAACGCTTTGGAGACACCGTCAGCTTTTCCGCAAAGTATCTCCAGGTTCCCTCAGCCTCTTACAGGAGGTCTGAAGTCCAGACAGAGTCAGTGATTTGTCCGAGATCACATAGCAGGATTCCAAACCCAAGTCTTCTGGTCTATTATTTCCAGCACTGAGCCTTGGGAGATCTTTGTAATCAAGGTGGTTGTGTGTTTTTTTTTTAAATCCTCCTCCGCAGAAGCACCAAGCCCAGGTCGCGGCCTAGGCCCGGCCCAGCCATCTTGGCTTTAAACATTTCTACCCATTTCCCCCTTGCAGCTCTAAGAGAAATAAAAGCAAATCGAAATTTCAGTTGAATTTCTGACTCAGCAGTGCTTTGTTAAACATAACCGTATTATATTGTCAGTGGAGACGACGCAGCTATTGTCATTACTTCAAAACAGGGCAGAAAGGAGCGAGAAGCACACCAGCTCCACCGAGCCTTTCTGCAAGGCAAAGCGGTTTAATCCCGGCAGAGGCAGTACATCATCTGGCAGGAGAGCATCTGGGCTTCCCAAGTACTCCACAAAAAAGGAAACGCGATCAGAACCAGCGCCTGATTCCCCATCTTATGCAAAAGCAATAGAAATCAAACATCTGGGCTGGTTGCGTGCTGGGGTTTGGGTGACATTGTTTAACGTGGGAACGGCACCAAAACTAATCAACAAAATTATCTCCCTGCAAATCACTACAGTCCAGCTACAGTCCTTTTATATATTCTGTAGCTTCTTCCATTTTCCCCTGGCTGTCTAGGTTGAATAAGAACAAGCATCTCTGTCATCCAAAGCTGCCGTTCCACCGGCTGGGGGAGAGAAGACCCCCACAGCAGCAGAGACCTACCTGAATCTCCCTGCACCACATCGCTGCATTTTTATATGTAAATAATACAGTTGGAACATTTCCTTCTGAATTTGTGTGCGCACGCAATTCACATTTTAAAAAAAAAATTAGCATTGACACCACACCCCGTGAATACTAATGGAGCATCTCCCACCGCCTGCAGCGAGGACGTTTCTGATGCTGCTCCTTTTGCAAGCCCGGGGGGAACGGGGCCGGCCCCAGAGCTGGGACCTGGCACTCGAGGTGGGCACAGTCACTGTCACTGCTGGAGCAGTGGCAGCCTGCTGTCTGAAAGTCAAGAGGAATTTGGGACGTACAAAATCCTGCCATTGTACTAAAAAATGATGTGCACTTCATCTTGTGACCACAAAGGGAAATCCCCGTTGCTGTAGATTAAACAGATTTTTATATTTTTTTTTCCACATAAAGGTGTTTCCCCCTGTGCCTTGCCCAGATCCCTGCGTAACACTGACTATCCACAGTCTCTGAACTCGCTGACCAAAGAAATCATTCTTCCCCTGCTGGCTTAAATCAACCCGTCAGCCTGCCCTGTGCAAACACTCGGCGCTTCACCCCAGCGCCGGCTGTGTCCCGCGAGCTGGATGATGGATAGCCCTCTTCTATAAAACATGTAGGAAAGCTGTGCCGTTGATTCAATGCTTGCTCGAGCAAGGACTGAACGCAGCTTTCCAGGATTTGACCTGGTTCAGGATGGCAGCACCAAAGATTTTGGATTTGTTGGGATTTTGCTGGGCTCTTTTTCCCAGCCTCAGCGACTGACCCGTTCCCAAGGCAGGTGCACGGACCCACCACAAATAACTCTTCTGATGGGTTGAGAAAGTGCTTTACGCGGTATTTAATTGCTGCGAGAGAATTAGTTGGGTTTAATCAGCCTTCATCAGGAAAGCCAAGCTCTGTGTACATGACTTTTGTTTTTATTTGCTTCTCAAGTAATCAAAAATAAATCACAACCCCAACTTCAGCCTATTGCGGCGGGGAGGGAAGGACGGGGGAGAGAAGAGGGGTTTTCCAGGAGCCTGGCCCCAGTCGGACCGCCTTTCCTCAGCACCCCACATCCCCACAGGCGTTTTGCTGCTGGTGCTGTGTTCGGAGGGGCTGTGAGTGCTGCTCAGAGCCAGCGAGGCTGCGGCTGCGTCCCATGCCACGGGGCCGAGCCAGGCGGACAGCCCAAGGACGCTCACAGCCGAGATCTGCAGGAAAGAGGCTTCTGTGGGAAGAGGGGGAAACCCTCCTCTTGCTCCTTCCTCCTCTTGCTCCTTTCTGCTCTGATTTTGCAGCGTTTTCTGTCCTTGCTGCTGCTGTGCTCTGCTCGCTCCGCTGTGACTTTCCGTAGAGGACGGGCACCAACGCAGAGAGACTCTGCAAGAAGAGCTCCGCAAACTCCATTAGCCTCACAAAACCTGCCTTTCAATCAAAGTAGCCTGAATACCTAAATAATAAAATCTCCTTTCAGGATGATGTGATCAAAAATGACATAAGAGAAATAAAGAGGGGGAGGGAAAAAAAAAAAGAAAGAAAAAAAAAATGGGTTGTCCTGGCAACTGGCATACCTTTCCAGCACTCTAAGATTATTGGATGAAATAAAACAAATGTTTTCTAATTAAATTCATAAAAGGTGGCATCTATCAGAGGGTGACCACTTTACATTTTGTTGTAGAAATGGTTATTTCTTGCAACTGAAGGATTTAATAATGGCCTAGCTTTATTCTAAATGAAATACTTAAATTCTCTTTTAATTGAACAGAGGGGTTTGTTTTGTTTTTTTAAACTTTAAATGATAATAGCAGAAATCATGAATAAAACCTAAATCAGAAGGCGGCTCAGCCACGAACAGCCTCTCATGTGCAATGATTTAATTCCACTGGAATTAACCGGATTTATAACAACCCAGGTGAGATGAAATCACACCCACTAAATTGAAATCCAAACGGCTCTGAAATCATCAGCACTTCCACCAAGTTTGACAGGCCGGGGACTTGACACCAACGAGCCCACTAGCAACCCGCAGTCCTGCCCATCAGACTCCCGTCCAAGGTCAAGGATGGCAGAACTGGGACGACAGCCTTGGAGAAAGGCTGCCAGATTCAATAAATCCTCCTCGAACCTGATCTTTCTTCTCCAGGCACTGCTTGGAAGCGAGCAACAGAGGGGTGGGAGCTGTGCACCAAGGGGGGAGGCAGCGTTGTGCTGGCTGGTGTGTTTTGCCACGGAAATTTTGGAGTTCCAAAAAAAAAAAAAAGGAAGAGCAAGAAAGAAGCATCGGGTTGGGTTATCAAACTACGAAGAGGAGAGAGCCCTACTGCAAGTGGGTTGGGATGCTCTGGTCTGCTCAGGCATCCCAACATGGTCAACCTGCAGCGCACATCCGTGCTACGAGAGGCAGCTGCTGGGAAGAGAGGGAATGGCTTTAGCGCATCTCTTCGGCTTTGAACTCCAGGACCTCTTGAGATAAACAGTCTAAATTAAGCAGCAAAACATTCCAGGCTCCCTAGCAAAGCCATCCGTTGCAGAGAAGCCCTTGGAAGGCAAAGCATCTACTGGAAACAACCGCAGGACATCAAAACATTTTAGGTGACTCCAAGAGGCCTTGCACAGATTTAAACGCAAAATGACCAGCCTACTCCAAAACTCAACTTTCTTTGGGCAAGCAGACAGCTCTTTTGAGTGCTGTCTAATCTAAATAAAGCTATTTAGATCACTGCATGTGCTGTACTGGAAAGCGCTGAAGGAGGACGCGGACAAGAAAGCAGGCATTTGATGAAATATTTATCATTCCAAACCAACTAAAAACAACAGCAAAGGGATTTTTTTTAAAGGCTTCTTTGCAATGCGCAGTTATGAGGAAGAGCATCAGGAACAACAAAAACATACCCATGAGATGTTAAAAAAAAAAAATAACAGGAGTGGACAGGGAGACAGATGGAGACCTCAGGACAGCAGTGGGACACAGACCTCCTTCCACGTCTTCCCTTCTCAAAGGCAGATTTTGCAAAGCTCTGAGTACCACCGGGCACGTAGGACAAGGATGATGCCACCCAGGAGCAGTTTTGTCCCCACACCCGTCCTTCTCCCATCATGTCACTGCACACAAGTACAGTGAAACAACAACTTTTTTGTCATTTTGGGGAATCCAGACAGACATAAAGACTTACTCACTGAATCGAACCCCGCTTCACCTGCCAACCACTCGGTGGGTTGCATTTAATTTTCCTTCCCCTGCATCGTGGTAATCTCATGCTGCCAAGAGCCTACCCTCTCTTTCAGATAAAAAATATCAACAGCAACATCCTGTATTACAACACGTTCCATTTATTTATGATCTCTCAAAGACTCAATTAGCTTCAGTTTACTCATCTGTGAGATGGGTACAGGATCTCATATCTACTTCAGAGCTACCATCAACCGCCAGATAAATTATTCATCATTTTACAAGGTATCATTAGCCATGCTTTTTCATACCTCAGAATACACACACACATGGAAAGCTTCAGATGATCGCTGCTAATGCTTGATAGCTTTCATCCCAGTGACAGCGATCCTGGGAGAAATGCCCTGTGGTATCCTGATTTTATTACGGAGCTGACTTGTGATCATGGAATAAGGGTTTGGGACTTCTCGGTGCTACTTCTCTCCCCCACAGGACTCCGGCCCACTCGTACCTCACTACTTCCACCTCAATCACAGCGGTTTGATTTATTCACACCTACAAAGTGCTACCAACGAAAAATATCACCGCGGGAGAGGTGCCACGAGAGGGAAAAATATCATCATGCCCAAAGCCCGCGATGAGAGGTGACTTGGCTTTAACAGATTAGTCAATACTGCCTGGTGAAAAATAGACCTTCTGATGGATTTCGGTGTCTGCTCTGCCTTGAATAGCAAAAGCACTTAAGTGCTTACGCACACCGCTTCTCCCTTCGTTGACAATTTACAGCCAGGGCTAGTGGCTGGAAGATAGCTGGCATGAGCAGATAAACTGCCAGGCCCCTAAGACACTAATCATCTATTATATGCCTTTCCACTGCTTGCCAGTGAGACACTGCTGATACAGAAGAGATTTTGGTTCTGTTGCATTCATGCCATCATTTAAAGAAAAGCACCTTTTTTTTTTGGAGGGGGGAGGAAGGATGTACATTATCGGATCTTCTCAATTGCTCCATTTTTGCTCAAACAACTAATTCTAACGCTAAAAATCAGCTTTTAGATGAAAGGAAAAATTTTGGCCAGACTGACTACCACAAGCAATGCCACATATCTGACTCGGAGGACAACCTCTGTTAAGGATTGCCATTACAGCTGTGGTCTCATAACGAATTTCCCATTAATGAAATGCCCCTCATTTACCACCCTTACCAGAAAGGTGGTACTAAACAAGAATGCAGACGTGTTTTTCTTGCCTCAAACTGCCTTTTGCACACATGCAGTTTGCACTGGGGCAGGGCTGCCTGAGCACCAGGCCTGGAGGGAATAATCAATGGTGCTACAATAAACTTGTTTTTAGCAGAGAACTGCAATCACGTAGACACGCACACAGACCTGGTGTCAGCCTGGCACCCAGACAGCCCGCCAGGATCCGGCTCTTGGGGCGAGCTGTCACCCAGGCACCTGCATTGAAATGCTTCAAAGCCAAACCTCAAAAAAAAACAAAGGAAGGGGGACACGGCTGCACATATCATGAGGACGAGGACTGCCCTCGTCCCATGACGCTGCGGCCACATGCCTGCAGGCACGCTGACATCCATGGAGTAAGCTTGGGTGAAAGCTCCTGAGCTGATGCACTTCATGGTGTCAGAAACAGAAGTTAAGGTCTAAAGCTGAGCAACTTCTGTGCATCTAGGACAGGTGACGGGAGCTGAGCATCAGCGGAAAAAAAGAAAAAAAAATAAACTAAAAAACTAAACACTTGTTTTAGGGGAAAAATCACCCCCGGCAGCAGGCAGCCAATTCCCCAGTGCAACTCGTTCAGCTCCTGCCATCTCCTGTTGTCCCCATCCCTCTGCCCTGGGATATTTTGGCAGGCAGCGTGCAGGGCAGGACCGCAGGTTTGCCAGCCTACCCAAACGGCACAGAGCCCCCCGGCTGGCACAGCCAGGGGCTTTTTCTGCCCTTTTTCTGCCCATCGGCAGTGATGGCCCGGGAGCCAGCCCGGGTATCGGTGACACTCGTTGCCATGGGAACGCTATTACCAGGAAACTCAAGGTGGAAAGGAAACCCCAGAGATTCATTAGCAACAGGTTCCCATGGTAACCGCTCCAAACTCATTAATAATTCTCCCTTCCCCCACCAAAGAAAAAAAAAATAAAAAAAACACTAGGAAAAAATAAACTTTTGGTGCGTGGGAGTGATGGGGAGGCTGATGAGCCAGGGGGGACACACACGTGGCACAGCCCTGCTGCCCGTCCACCCCCAGCATTTGCCCAATAACCCATGAAATAAAGGAAAAACAAGCGGCCAACCCCCCTCTGCAGGGCAGCATCACGCTAAGGGACATGCCATGGTCTGAGAACTGCTGGGGAGGGGAAAATTAAAAGATTTCCCTGGTGAAACGGAGAAAGAGCAGCGAGTTGCCCTGGGGGCTGCTGAGCGTCCATTTCTCCCTCCCACCCACCCCCAACCCCTCCCACAGCCAAGCCCCACGTCCCGCTTCCTAAATTTGCTCGCCCCGGATTTGAGACCGCAATTCTCTTCTTGTCCTAAAAACCCAGCTGAGGAGCATCACAACGCGACGGAGAGGAGCAGGAGGCAGAAAACAGGGGGGATGCCGGACCCAGACCCCAACCACCCCACTGCTGCTCCCTGACTTTCCCAAAATACGACTCGGTGCAGCTGAGCTGCCCAGCTGGGGAACCCCCAGCTGTAACTCCCCAATTCCCTGCGAACAAGGCAACACCTGTAACAGGGCACAAGCAAACACCGCCCGCCGCTCTGCACCTCGCTTTGCAAAGTGCGTTCAGAGGGGATGGGGAAAGGGGAGGTACTACAGGGCAGCGCCCCATGTCGACATGCCCCATCCCAAGCCCAAGTGCTACCATTTAACGGGTTCAGAGCACCAGTTTGGGGCTGGGCACGGGCCGAGCGATGCCACGCACCGCAGAGCAGAGGGGCGCTCCCACCGCCCCTCACCAAACACCGCTGGGAGCTGCAAGAGGGCAGGGGTAATTATCTGCACCAAAAAGAGCACCTGCTACAGGTGCCAGCAGAATACATGCTAGAGGGTGGAACAGCATAGAAGAATCCCTGTTCATTTGTAATAAACATTCCCCCTTTTTTTTTGCCCCAGCTGAGCTGAGGTTTCCCTCATTTACATCTGCTGTTCTCTTGCATGGAGCAACAACAGTTTCAGGGACAGCGATTTTGGTCCCTAACATACAAATACTCCTGGGCCAAGCTACCACCTTCTATGCCCCAGTGCATCTTTCAGTTCCCAACCGAGTCCCAAAAACCACGGGCAGACTTTCACACGTGGAGCTTGTGCTGGACACAAAACCCAGCTGAAAAAGGGAGGCGAAAAGCATCTGCTTAGCTCTCCTTTGCTGTTATTCTGCCTGCCTTCTCCAAATGAGAACTCCAGCATTTCAAAAACTGTTCAAAAAGCACAGGTCAAACCAGAACTAAGATCAAACCTGCTCCTTTTATTTTTATTTATGGATCTCAGTGAGATTGCTCACAGGACAATTAGGTTGCGTTCGTAGTATTAAGTGTTCTGCAGCACCTCTATAACAAATGCTACTCCTTTCAAAGCCACATAATATTGAATTAACTGTAATAATAGCATAATAACTGAACAAGCCTGGGGAAAGAATATATAGCTTCTATTTTTTCATATTTGTTTGCTTTGTGTAAATGAGATATTAGTTTATCAGAAGAGATTGCATGAATATCAAACAAATCAAGCCATCTCTATGGTTTTTATCCTCTGCAGTGACAATAAAAAGTCTCAGGCAATATTAACCAAATACCTTTCACATGCAAATATTACATCCCAGCCTACTGCTGTCAGACTTTCAAGAGAGGCTTTATTTCCTATAGCTCCAGCCTAATCTCTCATTCAAATGTCAAACAGTAACACCGACGTTTTGGGTAAGAACCTCCCACTCCAGAGAAACTGTCAGATAGTACGGATTAGCACATTTGGGATTTCTATTCATAGTACATAAATTTTAAAAAGTATTTTGTTTACGTAAATAGCAAAATGTGCTCACCAAACTAGATTGCCGATATGAGAGAAATCTGATAAAATCAACAAATATTCAGGTCCACAGCTGTTTCTCTCTGCTTGATAGTGCTAGGGCAATGCTTCCAAAATTTTCCACCTGCAGCATCACCTCTGGATATGGGGACCCCTTGGGGGAATGTCCGTGTTGTATCAGTGGACGAACATCTAACACAGACCTGTTAGAAGACTGCTAAGTTTTAATAAAATCCTCTAGAACCTTAAAGTCCTCCAAACAGCAACAAATGTAAGTAAATGCACTGAACGGTAAGATATTCGTAATGCAGAAGTACCCACGAGCCCAAGAGAGAACAGGATCCCATCACACCAGGTATTGCACAAACAGGCTAGAAAGACAGCCCTTCTCCCAGAGAGACTGGGAAGTCTAAAATTGTTATTTCCATTTTATTAAAATCAAGCCCCAGATATTATAAAACCTGGCATCTTAACTGTTTTCCCATGTAGCAATTAAATGACAATGGCAAGAAGCTCCTTCAGTGCTTCTCTTTAATACAACTGCTTGGGATGCTGTTAAAGTTCATCATAACACAGGGACTGAAAAGAGAGACAGCAGTCAGCAAATTAATAAGCTGCCAATAGGAAAGCCTTCATCTGGATGTGTTCTTAAAACGGACTTTCTTTTAATTCTGTCGGAATAGGACAGAGCCTTTTTCCCATCATGTGACGGGTCGAAAATACACATACTTGTTAGAATGCAATTTGGATAGAAGGGGCAAAGGTCAGGGAAAATGCTTTCATTATTCACCATAATAAGACTGTGAGACTTGTAGAAGAAAGATATTAATAGCACTCCAGAGGGAGTTGCTTGGCTTGCTGCTGCGGGCAGCCCGGCCGGGCAGCACGGAGGCAGGACCGCGGCAGGAGGTGCAGGCTGCGGGCACCCAGGACCACGAGGCGCAGGGATGCTCGTGAGCTGGTTTCTGCCTAACAGCACTGTATGTAGCTAATCCACCGCTGGTGGGAGGTAGCTACCTCGTCTCGATTGAAGCCAGTTCTTCAATTCCTTCGATGCCAGCCAACGTGGCAGAATCAAGCACGCAAAGCTTATTTAAGTTCACGTGCAAACATCTTTATGGGGTGAAATTCTTCTGAGATCTTAGAAAAAATATCCACCATGTAACCATATGTATTTAGTCAGCCACTGAAGATGCGGGTTTGAGGGAACACACGTACATCCTCCCAGCCAGCTGAAGCTTAAGGGATGTCCCACGATCTGCAGATTGTCAGGAGCATCACACCTACAAAACTCACTCAGCATCTCCCTGCTGCTTGAACTTACGAATGCACTCAGACTGCTGACGTGAAAGGGACTGTGTTTGATAACCACTCTGCTGGAGAAGCTGAAGGTTGCAAGGCTAAAGACTCTTGAAACATCATTATCATAAAGCACTGCCATAGGAAAAAAGAAAAAAACATAACTTCGTTGCTTTCTGACGAAATCCAAGCTTAATGACAGTCACGTCCTCCCAGGGGACTAGAGCTCAGTGATGCTCCTGGCTTCAAGACAGTCAAGATGACAAATGATTGGGATGATGCATTACTGCCCAAACCACAAAAACACGAAGCACCCCACTGCTACCGGCCCTGGAGACAAGGGAGATGACTCCCCCTCTCTCCTCCAGCAACAGGCAGCAACGACCCCTCACGACTCAAGGACAGAAACACACTTTAAAAGATGCCAGAGAAAGGTGAAATACACCTGGCAATCAAGTCACCACATCTCTCACAGCTTCGACATGCCCGTGCTCGAGGCACACAACAAATGCCACCTACAAGAATGCACCCTTCAGAAAAAAAATGAGGTGTAGAATTACAAGATGTTTTTTAGAAACGTCTATAGCTTTAGCCTAAATCATTACCCTAATAGTGCTGCTTAATTGACTTAACAAGCAGAATTAAAAACAACTTACCCTGGGTAGGATTAGACTAAGGATTTTAAATGCTACTTGTTTTGTCCTATTAAATACTGCTGTTGGGTTAATGTAGGCCTTTAAAATTGCAGTACTGCAATGCTACCGTGGCCTCGAAGAGCAAAGCTTTCCAGGAAGCCGTTTAATGTACACGATCCTCAGCAGCTCAGAGGGAAGGATGTCGCTTTGAAGACGGGCCGCATGGACAGGTTGGACTATTTCAGTGCCTTTTCAGCTCCAAGTTATTTGAGTTATCAAAGTAACGCAGCCTGGGAAGGTCATTAAGGGGGTGAAGGAAGGTTGAGTGACCCGGGACACATTGCAGAAGCGCCTGTTCTGACAGAGCCCTTTCCCCCCGCTCACCCTCCTCACCATCCCACAAGCACACGTGCCTCGATGAAGGCACACGGAACCGTCTTCAGAGCAACCTTGTCACCTTGTCGAGGTCGGCTGGTAGCAACAGCTCTGTCCCTGGGTTGGTTTTCACACTGTGTTGGGCAGCCCTTGGGCAGCCACGGCTGATGCTGAAGAGCTGCAGGTGCTGACACCACGATGGGCAGCACCGGGGGCTCGGCCTGATGAGGGACTTCAGCCATTAACTGCTCCCAGGATTAGACCCTCCTTCGGCCCAAGCGTGCTCTGATAATTTATCTTCGCTGTCAAACTCAGAGACTCCAGGCCGTGGAGGACCCTTCCTCTTCAGACGCTCCTTCAAGGGTAGGGGCAAACTGGTCAGACACCTTGCCCCATTTCTGCCCAAGCTGTGCTTTGCCCTAAAAGACTTTATTTCCAGGGCCATCATTCCGGTACCTATCGCCATGGCCCAATTTCACATTAAATAAGCAGGCTTCTAGAGAAAAGAAAAAGGTAGGTATTTTAAGTCTCATAAAAGAGTGATTCCTTTCCTCAAGGACACTATTTTATCCACCTCATAACAAGATGCAGAAATCCCATCAGACTAAAGCAAGAGTTAAAAGCACTGTACAAACTGCTCCAGGTTCCCAAAAAAATCACTCTGAATCTCGACAGCATAGCTTCAGGAGATGATCTCATCTTTCAGCTTACAGAAGGCCTACAGGCTTCTTTCAGTTTATAAATGGCCTAAAAACATAGGGAAAGCCATATCCCTTCTGAGCTCACACACATATAACTTCGTTAACCATCTGTACAAGGGAAACTTTTCAGAGCCCCAAAACAGCATCAGGTAAGTGTACAGAGAAGGGGGGAAGCTGGTGCCTTCTCCATGAGCTGCCACAGGGAAGGATGGTTCACCGAACTGTATTACCTTGCAGATTGCTTTAAACATCAGGATTTCAAATGTTCCAACTTCCCTTTAACTTTAAGCAGAGCCACAAATGTTTGCCAAGACCTGAGCTCAGCACTTGGCTGTGTGAGGAAGCAAACCCAAACTGGAGAGCAGTCAGAAGCAGGTTATGGGAACCTTGAAATCCTCTTTCTTCAGAAACAGAAATAAAGGCATCAGGAGCCTAAAACTCCCCAGTCTGAGACCCTGAGGTATCCAGATGAAGACTCTCTGTACCCAATTTTCAGCAGCCCTGGATTTCTGTAAGACAACTGCTGTGGTCATCCAGGTGCTCAATTACCCCAGACAATTAGCCCTGGCTGGCAGAAACAGGCACCTGAGGATGGTTAACTGTTAAAACTTGTGGTGTTAATGGTCATCGTTCACACAGAGCTTTAGAAAGCCATTGAGTCTGCAACGCTGGCACAAACCCAGCCTCCTGCAAGGTCACCGCCGTGTCCTCCCTGCAGCAGCACGGCACCTCTCATCCCGAGTCAGGCGCAAACCCCACGTTAAAAACTGCTGCTTTGTGAAAAATGCTGTTTCTCCCTCCTGCTACCACTTTACTACCAGAGTCACCACAGATTTCCAGGGGCTGAGTTTGGCCCAGGGAAGGGAGCAGCAATACGGGAGCCCTGCTCGCTGCAAGCTGCAGAAGGCGACAGTCAGGAGCAGAAGCATCCTTCCCGGGATCTTCACGGGCAATTCGTATGCAGGAGCAACCATCTCCCATACACCAGCACAAAAATCATCAGCTTTTGTGTCAAAAGTTGCACGTTTTGCTCAAGCTATGACTCTGAACCCGAAAAGCTTGATATGCTTTTCTCCCTTAGACATTCACTTGCCCCAAAGAGCGCTTCCCGCAGCCTTGCCATGCTTTCATCCTTCACATCACGACTGCATCCGTACTCCCATTCAATGCAACAGCTCGGCTTTCACAAAGCAAACAAACATTCAGATTGACGTGCTGAAAAAAAAAAAAACCAGAAACTGAGAAATTGCAGATGCAGCAGCCGCCCTCAAAGCACCGAAGCAGCAGACCGCACCGCTCACAGCCTGAGCGCAGGTCCCGCGGGCTGGCCGACGGCCACCTCGTAACCGTCCAAGGAAAATCAATGGCGCATCGTGCTGCTGCTGCAGACACCTCCACCAAAGAGGGAAATGCGAGCTTCCACATTTGGGCCTGGACAGGGCTCTCCTTGTGACCCCAAAGCACCGCCAGCTCCTCTAGCTTTGGCTCCTGGGGTCACGGCGGCGGTAGGACGCTGCTCCCATCCCACTCCCTTGGCTCAGCCCCATGTCCTGGTGGATCTGAGGGGCCACGCAGAGACCTGTGAACACCCAGCCCTATATCAGGGTCCCCACATGTGGGGCCGTTCCCTCTGCCCCACTCCACAAACGAAATCCATCTGGGGCAAAAAAGCAGGGAGCAAGAAATGTCTCTGCCAGGCTTCCTCACCCTTCTGCCATCTCAAGTCAACACTGTGATGTTGTTTCAGCTGGTTCTGCATTGATCTGCCCCGTAATGAGGCTGTAAATGGAGCCCATCAACCCTGCTGAGGCTGGGGGTTTGAAGACTCAAGGTGCTTTTGGGGACAGCTCGGGGGAGAGGGACAGACGAGCCCCTATGGGGACACGGGAGTAAGGGGATCGTATTGAGAGCATCCCAAAGGCACCGGGATCTGCAGCAGCTCTCTTCTGCCCATGACACAAGGCTTCTCTCAGCCCTGGTGTTTGCTCCTGGTTTAGAAACTTAAAAAGGAAGAAAATAATAATAATAATAAAAATTCTCCTCATTCTCTTGATGATGCAAAAGCAGCCTGGCCCAAATCCGAGCTCCATTCTAGCAAGGCAAGACACAGACAATGCCTTAGGTCCCTTAGCCCCATGGAAAGCCTGCACACTTTTCTTCCCCACACTCTCCAAGCTTCCCCAGAGTGTTCAGGTCTTGCTGGAGGATTTACCAGCCCCAGTCCCAAGGATGGAGAAGGTGACAAGGCTCGGCCGTGCCTGCTGCTCCCTGCCCACGGTGCTGCAGCCTGGCTGCATCCCCACGGCACTGCCCAGAATTAAATACAGCTACAAAGTTAGCATTAAAAATAACAGCCCGGAGACGAAGAGAGAGAGTTATAGGGAAGGAGAAAAACTTATACTTGCAGCCGAGATTTAAAGCGAGCTGCTGAGTCAATGAGGCATAGAGGGAGTGGAAGGAAGCGCTGCGGTGCAACAGCCACTCTGTCTTCAGCCATGAAAGGGAAAGATGAACAAATTGGCTCAAAATTGCCCTCCTTAGTTTTATAGCCTGCTGCACATACCTCATCCGTCTCGCCGCTCTGCTCGCCCTGCCTGCGCTGCGCCCGCTGCCAGAACCTCCCTGCCCCGCGCAGGCGGACGTGTCCCCTCCTCAACACCCGGGGAGACCAAAGCACCGAGGGGCAACACAAAACTCTGCATGGCACCCACACAAGCAGCCTCCACTCCGCTCCTCCAACCTTAATTCTCCGGCGTTGCAGAGATATCCATCCTTTTTCTATTAATTTGCTCTCCCAGTGCTCTTATTATTTAAGCTCTGCATTACTTAACTCTCCAACGTGTTTTGAGACGCAGTTTGCAGAAAAGGCACTATGTAAAATAAAATTGTATCTTCTGCTCTAATTTGTTTCAGGGGCTAATTACCAGTTTTATTGGGTTTTTGAACATGAACGTGTGCTGCATATTATGTACAGCACAGCTGCATATGCGAAAGTGATCCTCCGAGTATTACAAGTTCTGTACTTTGTTTTTAAAACAGTAAGGGAAAGGGAAATAATAGATGGTCATTAGGCATTAAATAGGTTCCGTTTTTCAACGTGGTTTTTCGGTTTTAGTGTCAATACACGGGTTTTCCTCACAGTCCCTCCCAAGCCTGCTACGGTCCTTCAGCGCAGAGCAGCTCCCCCAGCAGATGACTGCTCCTGAGCACATCGCACCAGTGTTAATCCCGGGGTTAAATGGGGATGCAAGAGTTTCGGCAGCACTTTCTGAGGAGCAGCCCCAGGCTGCTGCAGCCTCCCAGGAGGTGAATAAACACCAGCAGGGAATGAGCCTTGGGAAGAGAGGAAACACAGCCTGCTGCAGCGGCTTGCTCGCCTCGAAGCCACGTGCAGGCTCCTGCCATAAGCAGGCTGAAACGAGCTAAGCTTAAAGAGGACACTATACTGTAACTGTTACTATAACACTTGGGATAACCTGGAATTAGTTTCAGCACGGCTCTATACATCCGAAGTTTCTGAAAGGATAATTTCTGAAAGGATAAATACACAGGGATGTGCTGTTTTCCTTGTTAAAAGTGGAAAAAAAAAGTTTTCTTGATAAAAAGCAAAAACTGTACTAAAAGATGTCCACAAAAAAAACTCATTTAAGGAGCAAGGGGAGCTAAAGGCCATGTTTTCAGGCAGACACAATGAAATAGGTCCCAAGGGGAGAAGACGCACACCCAGACACCGCCAGGACCCCCTCCGCCAGCAGACATCCCCCTCCTCATGCCACCGGGATGCGGTTGGAGACAACGAAAGCTCTGGCGGAGCACTGGCACTGCAGGGAAGCCTTCGTGGAGCCGTCTGAAGGCATCTTGGCACGCAGAGCGCCAGGGGAGAAGCGCATCCCGCTGGCAGCCGCCCCCCGGCCCTCCCTCTCTCCCCCCCGTTAGCACACCGGCCCTTTGCCGTCCAGAAAGCAGAGGGCAAAGATTTACTTTTACAACACGGGCAGCATTAGCCTTTCACGGCGGAATAAAAAGAATCAGCAAAACAAGTCCACATATAAAAACACGATTTATAACCCCTGAGAAGTTTGGTGCCAGAGACCTGCTACTCCGCAAGAGCCCAGGGTGTGTACGGGATGGCATCGGCCCCAGGGACAGCGAGGGACAGCTCCCCGGCTCAGGCACTGGGAAAAGCGACCAGAAGCAAAGGAGAAAAACCCAGCCGAAGTCCTGCAGTGGCACCGAGCCCCTGCTTTCCCCATTGCCTCTGGCTGCAGTGCCTCAGAGGTATATTTTGAGATGGTCCGAAGCACAGCCACAGGTACGGTTTTGGGGAGGCAGCTCCTCCTAGGACGATGCCTCCTCCCCAGGCCGCCCTGCAGCTCGTCACCCCCCGCGCGGGGCCCGTCCCCATGACAGCTCACCCAGACAAACACCATATTCCCGGCAGAATTTATTGCCCAACTCACAACGCTCGGCTCTGCCGCTAATTCCGGCTAAGTTCCCGTGACAGACGCAGCACGAGCTCCCGCGCCCCTGCCAACCCAAGCACTGCCGAGGAGCAGGAAGGAAGGAAGAATTTGGGATGCAGGGAATCACGGCCAGACCTGCTGCAGTGGGAGAGGGGACACGCTTTTCTCATCAGCCCTGCTCCCGCAGGTGCCTGCAGACGGGTGTCAGAAGGCAGGAGGGCTCTTCCTGAGCAAACCAAGGCTGGCTGGCTCCTGTAACCACAGGCACTGCGATGCAATTACATGGTGTCTAACAACGAGCGTTTTCGTCCCTCGTGGAGCTCCTCAAATTACCAATTTCATGGTTGATTTTTCTCCCTGCCCGTTTCTGTCTGTAACTCTCTCACGTTGCTTGCTCCTGGTGAGAGGGTGCAGGGCAGCGGGGATGGGATCTACGAGCCAAGGCCTGGGGCCTTGTGACAGGAGACGTGTCCCTGGTTCTGTGCCTGTCCTGGTACCTGCTCTGTTCCCTTCCAGGCACGCTGGGGATGTACCAATGCCACCTGCACGTGGGGCTGGGGTTTGCAGACGTGGGGCTGGAACCAGGACATCACCGACTGCATGCACTGAGGCCCAAGGACATCAGGTGTCCCTCACTGCACCACATCCTCACCACGCAGCCAGCCCAATGCCCAGCTGCAGCCATTTCCCAAATGCTCCTTACAGTCCTTCCAGCCCGGATCTTCCTCCAAGTCACCGGGCTTACAGAGAACTCCTTTCCACACAGGATGCATTAAACTTGAGGGAAAAAGATGAGCCAAATAAGAAGCTCCTAACCTGCCACGCAGTTATTGGGTTAACGTTTTACTCTCTAGACCTGATCTCCATAGGTCTGAGAGGTATTTTACACCCCTGTACCAAGGGACTGATGCATTTGCATGGTTATTTTTCCACTCATAAGAAGGCCTTTCCATTCTGGTGCCTGCATATAAAATGCCTTGGTGTACATCAGTGAAGCTCTGCCCATCCCATCCCCTCACCAGAGCTGTGAGGTTTTACCCTAGCACTGTACGTTTCTTCCCATGCTTGCCACTTTGCATTAACTTCCTCAAACACCACACAAGACCTGTACTGAGCACAGGGCTGGAATACCACAGCCTTACCGAGACCCCAGGACACCTAGCTCATGCCCTTCACCTTTCATAGCCTGTGCGCTCTTTGAACAAGATGTAAAAAAAAAAATGGAGTCTCCTTAATCTTAACATCAGATATTCATTTCTGGCCAAGAAGCATCTGTCTGGCCAGCAGGGAACGGGTCTGATCAATCCTGTGCTGATTCCTCACGTCAGGTTAGTTTTTATTTAACACTACGGCTCTCTGAAGTCATACATATCCGGCAGCTTCAGCTTAAGGAAGCGTAGCCTGATGTTTATAGTAACAAATCTAATAATCAAATACAGTCTGGTAAATGACAAACTGTTTATTTTCCCTCACATGAGGAATTCTTATAAAACTGCTGAAACATTCCATTTAAAAGTCATTTACATGGCGATGCGCTGGGTACTGTCATAAATCAGGGAAAGCAGCCTCATGAATAATTTCAGAGACTAAAAATAATCCCAAACAGGGATCTTCATGCTTTAACTAAGAAGTACACACGTATAGATACGTTTCTCTTAATTAAGACAAAAGGAGATATGGATTGATGGGAATTTTGAGACAAGTCAAGCAGCACATGCCAAGGGCTGGATGCATCGGGCCCCCTGGCGTGGTGGGGTCACAGCAGACTTTGGGCTATTTGTAAATCTGCACAAGTGGGACATCCTTCCTTCCGTTGGGGCACCCAAGCATGGAGCCCAGCCAAGCCTTCAGGGATCAGACACATGCAGGGGAACGTAAGTTCCCCTGTAGTAAAACTACAACCGTGTTTGTATGGCCGGCTCCAACACAGACAGGCAACTGGGCCAGCCCAAAAGTTCATCTATCTCCCATCTTGTGGGCAGGAACAAACAAGAGGAGGAAAAAAGAACAAAAAACAAGGGAAAGTAAAACATCATGACAAAAGGAACACTGAATTCCTGCCACAAGTTGTTAAGCATCCCTGGAGCAAGCAGTAGCACCAGAGACACACAGCCTGCCTGAGAGCAGCGGTCCTGACTTCGCTCCTGCCCCATCCACATCCAGCAACAGCTCAGGGGAGACTTCAGTTCTGCTCCAAATCACGCCCATGATGATCAGTAGCTGCTCATGTTAAAGTAGGAGTTTCCCATAAAAACTGGTGTAAAAGCAAGATAAGATCAGAAGCAGGTCCCCACAGGTTTGCTTTTAAATCCAAAAGTCCCTTCAGCAGCGTATCTGAAACCCTCACCTGCAGGAGAACTGAACCTTCGAAACATTTCACTGGAAATAATTCGTACACTTCCAGGAAAAAAAAATGCATTCCCTTCTCCCACCCTGCTTTGATTTGAAATATCTCAACAGGGAAAGCCAGCTGAAATCCCACACGTTGTCCAGATGGTAGCAAGGTCATCCGTGGACATCCGCCCGTGTCAGATGCCGAATCCAATTGTGCTCCCAAGACGCTGGCTGCATTTGTGTCCTCCCCCATGAGCTGGAGCACCCCTTCAGCAGCAGAGGTTTGACATCTAGTGGACAGACAGGTCCTGAGAAGCCGTCACGCTGCAGCCAGGGGACATTGGTGCGGAGCCACCCTCCCAGCTGGAGGGGCCCCAAGGAGCAGGGGTCTGCCGGGCACCCACGGAAAACCATGCGACGGCTGAGGTGTTTCTCCATCCAAAAGACGCCGAGCATCACCAGAGCTACAAAGATCCGGCAAGGCTGGTAGGAGAGGTTACCCAGGCCAGTGGGGGAGGTTACCCAGGCCCAGCGGTGGCAGAAGATACAAGAGCCGGAGATGCTCAGACATCGAGCAAGCACAAGAGCTGTAGGACTCTGTTTTGGACAGGTATGTGATGCCTGAAACACATTGCTGGAAAAAATGTGGCATCCAAGGGGCTGCACGGTCCCACCGAGGGCTGCCAGATGTTGGGATTTGGGTCCAGAAGTGGCAGCTCAGTAGGGTCACCCATTATTAGCCCTTCCAAAGGCTGGTAGGAACCACTGGGAGCCGGCGGGTCGATCCTGGGAGTTGCAGCACGGCCTGGGCCACCGGCCCGCCAACTTGTGTAAATCAAAGTGTTTACACCCACCAGGAAGGCAAACCAGACTCTTCCCACGGCCAGACAACTTCATTACTTAATTTAGACAATACTGCTCAGACACAGAGCATTATCCTCTGAAAGTCGCCAGAGTCCTCTGCAAACAATGCCTTGAAATAAACGGATCAATCATACTTGTAACAAATAGGCATGAGATATAAACCCAAGCATTAAGGGCCATCCCAGGCACCCAGACAAACAAAGGACCTTCTTTGGGCTTGAAGAAGCATGATTTAATTCAGAAGGGGGATGAGATTTGCACAGCCACCTAGAGATTCAGCACGCTCAACTCCCATTAAAATCTGTGGGCTGGAGAGGACAATTACCACAGGAAGGCCAATTTTTGCTCAAACTTTCTTTCTAATTTACAGGCTAAAAAAGCTTGAGATGGAAGCTTGGACAGGCTCCGAATCAGAAACTGAAGCTTTTGGAAGGCTCTCAAGCTCTCCAGCAAGGGCAGCATGTCACAGTGTACCAAAGGAAACAATACTGCGGGATGAGAGTCAGAGAGCTCGTTCTTCTTGGCAGCCCTATTAAATGCAACACGACCGTGCACCTCTTTAAGGATGCTGGTCTGGGTGTTACGGCGCAGAGGGCATCTCGTGGACAGCCAGTTCCCTCCCCACGGCAGGTGAAATACCGGCTGGTAACAGACTGCGCCGTGAGCCATCTGAAGTTGCATAAAACCTGGAAAGCATCCAATGTGAGATTGGATGGGGACACATCCTTGGGGCCAAAAGCATTCCCTGATGCACCGAGGTCTTTGTGGGAGGACATCTCCCCGTTTCATGGTCTGACGACCCGGTGCCCAGCCTGACCCCAGGGCATGCCACGCAAACAAGGAGTGATCGTCCTGGAACAAGACCTCCTTGAGACCTGCAACAGGGGAAAAATGCAAGCCTCGTTTCTCGGGGCTAATTCACCACTAGCTGCTCCCAACCGTACCGCTATGTCAGCCCGCCGCTCCGTTTTGCTGATACCTTATCCTGTTTTGCACGATGTGCTTTTCTGCATCATGACATTGCCTTGGCTGCCAAGGACGTGCACGGGCGAAAGGAGGACTCAGCGATAAGGGAGCTTCAGAGGCTCTTGCAAGGCGCTTGGAGGAGGAGAAGCGAGCACCACAGGCCAGACAGGGAAGGCGCATGACCGGATTTGCAGAACTACAGACTCAGTTATGTCTACAGACATCACAAGACAATGCAATGTGGAACTGTATTGTCTGGGGAATGCTTTAGAGGAACCCCAGCATCCAACTATAGAGTCCCATATGTTTTGATAAGAGACTGTTAAAGGCACACTTCTATAAACACAAGTCACATTCTGTATAGATACGGGCTGTAAATGCTATGTTAAAATACCTCAATTGCCTTGAAGCCGATTCATACTCTGCAACTGCCAAGAAAAAAAAAGCGAGCCCGGGATATTTCAGCTTGCTATCTGAAGTTATTTATAATAAACTCTGACTGAACTGAACATAACGGGCCAAAAGAGCACAGGAAGCAGCGATGAAGGGTGGTAAAGCTCACGCTGCAATCCATCACCCCCGCCGCAAAGCCAGCGTTCAGACAAGGCAATGGCTCTGGCTTACATCAGGCAGAGCCAGGAAACGCAGGGTTAAGGGCAGCCTCAACGAGGTCCTTAAGTGACCCCCAGATGGGACATCCAGGGACCCTGTGCAGCACCACCGCCCCGAGGGGATGGCCTGAGTCCCATTCGCCTTGGTTCTGCCCCAAGCACGGCCGTGGAACGGCTCGGGGGTCCCCTTTGTGTCCCCCCCACTTTCCTCGCACCAGGACAGGGGTCAGCCCACACCTAGCTGGCGAACACAAGCTCCTTTCCACCCAACCTCGTCTGCACCTCCGGCTCCTCACCGCCACAACCCGCTATTAGCGGCGGCATTAAACTGCAGGGCTGACTCAGAGGTAGCTGAGGATATTTTATCCGACCAAGTTTCTCTGCAACCTGTGAAAGATCACAGGCTGCCAAGGAACGATGGCTCAGATGTAGCTCCCCTTTCTTGTGACGAGCTGGTGGCTTAAATGCATCCTTCAGCTCATACTGCTGCTGACACCGACCCATCCTGGAGAGCAGCGATGTGCTTTCAAACGCAGCATTTAGAGCTAAACTGACAGCTTATCAGGACAAAGTGATACGGAGCAGGCAGGGGATTGATTTTTGCCTACCTGATCCCGCCTGTCTCGCTTAAGGGCAAACTCTACAGCCCTTGCCGAAGCGAGCAGCCCTGCTGGGGTGCAGTGGGACTACAGGAACGTACAAATGCAGCAGGAAACCATCCTTCCGTGGTGGGAGCTCCCAGCCCACGGAGCTCACGTGCAAGAACAGGTCTCAGATAAGCAACAGTAAAAAGCAGAGGAGGTCACAGCAAGACAGGACTGCTGATGCCCATGCAGCATCCAAAGGTTTCCATGATTTGGCTGAGGTTATTCCCTCTCCACAGTCCTCCTGAAGCCTACGCCAGAGCAATCAGAAGTTCTGGAGCATTTGGAGAGCACCAACCCCATGCTGTGCACGGCTCCCTAAATCAGTACTCATCTCTGTTAACCGCTTCCCAAGTGAAGTTAGTGCTCAGAAGGAAGCAAGCTACTTTGGAGTTGCTTCACGGGAGGAATTGCAGCTCCTAAGGAGACAACATCCATCCCCACCCTGCTGCACGGCCCCTCACAAGTCACCTCATTGCTTCTTGGCTTCAGTTCCCTTCCTGCTTTCTGCCAGAAGACAGAAATTCTTCCTTCCCTGAAGCTCCCCGAGCCCCAAATTGCCTCTAACCGTGCCCTCTGCAGCACTCGCAGCAGTGCTGGGCTCAGCCTAAACGCTGCCCTGATGCAAACATGAATAAGAAGAACAGCAAACGGGCTCCATAATTGATTGCCCATGCACACGAGCAGCAGCTCTGCGAGCTCCATCCCTTGACAAACACTCACAGGAAAGCCTAGTAGGTTCTTGTCAAAAACTCAACGGAGCTACAAGAAAACAGCCATGACTCAGCAGGGCCTGGGAAGTTTCAATGAGAGACATGTTTAAAAAAAATTTTGGATGTAAGAACAGAATAAATACAGCCTTAAGAAGACCCTCCATTTTGCTATGGCTGAGCACTGATTTTTTCCAGTCACGGCACACCCTGCTCCAGCAAGGTGAAGATTTCAGGTCATCGTAATGGGTGCACAGAGCTGGAGGCATCAGGGCAGGTACATGAGACACGCGGAGATGGGGTCAGGAAAAAGGGGTCAGTCTGTGGCAGGTGGGAACAGCATCCAGCCAGGACCCCAGCCATGAAACTCCCTCCTTCTCCCCAAAACTGGCCTCGATGACTGTGTCACCCCCAGCTTCAGCAGGCCAAGACCCCTCCCCTAAAATGCCAAATGATCAATTCAAGAACGGGTTCATACTTAATACTGGAAACAAGCTACTGTTAATCAGAAAAGTCCCCTTCAAGCCCATATGAAATACAGCACCTTTTCTGCCCAGAGCAGGTAGGCTCCAGATCACACAGACACTAAAAATTAGAACTTCCCAAAGCGAGCATTTTACCGACCCTCATCAGAGAAGCGGGGGACAGCAGCGTGCAGAAACTAAACCAGCTTCTGCCTCACAGGGCCGCATCCTCGATAATACCTGGGGACTTCACAGGGCACAGACCAAGTGCAGGGTATGAGGTGTAAGACACGGCGCTGGGTGCTCACAAGCCCTGCACGAGGCTCTCTGCATACAAGAAACATGAGTGGGTTTTCCCTGCTTCCCCATAAACCCTGCAGGGTCCAGGTTTGCACCGCAGTGTCCGGGAGAGCCCCAGCAGACGTGAGCGTGACAGAAGTGTTTACGGCACAGGCACACACTTGGAATTGCAGAAACAACGCTTGGGATCACTGAAAAAGGGAAAACACTGCCTCCGCTCCATTGCCAGAGCTGACAGCAGTGAGGTGAAGGAAACCCCAGCATATTTACAGGCGCGGTGTTTACCAGTGCCCTTGGGAGCAGATCCAGGCCTCTTTCCTTGAGAGCCTCTGTCACGGCGCAGCGACCATCCCAGTGTTTGCCCCCCACCCCTCTGCCCGTGCCCAGAAGTCCAAACCTCTTAAATGGGAAAAAACCATCCTAGAAAAAAAGAAATTCAGGAGAAATGGATGGGGTATTTTTATTTTCTTCCAAGAGTTGCTCTGTGCGGTTCAATCCCCCAGGCTATGAAATTCAATAAGCCCTAATGTTCCAATCGCTATAAGCCGTCTAGTCCCCACCATGCCAAAGTGGCTCAGATTTAACAACAAAATTACAGTGTACATTATACCATTACAGGCTCTGCACAAACACACTTACGAAAGGGCTTGGTAATAAGAGGCTGGGGATACACTGTGTGTTTAGGGCTAAATCCTGCTCCTGGTCCCATCAGCCTTGCTGGCACTGAAGTTACCTCACCTGGAACAAGGGGTCAAAGAAGAACAATCTTGGATTCTTTTCCAAACCCAAACCATCATTGCTGCTTCTCCACAGGTGGGAACCCAAAGTCAATGACAAAGCTGTTGTAGATTCATTATTTCACCCCAGGGCTTCAGGCAGCACCCCCACATCCATCTGACCACATCCTCATGGACAAACCCAACGAAGGAATAAGCTCGTTTGCTGTCAGCCTGCACAAGGAGGGCTTTTGTTCCTTTACAAAGTAAAGTCCATTCTGCTAGAAACAAAAGCATGGGCAAAAAGATATAGATACATATTATGTTGTACACACAGACAGTGTATTTGTGTGTTCCTCTGCTTTTCCATCATCTGTGCCTGCAAACTGTGCCCAAAGAGTTTCCCTTTGCAGCACCAAGAGCTGCTGTTTGCTGTCTCCCTGCGAGCTCTTCATCCCTTCCCCTATCTGTCATTGCCAACGAGGGAGGTGTCAGTTTATCCTTCCTCTCCTTAACCACGTCAAGAAGAAACCTGGGCTGCAGCTCCTCCGAGACAGGCGCAGATCTCCGTGCAAATACCTGCGTACCCACCGCAAACCCCAGAGGGTTTGAGCCCTGTGCAGCTGAACAACAGGAAAATCAAAACAACCGCAGGGGCACAGGGGAGAGCGATGGGGATGGAAGAGCCGGGTACGCCGAGCTTCCTGAGGGCCCCAGGGGACAGCCCTTCCCGAGACACCTCTGCTTGTCCCGAGCACCAGGCGTCCCAGCCATCGGGACTCTCCAGCCTTGTGGAACACGACAGATGTCCCAGGCGCCACGTACCACGATCTGTGGCTTACTTTCTGCAGGAAGGTTTAATGGGATCTTAGAAATTGAGGCAAATCCTCTTCCTACTCTGCAGGACGAGGGGGGAGGAAACAGGCGCGGAGCAGCACTGCGGCTCGACCTCTCCATCTAAAGAAACCACGATCACAGAGATGTACACACACGCAGGGCTGTCTGATTTCTCCGGATGGCTTCCAGAGGCTCTGCTTCTGAGCAAACTCGCGAGATACTAGTAGCATTGTGAAAGCACACAATTTCCATCTGTCAGTTGAAACAGGCAAAATTAGATCTCGAAGCTGCGCATTTAATCCATTGCCAAAACTAGTCTGCCTGGTACAGCGCTCAGAACAGATTTTTATTAAGGGAAAGAAAGAGGGAAATTGTCTTTTACAGCTGCATCTTGTCAGGGCCCCACCACCACCCCTCCGGAGTGACCGCTCCGAGGCTCCGCTGCGGCAGGAGGCTGCGAACAGCCCTGGGAGCCCTGCACAGAGCTCATCAGTCTCTAATTCACTCCCAATTTGTCTCTATGCAGGCTGATGACTCCTAATTGCTAGTTCAGAAATACAGCACGTACCCTGATGATTTTAAGTTGTTCCCAGTTATCTTAGAATTAACTGTTAGGGGGAGATCGCGGAATAACTTCCCTCCCATCCCAGGAAGCTAAATATTCACTTAAAAGTAGATCTTATTTAAAATCACAATGCTGCTTCGATGGCGGGATTAATGGATTGGACACGAATGCCAGATGCTACCTTAAGAATTAAGGGCAAAATCCGAGCTCAAGTTCCCTTAAAACATCTGTGCAAATAGAGGTAACATATTTCTTGCATGAGTTTCGACGCCAATAGCAGAGGTTGCTGCGGCACAGTTTGGGGGCCCAAGCGGGTCAAATTCACAGAGGAACGTGGGGCAAGAGCAAAGCCCACCCACGTGCTTCTGGGCATGCAGGCCACGGAGCTGGGGACCCCTCCTGATTTACACCAGCACAAGGAAGGCGCAGATCACGAGCTACGTGCTCGTGAAATCCAGCAGAAAACTAATGGGAGCTCTGTAAGTAGGCAGCTCGCAGCGCTGCTTGTCTGCAGAAGCAATTTAAAAATAAACAACACAGAAACATGATTCAGAGTTCATTCACTGTAAACTAATGCGATCCCAGTCGCTCTAATGGAGTTACTCCAAACATGTCATTTACAGAGAGCATGTCAGATAAATCTCTGATCTTGCTTCCAAGCAAGCCGGGCGGAGGCTGCCAGCCCCAGACCCAAAACTGCGGTGACAAAAGCCAAGGAGAAGGTAAAACAAGGGCTGGCTGTCACAGTCCCGCTGTGGCTCTGCAAAGGTACTGCTCTTTGCCTAAACTCAATTACTAAAAACCTAAAACTACTTTTCTATTTAGGAAAGTACACTAAAATGTGGTAAAACATCTTAGAAACAGCTGTATGATTATCAGGAAAAGATCTACATCCAGTCTGGGGCTCCACTGCGTAAACTTCATCTGCAACAAAGAAAAAGAGACACTAACTCCAAGCTCTGGTCTCCTGCTCCCATTAACCAGCAGAGTGCAACGCCAGCGATACTTTGCTTCACATTTCTAAGGATCTGGCATCTAGACGTGCTGGAAAAAGGACATATGGTCTCAATACGTAAGGCAAACTTGTAAACAAACTGCAAATTGAAACTGCATTTATTGGTTCCCACCAGATTCGAGAGGTGAGAAATCTGAAGGCAATTGAAAAACTTCACAAAGTGCAGTCTGGGATGCATCTTGTAAATGCCATGAAAAGTAGCGAATTAATGGCTCTGATGTGTTATAAGTTACAGCCTGAAAACAAAAAGTGAATTGTAGATATTTCACAGATATTACAAATAATTTTTACTAAAATGTGATGCAACAAGTTAGAATCTCTCTCAGCAGGAATATCCAATACGGAACAAATAAAAATACCAGAAAAGGAAAAGCACACACAAACATATTCTAAAATAATATTGACTACCTTCTGTGAAGCTATAGGTATTTTAAGTTGTATGTGGATGCAGAGAGTTAACTTTTGAATCAATTGGCTTTTGTAGAAATAGGAGCACTAAGTAGGTTCAGGAACCAAGAAGAAATGGGTAAGCAAAACTTTTCCAAGTGCATTTGCAGATTAAGCTGCCCTTACACACCTGTTGCAATTCTGACTTGGGACAATGCTGAGGTAAACTCGTACAACCCTGACACAGTGCGCCCTCAGCCTGTAAGGAAAACCCAAATCCAAAGGGACAGAAACCAAGTGTCCTGCGAGCAGCCCCAGCGGTGCTCAGCAAGGCCGCAGCAGATCTGGGTGGGGGAAGGAAGGAGCAGGGGTAAACACAACTTGCTGAAAGTGATTTTTTTTTTTTTTTTTTAAGTCAAAGATCTAATTTTCTTTCTGTTATTTATAGTCCTGATTTATTCTTCATGCTTTGGCCAGACTCCCCCCCCATCCCCGGTTATAGTCCAGCTTCACTCCATCAGGCACAATTTCACATTTCCCTTCTTGGGCACCAGCACCAGATTATTGTCTGCTTTCCCAGTTTGCACTCCTGAGTTCATACAGGTGTCACCTCATGCCAATCTTCGCTGCAAAGAACCACAGCAAAACCCCACCTGCTCTACAAGCACTCCTCCAATTAGCTTTCTGACCTCTTTTGTTGCAAAAGTTCCTCTGAAAACAGGAGCCAAGCACCCACTAACGCCTGCTGGAGCCTGCAGCCAGCCCCTGGCTGCCCAGCTGCTTCGTCACATCCTTCCCAAATCTCACAGGCTTCAGCTTTGCACAGGGGGGGAATTTCCAACCCTTACCCATGAGCTTGGTTAGAAGGTGGGAATAAAGGGCATTTCATGGCAGTACATAAGCAGTGCTTCAGAAATTAGAGGTCAGGGCTGATGGGTTTTGGTGGTGCCAGGGGGAGAGGCCAACTGAGATGCTGTCTGCTGATCCTAAATGGGAAACCCAGGACTAAACTCTTGATTAGATGTATTGAGCCAACACAGAACGCTGAAATGAAAGGAGCTAAAAACACATGTGGACAGCATATTTTTAGACGAGTTACAATTTGCAAGACTTCTCTTACTTGTGTTTCCTAATTGCTTGTCACTCAGTGGGAGCTGCTGCTGGGTGCGCAGCACCTGCGCCTCTCACCATGTTCAGTGGGCGTCGTGGGTGCTCAGCAGCTCCCAGGATGAGGCCAGAAATACAGCTACTCGGTAACGGGTTTTTCCACAGCACGCTAAATATTTTCACTGCAATATTTATATTCAGAGATGACAAATTATGATTTGGTCAAAGCCTCCCGGTGCACTTGTCAGGATACAGCCTGAATAGGGCCAGATTAAAAGCAAAGGCTTCCTGATAAAGCTCTTCAAATCTCAGGCACGCCGGCTACGAAGCAGAATGCAATCAAACCAAGTTGGCTAAACCGACGGGAGCCCAGACACGGTCACTTACATCCACACCTCCACGTGCTTGCAGTACAAAGCCCAAAGCCACAAATTGCAGCACTGCAGCAGAAGCAGGAGCCGGTGCACAGAACTTGTGCAACAAGGAATGGAAACAACTGCCAGCCTCGGGTCAGAGCACAACTCGCGACAGTGCCAAGCACACAGTTCAGCCCTCTCCAGACTGGGCACGGACTGGAGTGTTAAACACAGATCACTTGCACCACTTTGCATGAAATACATTTTTTCCCCACCACCCAAGTGTACTTCTTCCAGACACCTACACCAAGGAAGGGTTGGAAATAACAGGCAGGACGTTAGTGTGAGTGTTAGGTCTCCCCCAAAGTGCTCGTGAGGGCAACCAGCAAGTGCAGCAAGGAGATATACCTCAGAAAAAAATATATAATAATGCAAAAAAAAAAAATCAGGTTTGATGCAAGCAGACACTCTACCCGAATAGGAAAACAGAGCCAAGTCCCACAGAAACCTGCTGGCACCGACAAGCTCTGTAGCCATTTGAGAAAATAAATCACAGGAGGTTGTTTCACCCCCCCCCCCCCCCCCCCCCGACTAAAGCACGCAGAACTCAACCTATTATGAAACGCGAAATGTTTTTATGAATCACGAAACAAGCAGCAAAGTTCCTCTGGCCTTATGGATGCCGCGCTGCCACTCGGCACCGTGACGGGAAGCAGGTCTCTGTGCTGCTCCGTGCAGCTGGGCTCACAGCACACGTCTCCTGCCAGCCACGCAGCAAAGACCCCCTTGGCCACGCGCTGGCAAGGGCTACGGAGTCGGAGTTCATTCCTCCAGCTGCTTCACCTCCTGCACGCTGACGGTGCTGACTGCTCGTGTCAGCCCAGCCCTGCCTTACACTGCTTGAACCAGCCCCAGCCAGGACCCCTGGCCGGATCCGGCCCGAGGCGCAGGGACAGCCTGTGGCCGCCTGGGATCACTTGGCACTTCACAGGACTAAGCATCAGCAAGACCAAAAGTCTACGGGAAAGAAAAAAAAAAAAAACACACAAAAAGAGCATCTCCACGCACACGGTGCTTCTGCGGAGCTGCCAGCTGACGGCTCGTGAACAGCCAGGGAAGGACCCTGCGGGATCTCAACGCCAAAATCCTGCTCTGTGCACCCAACGTGCACACAAAACCCCACCCACAGGCCTCTATAAATAACCCCACGTAGGAGATCCAGGACTGGAGAAATAAGTAAGTGCACTTCCAATTATATACCTTAACAAAAAAATAAAAAAAAGGCAAATGAAAATGCTGCTCCTAACAGAAGGAAAATACAACGTAACTTGACGGTGAAGAATTCAACTTCAGCACTGCCCGCGTCACAAGAACTACATCCAAGCTGTCCATTTGCTCTAAACCACCACGTGCAAGCGAATTTCTGGTTGAAGCTGGGTTTGGAGACAACCCTGCAGCTCGTAAGGAGACTCCTCTGCCGAAGTCATCGCTTAGGAAAGCCAAATGCAAGAGTGACACAACACAGCAAACAGCCTGACAAAAAAATCATCTGTACAGCAACATCGCACGAACCAGACCCAGAGCAAGCCCGAGCGCTTTCTGTTCCTTTGATTAAAGTTTAATGGGCACAATCTTTGATTACTGCTGCCATGTGTGAAAATCAGCTCCTCACAGCTCTTTTGCTTTCTGTTGTTTAAGAACTAAGCAGCTTGTCATTTTTGTTAATACAAAACCGTGCAAACGGTTTTTTTTTGGGGGGAACAGAGATTTTTGCAGGTTCTTCCTCACACTGCCAAACGGAGCGCAGCTATGAAAGCCACAACCTTGCACCTTCCCCATCTGCCCACTCCCTGATTTTCCCCCTTCCCGCAGACCTCGGGCAGGCACGTGCCTACAGCCAGGCTTTCTCCCGGCCCCGAAAGCTGATCCCCGCCCCACCTGTCCCCCCGGGAACCAGGCAGCAGCTTTTTATAGCCATCCCTAAGCCCGGCAGTAACCCCCCCTGCTTAAGCCTCAGAGGCAAACCATGCTTTTGGCCGAGAGGCACAGGACTTCCACCTGCTGCAGGGCACAGGTCTGTGCTATCTCTGCTAACAAGAAATATTCAGAGCGGCTGGGCTGCTTTCGCAATTCCAGTGATTGGGATTGACGAGGTTCAGCCTTCCCCGTGCTGTTGTGGCATTTATTTTTTAGGATGCTCGTGCACCCGGGTCCGTGGGGCAAACCCCACAGCGTGGCTCCCTGCCCCTGCCAGGAGCATCCCATGGGGCTGCCCTACCATGAACTGGACCCCGACCACACCGGATGGGACACCCTCTGTACTCCCTGGGGGTGCAGAGCTGAAGTCTTTCCGCCTGCTGGCAGGGGCAAGAGTTTTGGAGCAGAGCATCCCACGGGAGATGCACAGAGATGTCCTCCCACACCGGGGAATACTCTGCGAGCAGGGGGAGAGGAGGGCCGCAGGCATTAGGGGCGCAGAGGGAGAGCTCCCCTAGCTTCCCCCCCCCCGCCGGTAAATCCCAAAGGGAGCGAAGGACAGCAAAAAGCACCACTGAAGGAGGAAACCTGCTGTACAGAAAGGTTTAGTGCTCCCCAGATGAGCAAGCACCTCAGTGAAGCTCCTCACACAGATTTTAAGAGACACCACAGTTACACCCCTCTCTCTCTGTACCAGACAGAGATTTTAATGCAAACATAAAGCTCATTATCATGCTTTATGGATCTATGCTTTCGTGCAGGCAGGAAGAGTCACCAGAACCGCACGAGTGGCCAGAAACCACCTTCGTGTCTCCCTCCCCTCTTCCAAGTGACTCTGCCTCCACGGGACAGGCACTCGGGGAATCTCTGCCCTTATCGCAGTGATCCGCCCGCGCTCCTCCTCGAGCTGCCTCCCCGGCTAGCTGCTCTCCAAGCTTCCCAGCCGTCGGCAGCGGCATTCAGCACCAAGACGCCAGCTGCCCGACACGCACCAGCACCACCCGGGCACAGCACCGGCTCCCCAGCGAGACCACATCTCGCTTCGGGGTCGCTCGACACTGCTTCAGAAAACACAAGCAGCAGCGAGACGAGCGCTCTCGCCAAGAAACTTCAGAGCCGCCACAAGAGATAATTCTCACCGCAGCGTGCGGGACTGCCGGCGACCGGGAGGGGAGAGAAGGGGAAAAATCCCAGCCAGGAGCTCGTCCCTCTCGCTGCGATACGTCGCGAGCATTGTTCTGCTCCAGCCACAACACGCCAGCTCCAACAGCAACAACGCTCTAAGACGGGGCTTATGCGGTTTTATTAGATTTCTGCCTCCCTCTTAACCAACCGTCACAATTTCCATCTAATATTATGTCACACGGGGAAGTTTTATAAAGGAATCTGGTCTCCCGTGAGTTCTTTGGCGAGATGCTGAAATGCAAAGTTCTGCCCGACAATAAAAACAGCCTCACCCTCCAGCGGCACGCGCACACCTGAATCCACTTCTCCAGAAGCCTCGCTTGCTCAGCGGTGAGGCTGCTTTGTTCTCCTCCAGCTGCGGGCTGTTTTGCCACCAGCTCTGGGGATGCCAAACCCAGGGCACCTCTCGGGGTGGCGAGCCGCTGCCAAAACCCGGGGAGAAGGCTTCACCCTCCTGCCTGCCCCCAAAGTTTGGGAACGCGATAACCCACGCTGGAGGGAACAGATCTGCCTCGACTCCCCCTCTGATATAAGAGGAGCGCAGTGCCCTCCCCCGGGCCCCTCAAGGACCTGGTATTTCATTTTTTCTTGTCAGGGAATCATCAGCTACATTTAATATTTCTACGGCTGAAGCATCACCGTGGAGAGCCGCTACTTGTTTACTTCTCCCTCCCATTCGCACACGGAAGAGCCCGGTTCTCCTCCCGCAAAAGTGGAGAGCAGAAACCTCTCCGTGGAAGCCAACAGTTCACATAAACCTACTGTAATCGACAGGAGACTCAAGGCCATAACAATTGGGGGTTTCTCCCTCCAAGGATTTCTCCTAATAACGGATTAAGGCAGCTTTCTGGGGAGGATTGTGCAATTCCCCCTAATGACAACACTCGGCTTGGTGGTGTTGCTGTGGAAAACAGCGATCTCAGATGCACACGGGTTTCTCTGGTTAACTGAAGGGAGATCAATAATAACCATATTAATAAATAATGCTCTTAACAGCAGCGGCAGGATACAGGCAGCAAGCTGCAGGCAGGTAGCAGGGATAGGTAAAAGCATTAATTATCTGCACAATGTCAATGCTGCCGAGCTGACGTGCGGAGCACAGCTAAAAGCTCACTTTTTGAAGATCACCAAGACAGACTGACAACTCTGCCTTCGCACGAGCATTTTGGGTAAAATTCAGTTTTCCGCATGTCACAACCGAGAGGAACAGGCTGCTCTTTTTTCTTTAACATCAATAAACTAGGTAAAGGACACGGGGGAGGGGGAGATTTCGAGGTCTGACCGTCGTCCTCCTCCCCCGGCAGCAAGTTGGGAAGGAACAAAAGCGAAGGGGAGTTTTTGGGACGAGGCGAGCAAGGCATGTGCCCTCCAAAGCCAACTCCAAGCCGCTCCATTTCCCTGCGACGAGAAGGCGCACATGCACTCCTGGCTCTTATATAAACAGCAGAAGGGGCAGCGCCTGTCTGAAATTCCCCACCGCGTCTAAAATAAATACGAGGCCGTCTCCAAACTTCGCTCCCTCCCGCCCCACCGAGGGCGATGCGAAGCCCAAGGGTTTCTCCCCGATGTGGGCGCAGGGGGGGGGCTGCGGCTCAGGGCCCCCCACATCCCCCTGCCCCGGTGCCGCCCAGGGGGGCGATGCTGGGACCGTGCCATGCCCCCCCCCCCCGAGGCCAGGGGGTGGCACTGGGGGGGCACACACCCCCCGAGCATCCCATAGGTGCGATGTGGGGGCAGAACCCCCTGTACCCCCCAGGAGATGGGGACTGGGACAGCACGCAGGAGGGATGCTGGGGACACCCCGGGGACTTGGGAGCATCCCAGGGGTGGTGAGCCCGGGGATACAGAGCCCCAGCGGGATGCTCTGGGTATGGGAGGGGTCCTCTAGGCACGGGGGGGGGGTGCTCCGGGTATGGGGGGGTGCTGTCCCCCGGGGAAAGGATATGGGTTACAGACCAGCCTGAGGCACCAGCTGCGCGGGCGGGTGGTTTGCTTGAGGCAGAAGAAGGCGGTGGGTGCCAGCGCCGGGTACGGCACCTGCTCCTCCTCCTCGGAGGCCAGCTCGGGCGGCGGGTCGCGGCCGGGGGAACCGCCGGGAGCGGGGGAACCGCCGGGGCCGGGGCCGGCATCCTCCGGCGGCGGCTCGGGGGGGCGGCGGGGCGCCACGGGGATGGGCACCCGCACCTCGCCGCCGGCCGCCCGCGGCTCTCGGCTCTCGCCATCGCTCATGGTAGCGGCCAGGACCTGCGGGGCAAGGGCAGGGGGTCAAGGGGGGGGGGGGCGTCGGGGGCCTCTCCCCCCCCTGCGGGGCGCGGCTCCCACCTGGCCCCGGCGCTCACAGCCGCCACAAAGCCGCCCAGTTGGGGGGGGGGGGTCCAGCCGCCACCGGGGCGCGGCCGCTCCCACCCCCCCGAAAAGCCGGGTGTCGCCCCCCCACCTCCCCAATCCATCCATCCTCCCTTCCCTCTCCCCCCCCCCGCCCCCCGGCTTTTAATTTTAGGGGACGGGTAATTGCTAAGGGGGGGTGGGGGTGTTCGCGGTTGGGGGGGGGGGGGGGGTCCTACCTTAGTTCGGCGGAGCGCGGTGCCCCCAGGAGCATAGCCGTGCCTTTCGGTTCACATGGGACCGGGCTGCCGGAGGGGGGGGGGGGGGGGCGCGGGGAGGCGGCGGACCCCCCCCACACACCCCCAGCAAGGCGAAGGCAGCGGGGGGGGGGGGCCGGGGCTCGGCGTGCGGCGCCCGCCCGCGGGGATGGAGGCTGGGGAGGAGGAGGAGGAGGAGGAAGAAGAGGAGGAGGCGGAGGAGAGGTGGGGGCGGGGGCCCTTCCCCGAGCCGTGCCGTGCCGAGCCGAGCCTCTCCCGACGGTAATCCCAAGGAGCGAGCGGGCAGCCCCGCAGCCGCTTTGCAAAGCTTCGCCCGTGCTTAACAGGAAACTTCGGATTTACCGGGGGAGGAGGGAGACGAGAGGGGAGGAGAGAAGCGGGGGCGGAGGGGGCTGGGAGCCCGGCGGGGGCGGGCAGCCGGGAGGAGCCGGGGCAGCCCCGGGGCGGGGGGGGGGCCGCCCGCATCTGCCCGTGCCGCCCCCCCCAGCCCTGCTGCCTCCCCCTGCCTTTGTTCGGGCGATGCGGGGCGGAGGGCAGGGCGCCCACGGCCTCTGGGGAGCCACCCTCACTTGGGGGGAGGAGGCGGAACCCCCTTTCCTCCCCCCCCCCCCCCCAAGTGTTTTACGATGCCGGTGGGGGGGCTCCGGCTTTGTCCCACGCCCCGTGCCGCGAGGCTCCAGCTCCGCCGGGCTCCCCGGGGCCGCGCACCCCAAAAGGGGCAGCCGCGGCCCCCCCGGGACCCTGAGGGGGTGGCAAGGCCCTGCTGGCCCCGTGCCCCCCCCCCCCATTCCCACCCCCCCCCCGGGCGCTGCCGCGTGGGAACGCGCCCGGCGCCGCTCCCACGGGGGCCGCGGGGCTGCCCCAGCCCCCCGCCCACCCCCGCTTGCCACCGGGGCATTAATTCATTAGTTTTAATAAATAAATGTATAAGCCCGAGGTAGAGGTCGGAGCGTTTTAATAAATAAAGATCGGCTCTGAAACTGCAGTGATTTTTAGCTGAGTAGCTAATCTTCTCAAGGGCTTAGCTCGGAGGGATCAGAATAAACAGATAATAGAAAGTCGTTACAGGCACCGTCCCCTTAAACTCTGCTTAGGAAGTTTTATTCTTTTAAGTTATTTCAGATTCTGTGAATTCTATCTGCACGTAGTGCAGGTGGAAAGGGGGGAAAAGAGAGATTAAAAATGTTACCTAGATACATTCCCCTCAACTGGAATCTTTTAAAGAGTGAGTTCATTATATACCACCACATTCAATTTGCAAATGCAGTTCCCGATGCTATTCTTCATGGTTAATAACTGGGAATTGATTGAAAAGGGAGGTCATGCAGCTTTCAAAGAAGAAAGAGCCGAGCCTAATGGGGCTAGTGAAGAGATGGTTTTACATACACACTTTCAATGGTTGTTTTATTAGATGTTTGCAGGTTGTGATTAACAGTATGTGGCAATTTTATTATTGAACAAACAATGCCTCTGACAAGCAGGACACAGCCTGCAAAGCGAACGTGAACCATGCAAAGAAGAGATTGCACTTGGTGTTTCCACACGTTTATACCAGCTAATTAGGGCAAATCATAAATTACTGTGGGAAGGGAAGATTTGTATGTGAGTTGGTGTAGTTCTCCTTGAGCGAACCATCTTCCACTCATAAATTATCTCGCTCAGGAAAATGACCTCTGCAGGAACAAAAGGAGCTCTCCTAAAACGGGAAGCGGGAGGAGAGGCCAAGCCTCGAGAGCCACCGGCGCCTCTTGACCCTCTCCCAACGGCAGGAGCTGCCCAGTCAATAAACTTTCCCCCGTGCCTCCCCTCCAGCTCCGTGTCAGGGGATGCTGCTGCCATGACCAACAAATCCGTCTTCAAAGCCGTTCCCCCGCCAGCTGTCCGCGAGCACCGGCTCCTGTCCTTCGGCGGGCGGAGGCTGCGCGGAGGCTCGGAGCTGTCGCGGGCTGCAGACATCCCTCCCAGAGCCAGACAGAGCACGCGGGGCCTGGCATTTTCGAGGTCTTAACCTGTTGCCTGATGGAGAGAGTATTTAAAGCCGCGAGCCTTATTAATAAACTCCATGCAGTGATGGCAGCTGAGGACTTCTGTTGTAAAATGGAGGATTTTGAAGAAGCCTGGCAAAACGTAGGCCCAGTGCTGTCCTCAGAGGGGTTTTTGGCTCGTTCTCCGAAGGATCAGGATTAACTCCAAAGGTGGTCATGGCTGAAGAGAGACAACATTTTGTTGGCAAAAGCATTCACTTCTTCCCGTAGTTCCTGCTTAACCCACGTGTAGTGGTTGGAAGGAGTAGGGCAGATTCTGCTCCCTTTACTCCACCTTCATCTCCAGCAGCTGCACTGGCAGCAGTAAGGCTTCTGCAGCTTTACACAAGTCAGAAGGATCTGGCCACAGCATTGCTTTCATTAATAAGCCACCAGAAATTTTAAGATCAATACTGGTCTGAGGATACACAGTACACCCTGAATGGGCACTTGGCTTGCAAAGTCACAGCTGACTTAATGGGATGTGTAATGCTCTTAGCTGGCCCTAATAAATTATCCCCCACTGGCGTGCACCTGGGTGTATTCCAGGCCGCACGCAAGGTGGAAAGGCTGGAGATGTGCACACCTGCCCCAAAATCACACAGAGACATCAGCCCTTCCAGGCCAAGGAAGCAGTTGGTGCTCGCCGAGGTGGGAGCTCAGCAGGGCAAACTCATGGAGCTCTTGAAGTTCCAGCAGCCACAACAGCTTCAGCTGCAGGCAAACCGGGTTTGTTCCCACCATCACAGCCCACACGTGGGCTGCAGACATCCAGCCTCACCTGCCTGATCTTCCCCATTTCGTGCTCTTTAGGGTGAAGCTGCCATTTGCTGCTACAGAAAGACAAGACAGGACATTAGGAGAAAATCCTCAAGTTGTCTCAGGTATTCTTCATAAAGCAATGTACTTAATATTCCTTCCCCAAACTTGCCTGCAGCCTCTCAAGGGCTGTAAACCTTCTGGCAACCCCGCTGAAGGAGAGTCCCCAGCCCTGCAGCCTCCCTGCTCGGGGAGGACGGCCAGATTCTGCTCCCAGCTGCTGCGCCTTGAGCCAGGAGCGACCCGAAGGAGGCCCATGGTGGCACCCACCAGGACTGAAAATCAATTTGCTCAAGGTCACGGGCATGATGAGAGCAGGACCAGGCATCCCCTGCACGACACACACCCCGCTCACGAGCGAGGCTCCAAGCGGAGCCCTGCCAGCATCCATGAAATGCGCGGGGCGTGCCATCGCGGGGCACTGTCAGATGAAACCCGGGCAGTAAATCACGCGGCGTAGCACAGCTTAATGCCCTGTCTGTGACTGTATGTGATACACAGCCTCTTCCCACAGAGTTGTGAGGATCAGCTGGAAAAAAAATAATATCTGATTTGACTTGGGGTTTGATGCTCCAGCGTTTCCCAGGCTAAGATGAGATCAGTAGGTCAGACCCATAGCTGAAAGCTTCTTTGTGTTTTTATGCCTATTAAACTGACCTCTTATACATGGAGTCTGACTAAGGTGCTGAATAGTTTATGTAATTTTTTTTTTTACTGGATCTAATTCTAGCTGACTCAAATCTGGGTTTTCTGATTGCAGAAAAACCTTCAAACAAGGAACAATCTAGCTAATAGTGCTTGCATAAATCATTCTCAAAATAATGAGTATCTGTGGAGTGAATTCATTTAGCTAAATAGATGGAAGACCACTTTAAAGTTATTTAGAAAGATTAACAAAAGAGAAGGGAAATGAAAAACAGATAATAAATTGACGAGAGAAGGGGAAAAATTGTATTAGAAACAATGAATTTGTAATAAATTCAAAATGCTAAGGAGAAATTTCCAAAAAAGGAGATTGGCACTGTGGTAGTTTGGCTGTGCTGGTGCTAAAATGTATTTTTAATTAAAAATACACGGATGTTAAAATGCATTTTAAAATAGATAGATAAATAGGTCCCCAGCCAACATTATATTTTTACTTTTATGACTTTCAAATTCACCAATAATTTGTCATTTCCTCAGCACAAGAAAACCCCTACCTACTGCAGGGCTGTTTCTTCCCCTGCACTCGACATACCTTCACCAGCCCTCCCTGCAGCAAACCACGTATGTCCCCCTGGCCAACAGTGGGACTTAGGCCCTTCCACTTGGAGCCTGCTCCATTTTCCATCAAAATCCCCAGAAATCCTTCCTTGACTTTGAATCTGAGCAAGATTAGGACTTTTTTTTTTTTTTTTTTTTTACCAGCTTCAGTTCCTGGAGATCCTCACAGCAGCAGACCTGAAGCCCGCGATCATTCTGTTGTTGCTGAAGTTCATTCAGAAGTTGCTGAAGGAGACACGGAGCCATCCCGAGGTGCCTCGTTGACACACCACCGCCTTTGGTCATTCCTACCAGCGGTTTCAGGTGAGGCTGGGGGTGGGAGAGGAAAGAGGAGTTGCCTCAAGCCCCCAGCTAATTGAACGTGAAAACTATATGTTTTTTTTTTCTTCCCAGGAAGGTATAGTGCCTGATTTGTAAAAGCAGTATTTTGCTCCCGCATCCCTTCTTCTCTCACTTTTCCTTCCTCCTGTCTCATCCTTTCCCTTCCTTCTCCATGGATTTTGCTGTGTGCAGTCCCCATCCTATTTCTTAGTCTAATGTCCATACCTCTTCCCCTTGGCCTTTTTAAGTGGCTTTACAGGGTGTCTGCTATCCCCGTAGCAGCCCCGCAGGGATACCCTACAAACGTACTGGATTGTCCTGATGCTTTTTCGGTATCTCACAGCCTCCACAGCAGCTCTGTGCCTGCGGTACAGTGGCAGCAGCAGACACTGATTTTTCTTTCCTCACCGTCAGCAGTTTAGTGAATATTTGCCCCCTCCCCAAGGTCTCACACTAGGTTTTAATGCTTTTATGGTGCAATGTTTAGGTTCTAGGTCACCCAGCCTTGAGAAATCCAACAGGAGGCCTACACGAGGAGGCCCACTTAAACCCTGAGAATAAAGCTGGAGCAAAACTGGTGCAAGGCTCCATACAACGCGTCTGAAGTTGACTCTGCCATTCATGCTTTATCTTCTAGAAAAACATCATTTTTCAGAAGAAAATGTCCCTATCAACTTTCAGGACTGCGTTAGAGAAGCACAAGGCTACCCTCCTTCAAAGCCTTTCGCCCACCTGCACTCTTTCCAGTCTCACAGCTGAATGTGCAGCATTTTTAAATAAATCACCAAGCGAGCATATTTCAAACCCACACATTTCGGACAGGCTCAAAACCTGCACTGTGGCTTCTCTCTTTTTTTCTGTTGTGTTTGCCGCTTAGATTTATTTACTTCTCATATCATGTTTAGACTTGCTAAATATAAAAACTGTTTAAAATAACTGTGCAAAATATTCTCCAAGTCCTTGAGAAAAAAAAAATACAGTGCTCAAGACTGCCTTCTCATGTTTTATGGTTTTAGCACATGTTGCAAATAGAATATTTCCATAATAAATATTTGTTAAAAATAATTTCCACGTAAAGAAGTTAGTTCTAAGCCAACAGCCCCAGCAAGGCAGAAGAGGAGCTACCAGGTTGGCAGCGACAGGCAGTGCTTTTCTGAAAAAGTTCCCCAAAATCATTGGAAGACGCAACCTTGAATGGGAGGACAGGTTTGGTCTCCAGATTTCCCCTTTGCTTACAGTCTTCATCGTCTCCTCAATGCGGACACCTGCTCATTGAGAAGGAACCAGTGTCAGGGGCACAAGAGCTGCAGACGCGTGTTCCCTGCAGGAGCAGACACCCAAAGGCACACCAGCATGGCTTGCTTGCTCATTGCCCTGCCTTCGCATAATTTACTGGTCCCCGAGCTCCATTTCCTGACTGCCTTCTGAGTGATTTTGCCTGCTACAAGAAATCACCATGGCCGTGATTTCCCCAGCAAGGAGTTTCCTTTCACGGATCTGGAACTACACGTCCCTTAATGTCACTCATTGCCCTGTAGCTTTATGCAGTGAGAATGAGAGGAGCTTCACTTTTGCAGATGCCTGCTGCATTGCCACTTGTTTATTAGATGGGCAAGACAAGACAAAAATAATGACTCTTCAGTTTGTTGCCAGTATCGAAAACACTTTTGGTGCAGTTCTAAAGCCTCAAAGCCTGCAAGAGTCTGATTTCTTGCTGAAAATTCGTGCTTCTACTCAGACGACAACAGAAAATTAAAGACAAATAAAACAATTTAACCAAAGAGGTACCTGAGTAGTTTTAAAATTAATTAAAATTAATTTGTTCATTTAAGGGGCTTCACTGTAGGTCAGACCCCATCAGAGGTAAAATTATTCTAATTGATTTTATTGTTGGTAAATGCATTAACGGTGCAATGGAATATTTGAAATCACTGAGGCAAACTGCTGATGGTACAGATTCACTAATTTACTGGACAAAATGACCTTTGTTGCACTAAGAACCAAATCTTACGGGACAAAATTCCTTTAAATAGCTGCTAATATTTTAAATGAACTACCCAAGATGATGATGTTGAAGAGCTAAATATATTAGAGCACATAACATACATGGGGATATACACAGAAAATGTATGGGTTGAATATATTAGAAGATGCTTTGCATGAGCAATAACTTAATTTGGGACTGTTACGTGTCCACGGAGGGGAAGCAAGCACACACTAAACGGTTTGACATTTCTCTTCCATCCCTCAAAGACAACTGTTGGATGGCAAACGCAAGGTAAGGGAGTGAAGCCAAAAGGACCAAATATTGCACTGCTGTAGAAGTTCAGCTATCGGGCAACAAATCCTTCAGCTGCAGCAGCTGGGATGCGTGCAGGTAGCAAGAATGATGCCCGTGCGTGGCATGGCCAGGCTCCTCTGCCTGCCCTGGATGCTGTGCCCTGCAGGAGGACAGTGCATAGATGATCCAAAGATCTTGCTAAATGCAACAGGAAACAAGAACTAAGCAGTGCCGCATCCTGCTCATGCTGTGAAACTCCTATAATGTTCTTTACGCAATTTATTGTAAATCACTCATGGCTTGTTTAACGTTCCGCTGATTTTATCTTGATTTATTGCATTGCCACCCTGCCTGGTGAGGCAGCAGCCGTGGCTTTATGGTCTTTAATCAAAGTCCAAGCACCTGTAGCAGCATGTGTCTGTCTGCCCAAAGCCCCTGCATGGTGCTCAGCATCCCACGAGCTTGTCTGCAATCGACTGAGCCTGGAGACCTCGGCCCAACATGGGGACATCAGCACCACTCTGCTCCCCTACTTCCACGAGCCCACCAAGGTCCCGCACGGCCCAGCTCTGGGATTTCCCATCCCTGCTGCTTTGTGGGGGGCACACGAGCCCACCCGCCCTTCTGCTGGCTCCTGTTATCCTTTACCTTAATTCTGTAGGTGTTTTCTATAGGTCTTGGGTGAGATCCTGGTCCCACAGCTGTCCTCAGCACTGAGAGTCCATGTTCCTCAGACAGCCTGGTGAGGCAGAGATCAGGAAAACAAAACCTTTAAGAGAGGCAACATTTTACCCCAAACAATTTATCTGGGGTCACACAAGAAGCCTGTGACAGTGGAGCAGATCCAGACTCGCCAAAGCTTTAATTACAAAATCAGCTTCTCCTCCTTGGACAGCAGTGTGCGTTGGACGACAAGCACCTAAGCTGGTGACATCTGAGTGGTCTCCAGCTCCGAGGAGGTCAGCAAAGGGAGGCTCTTTTTGAAGGCACTGGACTACAGCAAACCCACAGAGAGCATCTGAAGGTCAGGAGAGCATCTTTTCTCCCTTTTTGTGGGGCAGCCGACTTCACAAGACACAAAGAACAGCTGCCTGAAAGAATCCTTTCATCACTTCAGGCAGCTAACAAAGCCAAAAATAAATATTTCAGCTTCTGCAGTATTTAAAAAGACTTTATTGCTGTAAGGCCCAAACTTCAGCGTATCAAGACCTCTTTACGCAACGCGACTTAAACGAGTAACTGCTTTAGCACCATTAGAAAGAGTTAGACCAAAAGCTCAGCAAAAATAGAAACAGGTCCCATGAAACTCTGCTAACACTCCCCAAAAAAGCTGAAATAACTGCACAACCAGTCCCGGGGGCACAGCCCACCCAGCAGCACTCTATGGGTCCCCAATATAAGCTCTGCCCGGTAAAGGAGCCGCACGGTGCCCTTGGTGCGGGGCTTGCCCACGACGGGGCTGCAGCACAGGGCGCTGCTCCGGGGCTTCGCGCAGGCAAAGCGGAGAGCTGCGGGACACGAGGGGCATGCTGGCTATTTTAATCCCGCGCCGTAGACACCGAACAGCTGCACGTGCCGGGCGCAGGCCGGGCGCAGTCACGTCCTGGTTTGCAAACCTTGCCTGAAACACCTGGCCCTCTGCTCCCCGAAGGGCTGTGGGGCGGCCCTGCAGCCACACAGCGGGGTGCCGAGCTCGCTGTCCCGGTGAAGGGCGAAGGACACCCCCTCTTCATCATCTCCAACACTCGGAATTGCTTAGGGAATCCTAAAAGGGAAGCCGGGTGCTAAACGTCTTTGCTGGGTAAATAAGAAGCAGAGGCTCCAGCGTTTCACTTAAGGGACAACCCTGTGATGGCCACGTACAGAAAATGGCATGCTGGAGTTTTCCATCCCCATTGTGTATTCCGTGTGTTGCAGTTTTCCAACAAACATGGGGGAGAAATACAGAAGGGGGTATGCAAGCCTGAAAATACAGTGTATGCTTTTAGAAGTAAGGCTCTTGCTAGCTTGAACGGGAGCCATGCGGCTCAATCAGTATCAAAAATTTAGCAGGAGCACAAGTCTTCTGCAAACTAAAGGCAAATGAATGTTAAAAGTCCAACTCCAGCTCACCTTTGCTCTTCCATTAGCTCTGTATGTGAAAATGTTCTTATTTATAGACCTATAGAGACTGGCAAGTAAATAAAAGAGCAAACAAGCTGGAAGCAATAGGTTAAACATATCTGCAGGACAAAGAACAGCGCGGTGAAAGCAGCTAAACAGACATCGAGATGCATAAGAAAGACATATTTCTGAATAATTCAGCCTGCATGCCCGGCAGCACCGAGAGACAGAGGTTGATTTCTGCTGGAGATCCCTGCGGGCGACCACCCCAGGCTGCACTATCAGCTGCCTCTTGTGCTCGTCTGATGGATGTTTTTGGCAAACGTCTCCCAGCCCACGAAGCGCTTGGTCTCGTTGCACAGCTCAGCACGGGGTGCACCCAGGGTCCTCCCAGCCCCATGGTCACCCCTCATCCTGCCTTGCTGCTGGACGAAACCAGAACTGCTGCAGCCTTTGTACGGGGAGGTGGGGAAGGAGAAAAATGGCTCTAGCAGAAGCAGGTGTTTTTACCAACAAGATTTCCCCCATTAAGGGAAATCCAGTTTGCAGAAAAATTGAAAATTCAAAAGAGGTGGTGATTTATAGGATAAAAGGTGCAGCACATATATTGCGAGGGGAAAAAGAGGGCATTTGCAAAGCAGCTGAAGTATGTAAAGATTTGCTTTCACGTTTGCTGCCATCTGGGTAATTCACAAGAATAAAGCCGCCTCTTATCTCGCTTGAATCTCTAACTTCGTTCTCATTCCCAGCATGTCCCGTCACACAGGGTACAACAGATTATTCCCCCCCAAGCTGTGCCCATGGGGGGAGAGAAGTGGGCACGTCCTGGCTGTGGCCAGGTTCCCTCGAGCCCTCCCTCAAGCCTGAAAAGTGAGCCACTTGGATGAGGCCAAACCCAAGCTACCAGAAGAGCAATTCGTAGGAATTCAGAGGGGAAAAAAAAAAAAACACAAACAAAAAACAACAACCAAACAACAACAGACAACCACCAAAGCCTTGAAGATTTGCAGAGACATTTCCATTAGTTAAGGCTTTCTTGCTCTCTACAGGTCAGCATTTCACATCCCTGGGGCCCCATGGAAAACACCAGACCTCCTCTCCTCCAGCCTTGCTCCTGTTCATTACAAGGGGATCTACCAGTGGGTGACCCTCCAGCAACTGTTCCCTTGGAGTGAAGCACTCTCATTGTTTTAAATAACTCAAAAGGATATATTTCAATCAGTTCCTGATTGTTAGGATTTATTAGGCTGAACCCAAGGGCAGGCATGGAAGCTAATTAGAATTATTATTTTCAGGTGACAACTATAAGGAGCTCTCAGGGACATATTCAGCCCTTCATGTTAAGGCCGAGGTACAATTTTCAGGGTTATTTTCTGAGATTATTTAATGGGATGGCTCTTTTTAATAATGCAGAGGGGTTGCGGTGGGAAGAGGAGGAAAACCAGACCCCGCTGAGAAATTCGGAAGGGATAAACAAACAAAAGGACGTTAATAAGGGGGGGGCGGTTTATTGCACCAAAAGCTGCCATGGAACCAATTGCTGGCCCAGCACAGCCACTTCAGTGCACCCAAATTCCCGAGTTGATCACAGAGGGGGAGTACAGGGCTCAGAGCCCATCACGGCTTCGTTTGTGTTCTTTCTGTGGGTTCTTCATCTGGCAGAGCCACAAGCACCGTTCCTCCCCCTCTCTCCTCACTCTGCTGTCTTGGTGCATCCAGCCCCAGCCAACGGTGAAGCCGAGGTCCACAACGTGGCTCAGCATGGTGCAAAGCCACTGCCACAGAGCAGCCACCGATGGGCAGGTGCCATCGCTGGAGCATCCCATGCAGAGCCAGTGCCATGCCGGGAGGTCTTTGGGCCTCTGGAGCTAACCCAGATTTTTCCAGCCATGCAGGCAGACAGGGTTAGCACATCCCTCTGTGTACGGGCATCCTGCCTTGGTGTGGGGCTTTTCGGGGTTGCTCCCAGCACCCTGTCTCTCTAGAAACCTCGGTGCAATGGGGGCAGCACTGTCCTCACGTGCTGCCGAGCCATCGGGGCCGGCACCTTCTCCGCTGAGCAGCCGCCACCACCCTCAGCTCAGGGCACGGAGAGGAACCAAGAAGCAAATTATTTACGCAGAAACAACCTACTCAGCGGTTGTTAGCCGGGCTCCGAGGAGCTCACTGCTCCTAATGACGTCTCCAGAGCTTTGCTGGGAGGGAATATTAAAGAGAAGCGCAAGAAAACAAGCCGGTTGTCTTTGGTGACTGACTGATGCCAACGGACTACAACTTGCTAAGCATTTTCAGATAACATTTGCAGTTGACGACTTGACATTTGGAAACCCTGAGGACCTGGAAGTAGATGGAGGAAATTTCCACTCGCAAAGGCTGAAGTGCACTAAAGTGCTTTTGATCGGAGCTGCCTAGAAAGCTCGGGAGGTACGAGCAGACAAACACACGCGGTTCAGGGACGCCTTCACCTCTAAGAGCAAAAAGCAAGCTGGTGTTAACACAGGACACGGAGGCATCCAAGCTGCAGCAGGGTTAAGCACCTATATTTAGGGTATCAGACTAACGGCCACATCCTGGCATTGCTGAGGGCACTGTGAGGTACGGAGGAGGTCAGCAGATCCTCCTGCTCTACCACCCACACTCGCAGCCCCACGGATATAGCTGGGAGGAGGTGGCTGCTGCAAGGTCACCTCTGTCTCCATCTCTCCCCTTGACAGCTCTGGGGCGAAGAGCTGAGCACCCGAAAAATCCCCACTGGCTCTTGGACATTTAGGCTCTAAATGTCTTGGCACGGGACCTCGGTGTCCTTTGGTCATGCAAAAGGAGAAAACCAAAAAGCTTCCCGAAAGCCTCAAAATAGGGTCTGTCGGGAGGAAATGAAACCAAGTCAAAGCCTGCTTGTGAAGAGCAAGTGAATATCTCAGTTCTGCACCACGGGACACATTCTGCTCTGACACTCACCATCTTCTCCCCCTGCCTCAGTTTCTCCTTTCGGAAAAAGGGGCTCAGCATGTGCCGACAAGCGTCAGGAGGCAGCTGCTCTCAGGACCTCTGTAGGATGTACATATCCATCTTTGGGGGCCCTCTGCTGGCAGCCTCGTTTTCCAGGAGCACAGCAGAACCCTGTAGAGATGGGCAGGGGGGACTTGGGTCTTTCTTTCTTTTTGTAGAAAAATAACTAAATGCACGGACAGAGCTGGCGAAGGACATCACCTGCCGCAAGCAGTCCTGGTCTTCACCAAGGTCATTTTAGCCATATTCACAGCCTTAGCTGTGCACTAGGAATATTTGTGTTCTTATATCTCATTTGCATGAAAACCTGTGCAATTCCAGCAAGTTTTGCATCGCTTGACCCTGCTAATCCTCCCTTGCCTTCCCTTTCAGCTCAGACATCACATCCATGGTGCCCAGGGGAACAGAGGGACCTCCTGGCTCAGGTCTCCTCAAACCCATCATCCCTCAGCAAAAGCCTCTCTTCCAACTGCTAAGAACCCATTCTCCAGGTTGGATTTTTATTTTATCACCTATTAATACTTACTTCTTCGTGCACCTGCATTGTCTTTTAGCACAGATGATTCATTTCTCTTCATCCACTGAAATATCCCCCAAATGTTACTTAACCAAAAGCCAGCCAAAGAAGAAATGCATTTTTCTTTTGTGGAGGAAACCAGTTCCCCTACCAACAAAAAAAATATCAAGACAAGCAGGTTCAATGTGCCTTTGTAAGTCTGGATTGGACTCAGTCCTATTTTCATCCCATTATTCTTTCCTTCACAATTTGTCTAAAGCTTTGCAGACTGTGAAAGGCCAGTCGCTGCCTGGATTGCTTTTCCTCCTCCTTTCATACGGAGTACTCTGTTTGCCATTCTTCAGTTATATGAACCACTCCTGAATGACACGTCTGTGAAAAGACTTTGCCAGCAGAGATTTGTCTTTTTTTTTTTTTTTTTGGCGAGCTCCAGCCCCTTCAGGATCCCTTTGCAGAGACTCCCCCATTTCCTACACCAAGGTCTGCTTCAGACTTGAATTATTTTCATATACCTAAGGACTGTTTAGCCACCCTGTTCTTCCTGCCCCTCATAGCACTGTTCTTGCCATTGAAAACAGAGAAAGTTTTCAAAAACCAAGACTCCTGAAGGTTTCTGGTTGTCCAACTTGACATGAGCCCTGAGCACCAGGAGGGTCTCTTCCATATTGCTCCCTCCCACACAGCTCAGAGGATTTTTGACTCCAAAACATATAATCCAAAAAGGCTGGGGGCATCCTCACCCCCAGGCACATCACTTTCTTTTCCTTATAAGCCTGGGTTTCCTTACCCTTTTTCCTTGAAGACCCCATTTCCAGCAGCCGCGCAGCAGAGCCCCAGCCTGGGCTTGCTCGCCCTGCCCATCTCTGCTCCTGGTGGCTTTCGGGAGATGACACAACTTCAGTACTGAATACGGGATAAAAAATAACAAACCAAGAGACGAGAGTAACGAACACGGCAGAAAGCACTATAAAAAGACCTATGAAGAGACTAATGACACTGTTTAAACAAAGTTGTCTCCTGTGATAGTGCTAAATCCTTTTTATGACCTTTCAGCCTTTCAGAACAGTTTATAAGACAATTTTCTGTTTGCTAGGCTTACTGACAAACAGTCAGTAACTGCTTATGCTGGTACCAGGAGTCCCATTACAGAACAAATAAAGTCCATTTTACTATTTCCCCCCCTCTTATAAAACACGGGACCATTTCCCTTCCAAGCTGGTCCACCAGAGGAGGGGAAAAGCATCTGGAGAAAAGGAAACGCTCTCCAAGAGCAGCATCACAGGAGGCAGCAAGAATTGCTGGGGGAGATAAAGCACATTCTGCATGCGATTACTGCATAAATGATGCTTTGATCACAAAAAGCAAAGAGCAAGAAGACAGTTTTAATGGTCTGAAAACACATGAAAAGCAAATGTAGGAAGCGGCTTTGATACACAAGACAGTGGCACAGTATTTATTTTGTGACCTTTAACAAGTACGGGCAGTGCAACAACAAGCTAATTTGGTGGAAGAAAAAAAATCAAAAGGAGACGGAAAAATTAACCCGAGAGCTTCATGGCAGAGGGAGGAGAGGAGCAGACCGGGCTAGAAGCACCTCTGCTGACTGCTGGCATGCTGGGGACCAAGCCCTGCAAAAAAGCCTCGTGTCCCCACCAAGAGCAGCAGGTGCCCAGTAGCTCCCATGGACAGGGAATTTGGGAAATCACTTGGCAGAACCCCAAAACTAAAGCACGGTTAGAACAAGCATTAAAGGTTGTATCTGCACACAGCCCAAAGGGAGGTTTTGTAGGGGATGCCTCAGCAGCCAGGTGGGGAATGTGAGGGAGAGAATATTTGAAGGGATGGAGGGGAGCAGTAACAGCGCTGACTGGGAACTAAGTTTTCAAAAGAACTTTGAATATTACGAAAAAAAGAAAAGAGCAAGATGTGCACATGAATCTTTTAAGTCTTCCCTACAAGCTGTTTAAAGTTGACAAATTCAGAGCTATGGAATTGACAAGTTTCCATTTTGCACATGTGAAAGGGCAAGGCATTAGAGGCCCCGAGAGCACGGACAAGCTCCTGCACTGGAGCACACACAGTTTATCTGCCTCACCCCAGGACTCTGCCCTGGCCATTTGCACCATTGTTTTGTTCTCACAAGGATAAGGCAATCCACAGTACCTATTTCTGCTTGAAAACTGCAGAAAGAGCACTTGCTGTATGCCATTATCTCACTGAGAGCACAAACCACCCCACGGGAGAGAGAAAACTTCCTGCACAGACCACCAAGGCCAACCCCTACCTTAGACAAATGCAGCAAGTTGCTGGAAACTGCTGGATTTGGCCAAAATTTCTAAGCAGTGAATGTCCCACATGGAGAAAAAAAAAAAAGGCATGATAAACAGTCACGAAAGGACAGTGCCCATCAGCTAATTTATGCCCCATGAATAATTCAGCCACATCTATTAAAAAAGCTTCAGCTGACTGGAAACACAGAGAAGAGCTGGTCTGGATGTAGGGAGGAGTGCCGGCCACCCCAGAGGCCTCTTCCTCTTCCTGTGGGCTCCTGAACTGCACCAGTTGGACCCAGAGGCTGAAAGATGAAGAGAAGTGGTGGAGAGGAGCCCAGGAGATAAGAGCACAAGGAGCTCCTCCACCTCTAAGCACATCCTCCAGCTGATGCCTCAGGCTTTCTGTGGGAGAGCTCAGCACTCACCCATCACAGCTCAAATGGGGATTAAACCCCACGAGAGGCCGAGATATTCCAAACTGCTTTGGGGTAGCAGGGACCCAGCCAGAAGGAATCAACCCCGTGCTCTGGGCCACGATCGGCGTTTAACTCCCTGCGCTCACCCTTCAGGTTCTTCTCACACCACGGAGAGAAGTTGGATGTGTTTCAAAAGTGACCCTATTTTCCAGCACTTCCTACCCCTATTTTTTCTTTTAAAATCATGACAAACTTCCAGAGACCCTGGGACTGAAGGGGCTCCCTCCTTCCAGCTCTCTGCAGCCAACCTCCAGGGTGCTCAGGCAGCTTTCTGCGGGATGCCAGAGCAGGACCCACGGCCACCCTGCAGGACAGTAAAGAGCTGGTACCATGGCAATACGTAAATACTGCAGCAACCGCCTCCACTGAAGTGCTTTGTGAGCAGGAAGAAGCCAGAGCCCATCTGAATCGTCAGGACCTCTGGAAACTCATCACAGCCAGCAGAAGTCAAATCTCACTCTTCCTCGCAACACGCAGCAAGCCACGGAGGCAGTCGCCTTCTCTCATCCAAACTTTGCATTTATGTAACCTTAGAGAAAGCTCTGGGCCTTCATCTTCCTAAGCGGAGCTTCACTTCAGTCCACTATAAGCAAGTTTATTTATTTTTTTCTCTTTTCTTCCAGAGAGCTCAGCATTTCTCAAACCAGGGTTTTCAACCTGAAATGGGGTCATAAAACCTTCTTAGTGGGGTTACCAGCCCTTGGTCACTTTGTGTTCCAGATAATCTGCAAGGCTGAGCTCACGGAAGAATTTTTGTTGTTGTGGCAGGATGGTAGAGCATAATTTGATTTAAATTTATCTTTGTTAGCCAGCAAATTTGTCTGCCTCCCCTATTGGCTGGCATTATCGTTTTGTCAGGGCCACTAGGAAATATCTGCAAAGCGTTGTGCTGGCAGCAACAAAAAAAAATCTGTTCCACAGATAAGTGTGGGATAACAGTGGGAGCAAGAGGGGGTCAAATGAGACAAAATTGTTTCACGACCCTAAGAAATAGGGTGAGAGACCTGCAAGGCTGCCCCCCTTCTGATACGCACCATGCAGTGCATGCTCCCATGTGTGAGTGCAGAAAGGCTCCTGTTCAGGCCCAAACATCGTTTTGTCTCAGGTACCGAGGGCACAGAAAGGAGGAGGTGCAGCACCAGACCCCCTGCAGCGAGACAAGGCACTGTCCGGACCAGAAGAAACCTCGTGCTCTTTGCTGGGGTGTTGGAGCTGCCCAGGCTGCTCCCCAGCCCTTTTCCTTGCATCGCCTTGGCTCAAGAAATGTCCCACACAGGCAGCATTGCCAGGGATGTGTTTTTCTCTGCTTTAAGCCTCCTTTCTATTGTAACTGGGGTCTAAAGAAGCGTTAGTAGGACAGTGACAGAAGCCTCATACATTTTAAGTATACTGAGGGTGAAAAGCTTAATAAACCATCACATCTGGAGCCTTCTTTCCCTCTCCACAGTCATGTCTGTCTTGACTTATTCCTGCTCTATAGAGGAAATGGCAGGATTTAATAGTCTTTTATTAGTATGTCAGCTTTTAAAATGGTCAAAGCATTATTCATAGGGCAGGTTAAAAAAAAAAAAGGAAATGCAGCACATTTAGTCGAAATACTACTAGTTCCAGCCAATGAAAGGGTTGAGATAAATGCAGCTATGTGTTCCTGGCCCCTTTCTGTCACATCTGGAGAGGAGCCGTCACACTTTCTCTCCCAAACCAGCCTCATTTTTACTTCATTTCCATGCTTCATGCCCCTGTCACTCCGTGAAGCAGCACTCTGGGAGTTTGGGATCTCATGCCCTCGAGCTGCAGGAGAGGCTCTGGTTCCACCAGCTTTAAGACAAAAGATGGGTTGCACAGATGCAAAATGAAAGTCTCAAGCATTTCTGCTAAATTAAGGTCTGCTCCACCTTTACCTATTACTGCTTTTACTCCCCATTTCTTTGTTTCACCTACGCCTGGTGTTTTTTTTTTTTGTTTGTTTTTTTAAACATTACCAAAAGCGTTTGTTTTCTCAGTTCTTTTGCCACCTGACATTGTGACCAGAACTAAAGAGTTGGTTTTCAGGCAGAGGGGGATATCTTTCCTCTACCCAGCATCCTGCTTCCAACTTCTGTGCTTAAAAGCACCAACAAGCTTGTGAAACAAAGCCTCATAGCATATGCATGAAAAGAAGTTGCCTGAAACAGATCTTCCAGAAAAAGACATTATATAAAGATAAATGAGTGAACGTTTTTCCTCATGCTTGCTCAGAAGGATTAGAAAATTTCACCCTCTATTTTTTCCCATATTTAATTTTCTGATCAATCCCATGTCTTTCACTCCACCTTCCAGATTTTGGGGTTCTGCTTTCAGCTGGAAAAGCTGAAAGGCAGCATCTGCTCCCAGGTTCTTTCTGGCTCGGATGGGAAAAGCTAGAAAACCTGTTCCCATCACAGTCCCAGCCCAGACACAAGCTGTTCCCTGATGCATCCATGTTTCAAGGGCTCATTAAAAACAGACCTTCTGAAACTTGGAGGCTTACCCTTCATTACTGACTACACTGTCCTGGAAGCCTATTACCTTTAATTGGCATACAGTTGCACTGAAAACATGGAGCTGGCTCCACTCTAATCCATGCAAGCACTGCCTCTAGATTTCGATGGAGGCAGCTTCTCACCCCAGAGCCTCTTAGAAGTAAATCTTATTTAGGTCAGCAGTGACATTTTCCTTTCTGAAATAGTAGGCCAAACGCCAACGAAATTGGAGCACATTAGTAGGAGCAGTCAAGGGATTTACTTTACAATACTATGTATTACACCCATGTGAACACTAAAAAAATGCGACCCTGCTGCACTGAACTTCCAACAACTTATTCATTGGTGCTGGGTGAACATCAGAGTTTCCATTCCAGAGGAAACCTAGGTTACTGTTAAAAGAAATCCCCTTTAGCCCCACTTGGAACAAAGACCTACACTAAGGCTTCCCATCAAAAGTCTCAGTTCAGTAACAAGCATACAAGCTCTTTAGCTATCAGAATATGTCTGAGAAGACTTTATGAATGTCCAAGTGGAGAGTTTAGCTGTCAAAAAGTTGCATTTCTGTAAAAATCAGCATGTTTTTTATGTGTTTTCATGCAAATAAAAGCACCAGCTTGGATGGGGAAAAGCCCTGCCCCAGGAGGGTTTCAGCAGCCAGCACATGCTGCAGCCCTCCGTGAGGGGAGGGTGATGGCACTTCAAAGTTATTGAATCCCCTCAAACCTCAATTTCTATAACCTGAGCAACAAGAAAAAATGGATGAGTGATACAACTGACAATGTCTTTTTGCCTCAAATGCTAGAGAAACCCTACAGTTCTCAAGCTCCTTTGATGGGAATCAGGCCATCCTGGCCTTAATAATAACAATCAGGATTGATTATTATTAATTCAAGAGATTCACAACTTGGCCCAGGGACTACACACCCAAACTGCTTTCTTCTTATCCTTCAGCCCAAAGAACTGAGTAGATAAGCAGGGATATCTAGGATCAGTTATAACTGAGGGATTCCCAGGATCTCAACACAGCTCGCACCTACTGTTTCTTCTCAGCCAGGGCCTGTGCTCTTCTCTTTGCCTCTTTCTGCAGAGATGCCACCCAGAATCCACAGCAGGGCTGTAGACATCCCCTGCCTCTCCCACTGTTCTTCAGTGACAACCTGACAAACCCTCCTTCCAACAGCCAGTTGGCCACGTTGGCTAAGCAGTGCTGCTTGGAAGTGGGGAGATGGTGAGAGGACCAGAACTGGGAGCAGTTAGTGATTGCACAGTGCTGGATTTGTGCTGGGAGCCCAATATTTTAGCAACGACTTGAACAAACACCCCATAACAGGCACAATCATTTTGATATCTCTACACAAATTCTCACAAGGAAATGCTCCAAAACCAAGTTTGACTTGAATGACAGAAAACAAGCTCCTGCCTAAACCCAAATTACTGACAGCAATTGATCAATCCATGTAGCTTTATTAGCATAGCCTGACTGCAGGCTTCTTCCCAACAGCATCTTGAATCAATAGCTTAATTGCCTTCCTGGCTTGTTTTGCTTCTGGTTAAATTCCCTGATTAATCCTGCAGACTCAGGGAGGCTGAACGAGTTAAACCTGGACAGACTGAGCTGAGCAGGATGGGCCCCTGGATCTTCACCTGGGAGCATGCAGGAAGGCACTCGGCAGGTGGGACGGTGGGATGTGCTGGGGGAACACCACAGTGCCCTGGGACCTGTCACTGCAGCATTACTGCCTGGGAAAGGAGAGAGGTGGGTTTGCTCATGCACGTGCCTGAAGACATGCTGACAGGCAGCACATCCTTCACTGGAGATGTTTCCCATGACACTATCACTGCTTTTCGACTGTCTTTTCTTCCCTATTTAATCTTTGCACCTGGAAACAGCCTGGCACCATCTGATCTATACTTGTTCTCAAGCAATGGTCTTTAAACATTGATCACTATCACCGATAGCCTGTTTCCTACTTTTCACCTATCTAAAGCACATGTTGCCTGCAGCTCAACCATGGCAGCTTTGAGGGGGCTTTTTAAACCCCCCACTGGATCCTTTGTGAAGGCAGCTCTTTCCAGATAAGACAACTGGCTCAGAAGTGTCATTAATCCTGTAAATAAGATGTCCCCGTCAGACAGCTTCTGTCACGTCTCTGACATTTGTTAGAAGGTGGCAATGCTTTTGCACCTCTCCGCTAACTATTAATCTCCTAGAGAGGCTAGGAGAGCTATTTTAAGTGTGACCTGCAAAGGAAAGAGTCTTTGAGGTTTTTTATTACTTAGAACAGGTGAGGAACTGGGCTGTTTGTTTTCCCTACATGGAGCCAAAGCAGGTGAGGAAATTTGTGGCCTTTGAGGATAGAGCTTTCGATTCCTGAAAGACTACACAAAGGGCGAGAGATGGTAAATCTGTTCTAACTGGTAGACTTCCAGTTACCAAGAAATTGTAACCTATTAGCAGTCAATCGCAGAAAGTTAAATCGCAAAAGAGATTTTGGCTGACTAGAGAACATTTGTACAGTGTTAGGGAAGCGGTGAGTGCAGAGACAGACTCACAAAGTTGGATGTGATAAAGCCTAACAGCCCTAATGTTTAACGTTAAAAGCAAGACAGAAAAAAGGTGACAAACCAAAGCAATACCTCACCGATCAGCCATTCCTCAGGTGGCTCAGCAGGGCCAGGAGGACAGGGTGTGACAGTCCCCTTGCTGACAAGCAGGGACACTTTTCATTGATCGCACTTCCCAACAGCTCCTAATGGCAGCGTGATCTCATCACTCCCAATAAACCTCAGTGCACTGTGGGCATGGGTCCCAAACGGTGACCTGGGCATCATGAACGGTCCCCCAGATGCAGATCTGCATCCACAAAGCATCACATAAAGGGTTTTTATCCCTGTAATTACTCCACCACAGTCCTAGGGGAACACCTTGCGTTTGCAGCAGCCGCTGCAGCGCAGGTCAGGCTGTGAGCAGCTGGCCGCTGAGCCATGGCGAGATGAAGCCCAGGTCCCTGGTTCTACTGGCACCAAAGACAACCAAGAAAGGACCACAGGTTGCTTTCTTTGAAAAATCATCAGAGAAGTTTCTAGCCATGCCATTTGGGAGCAGAGGAAGGATTTTCAGAATGAAAGCAGCTTAGTTATGCATCCGAGACAAAGTTCTTCCCAGACAGGAGACACGTACTTGTCTGCGTGTCATCTAACTTGTATTTAAACTCTGTTCTGAGGGCATTTTATTTCAAGAGGGTTTAAACTTACAGGCTGCACCGGAGAGTATTTCATCCTTAAAATACTCCTCCAGACAGGAAGGTTTTCTTACCAAAGGTTACAAGAAACTGGCTTCTGACATTTAATCATGGTGATTTGCTTCAGCAGGCTGGTATAAAGTACCACTCAGCATAAATAAAGACATCAATCTGGCTGAAATTTCCCAACTGCTCCAATTTCACAGGGCTAAGGATGAGTAATGCTCCATTCTTGACTCCATTTGGAGCATCTCATGGACAAGGTGGTCCCTGTGGTGAAGTTGGGGCTTTCCGTGTACACTGCAAGAGAAGCATCCAACTCCTCCTAAAGCCAGCAAGGGGCAAGAGTCTGCTCCAGGGTGTTTGTACCACACTGTATGGGGTCACCACTTGATGCTCTCACATGTGATAGCAGCAGTGATGGCCGTGCCCAACTAGCAGAGGGGATTTAGTTGATTTAGGGCTGCTGCTTACAGTGGGAAAGGCTGTAGGGCATGGGGAGCACAGCTACAGCAAGAACACCCTGGGGAGATTCTGGACTGGCAGAGCAAAATGACACATGTAAATTTGTTTCATTGGAAGAGACCTCACTATTTGAGTAAGTTTAATATTAAACTGACTCAAACATTGGAACAAGCCCAATTATCAAGGCAGTTCACATGCTCAGGCCCATAGGGCGTGATGTACCTTCAGCACTCTTGCCAGGGTTTGCTACCAGCTCATTGTGGCTTTGAAAATTGCTCTGAAAGTTTACCATAAAGAAAATAAAACAAAAGACCAGGAAAGGTCACTGTAACAGCAGGCAGGATGGTGCTCGGGACATGCCTGCTGGCCTCTGAGCTTTGATCTCTTCACGAGCGAGGTGCACCTCTCCACTGACCCCTGCTTTAGCCACTGGAGCCTCCATCCACCCCCCTATTTAGGAGTATTCACTATTTCAGAGTTTTTATTGCACAACAAACTGTTGAGACCCCAGTCAGAGAAGCAGGAACACAAAAACACTCACTGTTTGTAGTTTTACTGCAAAGCCCAGGGTTTTCAGGCCACAACATTCACAGGCCGCTGCCCACCACAAGACACATTAGCTGAAGATCACAGGCAATGCTGCTGGGGTCTCAGACAGCTCTGCAGGGCTTGACTTCAGGCAGACTTCATGTCAGAGATGTGGATTTATTTCTCTACTGTCCCAAAATAATGGCTTATAAGCCAGAACAACTAAGAGCCCTGCGATAAGGCACCTTAAACAGCACCGAACAGCTACATGAGGGACAGGCCCAAAGGATTCAGCCTTTGTCTCATTAAAAGCTGAGCACTGATGTTGAATGCAAGGTTGAAGTCTCTCAAAGGGCAGCTTTTGTAGGAGAATTAAGCACTGAGAGAAACATGGAGGACCCACAGAGCCCAGGCTACGTTCCAAAAAAAAAAAAAGTCTTTGGTTGCCCAAAGGACAGATGGCTGTGGGCCTACCATAGAGGAGTTCCTTGTGTTGCCATCTTTCATTTCACAGAAGGAAGAAAACATCTGTGACCAGGTGGGCAAATCTCTCTGAGAAGCACTACGTACAACATATTAGAGTAAGCCAAGAAGCAGCGGGCAGTCTCCAGGGCATGGTACAAGAGGACTGCCCCCAGCCAGCTGTGCAGAGAGCAGCAGGGACACTCGTAACAAAACCAGCCCCACTTCTGGGTCAGGGTGGCTGCTGCAATCACTCCTGCTCACAGGCACGGGACAACTCCTCTTAAGGAAGGATTTCTGCGAGAGGCAGTGGAAGAGGCGTCAGAGCCACCACTTGCTCAGCATGGGGGGCAGAGCAGCAAGGCATAGATACAGATGTCCCAGGAGAGAGCCAGGCAGCTCTGCAGCCCAGCTCCCTGCACAGCTCCTCGGCTGCCTCGTTTAGGAGGAGAGACAAAAGGTTGCATTCCCCACTCAGCCCTGGAGCAAGAGATAATTAGTAGCTCATTTTTTTAAATCCTAATAAGTGTTCCCCAAACTAACTAGCCATGTTGGACATAATGTAAATGACTCTGAAGAAAACACGATTTGTGGAGCAGTCTAATTAGATGGCCATGAGAGCAAGGAGCCTGTGCAGCGCTTGCTGCCGAGGGAGACCTATTTGCACAAACCCCAGAAGATTCCCACATAATAACAAGAGCCAATGTCTTCATTTCCTAAACATCCACACTAGTGATCAGCCTACAGGCTCCATTTCACCATTTGTGAATGCCAGTTAGCTCTCTGGATTTAATCCCTCCTCTTCGAGTGAAGCAGGGGAAAGCAGTCGTTTTGGAGATGTGGCACCACAGCAGCTGCCCAGGGAGCCCACAAACCCCAAGGTCAGCTCGGCAGAGGAGATGGCACAACCCAGAGCTTCACAGCGGTCCTGTCAGGGCCACCACAGAGAAACAAAGCAGTTTCACAGACCCAGCAAGAAGAGACCTCTCTCCTGGGGGACAGGCTGTTGTAGCTTCCACCCAGGTCTGTCAGGACTGCTGGTTTCTCCAGGAGAAGAGAGGTGAGTTGTGTTCTGACCCAGATGGAGGTCTGGAAGCACTGCCTGCCCTGGCAGCCAGCTTTTAATTGATGTAACACCTCCTTCCAGATCTTACCTGGCAGTTTGTGGCACTGAACATGGGTTTAGCTCACTGCTGAGGAGCTCGGGCTGCAGACCTTGCCCTCTCCTGTCCTGAAGGCACAGGACAAGGGGAGTCTGCTTTCCTCAGCTGTCAATGCTTTAAATAAGAGTTCAAACCTATGTTCTTGAGAGCTGCAACAAGCAATTACCGCCTGATTGAAGGTTATTGGTGCCCACAGTCTTGGCACAGCTTGTTTTCTGAAGCACCAACGGGCAGCAAATAAGTGTTTTGTCACAAATCAAGGCTGTCCTAGAAAAGCCAAAGGAGGGTCTGCAGCAGCCACAGTGCCATTTGCGTTAATAGCAGCAAAGTGTGAGGGGCAGCGTAGGACAGAGATGAGATACATCTCCCCCCCACTATGAAGCTGAGTAACCTCAGGCCAGAGCCCAAGCTGCTTGCAGCACCGAGTTTATGCTCATGCCAGTTTAGGGACATCTGCATTCCTGCTCATGGCACGGCTTTCAACACTACAGCGGTCAAGCTGTGCTCTTTGGAGGCAGGTTGCAATCACTGCACAGCCTCTCAGAGGTCTGCTCAAACCATGGATTACTGCTGGGAGAGATCCCACTCCATCTCTGGCTAGATCAGCTCATCTCTGCACAAAATCCCTGAGCATTGACCCAGCCACTGCACAACCCTTGCAACAGGGGCACTTCTCTGCTGGGCCTTTCCTCCAGCCACACTGGAAGTAGGCCAGAAGCAAGAGATGGCAGCTAAGGGAGGCACAGCAGCATTTCCTCATTCTCTGCTCCAGTGGTAGCATGGCCAGGACAGTGGAGGAGGAAGGAGAAGCATCCTGGAAGGTGACTGAACAGCAGAAGGACACAGTTGACCGGATTCAAACTGCTGCAGTTTCCTTGTGCTCTCCTACAAGAGGGAAATGAGCTGGAGGGAGAGTGCCTTAACCCCTTACAGCAACTAATCATGGTTGTTCAGGATCAGGTGAAACCAAGCGAGCACAGTGAGAGGGCAGGAGGATTTCCTGAGCAAGTCCAGCTTTCGTGCTTGGCCAGCCAAGCCGGACAGCAGCTCTCGAGAGGCTGCAGACTGACAGTGCTGCAAAGCCAGGGATCTCCCGGAGCAGCCACCGATCTGAAACAGGAGTCTCCGACCCAGGCAGGAATAAAGTCACAGCAGATGAGGAGCTCAGGCCCCACAGAAGAGCAGAGCATTTTGCTACAAGAGTGCTGAACAACTTGCAGGTCTCCCTCCGGAGCCAGCTTTCCCCAGGGAGCCTCACTGCCTCCCTCCGACCTTGCACACAGACACCGCTGACCTGAGTGCTCCCGAGAGCATCCGAGTGACTTTGCAGCACAGAGTAAATGGGGCTTATGGAAAAGTTACTCAGGCACTTCTGAGCTTATATCCATTGCTGGAACTGCAGGTACCTGGGCTTTGTGCTCACTTCTACCTAAAATATTTATGTGCTAATAAAGGTGGAGCCAGAGGAGCCTCTGAGGTCACTTAGAGAGGTAAAATCCTCACTGCAACCAAAATAGCTGAGACAGCAAGCAAGTCAGAAGCAATCAAGAGCAATTAGAACATGCCTGTACTACATAACATTTACTTGTTATGCTACAAGGGTCCAAAAAGCAAAACAAAGGGGTTTTGCTAATTCTTTCCTACTCCATTACCCTTGCAACCAGAAAAGCATATTAAACACCTCTGCTGCGCTCTCTGCTTCCTGTGTGTTCGGTTCAGCTCTCCCTTGTCTCAATAGCTTAAAAGCCTGTTTTTCCCTTTAAAAGCCAACTTGCCTGCCAGGTAGCTTCTCTTAATCTCTCAGTCTTGGCTAGAAGCCTCTCTAGGCTGCTGAAAGAGATAGCTACTTACCCTTTGTTCTTGCGACAAGAAAAGGCTCAGCTATCAAATCCTTCCAGATTCCTTTGTAGTCTGAGAGACTCTGAAATGGAAAGAATAAAAAGCCATGTATCAGTCTAACAGATTAATTACTACTAAGGCTACCAGTAGGACCAGCTTATACCCACGCCCCTCCTTTCTACAAAGCAAGCCTTTACCAGCCACGATGGCTATGAGACATGATAACAGGGTCAGTCACCTCGGGCAACAAGCATCACATTCCTCCTAATGTCAGTGGTTGGCCTGAGAAAGCAGCCAGAGATGAAGTTGGTGCTTCCAGCTGTGGCTTTCCCCCTAAGGCTGATGGAAGAGGTCCCCAGGAACAGAGCCAGCTGAGGACTGTGGTACCCAGACATCCTCCACGAGCAGGCTGGGCAGGTGAAGACATCCCACCTGGATAGGCAGAAGTGTGTTCATACTGGTCTAGGGCTGTTGCTTTCTTTCTCAGTGACACAAAGGCAAGGTTCCCTGCACACTGCAGTTGCACACAGCTCGTCAATTAAAGAGAGCACATGGCTCCCATGGAGGCAGCACTCATTTACACAATCTGAGAACTGATCCCTAAAGTTGCAGGCAAAAATAACACCCAAGCTACCAGTTACTTCAGCGCAAACAAATATGTTCATTATGAAGTTCTCTGTAGCTTACACAGAGTTGTTTCAAAAAGCATTTTTCAAAGTCATTTGTAGAGAGCATTCAACATGGTGAGCATGAAGAGCCCCCAGCACCCCACCCACACCTTGCAATGCTACTTTCCTCCTGGAAAGCAAACCAGTACCCAGCTACTTCTGCACCAGGAGGGTCTCAGCCCCCCAGCACAGACCCCCGCATGCCTCTTGTACAGCAAGAGGAAAAGGCGTGGAAAGGAAATGGCATGGAAACCCTCTCACATATCTAGACAGTGAGAGTCAGAGAGAGTCCCAACAGAAAAGAATAGTCAGTTCAAGTAAGCTTTTCACAGCTCAGTGTTAGATGTACTGCATCTGCATTCCTCAGTAGGGCTGTGAACAACTCGAACTGCTGTCACTTCTCAGAAAAAGCCTTCCCAAGAACAATTCTTCAGGTTCAACCTCAGTTGAGCACACACCAGTCTCCAAAAGCATCATTCACTCTCCTGCTGCAGTTACTCACCATCAAAGCCCATCACCATGCCATTCTGCCCACAGCTGCTCCTTCCCCAGTCACTAGGACACTTGTTCTGCCTTGGGTAGCACCTTGCTCTTCTCCAGTAGCCTGAGCATGCTGCCTGGCCACATATATCACTGATCCTTTAACAGCTGCAAAACATTTCTTCTGATTTCTGCAGCAGAATAGCTTTAGAGAGGATTTAAGCAGGGTTAACAAAGTTCTCTCTGCTGAAGAGCAAGCCTAGTCCTGGGCTAAACAGAAGGGAACCCATTTCATACGAAAAGACAAATACTACAAGCAAGCGGCTGTTGCAACCAGTAGGGATGCAGCAGAACACAGTACAAAGGTACCAAGCTTTTGGAAGCGATTTCTCCCATCTCAGTGTTATGCAATCCATCACACCGGGTCAGTTAGAGCAATCCCAGTGGTTACACTTCATCCACTCCAGCTAGCTGAAGCAACGGGTAGATGCTAGTGTCACTGCATGCTCTAGTGAGCTACAGTGGGCATCTTCACACTGAGATAACACAGTTCTCTGGTTAACAACCCCTCTGCAATACACATCTGGACGAACGGCTAGAGAGGCTCGTGCAGGTTTGGGCTCTGGAGCAGCGGGTTAAATTTCAGTGCCATTGTACTCCCCAGTTTGCTGTTAGCCTCTTCTTCTAGTGCTCAGTTGAGATTAGAAGCCTTTGAAATGTATATGTGGTTGTGGTCCAGGAGAAAATCTCCAGGGAAGCAATTTGCTGCAAATACTCAGCTACTTAAAAATATTTATATATGCTAGGAAGGGATTAGACTTCATTTACCATTTTCTCCACCTTTAAACCTCATTTAATGCAGCATTAAGCTCCAGCTGCAGTAGATTGGTTCTGAAGTTGTAAAGGAGAAAGACTCATGAAACAGTAAGATGGTTCAGCATGGAGAGAAGAGTGATGGCTCACTATTTTTTAGGTGGAGTTACGGTAATCGAGAACTAAAGGATGTCCATGATAATCAGCCTAACACTCTTTTACTTACAGGATAGCGTTCCCAGACTAGGGAGCATCACGAGGAATCTAAGAACACAGGAATCTAAGAGCAGCTTTAAAATCAAAAGATGAGAACAGCCTGTCTAATGCATGACAAGAAGAGGTGAGGGCAGTCCCACATTTAACGGAAGAACGCTACTTCCAGCCTCTCATCAGTCCTTGAGCAAGAGCCGGAGGGGCTTTCCCAGGCCACCACGGGGAGGGAAGGAGGGGAGCAGCAGGCCCACAGCTCGGCTGCTTGCAGACACGGGTGGTCACAGCCAGCTCCGAGGGAGGGTCTTGGCACAGCCACGGCGAGACAGATGGGATTGCATGAGAGGCTGGGAAAGGCATTAGAGGTGCATGAACTCCGCTCGGGAATGCTGAATCATCTGCTGCCCCCAGCCCTGCCAGCACAGCTCCAGAAAAACACCCTTGAAGAGTTTGGGAGTTCAGGGCACCGCTGTCAAGAAGAGAGCCTGATGATGGAAACCTGCTGCTTTGATGCCCACCACACGGCGCCTGCTGGAGCTGTGCCCTGCCCGGTCCCTCTGCAGGGACAGCATCTGCAGGGGATGCCGAGCAGGAGCTGCTGGAGCCAGGTAACCGAAATCTGGTGTGCAGGCAACTGGAGCTGGTCCTTGGCATTTGAAATGGAAGGTTTGTAGTTATGGCCAGGCAGCTCGAGTCTCTGGAGATTTCTGTTTTCCCACTTCTGCCATCAGCCTTTTCAACCACTACCAAAACACACCTCCAGAAAGCAGTTAATACACTAATAGTCCGCATGCTTTTAATAAAATTATTTTCACAGCTGAAACCTAGCATGTGTTTTTGCAGCAGTAGCCACCATCAAATATTTACTCTGCTCAAAGAGCCATCAGTGACCTGAACAAAACCATTTCTCAAATATTGAACAGAAAAATACACTTCAATCTCTTTGAGCCGGTTACATCTGGCTTCAAGTTAGCTGGCAGATGGGAGGAAAACTGGTTACAAATGCTTAAAAATTTAAGCTTCTTGCAGTTTTGAAGTCTGCAAGCCAAGAAAATACACTCAGAGTGAGGTAAGCAGGAACTGTTTGTAAAGGCACTCAGTTTTCAAAGGCACTGAGATACAAACATGCCATGGAGATGCATGCAGTATGCTGACAAACCCAAACCAGGTGAGCATCTCCTCTTCCTCGTTTGGCCACCTCCCGCCCAGCCACAACCTCCAGCACTATTCATTGAAGGGTCTTTAACACATAAAGTGAGCCAAGGAGCTTACTGAAGATGTGAATCACAAAATGGAAAATCAGGGCTCTGCCAGCTGGAGGGAGGAGTTGGGAGACCCTGGAAATAGGTTTATCGTATTTAAACAATTGTTGTTTATGAGCCCTGGGGTGTCAAGTGTGTGCCTCATTGTGGAAAATTGTTTCAACCATTCACTCGGTTCCAGGAAGTAAATTTCTGTGGTTCAGGAGAAACTAACTGTGGCAAATCCCTAATGTAAGGAAAGCCAGAAAGCTTTTTCTACTCCTAATTATGCTGTGTTTCTAAACTTTCCCCTATGGCATGCAATATTAGAGTTCTTTCAGCAGCTTTTCCTGAAGAAAACACTAACAAAGGAGGCATTGTTACAGCGCTGATGAGTGCTGAAATCACAGGCACTACCCTGGCTCGGAGCCCACCATCTACAGCAGATAGGACGGCTTCTTCCCTCGAGATGCACAGGGCCAGATTCAGCCTGGTCTGAGAAAACGGGCAGATTTGGAAGAGTTAAATACCATGTGAGGATGTGCCAATGGACAGCAAATGCTTCATGTCCCATGGTGCACGAAGAAAGGTTGCACCAGCGACCTTGGCACTCACCTCTCCTGACACGAACAACTCCACACTGTGACAGCAATAGGTTTTTAAGTGCTTTGTAGCCTGGCAGTCTGGTTATAGGACATGAGTGGGTTACAGCCCACCCATTGCTCCCGAGGCAGCTGACAAGGGAGCTCCCACCAGCTGAGGGCACTGGCTATGGGATGTCCCTGGGCTGTGGCCGTGCAGTCATATGGTCAAGGGCAAGATGGAAGGGGAAGAGTTGTGTCTGCCCCACAAGGGGACATGTAAGGGGAAGTAGAAGTGCTGAAGCTCCCCTTCAGCCCTCTAAGGACCAAAACAGTTAGCTATTCGCTGTGCCACTGAAATGCCATGATCAAGTGGATGTGGATTCTGACCAAAAAAAGGGAAACATTTCAATTGAACAAGAAGATATCTGGATGTATTCTTCAGTGACAAACTCCCCCTGAAGCACTCCTCTGACCTCAGATGGTAGCACTGGTTGCACATCTATCCCAGTGTGTGTGTAGCATCTTCTGTGTCACAGTCCTTGGCCATCCACGGTACGGAGTCACTCCTGTATTGATTACTTTATTGATAGTGTGTAGCCCCTACAGGCAGTTTTCTCTCATCATAAGCAGGATAGCTCTGTTACATTGGTGGCCTGCTCATCTCCAAACAGAGAGATTGCTTCCATGTGGAAAATAAAATATTGCCCATGGGAGACATGCTCAAGAAGTTGGAACAAATTCATTCATGCACCACCAGATCCCTGCAAAACACCCTGGCTTTATTCTGCGCTGAGCAGAGGAACCAAGTGTTCCCTCTGTACTACTAATCTGTCACTCAGAACAAAATAATGTTAATGGTGTACTAGTGTAGCTTTGAAAATTTTATTAAACGCAGCCAGATATTCTGTAGATTGCGTTTTCTGGGTCATGCGCAAATAATAACGTTAACACACAGCGCCGTCCTGAAGTGTAGTCGGAGAGAAAGGGAGCGTTTCCTACGGCACGAGGGATGGGAGATGTGTGCGCAGCCCAGCCAGCTGTTCCTCCTCCAGGGTATAAGGATGCTCTTTGTAGCTTTGCTCGCTGAGTTCCCAACAAATTGTTTTCTTATGGAACACGAGGAAACTGGAGGAACAGAGAATTGGGTTCGCCGGCTGAGTCAGAGCCAGCAGCGTGGGGTCTCCAGACCTTGGTTTCTGCTGCTCCCTGGGAAATCTCAGCAGTCCCAGGGACGGTCAAGGGCACCTGAACACATCCTGGATGCTGGCAGCTCCTCGATACCCTGTTTGCTAGCCAACCTCCCACTCTCATGGCACAAGCCTGCTTTGAGAGGAGCTTTATTACTAGAAGAGCAAGGAGCAGGATTTTCAAAAGCCAGTTCCAAAATCCAGGACTTCCAAAAGTCCTGGACCCATTTCAGCAGGAGCTCGGTATGCAAAACCCTCCCTTTGGAGCTGCTGCAGACCAGCTCACCCCAGGCAGCTGTCTGCAGCAGAAGAGGCAGACGGAGGGGGACGGTAGAGGAACGGCCACCAAGCTTTGTTCTGGAGCCCCTGTTCAGGCTGAAGCTGTTCTGGTATTCACCAGAGCAGAGCATCACGCCGTGACGCCGGGTGGGTAGGAAGGGCCACAGTCCTGAGCTGCCCACGGGAGTGATCTGCTTCCTAAGGCTTTGCACTGTTCTCTTGCATGGTGAGCACCTGAGCCCCTAAAACTGTGGGCAGAGACAAGTGGAGAGGCTAGAGCCAAACTTTCCACCATAAATTTGTGCTTAAAATACCTTAATGTCAAACAGCGTGATTCAGAGCTCAGGCACTTCCAGGGTTCAGCAGCACTTCGGTAGGGCTGAGAGATGAAAGTCCAGACTTGCTGTCCACCGCCCCTGCCCAAGCCCTTTATCTGATCTAGCTGTAAGTGTTAAAAGCTTGAAAGCAGAGACCACTTTTCCACTCTTTCTCCCTCCTTTGATTCAGATTTTTGTAAATATCAGCAGGGAAGAGAAATTTGGAATGCTTTCTGAGAGGTTTATCTCCTTTTCAGGCTCATTAGAGTGGGCGAATAAGGTGTTATTGTACATATGTCTCAGGACTGTTTAAATGCATTTATTTTTTGGCAGGAGATAGGTTTGGAAATTTGTATTTAAATGATGATTTGAATGGAGTCTGGGTTGAGGAATTCACTGTTTATGAGCAATTTCTTTTTAGTGTTTGCTTATACCAGTGCTGCTATTGCTTTTGCTGGAGTTCAGAGAAGGCACGACTCTTTCTAACAGCCGTGGTGGGTGAGAGCTGGGCTGGTGGAGGAGATCTGCTGAATTCTTCAGGGCTCAACATTTGCTTTCAGAGACTTGAAAGTGGCCTGGTGTTTGTGGAAACTTCTGAATACTGAAAATTAGGAGCCTTTCACAGTACCTCAGAGTAACCATTTCAAATTAACTATCAAGCTGTGTGAAAAAAAAAATAATCCCCAACCATGCTGGCCTATCAGATCCTATCAACTCTGCTGAAATCTCCACTGGGGAATGGCAAGAAAATAGAAAGAGAAAACAAACTTCAGGTCAGCCCCAGGCATTTTGCTTTAATTGAAAATATTGAAACAAGATGTTTCAGCCTTGTTCGTAACTCATTTTCATTTGCATTTGTAACTCCATTCTCAGATGGGATGAACAACTGTTGAAAGAGCAAAAATCCCTACTGGAAGGTGCTTCCTCCACCAGCTCCCAACAACCACACAGTGCTGACAGTGGTGGAAGCCCTTTCCTGGTGATTAAAATGTCCCTGAGCAGGGTGCCTTCGGTGTGAGCCCTGGGGGATGAAATGGTGCCTGGCTGGAGCTGCGAGAGGGAGATCGGTCCATCACATACCTGCACTGCTCCAGCTGAGCTATTGAAATTCCTCCCTTGTACATAATTCACTTATAATTGTTTATATAAGGGAGGGGGCAGGTGGAAATGTCATTACCCTGCTTAATGACTCAACCACGGAGTACTCCTGGGCATTTCTCTTTCTTTCTCTCTCTCTTTTTTTTTTTTAATAAACAAAAATGTGCTTGATTGTGAAATTTGAATATTTAACAACATTTACTCGCAGAGCATTTAGCAGCTGACTTTTCAACCTCCCTCTGTATTTCCATTTTAATATTGTTTGCTGTTTCAGAGGAGCACTAAGCCTTCCTCAATGTCCCTTCCTGGCTTCTCCTCACCGTCTCCCTTCCCTTCTGCACTCCTCGGAGAAGGCAGGAATGACACACGTCTCTGTGTTTCCCAACTCACTTGCTTATACAAGATTCTTCACTATAATGAAAGGATTTCCATGCACATTAGTCAGTTAAAATAATCACAGGCTGCCACTGTCCAACTGCACGTAGAAAATGAGAGAAAACCCATTAATGAACCACTGTGTTACTCAGCCCGGATGCAATTAACATCTGGATAGGAGACTTTTGCAAAGCCCATGTATTTTCTTTCTTATATATACTTTCTGCTACAAACCCATCAGATGGTGCCTGTGTATGGCAGAAGTTAGACTGGGGGAAGAAGAAGGACATCAGACCAGAGCCCTGCTGCCCTACAGTACCCGAGGCAATGAGTTTGCATCGTGGCCAGCAATACTGCTGCGGCTCCAGGAAACCTCACCGGGTGCACAGAGCTTCTCCCGGGTTTTCTGGTGTGTAACCGAGAGCACTTCTGCTGCCTGTCCTCAGGAGAGAGCAGGTCCTTGGGAACGTTCCCACTCCTGGCAGGATTCAATCCTCGACTTGCAGCCTCAGTCCCTTGGAGAGGCAGATCAAGTTGGGAAAGGTGCTGGAAAAAGGCTGAGAAACTCGGCAGTGTGCATGAACGGGCACCAGAAATGTCCTTCCAACCCACTGTGATGAGTTCTTTGTTGCTGGATCATTTTTGACCTCTAAAAGACATATTTTGTACTGCATAGTTCTGCTCTTGCCATGGCCAGGTTTATGCTTGTTCCTGTTTCGCTGAGATGTCCCAGAAGAAAATAAATGTCTGCTCAGCTTGCAGATCTCCTCGACTGAGTTTTACAGGGTGAGCCTTGGAAACTCGGCCACTGGGGATGTGAATGCAAAATGTGTTAAAAAAGATAACAGAAAGGGAAGCAGTTGAGGGTTTATTTAATTAATACATTAACGTTTACATTTAACAACATTTTTATTAAAAAAGTATCAGTACAATTCATCCAAAGTCCTTGCCTCTTTTTAGCAGAAGGAGGAGGATGTGTAATAATGCTAGAGGACCTTGGAGGTAGCTCTTTTTTTTTTTTTTTTTTTTTAATTTAAGCAAAACAAAGAAAGAAGCAAATGAATTTTTGTGCATTATGTTCTTTTCTAATCCCTCCAGTTAATTATATTCGTGGCCAGTCTGGGGGCAGAGCAGCTCTCACAGAATGGGTTTCAAGGCCACTGGAGGTGCTCAGCAGTTGTGTTTGGGAAAGGTTTTCTGCGTATAAAAACAAGGCACAAAATGCCACCTCTTAAAAATGCAACCCTTTCCTTTCCCCTTGGGAAGGGAAACAAGAGAAGTAAAATTACTGTGAGTAATGGGATGGGATTGGGGAAGGAAAGAAATCATACTGAATATCAAGAATAGCTTTTTAACAATGAGATGTATCAGGCTGTGGAACAATTTCCTGGGGGAATAATAAATAATCCACTGTCATCCTAAGTGCACTTAAGCAGTGCTTTTCTACTGCGTGTCTCGGAGGGCTCTAGGAAGGATAGAAGCACTATTTCTGTTTTACTGGTGGGGAAACTGAGGAACGGAGAGCTGCCCAAGGTCAGAGCGGGCGAGGGGAACCTGGAACTGCGACAGCCTGAAGCCCTGTGACTGAAATGGCTATTGGCAGGCAAAGGAAGGGCAGTGCGGAGGGACTGGGTTGGTGCTCAGCGAGCACGACAACCGCTATTCTCTCCAGGCTGCCAAAATACTATACTTGCATTAGTATTAGCCTGGGTCTGAGAATGCCCAGGCAGCGAAGGCTGTGAATATTAAAGGGCCGGTTCAGCATCACCAAGTGCCTTGTGTCAGCATTAAAGTCATGTAAAGCAGCTGCAAAACCATCCCTCCTAGCAGTGTTTTACCTGCACTGCTTTCTCTTGCTTTGTGTGGGTGTAAATGGCTATACAAGTCACTGGGTTACAAAAGAGACTACGGAAAATCTGCTTTTAAAGGATTATATGTTAATTTTGCATGCAGTCCTCCCACATCGCAGCAGAGGTACGGTGCTCTCCTGGCAAATGGGTGAATGAAGTTCCTGGCCTTATGGGTTTCAGTGAAAATCTTCTACATCAAAAGACTGGGGGCAAATGAAAGGTGCTTCATCCTGCCACGGAGGGAAACGCCTCCATGGGAGCCACAATGTTTATTAGCCCGGCATTTTATGGTAGATATTATTACTGCAAAGGAGCTTTTTCTACCCTGACTCTTAGTTTAGGCCAAATGCCCTCAGCTGGTATGAATCAGGTGTGCAGCGAGCTGCCTTTGCACGGCATTTGCTGTATGTGGATTTCCACGTGGTGACAACTCAGCCCCATGTCCCTACAGGAACACAGCCGAGGATCGGGTCCCCTGCTTAATCTCATTTTTGTTGCAATTGCAATATGTCACTCTTTGCATTCAGAAAAGGCTCGGAGCCAGCCCGGGAAGGCAAAGCACCGGCCCTGATGTCTGCCCCAGGTGCTGGGGTGACCGTGCTGCTTCCTCAGCAGCCTTCCCAGCGGCTCCGGTTTGGACGGCTTGCAAAAGCTCTTTTAAATGTTCATCGTATTTTCATTTGCAGGCTCAGGTTTGGGCTGGGATGTTTCTTTTTCTCTGTGTAATTCAATATTTGCATTGTTGCTATATTGCGAGAAACTTTATCTCCTCACCACAAGCAGGCCCTTGGGACCGGCTCCCCGGGCTGCCGGAGGTATTTTCATTCATTCCTGGCCTTTGTGCTTGTGCTTCAGCCAAGGCTCTGTTCCCCGTCTGCAGGCACTTGCAGTCCCATTGGAGGAAAGTTATTAAACACCAAAACGAATAAATAAAAAAAAAACACCAACAAGAGGAAAAAAAAACCTTTCAGTGCTGAATCTACTGGAGTCGTCTTCCCCCTGCAGGCACTGATGGTCTCTGTCTCCAACCTGTGTAAGGTCCGACTGGCCCACAACCGCAGTGCAAAGTCCCGCATCCTCTTTGGTGCTTCCTTGGGCTCCTCATTGCTATTCCAGTAATGTCCAAATGGGCAGCTCCATGCTTCAGCTTCACATTTTCCCCTTCCCCTCCAGCTGAGGCAGCTCATGAATTTATGCCTGATTTGTCCTGCCTGAGCTGGGGCTGCACCTTTGCATGGAGCTGGCAAAGGTTGTGTGTGCAGTGAGAAACGCTTGCGGAAAACTTTTTACCCATAAATTTCTGTTGTTTAGGCATGTCATAGGTCCCCAAAGCTTCCATGGGACTAAAGGAGATTTAAAACCATCTTAGCAACTGTGTCACTCAATATGTTCTTTCTAGTCCTCCAGACATAAAGGTGAAAGGTTCAGATTTAGTGACCTTTTATTTCTCTTGGTAGATGTTTTAATCTGGCATCAGGACATTAGCAGCTGAAACACAATTTCAGTTGAAATCGGAAACTTCTTTAAAGGTCAAACATCCCTGAATCAATGCTCGGCACTGACCCACATTCCTGTGCAATGGGAGCAGAAGCCCCAGATGTCCCATGCCCTGTCCTACAAGCACCTACAAGGCCAGGCAGTTGGCCATGGAAGGGTTGCCAGTTTTCTGGCAAGCTGTGTCATGAGAGACAAGATCAAAGAAGACGATAACGATGGATCGTCATCCAGAGGTTTGAAAGATGAGTGGACATATTTCAGACCTGCAGAGCAATTATAGCAATAAAAAATAAAAAAAATAATTAAAAAAAAATGTGGAACATTAAGCCTTTGCTCTGATATCAGCCATAAAAAAGACATGTTCAGGTGCAACAAAGGCGGGGAGATGATTGTTCACTATGAATACAGCAGAGAGGTAAACACTGAGAAAGAGCAGCGCTGTGTAAGCTAATGGACAATTTTGGCATGAGAACAAATAAGCATAAACTGTCTAGAGGCTAAATGGATGTTTTCATTCTCCTCAGAAGAGAATTTCTAGCCCAGATATTCAGTGGTGGGGATGGGGACAAAGAAATGAATCAGAGCGATAATGGGGGTTAATATGGGATGCAAAGGGGACTACTGGAGGGAGCTACATCTCAAGGCCCAGGAGGCTCTTTCCAGTCCCATTCCCATATTACAAGAGCATCAGTGGTTCCTGCCTTTGTCTGCTTTGTATCTCCTTCTCTTCCCCATGCTCCAGGCCAGCATCCACCCCATGCTCGCTCGGCAGTGAGCGAGTTGTTCCCAGGGAGACCCGTGCTCCTGGGAGCTGCATTTTCCGTGATGGGGCACCCGCAGCCTCCTCTGTGCTCAGTGGTGCTGTGATGGCTTGTGCCAGGTCCTGCCACTCGTGCACTCAAGGTTGTGTTGCAGACAAGTTGAAGGCTGTGTTTAATTCTAGGGTTTATTTTAAGGGAGAGCTGGAACAGGTTTCCTTTGCCTTGTATTTAATTCCCAGGGTTTCAAGCTGTGCATAATGTTAACTCCGGTTTTATTAGGGCTTTAAAGTGCATTTTTATAACATTTTGGCTCAAACAAATTTACCAACCATATCAAAAAGTAGATAAGGAATAATAAAGCCCCAATTCACGTGCAGTTTAAAAATTTGTCCTGTTTTATGGCTAAATCAATGGACAGCTTTTTGAAAAACAAGGTTTCCCCTGGGTAGAGATGATCTCTACTTTGTACACCTCGGTGCTGACACCAGTGTCACAATCTTGGAGGTCAGATCCTTGGCTGATGCAAATCGTCACAGTCCGACTGATTTAAATGGAGATTCCCTGGGAGATAAGATGGCCCTTACATCAAGGAACCTCCTCAAGTTCCCTTTGTAATTAGGGGGCGAATCGCTGTTGTCTCCAGCAGAAGCCGGCTCGGGGCGTTAGGTGGGAGTTGGCAGTGCTGTTGCCATCTTACTGCAATGTGGAACAAAGCATTTGGGAACAAGGACCGCTGCCTTACCCCCAGATGTCACATCGTGTGGGCTGCCATCCCTCCCGGCGCAGGGGAGGTGGGATCCGCCTGCCAACAGGGCTGCTGGCAGAACAAGGACAAGATGCCCCAGACAGGTGCTTCAGGAGGTGATACCGACCCTCGGCTCGTCACCTTGGGACTTTTCGTGATTCAGATGTCATGTAGCGCCAAATCCTGAAGCCTCTGAGCGCGCTTGTAGGGAACTCTGCTGTACACGTCTGCAGTTGGCATGCGTGGGGAGCGGTGACAGAGCCTCCGCAAGCCACAGAAACGCTAACATTTCCCTTTGGTCTTCATCCAGGAGGGTTCCCCGGCACCTGGAGCAGCTCACTGGTGTTGGGGTACCACGGAGTTCTGTGCAAGAACTTTTTTCCTGCATCCATCCATCAGCGAGGCCGCACGTGGAAAAGCCTCGCTGCGTGCCCTGCCGCCCCCGCGCTTTCCTGCGGCGGGATTCCTGGGTCACCACAAACTCGTTAGTCTCCATTTCACTGGAGCGATTTGCATACATTGCCCATCTGTTCCTATTCAGCAACGCTCTCTGGCCACATGCACTAGCATAAAATTGCAATATCTCAGCTGCAAGACAAGCAGGAAAATGTTTGCTTAGGAAAAAAAACCACACTATTATTTTTTTTTTTTCTATTGTGCTTACATTTTATGGAAACGTTTATTTTTTGGGAGTTCTGTAAAAGCTTGTTTTACAAGAACCTAAATGTGGCTAAATTTGCCCTGCTTGCATTCCTGGAGTGTGTGGGGGAACCTGCCAACCTTGGCTCTGTGTCACAGACCATGTATGTTATTAAATGGCGAGCTGCTAACAGCTTCCTGCCATGCAGATGGCAGCTCCAGGTCCTTATTTTGATAGCATCTTCACTCCTGAGACAGACAAGCTGAAAGGAACCTGAAAGTAATGAAGCCACTGGCAAAACTCCCAAATGATGGGAAGGAAGAGTGAGTGTATAAACTGCACAGCTATTGAAAATGCCACTAAGTAAAATTAATTAAAATCATTAAAAGAAATTTTGATTATTCATTACCTAATGATATCTGCAACTTTTAGACAATCTGGAGTTGTTTTCCATCTATTAGTCTAAGCCTACAAGTGTGTTATGAAAAAAAAAATAAAAATAATAATTAATGCATATGAAAACTGCAGGAGGAAGAGCGTTACCTGCTTGGGCTCATAAGGCACCTTGTGCGACAGGCTGTCTGCCTGCAATAAGGATAATAGTGGATTATAATCTTAATAACACTCATGCCAAGTAATTGGGATGTTAAATGGCCCAGTTTAGGGAAACAAAGTCTAATAACACGTGAGCTCAGTTTGCAAGCTGTTTGGGAGGCAGAGCAGCAGCGCGGGAGCCTTTCCACCAGGCCGCCTGTGGGGTGCAGGCAGGAGGGCACCGAGGCGGCCAGGACATCACTAATGCTCCCAGCTGAGTTTGTAATTCCTCATGTTTTCCCAAGCAAACATCTCCATCAAAGGCACTTCTGCAAGGTTTTATCATCCGCCGGCCGTACGCGGAGCAGCACAAACAAATCCTCGCTCTCCGCTTTTCGCCTTCGCTCCTTTGTGCGGGGCTGCTTTCATGGCAGCGCCGCGCCGAGATCACAGCGTGCGTAGCCGTGCCTGCTGCCGAGCCGACGGCGTGACAAGGCTGTGATCAGGCGTGCAAATCGCTTTATTTTGACACCGCCGAGTTCAAAGCATGCCTCTTCCCATCGCTCTCCCGCCTGCCTGGCACCCGCGGGCTGCGGGGCCGCTGCGACGAGCCGGCGCAAATTGCGTCGTGCGGCCCCGCTGGGCACCCACCCGCCCCACCAACCGCCCTCCTGCTTGGCAGAGCTGCTGCTCGAGGGAAAAACAGGCCAAAAAGCTCATGCGAGGCAGGGGGGCACTGCTGGATGGGCTGCTCCGTCTGCACAGAGAGGAAAGGTGGAAGAGCTGCTCATTTCTCTCAGCCTAATTTGCCCGGAGTCCTGCTAATTAGCCAGGAAGCTTTCCACGGTAATGCAGATATATCTGAGGTTTCTACAGCAGTGTTTTCCTCTTGCAGCATTTGCACAGTTAGACACGAGGTGATTAAGGCATCTGGGCCCTGCAGCTTCTGATTTTGGGTGCTTGGAGGTTGGCTGGCTGAGCTGGAGCTGGGGAGGGGAGAAAAAATTTACCTTCGCTTGACGGCCACAGGAGCTGCAGAGCTCCAAAAGCCTTTGGAAATGACAGCAGTGAAAAGGGGAGACTCCTCCACACAAAGAGCCCTTGAGAAAGGCATCCAACAGCTACAGGCATGGGAAGACCTGTAAGCACTGGAAACATCATATGATAACACAAATTGTTGGAGATTTTTGCTTGCGGCTATAATTTGCTCTTAGGAAAAAAAGAAATCCTAAGTAAGCAGACTCTGCTGCGATGGTGTGAAGTTTGGGTGAGCAGCAAACAGCTGAGATAAGGTGTGGGGAATCTGCAAAACCAAACACATCCCAGCGAAAGGGAGCAGTAGGGCTGCTCGTGCTATTTCTGCCCCCACACCGTGCTCTGCTCTCCTTCTGTGGCTTGAAACCCCGTGCATCATGACAGCAGTCACGTGCCTTCTTCCCGTCCCAGCAGGACCAAGCCCTTGGAGGGGAGGTTGCAATTAGGATCACTGACTCGGAGGGCTTTGCCTCATTTTGGCGAACACGGAGGGATTTGTGGTGTTGTTGTTTCCCATTTGTAGGAGGAAGGAAGCCCTGGGCCCGCTGGGGATGTTGCTTAGCAACTGAGCTGGACTCGCACGCCGCTCGATACAAAAGATAAAGTGCAAAAATCTCCTTTAAAATAACGCTGCAGGTTGCACCTGACAGAGATGGAGCGGGTCTGCCCGGGCGCATCTGCTGCCCTGCCAGCGAGGGGATGCCTCGCACACGGCCACGCTATGCGAGCAGGGCATCGCCCTCCTTATCAGCGCTTTGTTAACTGCTTGGCTGCCAGTGAAGTGCATCTAAAATGCCTGCTCTCTGCTGCCTTATTTCTCACTTGGCCCCAAGAAGGGGCTGCGATGAGAGCTTGACGTGCCTGGAAGGACCATGAGTTTCCAACACAACCGACACCAAACTCTTTTTTCCTTAAGAAAAGTGCATGCACCCCAAAGACAGCTTTGATGGAAAACATCAAATCAGGCACAGATTTTGGTGGAAAGCTAGCTTCTTCTAGAAATGCAGTCCCCAAACACTCCCTCCCCAATAAAATCCCATCTCCGCATGTTGTTCTCCTGCAGGACATCTGTTTATTCAAGGGTTTTAAGGAGTTGATCCTGTGTCGAGGTTGTTTGCTTCCCAAACCTTACAGGCACACGTGTGGCAGGTGGTGTAAAGGAGAGGCTGGGATGGATGGCAGCCTCATCAGGGCAGCGCTGAAGTGGTGGGAGCTTTGCTGCTTGGCACATCTCACACCAGACAAACTGGGATCATCCCTGGGTTGCATCTGCTGAGAAAACCTGCACATCTTAATAAGCCTTTTCTATCTCTAATTTCCAGGAAGCTTTAGAAAAAGTGATGGCAATAAAAATAACAATTAAAAGAATGTGGAACAGCAAGGCATCTGATGAATCTCAATTGATTTCTGTAGTTTAAATGATGCGACCTCTAATCCTGCTCTCCAGATAGATCATTGCTGATGGCTCAGAGTCAGCACGCTGAAAGTGCCTCTCTCTGCAAGAAGATGTACTCAGAGGATTATAAAATAACAATAAGGATAATCCCAGACAAACAAAAGAGGCAGTGAAGCCCCTGGGTTTTGGTGTATTGTTTCAAGCGGGTTGTTGCACTTTCTGTTCTTTTCTGCTAATTGTGATGGTGAACAATCAATTCGGGACTGGAAACGTTGACCTTTGCAGCAATGAATTCCAGAGGATGCAATTTGCATCCTTCAGACCTGGACAAATCCTGAGGGACTGAGGAGGAGCGCTGGAGTTCGAGCTCCTGCAAGCATCACCTACTTGTAGGGGAGCTCCAAGACCTTGCCTTGAGCTTGGCCTCTGACTTGCCTACTGCAAGCAGCACAAAGCTACTCTGTGCGAGGTAGTTCTTCCTTTTCTTTTAAACGTGCTGTCCACTTGGGTTGAGGGGACTCGACCATGAAGTGGAGCACATCTGTACAAAAAGAGTTGCTATTGTCTTTCTGGCTAGGAATAGGAGAGATTATTCTGATCATAAGAAGACCTGGTGGGGGATGTTAATCCATATTTGCAAGGGAAGGAGGCGACTCTGGAGTTGAGGTGCAGAGTGACAAACTGAGCTTCTGCACGGGACAGGGCTTCTTTCTGTGAATGCTGCCAAAACACAGGGAAACACAGAGGAGGCATAAATAGTTGAAGGTTTTCTTTGGTGAAAATCTAACGTTGTGGAAAACTCCTGCACTGAAAGAAGACTTTAACACCTTCTCTTTCCCCACTGAAAGTGTGTAAACCCCCTGACAGAGGAAAAACATATTCCCTTTCCAGTATCTTGGATGAAAACTGACACAGGGAGGCTGACTCCAGCTCTAGAAGGGATATTCCCTTTTCCACAATCCGTTTTCTAATCCCCTTTGCTGAGGCTGCTAACCAGAGTCTGAGTTGGTGCAGTGGGAGGGAAGGATTCCCCTCACAGCCCTGCACGAATCCCATGGGGATCTCTTTTCCACTACGCCCCTGCACCCTGCATCCTATCAGCAGTGGCTCAGCCATGACTCAAACACTATTGAAAATAAATAATTTCCTGATGGGGAAGATTTCCACACCTGTTTTCTGGGTCTCAGGCTGCAGCGAGGGATGTGCTGCCACTCACCTGCCCCCTGGGGCATGAGCTCGGCTGCCCGCACCTGAAGCCACCAACCGAGGCTGGCCGGCAAATTGCAGTGTCAAGGCTTTGATTAGCTGCTTCGTTAACAGACCTAATTTCCTGGTGTGTGGCAGTTCCTTTTGCTGTGAAAACAGTCTGTGGAGGAGCACAGCACAGCCTGAGCAGCATGAACATCGAAACTCGTGTTTTGTGCAGTGCAACACACCTTTATTCAAACAAGAATTGAAGGAACAATGTTTAAAAGCCATAAACGTTTTGATTCAATTAGCATTTTAAATAAAAAGTTAATTTATTTGGGATGTTTAAGTTTAATTTGTGTCTAATTGGAATGTTATGGTATTTTAAATGGCAATTGATTATTAAAAATATATCTATTCTTTAGAGCCCTAATAAGCATGAGACTGATGAACATTTCACTGCAGTGATGCTAAAGCCTCAATAGATGTTTTTAATAATCTTAGTTGGTGTTTAACACAGAGGAATGAGCTGTCATTTTAAATCTAAGGAGACACATCGATTTGCAAATAATTGTGGTGGTTATCTCATAATACTGAAATGCCAGCTGATTTTTTCCAGGTTTGTTCTCAACTATACCCTGACTAATTAATTAGTTTTAAACCTGCATAAAGAAGCCACCTTCCTGAATCCCTATTAAATCTTAATTTCCAAGGCAGCGAGGGCTAAGCTTGCGAAGCATCAGTGCTGGAGATGGGAGAAGCAAGCATCTCTAGCGAGACTATGCTGAGAGGTGGCGTTGCTGTCATCTAGAGGGCAACACGCATTGCTGCCTCCTGGCAGAGCTGCTTCATGCTTCATCCAGTGTGGTGCTGAGCGAGCCCGAGCACGCTGCTGGGCTCTGGGTGGAGGGGAGGCAGCCCTCCTGGCCTCGCACTGCGGCAGCACTTCCCTCTCTTCTCCCCTGGCCATGGCTCGGTGAGGCTCAAGGCAGCATCTGCCTTTCTGAATTATGAATGTTTTCCCAGCTGCACCAGGCATTAAGGATTTTTTCTGATTTTTTTGTAGGAAGTCCTAATTTGGGGAGAGTGCTGGACATATTCCTCCCATTTCCTGCGATTGCTCTCCCCTAGGACACGCTACTTTATCACTGAATTTTGTGTACAGATTAAAAACTGCTTTTAAATACCCAGTCAGCTCTTTGGAGGGTTCTCTGGGTTTTCTTTTTGCCTTTTTTTTTTTTCTGAAGACATTACACATCACCTTGAAGTGGATTGTGGTGAGCTTCTTTGTCTGCTCCGCACGCGTAGGTGTGTGTATGTATCAGTGGTGGATGACATCAGGCGATTTAAAAGTTAATGACTTCTTTTCAAAGAAAACCTCCATCTGGGTAACAGAGCACGTTGTTTTCCTTAAAAATGAAACTTGAAACTTTAAATGGTGAGTTCATCTCTAAATGCTGCTGAAGTCGGTGTCTGGCCAACTGCGTTTTAAAGCCTGATTCTGGAAGTCGTCCATGCAATCTGTCATTCAGTCAGCTTCCTTGTTATGCTTGGATTTGACGTCAGGTTTGTGTCTATAACACAGCTCCTGACTGACAAGAATGTTATTTTATATATGACTCTGAATTCATATTCATGTATAACAGGATTTTAAGCCTCTTTCTGTGATTGGCAGCCTCCTTCTAGGAGATTTTTTCTCCTTGTTAAACAATACTATATATTCTATGAAAATGAGGCATGGAAACGATGTCAGTTTGACACGGTTTTCCCTGTCTCTTTGAGGCCAGGCATCATTCAAGGTATTTCTCATCCAGGTGGTGGCCAGGACTTGCTGCTTGGGAGAAATATTCCCTGGGGAAAGCCCAGCGCCGGTTCCCCAGCCCTGCACAGTGCATTTGGCACTGGTTCCATGCCCAGCTCCCAGTTCCTGTGATTATCCAGAACATTGGAGTATCCTGCATCTGCACAGCAATGTCAGGAATCTCATCTGGCAGGATTTCCTCCCAGCTTCCCCCTTCTGAAAGGGATTTCTGCTTCTGCCATCCTCCAGCAGAGCCAACACCTGCCTGCGCCTTCGCTGCTCAGAGCTTTGCTTAAGGCATTCCAAGGCCCAGGGCAGATCCTCGGCTGCCCTGACATACTTTGGGTGGAATAAAGGTGGTTTAGGTGAACTTTGTGACTTGTCACCCAACAATTTCACCAAAACTGACCCTCTTCGGCAGGTTTGGCTTGCTTGGTTTTGATTTTGAGGAGAACATTTTTCTCTCTGATTTACCCCATCTCTTCATTTCTTTTCCAGTTTCTGGGTGGATCAGAAAAAGCTCCAGTGACTCTGGGCTCACTGGGGGGATTGGAACTGTTGGGGGAAGCCATCCTTGAGTGATTTCTGCAAGGACAAGAGGAGGTTCCTTGCTGTCAGGGCAGTGTCCGCAGCTCTGTCCCCTAGATGTGTCTGTATCTCTCTGACTGAAGAAATCTACCAAGAATCAGCAGGAAAAACAGTGTTGTTGGCCCTTGCAAAACAAGTGCTTTCTAGCTGCCAGATGTCTTCTTGGGAAAGGGTTTGGGGTTTTCTCAGCCCCAGACCTCCAGTCCTGGCGTGGAGCACGTCCTCTTGCCAGCCCAATGCGCTCCCTGTGCTGCCACCCAGGGACACAGAAGGAAATGGGTCAGTGGGTTTGCCAATTAAAATTTCAGGAAACTTCATCCTCCCCGATGCCAGCCGATGAGAAGCAATTAAAAATTAAAGGTACCGATGCTTTCACATTCCCATGGCTGAACCTTGCCTGCTTTCCCATTATTGCATTAATCCACGCACTGAGGTGGAAGGGAAACGGCTCCGCGTGGCCGGAGGCAGCAGGTTGGTGTCCCCTGCTGTGAGGTGGCCCCAGGGACCCCTGTGAAGCTTCACAGAGCACGATCAGCTGCCAACCTCCACGAGGTGCTGGTAGCAGGAGAGGTGCATAGAGCAGTGCCGGGAGGTAATCCCCTAATCACCTGCAGGAGATGACTCTCCTGATAAGCAGATACACCGGCTGAGCAAGCAAGCCGAGCTGTTAATCATAACCGTGCTCTGATGCGCTTACAAACAAGCACTTGAGCGATCCAAGATGTGCAAAGGAGGGGGTGAAGCAGCCCGGAGAGGAGGCTCTGCTTGGTCCGAGGGCTGCCACGGCAGGATGCCCAGCCTGCTCCCACCGCCAGCCCCGGACGGCGCTGCCCAGCCGTCCTCCCACAGATAATGCCCTTCCATTTAATTTTATATTACAGACATCACAGCATCAATCAGGCGGTTGTAAACTGGTAGAGCTGCTATTCATTTTGTCTGTAAATCAGGAGTGTGTGGCACGACTGAAGTTACGCTTTTCATGTATGCATAAAATTAAACTCGGAGCCATTGGCAGTATCGTTAATATGCTGTGTTAAAGACAGATGTCTGGATTGACTAAACTCCGAACATAAATGAATAAACATTGTAATAAGGTTTCAGCTCTGACACTCCACTGAAGCCAGTGCAGGTAAAATAATTTATACCTGTTAGAGCTTTTTCAAGAGCCGAGGAGCACACTGGCTATATTATTAAGTGCCCGCTGTTTACTTGCCAGTCTGCCCAAGAGACCCCTTGGAATGACCTTCTTCTCGGTACCATGCCGGCTGGTAGCCTGATTGTGTTGTGATTGTCTAGGTATGGACATCACCTAGACCTTGACATGAGAAGTGTTCCCTGTTTGCCTTTGGAAAGGCGGTTACAGTGAAATACAGAGCCAGGTAGGTGCCTTCAGCTGACTTCTGCCAGCCGAAGACTAGACTCACGTGCCCGAGGTTGCAGAATCTGAGCTGCGAGGTGGCAAATTCGGAACAGGCAAAGTGGTGGCAGCTTTCCAGGCAGGCTGGAGCAACGAGGCCATAAGCAGATTGCTCTCGTATGCTTGTGATGCCCTTGGCTGTTCTTGCTCATGGAAAGGGCTGACCCATCTCCACCCTTCCCGTGCAATTCATTAGAGGGAAGCTCCGGGTGTCTGCTCGGAGCATTGGTGTTGGCGGAGATTAATGGTGGTTGTGACAGAGCAGTGAGAGCGAGCGGGATTGATATAGATGAGTCTGGTATGAGCTTCTGTAACTGTCAGGGCAGAAGGCAAAACCTGCAAATTTTGCTGAGAAGCTCTCTTTTCTCTTGCTGAACTGTGTGATTCCCATCCATGTGTTTCCACTGCCCTGTCAGTGGGGAGAGTGAAACCGAAGGCCCTGACCTGAGCAGCATCTCTGGCCCTGGCGGCACCTGGCAAGATGTTCACAAACTGAACGTTGTGTGGTGCTGATAGCACCGAGAAAAATCAGGTTTAAATGAGAGTTGACCATGAGCTTGGGATGGATCAGGAATCCCAGGCGGGTGACCTGGCCGAACAGCTGTGGCCAGAAATGTGGCCAGGACTGGTGCCAGGAACTGAACAGAGTCTGCAAGGAAGCTGGGGAGCAGCCTCAGGATCCCGTGCCCTGTTGGCAGGGGCAGAGACCTTGGACAGGCTGAAGGAAAAGCGATGATCGGGGTATGGGCCTTTCACAAGTTTTGTGGGGTCTAGGCTCGGTCAGAATAAAAGCTGTATCGGTGCCTGCGTGTAGGTGCAGGTGCAGGTGGTTGTTCAGTGATCCACCCACTCACCTGAGGCCACGCTTTGCCAACCATCAGTATTTGTGAGAGTGGCACAGACCGTGAGTCCTCTGGGTGCTGCTACCCGCTGGCTGCAAGCCCCAGACACCATCTGTACCTGGGAGAGACTTTGGTGTGCTGCTGGAGAAAGCCTGAAGATGCACCAGTGAGCCTTGGTGCCCTGGTGGGAGGGTGTCACCATCCAGGGGGCTGGATGGGGGCACCCAGCTTATGGGAGACACTGGGATCCCGCATCAGACTGGTAGGTTTTCTCCAAATAAAAGCTGCTCCTTCCCTGCAGGTTTCTGAAATGCCTTCCCTGGGCCAGCCCACACAGAAAGAAGAAATAGAGAGGTAGGATGGCAAATGCATCCTCAGATGTCCACAAGGTAGGCATCTACATCTGAGCTCATCCTTGAAACTCCCTTGCTGGTTTGTAGGAGAAAAAAGCATTTTTAGAGCGTGATTCATTGACCTATTTTAGACAGCTCCATAAGGACAAGATGAATCACCCTCATGGGTGCCTATTTCTCTCCATTCACGGAAGTTTTGGATGACTGGCGCAGATTAAGGCATTTACACTGTAAACCACGAAAAGGAGGTGTGATGAGCGTTGTGAGGGGGAGTCCTGTGGGGTCCCCAAGGCAGAAGAAGGTTGGAGTAGCCCCAAACCTGTGCCACAGCCCCACATCATCTGCAGAGGGGGGACAAGTAGTGTCCCCTCTGCTGTGTGTCTACCTGAATCCCCAGCCCAGGGGTGAATTGGGATCTCGCTGTCGGCACTGCTGCTGGCATGGGGCCTGCTGCTTGTTTTAGCCTCTGTGTATCCCTCCAAGACACCAGGCCCGTCCGTCTGTCCCCACTCCCTCTTGGTGTGAGCTGAGCACCTGATGTGGCCAGGCCGTTCCCTGAGTGCTGGTTCTGCCACAGGTATTTGCAAAACCGGGCTGGAAATTAAACGCAGACTGCATTTCTGGTGAGTTCCTCCTGCTCGGTGCATCTGGGCAAGTTGGAGAGGTCTTAAAAACGTTTTTCCTTGGGCATTTTGGTGCTTCCAGCCCCTGCCAGTGCACAGAATGAAAGCGGATGAGGTATTTATGGGTAGAGCCGCCCTCCCTCCTCCGAGGTTGGGTTCAAGTCCTGCCTGAATGTTCATATTAATCAAGCACTAGCTGCACACATAACACCTACCACCTTCCACAGGAGAAACATGAATTCATTAGTAGGAAATGTTAACAACTGAGGGAGTATTGTTTTTGCACTGAACAGCGACCAAAACAGAAAATAACGGAGATGTTATAATTTAGCCTTGGCAACAGGGATTATAGTTCTGGCCCTCCTCGTGCCCATGAAGCCATTCCAGCACAGCCCCATCATCCAGCCCTTTGCCCAGCAGGGTTCCTTTTACTTTTACTCTTAAATAATAACCTTTGCAATATCTCCCCAGTTTGGCAGGTCAAGAAAGGTGTTTTTTTTTTTTTACAACAGCTTTCTTACTGCTACAGCCTTGGCACAAGGAAAAGACAGGAAATTGGTTTTAGAGGCTGGTTTTGATGGACAACATGTCCTGGACAGGGATTTTATTTTTTTTTTGTGCAGTCAGTTGCTGGAGCTGAGCCGTGTTTCTGTCACTGCTGTTTCATGCAATATTTTGTCAATCCGAGGAAATAAAAGCGGCACTTCTGTGTGCAGCACTGCCGCCCAGCAGACCCAGTACGCCTGCAGAAATTCTGGGACTATTCAGGCCCATTTGCAACGATGTTATGGGGTTTCTTCCAGCAAATCTGTGGGTTTCGTTCTCGATGGCAAAATTGTGCCAAGCAAGGCCAACCCAACCCCAGCTGGAGGTTTCCATCCATTGTGGAGGTGAATCTGGCTCCAGAGCAGTGTGTCAAGGACCAGCCTGTGCCCAGGCTCTCTGCCACTAAATGCAGAGTGAAAGGGCATTCCCCAGGCTTAATCAAGGCAAGATTTTAAAAGCTGGTTTCATCGGAGGTACGGAGCCAGTATGTCTGAGACGGTTCCTCCTCTCCCCCTCCTGTGCCTGCCCCAGTCCTCACATTTCCTGCAAGTCCTGAAGCTGGTGGAAACCCTGGGTAAGCAGCCAAAGAGCAGAACAAAACACAGTGAAAACTGCCTCCTGCCTTTTGCCTTTTATGGTGATTATAAAACAAATATTGCACCCATGAAGGAAAAGGAAGCGACAAGGCCCTTTGCTGCACGATTTGGAGAAGTAACACTTAATACAGCGCTGCCAACCAATGTGCTGGCTGAGGCTGCTCACAGGTGTGAATTTGGGAAATTGGTGGCAGGGCACATTAGTTCAGTCGTATTTCATTACGTGGGTTTTGCCAAGACAGGGCTTTTCCCTCTGTCTTTCACCAGCAGGTCCCTGTGCAACGTGGTGGGAGGAAGAAGCTCTGAACAGGATGGGGCTGCCTTGGTCACACATGCCCGGGGATGCCCCACAAAGACTTGGCAGAGGCAAGAGAAAATAAGGGAAAATTGGGCATTTCTTGGCAAAGCAAAGCACGCTGAACTTGCTGCCCTTCTGCTTTTTATTGTTCCCATAACATCTTTATGGAGAACAGTGAAAACTGAAAAAGTTGCATGTTATCCAATTGTATCTTATTCCTGCTGAGATATTTTGATTGAAAACCTTTATCCTTTGCCTTGTGCACAGCTTTTTTCTTTGCTTGTTTCCTCTGTTTAGCTGATGACATTTTGAAAATGTTTCCTTCTCTCAAACCTATTTTCTTTGGCTGGTCACCCAAACCTCTCCTCCTCTTCAACCTTGCCAAAAAATCAGCTGGAAATATTAATTTTTCATTCTTTAGAGGTTTTCATGTTACAGGCTTGAGAAAAAGTAGGGGGAAAAAATAGAGCCAAATTTGTCCACCCTACCTACTATGCCCTTCACAGTACCTCAGATGGCAAATATTCTCATTAAATCCCATGGGATGATTAACCTGGCTAAATGAGAGATAGTGGCCAAGTTGAATCCATAAAGGCTGGACCTGCCTCATGGTTGGTGCCCACAATTATTCTGAAGCAAAACTTATTCCATTCTTTGAGCAAATTACAACAGATTATCTGTGCTAACAGTTGATTACCAAGAAAGGGCTTCCACAATTTGGTCCTATCGTAGGTAGTTGCATTAGTAAAGAGCTGTGTACAAGTCTGATATTTTTCACTTATTCCAGTAAAACTCTCTGCCCAAATATACTTCACTGGGGCTTTGGTCTGATTTATTTTTTTTAAATATATAGTTGCTTTTTAACTAGCAATGAAAGCTACAGTCCATTAAGGATGATTGTTGTGTGAGTTCAGCATCTCAAGAGCTATTAATGCTGAAGCACAGTATGGGCAAGGGTGTAAACAATAATCATTGGTGGTATTTTTCTGGCAGAAATCCCAAGCAGCTTATAATAAAGACAAGATTTTAAAAAGCTTTCGAGTAAATCAATTTTCATTCTTTCTCAGTGTTCCTGACTTAAGTGAAATGAAGCCTAATTTGGGCCAAATCTGTGATGCTGTGCTTGAAACATGCTTTGCAGCTGGGGTCACTGCACCCTGCTTTGCACTTCCTCTGGGTGAACATCAAAGCCTGGGGCTGGAGAGCAGGGGCCAGAAGCCAGCTGCTGAGGTCAGACCGAGATGGGGCTGTGCCTGCATGGGGAGGAAACATCTCACTGCCCAGCCCCTGCAAACAGCTCTCCAGGCACCAGAGGGTTTCTGCTCCACGAAAGCTCACCCCATCACTTCAGAAGTGCTTCATGCGATAGCAGTGGCTAGATGAAAGGCACTGGTATTTCTACAGCAGAATCCAGGCAATTACCTTTATAAGTGTATATGCTCATATAAATGTATTTTCTCTGCTCAAATACACAGCTGGGGCATTCATCAGAGACCTTCCTGTAGTCAAAAGACTCCTTACAGAAGTGACAGGAGGAGCTGAAGATGCTCCCATGGTGGGTCTGGCATTCAGGCCTCCTCACCAGCACACTGAGCTGCCCTGTCCACCCCTATGAAAATCTTCTCATTAAAGCAAGGGGCAGCTAATAACAAGCTGATTTAGCAATTAGCATAATATGAAGGGAAATGTGGGTGTCCTTATTCCGGAACAATTCTAAGCAAGGGAAAAAATCCTAGCTTTAATTCCAGTAAGATTAATTTTGCATTTTAATTAGAAAGATGAAGGAAAAAAATGGAGCAAGTATGGATTTCATCAGTAGCTTATAAAGCATTGTAGAAATTTGGCTTATAATGGATTTCGTCCTTCTTGTTGGCAACAGCTATAGGGAAGCATTCAAAAGGAAAGAGTTCAGCATCTTCTCATGAGACACACACATGCTGCGCTTCCAGCTGCCCACAGACATTTTTAAACAGAAAAATTCACCCTAGCAGAGATCAGCCCAAGGAACCTCCGAGCAAGTCCAGGCAGGTGGTTTTCCCTGCTCCTCTGAGGCCTGTAAAGCCCATTTTGCAAACAGATGGGAAAGGAATTCTCTGGAAGTCATGCAACTATACCTTTGACAGCAAATACTTTGTGGGTAAACTCAGACCTTTTGGCTTGTGCTGGGCAGCATCTCCCACCACAGGGCTCTGCTGGAGGACAAGCACTTGCAGGCTGTACAGCAGAAATGATAATCCTTGGAAAGTGAAGGCTCTTCCACAATCTTGAATTCATTACTACCTTAACTGTTGGCCAAAAGCCTTGCCAGGGATCTCCAAAGGCTCCAGTTCCCACCGGTCCTGCGTTCCCCCACCCCTTTACTGAATTCTGCTCACTTCCCTCTTGAAAGAACTGGCTCCTTCCTCATTTTCCTTCCCCTTGCTGCCGTTTCCTTTTCCTTTCACCTTCAGGACATCAGTAAGAGGAGCATGGGCAGCAGGGCAGGGCTCGGTGCTGGGGTCCATCCTGCAAGCCCCTGGCTGCCTGCAGCCTTCCAGCAGGGCTCATTGCAGAGATGATCCTCAGGGATTTCTGTGCCATGTTCCAGTGAGTCTTTACTGAGCATATGAAAACAGCAATTTTTCTGGAGACTATAGCTTGGTGAAATATGAGATGATTTTCCCAGGGACAGCACAAAGCACATCCATGACATAAGTGTCATCCCTTGCCAGATTCCAATAAAAAGAATGTAGCTTGCTTTATAGATCTGTCAGAATTCAGTCAACTTCTGAGGATAAACTCTTGTGGAAGAACACATTAATTTCTAAAATATAATGTATTTATTGTAAAGTAAGAGATTTATTTGGAGGGATAAGAACCTGACCAAGACTGTCGGAAAATATTGTTAATAACTCCCTCCTGTAGATTATCACAGTTTAAGTAATGTAGATTAAAAGATTATTTGAGTTTTCAAGTATCAATTATGCGCCTATTGGAATTAATCTGTTGAATTACAATTTCTACTCATTCTGCTGCATTTTAGAAAAACAATTCTTGTTCTTTTCATACAAAGAAAGTCATTTATGATTTGCAACTGCTAAAGCTTGGGATTTTAGTTATTTCCCCCCCACACCTTTTGAAGGCAAAGCTCAGCTCAGTTTTTATTTTAACTGCTGCTGCCTTCTCATCAAGGTGGTTAGTTAATGGGTAGGGAATCCCTGATCCACTCAGGGAGTCCTGCAATTAATGTTGCCATGTCAAAAGGAGGTTGCCTATGGCAACCTTTTCATTTGCTTGAGTGCTTTTATGTGGGTTAATGATGAAGTACTGTCAAGGTGTATGTAGGATGCAAAAGCACTATCTGTTATAATGCAGCATAATTAAAAGTCATTTCTTCTCTCAAAAACAGCTAGTAATCTTGCATCTGAAGAAAATAGTGATGAAGCTGCTTGGCAGATCCCTGACCTCCTCTTCCTTTATTCATGTCAGTGCCTTGCAGGAGGATCCTCAGTACCAGGTGCTGTGCCAGCACTGACAAGTCTGAAGGAGAAGATATTTCTGATTAAAAACCTGCCTGAATGGAAACCCTGGAAAATAACCTATGGAGTACCACTGCGATCAGCTCCCCGCGTGTGCACTCTGCTCCGAAATACTTACATTGATCTCCTCACATCATTAACGTAAAGGAAAATTAAAGGTCATGAGCTCTTCCCCATGCAGAGCCAAGGAGGTGCCCCGGCCCTTGGGCAGTCCCAATGTTTCTGCAGTGCTCTGGTCAGCATGGATTGCACCCACGTCCTCGTGCTGTAGCATTTGGCTTGCACAGCAGGGAGCTGTGTGTGGGGATGCTCCTCTGGCTCAACGTGCATCTTGCTGTGATGCAGGTGATGGAAGCTCTGAGACATTTGGTCCCTTCTGAGCTGCTGGTTATGCCAAAGTCACTGCTGAGCATCCAGGTAAGGGAGAGAGGCTTGGGCAAACCCCACATGGCTCTGTGGCTTTGGAGAAACTGTGACATTGAGCACAGTGTTAGTCAAGGCTTCAGGCAGTGACAGGTGTTTCCAATAGGCAGCCTCCCTTTACATCAGAGACAACAACACTGAAGGATGAATCCAGAAAAAAAGCATTATTGGCAGAAAAAACATCCCAGCATTCTGATGTGGAAAAAAAACCACAAATGATGCAGGTGTGACTGCCTCCCCTGCCTACAGGGAACATAGGGTAACATTTCCTTTAATTAAAATATACCTGCTTCGCAAAGCTAATCTTCTTTTAATAAACAAAACTCAGCGCCCTCTCCAGCAACCTCTGCACGCAGTATTAATTAAACATGGCATCCCTTTGACAATGCATCAAGCTGGCAGCAGGAGGCAAAGCATGTCTTGGCAGTGCCTGAAAAGGCCAACAGCAAGCCCAGTTTCCCAGTTGCCACCATGTCCAGCATCTTCCCTTTTATTTTTCTTCCAGTCTTTTTGAAGTTCTGCTGCGATGTCATTTACAAAAAAAAATGTTCAGAGAAAAAACTAACCTGTGGCTGCTACTTAATTTTCTAGTGATGTGAACAAGACAGCAGTGATCAGTTAGCCCTTGTATCACCGCTATTGCTTTCCCACCAAGAAAATACCCTTCATCTCTGTGGCTTTCCAGGAAAGGAAGAAATTATTCCTTCTCCTCCAGCTCCCTGTCTCCCCTGAGAAGATCATTCATCTCCCAGCTTAGAGGAAACCTCCTCCAAAACCCCACTCGCATAAAAATTGTGGAGTTTATTGTCTCTCTCTAAAGGCTTTAGCTAAAACTGGCTGAAACTAATGGAAAACTCCCTCGATGCTAAAAACTGAATTCAGAACAGGAGGCTGAATACACAAAGATTTACCAAGGGCTGGCTCTCTCATAGTATCAGAGTATACAGACAGCAAACCACTAACACCCTTCAGCAACAGCATGCAGAAATGAAGGACAAACTTTAGAAATTGATATCAATCAAATATTCATTCCTTTAATAGGTATAAATAAATGTGTCACTAGCCAGAGTGTTGGAATTTAATATAATGCAACATACTGAAACTGAACAGCTGCCAAGCCCCGTGGCACATCTGAGCATTGTACCTACAGCACCTCTTGCACTGGGATCACCACAGGTCTCCGGAGGATATATATACACATACTTTTAAATAGCATGTTGTTACACAGAATTTTGGTACATTCAGATTGGGAATTTGCAACTCCACATGCTGTTCAAAGGTATTTTCACTATAGTAAAAAAACACTTGGGTATCTCACACCCTTCCCCACAGTGACATTTGTTTGCAGAAGAACATCAGCGGGCGCTGGGAAAGCAGCCTTGCAACACACAGCCACAAGACAAGCCCTTGGGTTGCCTTCAGTTATTTTTTTTCTTTCCTTGCCACTGCAGAGAGGCAGTGAAGGACCCAGTGAAGCAGAGCCACCTGTGACACCACAGGATTTCATCTCACCCAGTCATGGTCTCAGTAAAAGGCCACGCTCTGATGGATGCAAAGCCATGGTCGGTGATCTCAAGTACACTTGGAAAGCAGCACACACACTGAGTCCTCTTTGTTGACACGCACAAAGCTTTTTTTTTCCCCCCAGAAATATTAAAAACTCTAAATTCCTCAGCTTTATGGAAACCAAAATTAAATTGTTTTCATAATCATTATAGACATCAGCCACGCATAAAGATGAAAAAGGACCCATTGAAGCTAGAGGTTGTCAAATAAATACACTGAACCTTTTACAATACAGAGGCTCTTCGAGTCAGCAAACCTTTAAACACCAGTTGCCACGCAACACCAGTAACATCAGATGATGAACAGCTCAGCAATGCGCACTGAATGTGGTAAATACAGGGTTTCAGTATTTATGTATCACTATTTATTAGGGTATTTCTTTATGCTGTTGACAGTCCCTGATAAAACAAGGACAGGGATGCTATTAAAATCAGGTCTGTTCCTGCAAGGGAAGATTGATCGGGGCTGCTCAGACATAGCATAAGCTATATGGTACAGCATATGGTCCCTATAGGTCTTAAGGTTGCCAGAAAATGAGAAATTGTCCCAGCCAGCAGCCATCTGCCTGGAGTAAAATGTGTTTTCACAGGGTGAATAATTAAGCCAAGATACATCTTCCACATCACAAAACAGAGGGCAGATCCGCATAATTTTACATAAAACTGACAAAAATCCTTGGCTGGGGGGTGGGAAAAACATCAGGTTCCTTATCAGCAGGCAGGTAAGTGGATTTGGGGTGGGTGGTGCTTATTTCACTTCAAACTTGCTTTTCCAGCAGTGAAGCTGTTCTGGTTTTAGTGAGGTTACCTGGGGGCAGAAATAGGGCCCTTTCCATCTTTTAAAGGCATCCCTCTGAAGACAGCAGTTGCAGAAATGATGATTAGAGCACAGTAAGGCAACAGCTTTTTCTGCCAAATTTACTTTCCCCTGTAGTCCATTTTAGAAACTGTAATTTTCAGAAACTCAGCTTTTTGGGGGAAATTCTCATTAACCTGTGGTAGATCTGTCAAAAACCTCGTAAATGAGTAAAGGCATGAACCTCCCTGGTTATGACACAGTGAGGACTCTGGGGCATTCAAGTCCTCAAACTGAGGAAGCCATACCCCAAAACTGCAGTGCTTTTGGGGTGTGTTGTCTGGGATTTTATGTACTGGAAAATAAATCCATTCTAATTATGGGAGGAGGAAAATGAAGAGAAGCTTTTAAAGACTTCCTTTGATTAGGAAAGAAATAGTGGAAGGGACCGAAAGAGTTATAGTATGAAGCGAGTATATCTGCATTTGTAGAAAATCTGCACATACGGAGATAACAGCCCAATTTTACATTTGAGAGGCAACAGCATTCTATAAATATTGAAATATGATGATGTTGAGCAACTTGTGCCTGGCAAGTCCTGGTTTCTTCTCCCATTTGGCTTTCTGCTTGTGCTGGATCATCTCCCCCGCCAGCCAAGGGATGCAGCACGGTCCCAGCCCAGAGCCTCCTGCACTGGGGTCCTCTGGCTCCTAACCCAAGGGCATCCCTCGTGCCTCCCTTCTGCTCAGTGAAGAAGTATTTGGTAGAAGGTCAGTTTGGTTTCGTGAAACCAAGTGGCATTTGCTTAAAGGAAAAAGAAAATCTATCATCTTTAAATAAGCTGTGAGGCTCAATGCTGCAGGACCAATACATTAAGAACAGTGATAAAACCCGCACCAGGCTGGGCAGAGCAGAATGGGAGGACTAATAACTAAGCCCTCAGGGGGATCTCCACACATGCACAGGCCGCAAACTGCAAAGGTCAGGGGCTGCACAGGGAAAGCCAGCTTCATCTACCCTTTCTTGCTGCATCTAGTCCTGCAGGTTGGCTGTCTTTTTCCATTGGGCCTACTGTGGAGATAAATTTCCAGAACAGCTCTTTCTGATCACAGAAAATTGTCCTCTGTGAAGTATAAGCACAGATCTTAGATCCTGAGTTCTGAGCTACCCAGGGCTTTTCACAAAAGCAAAAAAATGCTGGGTGGTGTGATGCAGCCTAATGGACTATTTATGCAAACATTTCTTTTATTTTTTTTTTTTTGCTATCTACCATTTTATGCTCAATGGTGTTCTGCACAGGGATTCCAGCAGGTCTGAAATGCAAGGGAAAACTGGCACTAGGCTGGCATATTTTGACACAGCACAGTTGGTGGAATAGGGGCAAAACATATTTGGCTGTTTCTGCCTATTAGTGCTTGTGGCTGGCCCATGGCATACTGATGAGAGCATTTCCAAGAGCTTTCGTATGCACAGATGTGATAAGATGTTAATTTTTCAGAATTTCCACAGCTGGGTTTGCTGCACAGAGGAACAAGGAAAACAAATCTCTTTTTGAAAACAAAAGCCCAGGGACTTTCAGGTGACATAGATGGGACCAAGCCCTGCAGCAGCTGAACTTGGACACTCAAAGCCCCCTTAAAAGTCAATTCAGGGACCCTGCTTGGCTACTCCAGGGGTCACAGGGGCTCTGAGGGTGTCATCACAGGTTGCAGCTGAAAGCCAGGACAAAGGCAATGCTCTGTGTTCCTATTCCTCAATAAAAGGACTCCTGCATAGAAAGCCTTTTATTTATGGCTTAGTTATTATGAAGACAGTTTTTCTCCATTTCAATTTGTTGGTGCCCACAGAGCCACACAGCACGATCCTCACTGGACAACCAGGAGCAAGACGGCTTTATTACACCAGGCACACGCAGCCCCTACTAGAGCAGGGCATGATCAGGCAGCCCTAAATCACAGCAGAGGAAGCAGCTTTATTTCCAGTTCACCACTTGATCATTAAGAGCTGCTTCCCCAATTTGTTTGCTTTCCGTCTCATGGCCGAGGTATTTAAACTCTACAGTTTTGACCCCCCTTTCTGTCCTTTCTCACAAGGCCAGCTCTTTTTATGCCCTCTTAAATCATCTTTCAGTTTGAAACACCATTGCTGTTCATTTGAGCCAGGATCTTAGACAAGACGATTTTCTAAAACATATATCGCCAATATATCGCCTAGATACATATCCACTCTGTGGGGTGAGTCATCTCCCTGTAAGACTTCCCTTCATCCCTTCCATTTCACTTTGTTCCTTCACCTGTATACAAGGCTGCCCATACATGGTTGTTTTTTTTCCAATCCATTTTTTCTATTTTATTCTCTGACAGCAATAATAACTCTTAGCACAATTAAGACAAAGTCTAGTGTACCAACCAGTTCATGTTAACTGTCTTTTCTGGTTGGCTTCATTACACAGAGTGCTTCTTGCTCTGGAAGGTCATTTGAATACCTCCTGGCAGTTACTCAGTTGAATATTGATCTCAGCATCATTCTGCACTTGTGAGCCTGTCCAATGCTATCTGCTAGCTTCATGTTAGTACATAGCATTGAAAAACAGCAAACAGCTTTCAGTATTATATCCTTAACTAGAATGAGGAAATTAGAAGAGGTGCTAGTTCTTAGAAGGTTTCTGAAGTACAACTCCCTTCTTCAGGTGTTTATTTACTCCCTGGCCTTACCATTAAATCCCTTTTCATCCACTCTCCCAAATGAGTAGATAGATGCACCTACAGACAGCTGTTCAACAGGTAAAATGCTTTCATACTCTTCCATTACTAGGAACTACAGAAAAGCTGGTGGTCAGACACAGGTAGCAGAACCCCCTGTTCACCCACACAAAGCAGCAGCATTACACCCATGGGGTCTCCTTGGGCATCTCCTGTCTCTTTCTCTCTAAGAAGCCACCTTCAGGAAGGATTCAACAGCTCTGTCCTGGACTATGCTGCTTGAAGTAGGTAGCTCCAGACACACTAGAGCTTTGTCCACCACACTCCTCTCCTTGCTCAGAGCTTAACGGAGAAAAGATCAGTTACCAAAGACCAGGCCAACTAACCTAAATTTGTGCCCCTCAATAGCAGAAAACAAAGCAACCCAAGCAATCCACCAAAAACCTTTCACAACTTTCCTCTTAGACCTTACCTCCTTGCTGCCTTCTAATGTAATCTGGAAGCAGAGATCACAGCCTGCTGCTACCCTGGAGGACAGGAGAATGCTAATTATCATTCTTGCAGGCTAAAGAGAAATACCTCCTAAGCCTCTTCTTTTATACGAGAGAGACCTGGAGACACTCCAAGCTACTAACCAGGGGCACCTGGCAGGGCAGGAGTGTCCTGGGTCTGGTTACACCTGGGTGGGTTGGGTGAGATATGGGACAGTCTTGGCTAATTGGGTCAATTAGCTCAAAAATGTGACTTACAGCACAGCAGAAGCTTCAGGATAACCCTGGAAATGGGACTGAGAGCTGTTAGCTGATTTTTGGGGATACAGGAGTGTATGGGTGTTATGCAGAAATATGCTACTTTGCATCTGTAAATATACCTGATTTGTTTCATCTGCTTCTCCTGATGGAGGAAAAAACCCAGGCAGACCCCATGCCTGGCTGAGTGCCTGAGCTCGAGTGACAACAATCCTGTCAGTTAGTTTGAAAGGGGGATGCTGCCCCTTGCTTTGCCCTCCGCAATGATCTTTGGCTACATAAGTCAGCCTAAAAGAAGCAGCTGAATGGTTTGGAGTATGAAGAAGGCATCTGGCGAAAGGCAATAATAAAGAGTGACGTGGGTCCTGGAAACTGCTGGCCTCTGAGCTGCAGGTTTGGCTGTGCCCCTTGTGCAGAGGACACGCGGCTCCATGCCCTGCTTCAGCCTGGGGTCTTGCCTCATTTACAGCGAGAGGTGGGCAGGAGAAACCAGGCTGCTGTGCACAAAGGCTGATGAGACTGGGGCTTCTGCTCAGCGGGGTAAAACCATTGCTGCATGCAGGGGACTAGCATGCCGGGTCAGAGGACCGCAGGGGGAAGACAAGTGAAAGGTGCCTGGAGAAGTGGCGATGCTGTGCTGGGCCACGCCAGGAGCAGGAGTGCTCTGATTTCTGCAGATGCTCCCTGCCAATTAAGACACAGCCCACTTGCAAAATGTGCAGATTTTACACTTGCAAGTCAAACACAGTCAAGGGGATTCTCTTTTTATTGCGCATATAACACACGTACAGGAATCCTCCGGTGGAATATTTAAATGGTAATCCATCCCCGAGCATTTTAAAGGAGTAGCTTTCCTTCAGCATCGAGTAAATGGCAAAGAACTGTCGGAGGAGGAAAGGAAATAAAAATCACTCCTGCAGCGGCGATGGTGTTTTTCTGCACGTGGCAGCCTTGTGAGAGCCCTTTGGGCTGGGGGCCCCCCTTCATCCTCAGACACCCAGGGGCACAGAGGGAGGCGGGGGTGGCGGAGGGGATGAGGGGTAAACAGCGAGAGGAGAGGAGGTCGGATCTGGAGCCGTGAGACGGAGACAGCAACGTGACTGAGAGTGGGCAAGACACCACCGAGGGAGATGCTGATGAGGTCAGCCTGGGAATCCTCGGCTGTAGCCGGCCGGTTTCTATAGAAACACAGAGCCGGGGTTTAATGCATTAAATGGACAAGTTTTAATGTCGGCGCTTAATAAAAAAAAAACAATAGAAATACAGTGAGGGAATCCTTATCACACGTGTGCCCCACGGTTTCCCTCTACTGTGTCAGCAGTCTGCTCCAGCACGCTTGCAGGAAAATTGTAGAAAATAAAAATCTTCAGCAATGACTCAAAACAGTGACTATGTCTTCTCGCTAGGCAGTGGGCTTATTCTTAAAAAGTCAGCTCATATTTTTTCTGTATAATTTCACCACGGCATTCTTTATTTCTAGTCCTGGCGGTACTCGCCCTGCCCAGGGAGCCACATCAGGACTGAACCTGCTTCTGAGCTGATGAAATCTGAGCAGGTGGCACCAGCCCTGAGCTGGCCACAGGGACCAGGCACCTCTGCAGGGAGCCTGGTCAGAAAACAGACCTTTGATCCACCAGCTCCTACCCAGGAAGAGTTGTGCTTCTGCAGGATGTGGCACCAGGTAATTGGAGGTACCCAGGCAGGAACTAACTCAACAGGCGATGCTGTTGCAGACCCCATTTGGGAGCATATATCAGAACTGCAGGATGGAGGAGCTGGAAAACTTGCCCCTCGACTGCTTGCGATGTCTCTATTTCTGCTGACACAGATGTTAAGCCTTCCGAGAGGTCAGCCAAGCACACTTTGCAAGCACTAAAATGACTTAAAAGGAATACAGAGGGTTTGGTTTTGTTTTTCTTTAAACCCCAGTGAGACAGCAGCTGCTCTGATGTAACTGGCCCTATCATCTTCCGCAAAGAAGTGAAAATTAGAGATAGGAAGGTATGAAATGCAATTGTCTTGCCTTAGCAATAGGAGGCTGCTTCAGCAAAAGGGAGCAGGCGCCCTCCTTAAGCGTGTCGGTGATGTGAGCGCTGCCAGAGCCCCGCAGCAGGGGCCCAGCTCAGTGTGGCTCCTGGGGACCACTCCTTGGTGCCACCCACCTACCCCTTTTTTCTCCATCATTGTGGGCCAGCATGGGAGGTTGCAGCCCCAAAATGCTGCTTCCCAAAGGGGGAGAGGAGATGAGGCTAGCCAGAGTCTCACCATCCCACCCCCCAAAAATAAGGGGCTTGCACACACATTTACTTTGATTCATCTTGGTGATCAGTCCCCTTTGGCCCAGGGCATGTCAGCAGCGTTTGCAGAATGCTGAATTTCCCCTGGGCAGCGTTTGCTTTTGGGTAATCCTCACAAAGCTGTGCTGTGACCCAGGCCCTCCAACACACTGCAACAGCAAAGGGGCCGGAGCTCACAGACGGTGTCACCGAGGTGCTGGGCACTGAGGTCCCCTCCCAGCACTGCACAAGTGTGGGCTGGGAAGCCTGAACTCCACCATTAAATCTGCTTCCCGTCCACGGAGGGAATAAAAATGGGGCTAAATGGCTTTAAAGCAAGACATCTCTGCTAAATTACAGCATCTCTGCGATTCTCCAGGAAACAATCGAGGCATGTAACGAGCTGTTGCCAGACAGCAAATCCCATCACCTGGGAGTTTGTGGATATTACAAAAATCAAGCCTGGGCAAGTGCCTTTCATAGAGGTGTCTGTGCTGGGGAGGAGGAAGAGGAGGAGGAGGAGCTGGCTCCTGGGGCTGGGGGGCACCCCCACCACCCTCAGCTCCAGCTGCAGTTGGGTGCTCACTGCACTTGCCCATGCCCTCACAGGGGATGTAAAACCATAGGGGCTTAAAAAACCCAAAGCAAAGCCATAGGATTTTTAACCGTGGTAATAGAAAAAGGTGGAGAGTCAAAAGTATCCTTGGGAATCAGTTACACAGCTGAACCCCCCAAATACACAGTGGCAGGTAAACACAGGAGCATGAAAGCTGCTTGAAGGAGGCCTCTTTTATTGTACAGATGATAATAAGAGCAAAATAAATCATCTTTCTTTTACCATAAAAGTGTTTTACACCATTCAATTAAAGCCTCTGAGATAAAATCATTTCTCCTGGGTGTTTTCCTTTGCTCTTCTCTTTCTCTCGGAAGTAATTTCAATATTTTACTATCTTAGTAATAAAAAATACATAATGGTTTGCCAGGCAGTGTTATTGCAGCAGCCTGCCTACTATATGAAGGAATTCAGAGCAGCCTTTTGCCTCACTTTGCACTGCAGACAAACGTCTGCCCAGGTGCCAAGGATGGGAGCAGGGCATTTACTCAGGGCTGCACAAAGGCTCTGGGTAACCAGGAGGAGCCCAGCCAGGTGTCCGTCCCTGGGGGCTGCGGGTAAGGCAGAGCATTGCCATGCTCCCGTTTCTTCCCCCAAGTACAAAGAGAAAAGGGGAGGTGAGTCAACGCTTCTCTAAATATTAATAAGACGGTTCTGCCCAACTGTATCCTTTAAAACACTCTGTGCCTTAAGTGGTCCCAAGTGGAACAGTGTATCCTTCCCCTCGTGTTGTTTAAGAAGAGCAATAAATCTACAATTGCTTTATTACTCAATCCTACTAAAAAATGCATTAAGCCCTTCTGGCAAATTCTAGTTTTGTAAAACAATTACTCGATTCCGACGTTCGAAAGAGACAAAGTCAAACAAGACATTGCTGGATACTTTTCAGACCTCACGTGTTTCATTTTGGAACCGATCCTCCATCACTGAGCTCTGATGTCACTAGAAAGGAATTCCAAAAGTTAAAAAGAGGAAGGTAAATTTAGAGTAAATATCAGGAAAAAGGACTTCCAGGGAACTCTAGGTCCGCTCAAGAAAGAATAGCCTATGTCTCAGGAATGTGTATATATACACATCTATATATCTGAATATAAAACTATGTAAAAATACTTTTTTTTTTTCTCACAACTTAAAAAAAACCTCTCTTCTGTTAGATTTAATGGTATTTTTCCTTCTTGTGCAAGAACAAAGGGATAAAAAGCCCCTTAGGAAAGAAACATCCCGTTATGTCTTGCAAAGGCCCCATTAATAAAGGATGAGTGAAGAGGAGGGCAGAAGATGCAGGAAACAGAAGCCGAGCTCTGAGCCTAATTAGACCGTTCTCCAAAATTTCTCAGGAGGCGCTTGCGGAGGCTGAGGAGGTAAATATTTTATAAGGGGAGCTCCCTTTCTCTTCACGCTTCTCCTTGTGCCCTCTCCTGAACTAATTACTTGCTTTGTAGAGGGAAACACTGCTAATTTTAGCATTTAAAAGGGGATAAAAGGGGCCCTGCGTGGAAAGCAAGGGATGTTCCCTGGACGGTAAAGGCATTTTGTCTGACAGCGGGGCTGCTGGTGGCTGCAAGAGGGGTCTGTGGAGTGACCTCTTGAGGAGGGGCTCTCCTGGTGGCTTGGGGGGGCCCCACATATCACCCACCTGGGGACAGGGCTGGGGACATGGCAGGGGGGATGACACTGTGCCATCCCTGTCCTCTGGTTCCCGCTGCTTGTCCCCTGGGCCACCCCCGTCCCAGCAGGGCAGAAGTGCCCCTGCGCCATCCCAGCCCGTGTCCACAGGGTGGGCAAAGAAGAGATAGAAGAAACGGCTGTGGGAGAATTGGAATTGTTCAGAGGGCAGCCAAAAAATAGGAGGGAAGGAAGAAATGGGAGAAGAAATACCCCAGCCTGTCAAATTATTGGAAATCCTTTTGCTCTAATCCTGAAAGCAAGGTTAAAGAAGTCCAGCAGGCACTCGCAGCTCTAACAGAGAGCACCTGGAGGCAGGCAGGATGCAGGACAGTGTCTGTACGTGGGAGCACTGGGGGCTTGGGCAGCTCCATCCCTGACCTACCCACTGCCAGCAAGAGGAAGAGAAGGGGCTTACAGGCATCCAGCACAAAGAGCTGGCCGTAACTCAACATTTTGGCATCTTCCCTGGTGCCTCAGCATTCAGCTGCAGCTTCAAGGCCAAGGCCAGGCACATGTGGGCTCCTGCACGTGGCTGGAAAAAGCCTTTGTTTCCCTGAAAGTAGCTGCCTGCGGGGCCCACACTCTGCTGGCTCCGGGGTCAGGAACTTCTCCATCGTCCCAGGGGGCTGAAGGTGTTGAAGCAGGGCTCCGGCAGCAGCAGAGCTGCTCCCCACTTCCCAACCTGACCCTGCATCCTGACAGGAGAGGGATGCTGCCACTGAGCCCAGCCTGACCATGACTGACCTTCCTTCCTTCCTTTCTTCCTTCCTCCCTCCCTCCCAGAAAGCCTGCTTCATCCCTGCCTGCATGCCCGGGTGCTTGTCTCAGTTCAACAGACTGGGGCTCATCTCCTCCCTGTCTGCACTGTACTTAATCCATCGCTTTTTAGGCTTTTCAGATATTTTACGTTCCTTTGCTGCCTCTCTGTTCCAGCACACAGAATCCCAGCCCTGCGGATCCCAAGGAGTGGCAGGCGGTTCCTTCTCACTGGGTTTTTGTCCCTCTGCCAGGGCAGGTGCTTCCCCCCCTTAGCAACACGGCACTGGGGAAGCAAGCAGCATAAAAAGCAGCAATTGCAAGAAGCATACAACAATTTCCGTCCATTAAAAACGATTTTTTTTTTTCCTTCTCTCTTAGAAAAGTTAAGAAAAGATGAAACTGGGCCAATGAATCCACCAGTATGTGCCCTCCTTGCCTTTTGTTTGAGATTTTTGCTGCGGCCCTGTTCTGAAGCCTGACCGATCCAAAGCACTCTCCGTCTGAGATGTAACATTTCCCTCGACTCAGAAAATCCGCACTGATCTTTTAACAGGATTTCCCATGGGCTGGCTATAATGTGGATTAAATAAAATAAAAAAATATATATTTGAAAAAATCCACCCTGCTTTTTTTCCCTTTCAACTACAGGCACTTGCTCAGCACAGTGTGCTTATATGCTAGGGAGGAGATTTGGAAGCTGTGAGGTTGCAAAGCGGAGAAACGTTTTGATCTGCGAACACATGCTGAATCCCGGTAAACTCTTGTAAGTTTATGGTGCAGCTTTCTACGCCTGACTGAAGGGCTGCCAGTGGAGGAGAAGACATTGCCCCCGACTGCAAAACACTTTGCTGATATAAATATGCACAGATTAGGAAGGAACAGCATTTTAGCAAGCTCTTCATGATCCTAGCATCTTATCTTTCCTGATTACGGATAACAACTCAGTGCTAGTAAGGGGGGGCATTTTCCCCTCCCTCCTTGTCCCCTTGGGTCTCCCCAGGGTTTCATCCCTGGCTGCTCCAGGACCCCAGGGCTCCCTGCAGCCCCCGCTGTGATGGGGGATGTGGGCAGGGCAGGATGAGGGCAGTGGGGCCCTTTCCCAGAGCCCTGAGCTGTCACCCACAACAGCATCGGAGACAGCAAGGCACTGGGACCAAACGCAGCAGCAGAAGCGAGCCTGGCACCTGGGGGTTCAAAATCCTCCCCCTCCTGCCCCCAAAACCCTTGCTTTGCCTGCTTTCCCCCAAAGCACAGCATGACAAACTTTTGCCTTTACCCCCGTGCATCAGTAGCGACAAAAAAACCCGACAGCGACAGCCAGACCTCTCCCCGAAGCGCTAATCCATGCATTACAATTACACTTCAGGCCAGATGAAAAATTCATCACTGTAACGCAGCCATACTCATTATTCCGCCCCCCCCCCCCCCCCCAAAAAAAAACCCTTTTCTTTTCTCTGCCCCTTCTTCCCCATCTCTCCCCTCCCTCTGTGCGTGTGTAAGAGAGAGAACAAGGAGGGTGAGGGCTTCTCCAGTCGCGTTTGCTTCCTTCCCTGCTCGAGACAACTAATGAGATCTGCGTGGGCGAATGTCTCCTGCACCGTGTCAGAGGAACCCTCACATGGATTGAGGCATGTAAGCGAGCACCGGGCTGCACGTGTGTACGTGTGTGTGCACACGTCTGTGTGCTGGGCACGCTCAGGCCCGAGCGGGCCCCCCCAGCAGATGATGCACAGCCGCCCTCCCCTCCTGTAAAGGTTAAATCAATTCGTTTTCCCTTTTATTAGGGTTCTGCACGCTGGATGGCTGTGCAGGGGGGGAGTGGGTTGGCTGTCCCCCTTCCTTGAGCTGTCTGAGGAGTGAACTTGAGAGGATTCAAGCTTTAACCCTCCTTGTTCCCCCACCCCAGATCTCTACCGACACGCTGCCAGTCCTCCATCCTCCCCCCACAATAAAATGAGCAGCAGTGAGGAGCTTGTGCAATGCCTGAGCACCAGCGGTACCCAGCAAACAGGCTGGCAGCGACTTCCAGGCTCACAGAAATCCATGCCCAACATCGAATTAAGCCAGGTGCTGTTTCTAGCTGCCTCTCAGCCCTCCCCTCCTAACCCTGGACGGGCTGCCAGGATGAGCTCCAGGATGAGCGTGGAAGGAGCTGGGCAGCTCTTCCTAGCCCAGAGGGAACGGGCACCCACATTTCTGCATGGGGGAACTCTGAAAGGATGTGTTGGCACGCTAACGATGCTGAATTTATCACATCGGGATAGCTTTCTCCTACTGACACTGGCAGCTTTAACCCACAGAAATAAGGGGTTCCTGGTCCCCCAGAAGGGAAGGAAAGGCTGAGCCCCCCCGGCTGTTCATTTTTACCCACGCTTAAATCAATCACGGGCCCAGATTGCTGGAGACAAGAGGATAGCTGCTTAGGGCTGATTGGGGTTTTTCTGTCATCATGATTTTGTTGTGGTTTTGGGGCTGAAAATTCAGCCTCTGCAGAACGCAAAATTTCTGTAGAATATTGCTACTTTTCTGGCACTTTTTAAAGTTCTCACCAGAAAAAAATAATATGTATATATATATAAAAATAAAAAGATGATTTCCACAGGGTCAAGTTAAAACTGAATCAAAGCCCTTGTTATTCAGTTTAGCCCAACACTCAATAGCTGCTTAGAGATCTCACAGACATCTTAATTCACCGGTCTCAAGGACTGTGAGTTCATGCATCCCTCCCAGCGTTGGGTATTAGCTGGTTATGAAATTTTCTGGATCCAGTCAGTAACTATTTCCTCAAACTAAGTTTTAGATTAAAAGCAAGAGTTAAAATTTTATACTCAATTACCTAAGAAACAGGACACCCAGCAAAAAATCCATTTACACAAACCTCCAGCGAATGCATCAGCTAAAAATAAGCTCATTTCCTGCAGTTAAATCTCATACCTGCTGCCGGAAACCTGAATCATGCTGCCAGCAAGATATCAATCTCACAACACAAACAGCACCTTTGACTTTTGAAAACTATTTGGGGATCAGTGGGTGGATCCTAATGGATTACATCGACTATCTTGGACAGACTGCAAATGAAAACCTAAGCAGCAAATCCAACCCGGCTGGATTATCTATCTGGGGTAAATCGGCAGGAATCCATGGGCTCCGTGGAGCCTTGTTGATCTGTAGCAGCTGACCGATGTTTTCCCCAAGGAAGCCTTCAATTTCAGACAGTGTGAAAACAGCAGGCAGGTGTTAGCTGCGACGTGTGGTGCTAAGGGCTCTGCCCACACCAAGAGCTTGCTGGAGGTGGGATGCTTCTTTCCACCTCGATTTTTGGTCCATTCAGTTCAAGGAGAAATTAATCACTGAGAAGCCCTGTTGAACCTTTTAGGACACCACTTCTGATTTCAGTTTTATTCGTTGCCTTGCCACTTTTCCAGTTGCTTGCATCCTTCTGGGCTGGTAGCACGCAAGGGCTTCAGGAGGAGACAGCTGCTCTCCCCTCGGCCATGTCTGGTTTGCTGCAGGTTTCCTTTCCTTCCACCACCATCCTGGCCGCAGCCAGCCTCGAGTTTGGAAATGACTGACATCAGGAGGACATTTGTGAGCCAATTAAAGCAATACCTTAGGGTATGCAGAGTCCACAGTGCTTTATTTGCCCTTCCAGACAACTTACCAGGTCTTCCCCTCTTCCTTGCAAGAGTTATTTTACAGATTTCTTCCCACTTATGCCCTGCTTTTGAAATCTTCATAATTTCCTCCCATCTCTCACATGGCCAAAGGCAAAGGCTTTTCGGTACTGAAACACAGCAGCAAAATACTGTGACTGTTGGACGTGCTGGCTTTGGATCACCAGTCCTGCAGCTCACAGACCCCAATCACAGAAGCAGCAAGCTCCATTACAAACCTAGGTTGACATCTCGCTCCCCTCACGGCCGTGGGAGGGCCACCCACGAGCCTTCCTCTTCCCACGGCTGACACATTCAGCTCATCTCCAGTCTAAACCACGAGAGCAGATTATTCAACGTCATCGCTCTCTGCAAAGTTCTTCTCCCTTCCTGAGGGTGTTTACCCTCGATGTCTTCTGTTACAGCAATCACGCCTCCTGGGAGCTTGTTCAGGTAGGGAAAAGTCTCCTCCTGGCCCCCGCTGCCCCCCGTGCTGCTTCAGCCTGAGGCCCCATCCCAGGACTGACACAATTTCCTGCCAAGGACCCCCGCTCCCTCGTACAATGAAGCAACACCGCAGATATGAAACATTTGAGGAACACTTTTGCCTTTTATTTATCTCAGCTTGTTTATAAGCTGTCCTTTGCTTTGATCTTGGGTAGTGATTTCTATCGTCCTTTTCTGAGGAAGATGAATTTAAACAGGATATATGTGTGTGTGTGTGCGTGTAGCACTGAGATAGCCAAATAAATGATGAAAGGAAAATAAAGAGGCCAGAGCACAGCTTTTGAAGGATTCCCTCTGAGGCAGCCTCACCTCACCACTTGGCAGGCAGCTAGTCATTTTCTTTTTTTCTCAGTGGGACTAATTACACGGCAGGCGGAATTCAAGGAGTGCAATGTCACAACTTTTACCTGCAGCACGGCTCATCCGGGCCAACAAAACCCAGCTGAACATCCGCGTGTGTTGCTCAGCGCCTCGCAGCACGCTACCCAAGTGAGCATCACCCCCGAGCATCACCCCGTGTTCGCGTTACGCAGACAGCAGGAGCACTCTGATGGAGCAGAGGCGCAGGTGGAGGTTTGCTCCTCTTTTATTGCTCCATGTTCCCGGTATGCAGGTTGCAGGAGGCTGGATAGCTCGGGTCTGCCCACCCTGCAGCCCTTTCTAGCACTGTGTTCCTAGCATCCCAAAGGCGCTGGGCCACATTTGTGGGGTTCCCCATGGGAATTACCCGGGTGCCACGCACGGGGTCAGCGGCAGCTACACGAACACTGGGAGCACCTCAGGTCGCCTGCTCGGCCCCTCGCTACGCAGGGCACTCGCTGTTACCCACAGTTTACTTTCACACATAATTGCCCGCCGGTGAACTTCTCCTTGCCGTGGCAGACTGACTTACGCTGCTATGTGAAGCATTAATTAACAGCAATTTTGCCGTCATTCTAGCTCAAAGAGAGCAGCTCGCGAAGCGTTCACACATTCATGCGCCGCTTTTGCAGCCTGCGGAAAGGTGCCTGCCCGCTCCCCGTCTGAAGCTGCAGCCTACTTGCGCTGACCTTGCTAGCTCTGGGGACTTCGCTGGTGGCTTTTCTCACGTTCCCCGACTGGAAGGGCTGTTGGTCTGTTTTCACATCTTTCAGTATGTTTCTGCGCTAGTGCTTTTTTTTTTTTTTTTTTTTTTCCGCTTGGTTTCCCAAGGAAACAAGGCTTATGTGATTATCCTGTGTTTGTGTGTGTGCCTGGAAGAGAAAGAGGTTTATCTCCTTCTGATAACTTTTAAACCTGTTGGGTAATTGCACACACATTAGGCAGAAAGGTTAGAGATAGTATCTTCTGGAGATATTATTTTCATGCAAACAGCTGCACAGAGAGTAAAAAGTTAGTGTTTGTGTCCCTGCTGAGAGAGAGCCTCAACCAGTGAGAGCTCAACCCCACTGCAGACATCAGAGAATCCACATAAAATGACCCAGCTACACAAGCGAGGAGACTAATTGTCCTCTTGGCATCGTGTAAAAGGAAATGAAGTGTGTTAAGCATTTGTACAGTGACCATGTGCATAAATTATACATAAGAGGGGCAGAGCTAGGGAGAGAGCCATGCTGGGAGTCACGCAGCGCGGGGATCTGACCCAGAGGGCCAGACAGGGTCTGCCTATCGAAAAATCAGTCAGGAACCCAGGCTTTGAATCCCTAATTCCACTGAAAGTCTGGGTCCTTTGATAAACACAAAAATATGCCCTAGGGCCCCTGCAATTTGAAAATGAAAGCCTTCCCGAAGAATTCTTCTTTGTTGCACTCCTGATGCTGCCTCAGTGGCTCTCGGGAGCATCCTCAGGCAGAGTCACGGGGCTGCAATGCATTTTTTGAGGAGCTTCCAGGGAATCTGTAAGTCAAGGGATCTTCCCAGTCTGCTGCCTGCTCCTTCTCACGCGGGTCCTGGCTTTGATGTTTATGCAGGCAGGTTGCTGGGATGTGAGGGCAGCAGGCAGCACAGTTTGCTCTCATGTGTAAAAGGAAAGGAAGAAAGCTCCAAAGGAGAGACAAAAGGGGTTTTCCTGCTCCGAGGTGGGAAGCTTCAGCAGACTGCACACAGCACAAGGAGACTTATTTCCTTGCTGATTTATTCTTGCGTTCTTAGGGCGTTTTATATAGGTTATATTTCAATACACACTGGGCACGCATCACACTGACTTCCCATCCGTGTGTTTATGAGATGGCGAAGGATCAGGGTGCGACTGGCCTGTGCAGAGGGCAGTGGCTCTGCGAAGCACTTCGCTCGCCCAACACACCCCACTGAGTCCAACAAATTCCCTCCAAGGCTGTGCTAATGTTCTCTGCCTAAGAGGGGATTAGGACAGTCTGCCTTGAACTTCACAGCCCCCTCCAGCCCTGCTCTCTCCTCCCTGGGCCCTGGCATTTGCAGCAAGGTACAAAATCACTGCCAGGTTCATCCCTTCTGGCTGTTCTTTTGCGGTAGCAGTGGCTTCTGTTGTTTAGCTATTATGGCCAAAAAGTTTATTTCCAACTATGCTCCTGGAGCTCCAGCAAACCCAGCCCTTAGGTTTGCTGCGTCTCGACACAAATTCAGGGAATGTCAGCTTCTAAATACGCACAGCTCTGAGCAGCCTCGGCTTTTAGCCTTAGATGCAGGCAGGGAGAGCTGGGGATGCTCGGCGGGCAGGCGCAGGCTGAGTTCAGGCTTTTGGAACTGTTTCATCTGCCTGGCTCTCTACCACTGATTTTCCTGCTTTTTCCCTCTGTTTCATGTTCCCTCTTGTTAAACCAGATTCTTCTTTAACTTTTTTATTGTACCAGGAGGGAGTATTAATTCTAAGTCCACCAGCAGGGCAGTGATAACTAGCTAGAGGCCTCCATTCAAAGAAGCTTTGTGACTTTATTCCTGCCTTTCTCAGATGATCTCCAGGTACCAGCACCCTTTCCTCCTACATTGTCTAACAGATAAACATTTTGTAACCTCAGAGCAGTTAGTCTCAACCCCGGTTCAGCTTGGGAGATGGTTGCTTTTAGACTAACAAAACCTTTGCGTGCCCAAAAGCTTGTCCCACTTGCCACTGTGCAAGGATGCACATGGCCTAATAAATGATACTGCCTCTCTCTACAAACCTTGCTGCATTTTATCTTCATACATCCAACAATACCGTTTTTGCTGAGCTGCTGTTATCTTTTTTTTTTTTTTTTTCTTTTAGCTCAGAGGGCAGGAGTTTGCATGCTTTGAATTTACCAGCCAGGTGGCTGCTGTGATGGATGGATTTCCACAGAGGTAAAGGCTGAGCCAAGAGGAGGGAGAGAAAAGCCCTGTGCAGTCTTCCCCAGCACACACGGGGAGACTGAGCTGTCTCTGCCATTAATCAGAAAGCTGTCAGCACCAACAGCAACTGCTCCAGAGAGCCACTTCTATTACAGAGGGGAATAACGGTGCTGGGGAAAGAGTGAGGCACAGGTAGGAAAGGCGCCTGCAAGGAACTCTGCAAATGCAGCAGCTCCCTGCTTCTCATGAAAGTTAGGGGCTGGCTTCACCTTGTAATGAATAAAGAGGTGATTATAAAGGGACAGTTGCACTGGATTGTGCTGCTAATGTGCCCTGCACAGGCATGAAGATTTAACTCCAGTTGCCACACATCCTATTGTCCTAAGCGCTGAATTCCTGGGGGAAAACATGGAAAACTGGAACTTCAGTGCCCACCTTTCTCAAGGTGATGGTAACAACTTCATGTGACCTGTACGCAAAAAGAGCTTCCTTGTGTCAGAATTCAGCCCTGGTGCTCACTGGGCTGCAGCAGGAGATGGTGTAAGAGAGCTCTGCACAGACAGCTGAATGTCTTTATTATGTTGGTAACACATCAGGATAAATTCTCCTCTAAGCTATACTAGCCTACCAGTCTGGCAGCAATAAAGTATTTATGCTCGCAAAATGCATAATTTACCCATACGGAGCATTTACAAGCCACACTGATTTCTCAGGAGTATATGCATATGTTCATCTAGGTACCCATGCCTATATATTTAGCTGCATTAAAAACGACGTACTTTGATTGCATCTGATTTGCTGAGTGATCGAGCTCTCTCGCATCTATGGCTCATCCTCATTACGTGCCACTCTCCCAATCTGCGTCATCTGCATTCTTTATTAGCAATGATTTTAGCTTTTCTTCCAGGTCATTGATACCAGTATTGACAAGGCTCTGATATATGAAGGCATCCCTGCAGCCAGCACTGGGCACACCCCCACTTTGTGCTGCCTCTCTGTCGGTGATTATATCCAGAGATCTATCTGCATACGCTAACAAGGAGCTGCAGATGTTTTGCCAAAGATTTCAGGGGAGGTAAAACTCAGACCCATGTGAGTTGTCACAATTGGTTCCATAAATTGGATTGAATTGAGCTTTCTCTCAACTGCCAAGATTTTGCACTGGAAGTAAGGCAGAGCAGAAGGAAAGATTTCATCTAGTTTCATGGGAAATTTACTTCCTTCAGTGGAGTTTTGCTCTGCAGATGCAGTGGAAGAAATGCTTGTGTATAAGGAATGTAGTTCAAGCAATGGGCCTTTGCCCCCTCAGCACTCTCCCAGCTAAGAGCGTTACTCGTGTTATTGCCTGGAACATCTATAACCTGATGAGCAGAAATGTCTTTCCAGGTATCATGGAAAATGCATCAAATTATATTTTATATTGTCCAGAGAAATAATTAATACAAGAATCAATTTGGCCTTGCATGTGCTTTGTCTTAGTAAATCATAGAGCCATTAACCTTGAGAAGGTCAATGCACTGTCCTTATTGAATTCAAGTGAAGCAACACTTAAAAGTAATATTTAGAAGCACAGTTTATTCACATATTATTAATACAGTATTGGCTCCTGGACCATAATGCCAAATTAGCCTTTTTCTTTCCCTTGCCACCTGCCCAGCATCACCATCCTCCTCTTCTCAGGGACCGTCAGGAATCTGGAAATGAGGTAAGATGAGTGCAGAAGTAGATAGGTTTTTATCTAGAAAAAGCCTGAGTGCTGCAGGTAATCGGGGGGCAGATGTACTGTCATAGTCCAGCACAGAGACAGACACATTTTGGTGGAAAGTAAATTTTTTCATCAAGGCTTACGAGCCTTATTGAAATCAGTAAGTTCTTGGATTATGCACTCAACATACGTTAGCATTATTAAGGCATAAATTGATGGTCCTTGTTCCCGAGTGATTTCAGTATCAGAAAAATCTTCTCATCTGGTTCTCTTTAATCAGCTGGCAGTGCTGGCTAACACCAAGATATGCTGAAAGAAAGCAACTCAGAGGAAATCCGAGACATCTTTGAGGAGAGTTTGCTGCGAAACAGAAGGTAAATGCGAAGGACGTCCTTCTCCTCCAAGGATCGAGCACCAATGCCTTCCTCTCCTGTAGGACACGAGTCCCAGAAGGACATTTTTGGAGTCAAAGCTGGACCCTTCTTCATCCCCGTCCTATTTCCAAACAGCCCTTTCTTGGATGTAGTCGGATCACCGCCTGGTATCCTCCTGTAACTGGCAGGATGGCTGGCACCGAATTCTCCAGCTACGTTTTGTTATTCCCTGTACTAAGGACCTGTGCCTGCATGTCTTCTGTTCCCTGAAAAGGGGAATCGAGAGCGGCTTTTCATCACCCTTCCCAGATTCAGATGCAGCCATTTCACAGCCTGGAGGTGTTGTGGAGAGGTGACAGCAGCACGGTCCGAACTGCCGCAAAAACGTGGTCGTTTTGTATGCATGGGCAAAGTCTCACGAGCTGAGGCTGTAGTTCAGGTTCTTGTACAAAGTAATTGCAGTCACAGGACAGGAGGGTGAGCTGCGGCTGCCTGCTCGCGTTGGCATGGCCTCTCCTGGAGGCTGTCTCACCCACCGAGGCTTTGGTCTCCGCACCCCCGAGGGATTTCTCCCATTTCCGATGGGAAGAGCTGAGTCTGCAAACTGCAAAGCTCTGAACGCCAGAGGGGAAGAAATTACTTTAGTGACATGAGGAGCTTTCCAAACGGCACCCCTTAAAAAACATCCCCTTCCAATTCTGACAAATACCCAAACTATAGGTTTTTCATGGTCTGAGAATAATAATAATAAAAAAAAGTTAAGTAAATAGTTTGGGGCTATAAAACCATTGTGTCTAAGTGATGTTAAAATGGGGTTCATTTTGATTTAGATGTTCCTGTCATATCATTTTTTTGTCCTACTTATTTTCAACTTATTTTGACCCCTAATGAAAACATTTTTTGCTTTAAAAATATAGATGTGCTTGTTTCAACAATTTCAATGCTTCCCCCTGAAGGAAATGGTTTTGAACTGAGAAATTTGTCAAATCAGCTCCCATCAACAATTTTGGCTTAAATAAATTGCACTTTCCTAAAGGGAAGGAAACCGCAGCAGCTAACATTTCATGAAAAAAAATAATAAAAAATCCTGACCAGTTCTTGATCTGGGGAACTTGAACTATCTTGGGGCATGAAAATGAGGGTTCTAGAGTGACCTGGTCAGGGGTTTCACAAAATGCAGTGAAAAGACTAGGTAAAATGAATGTAAAGAGGGATCTGGATGAAGACTCTCAAGTTCAGTGTGCCTTGGTCTCCCCAAGGAGGGCAATAACTCCTAGCAGAGCTGGGCCCAGCTGGGACAGAGGATGTGGAAGACAGAGAATCCTCTGCAGGAGATGCTGTTAATGGGACAGAGCTCACGGACATCCATCAGCTCCCAGGTGGTGGAAGGGAAAAGCTGGAGAAAGCAGGGGCTCAAGACTCTAACTCAAAGCTGATATCTGAGCCTGGGAATTTTACATGCCCCCATGTGCCCCAGCTGCTTGGTTGGAGGCAGAGAGAGTCTTGAAGGATTTCTCTTTCTCCAGAAAATCCTGAGCTCTCATTTCATTCCAAGCAGAATGAAATCAGTCTGAAAGCCCTGAGTTCTTCAGCAACAAACGAGTTGTTCTGTGGCCAGCCCTGCTTCTTGCCCCATTTATGTTCAGCCAGCTGTGTGGAGAACAAATAAATATTCCAAGGCTGAGAGTCCCAGTGCCTGGCTTGCCCCGTGGGGCACAGAGCATCGCTGTCCTGCCCTGTCCCAGGGAGCTGCCCGCACAGCCCTGGGCTTTGCATCGTAAATACTCCGCTGAAGTGAGTCCACCCTTGACAAAGACATGAAAATGTTTTTACTAAGGAAAATCCAACTTGTGTTTGCTGTCACAGAGGAAAACTGCAAGCTAAGACAAGATGTCACTGCTTTGTTATCAGGGCAGATAGGTGAAGCCGGCAGCAGCCTGTGTAGGGCTGGTCCCTGAGGACCCCCAGGACAAAATCCCGGTGCCTCTCCTTGAGGAGGGAAAGGGACAGATCTGCTCTGCTTGTCACCCAGCCATAGGCTGAGGAATGATGGATCTGGTGTGGGGAGTATTTAGACCAAAATGTGGGAATGATGGCTGTCAAAGGGAAGGTGAGGTGTGACGGGAGCTGCCCGGGTCACTGTGGGGTCTGTCCACAGGGCTCTCTGTATCGTGCTGCTCCTCCCTGGGGATGGCTGATCCTGCCCTGGGGCAGGGGACAGGGCCATCTAGAGATGTCTCAATGTCCCTCCCAGCCCCTTTTCTCTCGGTCTCTAAAAGGTGTCTGCTATAAACAGGGCTATAAAGTCTCTCATTTGGCTGTTCAGTCCACGGAAGGACCCCAAGAGGGAGCACAAGACACCTTTAGCCAGTATCAGGCAGCCCAGTGATTAAGGACAGGGAGAACTCATGGGTGGTACGATCAGCACCCCAGACATTTCCACGCTTTGTCACTGCACTGCTTTAACTCTTGCACAGCCTGTTCTGCATCCCCAGCACCTAGCTGCTGCGGTGCCCCTCTGGCATTTTTGTGTCTTCCACAAATGTCACTGCTGGGCTGGGGAAAACCCAGCAGCCAGCAGGGATCCAGGGATCCACATCATGTTGCTCCCCACCGTGAGAAGGGGTGGATCTTTAAGGACGAAAATCAAATTATGACACCATTAACTTCACAAAAATTATTATCGTGAAAGCAGTCTATGCCAGATAGGACCTAAAGTCTTGTGTAAGACTGGAGGTGGGACCCACGCTAAAATTGCTTAGTATTTTGCAGAGGAGAGGAATGGAGACATACAAAAAGATTAGAATATTGTGAAGGACAGACTCCTCACAGAACCTACTGACAAACTTGTTTTTGTTTGTAGCTCAGGACCAGAAGGGACCCTGCTTGTAAGAATCAGAGGGCACTCACCACTGAAGGTGAGACATAATTACTTTAAAAGTGTGAAGTAACTAACTAAGATTAAGAAGCAAAACATGGTGAAGCCTTGACAGAAGTCTAGATATATGTTGCCTTAACATGGGTGACCTCCACAGCTGCAAATGGAGTGACAAACAGCAAATGACTCAAGAACATACAAAGGAAAAATAACAGTGAAATGTCATTAAACCTGAAGTAAATAGTCGATGAAGCAACTCAAGCAACCACTTCCTCATCAGAATGCCACAGTCTTGACCTTGGCAAGAACTCAAGTGGACCCATCCAGAATAATATCCCTGCTTCACATGCAGCATAATTTGGAAGCTACGAAGTAGTCACGTCCTCTAGTGCCCTTGCTGCGTTTCCATTTATTAAGTGGAGTATTCAGTATTGTTCTCTCCTTTTCATGCCACTACTTCTTGTTAAAATGCAGAGGTGGAATGGAAGAAAAGAGCTCCATGTAAAATCCTGGCCGAAAGATCACGACCTCAAGAACAAATATCCATCAGCAGAGGAGCCACACAGACTGGGCTCAGAGATGTAAAAGTGCCGTGCTAAGGCTGGAAGAGTGCTACAAAAAAAAAAAAAAAAAAAAAAAGTGGCACATTTAATACCCTGCTTATTAAGAGCACTTCCCCTCCGCCTACTTGGTCTTTTGCAGAGGTAAGAAATGCAGGAGTTGGCCACAGAGGTGTGCACACAGTGGGCAGTGCCCGCCCAGTCTCTGCTCCAGGTTGGTTCTTTTCTGACCACAGAGAAGACATTCACATGTCGTGCAAGTGAATTCCTTCGGAGAGACTGCAAAGCTTTTGTTCCATTTGCAAGGTATCACTCCTAATTTTCTACTGCTCCTCTAATGAGTAGGGTTATCGGTATTTCAATACTGTGAATTAACAGAATCAGAAAATTAAATGATTCAATATCCACAAATGTTTTTGCAGGTCCATGGTATTCTTGTTCATTAAAGTAAAGCCATTCCTTGAACATATTTGGGCAGTGGCATTACTGCTGTAGCAGAATAATTACAGTAATTGTCACAAATTGTTAACTCCGAGGGCGACACAGTGAAGCACAGTTCACTCCAAACGAAGTAGATGAACCAGACAGCCCTGGAAAACAATACCCTCCTCCAAATAAATGTCACAGGAAGGTTTACATTTCATCCTGCTCTTAACTTGGGATGCTTTTAATTTCTACAGTCTGGCATACAATTAGCAAGAAAGCCACCTGCCTGGGCAGTCAGCCACCCTGTCTGCTACCCTCTGCTGAGATCTGTGCTGGAGCTACCTTCGCTTCTGTGCTTTTACTGTACCCGCATCTGGGCTCATTTAAGTACAGGAGCTGCTGAAAACGTCACTCAGGCTTTGCTTTGATCGCTGTCCTCGCTGGTGATGTCTTGATAAGGCCGATAACCTTCCTTCCCCCGCTTTGTGTGTGCCTGCAGCTATATAATACAGGACACCAGCACAGCTGTCACTACCTGGATTTCTCATTTGGCCAAATCATCGTACACACTTCCCATTTGGTAAAGTCATTTGGTAAAATTAAATGAGGAGAAATCTGGAAACAAAATCTCTGCATCCAAAAACCTTTACTTTATGGAAGGTCAACCCTGAGCCTAAGCAGATTAAGCCCTTTTTTAGCTAACACTTCTGGGTAGCAAACAGATAAGGGTAACAGTATTTAACTGATTTTACATCTCTGTGCATGTACCTAACAGTGAGCAAAGGATTTCCTGCAAACTTCTTCCTCAGGCAGCAGCTACGGAAGGTTGAAATTTGTCAAGGTGATTTTCCAATTTTAAATGTTATTTCTTTTTCCTCCTAAAGTAAGACATTTCCATTCTGATGGATATTTTCTCATTTTCTGATTTGTTTTTTTTAGATATTGCCTTTTGCTGCTTCTGGTCTTTTCTGTCTTCACTGTTTCCAGAGGACCAGGGGGACTTAAAACAAATTTACAAAAGGAAGACAATTCTTTGTAAGTAAGATTCCCACCCACCCTCAAAAAAAAACCCACACACCTACCTCCCAACCACACACAAAACCCACCTTTCACCTCTAAAATTTTACCAGCTTTAACTACTTTCGTATAGCAAGGAGATCTGCAGAACAAACGTGATGTGTAATGTGATTCACACAGACAGCTGAAGATCACCTTTCCCTGCTTTTTCTCTTATGATGTCTCTAGAGCTGCAGTCCTTTAGCTTCCAGGGGGATTGCATGGGCATCATCTGAGACACGAGCCCAAATGCCCAGTGAGTCTGGTAAACCTTCTGTAGAGCACTGCAGCCAGCAGCTGGTCAGAAAAGGGCTGGAGGGAAGGCAGTGTAAGAGCTAGCTGTAAGGCAGGGGAAATTCCTTGTCATGTTGTACTTGTTGTTTATAGCTTTGCTGGAAATAAAGCGGTGTTCTTCCTCCAAAAGCAGTCTGCTTGTAAGAAGCCAGACCCATCTGAGCTAATCCCGTGCCAGTGCACATGACAGTGTAAAGGCCAAATTTTCATTCCTCTCGTGCTGGGATAAGACGGTGGCATGCCACAGCCAGGCACTAATGAGACCGAGCTCAGGGTTTGGGGCTGGCTTCAGGCGTCACCACGTTTCCCATAAGATTCCTACAGACACTCTCTCCGATAATTGTGGGGATGATGTTTTACAGTAATGATGAAATATTGCTTTTGAGAGTGGTGCTTTCACAAATAACAGCAATTGTGTTCAAAAGAGCAATTCGGAGGCCAGCTGTGCAGGTAAATTACCCGGAATACCTGTAAAGACAGTCAGATAAAATAACTGGAACAACACTAGGGCTAGTATGATGCTCTGGAGGCAGCTAAAACACTTTTTCCTATAAATCTTTTGAGTAAGTCCAACCTAATAACTTCCTCAGGGAGCTGACAGCCCTCCCCACAAGGACTTTTTCTTTAAATTTCGTAATGTGTGAAAGTAAGCACTTGATTTCATTTGACAACAGCAAGACAGATGTTTTGCTTAAGGATGGGAATCAGTCAGGTTCTTCTCTGCCTACTTTGCAACCTGTTCTTGGCTACTTATTACAGAAGTAATGATCTCTGCAAGTATACACTCAGAGGTCAGCCTGGGGTTGGGGATAAAATGACTGTGACCAAAGCCTATTTGGGCAGCTCTCCACTTGGTTAGATCCAGGCATCTTAGTTTATGAAAAGGAATCAACACAGTTTGTCCAAAAGAGAAGGATGAACTGTATTTAAACAGCTGAAAGCTTGTCCTTTTTCTATTGCTTGGAGCTCCATTGTGACTGGCTCTAAGCCTTCAGAGTGGCCCAGCCACCAGAAAATGAGTAAGACTCCATTCAGAAAAATCAGTCGGACTAGAACATTTGCTTCCAGTGCTTCAAAGGCGCTACTGCATGGCCAGGGAGTATGGATGGCCTGTTTTTCAAGAGAAGAAGAAAGGCACTGGAAATGTCAAGAAAAGGGAAAGGTTAGGCAGAGTATAACTGTTCCCTGTGCCATGGTGAATGCATGGTGAACCTTGTGTAAGAGGACTTAAAAGACAACATTCACATACAATCCAGCAGGTACAGACTTAGTCTGTAAATTAGAAGGTTTTTAACCATCAGAGGAGTGGACCTTTGGAGAGCCTCTTCAGGGAAACAATGAGCGCAGGCTGTCAGATGCATTTATGGATAGATTTACATAACACAGCTGCTTGAACAGCTGGGGCTGGTCACCACAACCCAGGAGGACTCCTTTCGACTTACTGCTTACTGTGCTGGTGGGGGCAGCCCAGAAAGACGGGTTAAACATGGTCCCTGGGCTCTCCATGGTGATTTGCTTGGGGAGCAGGCTGACAATTGCCTCTTTCATCCATGCTTCTGAGAACAGAACAAATCACCAATCCTGTAATAAGGACAGTGAAACAAAAGCAAAACAGCAAGGTAGTAAGCCTTATCAGTCACATTTATTGTCTGTGCACTCTACCTCTTGCCCTGTGTTTTTGAGCCTACTTGAGCTGACACTCAGGACAAGGAGAGGTAACGGAGTCACTGCTGTGCTCATGCTCAACTCCTTTATTTCTGACTTCTGTTCTTTTGTATACAGGAGCAGAAGGAATTTGTGCTCTCTGCACTTTTCTGGGACCTAAATGCATTGTACACTTCATTCAAGTGGCAACAACCCTGAAATATTGAGGCACCCCCAAATCAGTGCTATTTATTCTGGGAGAGAGTCCATTTTGGTTTGGACTTTGCTTTTGTTTCTCTTGGAGCTGCATGACATTGCACAGCTTTTCTAAGGATAAGATCACAGACTACGCACCGTGAAGATTAAGGGGACTTGTTCATGGGGATACTGTGGTTTTGTTAATGGACAAAAAAGGAGATTTTTGTGAGCTCAACTTACATACAAAATGAATGTACATTACTGCGTTCTAATTGCAAATAGCTTGGCTGGGGCTTTAAAAGCCTTTCATTCCAAGTCCACTGTTTGTCAAATGTCTTTTAAAACTAACCATGGTTATAAAGAGCACATTATTATTGTTAATACTTACAGGAGCCTTTTCAGCAATTACCCTGCTCCCGCCCAGTCCAGTACAAACACTTTCCCTAGCATGGAGGATTGGAAACAACATGAATTAAAAGGGGCCCAGATAAGAGGAAAATATCAATTTTCATAAAGACTGCGAAGCCCAAAAGAACTCTTAAAAGGCTGAAGCCCCAGAGCTGCCTGTTCTGAGAGTAGAGGTCCCCTCCACCCCCTGTGCCAGCAGTGCCTAGCTTGCAAAACTTCACCCAAAGTTGGGCCTTTCACTGCTGTGAGGGAAGTTCTGCCTCTCTCATCCTGGCCACGGGCAAGCAGAAAACCCTGGATGAGCATCTCACAGCTAGCCTTTCCTGCCCACTGCCAGCCCAGCTGTGAAGTGGAGAACTGCTCCTAGCCTTACCTGACGAGCCCCCATATGACTTGGACAGAGACATCCCTGCGTCCAGAGATTAAGACAGAAATCTGGATGACAGCATTTAAATTCCCATTGCAATTGGCGCAGTCTGTGAAGGGATAGGGTTTAGGATAATGAATCCACTGATTTCCAATGACACTCTAGTGAACTTTTAGGCAGTGACATCACTTTTGAAAGTACTCCCAAATTGCTGCAGGATTTTATAGTTCAAGTGACTTGACCAAGGCCATAAAGAAAAGCCTGTAGCACAGCTAGGCATTAACTCAGGTCCTCTAGATCTCTGTGTAGTCCTTTTGGTCCCAAAGAACTTGGTTAATGCCATGCCTCATGTAATTTTACAGCTCCTTTCTTTAAGACCAGGTTAAGCCTCAACACACTAAGTCCATCCCTTTAAGAAGCATTTTACAGCAACCAAACAGCAATATGTAGAAAAAGATTAAATCCCCTCATTGTTGTTATGTGGTTTAATTAGCTGTGAAATGGTTGAGTAAGAAGCCTCATTTAGACAAAGAACATTGATTAACAAATATTTACCTGGAGATAGCTGTGAGGACACAAGAGGCACAGGGGAGCTGGGGAGACACAGACAGAGGCAAAGGATGAACTAGAAGCTATTCAGCACAATACAAACATAGCAGACCACAGCCCTGTTTGGTCATGTAACTCCGCCACAGCAAAATTAGAAACGGAGTTGAAATTAAATATAAATCACATGTAATGTTATTCAGTAAGTGAGATACAATGCAGTGTAATAGCCGGATATTGTATATTAGCCCTGGGAATTAGCAATTAAATTGCCCACACTGACAAGCCAACAAATATCTGGTCTGTAGGGTTGAGAGAAGGAACATTTTTGCTATGCAGAGTCATAATCTGATCTTTCTGTGAGAGACTTTGGCGATAAACAGTCCAGGAGAAAATGTCAGTTCTATTTATGTACATTAACTGCAATTTACATAAATTATCATCCTGTAAAGGATCAATATAAGATCTTGTTCATGACTCATATGTCATCTCCTGTCACCCCAGAAGTGAAGTTGGGGGTGATCTGGGTGTCAGTGCATGGCCTTGTCTGACCAGGCAGATGCCAGCCACCATCTCTGCCCCTGCTGAGGACACTTGGAATGTGCACTAATTGGCCAGGCTCCAATCTAGCTTTTTCTCTGGGCATTTAACATCATCTTCTAACCAAATTAAAAAGTATAAATTTCTGCTTACACTACACTCTGATGCTATCTGAAATCACTGCAGCTGACAATGTCAGCCATGACCTCTTTCCTCAGATGCACAAGGTCAGCGAGGGCAGACTGAATTTTTAAGCTGTTTGGTTTGAGTTAACAAAAAAACAATTGTCTGGGAAATGTGAGATGTTGCAAGAAACTGTGTGATAAGATTATGAATGTCAAAAACTGTTTACATGTAGTGTTCACAAGAAAATCTATTTTGTTGTTTCTCAGTCTGAGAACTCCTCCTAATTGGACATAGCCTCACCCAGGCTTGTCCAAACCCTAACGAGAAGCGATGAATCCAGCAGGAGCAGGGGGAAATCTCCTGGCTTGCAAGTCCAACTTTCTCCCTTCACAGTAGTCTCATTCATAAACGTACCAAACTCTACCTTAAAACATGTGAGGTTGCGGGTCCAGAGGGACTTCAGACTTCCTTCTAGTCCTTAAAATGGACAGCCTCATTTGTCTGAATATTTCTTGGCCTCTAGAGAGATGAATAAAACAGTAACCCCAGATCTGCAGTTCCTGGGCTGTCTACCAATGTGCCTCTGCTGTAGCAGCCATTGGGGACATTGTGTCTAGCTGTGTCAGAACCAACCCACCTTTCAGACTTGCAGAGATTTCCCCTCCTTTTTGCAAGACTTAAAACCTCTCCTGAAAACATGGTCTCCCTTGGCAAAGTATTTCAGCACAGGCTCCCCCTTTTCACTTTCTTGCCTGCTGGTCTAGAAACACAGACCTCTTGTTTTACCCTGGATCTTTCAACCTCCAGCCCCTTAAAAAAATGCAGTCGCCTCTGCCCCCCGCCCCCCAACCCCTCAAAAAAAGAAAAAAAAAAAAACCACAGATGGCACAGAAATGCCACTGCTAGTTTAATGGTAAATGTGACAAGTAAAACAGAAGAGGGAAAAGCAAAGAAATTTGTAAGCAGTCCTCCTCCATCCAAAGCAACCCAAGGAAGCAGGTTCTCCAGAGATGTAATTCTCTTGGAATTGAACATATGGCAAATAGATTTTCTAATTTAAATTCACAAGTGAATGTTGAAACTTTGGAGCCAAAACCAATATATAATTTTTTTCTTTCCACTCAGTAGTAGTTAGGGGCTCCTACTATGTTTTGCTCCAATAACCAAAGGGCCAGAAGTAAAAACTGTGGCCTTACTGAAATCAATGTCAAAAATCCTCCGAGTTTAACAGAGGCAGGATTTCAGCCTGACCCTGGCAGACTTTCACATGCAGGGTAGCTGCTCAGCCTCTGCATAATGGAAGCGGCAGAATCCCCTATAAGCTCCTGATGACAGTCTGAACACAGTCCGCAATCCCATGCGCTCCGCTGGCAAACAAGAAGTGAGAGAAACTTACTTTAATTTTAGAATAAGTTTGCTGAATGGACAGTCTTGGGCTTTGAGAGCAGAATCTTCACACTTCTGGCAAATGCACCTCTCCTGGGGCAGCCTGGGGGCGCTGCGCTTTGCATGGCACAGCAGGTGTGTGCTCCCATGTCACCTACCGCATGCTGCCTCTGCTCTTACATCCCCTCTGCCACGTAACTGGTGGGATCCCCACCTGAGGCAGCTTCCTCACTGCTAATTTGCAACACTGCTAATTTGCCCGAGGAGCTGAAAGCCAGCAAAGCATGGGGCCCTGCCTGCGTCCCAGGAGCCCAGCAGTGGGCCCTGCCCGCTCTGTTTGCACGAGGCTTTTCCTTCTGTTAGCCTTTCCCTGAGCCAGCTTCCACCACCCGGCTGCGAGGCGCTGGCACCGAGGTGCTGTGCTCCCCCCTGCACTCCAGCCTTGGGAGAAGGTAGCAAATTCGGCAAATTTCTTGTTAAAGTTGCGATCAATCCACCTGCCGTCAGGATCGGGCCAACAGTTATACCACATTCATGGGTCGTTAGAGATGAGAGGCACTTTATTTAAATGTCGGATGGTGTTATCAGTGATGAGGAAGGCATTATGGTGTACAAAATTAGGCTGCTAGAGACATCTACCTTCTGCTTCGTACACAAGGTGACATCCTTAGGTGTCTCTGCACCTACCTACAAAGAATATCATTCATTAATAAATTCGAATATCTCCGTCTCTCCTAATTATTCATTATTTCTTAGAGCTTATTAAAATTAACTTGGATATTTAAAAACTTGCACAGTAAAACCCGCAGCTGGGGCGCCCCAACAGCTCCCTCCGTGCAGCCAGGCCCCACCACCCTGCTCGCCCTGGTGGGTCCAGAGGAGCTCAGCTTGAGGCACAGCTTGTACCTGTGACCGGATTGCTTCTGCGGCCCCCCATTGGTCAGAACAGAAGCAACTGATGAGAGCTGATTGGTCAGCAGGGAATAGACGGTGCTGATTGGACGAGAGCAGGCAGGACTGGAGTCACTGTTAGCCACGTGCTGCAGGGCCGGGTTCCATGTGGGGACAGGCTCCATGTGAAGCCGGGCGCCATTTTGTGACAGGCTCCATGTGTGGACAGGCGCCATTTTGTGACAGGCTCCATGTTAGGCAGGTCTGGTCTGGTTTGGTCTGTGGGGACCAGATGATGAGTCTGGGCTGCTCAGCAGCCGCTCAGCCAGCAGCAGTGAGGTGATTTCGGTGAGGTTTTTCAAAGGGGTGAAAAATAGTTTGCTTGCAGGTGTTTCCAGAAGTTCAGGGACTGGCCTGACCCCATCTAGTATCACCATCAGCTTTTGACCAACCAGCAAAGCAGCAGGTCCAAACTGTGGCAAAGGATGAGGAGGTTCCTAATAATTTGTGTTTACTGCAGAATTAAAAATGAGCTGGTGGAGTGAGAGACAGCATTATGTTCCTTTATAAGGTTACGGATGTACGGCACAGGGCTCACTGCTAATGGGGTTAATCCTTCAATTGGGGGGAAAAATCAGATGGTAGCACCTTTAAATTGGCTCTTGGCAAGTACTCAATTATTGCAAGAGACCAATTAAATCAAGTTGGGGTCAGAGTGTCTCAGAACGGGGAGAAGCAGTTCTCAGGCTCATCAGCTGATGGGGGTTAGGAGTCTACAGGGAATGAAGTTCAAGTCAATAAACTCCCTGTAATTGGATTTACTCTAGTGCTTTGTTTTCCTTAAAATACATATAATTAAATGGAAAAAAAAATGTGAAGAGAAAAGGGAAACATGAAAGTAGAGACGGGGAGGAAGCATGGTACTGTGCCGGGTACCGCGGTGCTCTGGCCTCACTGGTGCTGCTGCTTTCCACGAGGGCAGGCCTCATCATGGGAGAACCAGCACCACAATTACCTGGGGATGAAATTGAAGCTCTGTCCAAAGCCCTCTCCACCACCTGAGAACCACTTAAAGCCTTGTGTTAGGGCTTTACAAATGCTTTAAACAATACGGTGATCTTTGGATATGCTGTCTGTACTGGGGAATGCAATTGAGTCTTCCCTATGAGATCCATTCAAAGGCTGCCTGTTATTAAAGACTCACTAAAACCCTTAAACACTTGAGATAAAATGATACCTAAGTGGGATTCTCATTACATTGAGAAACACGAATAACTCCCTCGTTGTCTTCAGAGGAATTTAACTGCAGCTCATGGAATTCTGTACCTGGGTCACTGGTCATCGTCTGGACAGGAGTGACTTGCTGTGACCAGCATGTCAGTGACTCTTGCTCTAGAGGAAGCCAAGGATGGACCTTGGCCAGTGACCACAGGGACCTGTGCATTAACATGCTCAGGACCCATCTCATACTTAAACACTTGGTTTTATACGCTCTGAGTCAGGCTTGTCTTCCTGACTGCTCTCAGGGAGCTGAAAGTACAGGTCACCAATTGACTTGGATTTTATTCTCTAATAGCTCTGAAAGATTTCTCATGCATTGACTTGACAAGAGCCTCTTCATCATGCCAGTTGGATCAATTGAATCCTGCTGGTAATGCTGCAGACTTTGTTCTTTCTTCAATTCTTTATATCTTCATATAAAGAAAATGTGCAATAGGATCCTCTCATGATATTGGGGAAAAAATGAGACATCCAGTATTAACATGCTTAGACTTTATCACAGCATCCCAGTGGGGATTGTCTCCCCCTGATTCTTCATTTAGCACTTTAGTACTTTTCCAGATCAAGTTAAATAATTATATAAATCCTCTGTGTTACAGAGAATTTGACTGTGCTAAAGAACATCACAATAAAACTTTTTTTTTTAAAAAAAATATTAAGTCCTCAACAAAAACACCACCTTTTTCAATGGAAAAGTGCTACTCACATGACTCGCGCAGGATTGTTAAATATCTGTTGCCTTTCCAAGGTAGTTAGAGTCATTAACAGTGTCTACGCGATCCACGAGTGTATGGCAAAAGCAAGTAGCAACAGATTCTTGGTTTTCAGAACATACAGCATATACCTGAATGTTAAACCAAACAGGTAAAATAAAAACTCTAAGGCTAAGGAAGGCATCAGGCTAGCAGTTTTGGGATAGGAAGGCCACATATATTCTCAGGATAAGTTCATCAGTAAAGGCAATAGCAGTATTCCACAATTAAGTCAATGTTATTAATGACAATTGGAGGATACTGAGGCTCAGTTATGCTGAAAGCCAGTGACCAAAGTCCCATGAGTATGAGTGACAGCTGAATATTTTTGTTCTCCAGGCAAATATTAGATCCTTTATGTTTTTATCCATCATGTAGGGACTACTGTTTGGATGGGGAAGGTTTTGTTTCATACATATTTTCATACACTCAGTCAGACTGTTGTTTCTAATAATAAATCTGTGAGAAAGACATCTTCCTCCTCACATAGAGAGAGATCTTTGGTGCTTTGTCTTGGATTTGCCCTGCAGTCACCAACATGGCCAAGGGTGACTTGGGATGGGTTTGAATCCATAACTGCCTCATGGGGCTTTGCAGCACCTGAGAATCTGTAACTGCATTAACTGCATCTGGCAACTTTACTGAAAGACACTCTCTAAGGCTCTTCTTTCCCTCCATCCTTCACCCACACACTGTTTGTTACTTGCTCTCAAAATCTTTAACTTTTATTTTTGTTTTGGCCATCTGCTTTGGTAGTGTTGTATCTGTGGATAGCACATACAAGGTTAAAATGACGAGAACTCTTAAAACAAATAGGTAAATATTTGCAAATCTTCATGGATTACACAGCACCGCTGTTATAAATAGTTTATAATATATTAATCAGAGGTGAAGAGGTGTTTTAATAAATAGTTAGTCAGTGATGGCTATCTGTATACATTTATAAAGTTACATCACTCTATTGCTTTTCACCTTTCTGATGTTTACTGCATCTTTCAGGGTGGTTTGTGATCTTCAGGACTAAGAAGAAATGTTTTTTGTTGTTTTGTTTTTAATTTATAAAATTTGTTTACCATTTATTAAAATATCTCTTCCTGCTTATTTACAGTTTATAAAAACTCAGGTATGAGATGGGATCTTCTTTGTTCTCTTGCTCCTGCTCTCTCTGGAACAGAACTAAAGATTCATATTGCCTTTCTTGTTTCACTTTCCACTTGCACCAAAAATTGGTGGCTTCTGGTTGTGCGTGTGTATCCCCACCTTTCTAAAATGGTCCGCTGTGTTAGCAACACTTGAAATGAACTGGCAACTTTCTGCCAAAGATTGATTGGCACCAGCGCGCAGTTAATTGGTGAGACAGTAGTCACTCAGCTGATCAATTCAAGCTTGGGCTGTATGCCCTTTTTTAAGAGATAATGGGTTCTTTCGTATACCCAAGGCAGGATGGCTCATCTGTGCATGCTGTACCGAACTCCTGCCATAATGAGCCACATTTTGAGGCAGTGCCAGAACAGCATAGTGAGGTTACAGCCATGCCCAGTTTTTGAGTATTTGCCTAGTGTGATTATAATCTCTGAAATTAACTTCAGAGCCAGCATGCTGCAGTGATCGTTTAGCGGACTTGCTGGCCTTTCTGGCCTTTGGAACCAGATACGAAGAGACAATTACTCTTGGCACCAGGTCACCCCACTGATGGCTGTGATCTTCAGCCTCCCAGATGTACTCGGAGTAACTGAATGGGATTATGATGAAGTTAAATTGGCAAAGACTTGTCCTCTACTTTATTTCGTCTGAAGATGAGAATGAAAATAGCCCAGCCTGGCGTTGCCTTGCACAATAACCTAAATCTTTCACTAGTTTTTCACTCCTACAGCTTGGAAATGTTTGTTTTGCTCAGACAGAAAACCCTGGAAAGCTATCGATGGTGACACTTGACAAACCCAACATGTTTTCTGGTATTATTCCCTGCAGGTAGTGCTTTCACATGTTATCTGTGTTCTACAGATTTCAGGAGCTATTCTGAGCCTCACAGCTCTTGGGCAGAGACACCATGTCTCATGAGCTGTACGGGTCATCTTTTTGGGGTAGAACGTGCCAGCATCTCACCACTGCAGCCACACCTTCCAGTCCCATCAAGGAGAAAGTGTTGATCTGTTTCAATCTCTTCATACTCATCCTCCCCCTCCCCCCCCCCTTTTTTTTTTTAACATGCAAAGCTGTTTCATTTCAGAACCAGAACAATCGGGCATGCTGTAGCTGAGAGCTTTCTTTTTACCTTGGAAAAGGCATGTAGCTCTTCTTGGTATCAGTGGGAGGTTTGAATACATATTTAATATCAAAGGCTTACATTAAAAAAAAAGAAAAAAAAGACTGATGATTCTTGCTGCCCAGCTTTGAGGCATACGAAAGGAACCAGATTTTGAAGCCACGCTGTGCTCTGACGATCAGGCCAGCCAGTTATATATACAAAACACTCGTTTCTTTTTATAATCCCAGCTGAAAAAATGGCAAAAAGATTTTAGGGAAGCAAGTACACAAACTACTTATTATCTATGTAATGTTTGTAATGGCAGTCCTCTGCTTTCCTTAATTTCTTCACAATTTACATATAAACGAGACATCGTATCACTGGGTAGTTTTATTTCTCCAAAACACTGTCAAGTATGTTGACAAAGTTTTAAGAGACTTAAATTAAATATTTGCCCTGGACCCAAAATTCATCATTCAGTTTAAGAAGGAACTGATTTCAAGACAAGGTGAGTGCTCTGAGGGCAGGCAGCCCTGCAGAGCTAAAGCCCAGGAGATTCCCATGGTGGCTACTGGCCTGCCTGAGAAAGCAGCGGTCACCTTTCTCCATAGTTTCCCTAAATATGACACAGGGATAGCGGAACCACCTCTGTGATCCAGTAATCTATACAGAAGTGCTGCTGAATGAACTGTAAAACTATTGCAGAGTCATTTGAAGTTTGAAGGGAGCTCACCCCAGGGCCCAGTTCTGCCCACATCCGATGAAACTTGCAGCAGATCACATTCAGCAAATGACAGGTCCACGAGAAGGCAACTTTGTCAGATGCAGTAATAGTGCAGGCTAATTTAAAGCCATTTAACATCTCTTGCTTAGTGTTAGCGATACATTCTGCCATTTAGGTGCTCCTTAATTAACATGGGAAAAATAAAACAACTCATTGCTGTGTCTAAAGGAAATCTTTGAGATAACTTAAGTAGGCTGAAAGAACTTTTCTAGGACAAAAGATTTTTTAACAGCTACAGATCTAATTAATCCTTTTGTATTATCTTTCTCATTTATTTGTTGCTTGTTGCTAGGGGCATGGGCAGGGAAAAGGCTAGTGAGGGGCTGTCTGTTAGTGCTGCTAATGGCCTGGTGTGTCTGTATTGGCTGTGTTCTGCTCAGCGTTACTGCTGGAATCGATCCCCTGCAGCTGACAGAGGTTATTGCTGGTCCTCTCCTCTCTTCTTGAGGTCTCCCTGGGTCCGCCTGGGAGAGGAGTACCCGCTCCAGAGATAGTCCTTCTTCATGCAAGACAGAACAGATGGAGACCACGCGAAAGAATTACAGTCTGCCTAGGACCCAGCACGTCCTTACACAGACGAGTACAATAAATCCCTGTGTAGTGCCTACATGCACAAGAAAGACTGTCAGATCATGTTTACGCTTTGAAAAGATCCTAAAACCAGCAACCAGCAGCATTTGCATTTTAGGCTTTGTTTTGATGCAGAGAATGTGCATCCCAAGCATCTGGTTAGTCACCACACCTTTCTGTGAGCTCCGCAGGACGAAGGAGGGAAAAAGAAGCACAGGATGCATTAGAAGCAAATGATGGGAGAAAAGCAGTCAGTTGTGGTATTAATAAAGCATTGCTTGCCATCAAAGCTGGATTATTTCAACATCTAATCAACTTCAGAGCATAAAGAGACTCTGGAGCAAGCATGATTGATGACTCAGATTCTACTAGAGCTGTTGTAATGAGAAGGGAGATGTGTAATCCTTTCTGTGGCATTACCCTAAAACTCAGAGGCACTGGAACAAGCTTGGACATACAACAAGTATGTCTGAGCAACAATTTTCTCTGCAGACCTAAGGATGCAGTGCCTGTGAAGTTCAGAAATCCTGCCCGCAAGCCTACCATAATGTCACCTGGCAGTTATCCTGCCTAACTTCAGACAGCTGTGGCTTAAGCATCTCATCTAAGCCAGCTCTCTAGCGGTCTTCCCCAGCAGCTAATAAAGATCAAAGTCCCCTGGAGGTGACCCAGACCACCAGCCATGGACACCATCTCAGGAGTCAGGGACTTGCAAATCCACACCGCACAGCACCTGCTTTTACTGCATGGGAGTTGGAGGCAGAGGATAGGGAAAAAATGTGGTGGGGAAAGGGAGGGACCAAAAAGTTGGAGTAAAAGCTGTTTCCAAACTTTGGTCCCTCTAAATCATTGCATATCCTAATATATCTTGGTTGACTGTATCTTCTTTGCAGCTTTTAATGCCCTTTTCTTGCTACTTACAAGTTTTTTTCTCATTTGCATATGAGTCACTTAAACACTTCCTTTTATCTATTGTGTATAAATATCCTTATGGATGTCACAGAATGGTAGCTATACTCAAAGTAGATGGACACAAAAAAGAGTGTCAGAAGGCACAGACAAAGCCACTAGCTGATGTATTCAAGCTGATTTATTACCCATTGTCAGATTTAGAGGTTCAAAATTATGTTAAAACAATTTACAGTGACACTTAGAGCTGTGAAAGAGAAATCAGGGATGCTCTGCCAAATCTGTGTGCCATCATCTATCATTTATCAGTCTGATCCAGTCAATCATCTAACTTAATTCACCGTCTTTGTAAAGGCAACTATTATCTTAAGGTCTAAATGCCACATCTGTATAGGCTTGAAACCCATATTTCAAAGTTTGTCTGGCACGGATAAGTAATTGCATGCTAGGAGGACTGGCTTCTCCACTGGTTTTACCGGGTGACACTATCATCTTCCATCAGTTTTTCATGTGAACTCACTGTAAATAAATTAGATCAGTATACATAATATTTAGAGGAGTGTGAGGCTGGAAGGCACTGCAAATTAAGCAAAAATACATACCAAGCTAGAAAGTGCTTTTATAGGCAGCCTAGCGGGAGATAATGCATACACATATTAATTAATTGTGACTGTAGGCACCAAGCAATAACACAAGTGCTGGAATAGCTCAAGGCATTCACAGCTACGCTTCCTGGGGCACAGAGATTCCACTCCTCACTGAAGTTTTGACAGGGAGGGAAGGGGAAGCATCTAATTTTATACAAACGAGGGCTCTGAAGTATTTCAGTGGTGTTTGTTGTTTCATTACCGTGGATATATAGCAAAGCAGTGTCAAATCCAGGCCTCTTAAAATCGAGATTTAAACCGGCCTTCCTTCTTGCATAGTTATGGTTCCTGGGAACCTCATCAAGAAGCAGGACCCTTGTGCTCAGTGCTGGCCAAGCCCTAGCAGTTTGTTGCAGACACAATATCAGATCGCACTGAGCACATATTTGACGCACAGATTTCATGAAGAGATCCAGGTGAGTGCTAGGAATCGCATACATGGCAAATCAATCCTTTCCTTCTCTAAATATAGAAGAGAAAGAAGGAAACATAGAAAACGTGTCCTAAAGGCACAGTGAATTAGCAGAACCAGAACCAAACCAAACCAAACCTAAACAAGCCTACATTCAAAATACACCTGCCCCTTAAAGCACGCCTCTTCCATTCCCTCACATATGTCTCCATCCACAGCGACAAGGCAAGCCTATTTTACCTGACATTTGTAAGAAGTATTTTCTTACATATTTTTGCCAAATGCTAGATCTGCTTATAGAGATAAAAATGCCAACTGTTTTCAAAGGACTGGATTTGCTCTTCTCATCCAAAAGCCAAAAAAGCCACGGTGCAAACAAGTATTACCTGGATTTCTTGGCAACCCTGAAGGCAGAATATGACATTCTTAATGAGACTCCTTATGCTCTGCCATCCCACCAAGCCCAAAATGAGGTCTCGTGTTTATTCCTTGGGTGTTTGCTGCAGAGGCTGCGTTCCAGCTCCTATTGCAGTCTCAGGAAGGACGAGGCACGCAGAAGGAAATTGTACCAGGTCTTGCAAGAATAATGCTGCCATTGTACTCCTGCAGAAGGAGAAAATACAAAAGTTCACCAATGTCTTCCACCTGTTCATTTTATCCTGACTAGCTTTGAGATCTTGCCAGGTATGCATTAACCAACTAGTGGAGGCTACCTTGCAATAGTGTCTTTACATCCCTTTGGATGTTAGAGGAAATAGCTAGAGATGCTGGAGCAAATAGCATGAATTAATTCAATTCTATTTAGCAACAGTCTCTGGCAAGAGCTTTGGGGTACCAAAGGAAAGCTGAGCTCATACACTAACTAGTATTTGTAAAGTGTGTACCTATGACTTTCATATATGTTCTGTACAGATACACAGCATTCATTTTAAAAGGATTCAGATTTTCTGGAAGATTTCCAAAAATTGTATGTCGATCATGTTATATTGTATTGTAGTAAGCACTTCGCCTTGAAGTCCTGTGCTTAACCCCAAAGCAGTGGGCAGACTGCATGGCCATATGAGCATTTTTTAAGTAGGTGTTTCATTGAAGTTAAAGCACAGTCTTGGTAGGTGAAGTTTTTTTCCTCCCTCATTGCCCAGAGTGGCCTTGTATAGTATTTCACCATCCCTGAATGCAAAGACTGGGATGGACTGACTGTCTGTGGGATCTTTCAGGAATAAAGGATGAGGAGCAAGAACTTACACTTTAAGATTTCTGGGAAAAGCCCTATACAACAGGGCTATATTACTTAATGTCCAGGAATTAAAAAAAAAAAATGCAGAAAAAGCCCATAGTGTAATAGAGACAGCTCCGACCAAGCAAAAGAAGAGACCTACCTAAGTAACCACCAGTTCACCCCCTTTTTGTCCCAAGATAGAAAGCAGATCAACATTTGCAGCCTCTAACCTTTGGTTCCTCAGACACAATCCTGTGAAGACCTTTCTATCACAATGCTTTAAAGATATGATAATTATTGAGGAATACCTCTCCTATTATTTCCATACATTGTTATTGTCTGTGCATTAATTAGTGTAATTCCACTAGAACAATTCTCAAATGTCCAAAAGCCAGCAAAAATATTATTGAATTTTATGCAAATAGATTGTTCTGGTAAGTATTATTTGTTGTAACAATTCTACATAATAATAATAATAATAATAATTTTTATTTACTGAAAATCCTGCGTAGCACAGCTGATGTCCAGTTTTTGCATCAAAAGACCTCCCTTCGTCCTGCTGTAACTGTTAGCATTGCTGAATATCTGGCAACCATCTTCTTCCATAGCATCCACTCTTTTGTGTTGTTACTTATTGAATTAGACATCCTGAAGTGAGACTGCTGTGTCAGATGCACCCAGGACACCGAGTGAGTGCTGGGATGGATGTCATACTCACTGAGATGACTAAATTATCTTGTCGGGGAACATTATGGATAAGGTTGAAGTCACTTCTTAGGGAATGCAGGATGCTTTGTAATGCACTTCTGCAGGGCTAAAATTCCTTGTGTGCATGTCTTCGTGCTCTCAGTTTGCACTTTCCTACAACCCCCCACGCCCTCTGGGCAGGAGGATTGTGAGGTGATGGCAAAGCCAGCTGCAGGCTGGAGGCACAGCAGGGCTGTATGTTTGCACAGGTGGTTAAACCCCAGAACTGGGACAGAAAGACTCAGTGTGATCTCATGACTGAGCTGAGCTACTACCTCATTGCTGCCACTGGAAGCTCTCATCTTCCTCCTGTGTCCGCCCTGGTGCTCCTGAGCCTTTTCACCAAGGCGGTTTAGCTCACTGACCTGGCAGAAAAATTGACTGGCGTTCCCAGTGAAGCCTCTGATTTGTAGTGGAGGCAGGAGCCTGCAGGCAGCACTAGGAAGGGGAATGGGGGCAGAGGGGGAGCAGGATCACCCCATTCAACAAAAGGGAGTCCTGAGACCACTTTGACAGTACAGCTCAGCCAAACCCCAGTTTCTTGGCCGAAGAAACTAGTTCAGTGATCTGGAATCCTTTAAATGCACGTCAGAGACCATGTGAAATACCTTAGTGTGCTTGTCACTGAGTCACATCTGTGCACTTACATATACAGGAGGGTTTCCCCCCTAATAATCCAGGGAGCTCATTTACATATGCTGTTGGTTACGTCTCTAAAATATAATGAGGGTAAGAAAAGCAAAAGTCCTGCCTGGAATTTTAAGTGAATAGTTATCTGTCTCTCCTGTAACCTGCATATGCTTTCCTCATTTGGGCAGGATTAAATCTACACCAGTTAAGGAATCTCTGAAGGTAAATGGATCAGAAAGTAATAGTAATAGCCATTTATTTCCCAGCAGCTGCTAGTTCTTCCCCCCAGCAGTGACAGCCGGTGATTTGTGGTAGAGATCACACCCTGCTCCCTGCAAGTGGTGGCGAACAACATGATGTTGTGTTACTGCCCTCCTGCAATAATGCAAGGACATGTCTAAATTGATCTCTGCTCGCTCCCATTTGGGAAAGTGCTTGAGCCAGTCCCGCGGCAGCCAGCGAGGCTGTCTGACTGTGGACTGACATGTTCCCTGTAAAAGAATTTATGCTGTAGACATGAATGCGTTTTGCTAATGGAGATTATCCTTGGACATGGGTAAAATCGCAGCAGATCTGAGCGTGGGTCAGCTTCTACAGCCGTCACTGACCGAGCTGTTTGGGGGAATTCACTCATCGTGTGCCTCTTCAAAGCACTTTGCCTGGTTACCTCTGTTAGCAGTGGTCTATAGCACTTAATTCGTGAGCAGAATTAGAGTTATGAGAGGTGTGCCAGAGACAAATTGGAGACTGTGCTGTCTGGCCAGGCATCGGCGTCCAGCCGGTATCAGACAGCAAAATAGTTGAGAGTGTCTGGAGGATGAAAACAGCCTCCCAAAACCCAGCTTGGCAGTCTCGCGGGCAGAGTGCCATTCCTCACCACGGTTCCTCTGGCTGCCCTGTGACCCCCCGGCACTGCCACAGCCCAGGACCCAGCTCCAGTCCCCAGCTACCCGAGTGATTTTTGTTTTGTTTTGTTTTGTTTTGTTTTTATGTGTGTGTGTGCCCTCAGTTACTGCAACATGTGGGCTCTGGGCTTCAGTTGGATAAACGAACGTGTGTTTCAGTTTTAGCAGCTTGCAGTGGATAACACTGGCAAGATCAGAAATGGAGGAGCACGTAACGACCCAAAGTGCTGCCTCTCCTCCGAGCGTGAAGCCTGGGGACCAGCGTGATGTGTGTGAACCGGCCACAACAGAGCTGGATTTCATAGGTTTCATGAAATTCTTGTGCCAAGGATCAGACAGCACTAAATTAGACCCAGGCACTGATATAGTGACATGCAGCAAAATCCAAGGTAGCTTACTGTGGGATCAAAAGAAAGAAAACAAAAGCCAAACAAAACTTTGTTTCCTTTCCTACCCATCCCAAGAAACAAGCAAAAAAGGGGCTTTATGTGTCACAAAATTAATAATTTTCAAAATAATAAATTGAGGAACTATTTATGTTTAATTATCCATCTTGGAGGATAGAAGAGTTCTGAGAAGTTGTTAACGCTTCCACTGCATGCTTTGGTAGACAGCGGGTGCTTTGGGGTGTACAGTGAGTATCTCTGTGCTTGTTTTGCAATGAGCCTCCCTTCTTGCGTCTGTCCCATCTTGCCAGCATTTCATTCTGCACTTCTCACGGCAGGGGACCTGCTGATTACTCTCCTCTAATTGAGTTTGGGTAATGAAAGTCACTGAAAATGTCTTTCATGTCGTATGTTGTCATATATCTCATTAAACCATTAGATTTGTTCTAGACCCCTTTAAAAAGAGGCCGGGGGGGGAAAAAGAGCAATTTGCTAATATTTTTCACATGTTTCCAGAGAAACTGCACAGCATAATTACAGCTGCTTTTGCATTATTTAACCTGCCTACACACCCTTGGGCTTTGAAGAGAGAAAGTCAGACAAGATACCGAGGAGCTGTTTTGTCACGTACAGTTGTGTGAGGGATGAGGTTACTGAGGGGGACAGAGATTTTAGGAATATTCACAAATGCAAGTTTTCTTGGTTTAGTTGAAGGTTGTCTGGGTACAGGAGAGGGCATAATGTGTTAATGCCAAAATCAGACCAGACTGGGACCCCTCCAAAGGGACGCTGCACTTAGCACTTCACTTTCACTAGCTCACCCTTTCCTGCACATTTTACATCTTTCTGTGCTTGTATTTCGTTTGTAACAACGCTATCTGCTAGAAAAGCTGCTACAGCAGTTGAAGGAACTCCCTGTTTTTTAAGGAGAAAAGACGCTACAGCTCCCTGCTGTCCGCAGCCCAGCACAGCCAGCCCTCTGAGGTATTCCCTGCCCCTTGGTGCTGCCTTTCCCTCACTGGGGAATGGCTCAGCAGGTGTCTGTCCCTAGCTGGTGAGCTGCTTTAGGTGCTGGTGCTCAGCACCAGCGTTGGGCTCAGCACACCTCGCACGTCCAGCACCACTGCAAAATTCTTTGCAGCTGAGATCGTGCCTGAGACCTGCGTCCTGAATCCCTTCTGAGCCTGGCTTTGCTAGCTGCAAAGTAGCTGAGTGACTCATTGCCAGCCAGAAAAGGTTTTCACAAGCTGACAGCTGAGGCCGGCCCTTTGCTTTGGAAAGATCCCATCGACAGGGGTGTTGTGGTGCCCTGCTCTAACAAACCCCGGAGACACGGTGTGAATGCGCAGCGGTGCTCCTGGCACCCAGAACCCCAGCAGGTAGAAGCAGGAGCTCGAGTATTTGGAATTTAACTTTCCCTAATATCACCCCATTTGCTTTATGTCAGACTGTGTTTATCTTCCACTGCTCACATTTAAATGTCAGAGTATCGGCATGTCTAAATTCCTCTTCTCACAGATGGAAACTGTCGATTTTTAAACACAAAAGGCACCGGGGAATGTGATATACATATTACCCTGGCACAGAGTTTAACCTTTAAAGCCTGTTCTTTAAGAACCTGCTTTAGGATAAAGCCAATCACTTCAATAAAATGATAATTTTCTCCTATATAGCTCCTGGATCTTAAAGAAACCATAAGTACTTTGCAGAAGATAAAAGCAACATAGAGCAGGATCTTAATAATATTAATTAATGTGCGAGATAATGGAGGAATAAAGATTTATGCTTCCTTTGTGCCTTGGGGTCTTCCTGGCACTGGCACTGCAAGGCGATAAACTGGAGGAGGGCTCAGGCAGCGTCCGGGTAGCTGACCCTTGGCACTCCTGCTTTTCTCAAAATATGAAAAAAAAAATATATATATATATATATATTTATATATTTATATATATAAAATAAAAATCAAAAATAACTGTGAGCCCACTTGCTGGAATTTGGGCACCTCACTCTGACTCTCTGGCTTGCTGCCCCTTGCATCTGCCATGCCCTTGGAGTCTCTCAGGCTGGGAGAAGCACCAGAAGTTCCAGGTCAGACTCCAACCAATGCAAGAACTAAACTTGACCACTTATTTTCCGGTTATTTCTATTTATTTATATACTTATTTAACTCCAGCTGGGCACACCGTAACTGAAAAATAAAATAAGGCTCAGTAAATGAGCAGATACTTTAGAAAAATCACTTTGCTATGGGCTTTTTGTGAAAGATGAAAGCAATTTTGCCATGTTTGCCTCCCAAAAGTTTGTGTTCATTTTAAGTGATTGTGGCAGGTTCCTAAAGCAGGTCAATCTGAGTGAGTAGGGGGACAAGGGAGCTGAGGGACAGTATTTTAAAAGACAAAATGCATTTAGCTGGATATACTCTGCTTGCTTGGCTCTTCACTTTACAGAGTGTGGGACATAAAAACAGTGCTTGCCACTTCAGTGTGTCCTGGGGCAAAGCTAGATAAGGTGTAAGCACGATAGCTGGGATGGGGAAATTGTTCCCATGAGTTTTTGACCCTTGCTACACATCCCTCCTTGCCGAGAAACAAATACCAGGGATGTTTTACTACCACAATCTCAGGGCCATTAAAAGCCAGCGCTCAAAGGAACAAGGTTGCACTGGCTTGGACATCAGGTAGAAATCTATATGGATTCCTTTAATTTGGGTAATACCTCCCTCTCTTCTTTAGAGAAATATGCCTCTATTTCGTGGTGGGAAAATCTCTCTCTTGCTTTCACTGATGGAGCCCAAGAGATATCTCCACCAATTACCATGTTATTAGCTCTTTTAAAGGACAAAAACAAATGGGCAATTGAGGTTTGATTGCATTACAGAATGGTCTTTTTTCCTCTGTTTATTTTTGTCAGCTGGGTCTAGGTAATATATTCCAGGAAATGAGACAGTGGTGCTGTCTGGGGGCAAGTTTAGCTCAGATGGGTCTGCACAGGCTTTTTGTCTCAACTCTGCTGATACCCTCCGGAGTTTCATCCTCAGCCCTGCCGTGGCTGCCTGACTCGCCCTCACTTTCATCTCTGCCAACTCCATCACGAAGCTGTATTGAGAAAATGCAGTTTCTCAAGGTATGGGAAAAGGGTTGTTCACATGCAGGAGAGGAAAGAAGGTCTGGGATCAGTCCCAAGCTCTCTGCATTATACTGGGCAGTAGCTTCAGAGTCTCTCTCAGCACTGTGGCTCATATGCTGGCTGGTCCTGTGCACCTGTGGACCCCAAGCAGCCCAGGGAAAGGGTGTTGCATCCCCCTGTGCTGCTCCTTTAGGGGGCTCTGAGCTGTTGTTACACAGACTGGAGGGAGGCAGATTCTACCAAGGCTCATGCAAACCAGCACGTATTAACGGCAGGACTGACACGGTTCATCCCTTGCAGAGTTGGGTGTGAATCCAGTGTGCTGCCTTTCCCACTGATCCCTGAAAAGCATTCCTGTAACTGCTCGCTGATGTCTGAGTGGCACAAGTAACCGCTCAATTAAATCACAATTAAATGCTTGTTTGATACCCTTCATTAGAACAAAGCGATTTAGCAGGAAAAGGTGAAGAACGGGTAAAGTAGTCTACTAATTGCATTATATTTCATCCTTCCAGCACTGTAGCCTCCTGCTTTATAATTACAGTAACTCCGAGGTAGAGATTTCCTGAGATGAGCGGGACGAGTAGCAGCGTGCGGTGCTGCTGAGGAGGCAGGAAGTTTTTATGCTGGTGCTAGTAGCAGAAGGGCTGGGTGGGACAAATGCCCAGGGTGGCACGGTGTGGCTGAAATGCGGCTGTCAGCACAAGTGCAGAGCTCTGCCGGCACACAGCTGCGGCGACCAGATGCTATGTAAGCTGATTTGCTGGGTAATTTTATGGATCGTCTCTAAAATATGGCTGTTGGGCAGTGATAAGCCTGCGACTTTATCTGCAAAACAGAGTTGTTATTTATCTAGATTGATTGGATTATAAAGTCAAGACCTTTAATTAAAGAGTCCCGTAATCCAAAATCAAAATAATACAAGTTGCTGCCCAGCACAGGGACTGGGTCTTCCTTAAAGATGCTGGGCCCTGTCTGCCCCTGTGGGCCCGTTCATGCTCTTAATGCTTGCTGTCCAACTCCACACACGGACTGGATTTTTAATAAAATCTGTGATATTGAATTCACCAGCTCACAACAGCGTATGCTCTGCAGACGGCTTTCTGAAGAGGTGATCGGAGCTATTGCACGATTTTCAAGCATCCAGGTGGAAGTCACCCACAAAAATGGATCCCCCCCCGCCCAGTGCTTTAAGGTACAGTGCAGTGGGAGCTGCATCTGCTTGCGTCCCAGCAGTGGCTGCTCTGAAGGGTGCAAGGTAATGGAGCAAAATGGACCTGTGTCCACGGGGAGTGCTCCAGCCCCTTGTGGAGCCATCTGCCAGCACCTCCCGCTCTGTCCCAGCACAGGCAAATTTCACAGGGGAAGAAGAGCAAATCCTTGACCCCCTCAGAGCTCACACTGGGATTTGAAATCTGGCCCGTTAGCGTTCGCAGCAAAGCACACCACTGCCTTGCTTTTAAAATGAGGACGACGATGATTTTTTTTACCCTCTCTTCCCCTTTTTTTTGAGCAGCTGGAATATTTTAGCCTGTCCCTTTATATATATATATATATATTCGAATGTTTTGGAGGAAATTTCAAGCGGATTACTTAGAGTCTGGTAAAGCAATAAAGTGGCTGAGAACAAAGTATGAGAGCAGAATTCCCAGCCCAGCGGCGGCTGTGCGGCTGCTGAAGCGCTCTGAGGTCCCCGGCCGGGCGGGAGCTCGCAGTGCCCTTGGCTGAGCTGGCAGGAAAAGGTCAGGGACTTCGCTGCGGAGGCGGGTTGCAATTCAGGCTGAGGTCACTGCAAGAAGCTTTAGCTTCCCCTGAGCACTGAGCAACGTGAAAAGCCAGCAGTGAGTGCCCACAAAGCCCAGCTGATCCTGGCAGAAGAAATAAAGCCCCAAACCTCTTTTGCAAGACGAAAGCACGATGCAGCCAGGGACTGCAGATGAGCTGCTGCTTTCACTATCTGCAATCCTTCCCTCTCCCCCCATTCTGCTTCGGTTTCAGCCCTCCCCTCCTCAGCCCTGAGATTTGTTTGTTTTTCCTTCTCTTCACTTTTTCGTGGGTCCAGGCCTAGGCGGAGGGTGTGCTGGCTTCCAGATGTGAACATGGATTACTGGATTAACTCCTCCACTGGCTCTTTGGCCTCGCAGAGGCTGGAGGTCGGGGACATTATTAATTCACAGCCTTCTCCATTTGCTCACTGTGAAGGGGCTGGAGCTATTGACTTAGAAGATTCAGTGGGATCTTGCAGCCATATTACAGCGCGCCGTTCTGTAGGCAATAAATCAATATACATCTTTTGATGCCTCTTGTTATCAAACGAAAAAGAAACATATGCCACATTTACAGATATGTGCACGCTCCAAGGGAAAAAATGCGGCGCGTGTGAGATGCTCCAGCCTTTCCAGCAGCAGTGTGCCAGCTCTGGGACTCCTGCCCGTGCGCCAGGTGAGCATGGTGTTGGCAGCAATGGAGATCAGCCCTTGGCCGTGCGGGACACCCTGCTCCCTGCAGGGGCTGAGGCCCCGAACCGGGCCTGGGAAGCTCAAATACCAAGGAACGCTTTGGATCGTGCAGGTGATGATAGCTTGATTACAACCTAGCTCTGGCAAAGCAAGCGAGCTGTGCGGTTTTACACCGCATTACCTCCTCTGGAGGAGAGGGATAAGATACTCTCTCGAGTGTGTCTTTGTGGAATACCATTCTTCAGCATTTCTAACTGACAGTACTTATGCCATTGCTAGGAAACACTAACAAATAACTACCTTTTCATAGCTCCACATAGACATATTCTAGTGGAAGGCAGATCCTTTTGAAGATGAAATAGTTTCAGATGTAGTCTTTTGGCTTTCAAGTGATGGGATGGACAATATCTCCTGGAGACGATAGAAAGAGTTTCTGTGCATCTGGAATTTGGCTGTAACATGAACTTTATTGTTGTACAATCCAAAGCAGAAGAGCTGATCTCTATTCTTACAAGAATATGAATAAAAAAGGCTGCACCAACGACATCTATCCTCTCAAAGGCAAAGCACTCAGTAGATAAAGGCCCACATACCTCTGGATGAAATCAGTGACTTTCTGATTTCTACTCATGCTACAAAGAACAGTGGCATGATGGAAATTGGGTGCCTTGCAGCTATGAGTGCAGGTGACCGTGCTGACCAGGCCATAGCTTGGTTTCATAAAGTAACATCTATACAGGCTGCTCAGCTGCTCTTAAAATGTAAATTCCTATGAGCAAAATATGCCATCATATGCTTAGTTAACAATAAGAATATGCATTTTCTACTTGTTCTCTGTCCTCAGTCTAGACAGATTGTTAAATATCATTTTTTATTTTTGTATTTCTAGTATTACTTATGTGGCAACATGAATCAACTGGCTATAAATAAGTTAAGATGGAAATCAGAAATGTAATTCTAGCAATCAAAGGCGCAAGGTTCAGGAACAGCCTCTCAATGTGATTAATGAAGCAAAAATCTAACTAGTTTGAACACGGAAGTTGATAAATACCAAAGAGCTATGTGACACACTTGCATATGGAGTGTCCTGGGAGTTTCCTTTTGAGATTGTGCTGCTTTGTAATCAATAAATACAGAAATTGTGTTATATGTTCAGGGAAGCCATTCGTTACAGCTCCTTTTAAGGGAACTCTACACAAAAGCATAAAAAATACGTGGTGGAGAGCAACGCTTGTTCTGGCCCAGGGCTCTGGCAAAGCAAATGAGCTTGAGGAGTCAAGCAAATGGGTTTGGGGCAACTGGTCATCCCCTGGAAAATGACTGATGCATTGCACGTGGGTGTTTGTGCTGCTCTGCTTTTTTCTCACCCTCCTACAACTGAGACATCTCATGAGAATTACTGCTTTAAGGTCTGGCCAAGAATGGACAAAGTCTGGATAATATGAGCTGGCTTGGGCACCCCTTGAAAATCTATTTGTCTATCAGCAATCCTCACGTAACAGGTTTTGGCCAGCAAGCTAATCCCTAATAAGGATTTAAGATTGCAAACTGAGTTGGTGCATCCCTACAGAACTGTTCTCTTCTTGGTGCTGCTTGTCAGCACAGAGCTTTTTTTTCCTCAAAGGCACCAAATGTGTAGAAGGATGTAATAACATTTTGGATTCACTATCCAATTTTGCAAAGCTTTACTTTGCCCATGAACATCCATAGGCTACGGACCGATTGCAGCCAGGATCACAACATGTGAAACCTCCAGACTTCTCGCCAACTGTGGGGTTGTTGCAGGAGAAGCAGCCTCCGCGGAGCTGTTGGCGGTGGCAGCAGCAGCAGGAGAAGATAACAGCTCGTCAGCAACCCGGCAGAATTGAGAGAGTCCGTGCAAGCCCCTCTGTGTGCCAAAGCAGAGACAGACAAAGAAACAGGGAATGTCCGGGTCCCAGATGCTGGCGGAGGCAGCAGGCAGCTTTTGGTTTGCATCTTGAGGTCTAAAGGAATGGTGCTGAGCACCCAATGAAAACGATAAATTGGGCGTCTAAAGAGTTAAAAAAATGTCTTTTTCACATGCACCTGACAAATAGAATAAAATTTCCAACTCAGAGATGATCCAAGACCATTTTCCAATAAGAAGTAAACCCAGGGCTTAGAAAATGCACACACACAAAGCAGATGAAACTTAAAAGCATTTTCCCAGCGCAGTAGTTATAAAAAAGGTGACCTTTAAAGAAAGCCAGTGAGAGTTCATTTACAGTAAAAAATAAATAAAATAAAAAATCTGCTGGGTTAATGCAAAAAGCCCTACCTCACAGACACTCTTCTGCCATGGTTTAGTACTCTTTTTAATAGGTGTTTCAGCATTAGGATTTAATATATATATATATATATTTTTGTAAGTGCTGGAATAAATGGCAGTCAAGGGCTAAAACATCCTCTCCCTTTCTATTCTACCCTCCCGATGGAGCATAGCCGGAGGTAGCAGCTGCCCTCTGTCGTTTCCTTGCCATCATTTTCACCTAGATGAAGTTTAAGCTCCCATTGGCTTTAAGGTGGTGGCAGAGAAGCGGTGGAACATCTCCCTCTCTTCACTCTTCCAAAGGTCAGCTCTGGAGATGAGAAAAGGGACTAAAACTCCCGTGCATTATCTGCTGGTGTGTCTGCTGGTAAGGCCTGACAAAGCGGAGTTAACCTGGAATAATCCTGGTGTGGCCCAGGGAATGACTGCAGGGAAACCCAGTACCACGAGACAGAGAGAGCATGTGCTCTGAGCACCACTGGCCACCGCAGCCTGCACATGCTTTAAATGTGACCATCCTTGGTGCCTCTTAGAAGTTTTATTAATTTTAAAAGCCTTCTGATCTCTTCCAGTTAAGCTTTAATTACTGTTCTTCATTTCTAGCCCACAGAAACATCAAACCCAGCGTAGAGGAAGAGGCTTTTTATATTCCTTACCAACCCTGCCCCCTGTCTTCGCTGGGGATTATCCTTCTTCACTCTGCACATCCATGAGATCATTGAGCATGAGGCAGCAGTCAGCATCGATGGACCCGTGCTCCCAGGGCCCGTGGCAGGGTGCCAAGCACAGGAAATATGACCGCAGGGTTGTGCAGTTGGTCCTGTGAGCTTTCAAGTTTCTAACTGGAGGGAAAAAGAAGAAAAAACAAGAGACCAGCTGGTGCAATTACTCTTGTTTTAATTTGTTAATGCACCAGTCAGGTACATGGGTACATTTTAGACCCATCCTGGCTGGTGTGAAGGCCACTGCCACCTTGGTCTCACGACAGCAAGAAATGGCAAAAGGATGGCACAGGTTGGGGAGCTCACGGCTTGCTTCATTTCAAATGCAGAATTGCTTTTAAGAGCCAGGTTTCTTCCATCAGTGCCCAGTAGCTCTGACACTTTATTGCTGTACCTCCTTACAATCATGCGTGCATTTATCAGCGCCCCAGAAGCTCTGCCTCGCCAAGAACCACACGCCCATTGTGGAGGTGGGCTGACACCTGGTTTTCTGACCCAACCTGCCAAACTCAGCTTCAGTTCTGGCCACGGTGGTTAAATCCAGGGGCCTAAGTACTAAACCTACAATCTCCCAGCTTGCTTCATAGGCCACTTGCTGATCGAGGGAGTGGGGAACTGAGGTGCTGCCACCCTTCTGCAGCACTGGTTCTGAAGGGACTGGCCCACCAGGTCTCCCAGTACTTGCCAGTGACTTGCCCACTACTACTAAAGGGCAACAGTTCCGACCATCAGCCTACATAAAACTGGGGGATAGGATTTTTAAGTGTAAGAGGCTCAATTTACACCGATTTCCATGAAAGTGAGGTACCTAGCTACTTTTAAGTCACGTTCGTGCTGCTGTTATTGGGAACTAACTGGTATTGTCTGTAATGGGAGATAGTCAGGGATGCTGGGGGCTCTTACATCGGGTTTCAGACATGAAGATGCCCCAGCTGGAGGACCAGTGGATCTCCATCACTCCTCCATCTTCTTCACAGAGGTTGGAAAGTAAAATATGCATGGCAAGAGCTGCTACTCACAAGTGTGATTTCTACAGCAACTTGTCTGGGTTGCAGAAATCTTCTGCTCTGTTCTTCAGCTGCCAGAAGATCTCTTGACACGGAGTCACAGCTCTCTCTTCGAGCTTTCACCTCAGTCCAACAACAACTGCAATAAGGGGAAAAACAAACAAGCTGAGAAGCGTGCTGAGCAGCCAGTGAGCGAAGGCGGGGGAAATATTTTTTACAGAAAGTCTAAGCAGTTTTGCAGAGCTCTTTTCAAGTGCATTTACTGAAATTTCCCCAGAGCCTTCCTAATGTAAGTACCGTTGGAAAGATCCTAACTAAGAGAAACAACTCCTACTGAGTGATAGTCTGTAGCTTTATTAGTGAAGATCAAAGAGAATAAAACAATTACTGTAATTTCCAAGGAACTGTTTTTCCAGGGGCACAGGAGATGAAGGCTATGAAAATGGGTCCTTGTGTGCTTAAGTAATGGGTAGGCATTTCAGTCTGTTATATTTTTACTGGCAGAGGGAGTCACCTCCATCATAAAATTCACTGGTCCAATTTGGGGATGTACTAATGAAAATACACGGTAACATTTGGGGCTCTTGTGGAGTGCCCCAGGTTTCAGAGCTGTGTGCACAGGAGCACCGGGTGACCCTGTGGCTCTCATGATGGACCAGAGGATGTGGGACACAGCATCCACAGCCTGGCAGCAGCACTCGTGTACCTTACAGCTCCGTTGGGACAGGGCACCTGACATGTCCCTGGATCAGGTCTGCTTCAGTCCTGCGCTCATCTGTGGGGTCCTCAGAGACAAATCCTGGGGAAATCAAACACTGCCACCAGTCAATTTGCTGGGTGAGAGCTGTGGCTGACACTACATCTGGTCTGTGCATGGAAGTTTCTCTCCAGCAAAACAATTGTCCTTTATCCTATTATATCGTAACATGTGATTTAGAGATGATTCATCCCTTTTATTTGAGCCTGGACTTTGCTATTATCTCGTGTTTCAGCCAAATATTATTAGGAATGTTGATGTGTCTGCACAGGGACATTTTCTGCAAAATTAATCTAAGAACTTTTAAAATGAATGAGCATACATAAAATATTTCTTTGGAACAAAAATGACCTTAATTTGGTTTATCTTAATGCATTTTGGAGGCAAATCACAACAAACCAAATAAAGGTTTCTGTAATTCTGTCCACATGGAGGCCAAACGCAGCTGAATGAAACCACTTTAAATTCAAGCCTTTAGTTAGTCCAGGCTAATTTTTTCCAATTTTCCGTGTAAACAAGCAATAAATTAAAAAATTGAAAAAGGAGAAACAGCCCCCAGCTCAGTTAGGGCAGTACGACTGGCAGCTCTGAAACGTGCAGACCGGGGAGGCTGCGTCCCACGCAGAGATGTTTAGGTTGTCGTTCGTGGTGCTGGGCACGTCCAAGGAGGAGGGAGCACTCCAAGGCATGGACAGGCTCTCACTTCCACGTCACCCACTTCAGAGCAGCTCAAAGCCAAGAGCAGTGGCAAGGCTGGCAGGTCTGTCAGATGAAAATCTTCCTGCAGCTCCAGGTGTTGGAAGACACAAGTATCAAAACGAAATCGGAGAAGGGGCACAGCCTGGAGATGATAACTGCATGATGCGACGGCGACGTGCACCAGGAGTGAAGCAGGAAACCCCCTTCCTTTCTGGGAGGAAGGGGAGAAAGACGAAACCAATCTGACAGCAGCACTGACTAGCAGCAACAGCAAATTAACTACCAGCGTTAATGAGGGGAAAAAAAATGCCAAAGATACTCGCTATGAAATGGGTCCCCATGTATAGCCGTGGCCACAGGAAAAGTGTTAATTTGGCACATGTCCACTCAGTTGAGAAAATCTTGTAATGAAATTCTAGCTAGTGGTCATGTGTGCCACTTAGAGAAGCTCAGCACTGCTGGAACACAGAAGGCACCTTGGAGAGCTGCTGCTGGCCAGCACAAGTGTGAGCGGACCCGAGGATGCTCCTGACTGGTATGTGTCATCCAGAGAAGCAGCCTTGGTGTCTTCACTCACTAAGCAAAGGATAAAGGATCTCCAAACACGTCAGTCTTCTGTTGCAGAAGGGAAAAATCTCATGGAAAGCACTGGCTGTCCCCCAGATATCACTTGTTATAGGAGAATCAAGATACAAAAGAAGAATTTGTCTTATGGATGTTTAAGAAAGAAACACGGGTGTTATCAATAACCAAAGATCTTAAAATCACATTGTGCAGCATTTTTTAAAGAATTACAATTTACTTGTTTACTTTGTTTGAAATTAATTTCCATTAAATTTTAGTTTCCCTTGTATTACCATTTACTGAACCATTCTTGTGCAGTTTGCTGTAGGAACAGGAGTCTCCTTCAACCATTTCCAGGAAGAACATTCATTATTTGGCCAAATGAACTGAAAAACCAAGACACCACACCATGGCCGTGGCCACGAGGCAGGGCAGGAACCCAACCGGGAGCAGATCCAAGCTGCGGTCCCAGTGTCTGATCCCGCCGCAGGGACAGGATCTTCCCTTGAAAGCAAAAGGGGAAATGAAAGTGATTGTAGGACACTCTCCAGGGCACAATCACAGGATAAATAGACTTTGTTTATGTAGACAGCTTTCTAAAAGTCAAACCATTGATAATGGGGGATCTTAATATCACGCTGTTGTCTGGGATAACCACAGCCGACTCGCTGGGGACTGTTCTTGGAGGGCGTACAGCATGCTGTATTTACACGGATACTCCAGCAGTCAAGATCTGAAGCAGTTTTGGACTCAGTCCTAGGAAAGGAGCCAGGTATGATAAATAAGATATATTCTGGGGAATATGTAGGGCCAGTGAATTACAGCAGCAGGCTTGCTATCAGGGCTGTCTTGCGCCAGGAGCACAGCCTGGTGTCTGCACATCTCGCAGGAGCACATTGGCCTCTCCAGAGCATCCAAGGCTCAGCTCCTTTTCCTCTGCCACCTAAAGCAGCTTTCCAGGCGGGTGAGCAAACTTGAGATGGAGCTCTGTGTCAGCAGAGAGACAGCAAATAGCTTTCTGTGTTAGGTCATGTATGCATGACTTGTTTGAAAAAGGAGACCTTGAGCTTTGCTGAACCCAATGTACTTGTCTAATTTTCACTTTCCCAGCAGAGATACACCCACATTTCTCCAAAGAATTATAGCTAGTTTGGTCCAGGCATTTAATGAATAACCTCACTTCTCCTTGCCTTCGCTTTAGAGTGTCTGAGACAATAAGCCGATCTGGAAACATACCACTTTTTGTTCGCTCTTTCCTAAGGGAACATTATATTATTAATTTTTTGTCATAAGCATTTGGAAGTTACAGAAAATATTCACTATCTTCTGCATTCAGGGCTTCTAGAACCGATGTTTTATCACCCAAAACAACATGCCAGAAAGTCAACTGCTGAGCTGGTGTCTGCCAGGGAACAGGGAGCAGAGACAGTGATGGCAATTTAGGGGACTGATCAGGCATCAAGAATAATAATAGGAAGATATTATGAACAAATGATTCACGTGAAAAGAAATAAGCTGAACTGTCCTGATGCTGCCAAATAAATATTTACCATCGACTAATAGCTTTGCAAAAGATCTTTTAATGTCACATTTGCTAATAAGAACAGAGTAATGTATACCGTGCATATTATTCAAACGTATAAATTTGACTACATTCCCTCCTAAGACAACGATATTACTTTTCCATTTTTCCTCACAGTTTATGAAGATTTACTCAATGGCTAAGATGGGAAGGTTCTTAGAACAGAACAGAACCACACTCCAGAAATTTGAAGCTGTTGTCATCAAACACACCTCAGCTTCAGCTGTATGCAGCAACCGCTCACCTTCTTCACTTCCCAGACAGTGGTCTGCTGGAGCTGGAGCCTGGCCAGCCAAATACAATTAGCCACCCACAACAGACAGGAAAAAAAACAAAGACACAAAAACCTGCTGATCACTCAAAAACCTGACATAAATGTCATTTTCATTAAAGCTCGTCCAGTTACTGACTATGAAAGCCCAGCCATATCCCTGTGAATTTCCATACTAAATACCTCCTAGCAAGGGAAGTGCACCCCAAAGTAACAGAGAGCAGTAATTCTCAGCTCCCTAAAAGGAAACATTGTTTGAGGGTTTTTCTATATATTTAAGAAAATCACTTTCAGCTTCCCCTTTGTATTCACATTCTGGCTTTTAATTTCTAGTTCCCCACCACTCTTCTTTCTGCCTAGGCCTGCCTTTCCAGAGAACATCTGAGGGTTTCATTCCCCATACTTGTAAATGTTATGGGGCTTCAATTTTATTTTATTTTATTCCCCAGAAAAGGAGAATAACAGTTAAGAACTCGCAGGGCTGAATCATATAGAGCAGCTGTTTTGGTTAGCCTGAGTCCTGAATTCTGGAAAAAGCACTGGCCATATCTTACTGAGACTGTCTGTGCAACCCACTGGTTCCCAGCACGTCCCCACCGCAGTGGCCTGAGCCACGCTCCCGGGTGACCCCAAGGGCTGCCTTGCAGGTGCCCAGCTCAGCTCCCCCTGCTCACAGCTCCCTGTCCATGCAGGATTTGAGTGCTGAACGCTTCCGATAGGAAACAACATCCCGGCAAGGTGAGGCCATGCAGCAAAAGCCATTTGCAGGTGACCCACTGCAGGGCAGCAGGAGGCAAGAACTCGCACGGTGCAGATTATCAGCTTGCTCCCCGCTGACTAATTCCCTGGTACGATGAGAAATTCTCAGACCATGTTGTGCTTTTGATTAGTACTGCCTGAGCTGTGCAAAACAGCAACATGTCCAGGCTCTGGTGGGAGATCGCAAAGGCACAAAGCTGCAGAAATAACATGCAGCAAGAGTGGTCCTACCTCCAGTAGGAAAATTCATCTTGGGCTTGGCCATCCTTGCTCAGCCGCAGCCTTAGCCATGTCCCAACAAGGACACTCTCTCTTTATGACTTTTTCCCCAAAACATACTTATATCCAAACTGAAGCTCTCACTCCTCCTGCGGGTGACCTTCCGTGGCTTTGCACAGGAGCTGGAGTGCTCAGAAAGCCCGGGACATGAGCTGGTTTGCCCAGGTGGGAGATTGCTTTAGGATGCTTTTGAGGAGAATGAAACAGAAAGACCTTCCAAACTGCTGTGTGCTGAAATTCCTACACCAGCCCAAGTCACTGCTTTTGAAGAGTTTTGCTCTCTGCTCCCCCAAACAGAAAACAATGTGAACAGCACAGAGAGCAACCTCAGCTCAAGTCCAAAAAGGAAACCAAACATTTATCTACTTACAGTTGCAAAGATCTTCAGGCTCAGGTTTTAACACTTTTTACATATCTGCGCTTTATATATCTTGCAAAAATGAAAAAGCAGTAGTTTCCCTTCTGAAATATCCCTCCATTATGAGGCAAAGCTTAACACCTTTGCCGGGGCTTCAGAGAATTGCTCTCAGGTGCTGATGCACTGGGTGAGGAATGCTCCTAATTTACTAATGAATGATTAATACCAAGTTTAAAGACAATGAGAAAAAAAAAAAAAAAAGAAAAGCACAGCAATTGAACCTTTTGCATCAGCTCTCTGATGACTCTACACGGTGCTGTTTTACTGCTGACAGGATCAGGCCACATTGCGGCTGGGGAGATGGCACGCTGCGGAGTGACCACACTCACCTTCCGGGGGCCCTGGCAGAGATACAGAAACATGGAGGAGGGAAGCAATTTAGCTTAAAAGCAAAGTCCTCGGCTAATTTATGCAAATATTTATGCACCATTTATGCTAATGAATCCCATGATGTCAATATACTCTAGCCACCTGTCATAAATCTCAGGCAGTGGCTGTCTGCGTGGAGCGCAGCAGGAGGGCTGATGGCTCGGGTGGGCTCCAGGCCAGGACGAGGATCCTCCAGGACACCCCAGAGCAGGATCAAGGCCCTGTTTTGTATCAGACAGAATCCTAAACAGGCCTGAGCTCACTCAGACAAAATCTCTGCTTTCTGCTCTGCCTGCAGATGTACTCTTTGGCTGCAGAAAGAGAAGGAAGCTGAAGAGGAGACTTTGTTTTCAACTGCAGAGTTGGAAAAAGCTGGGAAAATGAAGCTGACTCAAAATGATGGCCTACCATTCCAAACCACAGCAAACGTCTGGGCTCCACACAGAGAAAGCAGTGGCCTTTGGTGATAAATTGAATGTTTTCCTGTTAGCTGAGGAATTTGTTAGTGCTGTAAAACTGCTGTCCATGCTGAGGACTCCTCCTGTTACTCTCTTGAACCAAGAGTATAGCAAAAGGCTTTGCTGGGAATTCTGTACATCTCCATTTTAAACAGACAGCTGCTGAACTCCATAAGGTCAGCACTATGTGGACTGATTATCACTACGTGTCTACTTTAAGCAGAATAAATTAGAAAAAGGAAAAACAAAACCCAAGACAAAACACCAAAAAGACAGCCCAGGATTTGCTTTCTGCAGAAGTGCTTGGTTTACCTACACACGGATTTCAATTTTGAAGAATTGCAGGACACACTTCTTGCACTTTCTGGACTGATAGCAGTGGTTGGAAAGCAAAATAATGCATGTGAGTTGCTGCTTTTTCAGGTTTAGGGCACGGAGCACCATATCCATGATGGAGGACGGCTGTTTGTTGAAGGAGACTCAACAAACTCAATAGACTTGATCATGGTTCAGTGCTGTGCTCCCACACCACACACTTACCAACCAGACCCACACTCACGTGCCAGGTGTTTGGTGTGGAAGGAAGCCATGCTCTAAAAACAGATGTGAGGATGGTGTTTGGATGAGCACAAGGGAATCCAATAAGACAAAAATATAGCAATAGAAAACAGCAAAGTAGAACCTGAAAGTTAAAAGCTGACAGGTTCCTAAAGAAAGAGCGTCTTGTCTTGCTGTAAGCATGAGATCAGATTTTCTGCTGGTGTAATTTCATTCACAGTATGGAACATAGCCAGTTTACACCAGTGAAGGTCTGAACAACCAGTCTGCTTTCTCTTTTTAAATAATGCAGTGGCTCTCTCCACCTGAGCTTGCAGGAGGGGTGGGCAGCAGCAGGAGGGACCTGGCGGTGCTGGCTCAGGGCAGCACTGGTTTTGTGTCTGCAGCTCGGTGCCCATGGATGAGGCACCTGCCAGCTCCCGCTTCCCATCCTCCCAAAACAAGCCCCTTGCCAAAATAAGTTGTGCCATGGCACAGCTTTGGGCCAGCATGATGTGTCCCCACGATGAGCACTGCCAGTGCGACATCCCTGCCATGGTGTATGCAGGAATATCCTCACTTTTCTCAGTCCTGGCTCGCCACCACAAGGAAGATGGGCACGACAGGGGGACATGCAGGTGGGACAAACTCTGCTTACCCTTTTGATCAAGCCTCCCGTCCCCTGCGCTCTAATTCAACTGATTTGTCTAATGCTGCCCTATCAAGATGGATTTCAGGAAGGAGAAAGTGCAAACTTCCAGAGCTGGTGGAAAATGCAAATAAAAACAGCATTGTTCTGGCGTGGATGGCTGTCACTCAGCCTGAGCTCACCCACTGCAAGAATAGGAGGCAGGGAAATGAAACTTTAAATGGCGTTTTCATCCATACAGGAATGGCTCAATTTGTGCTTTGTTTTGTTTGTGAAATAACTGCATTTTAGAAAGAAATGCTAATACTGCTACAAATAATTAATGTTATCTAAAATTATCATACTCTAGGAGAGGGTGATTAGATTCAAAACAGCAGAGACAATTCTAATCTCAGCGATAAGAGATGATATAAAAACAATGCCTATTTCTTAGGCATCGTTCTTAGGCAAAGTTCTTAGATAACCTTTGGTCTCAGCTCTTTGCTGAACATCAGTGCTCCTGAGGCTAGCACATGTTTATTTCTTAAGCTGAAATGTAGCATTTTGTCCATATGTTGATATTAAAACAAAAATTTCACTTCTGAACTCTTTAATCTTTTTATTCATGTGTTCCATTGCTCTCAGGCAGGGATTGTGAGTACCAGACGCTGCCTTATGTAAAATAATTGACTATATTTTCTCCCCTCTGAACTAATTCACCACATTTTCTCCCTATCTATCATCTAAATGAATGTACAGTGTTTTCTATCCATCACCCTGCTAAGGTACTCATCACTGGGGGATGCAGCCAGTAGATAAAAAGTATAATGATGCTATATTAAATAAAGAAAATCGATGTTCCACTCACATTCAAACTGAGTCAAATTGTGACAAGTGGGTTGCCACGAGGAGAATTTGGCCCTCTGTCTCAAGCAGAGGCCTCTTCTGAAGCAGTGCTCCCAGCCCATGCTATTTATAGCCCTTGCCTTGCTATGCTGGGAAAGCTTCTCCCGTCCTCCCTCTGCCCCAGCCCTCCTCGCCGATGCCCAGAACTTCTTGTCCTGGTCAGTGTGGACACGGAGAAGCAGGTGCCCGACATGACTCAAGAAACTGGAGCATTCAAACAGCAGCAAATGTGACAAGACTACGTAAATTGAAGAGGTCTTGTGAATGTCTGCCTGATTCACAAAGGTAAGAAAAGCAAACCAGGTCCTTGGCTGCAGCATTTCTGGTATATAAGGGTCCTCAGTGTGAATTCTGATGCCGTACCAATTTACACCGCAGGACTGTGGTCTGGGATCCGACACGCAGTGAAAGCAACCCCTGGTTGCTCTGCAGACAATTCAACATGAGAATGTCCCTTGTGAACAAAAAAAGGGAGACCAATTTTTAAAGCAAGTCTGGCCTGGGCAGCTGAGGCCAATGCCCCTCTAATGTACCATGTAAACTTTAATGTACTACCAGTCCATTTCAGCTATGTTTTTTCTTTTTCTTTCTTTTTTTTTTTTTTTTTTCTTATTGCAAAATGCTGAATTACAGTTAAATGCTAGACGGTATTTCCTGGCTGTGTGGCTGATTGCTTGCCTTTGTGCATGGCTGGTTATTTGTTAGTAGTGAGTGCTTCAAAGCCTACCAGCCGGTCCAGCTGCCCAGGGAAGTAGCTCAGCTTCCTTTGCCCACGCCATTACATTAGCTGAGAGAGGGAGGAAACATCTTATGGCACTTCACAACAGAGATATGAAAGTGACGGCACTGCTTTTGATGCAGAGGCACCACATCTCCTTGCCAGCCAGCACATCCAGGTTTTCTCTCCGTGGAAATTGGGACAGAGCTGGGAGGGGATCCACAACTCCCCCACGGAGCAAGGCACTGACTCAGCTGGCGCATGCAGTTGGCCTGGGTGCTGGGAGCAGAGAGCCCATTCCCAAGACAAAGGATGCACTCACAGGCAGCACAGTGCCTCTGCTGCCTCCCTAAAGCCTCCAAATGAAGGCTCTGCAATCCAAAAGCTGTTTACCCTACAGCTAGAAAATCACTCTTTTTTGCCTCTGTAGCAATTTCCCTCGAGTCCTTTTATCTGTCCAGGCAGAGTAGAGCAGCACACACAGCTTTGCAGCAGCTCAGGTTTTGGTTCCACATCTCCCAGCAAATTATGATTATGCTATGTGAACAGTTTGTAGCTTATTTGCAGTAGACTTCTTTATACCTGGCAACCTAAAGGTTTGGGATGTACACTCCATGTTAGCGAGATTTCCCTACATTAGACATGAGAACAAAGCTCCTTCTTCCAAGAAAATATATAGCAGAAAGATGGAGGTGTGTGCTCTTGGTCTTGCTTCTGATTTCTCTGCTGATAGGATTACATTTAATTACTGATTATGCTTCTTAACTCCCAGAAAAGTACCATGATATAGCCACTTTGTGCTGAGATTTTGTTAAGCTTAGAAAAAAAAGTGACTTTGGTCACCTCCTCTTGTGGTGTGGATGTCTGCAGAACAGCTGCCAGGAAGCAGCCCCAAAAGCATCACCATCGCTTGAAAAGCTGGAGGTTTTCAGAATACTGTATCATGTATTGGCCTCTGCTTGGAGAGGTGTTACGGTGGAAGTGGGTCTCATTTTCAAGCTTCTGATTGTCTTTACAAGGAGAAGGAAAGGACCTGGACCAAACTTCTCTGGACAAGTATCTCCAGTACTTCTTTGCTGTGGACAAGAAATGGTCCTCTCTGCTACCAGGATGTGAGAAGAGGAAACCTTTCCCTTCTCCAAGCACAAGACCTACTCTCCATTCATGCTAATTTAAAAAATAAAAAAATCAAAAATCAAACACAAGACAGCGAAAAGAAACAGCAGCAATCAAAAAGCTCATAGGCACCTGACATAAACAGGAGCATTTGATATGGGAAGGGGAACTAGTTTCTGTAAAAAGGATTTCAGCCAAGAGAAATCTTAATCTATTGCATGTCAAAAGATTTGAGCTGGAAAACATTTGTGTTTTTTTCTTCCAGTATGTTTTGTCATCATGTACTCTGGAAACATCTTGGATGGCTGTTAATAATTTATATAGTACAGTGGCATACTAAATTACTTGGCTGTTGGAAGAGCTTTGAAATACAGGGTCCCTGGGTCTGCCCTGGATAATGAAGGGAACTCCTGAATCTGCCAGGTGCCAATAGGTTTTGCTTTTATTTCTTGCAGCGATGTGATGTACAGCCTGTTAAGACGAGATGCATCTGTGAACACTTGAAAGCAGGCTTGGACTGACTAATACAAAGCAAAACAAAACAAAAAACAGCCTGATGACAAAACTCTCCAAAATCTGTTCCTTGGAAGCAATGTCCAGTTGGGATAACAACAATAAAGCTGCTCATTGAAGTAATAGTTGCATTGGATCAGGAAGAATTTACATATTTTTCGTGCATTGTTTCCCACTTGGAGAAGACTATTAATTTATTAGTCACATCTAGGACCAGGGACTCAGCCCGGTCTGCTGCTATGTTTGCAACCTCAGACACATCCCATCGTGGCCCTAACGGACCATTCTGCAAAACTGCCTGGGTGATACTGACTGGGCTGTGGTAAGATGCCACTAATAAAGGCCCTTTTTTGACCCCCTACCCCAAGAGAAAATGCTATATTAATAGAAAATCTTTGCTGCCCTTATTTTCAAAAATGTATTTTCCATACCAAGAACTTTCACTCTGAATAGCTCAGCTGGGCTTTTCCTGTACGCTTACTGTACTTTAAAAATGCAAACTTTGCATAGATCACCATGCTGAGAAGGCCACAAGCAGAGGAAAGATGCAAGCTGGGGGCAACTTAAGGAAGGGAACAGATGGGACAGTTAGAGGAAAGATGCTTGGAAAAAAAGAAAAAAAAAAAAAAGAAAGAAAGAGAAATTAAGTCCAAAGGGAAAGCAAAGGGTGCAGTGACTTCAGCAGTGCAAAAAGCTCATCCAGTGGTGCTGGTTAATGAAAGGGAAGAGGCAGGATTTCTCACTTCTGCTGGGATTCAGTCTCCTTTTTCAACATTGCCCCTGTGGAATGGAAGTTTTGCTGGGGCCATGCTGCCAGCCGCAGCAGAATGCATCTTTCAAACGCAACCACTCTGTCAGCAGCAACCTCTTGATCTCTCCAAGGAGTGCAAGGCCCTGTAGGAAGACTGACCATTGACTTTTTGTGGGTTTACAGCGAACTGATTTAAAGCAAAATATTTTAAGCAGCAGTTCGGGTGGCACCTCCAGCAGCCGGGGCGCACACCTGGGCACAGGCCAGGCACCGCTCCCTCAGCACCGGGCATGGTGCTGTGGTGCTTCATGGCACCGGGCGGGCGACAGAGCACATGGCTTCATCTTCCTTTCTATTTTCTACTTAAAAAGGACTGTGAAGAGAGATTGCCACAGCGCAAGGACGAGAGTGCCCTCTGTTGTCCCCGTGCTCGCAGCACCCACCGCCGCGCTCCGAGCCCTGCCTCGCCTTCCAGCCCAGCAATGGCGACCCCCAAAAAATAACCTAAAAGCCCAGCCCACGCTGTCGGTGTCCCCTCAGGTGCCAGGTAAGGGGGCGCGGCACCAGCCGGCTGCCACAGGCACACGCAGCGGCCTGGGGGCCGACGTTTGGGACGGGCCCTGTCAGGATCCTCCCCGTTCCCAGACAATGAAGGGCAAGTGCGATCGCGGGGGGGAAAGGGAAGTCGCGGAGCACAAGGAAGAGGCAAAACGCAGTGCAGAATTCTCTCTTTATTCCCACCCGCGCACTCGCACGGGGGGGGTCACAACGGTTACAGTGCGAGGGCAACCCGCCCGGCCCCGCCATGACAGGCCCCGCCATGACACCGCCAGCCCGCCGCACCCCCCGCTCCCTCCCCATTGGCTCTCCCCGTCGCCACGGCAACACCGACTCCACCTCGGGGCGCGCTGGCGTTCTGATTGGTGGCTGCCGTTGCCGCCTTCCCTTCTCCTCGGGGAAGGTTCCGGTTGCTCATTGGCTGCTGCCGTTGCCTAGGCGACGGTGGGACGCGGCACGGCCTAGCGCAGCCATGGCGGGGCCCGAGGCGCCCGGCCGGGCCCTGCTGACCGCCGAGCCCCCGCCGCCGCCCGTGCCCGCCTCCGCGCTGCCCCCCAGGGTGTTCGAGGCAGCGCTGAAAACCGGGCCCGACTCCTCCAGCGGCCTGGCCACGGCCGGCTTCCGCACTGCCAAGTACCTGCCCCCCGAGTGGCACCAGAGCAACTACACCCAGTACCACCGGGCCTTCGCCAGCTGCCAGGAGGCCGAGCGCAACCGGGACGAGGCCAAGGAGCTGTGCCAGCGCACCGCTGCCGCCGCTCAGCGCGCCCAGCAGGACTCCACGGCCGCCCTAGGCCAGCGCCTGCAGGACATTCACTTCTGGAAGGGCGAGCTCCAGAAGGAGATCGAGGACCTGGACGCGGAGACCGGCCTGCTGGCAGCCCAGAAGCTGCGGCTGGAAAGGGCGCTCGACGCCACCGAGGTGCCCTACGGCATTGCCACCGATAACCTGCAGTGTCGGGAGCGCAGGCAGCCCCCGGACCTGGTCTGTGATGAGGTGGAGAGGGAGCTGCTGAAGGTGAGCGGGGCGTTAGGATGGGCAGGGCTGTTGGCAGCCCTCTCGTAGTGCTGCCCCTGCCTCCAAAATGCTGAGCAGTTTGGTCAGCAGGTGATAACTGCAGCGTGAAGGTACCTTCTGGCAGGACGCAGAGCTTTGTTTCCCCTTCCTGGCAGCCTGGACTCTGTCTGCCAATCCTAAATGTAGGAGGGATTATTTCAAATCCTTCCTGTGTTTAAAAAAATGTTTAAAGTCACATGAGTCCAACCAGAGGAGACCAGATCCCCCCTCTCAGACCAGATCCATACAAAATCAAAACAGAGGTTTCCTGTACCAAGCTGAGCATCCTATTCTGTCATTAAACTTCTTCCAGGCTCTGCTTGGATTAAAGTCCTCTCATCTCTGCAGGTTACACTTTAAAAATGCAGTACCCCACGAGCAGACTATGTAGGGCACACGAACCTATGGTTAACGACTATTCAGGACAAGTGAAATGCTGCTTGCCTGCTTCCATGCTCAAGAGAGCAGTCTCTGCCTTTTACCTTTACTACCAGTTCTGACACTGTAGTCTTGCCAAGGTTCTCAACAAGGTGATCTGACACGGCACGGTTGTGTCTCAGCACAAACCATCATTTTAATTGTACGGCAGGGCAGCAGCACGGCTCTCTCCCATCAGTGCAATGTAGCCATGTGATACCTGCGGGAGATGACAGCTCCAGACACACGGGGGGCCCAGACAGATGGTATTTCTGACAGTGTGACTTCAACAAACCTGATGCTCTCCTGAAATTTGCTCGATCATTTTCCTCCCAAAGAGGACTCTACTCTAGCTGACACTTTGTTATCTGTCACTGCGATCCGGCGCAGCATGCAGATTGCCTTCAAAGCTGATGTAATTATTGTGGTTGCATTATGATACAGAGAACAGAGCCTGGGTCATCTTTCATTCTTGAATGATACATATCCTACTGTCCCACAAATAAATTAATGAACACTGGCCTGCAGCTTCCAATGTAATGGAAAGTTGGTTCATGATGAGTTACTAATTAACCCAGATGATTAATATTTGTTGTTAGAAAAATACTTAAGAAAATTACAGAGCTGATGGAGTGATAGTATTTAGCAATATTTTAATAGGAGTAATGCTCAATTGTAATTATTACCTAAGAAGCTGTTCTAGTGAAAAATGTAAAAATGGGAGGATTAGTGTGTAGAGTATTTCAGTGGTGTGCTAGGCTCTTTGTGAATTGCTATAAAAGACACAGTACAGAAACTATCTTCATCAGCTGCTGCTGTTTTAGAGAAAGATGTGAAATACAAGATTTACCCCTCAAAAAATCAATTTTCTGGCATTTCTCTCCTCCTGATCTCTGTTCCAATGGATAGTTTGTTCATTGCTAAGAAGTCCGCCTGCTGCTGCTAATTCTTCACCTGAAATTGTGATTCTCTGCTTGTGACGACAGACCATCAACAGCCAAGTGGGATGTCATCAAAAAAGAATGATGTGAGTTCAGCTGAGGCGTGTATACCAGCAGCAGATGGACTCTTGAGAAATGAAGATTTTGTTGCCATGCCAATGACCTTTGCAGTACAGAAGGAAGAGGAGTATATAACATGAGAGGAAACCCTTCCCATTTTCACAGAGGAATAGATGTTATAGCATGAGTGTTTGCGAATAGATTCTTATAATGTGCCCTCTGTGGCTCTGCCAGCTTTTTAAGCTGCAGCTATACTCTATACCTCTTTCGCTGCAAGAAATCAAACAGAACCTTGTATTTCTTACTCTCTCCAAAACCGAATAATAATTCTTCACACTTAGAGTTGCTCTTCCATGAATTCTGACTGTTCATTGCACAGATTTCAGAGTTAATGGCCCAGTTCCCTGATAGCCGTGTGTTCATTTGCTTACTTGGAGGAGCTATGCACATTTTATTACTAAAGTACTGACATACTTTTTATGAATGTTGCATACTTGTCCAGTCACTTTCTAATCTCAGCTCTCTTAGGAAATGGTAATGCAAGGGAGATCAGGAGTAATTTATTCTCTTACCGTGCAAAAACTGAGAAATAGAAGAAATATTTTTCCAAAAGTCAGCTGTCTGAGGAAAGGGACATTCTTTTCCTTGCACAAGGAGTTCTAGCTGCATAGTTAATTTATGTTCTGGGACATTTTCCTTCATTTGAAATTCTTCTTCCCCTGCTAGCAGCCCAGCCTTCTGTTGGCTTCATTCTTTGGCATCTTCGCTGTGTTCCTTCCAGCTCCCCTTGATAGGTGCATGGAGGAACCTGCAACTGGAGGAAGAGTGTGTCTGGACAAGGGGCTACCTACCTTTCACCTAGTCTTGGAAAAGCTCGTCACAGGACATAGGTCTTGTCGCTGCTTTCAGCTTTCTGCAGCAATGACGAACACTCCCAGAGCATCCTGCTGAGATAACCACCTTTCAGCAGCCCCTTGGCAGGTGACATTTAAAGAGGCAACACCAATTGCACATACACAAGACGTTTGGGATCTCTGCATTAATTGCACTTTCACTGTCTGCTCAGTAGAATCATTTCAGATGACTAACAAAGAAAACAGAAGTATCTCTGATGAAGGTTTTGTGTCCAGATAAGATTTTTTTTCCTATTTTTTGTCACACTGTCTATTTCTTTTAAAGAGTTTTGGTTCCAGCCCATCTCTCCTATTGGCTTTGCATCACAGAGTCATGTTTAGATAACCTATTGATACATACTCCTGCTAAATTGCCACTGCTGGAATCAGGGATTAAGGTATTTAAGTGAAAGCTCCTCACATGCATAGTAAAATCAGCTGTTACTCAGAACTTCACAGACTCAACTTAGCAGCATATTGATCTTTTCTTAATGCAGTTCTGGTTAAAAAAAAATAAATAAAAAAGCTAAAGAACACAATTATTTTCCCTATAAAAATGATCTTTGATAACTAAAAAGATAAAGTCTCTTAAATAGAATCATTTTATTTGTTTGGGCTGCTGCACTGGAAACAGCTAAATTCAGAAAAAGCAGTGCATGCATCTATCTTCTATGAGATTTTTTTTACTTTCATAGCACATACGAAATCTCCTCTGAATCCACCTTGTATCTGTTTAATGACAGTTTAGTATGTTTATGTGCAAGCACTTAACATTGAAAATGTAATCCCTAGCACAGGACTTGCCACATAGCAGTATTCTGTCAGTTAATCACGTTTCACCTGCGTGTATTCTGCATTTCAAGGTTATTTCTGCATATCCAGTGTCCAGTTTCATTAACTGAGTGCCAGATCCGACCGTGTTCTAAGCAGATGTATTTACATTTAAGTCATTTTTTTTACCCGAGAACTCTATTTGACTCAGAGTGTTGACTTGTTGTGCATTTGCTTCAACAATGATGTCAGCCCCAGTATTCCCTGATGCTGAAGACAAAGGCATTGGCCAAGATCCTGTCAACTATATAAAATTAAAAAAGTAGAGAAGGGATACAGTTGTGTGTATTCCTGCCAAATGCAATAATGGGGCGAGGAAATCAGCGGAGAACCCTTTCCAAACACTGATCTGTAGCTTTGCCAAGTGAACCAGTGCGCAACAGGACAGTCTTGTACACCGACAACTCTGTTAAAAGCATAGCGCCTAGTTCAACATCTTCAGACTGCGGATTTTGGAGCGACTCGAGGAGAGCAGATATTTATGCAGTGTTGATCTATGGCCCTTCTCCCAGTGCGATCCCACGAGCTAGCCACAGCTCCACGTTGTCAGCGGCTGGATCGCGCTGTGATGTCTGACAGCGTAGCCAGGACTGCGTGACCTAGATCAGAGGATCTTCATCTTCAGCATGGTGCCACAGCTCCTCCCAGACACGCACTATGACTTCTGAACTGCTTTAAAGCTAGGAGAAATCATTTATTAGATAATTATTGAACATCCATTGCCATTTATACCTGCTTATTCACTCTAAGTAGCCTTAGATTGCCATTAATTAGGAGAACTCTATCTTCAGTTTTAAATGTTGTATTTGAATGCATATCTCCTCAAAAGGGAAACTAGTTTTTAATTTTATTTTAGGTCATTCAACAAGGGAGTTCTTTATTTTTGCACTAGTTCACTTTTTCCATGTGTGACATTTTAATTGCTAAAGGAAGGCTTTTCTCATTTAAGATTGTGCACATTACTCACAGGAAGATGACTGCCTCTTTATTTACATGGAGACTGACTACCCAGCACAAAATAATAACAATTATTATAAAAATAATTTAATGTGCTGGCTCCTTCTAACACTTTAAAATATATTTTTTTTCAGTTTATAAAATGATACCTTCAGCTATGTATTTATTTTAATTGTCCTCTTTTAAAGCCTTAAAAATAATATTTTCTTTCCAATCAAGATTGTCCTTTTCCATTTAGAATAAAATGATATTTTTTTACACTCCCTGATGGTTTCTTATAATGGAGAAACTGACACTGCAGGGACGTATGCGCTCATTTATTTGTCAAGAACAGTTCAAGGACCAGTGAGTGCCAGCAATGTTCTGAGTATGAAGTCTATTAGTAAGAATATACTCCCGTAGTTGTCACTGGATGACTGTCATTGATGCACAACAGCAAAATTAATTAGAAGCTCTGCATGTACAAAAGCTCTTTTCAATATCTGAGCCTCAAATACTAAATTCCTTTAAATAATAAAAAAGAAATGATGGGCTTTTATATAACAGCATATAATCACCAGGCCAGTAGATCACTTCATAGAGCGTGGATAGTTAATTCCTAAAGCAACATTATTACAGACAAAAATGAACACCAGGTTCAGTAAGAGTCTTTTAGAAAGTATGGTCATTTTTGTTTTGATCACGTTTGTGCTGAAATGGATGTTCCTGCTAAAAACAGATTGAACTGAAACTTCAGACACTGGATCTGTTATCAAGGTGAGGCAAAGCTTTGTGACTTTGAGCAGTCATGTCTTGCAGCCAAGAGGAAATTAACCTCTCAAACAACACTGCATATCTGAGATAATTCTGAAGCCCTTGGTGCTAACCATCACCAGAGGCAAAACAAGTTCTGGAACAAATGGGTCTGATAAAAGTAAAGCTACAAGTGTCATCAGGTTTATCTTGGGATGGCTGTCCTATACCTGCTGAAGCAGTGACTGTTCGAATCATAGAGCAGTAACTTCTATTTTTAGTTAATATAGAGCATTCAAAGGAAGCAGACCAACTAAGAGTGTGATACTCCTTTATGTTAAGTAGCTCCTTATCACCATACTTCAGACAAACTTTATTTTTGGAGATCTGCGGGAATCTGCTGGAAGCCTTTGCCTTGCATACAGTTAAAGCACTTGTTACAGAGCAAGGCAGCGCACTCTGAAGGTGTCTGCAAGGACTCAGCAGATTCTGACTGCCAGTGTCTTGCCAGAGAAGCTGATCTGCTGCATCACATCCCGCCGCAGGGCAGCAGCCCCTGACATCTGAGTTTGTGCTTGCAGGGGAGACAGGGTCCTGCCCAGCTTGGCAGCGACTCCGGTCTCCTGCTGAGGACGGTGCTGTTGCCTTATTTTTTCTCTACTTCAAAGCTGTGTAAGTAATTCAGGTATTCTGTTTAATCTGGCAGAACATACACTTTTTCATAGGATACACATGCAATATGAAAGTAATGAATCACCAGGCTTTAGAAGTATTTTATGGATTGCTGCCTTCACAGACTTATAGCTGAGTTACCTCAATATTTGCTAACTCCAGAGAAGATCTTGTCTTGTAATAATAAAGTAAGAGTGGGTAATGAGTGGAAGATTTGAGTGTATATCCACAGCGATTGAAATCAAATTGCTCTGCAGGATGGTATGTACTACACCGAATATCATAGAAGTCTCAATGTTTTTATCTAGGAAGCTGAACTTATAAGAAATATCCAGGAGCTTTTGAAAAGAACTTTGATGCAAGCTAGTAACCAGATGCGGTAAGGTGTTTTTCTCAGTACCTCGGTGGTTAATTTATATATAGCCAAATAATACCTGGCACATAGGGGTACAACACCCAGTGGATAAAGTTCATACCAATGCACTTATGAGCTGTGTGAATTCCATTTAAGCCTGAAAAGATTTACTCACTGGTGAAACTTTAGGATTAGCAAGTAAGGGAAGGTAAGGTGGGAGCCATGCCCTTGCATAATTTCCAGTATATTGCTTTATATTTTCAGTCCCAATTTCTAGTATGTGTATTCAGTTGTCCAATTTTCCAACACTAAACCAAAATTTAATAAAATGGTATCTGGATATCACTCTATCTTTTTGCACCTTGTGATATATTTAAACTGTAAGATCTTTTACAATAATTTGTCTGATCAAAGGACCTTTTCAAGATGAGTTTTTTGCCGCCAGATGTCACTATGAACTTACAATATGGAATTTAACTCAACCTTCCATATCAGTATGAATGTTCATTACACTTCAAAGGGAATATTTGTTTTTAATTTATATCAAACCCTTTGGAAAGAAGATGTTAGCCAAATCCTCAGGCGCATCGATATCATGGGGTTAACTGCTGGAAATGTTGATATCTTACTTTAATTTTTTTTTCATATGGTTCAATTTTTGTTGTTCTACCAGATAAAATTAAATTTTATTTTTAAAAAGAATATTTATAAAGGCAGAATAATTTAGAGTAGTTCTGATATATCAGTTATGGTCTCAGAGTAATCTACTGAGTTTAGGCTTCACTTTTTATAAATGTTTTTAGATCATTTTAGGATCAGCAGCATCACTGGCCAGCAGAATCTTTTTAATACCTTAGGTAAGAGTGACATCTGGTGTTAACAGTTGATAAAGACTCACTGTTTTTTGTAATCTGAAGTCATTCTAATTAACTGGGTGATGTTTGACTCATTTCATTGACAACAAAGGAGCAGTTTCAACTCTTAACAAAAAGAAAAGTTTACCTTCTCAATTTTCTGTGACAGACAAAGGCTCAGAGCCTGTATCTTCATAAACATTTACAGTTTTGTTGAATTGTTTTCTATTAACCATGTGTGATAATGATGATGGCCTTTTCAGATTAAATCGAGACCACAAAGAGGTTTGTGAGATGGACTGGTCAGACAAAGTTGAAACGTACAACATTGATGATAACTGTGGAAGATACAATAACCAGAGCACCAACATCCAGTTCCATCCTAGCTCAGTGAAGTTTGAAGAGAGGTGAGCAGTTCTCATCATTATCCTCCACAACAACCCTGGTAAGATATGATACATCCTTTGCATCAGTGAAAGCTGTAATGCTGCTCTGAATTAAAGGTGTGATTGCTGCTTCTTTGCACATGTGATATCATAGCTTTAAAACAGCTACATGGATAGCAGTGGTAGTGCTACCATTTCAGCATGCCACACCACTTATGACAAAGTAGATTCCTTCTATGCAGTCTGGTTTTGTTGAAGTTTTTCTTCGAAATACTTGGCTTTATCTTATTTTTCTTCTTCCAGTGCATCAACACCAGAGACATGGGCCAAGTTCAGCCATGACAACATCTATAAGGCAGAACGAGAAAAACTAGCTTCAATTAATCTTCGTGCCTTGATTGATAATATTCTTCATGACATATCTGAGGACCTGAGGATGCAGTGTGCTGCTGTTAATGAGGCTTTTGCCAAACGTCTTGAAGAGCTAGATGATACAAAACACAAACTAGAGCATCATTTGAAAAAAGTAAGTGTTGTTTTTGGAATGCTGGTTACAGGCATGATAGCATTGTTTGAGAAGATCACGGTAAAATTATCCTCTAGAAAAAAAATTCTTAGTCCATGTAAGGTATAGAGCACTATTTTGTGTCAGTTTAGTATCTGATAAGAGTCTTCAGTGCTGGATTATGGCTCCAGTTCAGCCTGTTCTGCTGTCTGCTGTGCTGCTTCTGTAGCAGCAGCAGCAGCAGTTCACAGATTCACAGATGTTCCTGGCAAATTATAAGAGATGTCTTCAGATTCTGCCCCTTCTCCAGTGTTGAACAGCTCCTACTTCTGTGTTAGGCTATTGGGAGGTATGGAAAGAACAAGTCATTCCTTAGCACCTGTGCAGTAGTGACAGCTGGGCAGACTTTATTTTCTGCATGTGTGTCAGTGGTTATGAAAGAGAAGGAATTCAGAATTTCCTGTCTTTTTCTATTTTCTTCACTAATGCTAGAAAACTGTACAATTCCAAGCTGGCTAGCGGTTTGTAATCCTATTCAAAATAACTTGAGCTTTTCTTGGATAATTTACAGTTAATGATTTACAATTAAGAGCAATTCATGGAAGTGGGATGTGTTGTGAGGAGATGTGAAGAGTTTTTGAACAGGTTACAGCATATTTTCTGCCACTTTTCAACGCAGAGATCAGATTCTCAGTGTAGGAGTAGAAATAAAGATGTCAAAAACACCTTTGCACTTCTATTTCTTTTATATTGTGGCCAAATAGGAGGTCAAAACTGTAAGTGACTCATGGGGACCATAATGAAATGTATAGCATGCACAGAGACAATGGCTTTTTTTAAACAGTTCTTTTTCTTGGGTATCCTTTTCAGACCCTCAAGGAGATTGGAGATCAAGAAGCTAACATTGCTGCTCTCAAGCAAGCTATCAAAGAAAAAGAAGCCCCAGTGAAAGTTGCCCAAACGAGGCTGTATGACAGGTCTTTTAGGCCCAATGTTGAGCTCTGCAGAGATGCAGCACAATTCAGGTAAACACTATTAAACAAGTCCCCCAAGATGTCCATTCTATCCAGAGGTGATGTTAGATAGCATTTGCACTTTTTAGTGGCAACACAGGGCCTTTAGCTTGTATCGTGAGGTTTGATTCTGATATATCAGAAATAATTCAACTGACTAAAAACACTGCAAGGAAAGCATTATTTTAACCTAATATATTGACAAATAGAAAATCTATAGACACTACTCTGCTGTTTGCTTCTATGCTTTTCTCTCTGAACTGTGTGGTTTCTTTTTGATTTAAATGATCCAAAATATCTGGCTATGTGTGGTAATTTGCCATTCTTTAGCTGTTAGCAAAAGTTCACCACAAGGTGGACCATGTGCTGAAAGAATTATGTTTCAAGTATTGAGAATGTAAATGGGCTGCGCATATCCACAGTCTGAGACATGTCCTTAGTACTCCAAAGAATTGGGCTGGTGGCATTTGATTTTCAGTAATAATCCGTTTTAAAACTAGAGGTCAATAAATCCTTTCAAATTAAAGGTCTGAACGTCACATTTGTCACTTTTGATCTCATTATAAGCCTTGTAATTGATTCTCATCCTTCACATTTTCCTGCCCTTAGGAAAAGTGGGGGATCAGCTTTTGCAGGCTTACAATTTACTTGTAGCAAAGATGTCTACCATTCAAAGCCAATATGCTGTTCTTTACACAATGAGGAAGAAGTTATAGTTAATCCAAATGCTTTATGCCACTGCAGGCACACTCATTTAGGTCCTGATTCAGCAAATCATTCTCGTGCAAGCTTTTCAGTATGTGTGTTTTCTTTAATGGGATCTAAGGACATATTCAAGTCCTTTGCTGAATGGGCATGTGTTTAATTGCCATGTTTATTCTGTTTGTATTTATTCAGTTCCCATAGCATACAGGATTTTTGTTTTCCCAGGAAGTAAATATGTGCAGACAGAGATTGCAGTAAAGCACCTAACCCACACTGACTTTCAGCTGAAGTGATGTGCTTTTTAAAAATTGTATTTATTTTATTTTTTTTTAAATGCCGTGCTGCTGCTTCTTTAAAAACTTACATGCATTTGAAGCAAATACTGTTTTCTGATGTCTGGTACAAATACCATCTTTAATACTTGAGTTTTATACCAGTGAATAGTTATCAAAAAACAGGCTTAAAGAAATGCGGATCCAGTCAAACTGGATAACTCGCTGAACAATTTCTGTTTTAAAATTATTAGTATGAGTGTCCTGCACAGTGGGAGAAGGTAAAGATGAGTAGTTCCACTGTGCTTAGTGGCAAAAGGCGTGCTTAGTACTATCTAAATCATGGGAGACTTAAGTAAAAAAAATGTGAAAGTGAACTGGTTTTCACTAGGTGTGTAGGACCTCAAAGAGATCCTACAGGTCTGAGACCTGTATCCCAAAGTCTCAGGCACCCTGTGATGCATTGGATCAATCCCTCCTGCCTTTGTTGTTGAGTGTTATGCTTCTACAGCTGTTGATCTTTATTCCTGTTACAGTTCATATATCCTTGGGAACACAGACTAGATTCATTTTTGTATTACTTATGTAATTCTGTTCAGGTTAATCAATGAAGTTGAAGAACTAACGGAGTCCATTGAATCTCTGAAGAGAAAACTGCTAGAAGCTGAACAGTCTCTGAGGAACCTGGAAGACACACGGATGAATTTAGAAAAAGAAATAGCTGTGAAAACAAACAGTATTTTTATAGATAGGCAAAAGTGCCTGGCCCATCGCACATGCTACCCTTCTACTCTTAAATTAGCAGGTTACCAGTAGTAATCTCTGTACTAACTATGCAAAGTCTGGAAGAAAAGTATAATTTAGAGTCTTTCATAGAAAATACATGGGTAATATTATACACAGAAGTACTGTTATTTTCCTTTATTTGTATTAAAATGCACTAGTATATCATGTCTGGCTTTGAGTCCTGCCTTTAAAAATTTGGTCTGAGTACAAATCTGTATAGTCAGTTTAAAATCCTATTTGCATAACTTGCATAGTATGTGGTATTTGGGGTTTTCACCCTAATAAGTGAATATGTCAGGTGAGTATTTAATAATATACACAGGTGTGGACATACAAAGTTTATAGCTTTCTAGCATTTTCAGGCAGTCTGAAATGAGAGCAATAAAACCGCTTGCCTGACAGAAGATCACATGAGCAGCAAGGAAATAGAGGATCGACTTTTAAGCTGTTCAAACATTATTAGTAAAAAAAAGTTTGCACAGGTTAGATGACAATATGACTATTGGCAAAAACACTCCCAGTCTGTGACACCTGCTTATCTAATCTGAAAATGAGTTCAAGGATTTTTAACTTTCAACTCCATTCAATCTGGCTTTTTTTTTTTCAGGAAAAGAAAAAAAAAAAAAAAGAACTAAGCAGCTTGTGAATAGCAATCGTGCCTTTCAACTTAAGCACTTGGATGTTGAACTGAGCTCTTGATCTGTTCCACCTTTTCCCTGGAAGCAAGGCATGTGTTTGAACTATTATCCATAATGGAGAACGCATCAGATTCATCTGCTCTAGTAGAGCAATGTAACAAATGTCATTCATCCATTAGCTTAGTAGGCCACTTGGTTGAAAATGTGACATGTGTCAAAAAAAGGAAATGATGACACAGAACAGAATTCCATTATGGTTTCCTGTATTACAGGTTTTTACTTTTAAAAAGCAGCTGACCAAAGAGAAAAAAAAAATCAACCCTCCCTCCCCCCCCCCAGCACACACACAAACCTAGCCAATGTACATCTCTGAATAGCCCTGCTCTGTTAACCAGAGCAGGAGAGGCCATTAGCCTATCTGTTTTGCTCACAGACAGCTATTTGTATTATCTTAACTCAGGATGTGCAGAGCAGTATTCAGCAATTGCCCTCCTGCTAAAAGCTACTACCATTTATTTCTTTGAAAACCAGCTGCATCAGTGAGGGTGTTTGACCCAAGCCTCTATTCTGCAGGTTTTGTGTTCAAGAGTTTTGTTTTGCATTTTTAAATAATTTCTTCTTCGTGATTATATTTTCATAGTCCAGATGCTGAATCCTTATTAGACAGAAATGGCATGTGGATTAAAAAAAGTCAAACGTGGCTCTGCTATGCATTTCTGGGTTATTCACAGAAACCTTTCAGGAAGTACAGAAAGGACCAGCATTTTCAAATTGACCGTTCTCACCCACTAAAGAAAAATCAAACTTGCTAGAGTTCCTTTCTTCCTACTAAGACTCTGACTCCTGATGCCTCAGCTTTCCTCCTTTCCCCCAACACACCTCTTCTCCCCAACTTCTTCTGTCTCTGAGTCAATACAATTTATCTGAAGGTTTGCTTTCACCTGGCAGCGCAGGAGCAGCGGTAATCCAAGGTGTAGGTCACATGGCTGAAAGGTCAATATCCATTTCCCTTATTTATGCTGACCCGATTTTCTCAAAAATCTCAGTCTTAGAGAAAAATACTGGAGGTGGGAAACCATTTCCATTTCTTCAGTCCAACATCTATTACAGCAGAAAAAAAAAAGTGATCTAAATCTCAGGTAGTAGAAAGCTGAAGCAGTGGGGGTCAGACTGGAATTTGGGTTACAGTTATGGCAGATGGGACCATGGGAGTATGCAAGGCCCCAGAAATATTATTTTGATTCAAGAGTTTTGCATTAGAGAGGGGAAAAAAAAAGTGCTGTCGTCTTCTCTGAGACTGCTGAGTACAAATAATCTCATGCCCCATATACGTTTGTAAATTGATCTTTCCCTAATTAAAGCCTATCAGTTTAATTTACCTTTGTGAACTAAATTACTCTGCCCTTGCTTTAGGCCAATCAAGGAAAATTTTTCTCTGGTAAACCTAATACATTGGCAGGTGTAATCACTGCCCTATTCACATGGTAATAGATGAATACAAGCAAGTTGTAAGGTTTCGAATCAGATGCAGGAGCTTCAAGTTTCTGTAATTATTTTTTCTTTAATTGCTGATTTTTAAAAAAATCATAATTGAAGTCACTGCTGAAGCATGTAAACAAGTTTTAATATTACTTTTTAACAATGCATTTTAAGCTGAGGATTGACCAGGAAGGATTAAAACATGTTTTAGCTGGCTCTCACATGAGCTAGTGTCATGGGTGAGCTATAGCTTCCCCATGTTTGAAAAGTATGAACATTTTGGACTTCATTAGGATATATATATATATATATATATATATATATTGTTTGTTATCCTGAAAGATTTCTGGTCATGAAGACAAGGTCTAATTTATGGAACGTCTGGGAGTTTCTGCTTACAGGTGGAGGAAGGAATTATTGGTGTGATAAATGGCACCCTCATAATGCCTGGTACAGGGCCCTCAGGAAAAAAAAAAAAAAAAATAAAAAACAGGAGTGAAGATCACTAAAAACATATTTGTTACTTACGAAGAGATGACTGTGCAAGGAGAGCAAAGGTTACAAATAGGAGATAATACTTGCGTAGATAATACTTCTGTAAGACTGAAGCTTAGAACAACTGTCTCATAATTTCAGCCTCGTACCATTTCACAGGTCATTAAAAATTTAATAGCAAAGAGGCAGACACCAGCACTGAGATGTTCAGGTAAGATTCTTCAGAAGCTTCTTTCTCCTCTTTGGGCTCCTGACACTTGACACAAACAGAGCCTACTTAAAATACTGATTTTTAATAGAGTCTGTGTAGTAAAAAACCACAAGGACAGCCAGTAACACCAGATGTGTCCTAAAGAAATGGTCTGAACACAACAAGTTTTTTTCTATTGTTCTTCAAGATTCTGTTTGAGGTAATTTGCGGTGTAATTGCAAAGATAACCTGCAGGGAAGAGGAAATTATTTTAAAATCTTTTCCTGAGCACTTTTTTCCAGTAATTCCTAAGTAGTCTGTTAGATCTGCTTGCCTCTAAGCAAATTGCATCCCAACATCAGTCTTGGCAGTAATAAAAGTCACGGTAACGACTTTACGGCCGTGCATGGCGCACATTAGTGCCCGGCGCTGTTCCTGGGATGTAGCTGGTAGCCAGGCCGCACTCTGGCTCCATGGCAGGCTCCTTGCTACCTGCTGTGACAGTGTCTGCGATGCTCTTCTCAGCTGCTGAGCTCTCATGAGGAGGACAAGAAGGACGTGGTGGGCCCTGGGCACAGCGGTCTGGGCAGTGGTCCCGGAGGGAAGCCCACAGAGTCCTGCCCCCAGCCTGGCACAAGCCTCGGCAGGCCCCAGCACACAGCTCTCAGCACACCCTGGGCCCTATTTCCATCTATTACATCCCATTTTCCATGTCCAAAGTGGCAGCAGGGTCTTCGTATCACTGAGAAACAAATCCCAGGTGAATGAGCATGAGGAGAATTGTCTGAATAGGGAAAGGTCAGTGCAGCTAATAAGTCCGTGAACAAACAGCTTGAGCTGGACTTGACATTAATAGCATCATTGGATATTATTTATTAACTAACTAACATTCAGTGAACTTATTCATCTTGAAAATTTCTTACAATCTATTTGGAAAATAGCCACCCTCTATTTGTCATTTGTTCTTCTTCTGTTCATAATCAACATTCATGAAGATAATGGATGGAAAATACTTCATGTGCCCAGGTACCTATCTAGATTGTGAACAAGCTGTACTGTGATGCGTTGTCATTCAAGCTATTAAATCAACACTCGAGACCACAATTAAACAGAGGGGAGCAGTGAGGAAGGCTGCCTTCAGCACACAGCCCTGCAGCGTCTGCTCGCTCCACGCTCTGTTTCTACAGGCTTTGTGCTCTCCCTTCCCTAGGAACTCGCTCCTCAACGAACGGGTGACAATTACAGTTTATCTCATTGAAGGATTTTGCGTTGGTTCCTTCGAAGAATTTTCTGAAGAAAGGCTGCCCTGGGCCTGCCACACTTGGCCTGCTCAGAGGAGTGGGCATCATGCCTTGTAATGTCTTCACTGAGACCAAAACACTCGCAGTGCATGGGAAAAGGAGCTCATCCTCTGAGATGCCAAGTGCCTTTAGTTCCCAAAAATGCCTGTTGTCTCAAAAGGAGTGGCAGGCCCCTCGGGTTTGCATCCTGCCTGCCTCCATCCCTGAACGGGGACCCCCGGCCTGGTTTTACTGCTCTCTGGTGATGAACGCAGTTGTTTCTACGACAACCTCACTACAGCATCCTTGTTTCAAAAAATCGTGGGTACAGGGGGTGTTTTGGTTTGTACCACATGCCAGGCACATGCGCCTTGGTCCTTCAAGTCCCTCTTCAGCTTTCTTAGAAGAAAAAAAAATAATAGAATGGGAAGATAGAGCGGGTAGGTACCTCTTGAGAATTTAGGTGGCCTGGACAGTAAAAAATTCCTGTCTGAAGCAAGCCCAGGTTGACAAGTATATTTGGGCACCTGGCTCCTAAGTCAATATTTGAATCCCATGGGTTTTGATAAGGAATTAGGAAAATTATACTTTTCCATCATCCATATTACTGTTGTGTCGTGAGCAAAACCAACTGCTGCACTAATGCCCTGCTGCAGAGGTGGATTTTACCCCAAATGTTTAGGAGGATGACAGCTCCAAACTGGGGTTATGGATGGGGGCGGTTTGCTGCAGTGTTAACTGCGTTTTGACTGCAGTGCCACCAAGCCTGGGCACCCCGAGAGTGCAACAGCAGCAGGAGAGGATGAAATCCTCAGGGAAAGTGCCATCGAGGGTAAAGAAATCGTTTCTTTTTAAAAGCAATAGGAAGATTAAGTATTTTATTACTGTTTCTTGGAGGATTTATATAAAAATAATGACAGAGGAGAAAAATTGAATGACCTTTTCACATAGTCATGCAGTTAATCAGGAAAACTGAAATGTTTGTCATGGAGTAATTCAGGAGATTTGTAAAAAAAAATCCAGAAAGGAAATAACTATGAAGATGGGTAGAAATTCCAGACTTATTTCTTAGAAACCTTCATTGTTTCATCCTTTAAAAATTCAAAATTCTGCCAGTGACCTTCCATGCTATGGGACAGAGATTTCAAATCAGGGGTTTTATTTTGTTTAAACCAAAGCAGCACCAAGCCATCTGAGATATGTCCAGAAAGAGACAGGACGTGGGCTCTCTTAAGCCAGTTCGCGGCATTTGGTGACACCAGCTTTTTCCCAAGGGTAAAATCAAGCTGCAAAACTGAGGGAGGGATCAGAAAGCTTTGTAGCTCCCCCTCCACGTGAATCAGGCACAGGCTGTAGCCATGAAAAAGCTCTCAGGCTTCTGTTTTTGTATTTCAAGAGCTGTAAACAAAATACATTGTGCCAGCGAAACAACCCCGATCTGCAAATCATGCATTGCTCTCGGCTTCATTGCCAAAGGATGGGTTGATGGAGCAGAGAGCAGCAAAGAGGTGGAAATGTTACCCTTTGGCTTCCTGGGTGGAAGCCAGGCCCCCCCTCAGAGGGCTGAAAGGCGTCAGTGCCTCTGGCAGAAAGTCCCCATCTGCTGGTCGGGACTTTTTGGGGGAGAGCAGACAAGCAGGGTGGCAGAGCCACGGAGCAGCCCCAAGCATTGAGTGCTGCTTGTAGGGGGGTTGATGAACTTCCCATCGTTCATTCTGAGTGTTCAGGATGGTTGAAGATGTCTCCACAAAGCAGGGGGTAGCCTCCAGGAGGAAAGTGGCCACTCCTCTCTGTCTGCCTGCCAGAATGAGGCTTCCCGGCAGCCCATGGAAAACGATGCAGTCCCTGGCAGTCACGGGGCTGTAATCAGCTCTTGCTTAGCTGTATCTGTGTGGATGTGGGCTGGAGCTTGCCTTGTGTAGACATTTCCCCAAACCCTCATGGACTTGCAGAGGACACAGTGCAACCACACGGGGCACTTTGAGTCAGCGGGGCTCTGGTGGAGCTCGGCGCTGGCTGCCTGTTGTGGCAGCAGCGTCTAGACCATGAATTACTGCCTAAGTGATTCATGTCATGTCCATTTCAGAGAGAAAATGGAAAAGAGGGGTAACAGGGTGGTTCTTCTTCAAAATACCGTGCAGATTGTTTGAACCGTATTCGGAGACTGAGCAAAAACCAATGGGGTTTGTCCCACACATGGAATGGCAGAAGAGGGTGACACAGTCACAGAGACTGAATGTAAGAGCTTCTCTTTCTTTTGAAATGTTTGTAGTTTTCCCTTCCTTAACCAGCTCCTTTTGAGAGCCTGTTTATTGGTGAATCATTGCTAGAGGGAATTGACCCAGCCAGCACTGAGTCAAGGCTACTCGGCGGCCGGGGGAGGCAGGATGGGCAGAGCGACAGGGCGAGGCTGCACATTTCATCCTAGCTGCCTTCCCCAAAGGAGAAGGCTGGTCAGAGGCTTCAGAAAGTGACGCAGGACTCTGGCGGGTTTGTGTTTTGGGGCTGTTTCTTCTGCTAGGCAAGGAAATGACCTGCAGCAGCGTGAGCCCACCAGTGCACCCAGCTGCCCGCTGCAGCCTCCAGCACACCCAGGTGGCAGCATCCACGGGGCTGAGAACTGCAGAGCAGGATCACACAGCGGATAAATTGAAATCCACCGAAGTCCTTGGCTGTATTTCCATTTCATACACTTAGCCCGTAATGATGGAGTGCCTTGTTCAGATATGGGCTCATGATTAAGCATTGCCTTTGGGCCTTGCAAATAGAAGATCATTTTTATGATTGCTGCAGTGTATGAGCTCTTCATAGGAGAGGCTTTTAAAATCCGAATGGGTTCAAGCGTGCAAGAGATTAATGTGGGGCTGCATGCATCTATCTTAGTCTGCAAAGTCCAATTTATTTTTGCGAAGGCCATTTGGGTTGTAAAACGGCACTGTGCTTTCTGCGAAAGTCTGGGAGACTTTTTTCTGCACGGTGGTCACTTGTCTGGAAACCTGGCAGTGGGTGACTATTAAAAGCTGACCGAAGTCTGTTGCCAAAAAACAGAGAGCCAGCAGGTCTGCTGCAGCGCTCACACAGCGAGCAGCTTTTTCACACTTCCAGCAGAGGATGCTTTGCTCGCTGCCTCTGGCACGGCGAGCTGTGCTGGCCGGGTGGAGGTGCAGGGCTGTGGGCTTCACACCAAGTGCTGGACCGAGGCACCAGTTGCTGAGAATATTCTCTGAGCAACTTAATGAGTGCTTCACATAAAAACCTATAAAGCCTTGTGTAAGCCTCTACTGGCTTCCATAAACCAGGAAGGAAGAGCTTTGCCTTCGTAGCCCAGCTTATGCTGAGTGATGGTAAAGCTGAGCGAGCGAGCTCATATGTTTAATTAATTTCAGATTATTGCTTCCTGCCTCATGGGTCTAGAATGGAAACTTCCCCAGGATCTGTGCTGCCTCCCCTGAAACCCGTGCTGGGAAGGATTAAACCCCTCTGTCCTCCCACACCCCTTGCTCTGCACCCCTCCGAGGTGGCTGTGCCAAAACGATCTGGTCACTGGAGTTGTAACACGCTCAGTTTGCTTTACAGGCAAGAATGGCTTTTACAAGGTCTCCGTGTCTCCAGAGCTGATGATGCAAGCCCGTACGCAGCTGTCTCCTTCAATAAAATAAAGACTTAAAGTAGGCAAATCTGACGCTTTCCCCAGCCGATGCCTGTGGCAGAGCCGGCAGGCACCCAGCCAACGCAGCGCAAATCCACACCACCGATGCTGCACCCTGACCTCCCGGAACCTTGTCCTGGCCAGCCCCAGCACCCAGCACCCCCAGCCCCGGCACCCAGCACCCCCAGCCCCAGCACCCAGCACCCCCAGCCCCAGCACCCAGCACCCCCAGCCCCAGCACCCAGCACCCCCAGCCCTGGCACCCAGTGCCCCCAACGCCGGCAGCATCCCCAGGTCAGCACGGACACCACGGGAGCTGGTCCTCCTCATGTGAGCTCAGCCATGAAGTGTGAGGATCCAGACTCTTTCAATTTGCAATCCCGCTAATGCGAGTAAATCTGTGGCATTTTGTGGCCTTATCGCCAGTGTACGTGGGCTCGGTTCTCCCCAGGTCCCACTGAAATCCCTGGGAAGTGAGTACCTGAGTGTTGGATCCAACGCCAGCTGGATCAGGGCAGGTGCAGCCCCAGTGCAGCGACAGGGGATTATTTCAGTGTCTTTCTTCTAATGCTGTTCCTGCAGTGTGATAACGGTGGCAAAAACCTACATGCACCAAGAAAGCAGAAACACTTGGAAGTACCTTCGTTTGGCAATGAAATTACATTTCCCAAAGCAGTGGCCAGGCAGAACGGCCTGACGAGCACAGCCCGGGATGCACAGGCACACCTGTGAAGCAGAAAAGGAGGGGATTTTTGTTCTAAATTTGCCTTGGTGTGTCACAACTGTCACCTCCTCCCGATACCCTAGCGCTGCCCCGTGGCAGTACGTGGGTGCTGAAGGAGGGGAAAGCATTGCAGCGTGAGTGAGGGAGCATCCTGCAGAAACACGAGCATCAAGCCTTTGTGATCATACACACAGCCTCCTAATTCCCAGTTTGTGTCACAGCGCAAGATGTGTGTATGCACTCAGAGGTAAATACATTCCATAGCTTTTCCCCCAAACCAGCATTTAAATTAAAAAAAAAAAAAAAAAAGGCCTCCCACCACTAAACAGCCTATGTTTAAACGCTTTGCATCTGCTCCAAAATTCCAGCTGACAGTTTAATCAAAGCTCTTACAAATATATTTCCCGCTGCTGGTTGCCAGCTCTGATTACTGTCATGTTCTTCTCGTGGCTTGTCACACGCTGCAACGAGCTGGAAGTTGTGTGGGAAACATCTGCTTTTGTCCCTGTTGGCTGCCCTGTGATGCTCAGCCTGATGCAGACCCCCTGTGACAGTAAGGGAAGCCGGGCTAATGACAGGAGGGCTCTGGAGCTCAGTATGGAATTAGGTGATAGAGCAAACAAACAGACCACTCATGCTAATGGCCTCATTAGGTATCTCTTTGGAATAGAAGGATGCTAGGTGTAAGAATGCTTTTTTTTCTTTTTTCTTTTTCTTTTTTTTTTTTTTCCTGAAGTGTGTGAAAAATCAAGCCAAAAATGCCAAAAGGACCGTCTCTTGAATATTGTTCGCACTGCTATAGAACTGCAAACGCATCCTGAAGGTCAGGTACAATAAAAGGATATTTTACAGCAAAGAAACTGGCTGGCAACCAGGGACTGAGTACAGGCTGCAATTATTTTAGGTGACCTTGTCTGACCAGCAGCTGTGAGACTGATTGAGCATCTTCCGACCATGGAGGAGGAAATAAACTGAGGGGGAACCAAAAAAATTAAGGAGAAACATGAAAACACCTGAAATGTTGCAAGGAACATGCTGCCTCCTGCTTGCAGCCCTTTCTGCTCGTTGTGCACCTCTCTGACCTTCTGCAGGTGCTGGCCGGGGCTGGAGGCACCGCTCGTCCTGAGCCCCTGCAGCACCCGGTGCTGTCCTTGCACCAGCTTCAGCCTCAGGCTGCAGAAATCCCACCTGGAGGGACCTGGCTTCATCATTAACGCTTTGCCCTTTAAAATGGTACTCTAAAATATATATTTTTTAAATTTATTTTTAAATTTTATATTTTTATTTTATTTAAAAAACAAGTTGTTTTTTTTTTAATGATCAGCCACTCTGCAAGACCCTGCTCTGGGGGGCTGCTGAGGATGGGGCGTCTCATGGGGGGTCACCCTGGTGTCCCCCATCTTCTGCAAAAACCCAGGGAAGTGTAATTTACACTGTAACAAAGCCATAATCAATAAGTGTGAGACCTTAGCCACAGCAGTAAAGGAAGATCTATTGAGCTGTTGGAGGCTAAAACCTCTTTCTTCTGCCACACATTGTATTTGGTAGATCAAAATGCTCAGTGCGTTGAAAGCAGATTAAGGAAATTAATGAAAAGGGAAAAGCAGCCCAAACCAATCTTTCCCTTTTCAGAGAAAGCAGATAGTCACGGTGCTGCTTTCATTAACATTAATGTCAGTTAATGCTTTTAATTGTTCTCTTCTGACATTTCAATTATATGTTTTACGTAAATAAATGTCAGCTTTGGGATTGTCCAGGATAGGATTTTTGCAGAGGCTGTCTGCAAATCCCCATTAGTTGCCGTGCTGATGTAGCAGCTCCCTTTCCATCTCTGTGCCCTGAGAGTTGGGTTTTACCGGAGGGAGGGAGGCCGTCTTTTCCTTCAAGGTTCAAAACACTCCATTTGAAGGGAAAAATAAGTGTGGTTTTTTGTTTGTTTTTGTTTTTTTTTTTTGTTTTTTAAATCAAAACCACACTTTTCATAGACTGACATGGTAAGTACATGAAAGCTAAAAATCATCATGCTGATGCAAGTGTGTTTTAAATAAACAACGTTTTTCCTTGGAAAATGGCTTTGTGGGAAACAAAGAAAGCCAGAGCTGGACTTTTACCCCAAGTCTGAACCAAATAATTCCTGCGGCTCTGGGAAATTTAAACTCTAAAATGGGAGCAATGCTTCCCAAGGTGTTTGACCCTTGCTCCCTGCCCTGCTGCCTAACGGCTGGCTGAAATGAGGGATTCAGAAATTACTTTTTATGGTGATGAATGCTCAGCTCCATTTATGCCTAAAATAATCGCTGACCCAACTCAGGGAGACGCAGCAGCAGAGATGTGACCTCTCCCCTGTCACTTGGCCTGCTCCTCGGACACATTTCAGCGCTGGTGCCGCCCGATGGCAGTCTCCAGAGGACGATTTTTGGGCATCTTGCTGAGGTTTGAGGCCACCTGGGTGTGCGCTGGGGCACCGCCAGCCCCACATGTTCAAACGAGAAGTAAACAGAAGCTCACCGAAATCTCACACTCCTGGGACGAGATTGGCCCAAAACTGGGAGCAAGACACCTGCTGCACGAAGCTGTTCGCTCACATGTCTACCATTCTGCATCGGCATCTTCCCTCTCGTCCTGTGGGGCCGGGCCAGGTGAGGGACGCATCCTGCTCTCAGCCCTGCTCGCAGCCCAGCTGACATGCAGGAGGTGCTTTGCTGTGGTCGCCCTCGCGGAAAGCTCTGACAAAGCAAAAAAATCCACCTGCAAACACAAACCTGTGCACAGTCAAGCCCCAAGGATGTCTCAGCCCTCTGGTACCCCCCGAGGGACGCTGAAGAGCTGCAATGCAAAGAGCACTCACCCTGCCCAGGACAAAGCTGCTCCTGGATCAGCCCTCCTTAAACACACCCTGTTTAGCGATAGCTGGTCGGGAACAGAGAAACCAGCATACATTGACATGTCCTGTGGCAACAGCTCCAGTTTTCTACTTTAATCCCTGAGTTGCCGCACTGAAATCCACTCAAGTCATCTACAGTGCTTGGGTAAAAAAAAAAAAAAAACACAAAACCTAAACTTGATGAAGGGGAAAGAAAAGCCCACAGGCTGTTTTAATGCAGGAAAAGGAATACGATCTGTCAGAAAGATTATTTTTACAAATTGTTTGTCTGGTTATGACGCTGAACAAGAGTTATATTTTTCTCCCTGACAGCTCATCACGCAGCGAGCGCTGAGCCGAGGAGCTCCTCAGCAGCACGGAGCAACTGCGATGCCATTCCCCTGCTTTACCCGCTCGTGTTGCACACAGTCCTGCTGGATGAAGAGATATTAAGTTGAAGGAAAAACAAACCCAAGAACCACTTGCAAGTCCAGCTATGGTTTTTCCTCCTGTGAATTTTTTATACTTAAAGAAAAGAGCAACCTTACAGCTTGAAAAGAGCCCAGGATATTTTTTTTATTATTATTATTATTTTCAATGAGCACTCTCCAATATTTTTCTGGGTTGGAACAGGGAAAACATCATACAAAATTTTGCCCCACCTCTTCTGGGATATGCAAAGCTCCGGCCCTGTCCCATGTCTCCTGCTGCCAGCAGAGGGATGGTGGGACTGCGGAGTGGGAAATTGGGTCCTTTAATTAATAATGAGGTGAGGGAGGAGGAAAAATGGGAAGGGGAAAAAGCCATCCAAGCACATTTGTCATCCCTTGCTGCTATGAGACTTTTTTTCATGGTGTATTTGCCTAAATGAAATGAAAGTCTGGGGAGGAAATATATTGCTTTACAAGTCAAGCGAGACATACTGTGAGGCCTGCGCTGAAACGCTTCGTTTTGTTTACTGATCCTGATCCTTTCTGACCCCCCTACTTAAAAAATAATGCCTGGTAATTCTCAAGATGGAAATATGTCCTCTGGAAAAAGTCAGACCAAGACCTCCGGACTTCCTTCAGTGTTTCCTCTGCACTCGCTCGCAGCTCTCTGCCTGCCTGGGGAGCTGCAGCCCTGTTCAATTTAGCAGAAATTATCCAACCTCCCTATCTCGGCTCCCCGGATCATCCTTTGGTTCAAGAAACAGGTGGATTTTCTTATCGCTGGTTAAAAAGAAAGGCCCCTGGGTGCATTAGCAGAGGAATAGCACTGGGGATAGCTCACTTGTTTTTCCTCCTGGCCTTTTTACAGGTCTGGCAGCGGCCCTGGAGTGGATCAAATTAAGTCTCCACTTGGATCTTGATGGGGACCGATGTGAGCACGCAGCCTCCAGTGCTGGACTGGGCTCTCAGGACTTGGGCTCTCGGGGGCGTTTAGCAGCAGTGAGTGAAGTGATGACGGGTGCTGGGTCCTCCCAAGCCCCCAGCTCCCAGGTTCGTGCCCCAGGGCCAGAAGCAGCTGCAATCCTGTAGCCCCCACTCCCATGGGAGATGGGTTCAGGCCCTGAGCTCAGAAATAAGGATTTATCTAATTTTTTTTTATTATTTTTAAAAAGAATAAAGAAAAAAAAATAGGCTTGCAAACATCTCTGAACGGCATAATGGTATGTAATTTGCCAGAGTTTTCAAAGCAGTGTTACAATGCCTGTCTTAATTGTGAAAAATTACTTCAAAATGAGTGGGTGTCAAAGGAATTGATTGAAACAGCACAGCATTGCCACTTTCCAAATCTCTTTTAATCAGGGACTTTTTCTCTAAAGTTTTGGGTTTTGTGAGGTTTTCCCTCCACAGACTGTCCCCTGGAGCTTCTTTCCTCTTCTGTTCCCATTAACAGTGAGCAGCCACTCAGAGGGCATGGGTTCCTCTGCACACTTCTGGGCTCAGCCCTCCTACTTGGGGCACAAATCCCCAGAACTACACAGTTCCCCAGGTGAGGCAGCTGCCTGCCACCCAGTTTGCCATCCCACAGTGTTTTTACTGATTTCAGTTGAAGACCATTCCGTTTGCCCCTAAAACCTGAGCCTCTCCTACCGTTCTGCAGCATTTTGAGGTGAAACAGAGCACATCAAAGCCTGACGCCTGCTATCGGCGAACCTCGCGGAGCATCCCCTGTGGGCTGTGGGCCAGCAGAGCGTGGCCGGGTCGGTCAGGACATCTGATCTGCTCCGGGCAGGTGGCCGAGCAGAGTCCGCATCCTGCCTGGCCAAATCCAGCCATGGGAGCCTCCAGGAGATGGGGCTGAGTGGCAGCATCCTTCAAACCGAAACAGCCAGGTCCAGTAGGCACCATCTGTAATAAGGTTTTGTCCAGTGACATGGACTAAATGCAGCTATCAGGCCACGGCAGCACACTTTCTGCTTCAGGACAGTGGAGAATTGATTTTTCTTAACTGCCCAGGTGCCAATTTTCACTGAACTTGAGACTTTCCAACTGTGTTTTATGGAATGATTTGGAAGCCAAACCTCACACAGGCTTGCAGGCTGTGTTCCCTGAGCCAATACCAGCACGGTGCCTTTGGGACTTGCAGCCCCAGCAGATGATGGGCACTGCAGCGACTTCCCCATCCCAAGGTTCCTCCCAGCCCTGTTTGCAAGCTGCCAGCCACATATACGTAAATATTCTGATTTCTGGAGCATTGCAATATGCTGGCATTTCTGCGAGTCCGTCAGAGGCAAGAGGTTAACTCCCCAGCAGGAAAGATGCTCATAACAAGGCAGCGATGATCCGAAGGAGCCTGAGGAGCATCACAGTGTTGGTGTGTGACCCAAAGGGAGGTGTTTGCCCCTTTTCAGCTTTTCTCACCAAACCGTTTCTGTTCCCTCCCTGTCGGAGGTGACAGTTGTTTTCCCAGCCATCCACCCGGGGAGCTGCGGTGTCAAACCCTCTGATTGAATTAGCGTGGGTAATTTATATGGAGGTAAAATGGAATGAAAAGTAAAGTAACCAGAAATGAGATTATTTTTCAAGGTACATTTAACTTACTGTGACATTTGAGAGCATGAACCTTTAACAGAAACAAGCAAGGCCCATTTGTCTGAGAGTTTAAATATTTAATTCCCAGGAAGACAGGCGCAATTTTTCAGATTGTAATAATTATTTTAGACTTGATCAGCAAGAGAGAGAAGCTTTGAGCTGGCATAATAAAAAAGTCTAACAGGACAAGTAATGACAAATTGGCCATGTGCTGGAAAGCCCTGCAAAACCACAGGGCAAGCAGCTCCAGGGGGTGGCCGGGATGGGGCTCTGGGGACCGGGGCTCTCCTCCTCCTTCTGCTGATCACCAGTTTCACAGCCACAGGCAAACCAGGCCATCTGGCTGCTTCCCTTTCCTGCTTTCTTTTCATTTAGGGCATGAATTCTTTGCAGCAAAGTCCGCAAAGCCTGCAGGAGCCCTTCCCCATGCATCAGAGCCGTCTTTGAGCCTTCATTCAGCCTCTCATTTCCCAGTGCAGCAAAGCCAGGCACCCAGGGGCAAAGCATTTAATCAAATTGATTTTAATTGCCCTGCACTGGCCAGCTTAAGTCTGAAGTGGGTGCATGCAGACTTCCCCTTCTAATCCCTAACCCTTTGCTGATGCTGCCACAGTGCAACCCAAGGGTGCTCAGCACAGCTCTGTCTTCCTCTTTGTCATCCCCCACGCTTCTTCAAGGGAGATTTATATAGATAATATTACTTTGAGTAATTAGGAATAGAAATTAAGTTTGAATGAATTAACTATCTGCAGTTATTCTCCCTGCTCTCACACCGAGCCTGAATGCTAATCTGAACATTGTTCTTCTTCCTTGTAAAGAAAAGTAAAATGTTTTCTGATTGCCATGCCTTAATCCAGAGTTTTGGGCCTGCACTTCGCTGAGCAGAACTCGTTACACGGGGTCCGCTGATAGGGCAGCTTTGTGTCTGAGCATCACAGGGAACAGATCCAAAGTACACAGCAGACACCTAACTGGAGAAAAACAGAAGGGAAGGCGACAGCAGGACAGAGGAATTTTAGAGCTTCTGAGGAAAGAGAAAGTGCGTTAATAAATTAAGGTTAAACACCATGAATGAATGAGTGTGTTTTCTTTGGAAAAAAACAGTCATTTTATCTCTAAATCTATCACATAGAATCAATTGTTCCTTCTACACTAAATGTGATCCTACTCAGCTTCATTTTGTCCTTTGATCAGTTAAACCCAGGAGCTAAATTAAACCACTGAATTGCGCAAGGGAAATTTTAGGACTCATTTAAAAAATACTCGGTGTAAATTTAACTGTGGCCACTACTCCTCCTGGCTTTCCTGGTGTGCTCCTACGTGAGCACAACTTCAAAATGAGTCGCTCCCTCCTCTATCAGCACCCACCTATGGGGACCACAGAGCCTAAACCCAACAGATCTGCCTGTGGGGTTTTGCACTACAATGTGGAAAACCCAAAGGGGCTGGGGTGGGAAAATCAGCACCGCAGATTGCTGCTGCCCCAGGAAAATATTTTTACCAACCCCTTGGGTTTGCAAGAAGATCTGAACCAATGGTATTGTCGGGGACCTAAGCCGGACAGCCCTTTGAGGCAGTAATAATTATTATGACCTGCTTAAATAGGGCCATCTCTTACGCATATAGAACAGGACACCTGCAGCAGTTGGAAAGTAATTGTAGCTTTTTTCCTTGACAGGCAGCTAGAATTAATTCCGCTGCAACAGCAAAGACAGCAATCTGAATATGTATACAAAATAATCCATTCCATCAGACAAATGATTAGAGCAAAGGCCACCGTGTTTTTCACTTTCTAAAATGTTAATAAAACTCAGTTAGCAGGAAGATCATCTTTATGTTTTATTAATTGCCACCTCTTAATTATTTTACTTCTAATTTCTTTCTCAAATAGTCCAGAGAAGTGTTATTTAACGTGCTGAGTTTATTTGTGGTTTCTTTGTGAACATTTCCAGGCAGCTGCTGAAAAACAAGCACACTGAATAGAGTGAGCAAAAGGGTCAGTCTAATATGAAGAACAATAGAACAGAGAAGCGAAGAGAATCAAAAATCCAGGGAAATTCTAGTCCATATGCAATAATGAGGGCTTCTGTTTTAACATGATAAAACACCGACTCTTTTTGGGGTCAACACTGGGAATTCAGTCCAAAAATCATAAATCCAGCAGTAGCTAGCAAGAGCTTTGTATCGGGAAAGGATGGTTGCAGCTGAAACACAAGTTTCTGTTGGGAAACATCAGCAGCCCTTGTCAGCAAGGTGATCCCAGCGGATCGGTCTCAGGGCTGAGCTGTTGGTGCTTTTGGGCTCAACCCCCTCAGATACAGGGCACAGACAGGGGTCACGATGCAGAAATAGGGGTGGAAAACCCCAACAGCTTTCCTTTTGGTGCACAAATCCAGCATCTTCCAGCCCCCTGGACCAGACAGCTCAGGCATGGGCTGCGCAGGAATTGCTGGAAACTGGAAGGAAGCCGGAAAATTCATTTCTTGGGCTTTTCTAGGAGTGAAGACAAGCAGTGTCTTTATGACACCCACATACTTATTGGTACTGCACATCTCCAGCCCCATCACTCCGCCAAGTATCAGCTATCCGTTACAAGACCGCTCAGTTATTCGCATCCTATTTGATTTATGACCCACTAAAGTCAAGGGAAAGACCTGCCTTCGATTTTAGTGATTTTAGGATAAGCTCCTAATTTCACGCTTTGTCCAAGAAGCAGATAAAATAGATTTGAGAAAGGCTTTTTCCTTTGAAAATTAATCTTCTTTAAACTACTTCAAGACGCAGAATTATTTCTAAAATGTCCCATAATAGAAATAACTGGTATACTTGAAATAAATGGATTTTACAGTAATCAAATTCTTCAGCCTGGCTTTTTATCCTGTTTATTGCCCTGTGAACTCCTCCATCATAAACAGCAGCTCTTACAAATACAGAAATAAGTCACTGTCAGTGAGCTCAGAGGAGCTGAAAGATTTGCTGTAATCATACAACCAGTGCTTAGCGTCCCCTGAATATCACTGTATCTTCCATGTATTTATCTGATTCAATTACAAGGTGCACTGAGGAACTGAAAATATCTTCCAGACACATTTGTGTGACAGTGCCAAAACGCTCAATATTCCCCGGTTCTCCCAAAAGGCCGGGGTACGGAGACACCATGGAGGTGGGGTGAGTCCCACACCTGCCAGGTATCCTGTGGCATTTGAATGGGTTTATTAAAAAAAAAAAAAGTAATAATAGTTAATAGTTTTTTATTGTCACATGCAATTTGTCAAGAGAGAATGCATGGTGGGAAGAAGCTGTGTCCAGACATCCCATCTTGAAAAACTCCTGAGGGAGAAAATGTGACTGACCTGCCAAGCAGCTGGCCTGGCACCTGGGGGAAAAGGCTCCTTGGGTCATATGTTTTTCTTGCTGAATTCAATTTCCATCGTGAAACAGAAGTAATTTTCTGGGGAAATAAAAATAAAAGTTGATATCAACACAGCATGTAAGCCAAACCAAAACTAGAAAGTTTGGTGATTCCATTTCATAAAAACTTAAGATAATTCATGTTTATCTCTCTCAGGTGTCAGGTAGGAAATCACCTGGAAATACTAAAAGATCCTTGGGGAAATAAGAAATCTACTTTCCTTTCTCTGGTAGCTACAAGCTTTACACTCTGGTTGAGTTTTACATAGTGAAGATGACAGTGCAGGGCGAAGTAGGCTCTACAGAATGGCTACAGCCTCGACTAGGGCTGTGCAAGCTGCAACTTGGTCTCTTTCCCCATTTTTTGACTCATCCTGATGCAGGATTATGGCTCTGAGCTGTGCTTTGCTGCTGCCTTGCCAGCATCCCACTGCTCTGCCTTTGCACAGGAAGCCACTGCCCTCCTCAGTGCAAAGTCCATCCGGTTTTCACATCTTCCACCTGAAAATGTCAATGACACTTTATTTTTCTGCACCCACTTTTTTTTTTTTTAATTACTTTTTATTGAATGTATCTTTTTTATTACACCCATTCAGGAAACAGAAGTAATATCGCATGATAGGTGTGCTAATGAAAAACTGGAATTCATTAAGTGGACGGCAATACATTTAGCAAACATGTTTGTGAACAACCCAGAGATTGAAGTGTGTTTGCCAAAAAGATCTATTGAACAGTTATGAACAAACAAATGAGTAAAAATCTAAAACCAGATCTTGCATGTTAATGATAGAAGGAAACGCTGTAATCCCATCAATAAGCCATTAGCCACAGTGACGTGCGGTTGTGCCCAGTGTCTCAGCTCATTTTTTCTTCCTCTGCTGCTCACGTTGTTGCCCCGGGCCGGTCTGTGTGCTGGATGGTTTGGGGTCCCCAGGGGATCCCAAAGCCTCGGTGGCCACCAATCTCCTTGTGCTGCCAGGCGCTGGGATGCCTTCCCCTGGCATTGCCCTGTGGAAGAGATGAGGCACTGAAACGTCAACATCTGACCCTCCCAGGAGGGAATGCATACATGTATCTAATTGTGATTGCTTTTAGATGAAATGATCTTGTTCTATGCACCTATATTTTATGAAAGATGAAGTTCACATAAAGCATTGCATTTGAGCCCCAGGATTCCTTTCTGTGTAATCCCTTTCTGCTTCAGAATGAAAAGCAAATGGGGGAAACCTTCCTGTGTGGGAGAATCCAGCTCCTGGCCAAGTCCAAAGTGTGCAGACAGGTACGATGTGATTTGGAGAGGCTTTGACACTCTCATAACAAGAGCTGTATTAATCCCCAAAAATGATTGATTTCAGGAAAAGATTCAAGATATTCACTGGTGTGAATCCATCATCTGTAATAGAGATTTTTCTTCAGTTAATAATGTGACCCAAAATGGCACCAGTCTCTCTACTCAGTGTCCTGAGCAACACAGATATAATAAAATCCTGTCCTGGAGTTAGTAAAAGACTAGCTGCGCTAATGAGGTAAAGTTCTGTACTCTCTAGGGCAACAGAGAAATTACATTTAATTACAAGAAAAGAGCATCTCTACTCATTGAATACAGTGCATCGCAGATGAGAATGATTCACTTTGCTCGACTGCCCTGAATACCGAGCAGAGCCGCCCCGGCTGTTATCCCAGGGCGCAGGAGAGAAATGCTCACTCATCCCAAGGCAGGTGCCAGTTACATGCCTCATCCACACACAAAATAGTTTGCAAAGAGATCTGAATACAAAAGGATGTGAAAGGGGTCTTAAATCTCTTTCCAGGAAACCCAGTCGTGCTCACTGGCTGAGACAAAAATTCATGAGATGACAGGCTTAAAATAACTTCTGGTTTTCACTCTTTTACCAGTGGTTCTCTGAGATGCAGCTCAGAAATGTCACAGAGACTCCTCAGAAGACACAGCGGTGAGCGATGCTCAATTTGCAGTGCCCGGAGCCCAGTGCTCAGATGGGTGCAGCCCAACCCTAAGCTAGATGAAGGAGTTTTTATCCCAGCCCTGCCAGGAATCACATCACCCTGGGCACATCCTGTGTCTGCACTCGCTGTGCTCTGACTTCTTGCTCTGAATAAATAAATATACCCCTACCTGTGGTAAGGGGGAGGCTCGGCCCCGCTAATAAATCCTCAGCGCCCATTCATCAGTGGTGCATGGGGAGGATGTCGTGCTGGGAGTATTAAGCTGCTGAATTGCATGCCTGTGTCATGGAAAGGGAAGAAAACAGAACTGACAGCAGCTCTACTCTCAGAGAGGCAATGAGGCTACCCTAATTAGAGCTAATTGTAGCTTTCCATCACATTAAATTGCAATGCAGAATGGTTCTGTTTAGTCCATGGGTGAGTTGCACTGGCTGTCTCCAATCTCCCTCCCCAAAACCTTCTATGACACATTTGTTTTTCTTTCTGTACAGTACTCAGAAAGCACTACTCACAGGTAGCAGCACGGATGGACACACTGAGTTCTGAAATGGGCAGCAGCTCATCACGAGCCCGTTGCAGGTGGTGAACAGCCCCATTAATGCTGAGCCAGGGTTCCTCCTCCTGTGCAGTGCAGAACAGAAAGGAAGAGTCATTCCCCAGCTATCCACCAAAAATTTCCCAGGAAGAGCTGAAGACACCCTACTGCTGGACACACCAAAAGGTTTTCTACCCACAGCCCATTTCCAGCTGGCTCTAACACCTACGTGCTTCACGGTGGGACCTGAATATGCAGGGCCACAGAGCATCAAAGCACTGCTATTTATAAGACAGTATCTCTTTCAGGCATGCAGGCAATGTAATTTAAGACCAGACAAACATCTGTTTGTTGGCAATTGCTGCTCAGGCCAGCAGGTCTGCTCTGGCTCAGCCTGTGCTCCGTGCTACACTGCTGGCAGACACTCTGTCCTCTTTGTGCTTCCCCATCAGCGCTCGCTGCCCTGAGACAGGAATCCAGCCTAGTGCCACTAAGATCAGTTGTGGGCTTTGCTTCCTGGTAGGATGGCCAGACGAATAGACAGCTCTGTCTTCGTCCTATGCATTTGGTCTGTGTCCAAAAGTGAAATGTCAAAACAGGGAGAGATGATTTCTATTTAACAAAGGAAGATGTAGGCTCAGCACAAAAGCATCTTGCCTTAATTGCCCATTTGATCCATGGTGGCTGTGCAGGAATAGGATTTTAAAATGCACAGTCAGTCCATGGGAGGCCTTTGACTGCAATAACATTGGTGACCGTTGCCAGCAGCTTTGCTCTTATGTTACTGACAAGGAGAAAGTGAAATCAACCCCAATGATTGCCACACTGACCCCATTCGAACCAGCCTGGGTGTCATTAACCTGACGGATCCCGAAGCGGGGTCCTGGTCACTCCCAGAAACATTTCATGAGACTGATTTCCCACCAAAGGCCAACTTCTCAACGTCAAGATGTCTGAATAAAACCCTTTGCTTTCCTTCTTCTCAGTTCCCCAGCTATTAATAGTCTCCGTCAGAGGCCACTGGGAACACACAAGCTCCAGCTCAGTGCCCTCTGCCAAAAACTCGACTGATTCCGCATGTTGCTCAGACCTCTCTGCAGCAGTTCCCTGCCTGCCACATGGGCATAAAAGTCTAGGGCTGCTTCTAGGATTTCTCCATGGGTGGAAATGCAGTGGGGGCTGGTGAGCTCAGGCAGCTTTGTACCCTGGCACTGGGAGACACCGAAGCCCTCTGCCCATTCTGATCCACAGAGGTGTGCCGAGGCTGCGTTGCCGCAATGGATCTGGACTCTGATGGCCCCAATTCAGTCAAGTTTGACCTCTGAGCATTTGTACCTTGTAGACTTGAAGTACTGCTTGAATGAGTCTTTTCCTGGAAAAAAAGTGGTGCAGTTTCTGCTCAGCAATGAGAAGAGGTTCAGATTTGGAACATGTGCATTTCTCGCCCTCACTTTGAGGTGTCCCCGGTGCTCTCTGTCACCTCTTACCTCGGACTGCTCTGAAATTGCTGCCACTGTGCACCTCAGACTGTGGTGTCTTTTGGAAGTACAGTGCTGAGATGCATTTGATGATGGATGCGAGCGGCATTGGACAAGCTGGGAAGGGCACTGGGAATGCCACTGTCACCAAGATGATGCATTGCCTGCCTTCCTTGCAAAAGTGTCTCCATTCAACCTCCTAAAGAGCAGCAGAAGTGGCAGCGAGCCCTTGAACCAGTGCCGGCCTGCTGTCAGCCTCCAAGGAGGCAGTGGGAGGTGGGGGAGATCCTGAGATTTATTCCCAGATCTGCTGCAGTCGTGCTGCGCAGACGGGAAAAAATCATTTAACCTTTCTGTGCCTTCACTCTGCCGTCATAAAACGATTACCCGTAGACTGATGTTGTAGGAGTGGTTTCGGGTGTCATGATGTGGCCAAGAAAAAGTGCGCTCGGATGCTAAAAATACTCCTGATATATGTCAATGTCAAGCACTCCCGCTGATCACTGCTACATGCTGCTCTTCTCCCTCTTTTTGTCTGGATGCTGGAAGAAAAATGATGCTTTTGGCCACTGCTAGCTGTGGATAGAGGGTGCTGTGCTGAGTTCCTTGGTCTGGCAGCCAGCAGGCAAAGCACATCTGTGTGGCTGGCCCTGGGGCTGGCCCACCTGCGCAGACTGCTCCTGTTCTTCTAGAGCTCTTCCCACCCAGGTCTTACCCTACTGACAACGTTGCATCTGCTTAAAAATGAGACCCAAACCAGCAGGAAAAAGAGTAATCTCCAAGATTATGCCAGACCAACCAAAACCACCACTCCCTGCTGCCAAAATCATGTGCATCGCTGTCTGATGCATTCATGGCTTAATGAGTGGTGTGGCTGTCGAGCTGGAAGGGCTGTCAGGGTGATCTCCTGCCTTGGCAAGTAGGAAGGATCATCAGCATTAACCAAAATGCCAGGGAGAGAGATTCAGACCTGTGTACTTTGCTCTGCAATTGATGTGAGGCAGGAGCATGCAGACATCACTGCAGTACCGGCTGGTGTCTGAGCAGGATGCGTGCAGGGACACTTCGCGCTCTGCCTGGGCTGTCCCAGCTTCCTGTGCCCATCTCTGCCCTCGCCTGCCTGCAGACTTCCCTTTCTCTGCTTCCTTCGGTTACAAAGTTCTCAAAGCAAAGACTTTCTTCTTGGGATTTGCAGCAACTCAGGAGTGGTAACACAAGGGCAGAGAAAATTCTGGCATCAAGACTGTTTACACAGCATATTTTGTATTTTTTTATTTAATTATCAAACTGCCTCATTGCTGCTTTTCTCACACAGATGTGTGATTCTTGCTCCCACTTTTAAATCACAGATCCTTGTTCTTGGAAAAATCCTCCAAATACCCAGGCTGGGTATTTAAATGTTAACAGCAGACAGGACCAGCAGATGCCCTACCGTGCATGGGGAGCGGCGGCGGGGTGTCCCACAGCCCAGCAAGCCAAACAGCAAATACCACTTTAAAGGTGAAAACTAGTGACTCCAAAACAAAGCTGGGAAGAAAAACACCGTCCATCATTTCTACTCCATTGTCCACAGCCTGTCTCTCCCTCAGGAGTTTTAACTTTCTAAAGATTATTCTGCGAACATGCATGCGGGCTCTGTGGAAAATAGCAATTATTATGTGCTACGGGGCTCTACCCATCATTACTTCTGTATAAGTAGGCATGGTAAAGCTATTTCATTCAGCCTAGCAAATTAAATGAGCCCAGTTGCTGGAACACAGAGCAGCGGCGTGATGAATGACATACCAGGTGAACCCTACCAAGGGATTAAAGCAAACTTCCAAGTCATTTACAAAAAGGTAGAGCACCATTTATTTGCTCGGCACCGTATAATTACAAGTAATCTAAAAACTGGGAAAGAAATTAAAGTGAAAAATCAAAAGTCTCTTTTGTTCTGGAAACAAAACAACAAAGAGAAATATTTTCCTTCTCAGCTCGTTTTGGTTTCTGAACAAATAGAGTCGCTGTGACGAACCTATCTGAGCACTGAACACTGGTGCTACGTCAAGGACTCCCTTCTGGGCTCGGCTATTTGGACTTGGGTCTGTCACCGGCTCAGATTTTTAAGTAACATGTCTCTAACTGTACGCCTAATTTCCTCATCCAGTTTCCAGAACTGCCTGGGAAATGTGGATAATGGGGCAGCCATTTCGTCCCATCAATGTCAACTGCAAAATAATCTGTCAGTTATAGCGAGACACCCGACCACCCATGTACTTGTGTCAGAGCCTGTCTCAGGCAGCTGGGGAAGGAGACTTGAGCTTTGTGGGCACACGCTGCTGCTGGCGAGGCTGGGCACCTGGTGTAATCCAGCCCTCCATTCGGTGCCGAGCAGGTCAGCAGCTAGCCAGACACTCTGGACTTCCAAGGGGATGCTAGCCAGCAACAACCAGTCAGCCTCTTTAAAAACATTCTGTAATGGGAGTAAATATTTTTTTCCATTGCTATCCATGACCACCTGGCCAGAGACCACCTGGGCAAGGTCCTGGCTCCTGCTTGCAGCTGCTTCCAGTGCAGGAGGCATGGCTTGGCGTTTGAGGCATGTCCCCTGTCAGCACGGTTTGTGCTGAGGAGCCGAAGGAGATGATTGTACTTCTTGAGTGCAGGTGAAGGGCGGATGCAGGTGAAGGCCTTCCTGATAGGAGACAGCTCAGGGGGTGCCAGTGGATGCTGCTCTGCCCGCAGTGACATTCCCCCTGCCTCTCCACACAACGTCCAGCAGACGTGGATGGAGGTTAATGACAGGAGTCCAACCTGGGTGGAAGCTGCAGGGTCTGAATAGTAGGATTAGGGCTCGTTGCCTAATATTACTCTAAATAATGGGCTTTTAGAGAAAATTCACAGAACAAGGAAAGCCACCTTTTATGTTTCACGTGCAACTTCCACGGTGTGTGCCACAGACCTGAGCAAACACACTGCCCACCATCAGCCAGAAGCTGAGAGCAGTCCCCAAACCTGTGCTGCTGTCCCCAAAGGTAAGGCCAATGCAAGGGTTGGGCAGCATTCCCAGCACGTACCTAAAGCCCTGTAAGATTAGCTAATGCTAATCACACTAACACCATGGTTTAAAATGAATTTATGCCCTAAGTCCTGTCTAAGAGGTTATTCTGCCAAACTAAGCTGCTTTTTATGCAAAAGGAAGATGGATGCAGGGGGAGATGGATGTGCTATTTATGACCACTGCGAAGTCCCATTTCTGTTTAACAAAGGCTTGCCTCAAAATTGAGATTCAAACCTTTCAAGATTTCCAAAGTCTGATTTCAGGCCTGAAATGTCTACAGCTTGACAGCTTGCAGATGAGCTTTAATGATGAATCAATGTCGCAGCTCAGAGCAGCTGTGGTGAATTTTAAGAACATCACTTGGTTATTCAGCAGGTTCCCGGCAAGGCAGACCCGGTTCATCGTGATCAGGCCTCATTATGTCGTGCCTCGTTAGTCCTGGCGGCGGGACAGCTCGTCCCTCCTCATCACCCTGCTGCAAACCTGCTTGCCGACCTCTCCGTGCCAGCCTGAGTTAGCATCACGTTCGTTTTTTAATTAAGAGGCTACAACCGGTGTTTTTCCAAAGTCTGTGTACCTGCACTGAGTAAGCTTGCAATATAGACTGGCGATGAGGTCTGGGGGCTCTCTTCCCCACCAGTCCTGGCTGATCAGCCTTGGCTGCGTTGCCCTTCGTTAGCTCTTCATTAGGGACCATCATCAGTCCTGTTCCTTTGACAGCTTCACCTCAAGGCTGATTAACCTGCAGTTCTCCAGGTCATCTCCTTTCCCCTTGGCAAATCCTGCTCTGCGTGAGCAGCTCCAGCAGCCTGGGGAAAGCCACCCACTTCTCCCCGGCACCTATTGTGTTCAGCATTTCTTCCCATCCAGAAAGCTTTCTGTTCCCCTCAGAAGCAGGCTTTAACTGTAAATATTTTCTCGCTCTGTTGTGAAATCATAGCTTTCATGTTATTTAGCAAATTATTCTTAAGCAGTTCCCAATTATCATTCGCATGCTGCTGTTTAAATACCAATTTACTCATAATTATTTTTGGCTTTGTACAATTGGCCGCTTGAAAGCCCCGCACATTCACGCACGCACATATACGTACTTTATTCTATTAAATCATGTTATTGGCTGGGGACTGCTATATTAGAGGCTTTGAAAACTCTTCCCTGGCTGACGCGGCAGGGCACAGAGAGCTCTCTTCACTTTTTCCGTTTCGGTTTCGGAGTTAGCACAGTCAAGGCATTAATCCCACCTCTGCACGCAGCCTGCCGCCTCCCTCTGTGCTGGTCGCTGGCACCGGGGAGCGCCGTTTTGTGAGGGCCAGGGCACTGCTGTGCTCCAGCATCACAGCCCAGCAGAAAGCCAGAAGGAAACGTAGTTTAATATTTAATGTTTCCATAGGAATCAGCTGTGTGTGTGTCCGCCACGTGATGCAGATGTTGTCATGGCACAGAGCCCCGGCCTCGGGCGGGAGGAGAGAGAGCACACAGCCGTCCCTCTCACCGAGTTCAGCGCTATGGAAAAATCCATATAAAACATGCCTTTTTGTTTAAGGAGCTGGTTACAAGTCAAGAACTTGAGCCATTATATAGTGTGCGTTGGAAAGGTTTCAAAAAAAAAAAAAAAAAAAAGCTGTGCCTTCACTTGGAGAACAGCGAGCGGGCCTGAGTGCCTGCGTGCACTGCTCGGGTGTCCCCAGCGCCCTCTGGGGCTACGAGGGCAGAGGGGTTGGGGCCTGGCTGCAGGGGCAGGATGGTGTCTGTAGGGCTCATGGTGGGTTCAGCAAAGGGTCAGGACCATCGGCTACCTGGAGCGAAGGTTGTATGTGCATGTGCCAGAGCTGCCTCCACTCCCAGCCGTTCAGTACGGCGCGTTTGCTGGGGCGCGCCCGGCACAGAGGAACACCCGCAGCCCCCAGGGCCACCAAAGCACCAGAAAACCCAGGGGTCCCACAGGACCCACGTGAGCTTCCCTGGTGCTCCAACCCTTCCCAGCAGTGTAAGGAGCGCTGGGAACATCTCTGGGCAGGGAGCAAGGGAGCACCTCGAGCACAGGCAGAGCTCCTGCAGCACGACGCCAGAACCCTCACCGAAACCTCGGCACTTCGTGGGCTAAGTGATTAGAAGCATTCACTTCCCCATACGCCAGACCTGTTTTAGCATGCCGAGGCTTCAAAGAAAACCGTGGCTCTGCCAGCCGATGCTCTGAGGCCCTTAAATTCACCATAGGCACGTGCATTTTGTAGCAGAGCGTTGTTTCATCTCCTCCTGCACCCCTCGTGGCAGGTCCCGCGCTCGCTAGCAGGGAGCAGGAGCTGTGCCCGCTGCGCCCTGACCTCGCTGCCGCATCGCACGCCGACTTTCTTATTAATTTGCTGCAAACTGGCTGGCTGGCTTTTTTCCCTTGCTCCCTGCATGCACAAAAGCCAAGCTTTATAAATCAAGTGTGTAAACAGAAATATCCTCCTTCCTTGAATACGATTACTATTTAGAAAAAGGAGGCTGTCGGTTTAAGAGGCAGAAAACCTGTTTAATCTGGAGAGACTGGCTCTGATGCCAGACGCCGGTTACCATAACAGTTTTCTTCTGTCCAAAGTTTCAGAGTAAAAATTAAAATATCTCATATAAACTGGTTTTGTACAGTTTTTCCCCGGCTAAGATCATTTTCAGAGCCCCAAACACCCTTTCTATTGAGTGACATCTATAAACTATTTTTATAGCCATGCAAACAAGCTCAGAGGCTGCCTCACATCCCCCTGTGAAAGCAGAGCTCTGCCCAGTTGCACTCCAGTTATACATTTTTTTTTTTTGTCCTGAAGAAACCTAAAAACAGGAACGAAGCCTGGGAGGCGAGACGTGGCATCTCGGGGCCACGGGACCTTCCCAGCACCCTGCAGCAGCAGAGCCAGGAGCTGGACGGCCACCTGCAGGGCTCCGTCCCTCTGCCTGGAGCACCTCGGCGTGGTCTTTTGCACTTCTCTTTGCATTGGTTCTGGCTGCAGTGCTACACCTGATGCAAAGGCGATCCTATGTCTCAGCAGGGCTAATAGATACTATTTACTAATTACGCACTATTCATAAATACTTGCCAGATGACAAAGGAAAGAAAGACGGGGAGAAAACTCTCTGCAGCATGCTTCTGGGAGGCAGATAGACCCAAAGCCTGACCAGGCATCGGTGTCAGCCACGTGGTGCCTCTGCACTGACATTGATGCCAGATATTTGCTTCTGGACTCTGTGATTCTGTGGGACTAAGCGAGAGGCGAGAGGTCAGCAACTGCCCCCAGGTGTGGGGCTGTGGGGTGTCGCATCGAGGTGCAGACACAGAAAGCAGAGCCATCAACGCAGCCCAGTGGAGCTGTAAGCTCCCTCCTGGGATAATTTCAGACTCAGTTCCTAAAAAAAAAAAATAAGGAGAATGAACCTCTGTGCTACAGTTACTGATCTGCCAAATAAAATAAATAAATAAAATAAAATAAAAAAATAAAATTAAGCTCTTGGTTGGTGTTTGCGAGGCAAAGTAATTTCTTTTCTTAGAAGCTGTTTAAGGTCCCTCCAAAAAAAAGGGTGAGTAAGAATTTTCTTTTCCTGGCTGCTTTTGAAAGGCTGCAGCCACGTGCACGCCTCTGTGTGCCCGTTTCCCAACGGCTTGTGCCCAGCACTGCCTGCTCCTGCCCTGTGTGCAGGGCTGGGCTGGGAACCGCTGCGGGTGGGAGGGGAAGGGGATGGGGACGGGGATGGGGACAGGGACAGGGATAGGGATGGACAGGAGGAGAGGGTGGTCCGGGAAGCCTGGGCTGGAGGAGCCCAGCTCTGCAGGGTGACTCATGGAGAGCTGGACGCTGCTCGGGGTCACGCTGGGACAGCAGCGAAGCTCTGCGTTTCTCTAGCAGCGCCTCTGAGCACGATGCCAGTGCCATGTGTAAATCTTCCCCTTGGTACAGGGGCAGCCCTCGTTCTCCGATAGCCCCTGGTCCTCCCTTGTCAACCCTCTGGTTGCAGATTTTTGAATTAACAAAGAAATCATGCTGCGGTCTGTTTCAATCACCTGTTGGTTTTATTTAACACTACCACTATGAAAACATTCCCAACATAAGTCATCTGCAAGCAATTTGCGTTCTCCGTTATATAACACAGGTCCACCTACAGATTTAAAGGTTATTGCTTTTTTTTTTTTTTTTTTTTTTTAATTCTGCAAAGCTGTGCAAAAGCCCTTATCTACCACGGTAGCTGTCTTCCTGCCTTTGACCAAGGCTCTGAGGTATCAGGGACAGGTGATATACCAAAAAAAAAAGGCAAAAATTGGCCAGTATATGGGGTAATGCCCTCGTGGACCATGTGAGGTCCAAATGCTGTACTCTGGTGCAGGACAGAGCTGGAGGACTGCAGGGGGGGGATATTTAAAGCATCGAGTTGTGACCCGAAGTAGGGAAGGGCACTGCGAGAGGACAGAACACACCTCTCCCCTCCTGATGTCCACAGGACAATCAAAGGCATTGCTTTCCTTTTTGAGCTTTACTGCAGGAGTGATGCTGGAGCTTGCACTACATAGCATACTCACATTTTTTATTTTCCTCTTTTACAATTGATGGGATGCAGTTGAAAAAAAAAAAGAGGGAGAAAAAGAAATAAGAAACCCAGAAGAAGAAAAATCAAACTATGAGGCCAGACCTGACTTTAAATAAAGCCACCAATGTATTTTTTTTTCCAAGGGCTGGAAATGGCCAAGTTTGCAATTTCTGCTAAGAAAGTGCAGGTGCTGAAATCAGAGCCCGGCAGTGCACTGTGGGGCCGGGAGATGCCTGATGCTCAGGGCACCCTGAACCCCTGTGTCTGCTCCTGCTGTCCCCTGTGCCTCGTTGTCTCAGAAGTCCCTTGGACAAAGCAGCCTGTGCCACATCCTCAGTTATCTCCTGCCACGGGGCTGTGCTCTGCTCAGCCTCCTTGCTGCTGTCAGCGTGGGAGCCAAGGCTGGCAGCCCCCCCGAGGGACCTGCACGCTGCATAAGGCGCTGCATGCTGCTCTGCGGCTGCACCAGCATGGGCAGGATGGGGTTGGTGGTTTCCCTGGGCTCCCCACAGCTCAGCCTCCTTTGGAGATGGCCCCAAAACCTCCCCTGAGCCCTCCCCTGAGAGTGCGACCTTCCCTTCCACTGCCATTCGTAGGATGCTGATGCTCAGCGCATCCCTCCATGGGGGGGTTGGCACAAAGCTTTATCCCCGAAACCTTTGAAGCGGGGAGGGAAATCGACATACTTTTGTGGTGGGAAGATACTGCAGCTGCACATCACCTTCCTGACATTAGCCCCAAATCTGCTCCTATAGAAGCAAAGAGCCATGTTTTTGTTTTTCAGCAGGGAGGTGCAAGGGACAGCAGGGTGACACCTTCCCTGTCCCCATGGCCAGTACCTACACCTACCCCCAAAATCACCACAGAGGCAGTTTCCACTGCTGCACCCCTTCTACAGGCTTTTGCTAGTTCGACAACTCATCAACTCATACACAAAAGCCAGAGCTTTGATTTTGTTTCTTTTTTTTTTTTTTTTCTCCTGCCCAAGAAGATGCTGAAATCTCCCAAAGAAAAATTATTTCCATGTGATCCCAGCACTTTCTCTCTTGGCTCAAACACTGAATGTGGTTTTGGGTCTGTGGTTTTTGATTTTTTCTTTTCTTTTTTTTTTTTTTTTTCTTTTCGCTTATTCACAAAATTTTTTGGGTTTCATTTCCACCATTGTGAGAGGCACCGTGCAACCCAGACAGACTGGCTGCAAGTCCTAGGGATACGATAGCAGGACAAAAGCACAGAAACCCAGCACAAGTTGATGCAAGCAAAGAAACAAGAAAAAAACAGCTTTTGCAAACAACCTAGCTGCTGGGTTTCATAAAGAGCCGGACTGACTTTCGGTGTTTCATTTGGACTCCAGCTAGGAAGCTGCAGCAGCTGCCGAGGACTAAAACTCCTGAATGAACAGCAGCTTTCATATTATGCATCCTGCTAAGCAACAGCAAGGGAAGTAAGAGACGGGGTTCTGAGTCACAAGGTAAGTTAAATGGGTCTGAATAAGTTGCGAAAAAAAAAAAATACTATTGCTATAGGGAACAAAGCGTTCCCACCCTGCAGAAGCAGGTTGTCGGGTGAGTCATGCAGAGGTGGTCTCTCGCCCTCGCTGCTTCGTCTGGCTTTTTCTGCTTCGCTGCAGCAAGCAAGTAAGTGCAAGGCCAGGTTATTGCTGAACGAGCTTCAGTTTGCTCCTGCTAAGGCTGCTCGTTTCCGTACCCGCCCACGAACGCTGCTGCTCGGTCTGGTTGTGCTCGGGACGGGGACGGTGCCACAGCTGGGGCAGGATGGAGCGGGGAGGTGCGGGGACATCACAGCGCTCCAGGACATGGACAGCCCAGTCCCTGGGGCGGCTGAGGCTCAGGGGACAAGTCCCGGACTCGCTGCCGTTTGGTTGGAAAAGGCGAGGGAGCCTTGGTGCTTCTACCTCGGCAGGGCCACTTGCTCCATCCAGAAGCTGCCCTGAGAGTGATTTTTAAGCGGGTCAGTGCGGCGGCAGCGCGGGGCTGAATCACTGCCTGGGCTTGCCACGGGACGGGCGCGCAGTCAGGGACCCGCCTAGCCCCGGCAGGGCCATTTCCAGGAGCTGCCTGGCCTCGGCGGAGCAGGCAGGGGAGAGGAGAAAGAGAAATGGAGAGCTGTTTGCTCAGGAGCCAGCAAAACTCCTTTGCTCCCTGTTTGCACCAAGATGAGTGTGATAACTGCCTGTGGCAGACCAGGAAAGGCGGCACCATGTGAAGATGCCGGTGCCCACGTGCACACAAGCATTTCCACGCAGACACACCTTCTTCCCACGGAGCGCTTGCAGGGCACCTGCATTAAACTCATACATCTTTCGGGGGCCAGATGTGTGCAGCAATAGGAAGGGAGCTGTGCCTGGGGTCCTCGCCTCTTCCCAAGCCTGTGAACCACTGCTGCACGGGGTGGGGGTGCCCGTGTTTCCGTGGGCATTGCACCAAGTGCAGCTCCTCCTGGGCAGAGGGATTGGGGACTTCAGCCAGGCTGAACTCCCACAGGCACATGCTAAGAAATCACCCCAAAATAAAAACATACCCAGAAAAACTACAAACTACCCTAATGTCCCCATTAGCCATTCCAAACTGGATGCAGTTAACACCCCTGGGCCTCTCTGAGGCCAGACCCCATCCCTGCCTCCGTTCCCAGCCTGCTCACAACCCGCAGGGCTCAAACTGTCCCCAGCAGTGCTCCCAACCCCTCTTCTGCTTCTGCTTCAGCTCATTGTATAAACACTGCAGACAAGAGGGCGTTAACGGAGGTCATCTGCAAACCACTACTGACAGTGGAAATTTTTAAACCATGCTGCATTTTGGGATCCAAATATTCTTGTCTGCGAGCCCTCAAGTCACTCCGTGGCTGCAGAAGGGCTCCTGACGCTCAGCTCGAGCCGAGCATCTCTGCAGCATCGTGTCAGAGCGGAGCAGCCCCGTGGGCAGCGCTGACATCGTGGGCAGAGGAACTGCCAAGTCGTCACTGTTGCGGTGCTGCTTGGAAAACGTGCGGGCTCCTTCAGTGGTTTGGGCTTTTCTACAATAAATTGCTCATGAAGAAATTTTAAACCCTTCTGGAGAAAAAAAATTAAAAAATCCCCAACAAGTTGTTTCCAAGAGGAAGTCCAGTGTCCAGACAAAAGTGGCTCCAGCGCCACTTCGTTTCCTGCTGCAGGCGATATGAGGCAGTCTGGGGCGACAAGGAGCTCAGGGCGTGCAAGGAGACAAAAGGTAAAAAAGCAGAAGCAGAATAATTTCCGTCTCTGGAACGATGCCGAGGTCCGAAGCTGACGCATCCATGTGTTTTCCATCTCGGCGGCACAAGAAGGGTTTTAGTCTTAACTGCCCTCCTGGGTTTTGAGTCCAGATTTATCACTAATTAAAACGGGCAGCGGCTGGCGCTGTCCTGTGCGCCGTGAATTTAGAGAGGAGATAGTCATAGATTGCTTTTCCAAGTGAAGCCATAGCAATAACAGGAAGGAAAATGTTAGCAGAAATTTAAAGTGCAGCTCGGGGATCCAAGAACAATTTCTGCTTCGTGAACTCTTGCTATTGCAGCGTGTGAGCTCGGCACAGCTGTGGCTGGGATTTCATCTCCGAGCATCCCCGCGAGGTAAGGACACACTTGTACCCGCACACGTACCCAGTGAAAACACAGGCTGGGGTGGGTTAATGGAGGTCTGCCAAAGGACAAGACCTATACATCCCCGAGGGGCTGCCTGCAGTGCTCGAGGTGACCTGCTACGGTTTGATTAGGATTAGAGCTCAGCCTGCTAACCAACCCCACAATGGGGGGAAAACCCTTTGGTCCAGCTCCCAGGCCGATTTGCTTTGCTTCCTTCTACTTTCTCTGTGTGCAAGGCAAGTAAGCTATTTTTGCAGATATTATGGGGATTTCTTATCGTTCCTGTTGCCCAGATGTGTTGCTTTATATGGAAGTGTTAAAATTCTTCAGGTACACAGTACCATTAAAAAGCTTTGCATGAGCAAATGCGCCTCATACATAAGCTGCCTACTTTGAGCTACAAGATTAAACTCAATCATGAACCAAAAAAAATCAATCAAGGTGCTCTCTCTAGCTGTAATAGTGTCAAGAAAATATATTTAAACAGAAGACGTTGCACACAGGAAGAAAGCATCACATCATTTAACTCCCTGGACTGAAACTAATGGTTTCTGCCCTTCCTTAGCCCAGGTTTGTGGCATCTCCAAAGCCTGGAAGCATGGAAGGAATTTGCCTTTTTTAGGTGGTAGACACCAGGAGGGCCAGGTGTCACTGGAAAGCCATCACTTTCAGCACAGGCTGTCCATAGAAGGTAAAAGATGTGTAAATGAAATGCCTGTTGGATTGCATTTGAGTTGGGGTGCTTCCAAGGTCAGTGCAGTGCAAAAATGCATCATTTAATCTGTTTGGGCTGGCACTAAGGGTAGCAGTAGCCAGAGAGCAGCATCCCTGGCTTGGGCAGAGCATCCTCACGAGTGCAGTGCCCGGGCGCTGCCCGTGCAGCAGCCACTCAAGGGTTTGTACTGGCAACGCCATCAGGAGGGGCAGAGCCAGCCTTGCAGGAGGGTCCGAGCAACAGTCCTGCTTGAGTTTAATGCAAGCAGGCTGGTATCTCCACTTACTTTTTCTTCTTGCTTTGGGCTAGGCAGAAATACCTGCACACAGCCCCTTTAGTTGGATTTTAACCTTGTCTTTATACTCAGATTCAGAAGGGAAGGGACAGAAAAATCAAAGCGTTTTCAAACATTAGCTAAAGTACAGTTCCAGTCAGTATAAAGTACAGTTCCATTACACTTAAACAACTCTCCAACAGTAACATATATTCTAATGTCACAGTGAACACAACTAATATCCAGCCATCATCATCACCAGAAATTCACCAAAATTAACTGCTTTTTCATCAGGTTCAGATGTCTCATTTTATGATCCATAGATTTGGGAAAATATTGTTCAATATGCCCATTTAATCACATGCAGATTTTTTTCTTTCTTAGTATCTTGGTTGTTGTGTTTCATCCTGGTCCTGCTTGCTGGCCCTCTGTGCTGTTTCATGGGCTTGGAGTGGGAGGCTCGAGAGCGTTTTGGGAAGAGCAAGTCATTTATCTTGGCATTGCATATTGCACCAAAGCGGCCGGACGCCCGGCCCTGCAGCAAGCTTCCTGCTCCTTGAGCACTTTGCAGGAAGCATCAGAAACATCAAAACATCTTACATTTTTCTGCATGTTGCCGCAAGCTTTTCAACAGAAATGTTTCAGACTCCTCAATTGTCCATCAACTCTACCAAAATGAACCCAATTCAAAGAAGAGCCAAAGAAGCTGAACTGAAAAAGTAGTTTTGGGAGAGGGAGGGCTGAGAACCTCTTCTTGTTCTCAGGTGAAACATTTATGGACTCCAGAGTTTCCAAAGCCAGCAGACCAGCTTCCCCCTAGCCATGAGGATGCCTGTGTGTCTGTCATCTGTTATTTTTTTTTTTTATCCTGATGGGAAAAACAAGATTGCTGAACCGAAACTGGTTTTGATTCGCAGGTTCCCAGTGCGGAAGGCGAAGCCAATACTTTACACTTGTAGTTTTAATCTGTTGCTTCCAGGATGCTCCTGTCTGTCTCAGGAGAGGAGCCGTGAAGGATGGCCAAGGAGGAGCACGCTCAGCTTTGCAGCCGCGGGTTGCTCGCTGCGGTACTAATGCATCATTTCAGGCACTAACGAGCGCGTGGGATGGCGAGGGCAGGAGGATGGATGTCCCTCCAGCGCGGGGACCTGCGTGACGCACGGCAGAGAACCTCACAGACCTGCACGCCGGTGAGTCACGGCCGTATCGGAGCAAAGCCGAGTCCGTTGCTTGCTGTCTTCTGAAGATAAACCTGCTCCACTGAAGTCAAATCCATCACCACCACGTTTGACAAAATAAGGTCGCAATAATTATCTCTAGGGGAAAAAAAAGTCCAAAACCAACTGCTCACTTTACCTCACAGATCTTAATTTCTGAGCTCCATATTCCTTCTTATAACTTTTTTTTTAAGGTGTCAGATTTGACTTCCCTACCATGAGAGTTATATTTGCTTCCCCTCTGAAATTTGGCTTAAATCATTTTTTTTCTCAGATTGGCATAGTCTTGTTACCAGGAAAGCCTTGCTGGGTTTGTTTCCTTTCCTGTTGCATGCTTGATTCCTCTGTTTTCAGTTTTTTTCCTCCGCTTAATCTCTGCTTTTATGCTGGATGCCTTTCAGACTGAACCCCATACTGCTGGATGCTTTGTTCTTTCAGCCTTCTCAGTTTCTTCTCTCTCCGCTTTCCCTCTTTTACTTCTTTTGTCCTTTCTGGACTGTTATGAGCAAGCTGTAAATCTGAATCTGTTTATTCGCATATATCATTGAAATCACAACTAACCAGAGCTTTTGCAACCACATACGTGTTTATGCTGCCTTACCAAACTTTATTCAACAGGAAGGACAGCGACAGATACATGAACACAAACAAAACTTCGGTTGGTCTCAAATTCACAGGTCTGACACCATTTCTAGAAGATTGTGCTGCTCGGGAATGTAAAACCACGAAGGAAAATGTGGTGTAAGGGTGTGTGTGTGTCAGTTCTAGGCTGCCGTGAATTGCCTGGATTTGTGCCTGGCTGGCCTCATTTTTCCAAATGCAATTTCTAGCCAAGACCTTGGGTGATTGTTCTTCATGAATCATGCAAGCGGCCATGATTTCCTCAATGGACGCTTGGATTGCAGCAATGTAAAACACGCACAACCTAAGCACTGATTTCTCACCCAGGCTTTTCTTCCTTAAGTCACTTCTAAAAATAGGAAAGTCATTCATCTTAAGCAGAATAATGGCCTATAAAAATGTCGAATTAATTTCTTCATATTTATGAAGCCTTTGTCTTCCGCCCATTATGAATACTCCTCTTAATGAATGCTCTTTCTCCTTCATGAAGGTATTACGAGCAATTACATCCTCCAGTTTTAATGTTCAGATAATGTAATCAAATGCCTTATACTTTATCCCCAGGCTATTGACTACCCACCCTCCCAAGGACTAAATAGGTTTTAGTCCCATGTAGGATATATCGGCCCCAAGTGCCTGGGACTCCGAGTGAACACATGGTCTTCCTTAGACCATTATGTATATGTACAAGCTTTAATCACTGCAAAGGAGACCCCAGAAACATTACTTGGACCCAAAATGCTCTCTGCAGTGCAAACTTTCTGTTCTGGTCACGTACAGGCTGGTTATTTATGACCTGCTGTCCATTTAGACTTGCATTGCATTTTTGGTCCTGGTTGGCAGCACAAAGATAGCTTAAAGACTGAATGAAAATTAAAAAGGACTTAATGAAAATGAGAATTCAGGCCCTGAACACTGATATAAAGGAGTATTAATCCCTCCTCAGACTTGTACCTAGAATAAGGTACAATTATGAATAGAAAGATCATTTCAAGTTATGACAGATTTGATGAAAGAACTTTCACTGCTGTCAGAAGGAAAGTTATTATATCGCTGCTAATAAGTATTCATCAGGTTTCCAGAGAGCTGGATTACACCAAGTAATAAAAGGTGTGAATGACAGCTCTTTTGGGGCAAGCAAGAACTAGAAGAAAACATCTCCCAGGAATGCCTGTACAATCCAAGTATCTTGCCCCACACTGATACTTTTTTTCCAAATTTTCTTGACTGGTCCATTTTGTGCCCCGTGAAGCCTTTGTATAGCTGCAGAGTAGGATCCCCTCCCTCAGGGAAATACAGATGGGACCTGCGTCCATTGTGCCATTTCTGAAAGCCAGGATATCTAGGTACTACCATCCCTACCTATTCCAGGAATAAAAGCTGGTGGAAGAGGAACTGTAAGAGCTGTTCCCAGCCCGAGGTCAACAAGAGTCCATCTGACTAATTGGACTTTGGATAAGGTCCAAAAAGGCATCATTCCAAAATACGTCTTGTATGAAACACCGCTGCAATCAGCAGAATGACACTAATTATGCATGGTATGAGGCAGCATTTGCCTGCTTCCAGCTCCACTCCCTCCCTAGGAAGGAGGGTGATGGGGAGCTAGAGGAATACTCATCTACAGTTTACCACCAGAAACATTTTCTGCCTGTTCATTTCATCCAGTATTTAGGGCCTTTGAAGCTTTCCAGTATCTCTTGAAAATGCAGTGGACAATCTCAAAAACTAGCAGTTTTGGGCAGAGCAAGTCCCAGTTCAGTCTGTGCTTGTTGCATATATTTGGCTCTACATTCTGCACAATGGAAAAATTAAAATAGGAAACAGAGGAATTCTGCTAGAAAAAGCAAATGGATATGGTCAAAGCCACAAACCACTTGGTGCTTGATCTTTGTGAAAGGGATTACCAGCAAGAGGCTGAGAGATAATCTTAATGGAGAAATGCTTTTATTCTTTAGTTGATTTTTCCACCAGCTTTTTCCTAAAAAAAAAAAAAAGTGTTTGGTTTTATTTTCTTCATCTGACTTCAAATTTTTCAGGACAGCAGAGCAAGAAACTGTTGAGTAAAGCTTTTTTTTTTTACCCAGTGCCTTTCCAAGGACAGTTCTGACAACAGCCAGACAGCAAGCGCACCTTGATCAGAGCTTGCTACATCTTTAAGCACCTCAGCCGTAGTTCCTAATCTCTGCAGGCTTTTTTCCTGTGTTTACCTGGTGTCTCCTGACAGATATTTCAACTGTAGGTAATGTGAGATGAGGATAGTCTTTTCCGTTGCTTGTAAACAGTACACAGGGGGGAACCCTTCCTACCTGGAGTCTCCTGGTGCCACTACAAGATAAGCTAATAATTAATCAGAAATGCACCTTGTGGCAAGATTAACAGATGGCCCGTCAGCAGCTCTGACCTGAATTGCCACGTTAATCATTTGTTCCTTTGCTCGGTCCAGCTGGCTCAGCTGAAGATGAGCGCCGTGTTCCTCCTGCTCCTGGTGGCCACCGCCAGCGTCGGCGCCGTGCTGGAGAAGGGCCTGCCGCGACGGGAAGCGCGGCGCCTCTCATGCGTGCGGTGCTGCGGGCCTTCCGAGCAGCCCGTCTCCATCATCTCCTCGCGGTACACAAGGATGAGCAGCGACCCTGCCTTTTCGGTACCCAAAGTCCAGCCCACCATCGATATCACCATCCTCAAAGGTGGGTAGAGGTGACTACCGTGATAAACATCCTGTCTGCGTCTTACTCGCACACCTTTATTTTGCAGGCTGCGCTGCTCCTTCTCCCTGCACCAAGAAACTCACCCGATTCATTTACCCAAGACGTCAAGGGGTGACATGGCACGGGCTGTAAGTGGGCACAAGTGGGAAGTGGCAAAAGGCTTTAATCCATCAGAAATCTGAACTGCTGGAAGCTTGAGTTAGATCACATTAAAACAGTTGCAAAGGTTATCACAAAATTACTAAACAGTAGAATAAAGAAGACAGTAGAATAAGGAATAAGAAAATAGGAAAGATGGTCACCCACTTTTTCTATTTCACATGTTTCGTCTTGGCAAGGTAAGCAAATAAGAGTTAAGCATACAACACAGGAGACATGCCAGGGGTCCTGTGAGCAGAGACACTCAGATCAGACAAACCCAGCAGCATCACCCAGACCCAAATCAAACTTTAAAAGAGACTTGCAATTTTTCTTACCCAAACCTCTGCACAGAGAGGCTGTGCATTTACCTGGATTTGTGTAAATGGTCTGGTTAGGTGATGGAGTTTCACTACCAGAATTATTTTGTGCATCAGCACCATGAACTAAGTGTGGCCAAGCTTTCACCTGGCATTTTTATCCTTCTGAGAATGAGGAGGGTGCTGGTGTCTGACCGGCGCTTCCAGATATTTGTGCTGTGAAAACAAGGTTTTAGCAGATGCTTTGTTGGCAGACTCCAACAAGGTAACTGCAGCTTGGACTTCACGTGCTTGTGTTTGACAAGGTTTTCCTTTATGCTTACAGGTGAGAAGGGTGAAATGGGAGAAAAGGGGTACCCTGGAGCAGTTGGGAAGGAAGGAGAGAGGGGTCTACGTGGCTTTAATGGACGGAAGGGCCAGAAAGGCCAGCCTGGCCCACAGGGCCATTCCTGCAAGCAGCTCTATGCTGCTTTTTCAGTGGGTCGGAGAAAGCCCCTTCATAGCTCAGACTACTTCCAGCAAGTCATTTTTGACACTGAGTTTGTGAACCTCTACAAGCACTTCAACATGTTCTCAGGGAAGTTCTTCTGCTACGTGCCAGGGATCTACTACTTCAGCCTCAACGTCCACACCTGGAACTTCAAGGAGACCTACCTGCACCTGATGAAGAACGAGAAGGAGGTGGCCATCCTCTACGCCCAGCCCAGCGACCGCAGCATCATGCAGAGCCAGAGCCTGATGCTGGACCTGCAGGAAGGAGAAGAGGTCTGGGTGCGGATGTTCAAGCGGGAGCGAGAAAATGCCATCTACAGCGAGGAGTCTGATGTTTACATCATCTTCAATGGCCATTTAATCAAGCCAGCTGTAGAGTAGCTGTTCTTCAGCTTCAGGCTCAAAGCTTTGGCAGGGCATTAGTGTCTTCCCTCGTAGAAATGCACATGTCTAGCTCCACTTGGAAGGACTGCAGCTGGCAGCCTCCTGGCCTGCAGATGGGGATGGGGCTGTCTGTCCATGCCAAGGACACCTATGTGGATGGAGGTGGTGGTGTTTCAAGGTGATGCAAGCTATGAGTACAGAGAAGGTTTAACCCTTAACATGCTCTGGAGATAAAGCACAGAAGGCCCCAGTTGTACAGCCCCGTATAGACCCCCAGGATCGTCCCTGAAGTCTGCCAAGTTGGAAGCAAAAAATATAGCGGCTGCTCTGCTTTGGAAGACATTTTGAATTGGCTGTAATGGTCATCTTCAGACACCTGTAATCTGGTGGCTAGTTAAGGAATGCATCGACTCCTAAAACAATGCTTATATCTTTGCAGTGTGTACTATTGCTAATAAGAGCACCTACACCAGGTCTGCTCCATTCAGGTGGGCAAGAACACACCAGTATTAAGAACAATATTTTGCACAGTACATTTACCCTAAATTACATTTTTTTTGTTCCATTTCATGTAATACCACATTCTGAGAGCATAATACTAGAATTACATAAATAACAGCGTATCGATCTGAGAATACTTTGAGGCATAGTTTTAAGTACAGCTGCAGCCACATGCCATAACTTTTCTAGACCGCTATATTGCTAGCAAAACTTTTTGCACAAGAACATCCAGCACAGGTGGGAGCACATTCATTTCCATTTTTAAGGAAAACAACAGGCTGTGCCCTGGGACCTGATTTGTGAGTGCTCATGGCCAAGCTGGAGCCTGAGGCCATCCTGGTGTCTGGAAACTTCCATCTTACAGCACCATCTCTGGCAGCTGGAGGAGGAAACTGGGAAGAAAAATGGTGCTTTTCTACCAACAGCAATATTTCAGGGGATTTGGTTTCCTTTCTTCACCCCAAAAGGTATTGATATAACAGTGGAAAGGTGCATGCAACAGCAAGAAGCCTTGTTTCCCTCAGTACCTCCATCCCCATTTCCCCCGTCTCCTGTTTGCATCCCAAGCCATTTGTATGAAGGATACATGATAAGTTCTTGCTAGACAAATTGCTTCACTGCTGTGCCTCACCTATCCACAGCTATTCAGAAAAGTAGCTGAAATAAACATATTGCTTTGAATACACTGGCTTTGTTTATCTCGCTTCCTTATGCTTTTCACAGTACAGGGCTAAAAGCACTAGGCTGAACACTCAGTCCCACATTATCATGTCAGGTGGCAATTTTACTTTAACACCAAAGGGTTCCAGAAACTGAACTCCAGACTGAAACCTTCAATTCCTCTCCTTTGCAGGTCAGTAAACAGCCATTGCTGAGTATCAGGATAGGGAGGCAGAGAAGTTGATGACCCCTTGCTCTAAAATAAATATCAAATCTTTCTAAGCTCTCACAGTCTTAGTGAAGATAGGAATTTTTAAGTAGCCTATCTACAAAGTAAATGCATTATGAGAAGGGGTCTATCAGCCTTGAAATATCACGTCTGCTCCTACTTTCATTACAGCCTGCTGCAGCCCTCAGAAGGGAAACTGGGAAACTTGCACAGCTCTAAAATCCCAAGCGCATTTCACACAGATCCTTCCTTCACTGACCTGCTGTCAGATATCCCAGCTGCTTGGATCAGGCCACACTGCACAGCAGCATTTCCTTTTTTTTTGTCCCTTCTAAAAAAGCTTCCTAATCAGCAGTTTCCATTAGGGTGATGGTAAAAGCCCTAATGGCCGCATTGCTTATTTGCAGCTCGCCACTTAGTGCTGAGAGCACTAGCAGGGAGGTGCCAGCCCTGAGCAAACAGGCACCAGCAGAAGCCTTCCCACTGCACTCTCTGAAGGCATTTCCAAACTGTTTTTCCCCAGCCTTTTCCCTACCTCTGAACCACTCACTCCCCGCGCAGACCCAGATTTTGCAGCTGCAGAGAGCCGTGCCCCACGAGCTGCCTGCGGTGGAGCAGTGATTATTCGCCAGGGCTGCCCAACATTCCTCGCACATCGAGCGGCTCCGTGCAGCTTCGGCTCACCCCATCCACAGCTCGCTGCACTGACTATAATTAAAAAGAAAAAAAAGTGATCCAGCCCTCTTAAAATGTCATGCCCAGCTGGAGTTATTGACAGGGCCTAATCCAGCTCTGGAAAAAAAACACCCAGTGCATGTTTATGTTCAACCCACACTGATTTTGGAAAAGTTACTTTCTACCAGGAAGCAAGCAAAAATCCATATTTCTATATCTCTATACCTGTGCATCTCCATAACACCTGGAGGCACAGTTAGAGAGACCCTGATAGGACACGTTCAAAATGCTCTTGACTGATATGTCAGGGTTATAAGCAGGTAAATCATTAAAGCCACATCGGTTTCTGGTGCAGAATAACCTTTCAAATAATAAAAAAAAGGTTATTGGTTTGCACACACTATTCAAATCAGTCACTTTTATTATCAAAGAACTAGAAGTCTCAGTCTGCTGAGCTCTCTGGAGAAAAAAAAGAAGTATCTAAAAAAGCACGATGTACAAAAACATCCCTACTGCCACCTTTTGAATGAATCCACTTTTTTTTTTTCCCCAACTTCAAGGGCTGGGACAAGCATCCTTATTTAGAGAAGTTTAATGAGCCAAATCTAAAGCACAAATATTTCAGAACTGCTCATCAGCATACAGGCAGCTTGCCAGAGCCTCTTTTATAGGAAGAATTAAAATCCTTTTTTTTCCCCCCAGCTACACGTAACATGGAACACCAAACTTTGAAAAAAAAGATTTTCAAGTTTTTTTAAAGAAAAAAGCAGGGGAGTTTACTGCTTAAATCTAAATGGAAAGGAAATACAACACATTTATATTTCTTTTTCTAATAATTGTCCTTAAATAGGTACATTTCACTTTGAAATAAATATCAGGGATCTATCAAAAATATATATATTTTTTGCAAATCCTTCAAAGAATAGCAATACATGGAAATGACAAAACTGCCCCAGCTACTATAAATCCCAAGTGCATTTTACTAATAGGCATTAGCTCTCATACAGGTGTCTTTTAACCCAGAACCCCTGTGGAAGACAAAGTCCCCATGGTACAAGGCATCAATAAATCAAGTTGCCAAAATAATCTTCCTTGCCCCTGGGACAGGACCAGAAATCAAGGAAGCAGAGGAGTCTGTTGAAAGCCTGGACAAGGAGTTGTAAAGGCAGAAACAGAATTTCTGTAACAGCAGAAATAACAGATTATGGAAAACATCAAGTGAGAAGCAGCTACTCCCAAGAATTTCCTTTGCTTGGCATAGGAAGATTAAAACAGAGTTTAAGTCAATTTACCTTTCATTTTCTGACCTCAAATCTGTCCTATATTTGCACTTATTAGCCCAAGCCTTGGCAACAGGGAGGAGACAAACTCATCTAGCATCCTCTCCTTCACGTCTTTGGCATCAGAGCCCTAGAGCAACACCTCACATGGAAGATCGCGCTGGGTCAGCGCCTGTCCTTGTAGTGAAAAGGTGATGAATGGGGAGAGCAAGCAAGTGACCTGCCCACATCCACTGGGGATGGAGCAAGATTTATGTGCAGCATTAAAAAAAACTTGAAGTAGGAGAGGTGGACCCTGCAGGTGGCTGCAGCAGGAAAGACTAATGATCAATCCCTAGAAGCCTTCAAAGACATCCTGGGATCTGCCAGGAACAATACAGGCAGCTCTGGCTTAAGGCAGAGGAGCAAACCTGAGAACTGCAGCATTCCTTTAGCCTCTTTTCCTGTAGATTTAAGTTTCAGCATTTTATCCTGATGAAATTCCAAAAAACCACAAGAAATAATTCCTACTAAAAACCCATATGAAGAATCTCCAGCTGCAATTTCAAATATCATAGACCCCCACATAAGAAACCCCGCAGCACAGCTCAGTAATTACTAGGGATCTATCTGCACCACTGAGTCCCATGCTTAAGTCTATCTTATGACTTCCAAATATGCTCGTTTATTTCCTTCCTTACATGATTGTACCAAATGAAGCTTCACATTACAATTTGTAGGACTTCTGCAGAGCCCTTACTTAGCTGTGTAATTGCTCTGTGACTTGCTTTTGCTCATTTCCTCAGTACGTACCCCCTGTAGGTGTAAGACCAGAGAAAATCCTCACACTTGCAGGCTTGACAAAAAAAATTCTTTTAACTTGAGCACAGAATCATCTGAACTTGAGCAGAGCTTACACATCTTTTCTTCATAAGCTGAAAATAGTATAGACTTTCCTTAAAGCTTTCTTGCCCTCAATACTTTTTCTTTTTTTTTCTCCTAGAAACAGCACTGGGGTGTGGTGCTTGAGCTCCCCTTTATATAGAGACACAGCAAATTACTCACAGCACTCCTGAGTCTGCTGTAACAAGCTGAGGGACTACATAAGGCAGTGATAAAGTCTAGGGAGCTGTTTGGTTTTGTCAGGAGAGGTGAGCTCTGTGTGGGTTAAATGAGTGAGGTGCTAGGAAGGCGCTCCAGATGAGAGCTCTGCTTTAGCACTTAGTAGGTGCAATACTGCTTTATTTCATTGCTTGTTGTGCTAAGCTCTGTGTGCTCTATCTCTCCTTTGTCCCCCTTGCCTGTGCTGAGCATGAGGGTGTTGTAAGGGCCCTTCCTGAGTCCTACAGCTGGCCCTGCAGCTTCTCTGCTGCCCCTACAGAAACTCTTGCTCTTTAAGGAATTTAGTGCCTTCTTGTGCAGTCTTTAAATAATGCTGTAGCCGCTCAAAAATACTCTCTAGAAAGAGCCTATAAAGGGTTTATAGACCTGGCTGTGACAAACAACTGCTGTACGGGTTAATAGCTCTTACAGTGCTATTAGAGCTCATTATACCTGGCAGAGCTGGTGACTGGGCTGGTACTTAGTGCTTTCCATGCCAAATGGCAGTAAGGAAGCTAAAACCTCTGTGTGCTCCCTGCTTCCTCTCCTAATTATTCATTTTTTGCATGCTTGCTTTGTGTTAGACCCCAGTGCTCTGTACCATCAGGCTCGTCTAAGTTGATTAAACTTCTAGGCCAGTTCATTGACTCCCTGGACTACTTTAGTGAGCTGCAAAGCAAAAATCATCTCCTTCCAGATACCACTTCCTACAGCACTTTCTAATTCTCAGCAAATAGAGCAGCAGGTGAGGAGTAGGTCTTCCCCTTGCTGGAGGTTTAGCAGGGAGTCTGAAGCACAGCTAATTGCCTTGCTTGCACCCCTGGGATGGTAAGGAGTAGTCAAAGACAGGTGAGAAGAGGGCCTGGGAGGCCTGATTCAGTGCCCTGAGCTCACCACTGAAACAATTCAACTCCTGTCAAGCCCCCGCATGGGCCAGGCTTATTTCTGGTGCTCTCACTGTCAGCTTGTGCTGTCCTGCAGAGAGGATGCGCTGGTCCTGCTGTTGCTCCCTGCTTTACAGCAATTCTCTGAGCTGGAGTCACAGTGCCTAAAATCCTGCTCTGTGCTGAAGTCTTTCAACTGTGCTCTTCAAAGGCAACCCCGTTCCTTGGTTTGATTTCAGCCTGCAGCAATAAGCCATCCCCTAGTAACTGCTGCAATCGTAGTTCTCTGCTGGCTGGTTGGGAGCTCAGGGAAGGCTGTGAAGTGCTGTGGATCGGGTTTTTTTCCAGCCAAAGGAGGCTGGTAAAATCCCTGTTCTGCCGGCTCCTTCCAGATGCTAAGTTCCTCTGAACTCCAGCTCTCTGTATGCTTTTTCTGCCTGGAAGTGTTCGGGATGGGACCTGACAGCAAGTGTGCTTCTCCCTGGCAGCAGCTCCGCGTTGCACCTCTGTGGGTGTGCTGCGTTGGGCCTGACAAGGCACAAGGCATTGCTCTTGGAGAACAGTGCATACTTTTAGAAGCCTCATGACCCTCCTGCATCCCATCTTCAGGTAGTGGAATCTTAAAATGAGTGCCCACGTGAAACTAAAACCTGAACGTTTCTTCCTGGGCATGTCTGGGGTGATGTGAGCACATCTGCGGAGCAGGTGCGAGCTGCAGGTGTGCAGCACCTCTGGCACCCTGGCCTTAGCTATCAGCAGACCACGTAACATTGCAGACACGTAGTGAATATTGCGGACACGCAGTGCCTTGCTGTGCCCTGCCGGCTCTGCTCACGCTGCTCGCTTCCCTGTCACTGCAGTGCTCCCACCTGCTGCAGCAGGGGGCTCCCAGCAATCCTGCCTCTGCCTTTGCTCTGCTCACAACCTAGTTTTAGGTGCAGAGACTGCTTTTGGTGAGTTTGCACCCCTCTTCGCTTTCTGGAAGGATCCTTCCCTGTCTGCCAGGGTAAGAAAAAGAAGCTCTGCCTCCGGCAAACTGGTTTCTTCCTCTCCATAACTTTTGTTTTACAACAGGAACAGCCAGATAACATCAATGCAGATAAGGCAACCAGGCAACAAATAAAGCTAATGGGTTGTGTTTAGATGAGTTGAATGGAACTTAATGATTCTACTAAGAACCTATTCACTTACAAAGATTTAAAGTACTAGATAAAATGCAGCAGGTAAAAGATGAAAGTGTTAGAACAAATAGAAACCACTTACAAGCCTGGGAGCAGCAGGCTGGAGCCTTGGGCTTGCAGATGCTGCGTCTGCAGCGACCTTGCCCGTCGGTGGGGTGGGTGGGAGGCTTGGAAGGGCAAGGCATTGCCCGAGCCCTTGGGGTGCAACTTCAGAGCACACCAAGGAGTGCCCCAGGGTGGGCTGAGAGCCCTCAGTCTCCTCCCTTGGGGTCCCCAGGGAGCGAGCACATGGCAGAGGGGGGTTCCCCAGCGTCCCTCTGGGTCACAAACTGTGGCTGTCCCTGCCAAAGCCTGGTGATTCCTCTTCCCCTCCTGCACAACCATTTCCCACCGTGGTTTTTAGCTTTCAGTGGCAAAGCTTCAAGCAGCAGCACCTGGAGGCTGCACAGCTGCACGCTCCCTGGGGCGGCTCGTGCTGCCTGCCCTCCTGGTGCACCTTTGCTCATTTTTGTGAGTCTTTACTTGCTTCCTCCCTGAACAGGTCTTCAGTTAGAAGCTTCCTGGTAAGAGTTCCTTCTTAAAATCCACCCTGCGTGGCCCTTGCAGGGCAGGAGCTATCCTTTTGTGGGGAGGCCTTGAAGGCAGTTGTGTCCTTGTAGCACTGGGCCTGGCCACAGCATAAGCACGGGCAGAGCCTGCTGGTGATGCCAGCGTGGTTCTTCCCCTCTCCAAAACAGGAGGAAACTTTCTCACCAAAAGCTGCTGCAGATGACCTGGGCACCCCGACAGTTGCTGCCATACGTCGGGAACGACAAGCTAATGCTATTTGCAACTCCTTTCTCCCAGGGCAAATTGCATTAAAGCCAACTTGCACAAATCTCTTTGGTTTTGGTTCTTTTTTTTTTCCTTTTTTTTTTTTTTTTGGTAGTGCAAAATGCCTGCACGGTTGGAGCTGCTGCTGGGGGTATCCAGGGGAGTGCACCGCTCTGTTTCCAAGCAGGGAAAAATCCAAGTCAATTACCCAACAAAGTCATTCTCCCCTCTGGTTTTCTGTCCCTGCTTTTTATCCCTTTTCAAGGCAGAATTCTGGCTCTCCCATTGACTGAGAAGACAGCCCTGAGGTGAAGTGTAAATCATACCCTGCAGGGTAGATCTTGGACCTCAGGACCTCAGGTCCAGGCAAGCGCTAGCACCCAGGGAAGAGAGCAGTGCCTGGATTTTGGGGGGTCTGCCACTGTTTTTTGTGGTCCCTGGGTCATGCTGATGAGAATTTCTCTGTCAAGGCTGAAGTGGCCTGGCCGGGAGTGCCCACTGCTTCTGCTTTCAGCCCTGCCTAAAAGCAGGGAGGGGAGAGCTTGGAAAATGCTTCTGGGTGAAGGAAAATGTCAAGACTTTCAAACCCCAGTAAAAAGCCCTGAAAAGGCAGAACAGTGAACAGAGACAGGACCTGGCCCTGAAACCTGCTCCTCCCTGTAGAAATGCTCCCTCAGACCATGCACTAATGTCAGCCATTCACCAGGGTGGAGAAACGAGCTGGCAGCAGCGTAACGCCGCCACGGTGATGCCCGCTGCGTGCAAGGCTTGCTGTCGGCTGCTTTCAAGATCCAAGAAAATATAAAAGGAACTGCTGGAGTAGGTGATGTGGGTGCCAGCTCCTCCTTGCTTTCTCCTGCCATGCAGATCTCTGCAGCTTTCTGTGCCAAATTGGCAACAAAGCTGCATGCCTTGGCTTTATTATATGTTGCAGAGAGCCTTACGGCTCTGCTGGGAATGGAAATACATGGCTGGGAGGAGTATGTAATGCAGGAAACATGGAAAAAACCCTGCCAGGCACACTTACTTTGGGATGCTAGAATAGCCATGTTGAGTCATAGAGCTTCCTCACAGAACCTTAGCTCTAACAGTGGATGTTTCTTCAATTGTTCCTTTTGTGCTGAAGCAGGAACGCTTAAAATAGACCCGAGCAGCTAATGCACTAAGTTACCTCATTAAGAAATGGCAGAGTTTAGTGCTCTTCAGACCCAAAGTGGCAGTGGATTTTGGCAGTGACTCCTGGCCAGCCCTGCTCCCATTTTTGTGAAGGCTGGAGGAATGGCTCTTGCTGGGTATACAGGTGAAATATTTGGAGAAGTTGTGGCTCCATCGAATACAATCCCCAATTGTTCCCCTAGCTACAGCCCTGGGACCAGCATGAAGTAAAATCAAGGAGGCAGCAGGAACCTGGGCTGAATTTACCAAATCCATGGGTGTAGAGCCAGTGCTGCCTGTACTGATTCAGGCCTGGTCTGTTACTGGGGATGATTCACGTTCCTGTGTCCTGGGGATTTCAGGCGTTTGGAGACAGGTCTCCTAACGGTTTACACATTAGCAAATGCTTGGTCATCGGAGCCTCCGGTGTGGCTGTATTTTGAGTGCTGTGCTCAGCATCTCCCAGTGCTGGGGTGTTTCACTTTGGATGGTTCTGAAGTGGAGCAAGTAGCATTTATTTGGTATATTAACCTCATCTAATTGAGTCTCTCTGCTCATTAAGAATAGCAGTTATAATTTATCAGCCATAAAACCGCTAACCACATTTGCTTAATTACTGGCAATGTCATTTGTTAGGGGCTTTGGGGAAGAAAGCAGCGGGTGCTCAGAGCTGGCAGACACCATGAGCTCTCGGAAGCCAAAAAGCTCCTTCCCAACCGAGGCTCTGGGCAGAGCACTTTGCCAACATCACATGGCCTGCAACACTTTTCTGCCTACGTGAAGAGCTTCAGGCTCTCAGCACCCCCTGATGTCACTGAGCACCAAATAGCTGAAAGACTCTGGGGCATCTCAGGACAACGGGATGGATGAATAATAACTAGGCAGCCTGTCCCCAAAATCTGCAAGCCTGGGTGTCCCTCCTGTTTGCTGAGACCTGTTCACCCACAGCTGGGGCTGTTGGCTTGTTGGGTTGTTACTGAAGAAGCGACGATAGTGCCACAGGCTGAACCAGCAGTGCTGAAACAGTCTCTGGATCGCTGCAAAGACTCATGGCCTCTCTCTCTGCCAAACCAGTGTAAAGGAAGGCACCGAAAGCTTTTATTATTAGGTGGCATTTGTCAGAAAGCAGAATGGTTTGCGAGTCAAGTATTAGGTCTTTAAAATTCAAAAAGAGCCACGGCACTCAATATAAAATTCCCCAAATGCTTTCAGTTTCACACAGAACAATACCCTCTGGCACTAGATAAAATATTGTTCCCAAGTGATTTATGAGTTGAATATGATCCTGCTATTATTGAAGTTAATTACAGAATTTTTCTCTCTGTGCCAGGGATGTATTTTAGGTCCTGGGGAAGTGTCTGCAATATCTTATTCCCAGCTCCTGGGCTGCAGCCTTGGCCAGTTACTGAGTAAAGGGACTTTGTTTGTGTGCTGGCATTTGTAACCAAATTAAATATAATGCCACTTTCTGTGCAAAGTGCCTTGTGCACAGTAAGTCCTGATGCAAGGAACTACTTGAAACAGGCACTTGGAGAATTGCAGGTGTGATAGCATGGCACAAGCTGCAGAGCAAAGCGGTGCTTTCTGAGCTTTGTACACTGGTAAGAGTTTCCTTCAGGCTTCTTGAACTTGCTGTGATCATTACTTGCTGCAAATGACACTTGCCAAGTTGTCAAGTGCCACAAATCTGTGTTTTCATTTCCCCGTGAAATTCAGTTTGACTGGAAAAGTATCAGTGGAAGCCTGCATATGCAACCTCCATCATGCTCCTCGTCCTGATGCCTACGCTCACAAGGACCTAGCAATAACAGGTCAGACTTTATCACTATTAACAGACTCAGCCCTGTGGTGCAGCCAACCCGAAGAAATTATTCCAAGTGAAATGATGGCTTTGACTTAAAAGAGGCTAACAGAGAATATACCAGAAATAATGTCCAAACCTGAACATCCACAGGGCAACCCATTCCCCCACCCCATTTAGCTAAGCCCACTTGAGCATGGAGCAGGTCATTCCTGACACTGATCTGAGCCCAGGCGAGAAAAGCAGGGCCATGCTGAGCTGCCCTGGGTTTGGTTCACCAGTGCAGCATCAAGAAACGAGTTCAGATGAATTCTTATCTACATTTTGCAGAACCTGCATCTTTCCTTTCCATTTTTTGCAACTTTAAAAAGTAATGTGGCTGTGTCCTGAGAAATACAGACATTCTGCTCTCCTGCCATGCTCTGAGAGCTCTTGGTTTCTCCGGTCACCATCAGCAGCTTCACAAACCCACCCACAGGACACACTTCTGTCTACAACATGCACTTTGTTCAGTGCTTCTCTGCTCCATCCATAGCATGCACCCACAGAAACGCCTGATCTGCCCCACACAGGCCAGTGTCACTGCCTCCTTTCCCGGGCTGCGATGCTGAGCTGCAAGGCAAAGGGACTGCCCTTGTGCCCAGCATGGCCTGGGTGACACGGAGACACCCCAAGCCACCAGCCAGGGTCAACTGCGTGCTTTGCTCTGTCGCAGCCAGACTGAATTTAAACACCTCAGCTACACAGCGTATGCACCTTGGTTTCTTTTTATGACTTTTCATGATCTTTGCAGTCTCAGAGTGCTAGTGATGCCTGGTCAAAAATCTTGAGAATATTGTGTTTTGTTTTTTTTTTCATCTTGATGTGCAGAATGCATTGTACTTTGAATTTTTTCAGCATTTTAATTAGATGATTAAGAGCAGGCTCGGCTTTCAGGTTGCTGCATTTAAGAGTTGTGGAGGGGGGATGGTTGGAAAGGGGGAAGAAAGGAAGAGAAGCAACGTGGTATATGGGCTTTTCATACAATTCCATTTTCCACACTCTCTTTCTATGCTGTCTGGAAATTGCAAATGCTCTGTGCTAAGTGCATCTCAGACAATGCTGGCTCCTGCTCACTGAACAATATGGAGGTGTTTTAATATCCTATTGGAAAATTTCTCGAGGGATTCACAAAGGATGAAATCCACCCCCGTGCAGCCAGCCAGCACCAGGTCCCTCATTGTGAGACTTAAGTGGTTCATAGACTTCACTCCGGTCTTTGGCACAGCAGTGAATTTCACCTAAATGAACTGCCTGAAATGATTTGAGGCTAAATTCATGCTGGTTTTAGCTGGTGTCTGTCGTGCTGGCTACTGGCTTTGCAGAACCTGGTCGAGGATCCCAGGCTGGAGAAGCTGAGGAAGGACAGGACTGGTGCTGATGATAAATGTGCCCGTTGCAGGGGTACAGAACCCCCCCTTCACATTGCTTGGCCTGGCCCGCACGGCTTAGCTCAGCTCCATGTACCTGTCCCGGCTCCTTTGGGTCAGAAATGCAATGCAATGAAAAAACTCCTGACATAGTTTTTACGGGTGTTGGAGGCATCCAAACACAATTTGGTGACATGAATTTATTCTATGTAAATGACAGATTCCTGTCTGGAGCAGTCAGGCACATGCATGCTAGAAAATATTTGCCAGGCTGAGATGTGAGGCCCATCAGACCTCTGTCTGTCACCTGGCATATGGGACTGGATTCACACATGTGGCTGCAGAAAGCGAGCACAGCCTGTGGTGTGAGGCTTCGTAGCGGTGCAAACAGCAAAGCAGAACGATCGCATTAATTCTGGAAGCTGCACAATTAATTCCCCCTGCCCATGGGAGCGGCTGTCATCACGTCTCGTCAGCGGCGGCATTTCTTCTGGTGACATGACACCGCTCTGGCGGGCGTGCTGCCTGCCTTTGTTCTGCTTGCTCGAAGCAGCAGTTTTGCAGAGAAGCAGTCGGTGTGTGACATGCAAAACCCCTCCCGTTGTGCCGAGCCGCTGCAGCCCCGAGTGTTAGCGATGGCCGTGGCTCACCCGCGTCAATCTGCGGCCGGCAGGAAGAGCCGCGCGGTGCGTCATGCTGTTAACTCGAGCAGAGCTGTTTCCGCTGATCCCACTGCTTATTTTGTGGTGGCAATGGGTTTTCATGGGGTAGGTGGCATGGCCAAGCACAGACCGTGCTTGGCGCTGCCTGCAGGAGAGGTGGCAAATTCTAATGATGGTCTCTGAAAGCCTTGGACCTTCTATGTGGGGTTTCTGAGAGCCCTTCATATCCACCCTGGTTTGTTCGTGCTTTCTGGGCATGCTGTTGAGTCCCAGCACAGAGAGGCGAGACACCCAGAGCCACATTTTGCCCCTGAGACTGCCTGGCAGAGGGGCAACCTAATTATGTAAAGCGAAATGCTTGTCCCTGGTGCTGGGTCTGGGGCTCTGCTGTGGTACAGCTGCAGCACCGGGGCTGTGGAGGGAAATCCAGGTGCAAACTTACCTGGTGGCCTCGCATCACCTAACCCCACATCACCACAGGACAGGACTGTACATCCCTTGCAGCACCGACTTATTTTAAGGCCGATTGCTTTTCCATTTCCTGTGTTGGAAAAAGAAAACAAAGCACTACAGCAACTTTGAAGGTTCACTCTAGTAAACGGAGAGTAGGCTAAGGGAACAGGACATGTCTGATGTTTGGGATGCCTCATTGCTCGAGGTCAGAAACCTGGATCGAGGGCTTAAAGGCTCAAGATATAGATGGTAAGACAGCAACTAGAGAAAGGTTTCACCTTCAGTGACTTTTCAGGGAAAGATGAAGAGATACAGAGGATTAAGTGTTACGAGATTACAGCAGGAAAGAGAGAGAGAACACAGAAACCCCAGAGCATCATCCATCTCATAGCAACAGGGCTGGATTTAGATGAAGTTATTCAAAAAATAATAAAAAAAAATGTCCAGGAGTAAATGCGACGTGAAAACAAAGTGCAGGTTGAGGTGACCAGCTGAGACATTTCAGGTAACCGAGCTGGGGAACTGGATGAGCTGTGCAGGGAGCAAGCCACAGCGGGCCCAAATGAGCAACTTTTGCCTTCCTTCTTGTTGCGGAAGGGAACGAGCAGCTGGGAGGACCGGAGAGAGGCACGGTTTGCAGGTGCAGGAGATGGCCTCCCAGTTTTTAAGGATGATGCTGCGTGCCTCGAGGGAGCCAGGCCTGTGGGTCACAGGAAACACCAAGCCGACACAGAGACCGCCTGCAGCTCGGCAGTTGTGGCCAGCCCCTCGTTTTGGTCCAATAAACCAACAAAAGTTATTTACTTTCTCCCTTAAGCACCTGGCTTTTGCAGGTTTTTCTAGAGCAGGCTGTCCACCCAGTGAAGGCCACATTCGGACCGCAGCGACAACGCAGCCCTGGGGCTGTCTCGTGGAAGCCTGAGGGAACGGAGATGTGGGTTAAGAGCTGGTCTCTTCGGCTTGTGGCCGGCCCGGCGGGGTTTGCCTTGAGGCACTCAGAAGCACTACTGATCCTGGAAATTAGACTACTGTTAGCTGCAGTTCAAAGAGGGAAGGAGGATAAAAACATAAAATTCTTGGCTCTGCTCTTACTCCACGGAAATCCACCGGTCCCTGGCTATATTCCTGCCCGAGGCCCCTGCTCAGAGACGTGTCTGGGTATCGCCTCCCTTAGGGAGCAGCCAGAGAGCAGAACTGATGCCACTAGAGTCGGGGGTGGGCCACCGAAATCCCAGGGACCCGAGGTCACTGGTGAAGCACATTAATCCCCAGGTCACTCCTGACCCCTCTGAGACATCCACCGTCGGGAATCGCTGCGTTCTGCAATACCACGTGTACGTACTGGATATGTGACTTTTCCCCCTCACTTACACACATTTTTATCGGAAGAAAAAGTGATATATTTAAAAAAGGTGCTCCTTTACCCTAGCTATTGTGTGTCATCCTTTTGCACACACACTCCAGCAAAAGTCTTTGGTACCCAGCAGTTGAAAACCTGTTCACTGAGTGGTCAGCATGACTGCCAATGAATATTCATAACTAGCGACTGAAACAGAGATGGCAACAAGCAAATATCTTGTGCAACGTTGTGAAGGTCAAAAGGGCACAGGGCAAGGCCTCCTTGACCTTCATGTGCACATGGGTGTTTGTTTTAAGCAGCGCAGCAGGAGAGCTACCATTTGTTATACTTTGATGGATCAAAGGGTTGTCCAAGAAAGGAGTATTTAAAGCTGAATTGGAAGTTTTAATTTGACAAATTGTCTGCTGAGGTATTAAAAATGTCAGTCAGTCCCTCAGGCTTAGTGACTGGATTTGTAGTGTGTAAAAAAAAAATTAAAAAAAAAAATGCATTTGGGAGCATCACTTCTGTCTCTTGCTTTCTGGGAATAGCTGGCTGGGAGGACAGATTTTCATCCGAGTTTGTCAGTCTTTGTCGAAGAATGGCATGTTTTGACGAAATGCATTCAGAGATGCTCTCAGCTTGCCTGAAATCCACCGCCAAGCTGCTGGGGAAGCCTCTGTCTCCCCAGGAGCAGCATATAGACAGGACTCGGAGAAGGGCTGAGTGGAGCTTTCGAAAATACAGCTCAAGCCTGAGAAAGGTCTTCTTGGGGTGAGGAGAGGATCCCACAGGGCAGCTGGGGAGAAGGTTTACAAGAGCTGTGGAGGAGACCTGCGAGGAACAGAGCAGCTCCTGGAAAGCAAGACTTACACTGGGCTTTATCCAGGCCATACTGCGGAGATGATGCCTTAGAGACCGACAGGGCTCAATCAGGGCTGGATCCTCCCTGGGGTGGGAAGCAGACCCTACACGTGCTTTCGGCTGCATTCGTATTTCCTCCTTGAACCCCAGCTGGGAACAGGCATTTGTTACAAAACCAAATTCCCCAGACAGTTGTTTGTTGGAAAGGTCATTTGGCTGTCTTATCTGAAAACTGATGCATTGAAAGCTTTCCTAAATTTGCTCATTAAATATGATGCATTGCAACATTATCAAGGAAAGTGCTGGCAGGCAGGCTTCTTGCTGGAACATCTATTTTCCAGCAATCGTGGCCCCAGCACTGACCCAGGGGTGGCAGGAGCAGAGGAGGGGTTGGTCTGGCCCTCATTCAAAACCATGACCCAAAATGATGCCTTTTCAGACCAATCTCCTTTGCAAATCCTTGTAGCATGTGAAGTGACCCTGGGACTGCAGTTGGTGCTGGGACAATGCTCCTTGCGTGGCTGGGCTCAGGCCTACAGATGCCCCCAAATGAAGGACAGACACAGCAGGAGTGAGCTGGGGTGAGACAGATCCGAGGACGAGAAGACCAAAAGCCCTGGCAAGGCTCCTGCCCGCAGTGGTGACGGCTGCCAGGGCTAGGAGACCCCAGCCTGCAGACCACAGCGGGGACGAGAAGAGCCCTCCAGCCCGAGCGTGGTGCCTGGCAGTCTCTCCTTTCCCATTCAGAGACATTTAGCGGCCGCGTGAGGCTATATATGCCTATCAGGCACTTCCACGGCGGGCATTTTAGATACCACCATCCTCCCGGGAGGGGAGATGTGTCTCGGGCAGGCTTCCCAGCCCTTCCCGGCAGCTCCCCACCGGGATGCAGCAGCAGCCACTGATCCAAGCGGCAGCGTTGCCGTCGGTGCCCCCGTCCCTCTCCCCTCCGCCTGCCTCTCGCAGCAATTTGTCAAGCAGCATGCGAGGCAGAAGCAGCGCTGAAACGCTCTGCGCTGAGATTTTCAATTAGGGAACACAAAAGCCTGTTTAATAAACTCTTAGAGGCTTGTTAGCTGAGACATAATTAAGATTAATGTTGACTTGGGACCGGAGGAAACAGGGCTGAAAGTGAATCAAAGGCAGGCAGGCAGCTTCCAGCGGTAGGATAATGCAAGAGCAAGTTTCCTCCCCGTGATATCGGGTGGTGTCAGGTGCAGAACTGACCGGGGAACACCGTGCGGGTTCTAACTCCCCGTCCTGTGAGAAAGCAAGCATTAAGAGGGACAATAAGTGATTTTTGTTCCTCTTGTTCCCCAAGAAGTGCTTACAGGCAGGGGAGAGTGGGGCTGTTTTCGCAGCAGCTTTGCACACGCCGAGCGCAGGCAGCAGCAGGTTTGGAATAAAGCTCGACACTTCGGGTTGGCAGCAAGCCGGCTGTTTGGCTGATTGATTTCTGATGCTTCCCTGGGGCTGTGATTGCCTGTGGGAGGAGGGATGGCACAATTCGGAGCCCTGCACACAAGCACAGCTGCTGCCAGTTTTGCCGGGCAGGTCTCAGCCCCGTCTCGGGCAGCAGCTGGGCAGGGATGCGGCCCCACGCCAGGGTCAGGCAGACCGACCCGCGTCCGTGCCCACGCAAGGGCACAGGCAGCCACAGCTTGCATGCTCCCTGCTCTGCCACCAGTTTTATCAGCCTATTTTCCAGGTGTCTCTCTATTGCTTTCTGATAAAACTTTTCTTGGCTAATTCCAAATATGATCAGATTCTACGGAGGAGAGACAAAATCTTTGCTCTCCTAATGCGATGTCAGGTTTTAATTCTTTCCCATACATCTTCATTTATTAAAGTCCCTTTCCCTTCCGAGGCAGAAGATGTTCCTGGCTGAATTCATAAATCAAGCCAGGAGAAGTGGGCGGTAAAATCTACAAGCAGTTACACACCGGTGCCAGCGAAACAGCCCCATCGCTCCCTCTGGGCTGTGTGTCCAGGCAACATCTGGCCAGCATTTACACGTTTACAGGCAGTTATTTCTTCGGTTTAATGTTCTACCATGCAACCCTTCCCCAGAAGAGGATACAGGGAATCCTTAGCAGAACCTTTCAATTTTTCTGAAGGGCAAAATTCCACTTTTAGTCTTACCAAGCTTAAACTGAAGAGGAAACCCATCACTGCCACTGTGTGTTGGCTTCAGCCGGCTGCTGGGACTCACTTGCCCAAACTGTGGGTACAGCCCAGCTCTGCACAGCCCAGGTGACTCCCATGGATGCTGAGCTCTGAGCAGCCTCACTGCAGTGTACATACACCAAAAAACGTTCCCAAACTCAGAGGTTTGCCAATTCAACTTGCAAGCATCTAGAACCACACAGCACTGTGCTCACCATGGCAGCACCAGCATGGATTGCCTTCCCTGCCCCAGATCAGGTGCCCAGATGCAGCAAATACCCTGTCCTGCCAGAGATCAGAGGAAGGCATTGCAGGGAACAGGAGGGATGGGCTGCTGGGGGAAGCCTGGGTGCTGCGTGCGTGCACCAAGAGTGGAGTAAGGGGGACACCTCCCAGAATGACAGCTGAATTGCACCCGATGAGTCAGATCCTGAAATCCACCAATGTCCTGATGAGGAGGTGGGAGCTGTCAAAATGTTGGCTCCCACTCCACCGCCCCAACTCTCCCAAATCCCTATGGAAAATAGTCCCCTTGCTGTTGAGTTGTGAGGCAGAGGGCTTTAGTCATTTTTGTTTTGTTACCTAGAAGCTTAAGACGTGTCTCATCATGAACTATGCACATACAGAATGAGCTGACGGAAGGTTGCTGATGTTAATCACAAGCTGCGAGGAGACAGGAAAAATAGATGAAAACCCAAAATGCATACAAGCTGCAGGAGTCCTCAGAACTACCTGTCTCGCTGCCTTCTCCCATGCCTCAGCCAGTTCTCTCTCATTTACATCTTTCTCAGGTAGAGGCCAAATGCCTTTTCGTACCTGCCAAGTGCACAAGTACACCAGCACCACTCTGCTCTGCTGGGATGCCCTGCCTCTTCCGCCAGCTGCTGCTTAGGGGACCCTCTCTGCGTCTGTGTGACCCATAGCATGAAGGAGCACTGCTCTGGGTGCACAGGCACTACAGCAATAAGCATACTCAGCAGTAGCTGGCTTTCCGCTAACATCAGTGAATAATCAATAGTTACACCAATATGGACCAGAAAGATAGGATTGTTGTCATGGGCCAGCTAAGCTGGATCTACGTGGCTGGACTGGTGTGACAGCAAATTTAGGCCTTAGGCGTGGTGGAACAATGATGTCAGACTGGTGTGCAGCTCAGTGTTTTCCCATTACACCTCCATCTGTGCCATCCTGTTGCCTCACTGAGCTGATGTCTAATGGGATGGCCCTACCCGTAGTCCCCTTACCTGTTCTGGGTGCATTTGGCACCCTGGTTAGTGCCAGACTGTCATCCCTGCCTGTCACAAAACCAAAAAGCTTTGCTGAAGTTCCTGCGATTGTCTCACCTTCCCTGACCTCAGGGCCAACTCTCCTTTCAGCCACCTTCTTGAAAGTCCAAGACAGTTTTCCTGCTGCTCTTGATTTGCATGGATGTAACCTGAGGACAGAGCTTAATTCGCCATGCACTGACTGCACCACTTTTGATCATTCAGCCTAACTCTAGCGTATGATCAAAAGGGAGAGAAAATAAGAAAATATTCAGAAACTGGCTCTAAAAGAAACAAAAAATAAAGCAAACAAGAAGGGGGGCAGAGGAGAGAGTGGCTATCCATCACCATTACTGTGTAACGCAAGAGCTGTGATAGCACTGATTTATCAATTGCTAAATGCTGCGAGGAAAGCACAAGAAAAAAGCTGTGCAAAAACCACGAGCCCGTTTGAGCCCAGATGAGCGTTTCAATAAGAAGTCTTTGCTAACTGGTCTGGTTTGGACTGAAATGGCTCAGGGAGGGCGCATCCAAGCCACTACAGAAGCAGGGAATCATCCCACTGGCAAGGGGAAGCAGGCAGGTGTGGTGGGATGGGGGCTGTGGGGCTGAGTCCCCACAGGGCAGCCTCGTCCTTGTGCCGTTGCATGTGGTGGGTGTGCTTAGGGCATGCAGACACCTCGTGTGCCTGCGCTTTGCCAGCCGGAGAAGGCGCATCAGGCTGGCTCCTGGGAGCAACCTCCGCAGTTGGAGAATAGAGAGTTAGCATCCCGGTGGGTCCTCCTCCATCAGATTCTCGGGATAGATGATGGATTTCATGATTAATAATATGCCCCTTCTCGTCATCCTTCAGAACATAAATCTTGCTCGCTGTGGAGCAAAAGGCTGGATGGAACAGCGGCTGCATATAAATGCCTTTGGGGCTGGACGGGGGCGCTTCAATGCTGCGGCTCAGCTGGAAACGGCTAACAGTGGCAAGGAAAAGAAATATGTTCTCTTTTGTTCTGTAATTGTGGAAGAAAAGCAAAATTAATAATCCTTTTCTGTCACTAACTAGGCAGCCTCCGGAAGCTTGCTTTGGCAGGTAGTGCTGAAGCCTGGCTGTTAGCTTACCTGGCTGCTCCAGGCTTGAACGTTTAGAGACATCTCCCATGCCTGAGCTTATGGGAGGGGTCCTGACCCTTGTCATCCAATGCAGAAAATGGCTAGATTAGGTCAGAGTCCTCTTAAGTTTGCACCTGGCCGGAAAACAGTTTATGGGGAAAGATGGAAACGTGTAACGCCAGGTTTCATCCCAGTATTACACTGGATTGTAGCTGGATCTGAAAGCACTTCTTACTTCATTTCAGCAGTTGAAAATATCTTCAAATGTCATCCTTTTATCTCAGAAAACACTTCCCAATTCATCCGTCATTCCAGACGTGGCCCTGCTCTTCTGCCATCCCTTTACTTTTGCCATCTCTTTTGTCCCTAGTTGCCTTGTGCGTAATTGTTTCGATGAGAAGCATCAGCTGGCAGAAGTCCCCAGCCAGAGACGTCTCTCCCTGCCTCAGTCATCTTGCACCCCTCAAATCACGCTTCCCTCTCTTAATTGTTTGCTTAATGGTTTAATTCATTAAAGGGATGGCCTAATTGCTGGTAGCATTTTTTTCACTGTCACCACGCTGCCAAGGGAAAGGAGGCAGTCGTTGATCATGTCCAGCACCTCTGGCCCTCGCCCCAGGTGCCTGGGGGCAGGGGGCCCGGGGCAGCAGGAGAGCTGTGCCCCGAGGAGGCCTCGCAGCCCCTGCTCCCAGCCCCTGCCCTGGCACCCAGGTACTGAGGATGCCCCTGGCTTCAGCCTTGCTATGCTGGTTGTTTGATATTTGCAGCTTTCTGACATCATTATCAGCTGTCAGCTTCTATTTTGCTGACTGTCATCCCAACGGCACAACTGGGGACGACTTGCAGCTGGTGTAACTTGTTGAAGGGCACCAGAGCAAGGCTGGGGCCAAGCTGATCTCTGCTCCTCTTCCTCCCCAGCATGATCCTGATCCCTTGAAGATAATGTGCCGTATAAAGAAAATGTGCCACATAAAGAAAACCTCGTATTCCTGCACCTGGGCTGCAGTTTAAGATCGATTTTGCTCTTTGGTGAATGCACACCCGCAACTCCTGCTGTTTGCAGCTGCCTTCGGAGCTGCTCTGAGCCCTGCCCTGCAGTCCAGCCAGAGCAAAACTCAGCCCTTTCAGCTTAGACTTTTTTCATCCATCTTTTACCTCTTCTAGGAGAGAAAGTGCATTAGGCAGCCAGCAGAGCTCGGGATGTTGGGGCACAAACCGTCACGCATCTTGTTTTGCAGTATTGCAACTCCTCCAGCTCAGTACACAAAAATTTGGGCTTACAACACCGGCAGTTCCAGAATTGTCCCAGCAGCAACAATTGTGTCAAATCCAGCAAGATGGTGTGGATGCTCTTCTTGCAAATTAGGACTTGTCCAAGGCAGGGAGGAGGACGATGTACCCTGTAGACCAGGAGATATGATGATGGTCGTTGATGCTGTTCACTCTTTGCTTCCAGTGACACCCCAAGGACTGCTGGCTTGAGCAGAGTTATTCTGTATTGTCTCAAGGGCAGGAGCAGGCCCATTTTGACCCAGTTGCTTTGGCCTCCTGTAATAAGGAATAGCCCCATGTTTTTCAGGAGTGCTTGGGGTTGGGAGGGGGATGAGCCAATTTGCCTGAAGCCCTGCTGTGTCCTCTGTTCAGTTTCCTTAGCCAGAGGCTCTGCTCTAACGTGAATTAGAAGCATGCCTAATTTTAATGTATATTAGGAGTATTTGGCAAAAAAATGGTTCCCTGCCTGTTTTATGTTATTTTAGCAACAGAGACAACTTATTTCTCATAGATCACACTGCCACTTTGTAATCCTTTCTGTATTTTCACAGTTCAGTCATTTATTTGCCAGTCATTAGCAACCAGCAGAGAATAAAATCAGTTGATATTATTTAGATGAAACACGGCTGGTTAGAAAGCACTGGCAGAATCCTTCCCTGGGTTGTGCTTTGAGATTAGTCATCAGTATAACCTGGCAGAGGCTGGTTTATAACTCACCCACTGAAGGTCTCTGGCACAGCCGCCCTGCTGGTGAGGGTTATCTTACTCCAACAGCCTGGATGGTAGAAAACCTCCAAAGAGGCTGTTGAAGGTGCCTTGATGCTGGATAAAACCTCATATAAAGCCAGGCTGTGTGCTTGGCTATACCGGTGATTTGCAGATCTGGGGAAAAGGATTCATTTCTCTTTTAAAATTTAATTCAGGCAGATGTGCGGTGCTTTTGCGGAGTTCGGAACAAATCGCCCCCCACGGGAAGCGCAGCAGCACCCTGCTCACGTAGGTCTGCCTGGAGGGCAGGAAATGTGCCCGTGGCACGGAGACAGGGAGGGAAATTGCAGACGGGGCTGAGTGCGATCAAACACGGCAGAACGACAGATAAGACACGGCACACATCCAGGGTGAGCCCAGCTGGCTACAGGAACGCTAACGTGGTGGGGCTTCGTTCCCGTATCTGCATTCAGGATGTCAAAGACCCTACTTCATGCTGTATGCTGAAATGCTCCTTCAAGTGCTTAGCGATGTGATTTCCCAAGGCCTTACCCAGTTTTCATTCCTCTTCTTCTGTCGCTGTGTACAAATCACCCACATTTTCCCCTTCAAGTGAGGATATTATTTCTAGCCTATATCGCACACACATACATAACCCCTAAAAGCTGGCAGAAGCGATCTGACTCATGTGCCGTTTACCTAACTGATATCACAGCCACCGAGCATCACTCACGCCTGGTATCTGTGACACTGAGCACTTGCCCAGGTTGTAGGGGGTATTGCCCGGCCTGACTTGGTGTCACTGCAGCCGCAGTGCCGATGGATGGTGTGCTAACGAGTCGGGTGGGTGATTATTCAGTCCTCCTTGCCCCAAGAGAGCCACACCAAAACCTAATTTTCTTTTGAAGTGGTCCCTCTGGAGAGGATAATGACAAGCAGGCTCACGGTGCCCAGAACAAGCTGCACGATTTCTGGAGATGCATTGTCGACGAGAGCCGCCTGATTGTCCATCTAGCACAGCTTTTACGAGTTGAAACCCCACCTGAATAAGGGAAAAGAGACTTATGTCACAGAGACATAAAATCAATGCACCAAAACTTTTCATTTCCAAAAAAAAAAAAAAAAAAAAAGCAACTATTCTGCAAGATTTCAACAAAACAGATGCAAACTCCATGGTGCAAAAGCACACTGTAGCGGGACTTTCAAATATCCCAGCCACGTAGGACATAAGCACAAGCCCATCTTTTCTTCACAGAATGCATGACAGGACAGAGTCATCCCTTCCTCATTAATTCTGATGTTTTATTGGGAATATATTGCATTAAATTAAATGCATTTGCAAAGCAAGTATTCCTGCTGAAATGCACATTTATTCATTCACTGGAGCGTGACCATTACTGTCTGCTTAGTAAATAAAATTAGTTTTGATTCTTTTTGAATTAGAAAACAAATCAGTCATTACCCTAATGGAAAGGCTCTTTCGATTTCATTGGTAAATGCTGCACACATTTCTAAAATGTATTCTTTTATTGTAAATTAATAGAATACCAGTCCTACTCCCATGCTGTAAGTCCAGAGAGGAATCAGAAAGAAATTCAGACACCTCTGAGTTTTTCCACTTTCTGGTGCCTTTCTTGCAAGGAGTTAAACTTTGGTGCTTTATCGAAACCATTTTCCTTTGAAATCAAGTGAAAGAGGATAACTGGCTTGATCAGCAGCCAGAGCGTGCTTTTCAACATCCTTCATGTCTTTCTGATCATCATTTGTGGCCAGGACATCAAGTAGGCCATTGAAGAAAGCAAGTGATTAGCAAGGTATAGCCCTGCAACACGCCCTGCAAATTTGATGTCACACTGAAACCGACTCTGCTTTGCTCCACTTTGGTTTGGACCCAATGCAGGTGAGCTCCGGGGCCAGCCTGGAGCAGTGGCTGGAGCTCCTGTGTCCCCAGGGGGATGGCGCTGGCACCTGGGAAACCAGCTGGGGCTGAGAGGAGCCCAGCCAGCTGGGCTTGGGCAGGACTTCACAGCTGGAGAGAGACCAGAGAGCTGTGTCACAAGCAGCAGCTGCTTCTTAGGACCCAGAAAAATAAGTGAGCAATTGTTGGGTTCATTTCGTTTGATGCATAAATTGTTTGTTTTATCCAGAATGTTTTAATAGAGGAAACTGAGGACAATCCCTTCAACATAACCCTGAAGAGCGTGGTAGATTATCAGAGCACGGTAACTCCACACAATACGTGCTGATCTGCCTTGGATTCAGAGAAAAGAACAGGGAAATTTCGCTGGGTACACAAAGTGCTTGTAGTTTGCACTAAAACTCTTCCTCTATGGTAAAAGATGATGCTTTTGTTAGCGCTATATTAATGTTTATAAAGCGTCTTGGCATGAAATGCTGTGGGCTTTTCTCTCCAGCATGTTATAAAATCATCATGGAAAGAAAAACAGAGCATCCCTAATGCACCAGATTATTGTTACACTGCTATCACCTGATACAGCACCAGCTTAATGTGACAGAGCAATAAAACTCTGAATCTTCATTTATCGCACCTCTTTAGCTCTCTCCTGTGATCAGAGAGGTTTGAAATAATATTAGCTTTTTCTCTGAGGAGAAAAATAAGAAGTTACCCAGAAATCTTTGATACTTCTACACTGCCAATTTTCGCTCAAGTGTTGGTCTTGTGAGTATTCTTCACTTCTTCCATGTTCTTACCTAATCCACTGAGGAATTTTTAATTTTCTTTTGTTTTGGAGCTTATTCTTCCATTTGCTTCTTCTTATATCACTTAATCTGCAGGTACGTGATTTATTCTGGCAACATGTTTTTATTTTGGTGTCAAAGCTACACTCGCACAGTCCCTGCAGGTCTAATAGGCCTCAGTTTGAAAGATGTCCATAAGGGGTGTCTGATCCTCGGATGAAATGCCTGGAGGGGCATTTGGGGTTTGCGACCTCCCCGCTGTCCTCACATCACCCCTCTGAGGCTGCGGGTGGTTTTGTCTGACTCCGAATTCTTCCATCTTTGTTCCAAGCAGCCTTCTGGCAGATCCGTGTCCAACTCACCACCTCTCCAGGCTGTACCCTGGTCTCTGTCCCGTCTATAAGCTTATTTTAAAATAGAAAAGGCCAAGTATGAGGCTGTTGGTCCCTGCACATTTAAATTCTGTAAGCAGTGCTGTTTGATCCCAAGCATATCAAAAGTTTCTGCTGGACTGCTGCTGGTTGCACTTGATTCAAGTTTGCCAGGAATTGCTTCATATTCCCCAAGTGAAATGATTTCACTTGAGTATGAAGAGTGAAATACCCAAGCAGCCCCTTTTTCAGGCAGCCTTAGGAAAATATTGGAGAGGACAGGCAGCGATGTCCCCCTTCCCTCTGGTCCCCAGGCTTTGCCTCTCTCCAGGACTGCCAGATCAACACAGCAGCTGCCAGCTTGGAATTTTTTTATTTTTTATTTTTTATGCAGCTCCAAACACATTGTTAGGAGACAGCAAATTAAAAGTTCTTTATTCGGTGCTGTCTTTCAGCCCTGAGTGCTGCATGATGGCCATCAGTGCCGTTTTTCCTAGCTTTGCAGACCCAGGAGCTGATGTACAGGGGGTGAAGTGACTTAGGCAGAGCCTCTCAACCTCGGGGTCTGATTTCTAATCTCAGCCTGGCTCTTCAGCTGTTCGCTGCTGCCTTCCTGGGCCACTCCTCCACCTCACAACTGTGTCTTACTACTTCCATAGCAAGTCTTAACACAGCATATAGCTGATGAGAGCCACTAGCCTTGCTCAGCTTTGCTGCTATTGTGAGCACTCTGCTTTTCGCACTCTGTTAATTTTCCCTGTGCTCAAAAGCTCAGCTGCTCCAGAGGCTGGTGATGGACGAAGGGATGGCATGGATATACTCCGCAGAGCAAGCTACCGATGCTGTGTACACAGGGCACCCTCCCTTCATGAGAGCATTAATTATTACTGCTGCTTGCAAACTGATCTGTGAACTGAAATGGGTTTTCTAATTCTGTCACTGGAGAAGAACTTCTGGCTAATCAACTGGAGGCAGATGGAGTTGGCACAGATGACATAAAGGCCTGTACTAATTTCTCCATGTGTCTCAAGAACTGATAACAGAATTGATTTATGCCTGGAACAGCCTGATAATTCCAGAAATAATAGATATCGCATGACTTAATTAGTCAATGTAAACCTGGTTGTGCTGTGGTTTTGAATGAAGGTCCACGGTATAGCACAGGTATATGGAAGGTGGGCTACAGCCTGCTGCTGCAGGAAGCCCGAATGTCGGCCCACCCTGGGAGTTCATGCTAAACAGTCGCATCAGGAGTAAGCAGACCTCAGACCTGAGAGGTTTTATCTCAAGCAGCAACAGGCTGTGGCTATAGCCCTGCCTGTTATGCTCAGCCCTCGGGGCTGGTGGCCGCACAGGCAGGTCTCTTCTCTCCTGCTGGCCAAACGGGGACACCCTGGGGTGGGAGAGAAGGCGCTGCCCACCCTGAGTCTTCCTATGGGGCAAAACACATTTTGCTTTGTCTGCCTTCTCCTTATACACAGATCAAAGCAGCCTTACGTCCTACCATGGGACCTCCCTGTAGTACCTCCTACCTCTCAGCCCAGGCTGGTTTTTTTTTTTTTTTGTACACTTCACAGTTTAGCTTTCTCTAATCACTCTCACCTGTCATTCTCTGAGTTGCAGTCTTGGGGGGAACCATGTCAGCGTCGTGCTCTGTTTGGAGTTATTTGAATAATCTGCCTTACTTATACAAATGTCAGGCTGATATTTACTGCTGGTGCCAGGGCCCAGCCATGTCCCTTAGAGATGCTACAGAAGGCCACCAAAGGTTGGAAGGGCAGTTGACGTGCCCCCCCTTTTGTCTCTGCTGCCCTGCTTTCTATTATATTTCCTTACAGAAGGGCTTGTTTGACCTGTGTGGGTGACTGCAGTGGCAGAAAGCAATTTCTTAAGAGAATAAATAGTTTCTGTCTGGATTAAAACAAACCTGTAATTGGTTTTTATCCTTTCAGCACAAGAAGATTCCTCACTTTACAATGCAAGTGCTTTGGGTGGGGTACAAGGCAGGTGTCAGGTCTGGATACTGCTCCTTGCTCCCTCTGTCCTGCTATATGCTCTTGCAGAGCCCCACAGATCCCCATATTGGCCCTATAACACTGAACTATATTGCATCTATGATGGGGTAAGTCTCAAATTCTCAGATGATTTTTTTTATTTTTGTGCCGTGTCTGACATTGCTTGGAGAAGCTATGACATGGATAGTCAGAAGGGGATTGAACTTGTTTTAATTTCTGAAAATACAATTTAAATTCAAGTCCATACTTACATTCAGAACCAATAAATATACACAACAGCTTTCCAGCACTTCACAATCATTGTCACTTACATGATAATAAAGTGGTTACATTACATTTTATATGCAGTTTGGTTTAGAATGTGAAAGTATCATGAATACATTGAATTCTTTCAACATTTTTCTCCTAGTTTTGTTTTTATTCTTTCTTACTGTTTGAAAGATTCCCAAATACTTTGAGATTCTTATATGGATCAATAACAGTAAAACAGTGTAAATGGACTTCACAGCACTCTAAAGCCATGGATTATACATAATTTCAAGATCCGTGCTGTGGCCTTTTTTGTATGGAACCTCTATTACTATATAGTGTTTTTCTTTTAAAAGATCCCCTTGAAGACTTTCAAAGACATTTCCAACCAAATTATCTGAGCTGTTTTCTATTTTGAGCTGATCCCAGCAGTGCAAAGCAGCCATGAACTCAGCTTAACAAGGTAGTTAAAACAGGTTTAGTGTTGTTTTGCATCACCAGAGAAGTACAAAGCCAGCAGTGGGTACCAGTAGATCAGTTCTCTAGGGTACAGAAAGTGGTAATATGTCTGACTGCCTTAGCTAAAACACCGTAAGAATTTCACGCAGCCCAGTATAACCCATAACACTTTTAGCCGGGAAAGGGAGGGGAGTGAAGGGAAGTCTATGTACATTTATTTGAGCTTGCGGGCCTCCAGGTTTTAGCTTTGCTATGATTTCCTCTCTCCTTTACGTCCCCAAGTTCTCCAGGTCTACAAGTGCTTTGCAGTCCCAAACCGTGCCCTTACACCTTGCTAGTCTGCATATGTCCATTGAATTCAATATTTCTCTGGGTTAACATGGATTCCTGCAAGCGACTGCTGTTTTCTTGCCTGTGTTCAATGGGGTCACCATCCTCTACACCATTGCCCTTTCGGAGGCAAAGGACTTTCTGAAAACTCTGCTTGAAGTTGTCAGAAAGAAATCCATAAAGAATGGGGTTGGCACAGCTGTTTGCATAGGACAGGACCACCACAAAGAAGTACACCCCTACCAGCACAGGGTCTTCTGGCAGTATAAATATCAAATTGACAATGTTCATCATGTAAAATGGGAGCCAGCAAAACACAAAGACGACCACGATGATCACCACCATCCTGGTCACCTTCCTCTCTGATCTCCTGCGCCTTGTAGACCCAACTCGGATCCCTGAAGATTTGACTTTAATCACAATCAGCAAGTAGCACAGACAGATCACCAACAAAGGACCAAAAAACCCTAGGACCGACGTGTAAATGATGAATGCTGCTGACCAGATGTTGACAGGCTCTGGCCAGTTCATGTTGCAGGTGTGGAAGTCTTCCTGCACATCTGAAAAGATGAAGACTGGAAGCACCACCAGGAACGAGAATGTCCAGACAGTCATACTGATGAGCTTGGCCACCCTGGGACGTCTCCACTTGGTTGATTTAATGGGATGAACTACTGCCAGGTACCGGTCCATGCTCATCACAGTCAAACAAAAAATACTAGTGAACTGGTTAATACCATCTACAGTCATAACCAGCCTGCACAGGAAGGAGCCAAAGGGCCAGTAGGAGATGGCGTTCTGGGTGGCCAGGAAGGGCAGGCCCAGCATAAAGAGGACGTCAGCAATGGCCAAATTCAAGATGTAAATGTTGGTGACGGTTTTCATCTTGGCATAACGCAAAACCACGTAAATGACCAATGTGTTGCCACTGAGTCCAACTGCGCATACAAGGATGTAAAAGATGGGAATCAGGACTTTGTGGATGTATTTGAATGGAGGCTGCTCTGAGAGTGTCCCATTCTCTGTCACATTTGTCAGCAGTGAGGAATTCACGTCACTGGAACTAGCGTCCATGCTAAATGTGTTGGGAAAGTATAAAGGATCCATAACTTTTACTCCTCAGTTTTTCTTGTAGGGCTAAGAGAAATTAAACTTCACAGGCATCTTGTTCCTAAAAAGAAAAGGAAAAAAAAAGAAAAAAGAAAAAGAGACAGAAAAAGTGAATTCAAAGTAGACAAAGTTTTACACATCATTTAGTTTTCTATCTGTAGCCAGAATTTGTGTTTGAATTATGCAGTTAGCACACGTGATGAGATCAAGGCCTGAACAAAGGAATCCCACAACGAGAGAGCCCAAGTGCTCATCCCAGTAGCTAATGGTATCTCTATAATTTTCAGGAGCTTTGTGCAGTAACACAGCACGCATCCCACAGGGAAATGTAAGTGAGAGGGTGATGGCCATCACACTTCACAGGCAGAGACAGAAGCTTTCCTGCAGCGAAGGAGTCTGATTGCCCTGGCATGTGGGCTGTTCATGTCCAAAGCCTGATGGTAACGAGTCCAGCCCTTCCTCTGCTAATGAGAAATGTAAATTTTTGCATGCTTCCTGTGCCACTTGGTGAGCAAACTTTGCTGTTTGACTGTCTCACAGCCTGTTGTATACACATTTCCCTCTTCTGTGCAGTCAAGGGGCAGGGGGGGAATATCCTCTACTTCCCAACTTGGGCAAAAACACACATATCCAGAACCCACCTCCCCTCTTATTTTTCTGTCTAAAAACTGATATAGAAAACAATTTAGAAAATAATTTTGAAAGATTTAGACCACACAGTGCATACAAGTAAGACTGGCTGAAAGCACAACCCTGGTGTTAGTGCCAAAAGCTTTAAGTCCAGCGTGGTGTGATCCTGCTCTCACTTAGCCGAGGGTGCCTGGAGAGGCTCAGGGACTGACTCAGCCCTGTCTCGCTCCTGCACAAGCGCTGGGGGCTTTCAAAATCCACAGCCAAAGATAGTTCCTGGCTTTTTGCATGCGAAGCTCCTCTGCAATGTTTCACGGGTCTCCCTGTTTACATAGAAACAGTCTCGGTTGATATATTCAAATGCCACTTGCTGCCTGGCAGAACCAATTGAAAACCCCCAGAGAACATTGGCAGCTGTGTAGGTGGGGAGACAAAACCCTCCGTAACAACTGACAAAACCCTATACAGAAATCAATGAACGCCAAGATGGAAGCGACCACTTCTGAGAACACTTTTCCATCAGGTCAGGCCATGTGTACACAGATGTGAAGACTCTGCAATGGAAAGGAACAAGCTGTTTCTTTTCTCTCTCTCAAGATTATGCTTCTGTTAGTGTTTCTGAATCCCTCTCCTCTCACCCAGAACTGTGCTTTTTGTCTAAGAAACACCTTTCTTCCACGTGAAAGCCAAAATGTAGTGGGTAGCCTCTGAGGATACAGAGAGCTGAACTGATTCAGTGAAGGAATATGTAGTTTTTGTTATACAGCCTGAAAAAGTTTGAGAATCTCCAAAGTTCTGTTTCTGTGGCATGCTTGATTCACAAGGATTTCATTCACATGCTTGATTCACAAGGATATTTATTGGTTCTTTGTCTGAGCATGGTCTAAGTAGGTGTTCTAAAAGACAGAAAGTTCTAAAGCTTTCTGCTGTAAAGGAGTCAAAGCTTTTTGCTTTAAAAAAGTAGCATAAAGGATAGAAGAGTAGTAAAAAAATTCACAATACCAATCTGGCCCAAGATCTCTCCCAAGTTTGGGCAGCGTTCACTGGTGAAGGTGCTCAAGGAGGATGTGGGCCTGAATCTGGATTCAAAATTATAGCAAAAACACCCAGCCCACATTGCACCTATGCCTTCAAGCAAAAGCAAAATTCAGTATCATGTAAGCATACAAAAAGATTTATTTCCAGGAAGAAAGCAAACACCTCCATGAGCTGGTTACTGTGCTTTCTCTTCGGGTGAGAAAAACTGCAGTGGGTGAGAGCAGAAGTCCCTCCAGCTACCAGTAGTAATCATAAATATGCTGTTCTGATTTGGAAATGTGCAGATGGGGAGTAGGTGTCTCACATGTAACTCCGTGGCTAGGAGGAGATGTACCAGAGAAATCTGAAATCCAGGGTGGCTTGGAAAGTAAAGCTGAGAGCTGCCAGAGCTCAAACAAATGCTGGCTCGAAGATGGAGATGAGAAATGAGGGGAGGATCTGCAGGTTCTGAATAAGCTACCACGGTGTTTGGGGTCTGAGTGCTGCTGCCATGGGCGTGCTGCAAGAGCCATTGCAGTGCCTGACAGCGCACTGCAGGGAGAGGTCGGCTGAAACCATGCTCCTTGGGAATTAACTAGGACTGGACTTGGTGCTTATGTAAGAAAAGGCAAACTGCATTTCCGGCCAAAGAGCAGAAATTCTAAAATTCTTTGCTGTCCATAGTTTTAAAATATGAACTTGTGTTAAAACTCAGATTATCTGGGCGGATCTGGCAGAAGCCGAAGCAGCACTGCTCTCCTCCTGGGCTGTCAGTGTTTTGATCTTGGGAAGAGTGATTGCCTTTTCCTGCAGGTCGGATGCAGTATGACCCAGCTGGTTAGCTAATATCTTTAAAGGGAAGAAAAGAAAGGAAATGGGTGGTGGGATGGGGCAATCGGTGTTTATAAGCTTGCATTTATGGAACTGTCTTTGGAACTGAGTATGGTGCTTAGCCTGGTAAGGCACTTCTTCCCAAGAGTAGTCCAGACCAGCTCAGCAATATCCAGGCTGGGCCAAAAAGCAAAATTTTTGTTCTGGGACTGCAAAAGTAGCAGGACAGTAAAGAGAAGCAGTGCTCCATTCAATGGGGAAGGTCAGGAACTGCAGCGCTGTGCAGCTCTCATCCCAGCACTTGTTAAAAAATGAGGATGGATGTGTTTCTTCTGAAGTTACTTCATTTTCCCCACAGTAGATATCACTGAAATAGTTGACTAGAGAAATTGTACAGCAACTTCTTCAAGCCTATTACACCTTCCACCACATTCAGAGTTTAAGCCTTAAGAGGGGCAGTGAGGAAGAGGACTTCCTTTGTTCAATGCTCTCCAATTCCTTCTCACCCCAAACATAACCTATTGCGCAAAATCCCTGCTTGCCAAGGACCTCAGGCTCTTCCAGCCATCCACTGCTGGCAACCCTGATTCACCAGATGGATTTACTGGAAGGACCTTTGTGCACCTTCCTTGAAGAGGAGGCGGTTTTCCCAGCCTCCCTCAACAGCAGCTGTGATGATGTCCTGCTGCTGCTGTGCTGTCCCCAGGGTCAGCAGTACCTCAGCAGTATGTCAGTCTGTTTCTTCATTATTTTGCGGTTCTTCTCTTTGTTTAGTGTGAACATTAACCTTTATTCTCAAGTAAAGGTAAAATTTTGCACTTTTCAACAGCAGGTGGATTCAGAAAGAAATACATTTGCCACGGCTCTCATGCAGTCTTTGATCTCTTCAGCTGGTGACAGCCCTCGGGTTGGCATTGCTGGCAAGAAGCTGCCATCGTGTGAACGTTTCCCATACACTGGCAGGGGTTGTGATGTGCTAAGAGTCATCCAGACCTGAAAACTGAGCCCCATGTCAGAGCTTTATCCACTAAACCATTTAAACCATGTTGCCTTTGCCTTGTAGCCACAGATATTCTGGGATTCATCAGAGTATGGCAGCAACAACAACAACAAAAAACCTGAACAGCCACCAAAGCACTTTTTACTGGCTGTCTTTGATGAGCAGAGGTGATTTTTCCCCTCTTGTAGCTGATAGCTTGCCCCTCACCAGCACAATTTTGTCTGAACTTATATTGCCACTACAGCAGTCAAGGGCCATGAACCTCAACAAAAGGTGACTAAATATAATTAAGGCATGCTGAATGATATAATGATATCTTGTTTTGGTATTCTTTATTAACAGATTAATAAAAAAAAAAAAAACAAAAAAACCCACACAACTCTAGGGAACTTCTCATCCAGATTTTTTTCCCTTTTGGTGTTTGATCTCCAAGATATTCTACTGGAACACTTCATAAATTATGTGCTTTATGCTTAAAACATATGAACCAAAAAGAACAGAGCAAAAAACCTCAGATCCAGAATTATCACTGCTATAATTCCAACCTCTGCTTTTACAGAGCACAGTACCCTGAAAAAAAAAAAAAGCATCCTCTGCAGCTGAACAAAGCTGACTGCCTGTGTCCATGTCCAGGAAAAGAGAGAAAGAAGAAATAGCAGAGATGTTATGGTACAAACCATGCTGCCTGGAAAAAAGGTATTTAGCCTTCGTGAAAACCTCTCTAGCAGGTGTCCTAAACAAACATGCTTTGGCTGGGCACAAGAGCAGGTATCCATCTAATAGCACACAGCAGCCCATTAGTGACTGAAGTGTCATCATAGCACAAGGAAGAACAAACCTTAAAACTGTCCAGGCGGATCAAAGTAGAAATTCCTCCTGGCTGTGGTTTCAATAGCAAAGCAAAAATAACTCTATGAAGTGTGTCGTATCTGAGTCAAAGCTGGATATAGCTAAGATCAAGAAGTAATTACATAAAGAAACCTAATTTTGTGAGTCAAGGTTTGATCTTGCTGCCTGTTTACCACTGGAATCATAACTCTCTCTAATGCAGCATCAAACATAATTGCTGTGAAGAGAATTACCACAACAGAAAGGCAGATTACTGCTTTCAGGTGCAGAATACCTAACGGGAATAGACAAAATGATAATTCAGACAGACCTGCTTTTAAAAGAGATGGCCTTGGTAGTAACGGGTAGAAGCACAACTGGATAAATATCCAAGAAGTATCTAACAGCAGCAGAACTTCGCGTCTTTCCCCTGTCCCAGAGAGCTGACTGTGAGGTGTTAGTGGAGCTATTTGCTCTAACGAAGAGGAAAAAATCTGTACTGGTCCTTAGTGAATCTGCCCTTTGGGGGATAAATGTTCATTGCCTGCTTCCTTGGATGCAAGCAGGGGAGCCTCGGGCTTTGCATTTGCAGCAGTTGAGCACACAGAGCTAAGGGCTGCTGCGGCAGGAGGGAAGGAGCTGCTGGTGGAGCGGGACAGGAGGGAGGTGGTGGTGTGAAAGTTGGTGTGACCTGGCAGAGCAGCTCCGAAATAGCACAAACACCCAGGCAGGGCTCTGCGTGAGGAGGAGGCAAATGCAGCATCATGCCAAGACCTCCTTCAACTTCTTACAGTTACAATAATGTTCTTGCACTAAAGCAGCATCTCAAAGACAGAATAGAAATCTAATTTCATATACAAAATCGTTGGTGTGTTCCCTCCTCCCCCACCCTGCCCCCCCAATTCCACCTCCTAGGAAAAAGCAAAAAGATTCACTTCAGATAGAAACTTCTTCCTCCTTAAAATCTGCCATTTGATATTTCTCAGGGTGTGCATTTCACCCAAAACGAAACAAACAAAAAACCCACAGCCCCAGAGTGATTGATTTTTCTCTACAGGAGACATATCAAAACAACTTTCTTGCACTAAATTAGTTTTCTGTTTTGACTAGCTGCATTGGTACTAAGCACTGATGAACTGAAGTCAAAATTGAATAATGTCTTGCCACTTTTAGCACTATCAATATCTCTAGGAACTATATTTTCCAGTCGGTGTCACTTTCTTACTGCTGCTCAGCCCAGCCCAGCATATCCTAGAGCACTCCACGGTTATGTTACCTGATGACTTGATCCTATTTTTAGTTTGCAAACAAACAGCCCATAAAGCACTCTTGCTTTTGCCAAATATTTGCTAAATACTTTTTTCCCCGTACAAATTTCAGGCTCTGTTATGCTCAGAGATTACTCACTTTGGCTGAGCAGGTCCTCTCACACGAGCAGTCGTGCAAGTCACATGCTCCCGGTTTTGTTCCCAGATCGGTTGTTTTTAGCAACTTGAGCCAGAGGAGGGTGTGCAGCCCAACCCCGCCGTGTTCACACCCGGGCAGGTGTGTTTGGGGCTAAACTCCAACGGCTGAGCTGGCGTACTGGCGCAACCAGGGATTGTTACCAAAATATTTCTCTTCTCTTCCTCTCTCCTCTGCAATCCATTGAAACTGAACTGATTTCAGGGACGTGCCAGATTCAAAGCCAGTTCAATTGAGGAGCAATTAACCACTGGCTGTGTCTGCTCCCAGGCTGAGGGAAAGCTGAAATGACCAAGGATGCCTTCGGCTCAGGTACCTCCTCCAGGAGAGAGCCCCGGATCGGACTGAGCTCAGGAGTAGCCTCCCTCTGCACGAAGTGGAGCAGCTCCAGGACAGGAGCTGCAGGGGGACCTGTCCCACCAGTGCTCCTGTGCCATCCCCACGTGTGATGCCTCTGGTGGGCCCTCCCCATGCCAGCAGCGCAGATCTGCTCTCCCCACCGAGCCCTGACCCCTAGCAGCCAAAGTTCCCAACACGAGCACTAAGAGGCTGATCCTGGCACCCCACGTACTGGCTGCCTGGTGCGACCCTCATGTCTCCTCCCCCCCAGAATCATAAAAAGTCTCTAGTTTACCCCAATGCAAGCGTGCAGTGTGAAAAAACCGGAGCTGGGGTGTTGTTCCCTTGCTCTTCAGCACGAGGGTCTGGGCACGGTGGGAAGGAGCTGTGCCTGGGACTGCGGATGCTGGGAGCTGCGGTAAGGCAGCGAGGCACCGGGACACACGGTTCTACTCCCAGCCCATCGCGACGGTGACTCCCAGGGCTCCACTTTGACCTTGACCGTCCACCTCTGGCTGACCAGCCTGGAGCACATCCGACCCCCTGCGATTCTCTCCTGTGTTTTATCCGAACGGAGCCTCGCGCACTCAGCTCCAGCTCCCCGTGGCTTTCTGTGCCCCCATCCCACTGTGTGCCGGGTGGGAGAGCACCCAGGGCTCTGCCACCTCCTGGAGTCCCGGTGGGGCTCAGGCAGTCCCGAGCAGGTGGCGCGTCCCTGCGCATCCCTCCGGCAGGTGCCTTCCTCCTCCCTTCCAAGCAGCCGCTTTCAAGCGATGCTGAGGGATGTCCTGCTCTGAGCACCGCATCCTCCGCTCGGCCAGCGGCTCCTCTCCCCCGTCCCCCCAGCCGGCCGGGACCACTCGGCTCTCCAGCAGCCAGAGCCCCGTGCGGAGGGCAGAGGGGGGCTGGCTGCTTGCTCCGGGGGACCTGCAAACGGGACCGAGCTCTCCGCTGCCTCGTTCATCCCAGAGAGCCGAGGAGCCCTCAAAAAGCGGGGTGCGCTTTGCGAAGCCTCCCCCTGCCCCGTCCCCAGCCCTCCCTGCCTCTCCCCCCCCCCCCCCCCCCCACTCTCCCAGCCCCTTAGGCTCCCCCGGCCCCGCTGGCTGCTCCCTTCTCCCCGTGGCAATGCTTACCTGCGGCTCCAGGGACTGCTCTCCGGCGGCTGGAGGCATGAGCAGCCCCGCTGCTCCGGCTGCAGCCGCCCGGGCCGCCCCCCGAGCCGGGAGCGCCCCCCCGGGCTCCGCCGCTTCCCTCCGGCGGCGGGCGGGGAGCGGGGCCGCCCCCCCCCGGGGAGGAGGGACGGGGCTCCCGGCCGGGGGGAGGCGAAGGGGGGAGCCGAAAGGAGGGGGTGGGATGGAGCAGCGGCGGGGGAAGGTGGCACAGCCCGAGGGGGGGGACAACCCGGGGCCGCCCCCGCCGCAGAAAGTTGGGCTGGAGGTGGGGAGCCGTCGGTGCTGGAGGAGGCAGCCCGCCGCCGGGATGCTCTGCCCCCTCCCCGCACGCCCGTGGCCCCCTCCCTGAGCTCGGGGACGGCCCTACCCGGCTCTGTGCCCCCCCCCGTGCTGCCGCTGCTCTGCCCCGGCCACCCGGGAGGCGGCAGCCCCCCGGCACGGGTGGGGGCTCTGCATCCCCCAAGGGGGGCTGGGGGCACCTGCTGCATGCCCAAGGAAAAGGGGCAGGGGCAAGGCAGGAGCCCCCCCATGTCCTCCCCAGGTTCAGCCCCCCTCCAGCCCCAAAAAGTCCATTTAAAGGCTCCAGCAGGCTCGGTCGGGGTGAGCCCCCTGCCAGAGCGCGGGGCACCCACTGCTGCTCCTCCAAAAGCACAGCGCCCGATGGGGGGGGGCTCCTTTGGGGGCAAGGGGGGGGCACTGCCATGGTCATCACAGACACCTCGCACCCCTGGTCCTGAGCACCGGGCAGGGAGGAAGACCAAGTGAGGGGGGATCCAGTCCTGCCCTCCGCGTGGAAGGGGAGCCGAGGCCCCTGGGGGGCTGTTTTACATCGCGTGGCTAAGGATCAGGCCCTGCGACTGCCAGCTGGGAGATGCGGGCTCAATACGCAGGCCGTCAGGCTAAGCCCGGTGTTTAATTTACTCCTCCCAAACTCCTGCTGACTTCGCTGGGCTTCTGCTGAAATATTTTGCCCTTCGAATGCAACAAGTGAATGCAAGTCATATGCAGCGGCCCCCTCTGCCCCGCACCATCCCTCCGTTCCTACACGTGCAGGCACCACTACGCGTGCAGACAGACAGACAGACACCCCTATCAGTGTCACCCGGAGCCCAACTTGTCCCTGTGGACGTGCCGGGGGGTCTGAGCGGCGGCTGCATGGCCAGGCGAGCCCCTGCCAGCCGCTGCTGCTTTCATCAGCATGCACGTGGCGTCGTGCTTCGTAATAATGTATATGATCTTAATCCACTGCTGAGGCTTTTCAATTAGAGATCTGTGATTGAGTCAGATGTGTGAATGCAAAAAAGAGAGGAGAAAGCTGCTTTTGGCATGTCACTTTCTAATTCAATCTGCTGATGTATTTATGGTCATGTATTGCTAAATTGAACTAAGACTCCAGTCTGCTCTTGCCATGACAATGGGGAGAGTCATCTGATAAAAATAGAGTTGGGATGATAAACAGAAGAGGAGAGGAGATTTTGATTACCTTCTTTGAAAACATGCCAAGCAAAATGTGATACAATAGCCCCACTGTGAATATCAGCTTGAATCAAAATAGGGCTAATTTAACGAATTTCCCTCATATATTTTATTAGCATTTTATTATCGTTTGTGGCACAGAAGAAAAAAAAGTTGCTGAGAAAACATGAAAGTCACTAACTTTCCCTGAAGAAACAGCAGTCTTCTACACCTTGCCAAAAGTATTCTTACCAGGATCTGTGCTGTGACAGAGACGGCTTTTTGAAAAGCTCTCGAGGCTTGTCGAATTCTTTACCCACTTGAGTCAACAGCAGCGCTCTGTTTCTGGGCTGAATGAAGGCAACACAAAGGCTATCTGAGATCGCTACCTGTTGCCATGCTTTTAATGGCTAATGTCCCTGGTCAGAGACCAAAGATCAGCTACGCCAGACATAGAATAAACATGGGAGGAAAAATAACTGCTGGCACACCAATGTGGGTGCGGGCAGGGCTGCGCTGCCCCAGCTGAAGCCCCCGCAGACCTCCAGGGGTGCTCGGGAAGGACGATGGCTCGGACCTGGGGTGCAGGTCAGAGAAGGAGGCAGAGGAGCTGTGTGGGAGGAAGAGCACCCAATGGTGATATAGCACGAGTCTCTGTTTTGTTCCATCTACTGGGCAATCCTTTCTGCTAAGTGTAATGTTTCATAGTTGCATAGTCTGCATACCTTTAATATTTTATGTTGGGGTTATGGAAGGGGGGAGAGCTAGCATTGAGCCAAACTCCTCAAACCACATTATTCTGTTTTGTTCTTCTCTGTAAAAACACCTCTCAAATAGCCGTAATTTGGATACAAGTCTACTTACTTAACCGTTCGTTGTCACACACCAAAGTTCAGTGTCATAACACGATCCCCTAGCAGTGGTTTTCCTACTGTAATCTTGATGGATGAAGGAAGTGCTGACAAATGGTAGTAATGCGTTCTAAAAGTGTCTCTGTGTAACATGGCAGAGGCAACAGCTCCAAGGGAGCTGCAGAGACAGGCTGCATGGGAAGCTCCTCCTGTGCTTTTGGAGCTGGCTTGTCAAAATTCAGTTGAAGCAGAAAGGATGAGTTGTGATCAATATTTTTAGAAGGAAGAACTCCCGGGGAGCTCATGTCAGCAGCCTCTCCTGTTGAACCTGGCAGTGAGGAAAAGAGACTGATTGCTGGCAAGGGACAAATTATCAGTGCATAAGTCATCTCAGTGTTAGACCTGGCTCCAGGACTGAACTAGATGGAGGTTCACTAAAAATTGACTGTATTAAACCAGGTGTTTCATGGTGAAGAGAGAAGTATTTTCATGGCTACATGGCCTGTTGGGCTGTTTCTCACCAGTTCCTCGCCCCCACAAGACTCCCCAGGGTCTGGAACAGTGGTGCTGCAATGGGGCCAGTCTGAATTGGGTCCTGAGACTCAGTTCCAGTCTCAGCCTGAAGGTTACAGCATATTTTTCTCTGAGGATGTTAAACTTTTTATTTATTTATTTTAACATTGCCAGATTTGAGGAAAAGGAACTGTATGGGGTAAGAGCTCTAGTATACTACCTTGAAAGAAGACCTTCGAGCTTGTGGGATGAGAGTGGTCGCTCATCCCTTGGAGTTTTCAAATCCAGATGAGATTTGGGCTGTAGTTTAGTCCTTAGTTATTCATGTTACCATAGAAATAGATGGATTCATCTTCTGCCATTTGCTGCTCAAAGCTTCAGCCTACACCATCTACAGATAACCTCTAACTTGTGAGCCCCAGCCCTGCTGAGGCTGTGGCCATGGGGTTGGGTTTCCCATCTTTGCTTCTCCCAGGAGCTCCACATGTAGCAGGGAGTTTTCTTTCTTTCTTTCTTTCTATGATTGGTTTGCACTCAGCTTAAACATTTTAAAGCTCACAGAAAACATGCTTCAGTTCAGCTTCTGACTGGAAGACAGTTTCTCCATTCAATTACATTCACAGTTTGGCTGGCTGAAGCCGAATGTTTTCACTTTGCCTGCAGAATATGCTGTGAAAATCCAGGCAGCAGGAATTGCAGAGAGGTTGAGGTGTTTTCACTTCTTTGTTATTCTCCTTACAAGGAAGAAAAATCAATGGTTTTCAAATCAGTGCATTAAAAATCTCTCAAATGGGCTGTAATTACAGGCCCATCTGTTGCTGGGTTGTTGAATTGCCTGTGGGAGAGATGCATGAAGATCTGCCTGCTTGGTCATTACTGAGCAGCCCGGGATGTTCCCCACGGCGGCAATGCACCCACGGGTGGCTCTGCCCCTTGGAAGCACTCTTGGAGGAGAAAGCATGGGCCAAGGGGCCAAGCTTGCCCTTAAGTCCCTCAGGTGAACATTGCTCAGCTATTTGCCAAGAGGTTGCTTGGCAAACGGCTTTTCTTGCTGTGAGTTTCAGATCAGCAGCTCTCAGTAGCCACAGAGCAAACTCATTGCTCCTTCAGCTCTACAGCAGGTAGACACGTTTAAAGCCTCAGTTTTTGCCCAGTTCTTTCCGTAGAAATTTATATATTTTTACAGAGCTTACTCCTCTGCAAATAAACTTGTCTGTCTCTCTTCACAGACACTGAAGCAGTGCTTTCCCAGCGCTGAACAAGAACCCCTAATCTTAATCTTTAACAGGCAAAAGCTCACTTACACCACTTAGTTTCTACCAGCAGCATCTTGTGGTTTTCCAACAATGTTTTTGTATTTTTGTTTTTCAGTGAGAAGCTCATTTTCCACATTTTCTATCAGAAATATTTCAGATGGGATTCTTTTTTTTTTTTCAATATATCTAACCAAACTAGCCATCAAACTCAGTGAACCTTTCCTGCTTTTGACACGTGCCTGAATGGCAGTTATTTGTTATTCAGACTGCTTTTTGCTCAGTTCACTGATGATGAAGTTCACCGGTGAGCTGGCAGGGCTTGGCTGGAGAGAAGTGTTGATGTTGCATGCAGTCATTCCCCACCACTCCTGTCCCTCCTCCTGCTCCTGTCCTCGATGCAGCACTCTCCAGGGGCACAAGTAGTACTGAGCAGACAGGAACAGTCCTGGAGCTCCAATTCTATAATCTTTTGGAGCCCAGAGATTTTAGGGATTGAAAATGTATTAAAATAATTTTACCTACATCTTTCTTCTTTTTAGTCTTTAACTCGCATCCTAGAAGAGTCTCTCAGACAGACTCAAGTGACAAATTTCACCGTCATCTTAAAACAAAGGGGAAAATGGCAGGATTTCAGCTGCAAAGCAAATCCTTTCCAAAGAATTGATGGGTTCCTTCAAAAAAATAAAACAGGAAAAATAATAGAGGTGACCAATGGCTGAATACAGAATATTTGTAGGAGGATGTATGTATGTGCACATTTTCCCGTTTTAAACCAGTGTATTTCTCTATTGTTTGGCATTGTTTGCAGAGATTCACTCTGAAAGTCCATAATAAAGCATGATTGGATGCATTTTCATTTAATTCAGGGGTTTTGTTATTGACAAGATGATGTCCAAACAGCATATTTTCTTCGAAATGTGACTTTCTTTTGTTAACCTTGTGCTTACATCTGTTTAGACGAGTGTGAGTCTGTATTTTTGAAAACTAGTTTATTTGCAGACCCGTAGCTCAGGTGAAGCTATGTCTCTGAACTCCTGTAATTCTCTGAACTATGCACACGATCCCGTACCTGTAAGAGGTTCTGTTGCTCAGCATCACGCAGCCATCCTAAACAAGTGATAGGGCCACAGGAAATACGCAGGGAGTCCAGATCTGTCACAAACAGACTGATTTTCCCTCAAGCTTGCTTATCTTCTAACAGTGCAAGGAAAAGAACATCATTATTAATTAGTAGGAAGCATGAAACTCTTTCCAGGTATCTTCTAAAGAAAGTTCACCGTGCTTCTTCATTGTTCAGTTGTGCAAAACACATTCCCTGGGTAAATGTCCTCCTCCCCTAAGCACGTCAATGCCACTGAGGTGTTCAGACACTGAAATGGAGATTGTTCCCATCCTAGCATTTCAAAAATTTGCTTTGAGGGCTGCGCTGGAGCTGGTGAAGTCAACAGGTCCCTTGTGACCTCCGTGGGTGGCTTTTTGTGCACTGCTGTGACCGGGAAGCAAAGTAATGAAGTGAGTTACTTAATGATTCATTATTCATTTTGTAGTTATTAATGGGATCAGCAGCCAGCATCTCAAGGCTCCAAACTTGTTTGGTTTTCTGCCAGATTCCTCATTATGCACATGTAAACACGGGCAAATCATTTAATAGAACAGGCTTTATTAAATAAGCAGAGAAGCTTTATTAAATAGAAAGCTCCTGAGCTCTAATGACAAATGTTTACAAGCTTGGGGACTTGTTGCAGGATTGGAAGAGATAACAACAACTTGGTAAAATCAGGTGCTCGGTAAAATGCTGCATGCTTCAGGTTTCAAATAGAACCTGCTGCTTCAAATAGAACTTGCTGTTCTCTCTGAGGAGAAGGGTAGGAAGATGCTTTTTGACTTACAAGTGTTCTCCAGCAAAAATACATGGAGTGTAGAAGTAATAAGATTCCCTAGCATCTGATAAAACCATAAACAAGCCTCTCTTCCATGTTACCGGAGAAAAGGTCATAGCTGAATGATAATATTTCTGGTGATCAAAACCATTTTCTTTTAAATGTAGAGCCAGAAAAATGTGCAAGGTTTGGATTTTTGTTCATGTTTCAGAGCATGCTACATAAAACATGAGTGCTATGTGGACACCTACTTAGATCTTATTCCCACCCTAAAGTAACCCTTTGAATAGTCATAATGAGTCTTGGGCGACAGAGGACCACCTCTGGCCCTTGCACTTGAGTCTCCAGCTCAGACAAGCTAGCAGCAGTCCTTTCTGTGCCAGTAATAAAATTCTGCAGTATAATATGATTCAGGCCGTGTTTTCTGCATGTATTCTTTTTCATGGTCTCTGCTAGCACTTTAGCTGTCTTCTAATGGAAATGACTTGCAGCTTACGGTCCTGTTAAGAAATTAAGTCTGCAGACAAATTCACTTCAATTTAGTGCTTTGAGTTTAATGAGAAGCAGACACAAAAAATGAAAAATTAAAAACAATCTCGATGCGCATGTGCCAATTTGTGGAACATAATAGCCTCATTATTAAATTCAACAGTCAAATTTGCTTCAGTGCTGAAGTGAGCCTGTCTCATTAGCAGGCTCACTATTGCTAGTAAGTGTTTAGTTAATGGGTAGAATATGTCTTCTTGGATTCTTCTTGGCACTTTGCATGTCTTGCTGTATGAAGAACAAACATTACACAGTTTTTTATCAACTATAATGTCTTGTACTTAAAATATTTCAACTCACCCTTTTAAAATGCTCTATCAATACCTATTTAATTTCTTTCCCCAGGGAGTATCATGCCCATTTTGCTGGCACAGTTTGTTCTGCGAAGCTTCGACTGTGAGTTGATAACAACACTGAAAATAAACCATCGGTATCTTTCCTTGCACTAGAGAATAAAATGGAGATATTTACTGAAAAGTGCTCTATTACAGTGACCAACAGATTTCACTTTAATGTCTGGAGTTTTATGAGACTATTCTTTTTGAGCCTAACTCTTAGAAAACATTTATTCTCTTTTTATTTACTTTTTTTTTTTCAGTCAAAATATTTCTTTCATGTTAAATTGCAAAGTCATATTGATTTCTGGTGAGGTTTTGTTTTGATTCTTGAAATGAAACCTCATTCCAGCAGCTCTACTTTTGCCTCTTTATTTTCTGCTTCAGGGAATCACAAATGCTCTCATCTGAGAGACTGGGAGATAAAACCTGGTAAAGAGGAATTTATTTGTGCTTCCAGTGCCACATTTCAAGCCGTGACTCAGGCTGGTCAACTTTCAATAAAACTTTTTTGGAACAACGTATCCCCAAAAGAATTCAAAACTCCTACTTCTAAACATGCGAGGAAGAGCATTATTTGAGATCGCCACTTGCTGATGTACGAGAGGCAGGGGTTAATTCTGGTTTTCAGAATATTTCTGATTTAGCCTGAAGCAGCCTCAGAATACTTCTTCTTTCCTCCCATGCCTAAAACCTGTCTTTGCAGGCGGATTGAAGTCTTTGGAAAATCAACTGGGGGAAATTAAAAAACAAACTCAGTCATGGAAAACAGAACTTACACACACCAAAAAGTTTGATGATAGGTGGAGGACTGATCTTTAACTGATTGATTGTGATTTCCACTGAAATGCAGCAGACGGAGACGTGCAATACACTTATTTTGTCAGGTGTGTGTCCAGTGTGAGGCATACACCTCTGCAGTTTTAGTAACCACTCCAGTGAGTAACCAAGATTTGAAGTGATTACTAAAAACTGTTCAGCTAGTGAGCTTCGGCTGACAACTCTGGTCTCATCAGAAGCAAAAGCATGCTATTTATGCTGTACCAAAATGGAAACAGCTCGGAGCTTGTCACTGAGACTCACCAGGGGCTGCTGGCAGCTGGACAGGCAAGGAGCTGGGAACAAAGCTGGTGGCCACCAAGAGCGGTGTGCATGCAGACGTGGGACTGCTAGCTGGAGCTGGGATTGATCACGATGGACATGATCAAACACCGGGCAATGTTTGCTATGAACAACCTCACCTCTCTTCATTTTAAGACAGTCTGCGCGTGCTCCTTGGCCAGCCTTCCTTTGCTGTACAAGCCTCGCAAGGCTTTGGTTTCTGTGTAGTGGAAGTGCTGTGTACATGCCAAATAACTATGTTTATTATGGTCATTTGCACTGAAGAGAGTCCTAATGGAAACATGAAGAGCCATGACCTTAAACCAAATTATTTGGGCTGCAGGGATACAGAAGAACACGCAGAGAGCTCTCTCAGCCTTCACCTCGCCCTGAATGTGAATGTAACACTTATTATTTCCCTGACAATGAATGAACAAGCTGCTGTGAGACTGCGACTCATCCCAGCTCTTCCCTGGGTAATTAAATGTACTTTTAATTTGTATTTGCTCACCGTGGCATCTCAGAAATATGCTTGAAGTCTCAGCAATGTGTGATCCCTGCTAACTTACACGGTCACCCGCTAAGGAGCCCTCTGGAAGTAAGCCACTTGCCCTCCAGTACTGAGGCTGGGGTGAAAGGGAGGTAGAGCAGGATGAAACCTGTTCTGTGCCATTTCTATGGAAATGTGCAGGTTTTATGCTCAAAACCTCTTTCATTTACAGGTAGAGTGCTGTACGATATAACAGATATTTCATCCAGTCATACAATGGGCAGCGCTGCCTTAAGGCTCAAGGGACATCCTTAAACAAGCGTTAAATCGAATTTGCAGCAGATGTGAGCCTCTAGAGAAGTGCATACCTTACCTACGACCTCTTTTAAGGTTTATCATCTTTATTTTACTGTTTGTCTTCTTCATCTTCATACTAGTTAAACTCCCCCTGGCTGCTATGCTTGGGAAGCAAAGTAGCTTTGCTATTTAATGGAAAAAATTTCTCTTGACCAGTATGACTGCTTGTCAGAGAAGTTTAGTTTGTGGCTGTAGCATCCTCTGTCAGACCATGGAAATTCATAATTTACATAAGAAGTTTGCCTTCTTCTCTGCTCTTGTTTTTGCCTTATTATAGCATTTTACTTAAAAATCCTGGGTTGGTAATTTTACCACTACTTATCTTTGTGCAGTTTTTAACAGATTTTTTTTTCTTCCCTCCTCTGAACAAATGTCAGAAACAAGATGACAGATTTCCCAATGAGATTCACACGCAGTCAAGGCAACAATTTCTTGTAAAATAGTGTTTTCTTTAAATACTTCAGTGTTTGCAACCTTCAGCGGGGTATTTCTTCAGATGACGGAGGACTTATTACAGTAATTTTACTTACCCATTTTAGACAACATTCCCACTCTGCATTAATAATGTCTGCTTTTTCTCAAGAACATGTAATCATGATAAGCTTACCAAGTGTTGCAGCTTCTGCGAACAACTATTTTCTGTCACTGTCAGGATATGAACAAGTCAGGGTATTATTTCTGTGTCTCTTCCCAGACATTACATGTAGCCACTCCTTAACTTTCTTTATTTCCTGACATTGAAGATATGAACTATCTAGAAGCTTTGTGGCTCTCAGCATGTCAGGATCCAAGCATTTTGCAGCCACTGGTGTTATTTACATGCCTGGCAAGGTGTTCTCCTCTTAGACAGATGAGGAAATAAAGCATGGGGTAAATTAATTGATCTCCCCAAAGACATACATAAGTTTTGTGACTTATCACTGCTTTTATGTCCTCCTTGGTTAGAAACTGGAGAGACAAATCCTTGCTATTGCACTCTGTATACGCAGATGAAATGCAAAGTAAAGCAGTGCTGAGAAGTCTGTAATTATTTTAACTCCAAAAAATTTAGAGAAAGACAGACATTGAGATAAGAAAGCGGGTTATTTTGTTTGTTTTACCAAAATGTTTTAGAAATACAGACATATTAATTTCTAATTTGCTGCTCTCTTGACATTTTGCTTGAGATCTATAGTGGATCCTAGGACTACCCATGCAGCCTAATACCTTTCTGGCCAGCCTCCCCAGCCTCCTCTACAGCCAGTGGGGAGGGTTGCTGGGAGAACCTTACTTCAGATCTTGCTCCTCAAGCATGGGAGTTTTTATATTTGGTTAAAATGGGAGTTCAGCACAGACACTTTATTTATTTATGCTGAGGTCACAATACCTGGCCTCTTACCTGCAAAGCGCATCTGGAGAGAGTGGGCAGGAGATGCACACGATGGATTAGTGGGAAGCTGCTAATGCATGCTTGTGAGATCAAAATTCAGAATCTAGCACATCTGAAGCTGCCAAAGAGAGCATCTTGCAGGGGAAAAGCATGCCAAAGGAAGATCTTCAGAGTATTTTTTAGCTCAGTTGGCCTGAGAGCACCTCCTATCTGTCACTAAACAGCCCTCACTACCCTTCAAGGGAGCGATGGGATCCTGATGGCAGCTTGCTCTGAGGATCCTCCTACGAGGTAGAAAAGTGTCAGTGTTCCTGTGCCAGGAAGCACTGACATGCTCCAGAGCTTCCTATTGCTCTTCTCTGCTCACAGATCAGCAGGACCTTTATGCCACCTGAGGGTGTCAGGGCCCCCCCCTGATTTTATGATAAGCTGTCAGTGCTGGGGTCTCCCTCTCAAGCACTGTGCCTCTTCACAGCCAATGGGGAATACAAATCAGAAGGGAATATAAACGATCCTCAGATGTCTTCTCTGAGCTGGTGTCTTTGGAGGTGTGTTTTATGGCAACAAAACCTCACTACCACTATTTTTTTCCTAAGTTTTTCAAATATAGAAAGAAAAAGAGCTCTGAAAATATTCTCGATATTTTTAGGTCTCTCTCCAATTCAAGGATGCTTGCAGAGTCTCCCAGCTACCACTTGTTTGACCTGCTCCCTCTCTCTCCTTTGCTCTTAGGGGTCACACTTTCATTTTGGGAGTCTTTCTTCTCCACAGCTAGAACGAGACTACACCCGAGATCAAACGATTTCCATGTTCCACCCGGAGTCCTTCGCATGCCGCTGCGGCAGGGCAGTGAGTGGAGCTCTTACTTGATAATTATTGACTTTCCTCCTCCTATTCCATATCGGATCTATCTTCTTCCTTCACCATTTTAATTGTAGCATGCATTGGAAGTGTTTCTGTACTGAATCCACTAAGCTAGCAAGCCAATCTATTCTAACGCTAACTCAATTTTCTTAATGTCAAGTTGCAGATAAACACACAGATATTCAGCCCAAATTTCCAGCCTAGAGCATGACTGGAAGCGAATACCAGCTGATGGAATCAGAGCTGCATTCACTTTTTCTCCACTTCCAGCAAGGGCAGATGTTTCACAACCACAATTATTATCTGCCTCTCTTTACTTCCTAGCTTTTACTTAGTGTATTGACAAGCTGGATTGGATTTGGAGGGGGCAGGAAGGCAAGCCTGAGCCACCAGAAGAAATCCATGTGATTACCTGAGCTCGCCGCCCTTCGCTGTTCTCACAGCTTAATAGCCCAGCTCCGAGTCAATAATGAAGCAGAAGGAAGTTCAGTGTCAGATTTTTCAGGGTACAAAAGGCTGGTGTTGTTATCTGGGCTGCAGTGACACAAAGCAAGGAGTTTCCCTGAGCAAGCCCAGTCGTCCAGGCTCAGTGTAAAGCTGGCTGGTGCTGGAGAACCTCCCTTCCCTCTGGCAGTTTGGTCCAGTAGACAGGGATCACCAACCAGCATGGGAACCTGTGCCCTGTTCCTAGCCTGAACCTCACCTTCTCCAGGGTTTAACACACATCTGGGTTTAATATTTAGTGCAATGCATTTTACTGGGTTGAATTAAATATTTGAGAATCACAAGCTATCTCCCTTTCCCCTCCCCCCAAAAAATAAAATCAAAAACAAGCAAACAAACAAAAAAAGAACAGACTGTGATATCTTATAGGTACTCCAGTTATGAGGTTACTATTTTATTCAACCAGTGCGGTCAGTAGTGTAAGAATATCCCATTGGTTATTTTTATAAGCTTTTTGTCCATTCTAAATTTAAAAATCCCCAGTGTTCAATATTTTCCAATACTTACATCCCGTTACCCCTAGTGATATCCTATTACATTATTTCATCTCAATTCTCTCTCATTTGGGTCATTCTTTGCATCATTCATTAGCTATAAAAAGCATTTACCCCCAAATGTGCTAGATTTCTGTGGCACTTGCATGTAATCCATCTTTCTCCGGGAAGCTGACTTCAGTGATTAATAACATAGGCTTCAAGAGTGTGACAGGTATGAGTAAATGCTCCTCAGTATGAGTAAATGCTGAAACATACATCAACTTTAAGAATTTTGTAGACCATTAGGTTCCTTTTTATCAAGCTTAGTCAAGCTGTGCTTTATTTGTCTCTGCTAATCTTTCCTTCTAAATGAATTTCTTGAGACTCCAAGTCATGCTTGTGTTGTGAGTGTGAAACAGCACTCTTATTTCAAAAACAAAGCCCAACAAAAGCACCCTCTTCTGAACACGAAGAGACCTTAAGTCTGCTTTCTCAAGCACCGCCATACACATCTGTAGGATTTATCAAGCCTTAATGAAGAATGCTGTCTCAATCTTGTGGCTAGCAGCCAGTTCTCAATACCTTAGATGTGAAATTAGATTATATTGAGACTAATGCACCACAACATGCCTTATTAGGTGATTTATAGCTTTGACTTGAGGGCCTTAATATGGGTATGTCTGCAAGGGGCACTTAGCATAGAGGTATGTATTTAAGAGATTTTTAGTCAAAGCCCATTAAACCCAGGACAGATGTTCTTATTCAAAAGCACAATGTCTGCACCAGTGGGGAGGCAAGAGAGGGACAAACTCTTGATTGCAACTCTAATGCTGTAACTCCTGTCTTCTGTTAATCCAACTCAATTTTTCTGTATATTCTCACAGAGACGCACTGGAAATTTAAACCCAGCACCAAAAATTTCATCCCTTATTGGGATAGGACTTCTGCTTGCAAAGGTGTTACCAAGGTTTGTACAGCCTTGGTTAACTGTAGGAAACTATGTTTTAATGCAAAATTTTTTAATGTCAGTATTTCTCTGCCACTGTGGAAGTGGAAGAGGCTGCCCTGCACCATTGCTCATCTGCTTTTAAAGCTCTGCTGTATTCAGGGTGCAGAGGTGCTTCATGGTTACTGTTGAGGGGGCAGAGGCAGAAGATAAATGAAGTCATTGTCTGGATCACACCTCCATACGTATTAGCTGTTTGCATCCAGATAGGAACACAAGTCCTGGGAGACTGGAAGGGAACATCACATTTATTCCCCTGCTTTCAGAGTCAATTAGTCTAGAAGGGTTCAGAGAAGATATACAGCCCAGGTTAGAGACTATTTCCTGACACTGAATAGTGAATTTAAGGCCTGTAGTAAAGGCTGAAAGCTGAAATACCAGTGCAGTATAAATGAGAATCATGTGGACAGCACACACATCTATATACATCATCTTAGATCCGTTTATGTTCCTACCACTGCACTTTGGACTTCACATAAATATGCTCATCTACACTTCTTCATGATCTTCTTAATTAATACACCTACTTAGATGACAGCCCAGTGCTAACAGAAGAATTACGTTGTCTAAATGTTAGAGCTCAAAAGCAATGCAAAGACTGCTGGTATGGCGAGGCTGTTTATGCAAGGTCCATCCATCTGACCCTTTTCTCCTAATAAAATGTCACACTGGGTAACACCGTGATATAATCAGTTACAGTGTAATTATTCTGTATCTACATGCAAAAGCACCAAAAGGGTAAGGGACTAATATGCAATATGAGGCACCTCGCACTGCTCCTTTCATCCGTCTTGCTGATAGTGCTGAAAAGGAAGATGAAACACAGCTCATGTTCCTCCATTCAGCCAGTGCAGCTGTCACAATAAAATATGTTTTAAAAGAGATAGAGGCTTCAAACCCACAACTGAGTCTGTTACTGTGTGTGTACCAAAACCAGCAGACAAAACTTTCCATCCAAAATAAATTGGAGACGATAGGAACAATCTCAATGGCACTGAGGAGAACTCATTTCTCAGGCAACACGGGCAGAGCCCTGAGCAGTCTTGCTCTGCAGGAGGTCTCTACGCCTGAAAGTTTTCCAGTCCCCCTGCCAACCACGTCAGTTGGTCTGATGAAAGATGTAGCTTCTCCTTGCATGGTTTGCCTCGATTTGGCTGAGTGAGGAATGATATAAAAAGACCATTCTCCAGGTGACCAAAGGTTGCACCTGTCGTTGTTAATGCTGGTGTGGGAAGCAATTTTGACGTGTTGTGAACTAAATATACCAACTCCAGATTGGAAAAGGAACAAAATGAGGACAGTCAACACCCAGTGGACCAGACCTTTGGTGGTGGCCAACATCATAATTCCCGTTCTGGGACGGTTACACTGCCAGACAGTTTCTCTTCCATAAATTATGCAGCTTGAAAAGATAAACTCCAAAACCAAAATACCCTAAAATTTTCTACATGTGTGCAACAACATCTGCTACCCTCTCTGTCAGCCTCAGAAATATAACAGATATGAGACAGCAACAGAAGACCTTCTTCTAGGGAAAAGAGAGTAGTGATCCCCTTCCGAAATGCTTAACTTGGTCTTGTGTTCTCTGCTATTCTTGTCTCAGCTGTAATGCTGTTGTGAATTGTTTAGACAGGAGGCAGCCCTTAACAAGCCCTGCTTGAAGGGCTGTAGGACTTTGATACCTGGCATTCTGAATATTGATCTTGTTCTAATGAGTGAGCAATTCTGCATGGATTAACTGATCCATGGCAAGTGCAAATCGTGTTCATGGTGAAGCTTCGTTGTGTCAAGGCCATCACGAAACCTAGGGCAAGAGGAAGATGCTAATAAAGGTGATGGAAAATGTGAGCTTGTCAGGAAACCTCTGCCTGGAAATATCTCTGTGGTGGTGTGTATGTCAGCATCCGATTTGGAAAATGACAGGGTGTCCATTCCCAGTAAAAACCTCTCAAGCACTTGACCTTCTGCAGACAGTCCTTGCAGTAAATGTCTCCAGTGTAGCACTACATATTTGATAAACACTGTGCAATACAGAATGGGTTAGAAATAATATATATATCAATAGATTTTAACATTGAGTTCAGTAAGGCTTGAGAAAAGTTCTGACACAGAGCCTCAGATGTAGTCAATTTGCTCTGGAGTAAAACTTTCAATAACATCCACTTCACTTATTTCCAGAAAATGCTTTCTTAGGCTTTAACCTTGAATGTAAGTACCAGAAATCAGATTGCTGCATGTCTGCTGAGCTATTTGTGTGCCTTTTCTTCGATGTGAAATCAACTTAGTTTAGTCCTCACTGGCAAAGGGACAAACTAAGTTATATTCTCCCTCTGAATACTATGATTTTGAAAATGCTTAACTGAGATTTCCTGCACAAAAAAAAAAAAAAAAAAAGAATTGTGAGTCAGGAGTGCTACATTGTTATGGAAAAAGCAAACCTCATCTTAGAGTATGAATATTATATAATACCTCCATATGAAAATATGAAGAAAGGATATAACCTGCAAAATTTGGAAAGGAAAACCTTATCCGAAATAGTGTGTATTGTTTGAGTACTGAATTTCAAGAGAGATTTGAACCGATGGGTGAGAATCCAAGAGAGAGACAGATGGGAGTTTCAAAAACAAGACTGTCAAAGAGTATCTAGAATTAACATAGAAATAAATAACAGAGGGAAGGCATCAGGGCAGTCTTCAAATTGTATACAACATGGCTGGGCAAGAGTGGTCTTCAGGAAGAAAGAGAAGAAAGAAATCAGTCTGACCCATACAACCTCACAACAGCTCCTAAATCCCTCTAGCTAGCATAGGTGGAATTATACTGGATAATGCAGAGATCTCTTCCACAAGTCTACTCCCTTTCTCAAAAAAGAGCAAGAAAAGAACTGTACATATCCCATCTCTTTCTTTTGGTGTACTTGCATCAGACTTCAGGATGTTTCTTGGGAAGAGCTAATGATGTCAAGAAACCTTGTGATTGAGTGATGTTGCTTGAATTCATGGCAGCTGACTCAAGACCCATGTGTCTCATTCCCCTGCCACAACTGAAGGAAGGAAGAGACATACTTCATCAAATTCAGATATGAACACAGATTTTTTTCCTAAGCTGTGCAGAAGTTCTTGCACTCAGCCAAAACTCATTCACACAAGGGGAAATTCTTGAATCTACCAGATGAACAGCAAACTCAGCGAGTTTCCATAGACTAAACCATGCTTTTGCACTTGCTTAGGAAGAATGCTGCAACACTTGCTCTATTTTTAAATTTCTGTGTCTTATTCTCACCAATTGCCACAAAATGTAGGTCAAAGAACTTCTTTTTTTTTTTTTTTTCCTGGGAGGAAAAAGCATTGAAGCATTATTTTTAGTATATAGGTGTAGATTTGGTTGGAGAATTCTATCTTTATTTATTTTCCACTTTCTCCTCTAAAACAGATGTCAAGAACAACTCAATGAATGCCTCCAAGAAATTCACTACTTACAAGAATGGGATAAGTTGCCATAGTATTATCAGTGATTTCAAAATATTCACAGCATTCCTTATTGTGCTCTTGGGACTCAGTCTCCCTAAAGAAGCAGATGACCTTTTTCCTTCTGTTTGTATTTCTTCCAGCAGATCTGTCTTTCCCAAGTACATTTGAGATGCAATCTTATCATTCTGAGGAAAGTCACAAAGGAGCTCACAGGGGGTAGTTAGAAAAAGGCCAATGTACGCTGATAGTCCTATAATTCAAAAATCCAAGTGCTCTGGGTTCTTATGCCCTTGGATATATACATACATCTCCTTTTCTTGCTTGCATAAATGAGTGCCTGAGTGTTATTGATAAGAGCCAGGGTATTGTTTTCTTGCAAGGCAGAAACATTTAACAGATATATTGCAAGTGGCTCTGCAAATTTAAGATATCCACAGCAAGAAGCATTTGCTACTGCTGAAGATAAAAGCAAGAGTGCAGAAGTCATTTGCAGTCCTGCTCTGTGGAAAGGAAATCATTCTGTGAGACCATTTCACTTTCAAATGTTAATAGCCTTTGTTTAGTATTGTTCAAAGAGGAGCTTTCTCCCGAATATGGCAGGGGAATCCACAAACTGATGTTACCATGCAGTCCTTTCCCCTGCAGCAGCTGCTGAAAGGTGAAGATGCTCTTGACACTGACAACCGTGGGAATTAGGGGCAAGAGGTCAGTGCACGGTGACCGAAGCCACCTGCTTTATAACAGCTGGTGATGTGGCCAATTAAAGACCACGAGTCTCATCTAGATGATTGTGACTGATCTGGGCTGACCTTCCCTCCACCAGCCTTCAGCCTTTGACAGCCACCCCTTCTCTGGCAGGGTTATACCTCACGTTCAGCTTGCACTGGCACTTCTTGTGGAGATAGAGCCCCTCTGTTCACTCATCCCCAGTGATGCTCAGAGGTCAGAAAACAGAGTGCATAAACCTTACTGCAAGTCCTTTTTAATGTAAAGGTACAAAGGGAGCTCAGTAACCCAAAAGTGTCAATAGGGTGAAGCTGTAGTCTGTCTATTGCCCACCACACTTTTCATATGTTCTCTTGTAAATACTTGGACCCAGGACCTGTCATTCTTTCTTATGATCTCATCTAATTACAGCAAAGGAAGTGATTGATTTGTCAGAAATGGCTTCGGGCTTTCTTCTCTTGCATTTCTCTTCAGTTCAGTCTCCACCTACCGGGATATATTTGGGGAGTTTACGTTCTCAGCTAAAAATATTATATTGTAGAACATGAAAGCAAATGTTCTTGGAAGGCCTGAGCTTTAACATCTTATTCAACACCATAATTAAATGTCACTACCTTTAGCTGTGTAAGTGTTATAGTTTGAAGGAGAAAATGAATAATATTTCATCTCTTCCAACAATATTCTTTCAAAGTTTAGAAACACGGTCACCTAAGACTTTTACACGTGCAAGTTTTAGGGTCAAATAAACTTCAGAAGAAAAATGATTTTTCACTGAAAAGAAGCTGATCTCAAGCCAAAATTTAAAGAGCAAAATAACAAGCTGTTTTTGCCAAAAGCAAACAACAGCAACAACAACAACAACAAAAAAAATCCTACTCCTCTTGAAGAGCCATCCCTTCCTAGGCCTTTTTTTTATCATTCATTGACACTTCTATCTCCAGTGTAATTTAGAAAAACTTTAGAAAACCAGTCTGCTAGATAATAAACATAGAGAATTATAGTATTAGCTTAATTCAGATATTAGAGACTGTATCTAACCCTATGAAGAAATCAAACATAAAGCATATGAGTCATTTAAAGCTCTCATGCTGTCACTGTAAGTACCTGAATTTATTCCCTTCCCTGCAAGCTAGGACAGAATGAAACCCCACGGGGCAGCTTCCCAGCACAGACATGGTGAGAAGATTTTTGTAACGAGTACTTGTAGGTCTCACCGACCTCCAGGCTGCTCTGAAAATAGGATTTTAAAACAATAATCTCCTCTATTCATTCACCTATGGATGGATTAAATATTCACAAGTCAATTCCTATTTTTCTCGACTACCTATAGAGGTGGTTCAAGGCCCAAGGGATTCACGGGGAGGTCGGAGAGGGTTCCTTTTTGTGTTTTAATGTGGAAATACGAATATGATCATGTCGCTGGCCTGCAGATTACGTGGGCAGCTCGTCCGCTCTCCAGGGTGCTGCAACAACCTCCTCGCCTCCAGCTTCTGGCCTCCTTGCCTCCAGCCTCTAGCATCTTCTGCTCCAGCTTCTGGCCTCCTCTTCCCCACCTTTTGTGCATTTCTGCTTCAGCTCTGGTGGCCAGCAGTGGCTTATCTCCAATCTGAAATCCACATTTTCCTATCAGCAGCACTTTGCAGGACTTAAAGCAGAGCAGTGCCTTTTTCCTGCTTTATTCTCACACCATACCAGCTTTAAATCTCATCAAACTGTATATTACTTTTTACTTAAAATATGGCTCCAGAAAGTAAACGTAAATTCCTAGATGGAATTCTTAAAAATATATATGTTTTGTGGCTGAGATACCTACCACACATATTAATTTTTTATTCCCACAAGATTTGAATAAAACTATTCTGATATTCTGTGTCTCATGGATTGTACTTCCAGACACAGAAAAACTGAGACTCGTTAAACAACAAACAAACAAATGGAAACCCATCATTTTCAGAGTATCCTCTGTTCAGTGCCTCAGAAACATGGTGACACTTCTGGAAGCATATCTACTACTGAGCTAGAGACATAAAAAGTCAATTGCTGTTATGATCTTAACATATCAAGTTCTCTTTTTAAATGTTGAGGGATGTTTTTTTTCTTCTGCATTGACCCTGACATTTTAAATTATGGCTATTTGCATTCACATCCAATCACTTAATATCTATATTATCACTTCTGTCCCTCACAAGTTTACCAATTCATGAACAGATTCAGGTTCAGAATGAAGCTTTAATTGTAGGATTAGTACTTTTCAGTGAAATTCAAGACAACTCAATTAGCTTTCACAAATGAAATAGCTAAAAAGGTTTTGCAATGATTGTTTGTGTATACTGTAACAGTTTTAAACCACCAAATTTATTACCTCATACTATTTTAGCAATAGAAAAAACTCCTCTTAAAAAAAAAAAAAAAAGAGAAAGAAAGAAAAAGATTAGTTCTGTGCAGAAACTGGGGTCTGTGCACTTCTTTCAGCCTCTGGTCCTATGGATAGGCCCTGATTCCCACCCACCATTTCTACTGCTTGAGATTGCTTGGGGAGAACAGAGCAGTGTCTTTATCTTCACTTTAACCAGCATTTCTGCTTTAAACCTTCCTCACTAAGTAAAGCTTGGACAAGAAGCTGGATTTCAATTACATACTCATTCATAAACGTAACTACAGTCTGACTTTGGCGCACTTATGCACACGTAGATGGTGACCACTCAGTCAAGGGGACCTTTTTAATGTGAATTGGGGAAGTTGTGGCCTCATTATTATAGGCAATAAATAATCTCACTGTATTTTCCAGAGTGGAAGCTGATGGACCTGATACCCTGAGCCCACTCACAGATTTCATAGTCTGTTTGTTAAAACCACAGCAGTGGAAAACCCCAGTTTTCTCAGATATGTTTAAAAGATCATCTGGGTGACTCTCCCAGACTCTGGGAAATCCTTGCATTCAGCATTTCTGTATAAATCGCTTCAGCAGGAATTATATTTGAATAAGCCTACAAGCTGTAGTAACGTGACATCTGTACCTGTTTAAAATCCAGGTGCACACCATTCCGAGGTTTTCAAAGGCTCTCAGAGCACTTGAACACCCAGGGCTCTGAGGTCTTTTGAAAATCGCAGTGCCTCTGCCTCGCTGAGGAAGAAATAAGCCCAGGCCTTAGGAACTATTTTAAGCTCTCACTTGAGCAGTTTGCTAAATTCAAATTTCTGAGCCTCAGATGGAAAACCTAGTGCTATTTTGAGCTAGTATAGTCATTCAGATTATCGAAAACAAGTGTGTGGGCATCTTTGAGAGAGAACAACAGGAGTCTAGGAAAACACTCTGTGATAAATGTTTTTCCTCACTGGAATTTTTAATTAATTTGATGGCCTGAGGCACTTTAGGTTTTCTGGCTTGTGATATGAACAGCAAATGTGCTGTATTTTTTGTCTCGAATTTGTTACCATTTCTGCAGTGCCCAAGGGGCAGTTGTAAATTAACTACTCCGAGGAGCAACAAGATTGTAGTCACTTAGCAGATGTATTATTAAAGGACTTCCCTCTGATATTTATTTTCTTTTTGTCTCTGATGATACCAGAGATGAATACAGGCAATGCTGAGGGGCTGATATTAACACACAATCATAAAAATGTGCATAAATTTAAGCATGATCCAAAAAGAGCAATTGGCTGACATGGGAAATCAACCTGATCTAAACAAAGATCTTTTCATCCTTAATGTCTTCCACCAAGTTGAGTTTAATCTGGACGCCCCATCTACTCCTATATAGCAATCCAGGAATCATATCCCGATCACAAGTTCCTGAGGGCTCTGTGCACTTGCTCTAGGAGTTGTCACAAAGCTACACTCATGCTTATCAGCCTTGGCTGCAAGGGAGGAGTCTATACCACTCTACGGCAGATAATCCAGATAGTTATGCATGTGGTCCCTTTTCATGAAAGCATAGTACAGAGGTCTCTTTGATTATGAGTTAGTCTGAAATTTGCTGCTGTTAATCATGGTTATTTTCAAAGTAAAAAATGACTTTGAAAATTCATTCTCCATTGTCTCCAACAGGCAAAATGCATCTCATCGCTTTTATGCTAAACATGAAGACCTACTAAGCAATGTCTTTACCATAATCAAGAAGAGTTTGACCTGAATAATAGGGAGAAATTTAGTGTCATGCAGAAGGACTATTCTACCAATGCAGTCATTCAAGGCCATTAGGCTGTCAGAACAGGACTGAGGGATTTAAATGGTCTGTAGATTGTCCTGTAGCCCTTTGAACAGAAATAACTTTGATCCATAGAGATTTGGTGTGTTTTACATCGTACCAATTGTCTACACAAGGTGAATTTCAAACAGAATGAAAATGACAGTGTGTACGTGTATAGACTTTGAGGAAACATGGCCCTGATATTTGTACTAATGACTTTTGTTGCTTCATGACACAATTCAACCATTTATTTCTCAGAACGGTACTTTAATGCAAGGTTTTTGACTGAATTTTCTTCTGACATTAATATCAAGGAATTAACATAACTGACAGATTGAACTTTCTCAATCATTGTTTTAAACTAGTCTACAATGAAAATTGAAAATCTGTCAATATCATGGATTTTGGTGAAACCTATTTTAGGATCAAGCTACTACATATATTCTACTGTTGTACAAAGATAATCCAGAATAGATCTTCACAAAATTGTTAATTTCCTCCTCTTCTGTTTTCAGCCCTAATTCATTCTGGGATGGTCTGATGCCTTCAACTTTATGAAGTCATCCCCTAATGATTTTGTAATATTATTAAAATTCGTACAAGTAGACACGAAGGGTTTGTAGTCAATATGAATATTACAGTCAAAATAGAAGATGTGATGATGTAATTCCATTCAAAAATTTAAAAGGTCTGTTTGAAAAAGTAAAAATGAGCAATAATTAAATGTATTCTATAACTCTTTTCTTGATAGCAGTCTTTGGAAATATCATTGTCCCTTCTGGCACAAAATTCAGACTAGTCTTGCCAGAATAGCTCATTATCTAGTCTCATACTTGATAGGAAAATTAGTGGCTGGTTCAGAACATTCTCTTAAAACCTGAACAGGTTAAAAACTCAGAATTGCTGCCAAAATTCATGGTCTCATTTGTTAAGGACCTAGAAAGAGTTTTAAAATTCTCCCTGCCCTCCTTGGAGAGGTTTCCAGCCTTGCAAAGTAAATGTCATTGAAAGAGTTGGAGCTCATGGCAAAATAAATTCTCTCTGACAGAAGAGAAAATTTGAGGGCCCCAAGAGTGCAAGAACATAAAGTCTAGCCAGAGAGAACCAGATCTGTAATATATTAAGCCTGAATCATAGTACTGAGTCATTCTTCACACTGAAGGAAACCAGCTATTTAGAGTTAGATCATGAGGTCCCCCGTGCTCAGACTTTACTCCAGTAATAGTCTCATTGAGGATTACATGTAATAGGTTTACACATTTGCTTAAAGTAACCAACTTGCTGGTCATAACCCCCAGTCTGAGTAAGCAAGAGTAGGGATTAATACTATTAGATATCAAAGGCTTCTGAGACAGCATGAAGTGGAGGTGAATGGAGAGATCCGCATCTTCCCCTTGACTGGGGTGTGTAAGCATCTCAGGCCCTCAATCACAGCCAAAGGAAAATAGGAAGATAAGTGAATCCAGGAGAACACTGTATTTCTGTGCTTTATCTGCCCACAGAGATTGTGCTATTATGTCTTTATTTTCTAGTGTTTTTTTTTTTTTCTTTCTTTTTTTCTCCTCCCTACTCTTAAGCTCTGAATGGTGTTTTTACAAAAGGATCTTGGCAGGCTGAAATTCAGCTTGCCAGCATGGTTTCCTTTGACAGCAGCACAATGCTTGAATTAAATACCAGATGTAGTCTCAGTTCAGTCATTCTACTAAGTAGATCGGAGCCCAAAATTTGAAAGTGCTTGTGTTTTTGGAAGTGGATTGCTATATTCCACTTTTCCATATATATTGTTTTTATAGTTATCTCTATTTATTACTCTGAGTGATTTGAGCCTTACAGAACTCATATATATATAACGTAGAGGGATTTCTGTTTGTGCATATAAATGCATATCTTTATATATAATAGTATATGCTCCTATGTAAATGTATTTAGACAAGCTGGCTTGTGAGGAACAGGAAAACTTAAGCCTACTTTACGATGTGTTTCCCCTTTTTATGTTTTTTGAAATCTAATGAAAATTGAACACTCTAATCCTTCTTCCATTCTTTCTTGCACCTCTTTTCTGCATGTTACTTGAGAGTAATTAGCTGAATTGATGTGGGTCCCCTCCCTTTCTGTGGATTTGACGTAAATTAAACAACAGGTCCAAGAGTTGCTGGAATCGGATTCGCTTGTCATTCATAAACTCAGCAGGCACTGTTCTACTGCCAGGTAGGACAGTACTGATGCTTGCCACTGTGCATAGCTGAAGAGTTTATTGCAAAAATTTTTGGAAGCACAGCTCTAATTCTGTTTTCAAGCAGGTTAAAGAGATTTCAGCTGTCTCAGATTGTCAGTGTTTACCTCTTTTCTTGGTCAGGAAACAGAATTTTAAAGTCATTGCAGCTTCCCCTTTGCCAATGCTACAACATTCTTAGCAGGCTAATTGCTCTGCTCTTTAAAGAAGAGTAATTAAACTGCAATTAAACTGCCATCCAGAATATGGTCCTGGTCAAACCAAAACAGCATTTCATTCAGGTCACCTTGTCTAAATCGGAATCTCGGTACAAACCAGACTTCACAGAAGGGATAAAAAATCACGGTGGTTCTCTGACATGGGGAAGCAGAGGCAACTACAAACATCTAACATGTAAATCTAAGGCTCACAATACTGGCCTCCTCACAGCAAAGTGTGAATCCTTGTATTAGCATGCTCTGCGTCAGCTGTCAAGTGAATGTCACTTGCACCCCGCAGGTTTATTAAAAATTGTTTCCTGGAGTATAGCAAGCATCAGTGTCTCTGCTGCCCAGTACTGAGAGTAAAGTTATTTGCAGCATGTTATATGGATGCACTGAGCCGTCTCCATCTCAGAGCTCTGGAGGTTCCCAATGCAGTCCCTCGGTGAAGACAGCAGAGACCCCCTTGTTACTGAATGGGTTCTTCTGCTGTTTGGGTCAAACGTTATAATGAGAAGTGTAATTGGACTGTTTCACAGCAGCCCCATTGCCTGGCAAGGGGTTGTCCCTTTATAATAATCTTCATAGAGGATAGGCAGAAATAAAAATCCAGTAATTCATTTAAGGGAAAGCAAGGGGCAAATCTGCAATTCTTTCTGTTCTTAATGGAGATACAAAAGTAATGTCCAATGCTGCCTGGAGAGTCAAGTGTGGAGAGGACCCATCTACTTTACTTTGCATCCTTCTGGGCTGACTCCCCCACATGCTAGGAATCAGGATTAAAGCCTTCTGGCCAAATTAATCTGGTGAACCAAACAAGAACTCTCCTTGCACAGCATTTCTCATGGCTATTTAAGAGCCTGATCGAGTTGGCATTGGGACTGAATCACTGAGAGTTGAAATCTAATTCCAAGCAACAGTTACTATAAATTGACCCTTAATTTAAATCAGCGATTAACCAAATGTAGTTTAAAGTTTGCCAGGAGGAAATAGTCCAGAAGTGAACCATGGGAACAGTTTCAATAGGAAATTGGTTCAAACTACAGAAATCATCCAAGAAAAAAACACTTTGATTTATGAAAGAATCTCAGATCTATGAAGGAGAGCTATGTCGGTGAAGTCCAAGAAATCATTCATTGAACAGTGACCGTGTGTCAGTTCTAAGGGCTAAGCAATTAAAAAAAATAAAATCAAAGTAATTAGCCTCAATATCTCTGCAAAACACAGTATGTGCCAAAAAGAAAGCAACAATTATTTGCTGTGATTGGACTGCAAGAAATCTTCACAATAGCCCTTATGAGGGAGGAAAGGAACGGGCCCAGAAGAGAGGTCAAACACTGCTAACTACAGGTTGGGCTGGAAACAGCATGGAAACAAAAGAAATTATGATGAGGATCAGACTATAAATCCTGAGATTAAGCAAGAATATGAGATCTGTTGACTTCAGTGCTTGGTTACATTTAAAGGCATCTTAAAATAAATTGTTAAGTCTTGGTCATAGCATAGATATCTCTAACTGCGCTTCTTTGGAAAGATTTTCACCCAAGAAACCACGTACAGACATTTGTGGGTCTCACAGTAAAATGGAATTGAGATTCCCTTCTTAAAATGGGTCCGTGCTGAAGAAGAAGAGGACAAGGAAAACATTTCCTGCCTGTCTGGTTTGCCAGTCCTTCTTTGCTCCACCAGGTTTTGCTGCTCTTTTCCTTCAGTCTTGAGGTATCGGCATTTATTTTGTGCTTTAAAATCCTTCTCCAAGATAAGGCAGCATGGTAAGCTGGCTACATTAGCTGGGATTTCCTCGGGAATTAAGGGATCAAGTGATCCGAATCCCTTAGGCTCCAGTGCAAACAACAGTCTCTGTACCTTGCATTCAACAGCTTTACGATTTTTTCCCTTCAGTTAAAAATACCACGCCTTACAAAGAAAACAGATATAACAGGGAACAACGTGTTTACCGCCTTCACAGATTTTTGCCACTAAATTTTTATTCATACTCCACCAGATAAATGTAGCCCACATCATCCTAGATTAGGTTTCATTTATTCCCAAACAAACGTGTTTATTTAATTCTCTCCTTTTTCCGCATGTGGAATATAACCGTCCGGCTACCTGTCGGCAGCAGATGTTCGCTGCAACCTGATAATACAGTCACAGCAAGAATCGCTGCTACCTCACATTTCACCATTCACAGCAAAGACTTGGTTTAAATTTGCTTGGGTTTCACTTTATTTAACTTTCCTTTTTTTTTTTTTGTACCAGATGCGTAGCAAGAGATCTTTCCTCAAGCAAGCCTGAAAGAAAGCTGGGCTTTTTTTGCTCAGCTAGGAGGGAGGCAAAGGGAAGGCAGCAGTTCAGCAGTTCCCATGCCCTGCTTCTGTTTCCTCCCATCCTAGCCTCTGTGCCTCAACTTCCCAGCCCCACGTCCTCCTTCTACTGCTCCAGGTGTTGGGCTGCTGCAGAACTCAGCCCCAGCGGCGCTTTATCACTTTGATAAGACCACTTGATCTCTGATTTCAGCTGCTGATTTTGCTTCGCTCCAAGACGTCACTTTGGATTAGGAGAGGGGAGACAGCTTGCTAGCAGGAAAGAACACAGAAGTAGGTTTGTCACGCTTGTACTGTTCCTGAGCAGTACACAAGCTTTATCTCCAGGGAAAATTTTACCAAAATGCTCAGGCTTCATTCTTGCTTAGAAGCAAACGGTGTGATTCAAAAAGACACATTATAACCAGCCTTTTAATCACTGATGCCCAGATTTAGACACCCTTCTTGCTTCAAAGCACCTGAACAGCCTCCTTCATTCCCCACACAGGTTTAAGCAGACAGGTTTAGAAGCAGCTGGCCCAAAGTGTCTCCCACTGAGCCCCCCGACGTGTGCAGATCATTTCTGCTGCTGCGGCTCTGCAGCCGGTCCATGGCACCAGAGACACCTTTCAGTCCCACCTTGCAGGTGCTGCTGCTCAGCTCAGGGCAAGGTGCATGCAGCCAGGATTTCTGATTGTTCTGCAATCCATGTTGCTGTCACCTGGAAACCTGCAAGAACTCAGCCAGGAGCAGCAGTGCAGGAGTTTACCGAGCTGTTTGGTAAAAGCCTGAGATCTCTGATGTCTCAGGACAGGGAATGTACACTGTGGTCCCTGGGGCTTGCAGAGCTCCTGTGTTCTGCGTGCACATCAAAGGGCAACCAGCTCCTCTGACGCCTGGTCCGGCAGTGGCTGATCTGTGCTCCACAGAGGATGCTCAGCCCGGACTGACAAGCTTCATGTGAGGCCTGACATTTAAACTTGTCTTGGCTCTTGACATTTTGCTCCTCCAAGCGAGAACAAGGCAGACGTACAGTAACAGCGAGTCAATGGGAATCTGCCTGACCCTCCCGCTCTCTCGGGGAGGTGTTTGCGCCCCGTGCTCCAGGCAGAGCGGCTGGCGGTGCAGGGAGTGTAGCTCCTCCATCTCCCTGTGCCTCACTTCTCCACACAGCAGCACTGCCCAACTTCACAGAGGCAATGTGAGGATAAACAGGATTTAAAAAAAAAAAAAAAAAAGATGTATGCTGTACTCATTCATCATAGAAACAGGAGATGACAGAAGGACTCATATTAATATATTTTTTGTTGCATACAAAGTGTAGATGTGATGGACCTGTGGGATCTTGCCCACTGGAGTAAAGTTTCATCCAGTTATTTGCTAGCGCTAGGCTGCATTACTTTAGAGTGGTCCAAATGGCAACATTCCCAGCCTGCTTAACATAATCAGTGTAATGGGACAGAGCTCTTCAAAAGGACAGAGAGACTGGCAAGCCTGGGCCACTAGCCTTTCCCCAAGAGGTGAAAATACAGCTGCAGCGTGCCTGGTACAGATGTGTCATCTGCAAAGGCACCTGGGCATCACGAGGTTACCTTTCTCTCACTGGGGTGACATTACAGTGACAAAATTGGCTGTGGCCAATTTTTGTAGGCTGTCTGTGGCTTCATTCCCTCTCTCAGCATGTTGGAGGATCATCCTCTCTTACCCTGCCAAAGGGGGTGTTTACCAATGGTGTGAAGCGTTTACAGCAAAGAGGACCACTTAGACCACTAAGACAGACAGATTTCTGCAACACCACCGTGACATGCTCGTCCCTGAATGGTGAGCATAAACATTTGTTTCGTGGTTAAAACCAACCAAACAAACAAAAACAAACAAACAAAAACATTTTAAAGACAGCATTTGATTTCAGTGAAGTGGTGTTAAAATGTCATGCACTATAATCTGTCTCATTTGCCCCAATTACTGAGTACAACCAACTCATCTTCAGAGATCAGCACCTGCTCCATCCATCTCTGTTTCTAACACTTAGTGTTTATGGCAGCCTTTCACCCAAGACCCTCAAAATGCAGCTCCGTGCTATTAGTTTTCCTATTTTGATGAGTCAGGATGGCACAAGGTGAGGTTTACCCTCTTATTAGCATCCTCTGCGTCTGAATTCCCAGAGCCCTGATGCTTGCATTGCCTGAAATTAGGAGCAGTCACAGCTTACCCATATTAATCACTCTGGAGAGCACCAGGGGCAGCAAGGGCAGCCTGGTCCTGCACTGAACACGTGGGCTCAACCTGCAGCACAACACTACAGGAAGGAAGAGGCTTTGTTACAGCAAAAAGGATGCTCCATCATCCTCACCGTGATTTTTGCCGTCTTCAGTGGCCAAGGGTGTCGGAGGCTGCAGTCTTCCCTTCCCAACTCACAGCAGCATGTGGCAGGACACAGGTAGCCTCATTTTGTTCACCTGAAAGACCTCACTTCTCTGTCCTGATGCTAAAGCTTCAGCTGCTTATTTAAAAACTGGGCTGCCCCAGAGATGGAGTGAGCTGTGCTGACACCAGCTCTGCATTTCATTCAATTCCATCAATGATTTTTTTTATTAAATTAGTAGGTTCTTTGCTTAACCATCCAGGCTTGCCTGTATTTTTTCTCTCAGCATGAAATTTAGAAGTAGTTAGTAGTAAATTATCCACTGGTGGCAGCAGTTGCTTATAAAACCAAGGCATAGAGACCCTGGAGTTTGCTCTTCTGAGTTTCTTGCCAGGTAGAGGTTAAGAAAGCTAATTTCCTGGATTTTTTCTTTTCCCATGCTCCCTGCACCTACAAGGTGGTGCAGTGGGCCAGGCCCTGTGAAAGGCATGGGGGTAGGCCTGGAGGACATTATTGATGCAGCGGTGTAACATGCACAAGCATAAGGAGATGCGGTGGAAAAATAGCGAGTAGTTGCTCTGCTGCTGCAGGTCTTAACCAGGGAACATTCCTGTGCAGATTTGTGGAGATGCTCTGGCTTACATAAAGCAGTCCTGACATGGGAGACCTGCACCCCAATGGCCTTGGCAAGAGGGATTTCAGAGATGCAGAAGAGGTTCAGGAGACCTTGCTCAGCTTCTCTAATGTTTTTGCCCTTCCAAGAGTCTGCATTATCTCTGGCATGTATCATGTATATTAATGAATTTATCCTTTGAGTTACAGAAATAGAATTAACATTATTTTGCAGACAGATGATATTATTTGCTCGACATCCAACAGGGAACTGAACTTGGACCCTTCTGCCTTTCAGCTCCCTGCCTAAGCTATAAAACCTGCCTCTCTGCTCACTCATTATTTTTTGCACTCGGTAGCAAGTCGAGTCTGCGCTGGTAAACACAGTGCCCACGCCTAAGCGAGGCAGGCTCTTCTCCCAGAGAGGTTACAATCGAAGTTTGTAACAACAGCAAGCAGATGGCTACAGCAGACAGATGGGTAGCACAGGGTTTGCTGTGGTTGCCTGTAATGTTTTATTCAGCCCACGTCAGTTATCATCTGATCTGAGCCTTATCCCGAATCTTGGGCACAGTTGCATGTACTTTGTATCGATTTGCACCAAACAGGAAAGCTTCTAGCTTACAGGAATCTGCCTAAAATGGCAAGGACACAAGGGGAAACCGGGTAGAGCCAAGGACAGAGAGAAAAAAGGCCTTGGCTGCTCGTGCGTTTCAGGGAGAGCACACACCTGGGCCCAGAAAAGTTTGCAGCACCTGCACTGTGCCCAGGGATCTGCGCCTCTCTGGTGCTTTACCAAACCGCGTCCCTGAGCGTGGAAGTTAAAGAGCATTAATGCTCTCCTGTGCCCCCTGTAGCACCCCACGGCAGCAGAGGTACATGCTGCAAAGTGCTTTCTGCCAGCAGGTACATGTCGTGTTCTCGCCTCCTCCAGACAGGGAAAAGAAATCACCACATGCTAAAAACATGTAAAGCCTGTTTTTTTCTCTGCCGCCCCCCACAAAAATACCATGCAGTAATGAATGCTGACTATATTTAACTCTGCAAGAGCCTTGAATCAGAATTAATTCCTGCGAGCTGCATTTATTAAGAGGACACTATTTCAGATGGGGAAACAAGGCTTGCAATTATTTAATTAGAAATCCAGTGCCAGACAGCAGAACAGGATGTGCCCGGAGCTAATAACTGCAGGTTTCACAGCTCCCCATTTGCACCGTGTCCCTCCTGTACTGTGCCTCCAGGCAGACACACCGGAGGGCAGGACTGGATGCCACACAACTACAAGTGCATCACGATGTGTTTCACTCCTCAGTGAGGTGCGTTCACGTCCAGGCTCCTGAATCTTTGGCTGCAAATTGTGATTGAATTTTACATGACCTCACCGTCTCCGAGGGAGAAACGAGGACAAGAAATGGGACTGGCTATTGCAGCACAAATCCTGCTCCCTGTAATTGACAAACCAAAAGATCCTCAGATCCTAATTTTCTGTTCTGACATTTTAATGCCCTGAGAGGACAGGGCAGGACCCCGTGGGCTCAGTCTGGCTCCAGAGCTGATGGAGAAGCTTTTTCTGTGCGTTTCCCAGCCCAGCCGCAGCGCTCAGCGCAGAAGCGACGCCGCTGAGTAGATGGAGCTCCTGCGTTGTGGGAACAGCTTGTGTGCTGGAAGGTCAGGGCAAGATCATTGTTCACTTGAGGAAAACTGAGCTGTCTCGTGTGTGGCGAGGCACAGTCCGAGAACAGCTTTCCCTGCTACGAGTGAGCAGCGGAGGGTGGGCAGCGCCCTGGTGCTCCCCTCCCACGCTGCTGCCATCGGTGCCTGCAGCCAAGGTGACCTCCCTGCTGCAGCCACCAGCTCTCTCCCCCAAGCTCTGGTCCTCCTAAATGGCCACATTGGGCTTTCTTCAGGGAAATTCCTTTCCTCTCCTTTTGCAGAGTTATTCCCCAAGACCACAGGGACGTGCAAAGAAGGAACAACTTCATGATGTAGGCACTTGGTGCGGATTCATTGTCAGGGCAAAAAGAGCCGATTTTCAGCCACCAAAGCCAGATCCAAATGTTTCTATAAATCCAGAAATCTGAGGGAAGATTGCCATCAAACTTCTCTTTCTATTTTTCCCCTGTGATTGAAGGACTCTCACCACAGATAAGTGATGTTTTTGTGGGATGTCTGGTTCTGGTAAGTTCTTGCCAGCCCATCAGGAAGCACCCAGCCTTGCACAGCCTTTTGCTTTCATTTTTGAAAGGGAAGTGTGTGATTTACTGCTTTGCCCAGATCTCCAGAGCTGCTCTTGTCATTGTCTTCTTTAGCATCATTATTTATCATCATTTCTACTCTCATCGAACCCGAGAAAGAGAGCACCATAGTGAATTGCCAGGCAATTGCACAAAGCTTAAGGGGTGCAGTTGGCAGCAAAAAGGGGAAATAATACAGGACTAATCAAAACAATCACCTGGAGTCCCTAGTACAGCTTTTGAGAGCAGGCACCGATTGTTATCTCTAAAGCTTGTTTCTCCATGCTTTAAGACAATTTAATCAGGCAGCCGGGGTTGGTCTCGTTACGTGGCAATCAAAGGCTGCTCTTGCATGAAGGAGGCCTCAGCTTGAACTTTTAGGAAGCTGCTCCTCCCTCTCGCAAGGCCAAGGCTGCAGAGGCAGGGGTAAGGTGTGATGAAGATTTATTCTGCACTGCACTGACTTTACAGCGTCCTCTGCAAAGTGCTGAGGCGATAACTCTTCAGTCGGCCCCTGGAGACGGGGCCAAACCAGCCACGTGGCATTTACGGCTGCCGAGATAGTAAAAATGGATGTGCACATCTGGGAGAAGGGGTTACCTTCAAAGCAAATGGATGTGCAGCGTTCCCAGCCCATGCCACTCCATAGCACATCGATCTGCTCCCCGCCCCACCAAGGCTCCTGCGCCAAGTGCAGCGCACTGGAAATAAACTGTAATAAACTCTCTTCCAAAACAGGCCGATAATCGCTTGGTAGGGTTTGGGTAATATTTTTCCCAAATGCTCTGATCTAATCTTATCCTTATCAAGGCTTTTTTCCCCTTTGCCACACTGATGGAGTTTTTTTCTTTCACAGTAATAGCAGGAAGCGGCCACCAGTGGGACCAGGCGATAGCAGGGACGCTGTCTGACTGCCCGGGGGAGGCAGAGATGAGGAATATGAGAAGTGATGGAAAAACAGGAGAAATCATAACCAGTTTTTTTAACAAAATTTTGTTCCAACTCTTAATTTACTAAAAAAAATTAAACATATTCAAAATGAACTTGATCTATGAGTGCAATAGTAGCTGGCAAACATCTGATAACAGCATCAAATATCCCTTACGATACCAGCTTATGATTTCCCTAATTTTTAACATAAAGTTAGCTTTGAAAGCTCAGAACTGGCAAAAAGCAGAAAAGCTTTTGGGCAAAGATGTATGAGTGGGATGCGTTCCCTGAAGCGTTCCTGAAGGTATTTAATTGTCTTCTAAGTCCGTTTTATTGCGCCCTGGGAGGGCTGGGCACTTTCTGTGCCGGTGCAGTGGAAGCGATGCGGCGCTGCGGGCAGGAGCCCCTCCGCAGCCGGCACCGCTAGAGGCCACTGGTGGAATTCAGCAAGGCACCGCAGGGAAAATGCTGCTGGTACCTCCAGTGCTTAGTGGTTTTTTTTTAATGAAATATTCAGTAGGTACAGACCAAGGAGCCAAGAAAATGGATTTTTCGTTTGTTTGTTTGTTTGTTTGTTTGTTTTCCTCCCTGCAGCGCTAAGGACGGCATTTGCATAATCACCTGGAGGACTGGCAGGGAAGGTTAAACAAATTTTGTTGGTCTGTATTTGTATGAAAACTTAAAAGTCCTGAATATTTGGTGTCGAGTTATGGCTGGTTGGCACTCAGGACCAAGGTCCAAGCTGAGGGTACCAAGGGCACGTCCCCGCCTGCACATGTGGCAGTGCTCTCCCTTTCCCGAGAAAAAAGCAGAGCTGGAGTCACCAGCACATGGTGACACAAGCACACAGTGACACCAGCACACGGTGACACCAGCACGCACAGGAGCATGGACAAGCACAAAGGCCACCTGCAGAAGAGCTACCATGGGCCTGACTCTTCCGTTTTGCTGGTGGAGTGAAAGCCAAAGCTGGCTTTTTGGGGAACTCTGGGGTCAGCTTAACTGGAATTGCCATAAAACCTTAAAAAAAAAAAAAAAAATTACATTTTACTGATACCAGGATTTTTTTTCCCCAGTGCTGTTCCCTCTCTCCCGTTCCTACCAGATTTCACCACCTCTCTCATTCGGGCTGCTTTAGAGGACAGCTCTGGTAGAATCGGCCTAGCTGGAAGTTGTGGGGGAGTTCCCAGCCCCCCCAAAGCCAAGAGAGAGGGTGCTGCATCCCTCAGGCTTGTGGAGGGGGCACTAAGGGATTAGGAGTGCTCAGCTGCCTTCCTGGGTGGGACAAAATGTCACTTCAAGGTCAGAATTATTTTCCTTTGGCAAATGGCTCCCCAGGAGCCCCTGGGGTCTTTTTCCCCACGCGGGGGGCCTTGGGGTTACCCTCCCAGCAGCACTTTGAGGCAGGCGGTGCTGGTTCTCCTTATCCCCGTTAATAACTCCTTGTTGCTGACTCCTGGTGACTTCTGGTTTGGTGCCAGGGTGAGTGACAGGCAAACCTCTCCCAGCCGCCTGCAGAACCCTGTGCTCATCCCCGGCAAGTGGGTATTGACCTCCCTGCTCACGCAGCAATAACGTCTGACCCCTGTGGAAGAAGCAGTTTGGACTCTGAAATGTCTTTTATAGATATGCCACTAGAGGGGAACAAAGATCTATAATATATCCGAGGTTTGCAAGGAGCCCCGGAAAGCCTCCTGCGATCTGGGGGCCACGGTGGCTGCCTGGAGATGACTGCACCGGCACCAAGGGAATGCCTTTCCTTGCTGTGTAAGATGATGAGAAAAAAAATCAATCAAATGTACAAATTACATTTATCACACACACAAAAAAAGCAATCATTCCCAAGAAAGTGTAAATTCTGCTAAGCACTGATACCTATGCCAAGTGAAAAATGAAGAAAATATAGCTCTTGGCGACAGTTTTTCCTATAACTATCTCTAATTTGTGATATATATGGGATGTACATGTGTAAAATTAAATAAATTATTTCCAAACCATTCATACTTTACGTTGAGGGCTCCATAAATGAAGTATGTGATCATTTCTTTGCAGTTTGTCTGTAAATAATGAAGGCTGATAATGTGATTAGTGTGTTATTCATTATGGAGGCATCATTCATTTGCAATAATCTGGAGGCGTTAAATATGAAGATCTCTAATTATGATGCTTTTAGAGGAAAAATACATAAAAGAAAAGTAGGGGGTAGCTTGTAATTCTCTCCATAAAATTAGTTCCTAGATGAAAACGAAAGGGTCAGAAAATTAGTTAGTGACTTAATTAGCTTAGAGAAAAACTGTAAATTATTTGGAAAATAGTGTTGGACAGCTTTGACTCACTGAGAGGGCTTGTAAAATGTAGAATCACAATAGAAATTTGAATTTGGAAGTAATTTGTGTGATGGAAACACTTTGGACATGAAGAGGGACCACTGCCATTGCTTTCTGTTGGGGTCCATTTAAAGCTGAGTGGGTGGCAGAGGACCACGTCGCTCCAGACAGAACCAGCTCCATCCTCGAGGCCATCCGGACAGTTCATGCCCTGGCTGAATGTGGAGAGAAGCTTGGGAGAAGCCTTTTCACACCAGTCCTGCAGTGGGAATTGGCTGGTATCCCCGCTCCAGGCGCTTTCCTGCCCTCCACCAGCTGCTATCAGAGCCCCTGACGGGGATGCCTTGGTTATTTCAGCCAGCACAAAGGGAAGGTGTGAAGGCAACATGTGCACACACGTAAAACCTCTCTGTGCGTGTACAGCCTCTGTGCTGGGGAGGGTACTGGTCTCGGAGGAAACCTGGATTTCCCTCTCACTTCAGCTTACTGCAAAATATAATGTCATGTTCAGGAGGGAGGTGGTGGGGTGTCCTTGCTGGGATTAGCACAGAAGGGAAGTGTGCGTGCTTGTCTGGACATAAAAGCTCTGCAAAAACCCAAAGGGATAGTCACTTATGGTCCAGCTTATTGCTGTAGCAAAACGTGAAGTGCTTTCCTGCTCTGTGTCATGGGAAACCTCTGCTCCCAGTTGCACAAAAGCAGGAAGGGAAGCCAACAGAAAGAACTAAAAGTTAGAACAGGTACAGCCTACTGCCGGACTAGGTTTATGTCTACCATGCAAAAGGAATTGGAATTTATGTCTACCTAGTGTGTGATAAAGCAACAGATCACCGCTTTGGATCAGGAGTTCTCCAAATGGCTCCATTGTGGCCACCTCACCCCCAGCTTGGAGTCTGGACCTACATCCCAATCCTTAATTGCTTGCAACCCAAAGAGCAGGGAGATTCCCAAACTAGGTAAGGTATGGTCCATCTCAGCCCAGCGTCTGGTGTTACCTCTAAATCCCACACAGTCTTACTGAAAGTCTTCACCATTTATTCAGAAAAGGGGTCTACCTGTTCTCCAAAACCAGAGAGCTTTCTTCCTTCCAAAGCACTTAAGTGGCTTTATCTAAACGTCCAGAGCTGGAATATATTCACAGGCAAATACAGCGAGGTTTTCACCTGTGCTGCAAACACCTCTTAAAGTTCTCACAAAAATACAGCCCTGTGGCCATGACTAGTTTTTTTCAAGCCGAGTTTCTTCCCCAACATTTCTGTTGTAATTACCAAAAACCAATGAGCAGAACACCCCATCAGAAGACGTGTCCCTTGAACCTCACCGAACATGATGTCCCCACAAAGAGGTCACCTCCTCTGGTGCCACCCCAGCGGGCGAGGATGTGGCACATCCCTTCCCCATTCACACGTGACACGTTTGTTTGGGGCACTGAAAGCGATTCACTGCAGAGCTATGTTTTCCCAGAGGTCTGGAAAGCAGTTGGATACTAAATCTTGATATAAATCAGCCAAGAGTTAATGTTTATCTTTTATCAGAGTAATGGGAAAAGTTCGAGCAAGCCGGCTAGATTCAGGGTGAAGTCAAACTCCCAAACTTTCTCTTAAATTAGGCCCAGTGGGGGCGTAAAAGCATCCTTAGGGACCGCAGAGCTCTGCAGGAAATTATGCCAGCTCCACCAACTCGCGTTCATTATCAGTGTCGCTCACTCATGTCACCTCCACAATTATTTTAGGACCTGTCACCAGGAACGTTCTCCCACCAGCAAATGTTTCCAGCTTGCTCTAATGGGGAGGCTGAAGTTCGAAGCAGAAGTTACCTCCGCACCTCCTCCTTCTCACCCACCACCTTTTGCAGCCCCTGCTGAGCAGGATGCGGCCCGGGGGTGTGAGGATTCGGCAGCGCCCGGCTCTTTGGGGTGAGGGGGCTGCTCAGCATCCGCTGCACAAAGGAAGGCGTGGAGCTAGGGGTGGGAGGGCAGCACCCAACGCTGGGGAGCTAAGATAGGGTCTGCACTGCAAAAGCGTAAATTCACGAACTCCAGAGTTGTAAAGAAATTAATGCCAGGGTCCTGTGGAGATGCTAATGGTGTACGGAGAGGTGAGAAGAAAGGAGCAAGGCCTGCCCCGTTACAGGGCTGTCATATGGATCCTGATGACTGATTGGCTTGAATGCATGGTTGTTAGCTTTCAGTAGATTTTTGTCATATTGTGGAATTGAGAAGAGAAGATCAATGTCCCCAAGCACACAATAACACAGTCCCAAAGGGCTCCCGCCTGTCTGTACTCCAATCCCCTGCTCAAGACAGGTATAACCCCACGTTAGGTGGCACCACCAGGGCTTCACCTGTGTGAGTTTCAGTTAGCTCTAAGATTGGAGTCCTCCCCGCAGCTTTCCTCTGTCCCTGCACACTCAGCCACTCTGCGAACATGCCAGACGGACACCGTCGGAGGCTCCAGGGATGAGCCGTGCGCAGGGAGGGAGCAGCTTTGATTAAGTGGATTACGCTGGAAATAAGCAGCAGACAAAGCACTGAAATGTTGACATGAGCTACAGCAATGAGAAACGGCAGTGATTAATAAGCTCCAGTACTGTAACTAATCAGTGTTTGCAAGCACTTTGGACCTGGAAAGCATCTGCTGAGAACTGTTCGCTGTGAACATTTCCTGCACCATGTTGACAAATCGTATCAAATCTTCCCAACAGTGAGAGGGGACGGTGTTTCCTCTGGTGGAAGGGACCTGCTACTGGTGGTTTCTTCAGGTGAGCACACTGCATCTTCATCACGGGTGAGGGATGTCACCCCCTCCCTGGTCCATGGCTTTGCGGATCCCTGTGGATTGGGGCTGGGGCTGTTGCCGTGCCTCCAGCCCACCCAAACCCTCATGGGGTGATGGCCTCGGGTGCAGGCAGGGCAGCTGCGAGGCACCTCATCCCACGGGCGCCTCTGGGCACATCAGCTGGAGCCTGGGTTTCTTTTGCATGTCTTACATCTCCAGCATCTCCTCCCACCACCTTCTCCAGCCAGTAGGTGATTTCCTTGGGTTAGCGATGAGCCGCGTGCGCACATCTGGCTCACAACAGAGCCTGGTATCCAATTCTCGTTGATACCAGGTTGCGCTGGAGCTAAATTTCCTAGGGAAAAAACATACAGTTTTGTTACTGTATAAGCAAGCAAACAAAAAGCTGCTTGCTTGCAAGAAACCTCCATCATTTTGTAAGCGTGTCTGGGGAAAAGGGTCCTCAGAGTTGAACCGATGGCCCCATCCTGCCCTGCCAGCGCAGACATCCCGCCTCATTCCCCAGACGCCCTGTCCTGAGACAACAGGTGAAAAGCAAGTTCACGGAGAATTTTTTCTTCCTCCAGTTTCTCTTTTCTCTCCCCCCTCCCTGCCTCCGTGCCTTTTATAGTGTAACATATGTCAGGGTTCATGTAACAAAAAGAATTTCCAGTGTCAGGCAAATAATTTTTCCATCTGTGTTTTTTTCCCCCTATTTTATATTTTTTAACGGAAGTGGCATCTGTGAGGTGCTGGCTGTAACCGATACGTCCAGGAGTTGCGCAGTTCATTATCAGCAGCCCGCTGTTGGTATGCCATTTTTGGCTGCTCCAGCTGTTGTTATGGAGAGGGTATGCATCAGTTCAGCTGACAGCTGCAGGCTCGCAGAGAAAATGAAAGTTGTTTTTTCCTGTTCAGCAGTTGTCTTATCCTTCCCAGCACACCCTGATGGGGTTTTCTAGTAAGGGGCTGAGGTTAGAAATCATGAAAAACAGGTACAAGTGTCGTCTTGACATGGGTCGGGTCTCACTTTTCCTCCTGCCCATCTCCGGAACGATGCGTCCTCAGCGGTGGTTGGGGATGAGCCTGATTTATCCGGCTGGGGGATGCTCTGGACCCCAGGAAGGCACAAGCTGTGCTGGGCTGTAATAATTCACATCAGATGCTGATGGAGTGTGATGAGAAGTGGAAGTGAGTCCTGGGGGATGAAGGTCCTCCGTGTCCGGTGTTAGAAATGCTTCTGCCCACAGCAGCTCTGAACAGCAAGAATTAAGGAATCACCGTTACTTGCTGGTAATGCTGGGAAACCATAAAAGAGAGCTGGATACAGAGCTTCGCTGGCACAGCCATGGGTTCGTCCCCTGCCCGCATGAGCCAGTGTTCACTGAAGCAAAGGAAAGGCTTTGTCAGACCTCGAGCAACATGTGTGTGCTATTAAAGGCATGTTAATGAAGACAAATCTTTAGGTATGTACTGAAACCCTACCTGCACAATATAACAGCAACAGCAGCCGTAGTCTGACAACCCTTCTGCTTGCACTGCCTTAATGTAACCAGATCTTATAATCTAGCTGGCTCGGGTGCTCATGCACCAGGGTCAGAGACATCAGGATCCCCACTCGGAGCCCTGCTCAGGAGCAGGGTGACAGCAGCCCGTGTCCCCAAGCCCCCAGCCCACTGCAGTCTCAGCTCTGCCCTGGGTGCAGGCACCCGCGGGTACCACCCTGGTTACACAACCCCAAGCCTTGGTGGTGGGGCTTCGGCTTCGAAGGAGGGGCTGACTTGTTGTTAAATGCCTTGTGGAGGTGGAAACGCTCTTTCCATTGCTTCCCTGCCCACACTCCTCCTGTGAGATCCCACACACGTGGCAATCAAAGCTCGGAAGGCAGCCTGACTTTCTGAGCGTTTCGCACCGCTTTCTCGCCCGCCCAACGGATGCTCGTGGGGAGACGAGGCAGGGGCAGAGAGCCAGGGGATCTGCAGCTCCCCATGCCCTCCTCTGCATTGCTCTGAGCAGCACCGAGCTGTCCAGGGGCTCACACCTACGATGGGAATGGCAGATTGAGTGGTGTCGCTTACCACACACTGCGTTTGAATCTGCAGGAAGGATGCAGGAGGAATACTTCCCCCCAACAGAGTATCACAGGGCAAAAATGAAGAATATTTGTTTATCTTTCCAATAAAGGCATCATGGGAAGCATAATTTCCTACTTGCTAAAATACAGACTGTATCATGCTGAGAAAATTGAAGAAAACGTTGCTCATCTATTCTTTAACTGCCAAGACATTTCCAAGCATCCTTCTTTTATTAAATACCACCCGAGACCTTTTTTTAATACTACATGAAAGAAAGGTACTTTATTAGGTAAATATAATGAAATAACCATGTGTTGTTTCTCACTTCATGGCAAATGTTTCTGCTTCCTGATGATATTGATTCCAGATCGAAAAAATATTGCTTTATCCCAGCACCACTCACCTCTACACAATCTGGTAAATGCAGCCTAGGAGCTGTGTCAAATCTGCTTTTCTATCAAGTTCCCCTGACTTTCAAGTAAAATACTTGTGAAAAGATATTGCTCAAACTCAATCATTCCTTTCAGTGCAATGTTTTTTCTTCTCTCAGTATTTCCTTTTTCTGTGTCCTACCATTTGCACGCCCAAGAAAAGAGAATTTTCAGCTTAAATTGTGGAAAACAAACGACAAAGTACATTTGGTAGTAACTTTGTATAAATTTTGCAAGGTGCTGGTGGTAACCATGCATAACCCAATCAAGGACTGGATGCATTTAGTAGAAGATGGAAATCATGAAAACCTGAAGTGTGGAGTGCTTGCAAAGGGCTCTTCTTGCAGGCTGAAATACTTAAGGAGCTCAGAACTTCTTCAGCTCTGGATCGGCAGAGGAGATGAGATCTTCTCTCTGAATTCCTTACCTCAAATCACCATCTCCATGCCACTTTTAATGCATGACATTACTTTGGGGATAGGTTCTATCAAGGTGAAAACAACCATTTCCCACAGAAACCATCTCGATCAGGTTGCCTTCCCCAGGGAATCTCAGTGCTTGATGGTGACGATTTTGGATAAGGCAAAGCAGCCAAGACTTTATTTCTGAGAGACTCTGACTGCAGAAGCAATCATTTTGAATAGCTGGCTTTTCCAAAGCTCTGTGCACTCTCACACACCAAAGTCACTGGGAAAACCAGGGAGTGCCTGATACCTTCAAACCTTCCAAATCCAGAGTACAGCCCAGATGTGCCTGGGCTCAGGAGGTCTCTTCGGTGCTGCAGCACCTGCGTGCAGCAGAGAGGTGATGAACTCGTCCTTTTCTGTTTGACCACTGGTGCACGGTGATGCTTTGCAGAGCCCCGGCAGGTGCAGGCAGCTTCCCAGCTATAGTAAGAAGTAATCCCAGCCCTGTGCTCTGACCTGGAATCTCAAGCCCTCATCTGTCTGCTCTGGTATCACCGGATCTGACCCCGTGTGAAGTCAAAGATGACTTAGGATTCAAAAAGAGGTAGAAAAACAGCTGTTACTCTTCTTCCTCACTGGCAGCACAGCCCCAGGCTGCCTGGCCAGCTCCTTGAGGCACTATCAAGGCAGGGAGCAGGGTGGCTGCTCTGGGCACAAAGCAGGCAAAACAACCCTGAAGCATCTGAAGCATCCTCACCAGGTCAGAGGACCCTGTAATTACTGCAGGGAATTTCTGTCATAACCCACACACCCTTTGGGTTTTCCCTCAGCTCTTGGTTTTGCTGTCAGGCACAAGGAGACCAGCCGTGGTCCCCATCACGGCTGGTCTGGGGGCTGTCATCCCTGCTGGACACCCCTCAGCCCTTCTGGCATTATTGCTCATGTGTGCAACCAAACAGGTTCTAGTCCATACCCTGTGTTGCGTGACATAATCCTGTATCGGTTACTGCTTATTTCCTTCTTTTTGTCCCTTCTAGCCTCAATCCAACCCATACAAATTTTTCACCTCCTACATCAAATGCATTGCGACCTGCTTCCTCCAGCCACAGACACCGGCTGGGGAAAACTTGGCACCAAGAGCCCGCTGCAGTAAGGTGATTTTTCTGCTGTTGTTTTAAGCAGTTTTAAGCTGTTGATTTATTTAAGGCTCTACATCTTCCCAGCATCACCAAACATCTGATGATTTTATTTCGATTGCCTGGTTATTCATGGCCAGCCTGCTTTTCCACTCACCTAAGCCTACATCAGTTATGAAAAAAATGAAATGGTGGATGTTTATTTTATCTCTTTTCCCCAGAGAAGGAGTTTAATAATTTAGCAGCAGATATGAAACTGCTCCATGAGGAGTAATTTGTTTTAGGGGGGAAAAAATGAGATGATTTTTTTCTCCTTCTCCCAGATCCCCATATATAAAGGTATGGTTTGCTTTGGATCATATTCACTCTCTGAAGACTTGGTTTTGCTATTAAAATCTTTATTTCACTACAGATTATTCTACCATTCCTTTGTCTCTCTGCTATTAGTCTGCTTTTGGTATGCAGCTGTCACCATGGCTTTTAGTAACCTGCTTTCTATTGGTTCCCAGAAATGGTTTATATCCCCTTAGAACAAGCCAATAAAGGATTTCAGGTGCTTTCTAACCTGCCAAATGCAGCTCATCAAGAAACGCATGGAAAGGAAGGCCAGGAAGCAACAGATTTGTCACAACTGTTATTTACCAACCCTGGATTTTGAGTTTATTGCTTGCTTGGTCTCTTCAAGAACATTTTTCCCTAGTGAAATAGCATCTTTATGCATATAGTGCCCACCACGGGGATGGACAAATGCGGAATCACTGAGTGAAAGCTACCTGTGCATCCCCATGCAAGCAGAAAATGAGAACTTCAGTCCTTTTTTACAGTGATTTCAAGAGCGGGGTTCAATAAACTGCATTTCTGGACTGGGGACTTTCAAAGACCCTTATACATATTTCCCAGAAATTTTAGAGGTTTAATGGCCTCTGAAATCACCAAGATCTTCCAAAGATCTATTCTCAGAAGACCTGTAAGAGCTCGGTATCTTGCCAGCCTTGGCGTCTCTGTCAAACGGGGCTGAAGTTGACTGAATTATTGCAGGAGAGGCAGACAGGCAGGCGTATTCACAGCCGCTGCACAAGCCTCCTTTCACTACCCAGGTACAAAAAAACCACAGCCCTGTAACTCCGTGCTCCGCTCTGCCCCAGCATCCCCAGCGCCAGCATCACCCAGCCCTGAGCCGGGGGTCCCCGTTGTCCCCAGACGTGGGACCCTCACTGAGGGCTCCCCACCACCACAGGTCCCTGTGCACAGCTCACATCCTCCTGGTGGGAAAAGTGGGATTAAACACAGAGCAGGTTCTGCAACTGCTGACTCCTAAACAGCACCACTTTTGGCAAAGCTGTTTCGCATTCTGACCAAATGGAAATTCTTCTTTATAGCAGAGGGTTGGATTTTTTTTTTTTTAATTTGCCTTTTTTTTTTTTTTTTAATAGTTCTTGTGGGTTCCCCCCCTCAGTCACTTTTTAATGTGCACCACATAATAATATGAAGCTAAGGACACTGTTCTGATAATTCCTTGAGCAGCCCTAGTGAAACACTATCCAGATGTGTTGCTGTTTTTCTGCAGGGGAATGCATTGTGCATGTCAAAAAAAAAAAAAAAAAAGGCATTTTTCCTTTCCTCTTGGCCTTCAATTTTAAATGAAGTGAGGTAGGCCACCATTTTGGGGCTAGAAGATGAAAACCAGCACACCCAAGCCTTCCAATAACCTAATGAGGAAGGATCCAGAAGAGTTCATTTGAGGAAGGAAAAGCAAGAGAGAGAAAGAGAAGGAAAAAAAAAATCTAGGCTTAGGAATCAGGAGCAGAAATACGAGCCTTGTTCCTTGTAAGCTTGGATAATCTAAGTCAAAAACCACATGAATCAATTCAAGCTGAGTCCAGACTGCTGTTCCGTACACACATGTACACACACACACACACACACACACGCACACAGAGCATTTGCTGTGTTTTATAACATTTTAGTGGCTGCTGCTTTGTTGGGAACTGTTGGGAAACACATTTGCTCTGTTCCCACTCACGAGGAGGCTGAAAATGTTTTGATTTTATAATAATTGGACTTTCACACCCTGAGTGTTTTCAAAGCACCGCGCGAGCATTATCTAATAATCCTCAAGGCAGCTCATTGAGGTAGGTAAAAGTCAGCATCATTATCCTCGTTTTTACAAACTGGGGTGAAACCAAGACAGGGGTGATATATGCGTTGCCCAAGGCCACACAACACGTCGATGGCAGAGATGGGATTAGTGCTAAGGAGCTGCTGGCTCCCGGCCCGGGATCAGGGCTCCGTCCACTGGCCCAGGCTTCCCCGGGGATGGAAATGCATTTCTGTGTGAGCGAAAGAGGGGAGGAAGGGAGGAGGACAAGATGTGCAGAAAACATGCGCCATAGTGAGTAATGCAGGGGTATTTTTAGCAGCAAAAGGATGGGCTCAGAGCTCTCAGTGGTGTTTCAGATGTCCTGTACTGCACGCAGAGCTGATGCTGGTGCTTGGATTGAGGGGAGTGAGATTTTTCAAGGCTGGGCTGGCTAGTTTGTTGGTTCCTTCCTGATCAACCTCAGCACAAACGGAGCTGAGCCCAGGGAGAGGGAGCAGCAGGTCTGTGCGAACGGGCTCCTCGGACAGAGATGGATGAGGGAGCGCTGACCCGGGCGGCTCTGCTGGCAGGGCAGCAGTGACAAGCAGCTGGTGGCTGAAACAGCCTCCCCCGAAACAGCTGGATCTGAGGGAGGACATCTGGATGCACTCTGGGTGGTTTGCTAGAAACAATGTCCACCGGGTCACAGCAGACATAGGTCTTTGGGATGCCAAACACGAGGCACCCCGCGCTGCTTATGGGAGCGGGGCTGTGGAGCGCGGGCGCCTGCAGAGGTGGACGGGGCCTCTGGCAGCACTGAGCGGGAGAAATAACCACACTAGGGGCTGTGCCCCCCCAGCCTGCCCCAGTGTCCGGGGACTGTGTTGGATCAGTGCAAACCACCAAAATCCAGTAAAGCTGCAGGCACAGTCAGAGACTGCAGCACATGAACACACCAGGGCCGCAGAGCCAAACAACAGTGCAACAGGTGGAGGAAACTTAAACCTCTCCAAACCCTTCCTGAGGCTGCCAGGATGAGCTCGGCTAAACCACCAAAGACTACTGAAGCTCTAAGAGGGTTTTTTTCCCATGCAGAGGTGGGTCTGCCAAGCCCGCATCCCACTGGTGGCCACGGCAGTGCCCTGAGCCTTGCAGGTGACGGACCCTGCAGCAAAGCACCTGAGGGACCCGCTCTCAGCAGGTTTCCAGCCCCTTTCTCTGGATTTCAGCAGCAGGTGAAGATGAAGGTGAGTGCTGGCCTCGAAACTCGGCCAGACTTGCCTGGTCTGTGGAGCTGATCTCTTTGAGAGCTAATGAGAGGATTAGGCAGGGAACTGCCCCCACAGCCCTCATCGCAGGCTTCCTGGGGAAAAGTCAGGTTCCCATAAAAACCCCAGAGTCTCATCCTGACCACTCCCTCACTGCTGTAGTCTGATGGATGTAGCCTATTGGTTTAAATTGTTAAATTGTAAATAATGATTGTTTGGACACTTATGGGGCCGTGGATGAGTGGGATCCCACTTGCTCTACATCCCACACTGTACCATGTGGATACAGCCCTGGCTTATGAGGGTGTTATTCCCTTCTCCCAGCAAGGCCTATATGCATCTCTAGCTCTGCATTTTCACCCTTTGTCTTAAAAAATCATCTACAAGTGCTCATTTCTCTGAGGCTCACATCCTGAATCTTACAGCACAAGGTGACATGAGCACCTGTCTCGTTGCAGTCGCTTGCTGAGCAACTCTGCCAAGCAGTGCTGCATCCGCTTCTGCTGGGACCTTCTGCCTCCAGACCTTCTGCCTGACTTCCGTGAGCAATGTCACAACACAGCGTTTGTGAAAAATCTGTAACATCAGACACCAGGAGGTCCACTTAGCGACAGCCTCTGTAGATGCTTCATCAGGGAGGAAGGTTAAGTCAGAGCTTGCACCTCCTTAGACATCAAAATCTCAGAAGAGCAAGGAAACAGTATAAGAAACCAAGTTTTACTAGTTCTGGTGCTCAGTGTTGTTTCCTACAAGATCATAGAAAATGCCCTTGGGGTGTCCTCCACACCAGCAGGAGCACTGGTTACAGGATTAAGTCCAGCTCTGTTTCCTTCAAAAGGTTACTTTCTGCAAAGCAGTTACATGGTTGGCATCCAACCACAGAGTTTGCTCAGTGTGAAACGAAATGTTCGCTGTTCTGAGGTGCCTTGCACTCTGGATCCCAGGTGACAGCATGAAGGTAACATTTTGACAGCCAGTTTCCAGCCTCAGGAGACATGTCTGTATTTCTGAAGTCAAACAGGGCCAGATCCTCTTCCTTCTCCAAACCTAGCATCAGAGCCCACCCTTGGGGCAGGCATTTATTAACCAGGTTATTCATTTGTTAGCCATCAATGTGATTGCAAAGCCTGTGCTCACCCATTACCCTGCAGTGTCTGGACCCGTGGCTGCAGCACTTTGCAGCTCCTGAGAGCTGGAGCCCCTTCTCCAGCTTTGGCTACAAGTTCATCTCAGTTCATAACAGTTGTGTTTTTACCTTTGTTCTGCTTCCCTACGCATAAGCCCGTGGCCTAGAGGGAGAAATGCTGCTTGAATGTGCAGGAAACCTGGGCTAGATTCCCGTTCCCTTGCTCCTTCAACTACTTTAAAAGGAAAAGGAGTGGGGTTTTCCAGCCACATGCGTGTCACATTCATGCATTTCGTTAAGGCAGCATCGTGGGGAACTTGCTCTCCAAGCCTCATTACCTTTTGTCTCCAGTTCCAGGAACGGAGCAGACGGTTGCCAGACCGTGGTATGCAACGTTTACCCCTTGAAAATCTTTAAAGAATTTAAACTTTGCACAGACGTTTTAAGCAGACCCAGCTGCCAATTCCACATGAGACAGTCTTAAGATAAATGCATGTTTGTAATCACCCCGGCGCTGGCGAGGGAAATGCACCGCCATTCAGGTAAGCGGCTTATTCAATTTACCACTGCGTGGGGCTGCCCTGGGTGATTGCACTGCAGGGCTCACCCACGTCTGTCCACACTTTCTCACAGTGCCACTTCTCCCGCGCTCAATGCTGCAATTAGCTTGATTTATATTAAACATTGTTACCGCTCCCTGTTCCTACGCTCCCATCTTCGGGAAGCCTGGAGAGTTTTGACAGGAGCAAACCATAACTAACAGGAGCAGAAAACAGTCCAGCAGCCTGGGAGCCGGCCTCTGCTGCTCGTGATGCCACAGACCAATTCGGAAGGAGCAGATTGCTTAAAAAACGAGAGCTGGTTTGGCTCGTGGAGAGGCGCAGAGGATGCTTGGCCATGTGGCTGGCTCCTGCAGAGGGAAGGGGTGACCTCTCCATGGGCGCTCACCCTGCTCACCCCAGAGCTCTTGGAGCAAGGCTCCACGCAGGGATAAATCACCTGGCTTGGGGATTTCACGGCAAACCCATCTCGCGGGCGAAAAGTTTGCCACGTGGGGTGAAGCTTTCTGAAGTGGGATCTGGTGCCGGGCAGAGGGCCAGCCCCGACCTGCGGGAGCCCCGGGGGCTCACTTCGCCCTCGCCTGGCACCCTGGGCACCGAGCCCACGCTGCCGCTGTGCTTTGATACGGCCTCATGCCCCAGCGAGCGGCACACGGGGGGCATCAAACGAACCCCCCCAGCCCACAGCCCTGCCCGGGTCTGCGTGGGATGCAGGGAGCCCACCTGGGAGGCTCCGTGTTGCTTAGAGCCAGTGCGGAGGTTTGGGCAGGTTTTCCAAGCAGCCAGCAAGGTCCGCTCGCTGCCGTGGGCACTGCTGCGGGCAGGCAGGGTGTCTGCAGAAAGCCGGGGCAGCTGAGCAGGCAAAGCGAGTCTGGTTAAATAAATTTAAGTAAAGACTCATGGAAGAGGGGCTGCCACCTTCATCCGGCTGTGTCCTGACCTCACTTAACCACACGTGGTCCTCTCCGAGCTGACGTCTTGTGGCACCTCTCCCATACATGCTTGTGCTTAGCAGAGCTGACTAATGCAAATTCACTGCAGTCAGACAAGCAAGCGATGAGGAAAACATCCCGAGTGTTCGCAGCAGCGCGGGGCTGAGGGATGCAGAAGCCACGAATCCCGTGCGGGGACCTCGCGCTAACCATGGACATGCTTCGGAGGGTGGCACTGACCCCGGCGGACAGCGCAGCCAGCCCGCGAGGCTCAGGTCGCTCTTCTTGCCCTAAGCCACACTGGATCAGCTGATTTCATTTCTAATTTCCTCACACATGTGCTCAAGCACAGCTGTGGAACATGAGCCGAGTCTGCAGAGGAAATCCTGAGATTTACACAGGCCCCAGTGGATTATAAAAACCTGGAAACCGGACAGATAACACTCATGTAACAGACTCGAAACATGCTGAGGAGAAAAAAAAATCACAATAGATTAAAACCTGCTGTTCTCTGCAAAATGTAAAAGTGTCTTTTCCAACACTTTGAACTACTGTGTTAAAACTTTGCAGGTAGCTATCATTTCAAAGGTGCAATCTTCAGGAGGAGTTTTCTTAGTTTTCTTTTTTTTTTTTTTTTTTTTTTTAATGGTTTTGGTAAAGTCGCAATAAAAGAGTTCTTAAAAGGGCTTGACCTGGAGGGCTGCAAGCTTTTTGCCTGGCGAGGTTCATTTCTAAACTGTGAGCAGCTTTCAAAGCTTCTGAGAACTTCCAAAACCTGACCTGGCTGATGTTGAATGCACAAGGTGGTGGGAAGTAAGAAGTAAACATCTCTTGTTGGGAGATGCTACGCTTTTAATCCCAGCGGAACCAGTTGGATGCTACATAAGCTCTCAACAGGGGACAGATAAATCTCTTTGCTCAGCTTCTCGCTGCCTACAGAAAACCCAGACTTTGCACCCGAGGGTTTGGCTGTACTGCAACCCGGGATAGGACCCAGCCAGAAGAGATTTCTTTCACAGGCTGGATGCTCAGCTGGTTTCACAGCAAAAATTCACCATGGTGGCTGTATCAGACAGCACCATTATCTGTATCTCGTGTTTTTGTAGCCTCTTGTGTACCAAAATGCTCTTCTTTTCAACTGCAAAGCATTTTTAGCCATAGCCACCATTTTCTTTGTGAAATGGCTTTGTCCTGATTCCTGCTTTCATCTATTCTGTGCCCATTCTCTCTGTTTGCTCTTACATCTTTTTAACAACTTAAGCTAACAATTGATTTGGAAGGGATGGCCACTGCCCTGGACAGACATGTTCATGTTCCCCATATAATTAGTGTGTGAAGGATGTTTTCCACACACTTACCAGTTGGCCACAGGCTCAGAGCTGCCATTTTTGTGTTCACTGAGGTCTACAGCTGCCTCAGCGCTGAACTCAGTGGGACCAAGATCAGGCACAAGGTCAGACAGTTTTTTCTTACACTGTCAAACGTGATTTATTGCTTTTCTCAGGATCAATGACTTAAGAATTTGGGTTGCCAAGCTGTGCTGGGTCACATCCACCCAGGGCGGTTAACAGGGCCAGAACCAATCCTTGCGAGGCCCCGTCTTCCCCCAGGATTTTGTGTGAATCTGGGTTCCGTTTTATCTCAGGCATCAAAAGAATTTTGAGGAGGGGTCAGATAAAAGTTTTGGGGGGTTTCCCCCCTCATTTCTATGAAGGGCAAACCAAGTTGGTTTGGGGTTTGTGAAAGCAAAACCAGGTTGACTTGGATCTCAGATCTATTTTATCTCAGTCACCAATCTTTCATTTGAATTTGGGGTTTCCAAACCAAAACCCAGCTAAGACTTTGTGTAAAAAAAAAAAAAAAAAAATCAAATCTGAAATCCAGCCTCCTCCACACATTCCAGGCGGTTGCTGAGAATAATTCTCCTCCAAGTTCATTTTAATCAAACTGCGACAAGAAGAAACCTCAGCTGACATCCACCTCCCCCGAGAAGGAGCAAATCTGGTTCCGAGAGGGGCAGAAAGAAGAACAGAGAAAGGCAGGCAAGACCTGACTTGGTTTCTGCGCTACCAACATGCTTCACACTGGAGCTATTTTACATGCAAAGCAAGGACTCCAGGCATCTCACGACCTTTAGCATGGCTTGAGACACTGTGAAATTATGTTGCAAGTATCATATGGCAAGACAGAAGAAACCCTGCTGAGATTTGCCTGGAGTGCAGAAGCAATTGGGGTAGCAAAGAGGCGAGAGCAGCTTGGGCCTTGGTGCTTTACAAGAGGAGAGGGAAGATGTAAAGGTGCGTTGCCTTGACAGATGACTATCTGAAGGATGTGGTAACGTTGTCCTCAAAAAGGGAGCCACTTCTAGCACAGGTGGGGTTAATATTTCAAGACGCGCAAGCCTGGGATGCGTAGGAGATGGGGCAGTGCAGAATGCTCAGTTTTAAGAGGTAGGCTTGAAGCATTTGTGTTTTGAGCCCTTCTCTTAATATCCAGAAAGAATCAGGGCTTGGCAGATGGTCAGTGACAAAAAGAAGGAAATCACTCTCTGCAGGTCATTTTTTCCACCAGTAATGTGATCCCGCAACTACAACAAAAAAAAAGTAGTTTCCATCCTCTCCCCTAGGAACCTATGTCTCTCCTATTGGATTCAACTCTTTAAAAGAATTGCTTTCCATTTTAGAAATGGATTTCCTCAACTCTGAATTTCTATGCAAGTCCCTTCAATCATGATTTCCAAGGTATCTGTTCTGCTCTAGGCGTCAGCTATTGTCCCCAAGGGTTTTGTGACATAAACTGTGGCTTTTGACCGAGAATCAAAGCTTCCTGGGGTGAGAGCTGTGTGTTTTCTTTTGCATTTTACTATTCTCCAACTTCAGCAAGTAATGAGTAACCAAATGTAAAACTGCCCGTTCTATGCAGCTCGAACATGTTCACATAAATCATCCTTTTTTGGTACACTCTATAGCATTTATTTATTGTGTTTCACATGCCAAGTGGAATGGGAAAGTAGAATTAGTCAGAATCTGCAGTGCCGTCTTTATTATTTAGTTCAGCCGTTCAAAATTATACTACGGATAATCCACAGAGCAGAGATCCTGCAGTGGTCCAGAGAGCAGAGTCAACGTGTGGCGAGCTCCCTTGTGTCCTGACTCACTTTCCAGCAAAGGGCCGTGCACGCCATGCCTTTAATTGCTTCTTCCAGACCTGGGCTGCCACGGTCAGCCCTCGTGCTGGCACTAACACACGCGTGCCCTCGTGCAGACACCCACCTGGCCATGTTCCCCTGTGACGCCTGCTCTATGCACGCTCTGCAGTTGACAACGCTGCAGACGGGCCCACAGAAAACACCCTTTTCCAGGCAGAAACCCCCAAATTTGGCACAAAGATGTGTGCATACTGCCCCATCCGGCACAGTGGGTGCATCCCCGGGCGAGCGCAGCCACCCTCAGCGCCGCAGGCTCCAAAGCGCGTTGGAGGCACTGCACTTTCACATCCATCCGAGGAGGATCGTAACGCGCTGTAACAACACGCCACGAAGCCAAGGGCCCAGACTTCGGGATTTTATTGGACTGTTAACTTGGACAATGAAATTCTTCAGGGAGGATATTTCTCGAGACAGACAGTTTCGTCAAGCAGTTTTTTCCATCTGACCCTGGGCCCCGAAAGTAATGACAGCCTGAACACAGAGACGCTGTTTGCTGATTGGTACCACGATCCCGCGAAGGGGAACCATGAGCCTGGCGAATTCTCCTTTTTAATTAGGTGAGAAAAGCCAACGGAGCCGCGTGGCTCTCGCAGGGGAACCATAGCCGGGCTGTTCCACGGACAACTCCTTCCCACCCCGCAGCAGCGCTGCAGACCTCGCCCCGTACAATCACCCTTAGAAAGCCCAGCCGCACTCACAGAAGTCTGCCTTGCCCTGGCACTGATGGAAAAGAGTGGAAAGCATGTGCCTGGAAATTCTGGAGCCCCCAAGAGCTGACCGGAGTCTGGCTCCATCCGGTCCTCGATAGGTTTCTCTGCTCAGGGGTCTCAGCCATCAAAATCACTCCCGGGCTGCTTTTACTCTGCATTTCAATGCCTCTTTTCTGAGAACTGGAAAGTGCTTTGTGTGCTGGTTAATTTAGTCCTGCAGTGCTGTGATGCAGCTGGGAGGATTGTGGTCAAGTATGAGACTAAGATGCTGAGTTATTCATTGTTTTAGGGTTCCCAAAGAGCTGAAATCCTATTTAAGTGACAAAATTAGGGTGCCATGGGCTGTGCTCCCCAGACGAAGTGGCACAGTGCCACGCACCATCACCTCCAGAGAAGCTGGCATTACCTGCGGTAATAAGAGAAAACATTTTCCCTGGTGTTTATTATAGAGAATTCCTGGTTAAAATGACCTGCACATGGCCTTTCTGGGGAATTCCACTGTGCCCTCGTGTTTGCGTTACCAAGCCTGAGGCACATGAGGGCCAGCTCAGCCAGCAGCAGGAGCCCTGGACAGAGAGCTCCTCATCTCCAACCAAAGCACAAGCTGGGGGTGATACAGGGCAAACCAAAGTGATTTTTCCGAAGCTGCTTTTGCCAAGCCACTGGCACAGCCAGGAAGGGGTCTGATCCTTGAATCATAGCCCCAGAACCACTGTGGGTTCATGCAGTACCAATATAACACCTTTCTAGTCGGAATGCTCATTAGCTGTGGCTGTGCAAGAAGAGAGAATGGGGAAAGAAGGAGAGAAAACAGGTCACTGCCACCAGATGGTCTAAGCTCATGCAAGGATTGACTATCAGCTAGAGATCTGCTGATGGGCACTGGCATTTATCTTCAGCTAAACTCCTCAAATCTTATAAAGTTTCAGGTCCTGAACTGCACAGGTCTTCATGAAAACTCATCCCTGCTCTACCAAGTGGCCTCTTGACAGGCAGTTATACTGACAATAATAAAATACAGGCAAGGTGGCAACAATTTTTTCTTAAAAATAAGCTATTTATTCTTAAGATCAGCCATCCCCAGCTCCCCACACAGCAATACATGGTTGCGGGAGTTAACCTTCCACATGTTTCAGTTGTTTCGGTTCAAGTTTTAAGTGGCTTCCGCTGCACCAGTGGGGAGAAAGAGCAAGCCAGCAACAAAATGTGAGCAACCTCATAAATCTGTAGAAACTGGAACCTGGGAGGATTTTACATGGCTGAATGCAAAACAACGCAGTGTGTGCAGTAATTGAAACATCGCAATACAATTAGACAAGCAGGATATTCGGTAGGACCTTCAAAGTCATGTCTGGGAGCGTCTCCACGGCATGTAGCAGTGGCATGCAGCAATGTGCAGTTTTGGTGTAATCCAGCTAACCTGAGGACAGGAGTAAGGCCAGCTGCTTCGCTCTGGCATCTGCCTGAGGCTGCTTACCTTGCTATCACAGCTGAGCAGCTGCTGCTGCTGGAGCAAACACGGTTATTACCACTACCATTAACAGCAGCAGTGGACTAATTCTTATGCAAACATACATTATGCAACATAAGCCAATACTGCCCCAAGAATATATAGTATAAGACCCGATGGATAAAGCAGGGGGAAGCAAGTTTCTGCAGCAGAAACAGCTCTAGAAGAGTCCCTTTCAAGCTGAAATTACTTTGTAAAGAGCAGTGAAAGCTTGGAGCTGGCTGCTGAGACCATGGGACAGGCAATGTGTTATGGTTGCGATCAGGTTGCACCAGCCACGACGTGTGTTCAGGTCAGGTGGCTGAAAAGGACTACAAAAATGAACGAAAACCCATCACCACATGCACACTACATGCAAAGGTTTCAGCATTGCTGCCGGAGCTTGCGGTTTTCTGAGGAACTTCCATAGCAGTGTCTGGTCACCAAAGCAAATGCAAAATTCAGAGAAATCTTCTCTGAACCACACCATAGGCTTCCTAGCAGGAGATGCAGTGCTTCTTCCTATCTTTGACTGTTTGGATGTCTTTTTTGATGCGATTTAGTGAATGAGAGTACCCATCCAGCCAACAGAGCAAGAGGGTAGACTGAAGCCTCCGTCAGATTCCTGACAACCTGACCCGATGGCGTGAGCACTCCCTGCAGCTACCAACATCTGCCTTGGAGCCGAGCTAAGAGCCACCAGAGAAATATTTGAAGAACTAATGATAAAAAACGAATCGGAAACTGTTCATGCTGCATGCCCAAGGAAAATGGATACGTGGCTGAGCAGCCTCCGAAACGTGGTGCTCTGCCATCTGGGAGAGGATGGTGATGGGGAGGCGCGAGCACATCTGTAGCTGCGGCCCCAGCTAGGACCACCCCAGGGGATGTGGGAGCAGTTGCTTTTGGCTCTCATTTTTCCGTGCAGGAAATCGCAGACAGAAATATGATGCATCCACCATACGGCGAGTCCGGTGCGTCCCGGACAAATGAGCTGCTCTCCGCGGCCGGGTGTGCGGGGCGGAGCGCGGCCCCGGTAGCCCCTTTTCCCTCTCCCACCTCCATAAAGCCGCGCCACGATCAAACCACGGCACTTCACCGACACAATGAACTCAAACATTCCTCTTCCGGAGAGGATGTGGTCAGTCACCACACACATCTTCTGGGGCCCGACCACAGATCCAAACAGTCTGGTCACACATCACATGTAATCTTAACAGCAAACTTTCTGACATGCAGTTCAGACCTACCCCTGTCCTTGTGGGATATTTCCCTTATATCTCCATGATAATAAAGAGTGAGACTTGTTCAAAATATTAGTATCTGGGGAGAGAGAAAAAACGCTTCAGCAGACTATGACTCACACAAGAATTCCCTGAACCTGAGATGTGGGTAAGTCGTTAGGAAGAATGAACTCATCCCGGCTTGGAGGTGAGGAGTCGGGATCTCTTCCCAAGCTGAAGCTCCCAAAACCTTCTCCAATGAGGCCCTTGCCAGGAAACTCATGCTGGCACCACGCAGCAGATCCCAGCCCACAAGGCTGGGAGATGCTCTCAGATGCCGTGGTGGAGCAGGGACCCTCCATAAGATGCAGCCGATTGTGCACAACTTGCATCTAATGCCACTGCCTCCAGCTCCACAGCAGGGTGTCAGCATGGACGTGGCATGGTGACACCCAGAGGTGATAGTTCCCCTCTCGCCAGTGGCACCAGAGATCCAAATGTCTCATCTGTCCTCTCTCTCACGCTGGTCTGAATGGTACTGTAAATTCTGCAGCACCCACAGCACGTGCCAGCATCATCTCTGCTTAAAAATGGCTGTGTTATGTGTGCAGGCTGTGAGGCTGTATAAAAAGGTTCTTTAGCAGAAAATAATGTTTATGATTAAACCTGTCTTCTCTCACTTTTCATTTCCACCAAAATCTCAAGAAGTTTATATATATATATATATAATAAAATAATAATAATAAAAAAAAGTTTGTTGACTTTTTCTTTTATAGGCAGGGGAAAAAAGTACTTTTTTAAGTCTGAAGATGAAAATTCCATTATTTCTGATTTTTCAGGAAGTATATCAGGATTTGGGGTTTTAGGGTGAAACTCTGAGGTTGGGTGAAGCATGTTTTCCCACCAGCTGTAGAGTGTATATCAACACATCTGATAATCAACCTCCAGTTTCCCTGTTTAATATCTCCTCGTGTCTATTAAAATCCAGTCGGTATGATATATAGTCTCCATCTTCCAGCAGTTAGCACAGAATATCAGTAATTTATCAGCATTTCCACCTATGCTTGGAGTTGCAGATATCTGCAGTAACTCTTTAGTAATGACTTTCTTATGGCTTCTGTTGCAGATATAAAAGTTTATAATGTCGAAATGATTGTTTTTATCAGTTGAAGTATTTTCCAATCTGTCCCATTTCCTCCACCCACATATTTTGTTTTGTGTGAGGAAAATTAAATAAACAGGATCCATTTTTCCAATGAAAACAAAATTAGTTTGCAAGCCAAAAGGAACTCAGCTTGAATGCAATTGGGATTTGAGCAATTTAAAACTGTTTCTCTGCATGTGTTAATGAAGAAATTAAAAGTTTAGAGGGAACAAAAACACCGTGAATGACGCACTGGAAATAGTCTAACTCAGCTCTGCAGGATAACACATATCATTTGGACATGGCCCTAGTTTTAGATAACATTGCAGCAGCATAAAAGGCATGTGGCAACCAAGGTTTTGGAAACCAAAGTACAAGCCAGGCACGTTCGTGGCTCCAGCTGCTCAAGAGCCTGGGAGCAGCACTTGCTTCTCTTCGGCCTCATGAGCCACAGGGGTGAAGCAGCAACTCCTGAGCCCCACAGACTCTTTGCTGCTGCTCACACGTGGGCAGGGTCCACGCATCGCCTTTGTCTGGTACCAGAGATGCCGAGCGATGTGTGGGGCTGCAGGGCACTGGCATCTCCGACCCTTCACCGAATTTCAGCCAGGTCTTTTGGTCTGATCTGAGCTGTGGGTGAAGAAGGGAAAAATGCACGAGTGCCTGGTCCCAATCCAAGGCCATGTGCTTCCTCCTCTCCCCCGGCTGAGCCCCGCTTGTGCCATACCTCTGAAGGGCTGCTCCTTGCGCTGCAGCAGGCAGCTCGGCAGGGAAGCCCTGTGGGAGAAGTGGCACTTGCTGGAAGGGCTGGAGTGCACCGAAAACTGGCGTGGCAATGTCACCTGGGCATGTGGTGGCACTCCAGGCAGGAGGAGGTGGGACAGGAGCCAGGAAGGGCAGAGTCCAGGGGCACAGTGCATGGGATGTTGCATCCCAGGACACCATCTGCTGGACCCACAGCCCCTTCTGCAGCATCCAGAGATGCAGAAGAGAAATAAAGGTCCAGCTCTGCAAGCCATGCTCTCGCTTGTCTGGTCACTCCTTAATTTCTCCTGGGCTCTCCAGGCCCCTCATTAATGCTGACCCCAGAGGCTAGCAGCCCCTGCCCCGCTCCCTGCAGGGCTGGCCTGCAGCCCATCCTCTGCACATGCACCAGTCGCATTCATCCGGTTGTGCTCCCGTCCCTGCCTGAAATCTAGAAGTGGCTCATGCCCAAGAAAAGGTCACTTCCCCACCAACTGGGGAAGCCAAGTGCTCTGCCTCCCCAGCACTCCCACATCACCGGCCAAGTGCAAACGGTGATGGAAGACTTTTGCAATAAAGACTTCCAAGAGCCCAGCAAGCTGCAAACTGCCCTGTGAGGAGCCCGAGACACCCGGCGTGGTGTGGAGAGTCCCCAGGGAGGGCACACAGCTTGGAGAGGAGGGCTGCTGACAGAGCTCCTGGCTGTCCTGGGCTGTCCCAGGGCATGTTCCCATGGGGAGGTCAGGGACCAACGCTGGAGGGAGGACACCGTGGTTGCCACGAAGAAGAAAAATCTTCAGAAACATCGCCAAGGGTCCAGGTGAACGCAGAGGGCTCGGATGGGGCTGCAGGAGGGAGGGCGACAGCGACAGGTTGCCTCCGCGCTGCTGCTGGCACATGCTCCCGACCGCCTGTTGCTGTCTCTGAACAGATGTGGGCAGTTTCGCAGATGATGAAGTATTGAATATGTTTCTCCTTCAGGGATTATTACTACTAAATAAATCTGCAGGTTTATATGTTTAGCAGCTGACGGAGATTCTTTTTCCCTCCCCTTCTCCATTATATTATTCCTTGCAGCAAGAGCCAAAACAAGGCTTTTAAGCCAGGGAGAGGACAGAATGATCAGGATATGATTTGGGAAGTTTTAGAAACAATGCTAGAGTAAATGGGGGCAAAATATCCTCCCCAAAACATAACTTATTTATACATTTAAGCTTGTTTCATGGTGTATCTTGGACTGGACTCCATGAGCATTGGTTTAACCACCAGCTCATAAATTCGTCTGGTATCTTCAGAATTTGTGGCCTGGGAAAAGATCTCTCCCTCTCTCCTGGTGGTATTGGATTTATTTTTTTTTCCTTTCTTTCTTTCTGAGCTGACTTTGAGCAACGTGGGGCTTGGATTTACAGTGTTTTAAGTTCCACCGAAAATATTCCCTGACCAGCCCCAAAATGAAAGATGGAGAGCGTGTGATGAAGGAGCCCAACCTGTCTGCAGGGCGTTCCAGCTCCTCGTTGGTAACAGCAGGTTGAACTTGGGGCACGAGCTGAGTCATGCTCTCCTGGTGTTTTCCTGTCCACTTTTTTTGTTAAAGCCTCTCAACCTCCAAAACCAGCCTTAAGAGAGCTCTTTCCACGGCTCCCAGAGACACCCTCCCAGCACCCTTGCAGCACTTCGCTTCCTAATTCCTCCTCCCATTTGCTAATTTCTCCTTGTCTCATAAGCATTCAATTCAGAACCCCAAAAGGCCCCAGCTGGGGAGGAATAAGGGATGTGCAAGAAACACTTGCCCATATTCTGAAGCTGATGGCAGCCGTCTCTGCACCCAAAGAGCCGCAGGGTTGTTCTACCACAGCCCCCATGAGGCTGAGGGGTGGGCTCAGTAGTGCCCCTGTTCTGACACTTGGCCACCGTGATCGTCATCCTAACCCCACGTGCACTGCGAACGAAGGAAGAGGTTATGGACTCAGCTCGCCCAGAGCTTCAGGAAGCCGAGAAAGCAGATCCCGCTTGGGTGGAGCAGGCAGGCGTGTCATGTTGTTTAAAACTCTCTGTGAGCCTGACCACAAATTTAAAAGCTGAGACTTCTGCAAGGGAAAGTGCAGAGGAGGGCACCAAGCCCGGGGGAGGGCAGCTCGGTGCTGTTTTGGAGAGTGACAAATGCCATGAGCCAAGCTGGCAACACACCCAATGTGACAAGGGCTGCAGCTGGCTGTGTGCTGCTCACCTCAGCTCCCTGGGACAGGGAGGTGGCTGTGGTGGTTTCCCTCCTGCCCCGGGGACACGAGGACCTGGGATGCTCCTCTCCCCCCAGCACCGGCTGCACGCGTGGCCCCGTGCCCAGGCAGAGCAGCAGGTGCTGTGCGAGGCCGTTCCACGGGGCGTTCAGCAGAGCCGTAAGGAAAAAGGGGCTGCTTGGAATAAGCCCGGTACAAATCCCCACTCAGCTCGCAGGTTTTCAGAAAACATTCCTCGCTGCCTTTTCCGCCTCGCAGGCATGAGCTAATTAAACCCCGCAACAAGCGCGGTGTCAGATAAAAGTAACAGGATCCACATGGCGATGGGGAAGCTTCAGGGCTCGTGGCTGTGTTTCTGATTGCTGGCTCCTCGCTGTGCTCAGGCCATGGGCTGTGTCTCCGAAGGTCTCATCTTGGTGCTCTCCATGCGGCGAGCACATGCGTGGTGCTCGCCCAGCCCAGCCCTTCTCGGCCGTGAGAGGCCGGATCAGGCAAGGATGGAGCAGAAGCGGGCTCTCAGGTTACCAGCGCAGAGCCAATGCAAGTAGTACCAAGCAACTTACATCACTAGTCTGAGGTTAATGCATTTCACAACAGCACACGAAAATCTTTTAACAGATTGTTCTTTATTTTATGGTAAAATCAGAGGGGAAGGGTCTGCGTAATCCCACGGTCATGGGGAGAAACCTGCTCTTGGATGAGCTCCCCTCATCTCTTTGCAGAGCAGAGGACGAGAAGTATTGTTTGTAGTGTGTTTTTGACAAAAATATATATTTTTTTTATTTTTTATTTTTACATCCCAGTTTGCGTGAATGAACATGATATTACACTGGTTTAAGAGAACTTTGGCAGCTTTTTATTGCTGTTTTACAGCACAGTTGTTCTTAGAAACAAAAGGTTTGAATTAATGGTGTTTTAATGTACAGGATATGACAGAAATGAAATGCAGAAACAGTTGGCTTGCACACTGGGATCCAAGTCAAAATAAAATTTGGCCGTAAGCCTACAGCGCTCCTCTGGGACACCCAAAAGGGGTGTGAACATTAACTCATACAGCAATAACCCTGGCGATCATGAGCCTGCTTCAGACTCCCACTAATGCAATAATTGAATAAAAACCATCTTCAATGTCGTATTAAAAAGCAGCCTTGAACAGTGGATAAAGACCCAAGAGCAGAACAAACCGCATGTCCTGAGTCATTCAAGGTTCTGGTTTGCTGCAGTTTTCCTGTTAGAGGTGAACCCCTGACAGAGTCCCAAGCTTCGGCTTGTATCTGTTAAGATTTAGCAAACTACTCAAAAGGAGCATTGCAGATTTTCCTTTTGTATTTCTCCAAGTCAGTATATATCCTCCAAGTACCCAAACCAGAAGGCAGGGATGATTATCATCAAAATATCTCTGACATTTCCTTCAGGACTTTTGAAATACTCAAGACCTCTTTCTATCTCTGTTGGCTTCTTCCCCTGCTGCCTACCACCACGTGCCTTAACTCCTCCATCTCTCCAGCCTCCAACTCGCCTCTGATATTTCATGCGAGGAGGATGCATTGTGTAGTTGACGACTGCTTCATTGTGGTGCCAGCTTGCTCCACAGACTTGAATATTTTTCTTTTTTTCTTTTCTTTTCTTTCCCTTTTTTTTTTTTTTGGTAATTGGGAACAGGCAGAAGTTTGGGTATTAAAAAAAAAAGAAACAGAAAAAAAAAGAGCGTTCCACGTAATTTAGAGAAGTTAACAAAGCGTGAAACTAAATAAAAAACACCATCCGGTGCTGATCTCAACGTTTATACATGCGTGAGTGCTTATAGCCATATAGAATATATTTGAACTAGATCCCTGCTTTCAGAACAAGCTTGTTGCTGTTTCTGTTGCTCTGACACTGCACAGTAATTTGAAGACTTTTTGACCAGATCTTTTTTTCTGAGCTATGGTATCTGCTCGAATGCCTCAGGTTTCCTGCGCGCTCCGGTTGTTTTGGATACTCTGCCACTTTATTGGCATGTCTCTGAACTGTCACAGCAGTATCTCAGAAATGCAGGCCTCTGGCACTTTCTAGAGATCATATTAACCAAAGTGGCCACCATGGGTAGGCTCTCTTTGCCTTCTGCTCTTTCTGAAGGTTGGAAAGAACAATAAGGAGGAAGAACTAGTAGGGAAAGAGAGTCAAGGAGACAAAATTCCTGCTTTCACTGGGGCTGCTGCTGCGTGAGAGGATGCAGCAGCTCACCAGAGGTGCTGTCAGGCTGCGGGGCTGTGAGCTGGGAGGTCTGGAGCTAAAAGCCTGAATTTGACATTGCCAATGAATGAAGCGCTAGCAGAGGGAGAGGAATTGGTAGGTTCCTCCAGCAGATTTTCCTGTGGCCACGTCCACAAGCACATTCATGTCCCGGACATGCCCTTGCTCACATGGACCGTGCTGTCAATGCCACTCGCATTCACTTTTTGTCTCCTGGAGTCTCAGGCATCCCCCCAGTTGATCTTGGTCCCAAAGTTCAGGGCGGTTTAGTCGGGTTATGCCTTAAGCGTTGACACTGGCAGCTGGCTCGTGTCTGTCAGTGGGAGGCTCAGCATAACATGGTAAAAATTGATTCCTTCTACATTTCTTCTGTTCCTACCCCGAGCCCAGATTAGACACATGCTCAGCCCCTCTCTAGCAGAGTTGATTTCCTGGTTGTGATTAGGGATGGTTTACATATATTTCCTAAAGTTGTTTTCCTTTTATTACTATCATTTAAATAGAACTGTGTATCATTGCTTTTCTGAGACATCTGCACTTCAAAAGGCCCTTGCCAGCTTCGGTCCTGAAATGGGATGTGGAAACCCCAGCAGCCAGGAGGACTTGCACTGGCCAAGGCTCTGGCCCAAACACCCTTCTGCAAAGTCTCAATCTTCCTGTCATCCAGCCACTTCAAACTCAAGCTGCGAGAGGCACTGCAGGAATTAGAGCATGTTTAGCAGAGCACTTAGTGGAAAGTGCAATGTTAAATCACTGCCTGAGAAGTAGCCACCAGGATGAGTAATAACGAGGTGTTAGCCTGTCACTTCTCCTCTCCCTCCGTGTCAGGGGTGGCTGGGCCAAGCTGGGCACATGGGAAGGAGCTGCTGGGGTCCTCCGAGGAGAAAGTCAGCAGCTGCTGGGCAAGGTGTGCTGCAGATTCCTTGCCTCTCCTCCCCAGCACAGCCAGCCAATGCTTTCTGCAGCAGTCTAACCCCCCTACCCATCCTCATGCCCATGAGGAGGGAGAAGGAAGGTGAAAGGGAAACTAGCCATGCTCATGAGCTTGTTTTTCCCTCTTGAAATTAAGTCATACTGCTGAGTAAAGAGGTGCATTCACTTCTTCCATTAGTCCCCTGCCATGGTACACGGGTGAGCGAAGATCTTCCCTTCAGAGCTGAGCGGCTCTGTGTTTGGGATTTGTCTGCCCTGCATTGCATCAGGGCAATCAGCACATCTCCACCTCCTTCAGTGCGAGTCTGTTCCTTGAGGAAGGCAGAGAAGGGCTTGCAGACACATTAGGCCACACCTTAATGTACAACTTGGTCATTTCTAATAAAAGGACTTAAAAACACTGGCTATGTGAACTGGAAGTCTGGACTCCCAGCAAATGCCCAGTCCTGCCTTAATCCTTCTTCATAAGGTAGCAGAGGGTCCTCCTCTTCTCCTCCATCCATCGTGGGAGAACGGATTTGCTCATCTGCGTTAAGGGCTTCCTATGAAGAGTTTTTCTATTAAGAAAATGAATGGAACTTCCCCTCCTCTCTTGAGGGCACTGCCTTCGCTGTCCATTTAGAATGTATTGTCCCAAGCATGAAACAAGATTTTTAGGAGGCATTAGTCCCACATAACAATGGAGTGGCCATCAAGGGCAGGGCCTAAGGAGCACTCAGTCTTCTGTGAGAACAGAGTGGATCCAACATCAATATTTCACCCAGTCTGGTGGAGCTGGGTGTGATGTTGCAGGCTGCACCCACACCTCATGGGAATACGTTTCACTCAGTCCTCAGCTCAGCTGGAAATCATGGAGCGGTTGGATTCTGAGATTTACCTCCTTTACGAAAAAATAGTTAAAATATTTCAACATTGTGTCCCATTGTGAAAGTCCCACTTATGCAGCCAAAACAAAATGTTCTGACCTTATTCACACAAAATTGCGTCATAAGCTTTGATTCCTCCTTCACTCTTCTTGCAACTGTAAACTTCGCTCAGTCCTTTTCTTTTGGCAGCATCCCTCTGGTTTTATGAGGTCTGTGGGGGGTTATTAATGTAGTTCCCAACTCCCTGACAGTCCAACACAAGAAGTGCTTTTTTTTTCTTTTTTTTTTTTTTTTCAGCTGAAAACATCCCTCAGATCCCAGCTGCCCCACAGAAACAAGTGTCATTCAGACAGTGCACACCTAAGCTCTGCCCCGTTGGACTCTGAGTGCTGTATTGGAGGGATGCTGCTAGTGCCAGGGCATTGCCTTTGCTCTGAGCCATTTCTCATCAGCAGGGAAATTTCCAATCATATCTCCTTGTTTCAAGTTCTTGTCATCTTTTGTTTTATCCTCTCCTCTGTTCTCAGTTCTGTTTGATATATACCTGCCCTGTGCTACATACAACTCATTATTCTGCTGTCAGAAATGGGCTTAAGCCCCAGCAGCTAAGAGTGAAAGACTGTTTTCTTATGTGGCTAAAGGAGATTAAAGATGTAGGTGTGACACCTAAACTAGCACAGGTAGAAAGGAGGGGCATGACTGCAGCCCCTAACTCCCCCCCAAAATACTTATGGAGTCAGAGCCACACAGCCCTTTAGGCCCTGTGGTTTTAATCGCTTTTTGATGTAGGTGCCCATCTCCATCTGGTCCCACGGATAGTCGTAGTAGCCTCCCCGCCTTCCCTTACCAGATCTGGCCAAGTTTCTGTCTTGCCTCGGGTGAGGCAGAGCAAGGTGATGCCAAGGGAAGAGCAAGAGGGCATACCAGTAACACAGATGCGGTGATAATGGGCAATTAAGGGGACATGTGCCAACACGTTAGAAACAGGCTTTTGTGCAGAAACACTGAGACGTACTGCAGCTCAGTGAGGTCTCGTTACCCACAGTCACATCTATTCCTCTCTTCACTTTTACAGCCGTTGGCTGTCAGGTGAGCGGATTCAAACTGGGTTAGTTACCTGTCCCTTTCCTACTGACTTCCGTCTTTCCCACCTCTTTACTAAGATGGTAAAGGGAAAGAGCTAACCAAAGCAGAGCCAGAACAGGACAAACACCCACGCTCCTGTCCCCAGCTGCCATTGGTGTCCCTTGGTGGTGTGGCCTGGTAGAGCAGCAGCGTTGGTCCCTCCTCATTGACCCCATTTGCAGGAGTGAGGAGGTGATAAATGCACGGATGCTACAGAGCAGTCGGGTCCCCTAACTGCATTCTGAACGCGTGCACAAGAAAGGGCTTTGCCCACACACATTTTTTGAGGTGTCCATTAAACGACAGTGAGTTTCCCTTTGGAAAGCCAGGCAGAACCAAGATGTTAAGGCCCAGCCTACGTTTCCCTGGAGCCGGAGGAATCCTCCCACGAGCGTGCCCCCTTCCACCAGGCAGAGTGGGAGCCGCGAGCCCGAGGGCTTCATCGCCATGGCAATGGGCGGGGGAACGACTTCCTGGTGCCTGTGCACAGCGTCCCGAAATAACAGCTGAGGGGGAGAAAAAGTCACATTTTTCAAAGTGTGAAATCCTACAGGCCTTGTCTATCAAGGACGGACGCTGCCCGGACCAGGAGAGGGCTCGGTGGAGAAGGCAGCGTTGTGTTTGCTGTAGCAAAGCAACAGTAGCTAATGCGAAAGACCATTCCAAGGCTGTTTTTTATTACTTGAGGTCCCTTTGAATTAGAGTTTTAACAAGCATTACTGACTCAACCGGTAAACATGGTAACTGTTGCTAACAGCGTGCAACAATTAAGCAAATTAATCTCAACACAGCCACATGCTGTCGCACTCGCGGGCCTGTTAGTCTGGCTTCCCCTGTGAAACGAGAAGGGCTTTTTACCCCCCTCCTTGATTTAAGTGATGCTGTTTTTTCCAACCAAAGTGTGAGCTCAACAATTCTGCGAGCGGTTGGCTGAGACACCTCCGCAGCCCGATGTGCCATAGGAAAAAATCCTGCATGGCCAGACAAGGACAGAATGACAGTGATTCAAGGGGGAGCCCTTGTCTTGACGGTGGTCCCATCAGATGACCGCAAGCAGCAGAAGGTGGAAAGGTGGTGCTGTCACCTTCCAGGATGCTGTTGTGTCACCAGGAGATATGCATTTGCCTTGGGAAGGTTTTAAATGCTGCCAAAGTTCTCGTCAGGCTTCTGGCATAGAAAACTACGTGGACACTGAGGTTAGGCCCAGAGTGAGTGCGGGACCCACTGCTATCAGCAAATCCAACGCTCTCTGAAAACCTCAGAAAGGACCCAGGTCCTGGTAGGCAGCAGTTTTGCCTGACCTCTGCAGTTGAGGCTTTTCATGGCTCTCAGTTTAGGTTGCTGTCAATTGAAGTACCCAAAAGCTGGAGTCATTCCTGGAGATGGAAAACACAGAACCAAGCGACCGCCTGGTGCCAGCGTCATAGCTTCACCTTTGCACAAGAGCATGGACACTCCAGGTTCACCACCGCCTCATCACCTTTCTTGCGATCAGCATCCAGTATGAAAATGTCATTTTATTTAAATCCTAAGTGAGACCAAATGAAGCAGGTAAATGCACAGCTGGCAGAGTTCATCCAAAGCCCAGAAAATTGTCCTGTAAAACACCTATGTACCACTAACTTCTGGGTTCCAACCAAAGAGATGCCACGAACAGAAAACAAAGTTAAGGAGGGCACAGGTGGCTTTGAGAAGATCCTCGGGGGTGGTGATGGGTGTTACCTGCACCCAGCTGTACGTTCCCTGCCCTTTAACCACACTCCAATCAAAGCGTCCTGTTACTGCAGAAACATCCCAGAGCAGCCCAGGAGATCAGCCTGCTGTCCCTCTCCTGGACACTGTATTTCTGAAGTTTCTGATGTCTACCAAAGCTATCAGGTGAATGAGATCTTACTGCATGAATATCTGATATTTTCTCTTCCCAACAGAGAAGCCCAAGGTGGCTTGTGGATTGAAATTAGAGAGAGCTCGGTCAGCCTTCCTGAGAAAGCAGAAGGTAGTGAAACCCAACCCAGCTTAGCAGACTCAATAAAGACTTTAAATGATGCTTCATTTTCATTACTTATAGAAAAACAAAAACCCAAGACATTAAGAGCCAAGACATTTACTAGGAAATTCTTGGCATTTCTTCTTGGAACGTTTCATGATCATTCTGGGACATGGGTTTTCAGGAAAACACAGGGAGGAAGGATATATTATACAGGAATGTCGCAATGCCACACAGCTTTAGAACCAAGATTATTTACAAAATATAATTACAGGAACAAACAACAGAGATGACATAAAGAGCTGCCGCAGAGCAAAGATTGGGAAACTGAGGCACGATAAGGCTGAATGCCGGGGGCTCACGTAGGTGAGCAGGAGGGCGAGTGAGCAGCTGCCTCTGCGTACCCTGCACAGCTCCTCCATCACCAGCGGGTGCAGGTTGGAGGCTGCAGGCAGGAGCCAGCCCCCAGCCGGGAAGGCAGAGCATCCCGAGGCAAAGCAGGGGTGGCAGGGACAGTGTGACAGAGCTAGGGGCTTCAGAGAAAGTGCCTAAAGATGAGTCAGGCCACGGATCCAATGGGACTTCGGTCTGAATAAAGGCTGAGAAAAGGCTTCGCTGTTTGGCCCATGACAATAGAAAACCATCCAGAAGAAAATCTGCGGTCAGAAGCTCTCTAGCTTGGAGGTCTGCACTGGAGCAAGTGAGCTTTTCAGCAATGCAACATGAACCTCAAGCAGATCAGCAAGGAAATCACCCTGTGACAGTAGCTAAAAATACGCTGGAGCAGAAAACATTTCAAGGCAGGCCAGGGCCGGCTGGAGCACCCTCTCCCTAGCAGACCTTTCCAATCACTCTAGCGTGCTTCCTTTTTCCTTTTTTTTTTTTTTAACTGAATTGGATGGGACATGACTTCCTATTGCGACCAAAATTGCTTCCGTAGGATTGTGGGGGAGAAACCAGAAAATAAATACGTTAATTTTTCCTCTGAGGCCAGAGAAGAATAAGAAAAGAGAGGCTGGATATGCAGATGGATAAATGATTAACCAGGCGCTGTCCTTTATCTGTCTGGAAGTCCTCTGGAAAATAAAGGTTAAGAAAAGAGTACAGAAGCAACTGGCCATAGACCTCATTAATCTGTCTCTTTTTGTTGGCACCAGCCAGGTAGTCGGACCCCCAGGGGCTCTCAGCATCTACTTTCGACATATTTCTGCGATAACCAATGCAGTTGTTCATGTCCAGCAATGACTAAGTGGTGGATTTTGCACTGTTACCTCACCTTACCCCCAGTGTTTTCAGATCACAGGACAACACAATAATCAGCTTGGCAAAGGAGCTTGGCCAGGCAATGCTCTTAATATGATTTCCAGAAAGAAAGACTCCTCGAGTTTGTATGAGCAAGAGCCCAGGTTTCTCTGGAGTTAAATAGCGAGGGAGAGCCAAAAAGAGAGGAAGGCATCTGAAAACACAACCCTCCTTAATGAGAGAGTCTTGACCAGCATAGTTGTTCTTTTTCCAAGTATTTTCATTGTTTTGCTCCATTAGAAAAAAAAAAAAAAAAAAAAGAAAAAAAAAAGCAGCCTACATTCCCAATGTGCCATACATGCAAAGCCGTCGTGGGGAGGTTTTCGAGGCAGCTAACATCATCCCCTCGTGCTCAGCCAGCGTTGGGCAACTGAGCCCTGCAGCTGTACTTTGCACTTCTCCAGCAGCCCCCGTGCCAAGCAGCCCAAGCACCTTAGGAGGATTAATGTCACTGGGGCACGTTCCTGGGGCTGCGGAAACGGGCAGCCCACGGTGAGGTGGCAGGTCCCGGTGATGGAGTCTCTGCAGCAAGGGCTGCTGCCATGCAGCACTGCCACCCCCTGAGGCTGGGGAAACTGAGGCACGGGTGGCAAAATGGATGTGCTATCCTGCTTCATGATGCTCTGCTGAGCCAGCACGCTCATCGAGTCCCGTGGAGCCTCCAGCAAGTTCGACCCAGGAAAATAAGCAAACAGGTGGGAATAAACACGAAGCTCAACAAATCCACTTTTTCTTTCCACGGGGAGCCGCTACCGTTCGGGGAGTAGCTGGAGGAGAAAGGGTTAAAGTGATCTATCCAGCTGGAGATCACAGGAGACCCCCCTTTGTCAATCTGGAGTGCTTGCCAGATATTGGGTTGAATAATTAAACAGCTACTTAACCCTCGGACAGCGTGGCTCCCGCTCCCCCCGCTCCTGACAGCCCCTACTTAGGTAGCTATGGCAACGCGTTGGGCGCCAGCCTGTTGACTGAAGAATATGGAAATCACAAGGATTTAATTTTGCTGTGGCACAAAAACTTGTTTGATCTGAGGGTTGTGGCTTTTCTGCAGCTTTCAGCAAAGAATAATTTCTATATTCATATCTCCCATTCAGATGTCAGTTAGCAGCTCAAAAAAAAATTAAAAAAAAAGGCAAACGATTCTCAAAAAAAAAAAAAATCATCTCAGTTTTCTGGTCTGGATTAACGCTTGAGACGCCGATAGACGTGAGCCACCTTTGCTTCATCCTGACGTCAGGAGGGCTGGATGTGAACCTTCCCCTGGTGCCCCCGAGGGATGCTCGGGATGCTCGCAGGGCAGCGGGGTGCTGGGGAGAGGCCGAGGATGGGGCAGAGACAGTGGGGAAGAGCCAAGAAGAGCAGCAAAAGCCTCGGGGGCTGGAAGGGGCTCCAGGGGCACACATGAGGGCTGGAGTGGAGGAGGAGGTTGGTGGGGTCAGGGGGTCCAGGGGATGAATCAAGGACCAGAGAGCGTCTGGCTCTGCAAAGCAAGGAGGCAAAGAACCAAAGTGGGGGCATCCCTGCTCCAGCAGGCTTATCGCAAGCCCGATAACAGGCTTTTTGCAGGCTTGTTGTTTAGGGGCTGCTTGGGTTATAGCCACGTGAGGAAGACCCAGAAGGAGGAGAACATACCTGGGCCAAACAGGAGTCCTGGTAACAACAACTGCCTTGATACCAGCAGAGCTACTGAAAAGAACGGCAGCAATAGGGCAGCACCAGCAGTTTGCTAAGAGGCCAGTAGCACGTAGCCTAAGGGATGGGCTCAGACAGTCTTTGCAATTTTTGTTTTGTGTTTCTTGCATGTTCGAGGAGCAGAAGTTGAAGCAGGCAGAAGAAGCTTGAATGCAGCACGCTGAAATTCGAAACACATGGCATCAAAACCAGTCATGTGCACCAACGTGTGCCCGCTGGCAGCCTACCGAAGCCAACAAACCTCTGCCATCAACAGTGACGGGAGCTGGCCCGGCCCTGGCACGTACATACAGCTACTGCTGACTCACGGAAAAGGGGCTGGACACCTGTGGTCCTCAGAGGGCAGGATGAGAGCAGCAGGATGCTGGTACCACCTCCACAAGCCAAGCTTTGCCCGTGGGGAGCCTGCTCCTCTGCCAGGACCGCCCAGTGCTGGAGGGCAGAGCTGAGCCTTGCAGGAAGCTGCTGCTCTTAGTGGGACAGCAGCACACGGACGGACGGCCCCTGCGGACACAGGATCCGGTGTGGTGGGGCCCGAAAGTGCTGCAGGCTTGCAGAAAAATCAGTCCTGGCACCGCGGCTTCTCACCAGTGGGACCAGTGGGCAGCAGCTGACTCTGCAAGCTGCCAAGGGAGCAAGAGGATATAGTTAATGGGAGAGCTAAAGCTCATTTTTCTCATCCCCGGTAAATCCACTCCTCAGTTAAAAGCTGTAACAGCTTGAACCAAAGAGCACAGGCTATGCAGCTGCTGGCTGTGACAACTCGTGACCTCTGTGGATTGGCAAAGATGGAAGGCTCTTGTAACACACACCCCAGGAGGTTGCTCTGGCTCCTACGTGGGCTGAGTTCTCCACGTCTAGCCTTATGCTGGAGCTGAATTTTAAATGCTTAGTGTAAGAGATCCCTGGGGCATCTGGGGCTCCTCCGAGGTACTGCTGCAATGCAAGAAAATCACATGGCTTTCAAAAATACACTGCTGAAGTGACAGCTTTCACCAGCCTGGCTCACCGGTTAAAAGGAGGTTGGTTTGCAGGAGCACCCAGGTGTCTGTCCACCTCTGGTGCTCCCTTCAGCTGCCCAGGCCCTAAATAAGCTGGCTGAACATCTCACATGCGTAGGATTTTTAGGAAAATTCAGACCTGGTTTTGTTGGAAGCAAGTGAGAGAAGCACAAGAAGAGCCCTCCCAGAAATAGCACTGCAAGTGCTTTGAACTGGGGCAAGTCCAGGTAAGCAGAGCTCTGCAAAGGTCTTTGGTGGACATCTCAGGGCTGGGGAGGAAGGTAGGACCTGAGTGCTGGTCAGATGCAGGGTGAACTGACGGCAGAGGTTTCTGGACAAATAGTCATTTCAAGTGTCTGCATCAGCCATTTCATTCCCAGGGTGATGGAAGATCCTTAAGGCTCCCAGAGTCAGTTGTGGTCCATTGAACACATAAATTATCCTACATTTCAAAGTTGTCTGAATAAGGTATGCACAAATAGCCAGCTGGTCAGAGGACACTAATCCCATGCTGTAAAAGGTTTTCCCTTCTCGGCCATCTGCCTTTTTTGCTGTCCATAACTATCTGTCAGCCAAGAGCAGAATGGGTCAGGCTTGGTCATCGTCCATCCAGGAGATGAGAGCTGCAGGACAGACCCTCCCTGGCACCCGCACAAAAAACTCTTCCCTTTCTAGGAAGGCAGCGAGCCTGGGCCATGGTAAATGTCCTTCTCATTTCCCCGTGTAACAGCTGGTGAGAGCACCTCCCTGGCACACGGCGGTGCCTGAAACGTGTCAGCTGCAAAAAAAAAAAAAAAAAAAAAAAAGCACTTCAGCAATTAAACACGAGCCAGACAGTTACCTGACCTTGAAATATCTGCAACGGTAGGGATCAGAAACCTTGGAACAAAGTCATGCAATCTTGAAAGCATTGACCAGGCGATTTGCTGATGGCCTCTAATTTGCTGAAACAGCTCCCGGCCAGTCCTACCCAAAGCCCAGCTCCCCACGCTGGGCTGCGATAAGTGGGGGGCTGGAGTGGCCCAGGAGATAAATCCTCAAGCCCAGCCTCCCCACCAGAGTCCAGACAAACCCACGAGCAGAGGATGATAAATGTGCCCCATCGTGGGCCTGTTACATGTGCAGTTGCCAGCCAAAGTGACTCAAATATAGCATTGCAATTTAGTGGAAATGCCAGTATTTCAAAGTGGGTTTTTTATTATGATTATTATTATTTTTTTAATTTCATTATGGGAAAAAAAGGTCAAAGTAGGGACAACTGAACAAATGGTATCAAAATGCCTGCACAGGTGTGTTTAGAAGCATTGCTACAGAAATCCTGATATTTACCAATAAAAATCCCAATTCAAAAGTTTTATTTATCACCAAGAAATGGGGAAAATCGGAAAAATCACAACTTTAATTTGTAATTAATTGCTGTTTCAGTGAATTCCCCTTCTCAGAACATTGTTTCAACCAGTATATTTCAAGTGTTATAAAGAAGCAGCAACCAAAACCAACTTTTGTTGACCTTTTGATACCCAGAGCAGTTTAATTTCCCTAATGTAAGCAGATCAGGCTTTTCCTTAAAACAGTGTTCGAGAACATTTTCTAAGAGAAATAAAATAAAATACTATTTCAGCAGAATTTTTCCACTGGGCTGACCTATTTGTAAATACTAGGCTGTTCATGTCAGATGAATTTTGCCTTTCCAGTCTGTAAGTTTATTGTCCATTAATAATTAAAAGTATCCATTTCATTCTGTAGGAATGAGGGGATTTAAGCACTAATGTGTCAGTGTAAGCAGCACTTTGCTGTTTTCTTGAACTGGAGAAATTTTTTCTGTCTGTCCATGCCATCCTAGCGAGGCGGGATGGATGGATTAGAGCTTGGCAAAAAAATCTGGCAGGCCTGGAGCTGCAGCATGTGCCTGCTTGGTGCGTTTGCTCCATGGCACCGGAGCTCCTCACCTGCAAGCAGCCCCACACTGAGCTCAGGAAGCCTGGGAGCCCACAGGGCATCTCCTGTCTTCCATGCCTCATACACATGCTTCAAAGCACCCTTTGCTTTCCTTCTCTCCAAACTAAGCCATCTCATTTTAAGACTTTTCACATCCTCAGCCCTTTCTGCTGCCCATTGCTGGCCCCTTCCAAAATCCTTCATTTTAAGAGACACAGCAACTGAAATGCAATGCAGTATTTAAGCATAGTTCTTGCTGTGGAATGACATTAAAATACCTTTGGTCGTATTTTCTTTAAGGGTCGCTTGATTGTCAGGCTATCAGGTGGCAATATTGGTCTTAGCACGAGGAAACAGCCAGACCCGTGCAGCTGAGCAGGGATTATTGGGCAGGGCCGCGGTGAGCATCGGGTGGGTTGCAAAGGCTGTGATTAGCCTTTGTTCCCAGGGCGGAAAAACTGCTTGGGAAATGGGCTCTGATTTTGAGCTGAGATTCCTGGAAGAAGGGATCGTCCCTGTGCCAAGACTCATATCGATAGGGTAAATAAAGAAATGATACCGAAACAGCCCCCGTGCTCTGTAAGAGAAAGGAGCTGCGGAGCCCCGGGTCTCTGCTGTGGCTCAACGGGATGAAGCAGAGTGACAGCGCGAGATGAGATACCAGAGGAAAGGACCACCCAAATGAAAGCTTGCATTTTAGCAGTCATTTAGCAGATACAGCTGTGAAATCTACATTCCTTTTAATAAGGTTTAATAGGTTTTGAACACCAAAAAAAAAAGTCTTGGCAGCTTTGTAAGACTCTGCCTCATTACCTGCAATGGTCAGCATTTCATACGGAGACATTTCTTAGCTCCTGGAGTGCACAGAGCAGCATTTTGTCTGGGTGACCAAGGCCACTGTGACCCCAATCACAGGCAGAACTCCCTGCAGAAATGCATTGCTTTGCGTTGCAAGGGGCTTCATTTCACAGGTCATCAGACGGCTCCTTCCAGCTGTGAAACAGCTTCCTTTCGAGCCGTACCCTGGCACGAGAGCTGCAACCACCCTGTGCTGCTTTCCTTGCAAAAAGACGACGAGCAGAAGGATTTGCTGTGCTCTGCTCTGTGGCAATAGCTCCCCAAGGCAAACTTTGCTGGCTAATCCTTGGAGCCTGTCAAAACCTCGCCGGAGCCAAGCCGTGCCGTGGTACAAGCCTCAGCCAGTCCCCAAAGGGTCTGTTGCTGCACAGGGAACAAGAGATCCTGTGACACAGATTAAATCGGGAGATCTGTGGGTTTTCATTCAACTCTAGCCTGAATTGTCCTTTCTACTATTTTTTCCTAAGAGTACAGGGAAGGGAAACCCTGCCAGCTTTTTGAGAGGCTCCGAGCCCAGCTGTAATTAGCTGATAAGTTTCTTTATCTCAAGTGAAATGGCAGAGTCTTTGGCTGCAGGTCCAGGAAGGGTCGCAGGGCATCCAGTCCCCACGTCCCCCATTCATCGCTGTCACAGAAACCTCCCAGCGTCTTGACACGCTCAGAAAAACATGGTCATGTGCAAGGCCATCGCTGATGGTCAAGGTTCCTGCAAAAGCAGGGAATTTGATGGGGAAAATTCACAGTGACCATGTTCAATAGCCCATCTGCATGCTCCAGGGGAACCCAATAGTCCTCATCCTTCTGACCTGAGGGAAGTGATTAATGCACCCTAACTCTGACCATTCATTTAACACAGAGCATGGAATGATCTATCCACCAGGCATCCAGGAGATTTTAATACCACTAGGAGCATAAATGCTTTGCTCAACATCCTGTTTCTATCTGAGGCCAATTTCCACTGTTTCAGAGGAAATAAAATTAAAAAAAGAATCTCAAAACCAGAAGCTAAATCATGCTAAAAGGGTCAGAAATAAATCCTTCCTTGCCCCTGTGGATGACAGTAGAATCCCTGAAGAATGGGATTAATATGATATAAAAGCAGTGCAAACAAATTTGAAAAAGCAGCTATTAAGCATCCTTTCAGGTCTCCTCTCCATCTTCAGGATACGTCAGACAAGAGGATTTTATTAATCAGAAAATAGTCATATTTTCAGATTTTTTTTTTCATAGTAAACACTCTTCTGATTTGCATAACATTGATTAGGACAAAGAAAACAGAGTGAAATTGGCCTTTCCATGCAGAAAGCCAGCCAGAGCTATGAATCTCGTTCTTGCTACATCCCACCACGCAAGCAGGTACATTCTGACCCCAGCCCAGCTGTGCACAAATATTTCAGTTCCCTCTTGCAGGTTAGATAGGCAACGAGAATCACCTAAACAGGGTCCTATCCCTCCATAACAGACCAACTCATAATTTCTCTCGTACCTCCCAGAATAAGTATTTTATGAAACTAAAGAAATGCTCTCTGGATGCAAACTAAAGTCAATTACCTCCAAATCTCAAAAATCCTGATTATTTGTAACCTTGCATGCCTCCCATGACAACTCGTACAAAAACCCAGGGAAGCTCAGGCACCAGTTCCTGCCACCTCCCCTCAGGAAATGAGGATGGTGTGAGCCTTCATCCCTTCCCTTCCCATGAGACCACTGCCATGGCTTTATCTGTTATTGGCTTTATCCATCACTCGGGGCCTGCAAATGTGGAGCTCAGATAGGTAAGAAATAGGGGGATAAATATTGCTGTGTTCCCCCAGACACCCAGAGCACATTTTCAGAGTCCATGGGGCTGGTGCTCAGTGGGACCTGCCTTAAGGTGTGTTGGAGTCTGACAGTATGGTGTATATTCTGTACCATATACAGACCCATCCCTGTATATATATATACGCGCATACATATATATATATATGCATGTGAGTGTGTGTATATCCACGCATAGACATTTATAGGAAGTAACCAGCAATTACAAGAGAAAAGCCACAAGTTAATGTATGTAATCATGTCAAATCCCCAAAGCAATAAAGGGGAAACCGCCTCTGCTCGAGGTTTCTGCGTCGCAGAGCCAAGCAGCTCTCCATGCAGCCTCCAGCCTCCCTGAGAGGCCGCCGTTCCCATGGCAGAGCCTCCGCCAGCCTCCAGCCTCCCACTCGCACTCCTCCTGGTGCCACTGGGCACATCCCAGCCCAGCAAGCCCCGACCCTCTGCCACTGCTCGCTGGGCTCCTGTCTCCTTCCCAAACGGCTCCAGGAGGACACTGTGGCCAAAATATTTCCCTCCCACCCCTCCCTAAGCTCCTACCTCAAACCCTGAAGAGCAGGGTAATAATATATATATATATATATTTCTTTTTTAATGGGACATGAGCTACTTTCGGAAGCTGTAAGGCTGGAGCCTGAGGTTAGCAAGAGAGAGGAGAAAAAAACACACCTAATTATAAGTGTGCAAAAAAGAGTTCGCCTGTAGGAAATGGGAAGATTACATGCTGAAGGAATTGGCAAATAGCTGCAAGACGTGCAGTCTGAAGTGAATTATGCCTCAGCAGAGCGACTCCCCACTTGTGACTATTTTCATTTACAATCCTTATTGTCTTCCTTCCTGACAATCGTTCGGGGGACTCCACATCAGCCCTTGCTGGAGGAACAGCGGGGAAATTCCTGGCTGCAGAGCAGGGCGAGGGGGAGAAGGGGACGGATGGCAGGCTCGGTCCTTCCCCTCCAGGTTAGGCAGAGCGAAAGAGGCCGTTGGGTGCCGGAACAGAAGGGAGCCCACAGCCCCGGCTCTCTCTGTGCCATGCAGGCTGGGCGCAGGGTCTGCAGGCACCCCAGGTACATCGAAACCCAACTTTCCAGGAGCATCACGGGGCTGACAGCCCCACACCAACCACCTGGAGGTCAGGTTACATTTGGAGGGAATTGAAGAGGACCCCATTAATTACGGCTTGCTTTATGAAGGCAACAGAACCCTTTTGCTTGAACACATCTCAATTTGCTCTAGGACCAAGAGCCAAAATAGTTGCAATTAGACATGGCTAATATCTTTATGCTCTCACAAATAAGAGCTTCTCTGCACCATCAGTCTATACAGCTTGTCTCAGAGCTCCGCTGGAAATAAAAACTGCTCTTTCAGCTGAGAACCTTTCCTGTTCACTTTACTGATTAATTTCTTCTTGTTTTCCTGGTCATTTCTCTGTCTTTGAGTAGAAAGGAAATAATTCAGCCAGCAGACTTTGCAATGATGAGCAATGAAGGAAATGGCTAAACAGCTGGGTTTGTGTATGGTATTTTTATGACCTCTGTCTTACTGGTATTCTCTCTCCATCAAATACTCGTTATTGAATTCTGATGCCTTCCCTTCCATATGAAACTGCGATTATTAGCTCTGTCTGTGCATAAACCACAAATATGGCATGCTTCAGCAAGTAAGCAGTCTTAGAAAGCTCTGAAATTCTAATGCAGAATGTATGTAGTGATCTGAGCCCTCCCAAATACTAGTACATATTTAAATATGAACTTTCACCTTAACAATAGGTTCAACAGCAGCTGTGTTAGAGTAAAAGCACTGCAGGAAGCCCAGTTCTGAGAGGAAACAAGCAGACGACTTCATGCAGCCAGAGCTGGAGGTGGGAGTCCATCTCCCCATGGCCAAGCAGTGCCCAAGTTCCTCCAGCCAGCAGTGTCCGGGGCAATCTCAGCCAGGAACAGCCACAGCCTAAATTAACTCATCCCATGGATTTACCCTTTCAGTCATAGAAGAAAATCCTCGACCTTGGGCATTACCAATGTAGAACTGCAACTTTCCAGCTCATTGGGGTGTTTTGGTCTTAGCCAAATGCTCCACTGCTCTTTTTAACAGCTGCATGACAAATCCCAGCCCTAGATGGCTGACCCTGAACGTTGCATTACTGGCTTACACATCAGGCACAAGTCAGGAATTTAGACTAAGGTGCTGCAGCCCCAGAGCTGTTCCTGCCCTGGAGCAGAACACGTCTGCTCTGCTGTGAGGTACAATTTAAGCAAGGGTTGGCTCTGGGGGCAGGAAACCACATGCCAGAGGCCACTGATGGCAATTCCAACACTCCCGGTGACAGCAAGGACAGACCCATGCTGGATGGAGAAGCTCTGCTGCCAGCCTCACACAACAAACCATGTGCTATTGTCCCTGAAAGATGGAGAACGAGGTCAGGGGGACCCGCAGAGGTCATCCCATCTGTCCTCCTGCCCGGGCTGAAGCAGCAGCTCCCAGGCAGCCCCTGGCAGCTCTGGGTCCTGCCCGGCCTCGGCAAGCTTCCACAACCACGACTCCGCTTTGTCCCTGGGCAACCTCTCCCAGTGCTTAACTCCTTCCCGTTAGGATGTTCTTTCTGGCTTACAACTCCCTTACTCCAGTTTAACCCATCACTTCTGGACCTCTCCCCAGCGGGTGTGGATGGAAGGGCTGTTCCTCTCTGCAGCATCTCTTATACACTGGGAGACTTAGTAATATAAAGGAGTGAACTCTTTTGGGCTTTAACAGGGGATTAACTTAATAATGACTATTATCATTGGCTGGGGATTCATTCTTTCCTTAGCACTCACTCCCTTCAAGTGTCTCCCAGGGATATTTTCAAATGCTAAGAAGCTGCTGAGCAGGCAGAGCCAGACCTCGGGGCACTCACTCCTCCTCACCCTCACAGCAAATGCTCCACGTGCTGCAGTCCTCAGTTTGCAGGTCCCCTTCACATTTGTTTGTTGCTTTCTTTTCAGAGCTACAGAACATAAGCACTGCAGAGGTGTTATTCTTTGCAAAGAAGTTGGTTTCTGCTCGGCGGCAGTGTCATCTGCGTGTCCCACTCGGGTCACGGGCCGTGGGCTCGCATACCAGCGAGGACAAGGAGGGTTTGTGCAGCCAGCAGCTCTGCCCCTGCCCACGAGCCAGCACAGCAAAGTCAAGTGTTGTGGGCTCCTGCGAGCACAGAGCCAGAGACGTTGAGACATTTGGCCTCATTCTTTGCAAGCCAAATGTGCCTTGATAAATCAGAGCCAACTTCATGTTGGGGACGTGCAGGGACCATAGAGTTTGTGTTTGTTTAATTAATGTATCTGGTTTTGCTCCACTTTGGCTCTTTGTTTTTACTTATCAGAATGCGAAATAAGACTAGAGCTTCCCCAGGACCCCAGAAGAAATAAGGAGTGTGTTTTTTCCAGGAGAGGGAATATCTGCAGACCATCAGTCTATCTGCAGGCTGAACAAACCTCTATGGCCCGGAGGGCCGGCAGGATAAGGTCAGAGACTTGTAGGAAAGGGAGAAGACCTTTTATAAATAATAGTCCTGCTCCTGCCATGGCTCTGGTCATTTCTGACCCATGCAGACCCTAAAGGCTCCTGTTGCCTGCAGCCTACCTTAATGCCAGTTTTTGTTGGGGGCTGAATTTAATCCTGTACATGTTTCCATGTACTGGGGTGGGCCAGCAAGAGCAAAACTGATGGGGTGTCCCTGATATGTGCCAATAGCAGCCTCCTCCTTGCTTGTTCCCTTTCTAGCCTGTTCTATGCCTCACCGTGCCATGAGACACGGGCACCCATGAAGGCAGGACTCCAAATACCTCACAGATGGTAAGTTTCAGAGGTCTGACCCTGCATGCAAAGAGAGGACAACTCTTGGTTACACTTTCAAAACCGGCTGCAAGATTTGTACCAACTTTCAACTTGCTCCATCTGGGCCCTCTCTGCAGAGCTTGTGAAGCTCCTTGTAACTTTGCTGGAGTTGGGAAGACCCTTGGAAATCCTTCTGAGGGATGCACGGGTCTCTTAAGGACAAGGATCACAGCCAGACCTGCTTGGGGAGGAGAATATTTCCCCATACCATGTTTCCTAGCAAGGCAGGGACAGCCACCATCCACACCTTGGATCTTAATAAAAGCCAGTGCCTTCACCAGGGCTGATGAGCAGCAGAGGTGGAAATCCCCATCTCCCTCCCTCTCCTCTGCCACCTCCCTTTCCACACCCCGTGCATTGCATCATTAGCACTGGAGGAACGAGGAGACGTCCCTGTCTCAGTGAAGGATTTACCTCCAGAAAACAGAAGGATTCACCCCCTCCAGGACAGGGAGCCAAGGCTGAGGAGCAGAGAGCAAAGGGGTGGCACTGTCCCCCTGCTGCAAGGCTGCATCCCTCCTGTGGTGGAAGCGGAGCAGGACCCGGCTGGCTCCCAGCTCTGCCAGGCTCAGGCTGTGCTTGTCACCCATCTCTTTGTCAATGCAAGTTTTGGCAAGGCAGCTTCTCCTTTGACAGCTCTGAAAGAAAGGCGGGGGTGTCAATGGGAAGTTTTCAAAGACTTCCTTGATGTCTTTAGGTTTCTACCAGTAAAAACCCAACCCCAAACCAACACTACAAAACAAACCGCCCCCCCAAATTAACAGCTTTATCAATCTTAGAGCAGAATTTTGCCAGAACAAGGACGGAGAGCACTTGCCAAATTATTTGTTGTCATTAAAATAAATTAGGTATCAAGTTATAAAACAATAGTGTGGTGACAGAAAGCTGGAAAGCAAGAGCAGCCCTAATCAGAGGCAAACATGCTGCGTGTTCTGGAGCCGAGAGCACGGCGCTGTGAAAGGATCCTCATCCGGTGCGGGCGATGCGGATCTGCAATCCATCTGCAGCCCCGACGGCTGGGAAATTAACTCACAGGGACTAATTACCCCAGAAATGGGAAGAGAAAAAAAAAAAAAAAAAGCCTCATGCTGTTTTCTCAGCACATCTCAAAGCGCTCTGTGAGGAGTGTCGGTGATTTCAGCGCTCGTCCCCTAATGCTTGAGCCCTGAGCGGTGCGAGCTGCCGTGGACCATCGGGAGGTGGCCAGGCTGATGGTGAGGATGACAAAGTATCGCTGCCGCCTGCTTTGCAGACATTTATCAGTGTGAGACCGCAACCATATGGGGGCTGCGTGGCACAGCACGATGTGCCGAGGGTGTCTGAAGGGAGCGGTGAGGAGGAGGATGCGCAGTGAGCACCGAAGCCTCATGCACCTCCCAACCCCAAGACGGGGACCACAAACCTCCCTCGACGGACAGATTCCCCTGTGGATCAGGGGGTCTGGGGGGGCCCAGGCGGCCCCACAGTGCTCCCTGGCACCATTCCGTCCCCGTCCCGCAGCCGGGCAGCTGGCGCACGGCGTGTTGTGCAGACGGATTAGCAGTGGCGCGCATACAGCTGTGCTGATCCGACACACACAGGGGCTGCATTCGCGCCGGGCCGGGCTGGCAGATTCCCTGGGAAGGGCTGGGGGAAAGGACACCCACAGTTGCTGCCCGAGTGCTCGTCTCTCTCCACCGGCACTAATTCCTGCAGTAATCCCCCTCCACAACAGGCGCAGTGTTGGGGGCCGGGTGGCCCCTTGCCTCCCCGGCTGACCCCGCAGCTCGGACCCGCGCCAGCGCGCGCTGCCCCGCTCCACAACTGGATGATGTCCCCGGGGAGGGGGCGACGGGCGACGGGCAGGTGGCCCCGCCAGCTGCCACTTCTCCATTTCCCATTGATTCGGCAACGGCCCTCGGTTATGGCAGGAAAGCAGGAGAGGCAGAGCAGGCAGAGGACAGGGGAGGTGGTTTCGTCGGTGATGTGCAGTCTGCGTGCCACCCTGCCTGCCGCAGAGGATGCCTTGGTGTCTTTTCCTGCAGAGCCCGTTCGAGATCCTGCAGAAGATGTAGAAATACCGTGGTGTTTGCCTTGCGTTTCTCTGCCAGGATCTGTTTGCTCGGACCTGGGCTCCAGAAGGTCCTGGGCTCCTGCGCATCTTCCTGCAGCTACATCTCAGCCCCTGAAGTCTGGCTGTGTCCCATCTCACGGACACTGCTCTGCCTAGTTTATTTTGAGGTGCCTTTGCAAGGAACACAGCAGCTATCTTTGCCCAGCTTTCTTATTAGAAGTAGCCCCAGACCTGCTAACACCCTTTGCGCTCCCCGTAGCGTCCATGGGCGTTTATCACACGATACATCACTCTCCACAAACGTGTGAGAGCCACTTTCAAAAGAACAGCCAAAATATCATCCCCCATCCAGGTTCAATACTAGCTGAGGAGGTAGGGAGTGGGCCAGCCACAAAACCTGCAGGAAAGCAAAATCTTGCTTTCCAGCATCCCCAAACAACTGCTGCTCTGTTGAACCAAGAAGTTCCAAACCAGGCAGAGAGCTGGAGCGCTGCCAGCTTCGGCCGCCAAAACACCTTAAAAGAGTCTGATCTGCAGAGGCAGAAACTTCCTGGAAAATGCAGATTTTTGGTGAAGAATGAACAAACCAGAGACACCCAGTTCTCCTGATCAAGGGAAGATCTCTGTGCTGCTGAAGCAGCTCTTCTCTAGGTTGAGTCCTTTCTTTCAAAAACATACAAATGCTAACACAACGAGTAGACTAGAAAGAAGGGCAGTGAAGATTTCTAATACACGCACTTTGAAGCAGTAACTGTCAGCTGATGGCAAATTCCCTCTGATTTATCAGCTGCATCCCTTTCATATGGAGACCAAAAGCTTGTAAGGGTCCCCCCTACCAGGCAATATCTCTGGAGAGTGTGAAACCAGATCGGACTTTACAGTGCAAATGAGGCCTCAGAATGGATGGATATTTCAGTAAACTTTTCAATTTCTTTTTATTATCAAGAACATATCAGTCTTAATTTAGAGCTATTTTCCTTTTTTTTTTTTTTCTCTTTTCTCCAGCAAAATATTAATGTTGGACTGTAGCTTTCCCCTCCAAAATCCCTTCTGCATCTTTTCTGCAAATTTCCCACATCCTCTGAAAACAAGAACAAGGAAATGAAAATGGCTCAAACTGGCCAGACGAGTTTCACCGCCCGAGCTAAGTAAACTTAAAAACTGGTTAAACAATATCCTTTTGGCTAAGCTCGGTTTCTGTAGATCCCAGCACAGGCTCCATACACTCCCTGGTTAGTTCTCTGTCCTTACTCCAGCCGGAACTCTGCTTGCACCCTGCGGTACCAGCGACGCCCGATTTTCAACCTGTTTTCCTTCCTTTGTGACACTGTAATACAATCTCGTTGAAGTCTTCTCTTTAAATTAGTTTTTCTTACTAGAGCAAACAAGAATGAGAACAGAAGGAAAGTCATTAGACAGGATATAACAATAGCTCTGGTTGGTAATTAATTAATAAATAGAAATGGAAAGTACCTTGATTAAAGAAAAAAAAAAAAACAGTTCTTGGGAATTAAATTTCCTTTGAAGTCTGTTCGTGAGTCATCTGCTGACCGCTTGGGTTTACTCTGTAAGGGATTGGAGCGCAAGACTTGGTGAGACACCAGGAGTACAAAGCATTTTGCAGTGACCCGTTGGTGAGATTCCACAGGGAGGCTGCTGCTGTGCGGACATAATTTGGGAAGGGTTGAAGGACCCGTGCACCAGCCGGGTTATCTGTCCTGCTGTGCAACCTGCAGCCTTAGATACTGGACCTCCTGTGATGGCACCTCCCCACCTTTAGCACCAGATGACAGGCTGACATCCCACCAGCTTCCACAGCTGCAGACGGGGGACACAGAGGTGACAGGGGACAGGGGGTGATGCTCCTGCCCAGGCACCGAGCTCCAGCCCAGCCCAGCTCAGCCCCCATCTGGGAGATGTCTCTGCTCCCCTGCACTCCATCCTGCCTTGACTTTGATGCTTGCCCACACCTCTGTTCATAACCATGCGGTCAGACATCCCTCCTCTCCTGCTAAAGATCCCCTTTCAGCATAACCCAATTTCTGTAGCACAGAGATCTTTGAAAGGAACCCAGGTAAGGAACATCCAAGCCACTTAGCACCTTCAAGTAATGAGATAGAGGCATGGCTGGGGGAAAAGGTGGGAAGATGCTGTCTCTCTGCAGAGCAAATCTCAGCATTTGGGAGCTTTTTGAACTGTTTTGTGCTTTGGTTGTTTTTTTCTCTCCTTTCCTCAATGAATTTCTGCGGAATGCTCACTGGAGACAGGAATGTTGGTTTCCCTGCTACCCTTCCCTAGAGTGCAATGACATTTGGATAAATTACACATTCAGTACTTTTTTTAGATCTTTTTCTAGCTGGGTTTTGCTTGGAGTTGGCCAGCAGTTTGGACAAAAAGCAAGATACAACCCCTCTTCTGCAGGGGTTACTCAATTATAGCAATCAGTACACCAAGGATTCAAAACATCAAATGTTGACTAAATGGAAAAGAGTAAAAAGGGTAAAGAATGTTTGCTTCTTCTTTGTCCTTGTGAGTCTAATGGTGTTTAAAGGCATCAGACCAAGAGCCGTGGAGAGGGATAATTTCTAATTTTCTACAAAATCACATCACAGAAGATTTCCCTATCAATGTGCTTCAACCCTGAGCAGAAGTGCTTAGCTTTTATGACCCATGCCCTTCAGGAACCTTAGTGTCAAGAGCTTCAGGTCTCTTGCCTGCTCTTTCTCCCTCTGTGCAGCCTCTCTGATGTTGTCTGTCTAGGCAGAGAGGGGCAGACACTTCAGAGATGTGTGGGCTGCCCATACCATCACCCCAAGCTCAGCCTGCCCCACAAAGATCACAGACAAGATGAAGCAACAGAAGGCATCCTTTGTGATGCCCTATTGCAGCACAGCTGAAAAATTGTCCAGTGCATGGCTTCTTTCTTGATGCTAGGTTTCAGTGGATCAGTCCAGACACAGCTTTTCATTAGTGATCAATGCCAGCTCTGTAGCCTGGCACGAGCTGGCCCCAAGACCTGAAATGGGAGTTGGGGTTTGGATGTGGGTTCAGTTCTCGTGCCTGCAGATGGAGAGCCACTGTCCTCTGCCCGGGCTTTGGGGTCACAGGAAGAGGTGGTGGGACAGAGATGCTCTTCCCTGCAGGCAGGAGCGCTCATCCAGACTTCCCTCCGGGAGCGCATGGGAACAGGAGGGACCGATGCACCTGCCCACTTGGATCTGATTAAGCCCAACACTTGTTTTCTCATCCAAAGCTCACTGGAAACTGTAAAATCACCAGGTTCTGCAGAATGGGGTAGGAAAGCGGTGAGCGAGGAGGGGGGGTTGTCATCTCTGGTGCCTCCTACTTCCAACGGAGTTTGCTTTAAACTCTTTCCAGCATAATCCCCCAAACTATGTGATCTTTGTCCCAGAGGAGCTATGCTGTTTCTATGGAGTCCCAAAGATACTATCCATTTTCCCTTTGAGTTAATTTCAGTAGTTTCAAGAGCAAAATAGCGAAGAAAGAATACAAATACTTGTTAGAAAAACGCTTTGGAGGTTGCACAAGTGGCGAGAAAGGTGCACCTAACAATAGGTCTTGACTTTGCAATTCTCTACGCTTCCCACCCCACCGGGCTCATGTCAAAGGCTGAAGATTAGCACCCGCCGCGCGCTCTGCTCGCATACGAGGCCTCCCCCAACTCGTGGCAATAAAAGCTCAGCCTCAAATCAAAAGCTAAGCTTGCTGAGACTTCAAAATAGCTCACAGCCCGGGCGCTCAGCCCAAAGGCAGCTCAGCCTTGTGTACAGGTGTGAGAGCCTGTGCCTATTGCCAGGATAAACCTCACGGAGCCCCGCAGGCAGCTGTCCGAGGGCGGCGTGAAGCCATCAGCAATGCACGGCGTGTCCCTGCATAGGGTTCGAGCCCTGGGACCTTCCTGCTCCTGCCTCCACCTGTCCCAGAGATGGCCACAGGTACCTGGCTCTCTGCTGACACTCGAGGAACTTCCAGCTGAGGATCTAGAAGTGATCTGCAAGCCCTGAAGTTTATTATCTCGGCCCTTCCATTGGACAGGAAATAATTAACAGTATTTTACATGCAGGGAAAGTGAAGCAGGGAGGCACTGAAGGGAGCTGTAGGACTTCGTAAGGAAAAGGGGGTTAAGTTTTTTACTGGCAATTTTGAAAAAGCTAAGGAAAAAATCATTTGTGGCTGGATCAAAACCAGGCTTTTTTTTTTTTTTAATCTTTTGGCAAATCGCAAACTGAAAGAAAAAGTAGAATGGGTCATATAAAATGTTACATTTCTATCAAATTGAAACCATTCCCTTCATTGATTTCTTGAAAATGTCTTGGAACCATTTATGCAATTAAAGGAAAGCTTGAAACAAGAAAAGAAATGGTACATTTCGAAAAATGTCAAAACAAGACCTTTGAGTGCTTTTGCAGAATTATCTCTTTGCTTTTTCTAAAGCTAATCATTGGGCAAAATGATCAGAAATTCATTACACATTTCACAGTGGTGGAATTTACATTTTCCATCAAAAAAAAAAAAACTAAACTAAAACCAACAGAGCTTCAGGAAAAGAAAACAAATTTCCCTCCTGAGGCAGCCAGTCCGACGGGGAGGCTGGAGCAGACCCCAGGCCCTAGAAGTCCCTGTATCACTGACCTCTCCTCTGATCCTCCCAGTGGGCTGCCATTGGATTTCATCCTCCTCTTCCTCACTTTCTCAGTCTCTAAAAGCAAAACCATAAAATTTTCCCCATTTTTAAAGCATTTTGCACAACAGATGAAAAGCATAATGCAACTGCTAAATATGTTTGGTGTAATAACCTTCTGTTCATTAAAAAATCATTCACGGAGTAATGGACAGATAACAGATATTACAGAATATGAAAAAATAAATAAATAAATCTCTCCCACAGCAGGACCCTGCTCTCCATGGGTGCCCCTGTTTCTGCTCCAGCTGAGTCCCCTGCTGAGTGCTGGGGACTGAAATCCCGCAGGGATGAGGGCCTGATCTTGCAGCCTTGACATGAAGGAAATTAGTCTCATTAACTTTAACAGAGCCCTCAACATGAACAAACTGCCCTTACACAATCAAGTCTTCCTCACGCAGAAGGAAATGCACTCCATCTCTCTGCTTATGGCCTCTCCCAGTTTCACCACTTTGTGCTTTGCAAACCCATGGTTTGTTTAAGAGCTCAATTGTATTTTAATTACCAAGACTCATCTGTAGCAACAGTTCTGTCATTTCAAGGCCATACTAAAGAATGGAGCTCTGATTTGTTTGCTGCATTTAAATCTGCAAAATCATTTTCCAGGTTCCATAGATGACTGAATTTTGCACAGCTGGGACAGGAGAAAAAACAAATCTGAGATACCAGAGGGTTGTTTTGTTGTTGTTGTTGTTGTTTTTTCTTTTTTTTCACCTGACTGCAAAACCAGCGGCACGAAACAAGACCACAGGGTGGCAATTAAAGTAATTACCAAAAAATTAGATCCCTCCCTCTTTTTCCCTCACATAATGGCAGGTCATTAAAGTTAATAGTCAGGATCACATTTGTACATGTCAGCAAAAAGTCATTGCAGCATCTTTCATCTCCGCTACTGCATGCAGCTTTCCTGCCATTCCTCCAGTCTCCGTGGGAGCAGCACGGTATGTCGGCTTCTGGGTTTGGGTTTTCTTCATTTTGCACCTGCCGCTAGGACTCGCCAGCAAAGGCTTTGTGGTGCTAAAACTGGTCTGTTGGGATAGGAAAGCTTTCAAGTCCTCTGAAGATTTCTAGGTCAGGGAGGAATTTTTGTCAGATGTAACCCCGGAGACGACTCCATCTGGAGACAGAGGTGCGTATTTGGTGGAGCAAGGGGAAAACCTGAGCTGCCTTTGATGGTGGCATCTCCACCCCAAGGGGGCAGGTCCATCCCCGTGCCGCGGCTGCCACGTGTCGAGGTAGCAGTGCTTCTACACGGGGGTGGCTTCAGTCCAGAGCATCTCAACACCTTGACTTCCCACCAGACCAACACACCCATCCTTAAAAAGATCCTGTGGGGTTTCACAAAAATGAGAGACCAGCCATTCACCCTCAAAAAAGATGCTGCCAATGCCACGCTCAGAGCGGCCACATATTTTCTAAGGGAGGATGGATTTTAGTCCCAGTGACCACGGGTGGGAACTGTACATGCCCTGTGCAGGATCAGCCATGAAGGGAAGTATGCAAGGAAGCAATTTTATTTGAGCTTTTTCCATTGCAGTGTTGCAGACACAAACTAGACTTGAAAATAAATGAAGCATGGCTTTTGGATAACGGTTCCAGCAAAGCCCATGGGTACAGCACCTACTGCCTTAGATTAATAAAGAAAAGGGTCCATTCTGGGCACAGACAGGGATATCTTCACCATAAAATCTGAGCATATCGCAGTTGGGCTTGTTGCAATAGTCTTTCTTCTGCTCTTCTGTCCAAGGACAAAATTTGCCTGTCTTCCCAGCTGGCATTTGTGCCTCTTCAGAGCAGGGAGGAAGATACAGGCAACAGGGAACGATAAGCACTAAAAAAGGAAAACTAATACATGCAGTGAACATGCAGAAAGGTTGCCAATTTTATAGCAGCAAATGATACTAATAAATTCGTGGCTCGGGGGAACATGGCATCACAAGGGAAGTTCCAGGTCCCAAGTCACCAGCTGCTCCGTCCACTCTGGTATCAGATCACGACCCGAACAAACAGGATTTCTATTTTACATCTGATCCCGGAAAGATGGATAGTGTCTGTGTTTGCTGAACTCATCAGCGGGCCTCTCCCGATGGCTGAGCATGCCAGAGGCTGTTGAATGATGCAGGCTTCATGTGATCCTAGGAGAAAATTTCATTTCCCCATTTTTACGCTGGAAGGTGTCTGAACTATTGCAGCTGCTCGGGAGCAGTGAGGGTCTTTGGGAATGATACACCTCAGCCACATTGCTTTTCCTCCCCACAGGTCAAAACTCTGATGACAAGACAGTGTGAGGCGTTCTTGAAGGAGAAGGGAAGAAGATCCTGCTGTCATGCTTTTGGGGAGAAATGTGCTGAGTGCTGAGATGTGCGCCAGGGGCTGGAGCTGCTGTCCCCCTCCCACCACCCTTGTGCCAAGGCTGCACTTCCTGATGGTCCTCACTTCCCAGCACGGATTTGGGGAACCCCTTTGCAGGCACGGACCGTTTCCTCCACCAGGGGAATGGTCTTGCATGGCTTCACCAGCATCATTGTCTTCACCTGGGAGCCAGCTTGTGCTCCAAGCCCCAGAAGGGACGATGATTTGGAGCCCAACCTGACTGGCTGTGGGTGGCCATCACAGGGGGTCACTGTCCCCCCAGGCTGCTGAAAAACTTCACTTGCACCCACCCAGCAAGGGGCAGGGGATCACATCTCGATTTGTCTTTTCTCTCTTCTTCACACCTTGCCGAACGGAGCATGTCTTTTGCAGCCAGGACTGCCGTGGAGCTTCCAGCCTTTTGTAAGTCTGTCTTGTGGCTTCCAGTGGCCCTAAAAATTGCTAAAATATGTGCTGGAAATTCCCTAGCCTTGCCCATGTTCTCCCTGTGCAAGTTGCAGTACCTCCCATATCATTAGTCCTTCTTCGGCAAACTGCTATTGTGCATTTGATACTTTTATCTTTTAGCAGTTTTTCTTTACATTTTTCATCTGCTAAATTGCATTTTTGTGGGCTTCTCTCTCTCTCTTTATTTTAGTTTATGTTATTTCTTTCCCCGGTGTAACCGTACTCTTAGGAAGATTTTAATTACCTTCCTTTAAAGCCAAATGACAAGTAGAGCATGTCATCTGTAGCTAAAGTATCACTTGAAAATGCAAAAGCCCCGGCTTTATCAGGCTTAAAAGCTTTCCTGGAATATGTTCAAAAACTGCTGACTGGGCAAGATTAAACATCGCAATGTTAAGTAAAAGATCTCCGCATGTGGTATTCTTTTATTCCCCCGGGCGATCAAGTTAAATGGCAATGCAGCCTTCAGGCCTTCTTCTAAAATATTATTAGTTGTTTTTTTTTTTGTTGTTGTTCTCCTTTGTGCGATAGGGAGAGGGGTGGGCACTTTGGGGGTGAGAATCTCAAAACAACCGTACCCAAAAGCAGAGGGGAGCTGCAGCCACTCCGCTGTCAGAAGAGATCGGGTGTTTCTGGAGCCGAGCAGGGACAACAGAGGGCATCTGAGCAGCATCCCCATGCCACCTGCGCCTGGTGCTCACCGTCCCTGGTGCTCATCACCCCAAGCAATCCCCTCTCGTGAGCCGGGGTGGCCCCGCGGAGCAGCAAGGCTCTGATGGGAAGCTGGAGGCCTGGAGGCTTCGGGGCACGGGGGGGCTCTGGATTTATGGTACCAGGTTTTTCCCTCCCTGACTGGGGAGCGAGATGATCCCGCTCTGCTGGCCAAGTGCTTGGAAAGGAGAACTCTGGGATGCGGAGGGAAAACACTTAGGGCTTAAAAGGCACGTTGGACTTCCAGGTCTGTCCAGATTGTCTCTGAAGAAATCCTCTGAGAGCTTGGATTACTCATTTTTAATACGAACAGGAACCACCTGCCTGCAATCACACACATAAACTGTTGGTTACATCTCAATGGAAGAGCAGCTCGAATGCTTTTTACTGTAATGCTTAACCCACTGTGCATTTTGGAGCTTTTTCTTCTTTTAATTGAAAACACACTTTTCAGCCGTGCAACGTGCTCGCCTTTATCTCCCCCCATCTCCCCAAGATGCAGGAACAAATCCAGACCCTTGCAGAGGGCTCTCCTTGGTTTGAGATCGGGGGATTTGGGGTGATGAAGGGCATGGCAGGGCTCAGCATGCGATCCTGCCAGGGCTGAATTCACCCATGGCTCTGCTGCTCCACAGCCTGCGGCCCCTCGGCACAACCACTGAGCTGCTTCTCCCCTTTTCCTCCTTCGAGACCCAGACAGGGGTCTCGAAGAAGGACTCCCAGAAAGATTTCTATTTTTCTTTCTGCAGATCCATTGAACCTTATTAGGTCTCCCCACAAAATGCAACTAAAACTTCTAGATTTTTTACTCTAATTTCTGGACAAACAGGCCACACAGTGCTTGTCTCCCAGATTTTAACCAGCTGGGAAAATACAGCTCTCAGTTTTGTGCCAAACATCCAACATTGGGGTGTTCTGTTGTTGTTCCCTTTTTTTGTTTTTGTTTTCCCAACCAGGAAAATGCAACAGTTTTGCATCCTTGACCTGTGTGTGTGTAGCTGCGGTGTCTTAGCAGATAGAATCACCTTTTGTCCTGTGGAGTTTCCATAGGGACTGAGCATTCCCTTCAATAAAGGGCTCCGAGTGAATGTAGCCTTCTCAGGGATATCACACAACCAGGCCTGCAAAAGCCTTTTATGAGGACATTCACCTCTGATGGGATAATTTTACCTATCAGATCACATAATCTCTTCCCCTGATGCTGAGCCAGGAAATGAAAAAAGACCAGTGGGGAGATTTTTGACTCCTGAGCCAGGTTCTGCTGTGATGACAGCCTCGATTACTTGGTCACAGTCTTCTCAAAAGACGAGTACACCGAGCAAAGCCTGAAATTACAATGCTCGACCAGACAATAGGTGGGGCAAGAAAGAGAGCAGCGACCAGACACTTTCAGATCAAATTATCAGCAGATCATGCCATTTAGTCTATTCATAAATACCTTAGTGGGTTAGTTAGCTAGCGGAGTTCATCAGGCTGGAAATTAAGGTATCTTCTGTTGCTCCATTTTTGTCCGCTGTAGTAATGTTTGGTGCAAACACAGGTGATTGAAAAAACACAGAGGTTAAGAGGATTTCGGAAAAGAGGATGCAGATTAGCACACAAGTAAGCTGAAATGTAAGCCTTCCTCTGCTCTGACTTGTTACCGCATATCCTCTTTCGCTGGGTCTAGGAGCAGTAACATAATCACAGCAAAGCGAAGGGCTGCACAGACCGCTGGAAGGTAATTAAAAAATACCTGGTTGCAAGAATAAATTATTGCCAGCCCAGAGGAATGGAGCTGGGGTTTCCGCTACACCCTTTGGGTCCAAATCATCGGCCCCATGAAAACAGAGCTACAGCCCCAGGGAGGAGCAGGGAGATCTCCACAGCTGCCCCATGGCAGGACCTGCTTTGCTGCTGTCCCTTCTGAGCAGCCAGAGACCTTCAGCAGGCAGAAGCTGGCAGCAGGGCTATAGCCCTGCTTCGCTATCTTCCCCCCTCCCAGCTTTCAGCAAAATTCAGTCTGAACCTCTGCGCTGAAACTTAAGCTGCCTCTTCTCCTCTTCTCCATCGTGCATGTGGAGAACTGATCCTTCCCTCTCTCTTTTGCAGCAGTTTTTGAAGATTGCTCTCATCTGCTTTTCCAGTTTTCTCTTCCTGAGGCCAAACCATCATCCCTGCACCCTTTCTTTCATCAGGCTGTTGATTCAGCTGGTGGTCTGCCATAATCTTCAGACTCTTCTCTGAAGGACCACAGCCTGTCCAGTTGCTCTGCATCCTTTCCATTTACACACAGGTTAATTTTGCAGTACCTCGCACTTATTCACCTGCAAATCTAGTAAGTGTACGCTGAGCTAGGGCATCCTGCTGGTTAATTAGAAGACTGAATAGCATCACACCTTGGGCAGGTTCCTTGAGTCAATGGGGGATCCAGCTTTCTTCTCCAGGTGAGGCACCACTGACTTCTTCACCCGGGTTCCCTGTTTCACACCCACTCTAACACAGAGGGTGGTTTTGCAAGGCCAGATAGCAAAGTCTTGTACCCCCACGAACATCTGAAATTAAGTCCAATATAAGTAATCTGCTTCATGCTGGCACTTCTGTCACTGCACCTGAACAATTCCGCTTTTGAAAGATAAAGCATTTCCCTTCCAGAATGTCATTGTTTTGCTGAAAATCAGTGGCTCATACTAAAATGTCACCATTGTTCTTCCAAAATAACTCCTATGCTTGTATAGCATATCAGCTGTAACCACTGAGCTGCTTGTCAAAACACCGGCTGTGTTCCCTCCAGCCCCTCCGAAAGGGCCGGGTCCTGTGCTTCCATTTTTCACCATAAACACAATTTGGCAATAGTCTTTTAGCAATGTTGTGACACAAATTCTGGTTTCAGAGTTCATTTGAGTCTGAAGGCACGGCAGTTAGGAAAAGATCCCGTTAGATGTGAGCAAATATGCCAGGACGGGCTGGCCAGCCCTCCTTGATGTGAGGTTCAGTGCAAAATCTCCGGTGTGGCAAGAGCCACGAGCTGCATGTCACATACAGCAAAACCCCAAGGGGGGAAGACCTTGGGCAGCAGAAGGACTAAAGGCTGGGGGAGCAGAAAGGGGAACTATAAAGAACACATCTCTGATGGAAACCAGCTCATTGACCCTGGGTGGGGTCTGGGTCACCTCCCTGAACTCAGAGGTGTTGCTCCGAACTGACAGGAGTGCCACTTGGTCAGGGTTCTTGGTTTATAGCTTGTGCGGGGTGGAGGAAAGCCCTCTCCCTCACAGAAAAACTCTATTTATAGGAATCTGAGAGGTGGAAGACAGAGAGTGTCTTTGTGCTTACATATTGATGATAATTTCTGGGAATTCCACCTTTCCCTTGCCCTTCAGTGTTTGCCCTACAAGTTCACTATTCATTTATTATGGGGAAGCAAGGCAAGGCAGAGGCATGCAGTCCTCTAACAAGTCACCTCCTAGGGTATTTTCTAGCCAGAGCAGGAAGTTGCAGCTGGGTTGGTAACAAAGTCATCTTTCCTTTGATTTCCCCCCGAGCCACTCCCTGCAGCCTCAGCTTGTTGCTGCAGCGTTGATCTGCCATTTCACCTCCACTCCGAGTCTTCCTCCAGAATATTCCTACATGAAAGAGAAGGAAAACCCACATGGGACATTATTCTCTTAAAGCCAGACAGGGCCATTATGATCATCAAGTCTGACTTCACACGTAATACAGGACATACCTTTCTACACGGAGCTTGTAACTCCTCTGTGAGCTGTAGCAGATCTTTGCAAAAAACTCCTGGGGTTAAAGTCTTCAAGCGATGGAGAATCTACAGCACACCTCTGTAATTCTCTGCTTGCTCCTACTGGTGTCTGTAGCTTGCAATTCCTGGAGAGGGCAAGGATGAAAGGCAGACACGGATCCTCGCTGCTGCACATCAGGAATGTTTAGATCAGCTGAAGGGCACTGAAGACAGTCTCTGTTCCTGGAAAGATGAGAAGATCAGGCTCATTGCAAAACTGCATATCATTGGAAAAAATAAAAAAAATAATTTTTTAAAAAGATAGCATGCCCCTGAACTTCACTATTTGAGAAAGGTTTGTGGTGGAAGCAGTGATCTGGAAGGACCAGAACAAAGCTGGGGGGAGCTATTTTCCATGCTGTTTGGAAAGTGCCACAGCACCTCTCAGTACCAGTGTGTCAGACCAGCCCACCTGAACACCCCAGACCCTTAATGCAGCCGCAGTCCCCTTCTTTCCCTTGTTGCCATTCCCAGAACTTGCTGTCCAGCAGCTCGGGCTGGGGGCAGCATCCCAGTGCAGTGCTGCAGGATGCGTGCACCCACACACCCCCATGAGACCGCATCCCCCTGCGGGGGCCATCACCAAACCTCGGCTTATCGCCTCCTTCCTCTGCAACATCTCAAAGCCAGGCAGGGGATGAGCAACGGCTGCTGAAATGGTTCGTGGGGGCTGTTTGCTGGTTCCTGGCAGAGGCTCGAACATCTGCACCAGTGACCCAGTAACCAGAGTGGCCACTCTCCCCCACCTCGCCAGATGGGCCGTGTTATGATCCTGACCACAAATAAAGACAGCAAGGAAGCAGAACACGGGCTGTCAGTCCGGCAGATAACCCAGCTGCCATTCCCAGGCAGATTCCCCCAGTATCAGGCCCAAGGGGCAGGTGCCCCCACTCCCTGGGGGGTCAGAGTTCAGGCTCATTAGCGCAGGCTGAGGGACAGCTAATCAGGGCGGAAGGGCTGATGTCAGAGCCCCCTCACCCTGCCTGCTTCCCGCTGGGAGGAACTGCCCTGGGCTCCCACACAGCAACCTGGTCATTAATTAGCTCCTTGATGAACCAAGTCTCCTTTCACGTGAAGTAGCCTTTGCAGAAGCTGAAGGATGGGGTGAAAACATGGTGTTCGTTCAGACCAGTGGCAATAACCATGTTTACTTCACCAAGATGGGGATTTTAGCCTGGGGAGAAGCCAAACAGCAAAGCACTTCCCATCATCCACACAGAGCTATGTTATCATCATATAAATGCTGTGGGCTGCTAAGGATGGACCAAGAGCCCCTCCGCTGGAAAAGGTTTCACTGCTTTGAAAATCATTACTGAACGCTGGCATGGTCAAGCAGTCCAGCCCGTAATGGCTTAATCCAAAAAGGGCTGCTAAAATGCACCATTCCAGCTCCATCCAGCTGGGTCCTTGTGTTGCATTCGTCGCGGTGGTATTGGATGGCAGAGCAAGGCAGGGACACGGAGGGAGGGGGCAGAGCCCGGGCTCCCAGACATCTGCCACACAGACCATATACAGCCAGTTGGGAGCAGCCAAAATCCCAAATCCGTTGCAGTGACAACCCTTGGGGAGCCTTGACCCTGCTGCTCCGACATGCTCACTCCTCAGCCCATGCATCTGTTGCAGCCGGGTGGCATGCCCAATGAGCCTGCAAACACCTCCACAGTCCTGGGGAACGTGCCCATCGTGGGTCTGTGCACCCTTTTCACCTGTGGCTGGTGAAACCCCAAGCAGGCACCTGGGCTGGAGCAGCCCCGAGCCAGCAGAGCGTAACCTGGCTGTTCAATACGTGCAGAGGGGAAGGGCTGCCCCTGGCAGGCTGCACATGTCCAACTGCACCCGCACATTCCAGGCTGAATTAAATTTTCTGCTCCTCACCCAGGGCCCTGGAGAGCAGCAGCTGCCTCAGACTGCACCTAAGATGCATATAAATAGAGGCATAATACCTTATTATAAAGGAATGCATGCCTAAGTAGGAGATACAGTTACCTTCTGAGGAGGAAGGGGGAGGAGGCGAAGATCTGTGCAGAGGAAGGGAAAGCGGGCTGACAGAGATCTAGATTGACTTATTGTAACGAGATGCTGTCAAGATTAAAAATCATATTGACCCCCTCCCTTGAGCTGCAGCAAAAGCAGGGGCCAGGCCCTGGCACCCTCCACTGCACGGTGCTGGGGAAGGACCCGGGTCTGCTTCTGGGATGCTGGGGAGTGAAAACAAGTCCTTGGCCTATCCTCAGGTGCACAGCACAACCACACACAGGCATACTCCGCAGGATGGTGAATTCTGGACACTACTGTCTCCACTCTGCAGTAATTGAGGGAGTGATCTTGGAGTCAAGGATTTAATTTAGGGGCTGAAAATTGCTTTGGGCACAGATGAGCACTTGGTCCATCCGGTGTGTTCCTGGGCACCCCTCCTCAGCAGCGCGTCCCGCAGCACGTAGTCACCAAATCCCTGCTGCGCACATGGCTCGTGGAGGCCACCAGGCTGAGGACACGTGTCAAGCCGGGGCTCTGACTCAGGGTCCCCCACAGTCCTTGACTGTGCAGTTTCGGGACAATCTTGCCTCTCACTTGCAGCCAGCAATTCCGGGCAGACTCCAGGGCTCTGCCTCCAGACCTGGCAGAAATCCTATGGACATAAACCATCGCCAGTGGGCACCGCCCAGCCAAGAAGAGCTGAGCCAGAGCCACCCATCCCTGTGCCCCTTCCAACCCTGTGGATTTTGGGGACCCCTTGGTTCTTCCCTGAGGGCTGGGCTGCTACCACCCCGCTGCTGGCACAGCCCACACCGTGCCCCGGCACACAGCACGCATGGCTGATCCAAACGGGTCCGCATGCAGCTGAGCTTGCCAGCGCTCTGGCTTTGATCTTCCCAGCCCGGGATGTGATGTAACACCTGCAGAATTATACAGTAATGACTGAAAATAAAGTTTCTGGCAAATAAAAAGCACCAAAAGCAGGGCCTGGGAACCCGTCCGACAGCCCCGGCTCAGCACAGCGCGCTGCGCGGCTCAGGTTTGGGGAGTTGGTTGGCAGAGGGATTTTTTTAAGTGGTTTTGTTTGTTTTTCCAGGCAAGACCTGTTGCGTTGACTTTGCACTTGTGCTTGCCCAAGCACCAGGACCCCTCAGGGGGGCGAGGAGGAGGATGGGGCAGCCCCCATGGCTGTGTCCCTCACTCACGGCCCTGGCTGGACCCCGGGCACAGCCCCGCTCCTCTGGCCAACGTCTGAGGTTTCCTAGCAATGTTATGTGCTACCTCAGACCAAAAGAAAACACATTAGGAGAGCATCCACTTTAGAACAAGGACACAAACCGGTGCCAAAAACCATGGAAACCCCAGAGAAAACAACTGAAATCCGTGTTTATTCGCGGCTCCCGGTAGCTGCAGAAGTCCCGTTCCCACATGAAAGCGGCCATCGGCGGCCACCGAGCGGCCTGGCAGCCTGTCCGACTGCGGCCTGCCCCCGGCCTGCTGCTCCCCGCAGCTGGGGGGATGTAAAGCTCCGTGTTCGTTAGTTAATGCTGGCAGAGTGCTCGGTGGATGAAGCTGGAAAGCCTCATACAAAGGCTAAATGTCCGTCTTCTAGAGTGATTACTCTGCAAATTCAGGTGTTGACAGCTTTGGGTTACACAAGGCTGACCCAAATGAATGACCCGGCTGTGAGGGAAGAGTAGGATCTGGTTCAGTTTGTTCTGTAGGATTTACCCTGGGATAAAGCAGTGATTGGAAACGCACCCTAGACCTTTACCAACTGTGTCAGGGAGGTAAAACTAATTTCCAGCTTGAACCCTGCCAGAGTAGTGGGCCCTTACTCCCCTGCACCAACTCTGGATTAAGCCAGGCCCTCCAGCCCAAATATTTCTATATCCCTGGCAGTGGATCAAGATATCTGTAAGCAGAGACATGCAAATTTCCACGACTGAAGACGTGGCCCCAGCTGACGGAAGCAAAGGTTCTGAATCTGGTGTGTCTCTGGGCTTTGGGAGAAGGCTTTCAGGACAAGGAGCTGGTTTTCATGTTAAGAATCCTTCCATTTCTGATGATTTGTGACAAGCATAATCCCATACTAATTAGATTTCGGCGCATGTGATGAAAGCACTGTGCACATTTAGATCGGTTGGGGTTTATGGAGGCTCTTGCTTGTTCTGCACAATTGTTTCAAAATTAATCCTTGGAAGCCTGTAAGCTCAGACCAGATAGTGCAGCCAGAAATCCAACCAAAAAAAATCACTTTTTGTTTTCTAATTCTCCTGATCTAGTCGGGTAGTAGGCAGGTTACAATTTCTGACATTACGCTACCACTCAAAAATGTCCCGAGCTGTCTGCTTTCATTGCATCAATGATATCAGCTGTGTTGACCTGCTCTTAGAGAGTTTTAATTCTGTTTGCTCTTGGCTAAACTCCATTCCTAATCCTATTTTCACCCATTTCTATCCAATTTAATACAGCTTCTGTAAGTCAAAATTAATTACTCCGTGTGCTCTCCCAGCCCTGTGGTCTAAAGGAATAATAGAGAAATCCTGCCTCGTCGTTAACGGCACCTCATGGCTGCTCTTATCCCGGGGAGCTGTGAGAGGGAGTGGGAGTTGCATAAGAAAATCATTACATTTTGCTCCTTTTTGCAATTAGTATTTCATCATCACAGCTATCACCTCGGTCAGTCTCCACGTGCCCATTTGTGCATTTTTAGATGCGATACCTGCAGAAGAACACTGATCTCCTGGGGCAAAGAAACAAGTCAGCACCTCCAGGTCACCTTCTCCCTTTTCCTTCACCTACTCAGAAATATTTCATTTGCCTTTCATTTCCAGTATTAATTACTCCTTCCGCCCAACCTTTGCCAATGGGGCTCCCAAGGGGAGGAAGGATGGTTGTCTGGTCACACGCGTCTCACGTTTCGTTAGCCAGGCCTCCTGGTTTATGACTTACCCACCTAGACATTGGGTTTGTTATTTACAGCGATGTCATAGATTTCAATTAGCTGAGATTCATGAAGTGGAAACATCCAGAAGATGTAAAGAAGAATTCCTACTAAACCCTAGAATAATTATTTTATCCCTGGTCTGCAGGCACCTAGGCATCCTACATCCAGGATGGATATTTGTTCCTAGGTTTTGTTAGTAATTGTTTTACATCCTTCTTTTCCTTCTACCTCTAAATATAGATACAGCAACCACTCACTACGCAATTGAGAGGCACGAGAGCTACCTGGCTGCTTACGCCTGAATGACAAATCTGCCAAACCACCCCAGCACCAGGCACCTTATATAAGAGCAAACTGTCAATTAATATAATGTAATAAAGAGACTATGTATGTGAATGTCTTTTCTCCTTCATGCAAACCACAGGAAGATTTTTTCATTACCCACATGGCTGATGGGACGAAGCACAGTTCCTGTCACTGCAATTACAAAAGACGGGTAAAGTGAAGCCATGCTAACCAGCTCTCAGTGCTGTGACACAGTACTAGCCTTACAGGAGATTTTTGTCCATCTCTTGGCTGGGATGGGGGTGGAAGTGATATTTTGGGACATTGTTGGGACTCCAGGAAGGCATCACTTGGGGACATCGGGAGCTCTGTGTGCCTCCAGAGGGGAGAGCTTTGCTCCATGAGCTCTCTAGTCCAGAAGGGGAAAATGAATGAATATTAAAGTAATAAGCCTATGAAAATGAAATGAAATGTTTGTGTCTCTGTGACTGTGCACACCCAGCAACCAGTCTGGCCCAGGCTGTTCCCAGTGTTGCTGCATTTCAGAGCTAATTGCCCTCGTTGGAAAGAGGACAGCACAAAGCTCTAGAAGGAAACTTCTAGTGCAGTGTGGCCAGCTTCTTTGCCAAGATGCAGAGGGGAAATTTCCTCCCTAGTATTCAGTAAATTGTGTGCAGGGGGTAGTCAGAGTCCTCCAGGAAAAATCAAATGGCTTTTCCTGGGAAGCAGAACGAACCACAAGTATCAACTCAGTGACATCAGTGAGAGTGATACAGGGTTAAAAATATCTAGCCAATAAAAAGTTTTTTTTTTCTTTTTTTTTTTTCTCTGTCAGACAAGAAAATAAACCCATGGTATAATAAAACAAGGAGTCTGTTTTCATACACTATTAAACCACTCATGCTGGCCCATGCTCTGTACTAAAGAGTAAAATCCAGTTAAAGACAAAACTACTAATAATGTAAAACTCTGCCTCATTACACAGACCTAAGAGTGGATGCAGTTCTGCCATGTTCAGCTTTACAAGATGACACTGCAGTGCTCTTATGTCCCTGAAGCATGGTTCACTTGGCATTTGGGGAAATATTTACTTGATTTCTTTCTTAATCTTTGTTAATGTACCTGCTAAACCTTCACTAGAGGATTTTGTATGCTTCAAAATATGTTTTCCTCATGTTTTGGAAAGCAGCAAAATAACACTACGGATAATAGGTAACCACCAGAAATTCAGTCTGAATATCTTTGCAACAGCAAGACAGTAATTATGTGATATTTATGAGCAATACACAACTTCGGTTTGATCTCAGAATAAATCCTGTGGTCATAGTTTTGCTTTTACTTCTACAAAGTTCTTACTCCAACTTACAATTAAACTCTTGCAAAAAAAAAGTTAAAGTTAGGAGTAAGGTATTAAAGAAGAGAGGTTGTCACACTAAGAAACGACTTTCCTACGCAACCTATAAATGTTCTGCAGCTAGTTCTAACAGACACTCAGCTTGGGTAACTACAGTGTCCCAAGTATCAAGAAAAATATGTTTACAGGACAGAAATAATCATTTTCCTATAACATTATGCTAATTCAGGTAAACAAATTGAAAATGAAAGCTTTTTAAAAATTAACTTCACTTCCATCACTTCATTTCCATTATTCATGCTGCGTTGTCTTCCTTTTAGCCTCAGTAAATTGTTCCTCTTTCAATTTTTCAGTAATTAGCACATTGGTACGTGTTGGGCAGGAGGTTGTTTTAGGATTTGATTACCACAAAGCAGCACAGCAGAGACATGTGGAACAGCACTGTGAGGCATTGCGTCTTTCCCAAGTGCCTGGTTCGTCTACTCTTAATAGCATTACCCCTGTAGCTTAAACAGAAGTTCATGTTGCAGAGCTGACGTATTTTGCATAGGACCAGCCAAAAAATTATGTTCCTTCATAATGAAGAATGTTAAGGTTTTGTAAGTCCTTTTAATCCCCACCAAGACTTTTGGAAACTATTTGTGGGGAAAAAAAATAATACAAAAAGAAAGACCCTGCCTGACCCACCCACGCCACAGAGCCAGTAGCTCGCTTGGTGGTAAAGCATCTCCCAGGGGAAGCAAAGGCCAAAACTGCTTGTTATATTTCATCTGCTAACAGAGCTGTGCTGCAAGACAAAGATATGCAAGTGCTAAAACACACCGAGCACAAAGGTGCTCTTTCATTCCTGGGAGCCATCATCTTCAAGTAATTAACTGGGGATTAGAAATGATGCCCAAACAAATGAGATACGGAAGGGCAAGAAATTATATTCCTTTCTTGAACCTTGCATTATATGGAGCGCTGCCAGTGCAAACAGCAAAGAGAACAGAGCGTTATGTCTTACCAATAATGAAAAAATAAGATTGCCGATTAGAGCGGGATGGTTGTTTTCAAAACAAAACATCTCGGGGGCGGACAGGGCTCTGCCTGAGCCTCCAGCACGGTCATCTTCCGCTGCCCCGCTTCCTGAGGGCTCGCCGCTCCTCTGTCCCCCGTAGGAAGCCAGCGCGGGTTGCATGGGACTTGCTACAGCTTCTGCAGCTGTAAATCAAAGACTGTGTCAACAGCATGTCAGCAGCATGAAGGAGTACTGCTGCTCCTCACGAGGAGTTTTCTACTAATAATCTCTTCCTTTCGTTTGCCTTTTTACGGCGGTTGCGTAGCTCGGGAAGCAAGCACAGGAGCAGTGCATTTGGTGGTAGTAAAACTGCATTGTCTGCAGCAGTGGGGGAGTTTTATCCCTGTGAAGCACTCACACAGCAAGGCACTGGGGCTGCCAGAGCACCGCAGCCAGGGGTTGCCTGCATCAGGTTCTCCAGAGGAGAGGTTGCTGGTGCTGCCCTCGCGGTGCAAAGCAGGCCCCGCGCTCTCCATGTTGCTGCAAGCACGGCACAGAGCTCCCTGCACACACCTGAGCTCCTCAGGCAATGTGTGAGTCCACATCAAAATCCCAACGCGGCTCTCGGGGAGCCTCATGGCTCCCCCAAAACCCCCACGAGGTGCACGGGCTGCGGTCAGACCCCAGCAGCTCGTGTGTCCGTGCTGCCCCTGCTTCTGGTGCCCTGATAAATGCTGAGTTTGCTCTGGTCAGAGCAGCAAGAAGTGCTGCTACTGAGGGACCTCAACCCAGATCTGGGCCAAACCTCTGCAAATCCTCTGCCCTCTGGCACCTCTGCAAACCCAGCCCTGCCTTGCCTGGTAAAGGCAGCAGCTGCCCTGCAGTGTGCTGGTGGCACAGGGAACAAGCCCACCTCGTTGTCAGCCCTATGGAGGAGGAAAGGAGGCAAGGTCTACAACCTGAGAGCAGTAATTGAGTGTGTGTGTTAAGTAACTTTACAACCATGCTTCCCTAGGAAGCCAATAAAAGGACAAAACACAATCACCGTGCTTTAATTAAGAATCTAACATTTAAATGAGGTGCCTCATCTGCTTGTGTTAAACGTGTTTGATTTAATTTGTTATAGTACACTTATTAAATAAATCAGCTTTATTGAATTTGCTGCGCCGGTGGCATGCTGAACAGAAGTGAATAGGGGAGAAGCCGGGTCTGGAATTTTCTTTTTAAGTCAACGAAGGCTCTGTCTGCTTGCATTGGCATTCAGGAAAATTAATTCCAGTTAATTAAAGACGTGAATTCAGAGCATATCAGTTCAGCCACCCTAACACTCCGAGCAGACCTTTTCATTCAGAATTCGAGCACCGTTGATTCAGCTCAGCTTGATTCACTTGGAGTGTGACGCAATAAATTGAATTAAGGCCATTTAAAATCTGAATGAACAGCAGCACCAGCCTTTCTCGGGGGCCAATTTCCCCCCTGGGTGCCACCTGAGCATCCCCGTGCAGTTCCAGGGTGCCCAGGAGTGAGCAGGTCGGGCTGCCCTGTGCCCTGCTCCCGGCCCCACGGGAAATTCCAGCAGCCAGAAGAGTGAAGCCCTGGTGGGGGGAATGGCCCTGGTGCCACCACCCAGCCACTCCCTGCCCTCTCCAGTCCAGACTGGCATGGAAATGCCATCTTTCAGCTCTTTGAGACGGGAGATCTAGTATAGAGCTATTAATATATACCAGCTGGGGAGAAATCCTCCTGCAATCGGCAGCCTCTGGCTGGACCACAGATCGTGGAGCCCGGCAGTCCCTGGGGGCTGGCAGTCCCGGCCCATCCACCGCTCCCCACCCACCCTCTGCTTCACCTGCAGCGGGGGCGATCGCCCACCTTGCTCGGGGAGCCCCCAGCCCCAGTCCCTGCAGGCACAGGGTCAGCGACGTCCGCCCAGCACTCGCACGCTCCAGCGCACCCAGGTGCGGGACGCTTCAAAAAACACCACCGCGAGCCCCAGCCTTTTCCTGGCTCGCCTCCATCCCTGCGTACGCTCAAGTAATACCTACTCATTTCACGGGGCGGACAGGGGAGTTTAAAAGTTGCTTGTGAAACTCTGGGCTGAAGGATTGGGGCCGAGGCGTCGAGCTCGCTCCGCGGCACGTCGTCAATGAGCCCTTGTGCCGCCCGCCGCCGCGCGGTGCCGCCTGCCGTCCCTTCAGCTCTGCCTGCACTTCTCCTCCGAGGGAAATGAAATTCCTGCCTCGGAATTGGCGCCACCGTGCCAGAACTCCAGTGACCTCTGTAACCACACAAGATTTAGTGGTTACTTTATTTCAGCTGTAATGAGGCTTTGTAAACCGCTAAAAGCCAAATGTTTTCTTCTCCTTTAACTCTTGGTGGATCGCGCGAAATAAATAACAGAACAGACGTGCTGTCTGTGCATGAATTGAGAACTGGCTTGCAATTACCTGGTGTCTGAAGTGGGTGAGGCGGTGGGACGGAGAGCAGGTGGGTGCTGAGTGAGAAGCTGTTTGCAGACAGCAGCCCTCAGCCCCCCCCAGCAGCGAAGCCGGGGCTGCCCGGGGCACGGGGACAGCTCCGGCTGCACCGGGGAGAGCTCGGTCTGTGCCGAGACCAGGCAGCAGATTTTCCCCAAGTTTCGCTCAGGCGGATGGGAGCGGTCATCTCACCTCCAACAGCTCTACTTGAGGTTGTCAAGAGAAGCATGTGCTCATCCTTCATTTTTTCGCAACAAGCTTCATCTGCAGGAAGGCTCATTCCCATAAAAGGTGGTCTGGCTGCAGTCGGTCTCACTCGTCCCCACTAACGACACCTGCCCTGAGTGCAGAAAGCAGACATCAGTTGATAAATACAGCTGAAACAGTTGTTAGTGGGCATGGTTTTAGGGATGAAATGCTCTTTCTTTAAATGTACTGCTTTGCTGCACCATAAAAAAGGTGATGATCAAAATGCACTGATGTGCCTGCGCTGTATAATGAACTGCTTCACCCTCTGCTGCTAATAAAAAAGCTCACCCAGTTTTCATGCTTTGCATCAAGTGTTGGGATGTTTGCCACTCCTGTATCTGCAAGGGCAGCTGGCACAGCACAGCCATTGTGCCAGGATTCAGGAGGAGAAGCAGGGGTGTCCCCAGCACACAGGCAATGCCACCGCCGTGCCACCACCGTGCCACCATCACTGGGAACTACGGGGCCATGCAGGATTCAGCCCGTGTGACCCAATTAATTTGGAACAACTGGAAACATCTTTCTTCAGGTTTAATTTGCTGCATGAGTGAATATCGGCTGTGTGATGATTTAATGTGGGAGACGGGCAGGGCCCCAGGCAGGACCATGGCACTGAGTCACCAAAAAGAGGGCTCGTGCTCCCTAGCTGGGCTGTCCCCTGGTGCTGGGAGCGATGTGGCACCCGGTGCCCACCCCTGCTGCCGGTCCCTGCAGAGCCTTGTGCCCCAAGCCAGCAGGGACCTCGTGCCTGCTGTTAGCTGATAGAGGCTGCTCATCGTGTGGAACTATTAATTTATCAGAAAACACTGCCTCCTGCCCACCGTTCCTCCTCACAAGATGAACTCAGCTGCAAGATCTATCCCTGTGGTTGAGACAAGCCCTTTGAGGTGGAGGTAGCAGGAGTCTGCAGAGGTGAACTGAAAGTCAGGACTGCTGGTTTCAACTCCCAGCTTGGCCCCGAGTAAATAATAACAAGGGAGTAATGAGCTTTAATCAGGTGAGTGATCCGCTTGTGCTCGGGGAAGATCAAGAATTTCCATCAAATTCACCTTGTGGGTATTTTGCGCCCAACCCTCTGCCCGACCAACGCCACGCAGCAAACTGTGGCTGGAACAAGGGGCTGGGTTCAAAGGGCTGGGGGGTTCAGCAGAATTTTTTCAAGTGCACCTTCTCTTTGTTCATTTTCTGGTGAACTAATCTAGCTTGATATTCTAGTTTTTGTTACAGCCGTGACCTTTTCTATTCTAATTCACATATACAAGTCTAACCATTTTGGCATCTGTTAAGCTATTTGCTGTAACAATAATCTTGCATCAGTAAGTTCCACAAGTTTATAACCTATTGTACTGCAACAGTTTTATTTAAACAGATAAAGTCAGATTCTCACCTGCAGTAAGTTGGAGTGAAGTCAATTTATGCCATCAAAAGAGCTGGCCCAAATTTTTAATTTCATCAAACGCCTCTTTGATCTTCTATTAGAGGAAAGGGAAAATAAAAGCACTTTATAACTGGAGGGGGTTATGCCACGCGTTTTATCTTCTTCTGCCTCTTAAACTTTCAGAGTGCAACTGTGCTGTCCCTTTCAACCATTCCTGGTTGGAAAGCCTCGCCGGTGACTCTCTGGTTTGCACTGACCCTCGGTACACGTCCAGTGGATCACCTCTCCGGCTTGAGCCTGCAGGACAGATTTCCTGCTGGGTTATCCACTGTGAGAAGAGAAGACACCTACACGTTGCAAACATGTTTTAGGAAAGGCAGCAATTAACTCCGCACCTGCAGGGTGCCTTGCGGCTCTCGGCAGGGTCTGGTGCAAGACAAGGTTCTGCAGTAGGTGGCCCTGCTCCTATCTGATCTCACTGCTCGCGGGTTAAGGAAGGACCTTGTCCTGTCATTTGCTCTTGCTACCAGGAAGAAACATCTTCTCTGCATCCAACACCAAACAAAGGCTTTACTGTGTGACGTTCTGCCATGTTCTCTTTCTCACCTTCCTCTTTAGTCCCTCCCTTGACCTCCCCACGATCCCTTAGATAAACCAGTGTCATCCCATGGAGCAGCCCTGCTGCAGCCAAATAACCTTCCTTTCCATTCCGTGTTGCCAATGTCATTCCTCTCTGACATGGTACTTCAGTTGAACAGGACCCTGAGAAGGTTTCTCAAAAGGCATCTTTATGCTTCCATTGCTGTGTGGGCCAAGGAACACCATATGAGAAGACATTTTTCCAGTCAGACTTCTGCTTTTTACTTTTTCTTTTTCTTTTTCTTTTTTTTTTTTTGTACATGAGATCAGTCTGAGCTACTGAAAGGGCCTGAAAGTTTGAACTAGGTCAATGTGCAATGATTGCATCGTTGGATTGCTGATATCTATCTCACCGAGGACAAAGCCATGCCGCCGTGACAGACCTCTGAGCATCGTCTAAAGCTGATCGTTTTCTATCTCCACCAGGCAGAGCTGGATCTGAAACCCCAGGCTGTGATGCAGCACAGCTTACCTCGGAGCTGCAGGAATCCCCACACCGAGCTTGAGCGAGGAATTTAATCGAGTCAGGTCTCCCTTGTCTTCAGGAGTGACTCAGGCCAGCTGCTTGAGAGGAAAGTGCAAACAGCCAGCCATGGGCCTCTGTGCCCAAAAGGGAAGTTTTGTCCTTAGCCCTGCTAATTAGAGCTTTGCAGAGCACTGAAGCATGAGGATTTAAAACCTTTCCCAAGTATTGCTTCTGGGTTTCTCCTAAGCCTCTCTCGGGCTGCTGGTGTTACAGCCCTGTTCCTGCTCCGTTCCCCCAGAGCTCTGGCTCACCTGCCATGCCACAAGGCATCAGGAAGCCCAGCCAGCGGTTGTGCAGTAAGCTCTTGGAAACTCTGAAAGGTTAGAACATCCTTATAAACAGAAGGGCTACAAAAGTGGTATTTCCAGTCCTTCACCAGCATGGCCTCTCCCTGGGAGCCTTTGAGTCATGTTTTTCATAGCAAGGCAAAATAAAATAAAATAAAATAAAAATAAAATAGAAAACCACAGAGCTTTTAACTTGGACTCTGTGCTGGGATCTGCTCAGTGTTAGGAAGAAGGCACTGGGTCCTCTTCTGCTTTTACAGAGCCCACACATGAGCATGCCTCTAGAAGGGTCTGGTAATGGGGACAGGGCGTAGGTGAGAAGAAACACTGATTTTTGGTATCTGACCCTAATGCTGATTGCAGCCTCGCAGTGCAGAAGCAAGGAGTGGAGGCCCAGGGACCCAGTGCCTCTCACCCACTGGTCCCAGTGAATCCAGCAGGGGCCGGTGGAGGGTCGCGTGCCGCCTGCTGGGCCTCACAGATGGCCTCAGGGCAAAGAGGGAACAAAGCCAAAATCCCAGAGCACACAGGGGCAGTGGCCTTCCACACCCCGCTTGTCAGGCAGAAGGGGAACCCTGCACTTACATTTACATAAGCTGGCCATGAGCGCCCCGAGCTCTGCCTGCTGGCCCAGTGCTGGTGCAGCGCTGTCAGACCAGCTCACGCTGCGGACACTGGCCCACATCTACGCCCCTTCCAGCTAACGCTGAGCTGAAGCTGCATCTCCAGAGACAAAAGAGGTGAAGTTGAGCTTAGTTAATTCATTTTAACTAACTTCAACATGAGCCTGACTTCTCCTTTGTCTAGACAAAAGTAAGAATGGGCTCGCTCACGGTGCGTAAGGCCCTTGCCAGGCATACACCTGGAGCCACAGAGGCTGTGACAAGAGCACGCAGGCCATTACCACGCTAACGAAGCTGTGACCCACAGGAAGACCCTGCCAGCCCAGAGCTGGGAGTTACTCCCGGCACAGGCAGGAAAACCCATTGCAACCATACGTGAAGCGAGCCTGCACATGGGAAGAAGGTGTCTGCCACTGGGCTGTGCAGCAGCGATCGCGACAGAAGTCCCTGGCTTGTGAAGTTGTCAAACTGTAAAGTTAATGAGGTAGAAATGAGAGTTCGGTGCAGGCGTCTGAATGTTGGAATTACTCCCCAACGGGCTCCCCCTCCTCTTATTGCAGCCTGCGTAAATGAAGTGACTAAGGGTCTCCTTGGACGCCGGCCAACTTGCCACTGCTGCTGCAAGGAGCGTGCAGTCTTGTTTTGCAGATTAATAAATACGAAGTTGCCGGTGAAGGACGAACATGTGGTTTCTAAGAACTAGACAAGCAGGAAAAGCAGACAGACATTACTGTGCTCCTTGTCCCGGTATAAAAAAAAAAACACAACAAACGCCACACAAGCCATGCTTGCAGAAACACCCCTCCACCAGGTATGGGAAAGCAGTGCTGGGGTGAGACAAAGCAGTGGTGTTTCTAGGAGGCTGGGGGATGCCGGGGGAGACGAGGGCTCAGGTGCTAGGTGGAAAAAGATACAGATTTTTGTGCTTTGCCACCGAAAGGGGAACTTAAGCTGGATGCATTCGGTTGGAGTTGAGGCCTGAATTGCCTGTGTGGAGGGACAGGTTGATGACCACAGGGCTGAAACACCAGCAGGAGAAATGAGCTGGCGAAGGAAGACCTTCCCTTCTGGCACCGGTGAGTGGGTGGCTCCGCAGGGAAACGCACAGCACCATCGACGTGTCTTCATGGGAGCCCAGCCACAGCACGAGTAGTGCTGCAGGTGGAAACGAAGAGCAGACCTGCATGCTATAGAAAGGTGAGAGATGAGCTTAGACATCTGCGAACTGCCTCGCTGGCTGAGGAACAAGTGTACCCTTTGGGGGCCCCACCGGGTGACCTGCAACACTGCTGAAGTGTAGGAAGAACATGAATTGTAGGGGAAAACCCTCACCTTGTACTGCCTTGCTTCAAATAAGCCATAGCTGTGTCTGTCCCTGGGCCCCACCACAAAGCAGGGGCTGGAGGAGCGACTTTCAGCTGAGGACACAAACAAGTTCAAAGGGCTCTAAAAGCGGGAGCCAGCGTTGGAGCAGGAGTGACCCGCTTAGGTTCAAATGAGAGTTTGGGCCCCATCGCTGCTTCTTTCCCACACCAGAGGAGCTGGTCCATATGTGGACGTTGAGAAGAGCGATCCCAGCAAGCCCAAACCATTTCCGACGTGCTGCTCGGCATGTAGAGCGGGCCAGGCTCTCGCTGCACACATCTGTGCGCTCTGCATTATCTGCACCATCAAGCTTTCTATACTTAAGGCTCGAATCCACTCCCAGTGCATGCCATTTTGATAAAAAAGCAGCTGTTTAGATCCGGTATCATATCCAGTGTGCAGACAAACACGTGTAATGGCAGCCCAGGGGTACTCAGCTCTCTGCTGATGACACACACAGCAACAGGGAAATTGTGAAGATCAATTTTACACCTAATTTAACATGAGTTAACATGTCTATGTGAGTTTCCTAATGCAACACAGTCCCACTGCGTGTCACTTACAGCTGTTTCCTTTATTTTGTGACTTCCAAAATTGCCGACTTGTGAGTTTAGGAAATTGCCAAGCTGCGACTTTGGATTTTGCCGACTCGCGCCTTCCAAGATGCGCTGGAAAGGCTCCAGGGAAGCTCTGCAGCGGCTCTGGAAAAGCTTTAGCGTGTCTCATTGGGAGCGGGGTTGTCTGGGATGACTCTAGGGCATGTCCAGAGACACATTTGAATGCCTCTAGGACAAAGTCTGCCCACGCTCTAGTGTGGATTTGGAAAGCTCCTAGGAGCTCTGGGAAGGACTATTCAGGAGGTCCAGGACTGCTGCAGGGGACTTGGTGCTATTGGGATAGTGCTGTGGGGCTCGAGGGAAGCTCTGCAGAGCTCTGTGGTGCTCTGGAAAGCTCCAGAGGTTTGGATTGCCCCCAAATTAGCTCTGGAAAGGCTGTAGGAAAGGCCTGAGATGGTTCTTGCAAAGGTCACGGGGAGCTCTGTGAAGGCTCTGGAAATGCTGTGGGATCTGCAGGTCTCCAGAGATCTACAGAAGCCGCAGCGCCACTCTGCAAAAGCCACAGTCACAAATCGACAGCTTCACAGGGTTGCCACTTGGCAGCATCGGGAGGCTGTGACTGCAAAATTCACATTTGTGACTCAGCGGATCACGAAGTCTGTGATTTATCGTGTTTCACTACATTTTGCAAGTGTTTCACATTTGTGGGTTACAAATCTGAGGAGCTGTCAGCTGAAGGGCAATTTTCAGGCATACTTCCGTCCCATTACTGCTCCTCCATCACCTCTCCTGCTTCCTTCACTCTCAGAGAGAAGAACCAGAGTTCAAAGACCGTGCTCGAGCCTTCCCACATACCTGCACACCTTCTTCCTCTTCATTTTTTTCTCCGCAGAATCACCGTTTTTCCATACGCACAGAGTACAATATTTTCCAAGTTACTTCTTCATGTTTAATCACTACTAGAAAGCCAGCCCTTTCCTGCCTCCCCTTCTTCCCCCACGACAGATTTTGTTTTCTTACAGGTTTCACACCAGCGTCTGACTGCACACATTTTCCTCTGCCTTGCCTTGCCTGCTTTAATTTCTCCGTCCCTGCGGTATCCCTTCACCTTCCCTAGCAGGAGCCATCTGCACCACACCCTGATGTTTGCCTTCTGTACACAAGCACAGTCACTTATTTCAGTTTCTCCTCGATGGCCACAGTCTCCCTCCTTCTCCCCTCTCTCACCCAGCAGTGCTGGCACTGCTCCTCCTTTCCCTTCTGGTTTTCAGCACTGTTGCACGCCGCAGGAGATATTATTGTGCTGCCTCGTGAGAGTTAGAGGGAGATGGTCCTACTTCTGGGAACGGATTGAGAGGACAGCATAGTGCAGAAGAGAAGCAATAGCGCGCATTGTATTTCATTTTCCCACTCTGGCAGCTATTAAGCGTACCCATGTAAATGTGCGTGCCAGGAGGGGAGACAGCAGTGGTGGGTAGGACGCTGGCAGCATGAGGGATGTGGAAGCTTTCTTCCATGTGTCTGTCTTCCAAGTCTCGCTGTGGTTTTACCTCCTGTTTTGCCACTAAAGCATTGCTTACATTTTGTAGTAATCTCTAAAGAACAGGACTTCACGAGAGGGATTGCAGAAAGAATCAGCTTGCAAAGTCAGCATGCCAACCCTGTTTTGTATAATTCCAACATTTCCTAGGATTTCTCATTTAAGACATTTTCACCAAACATAGTCATTCAAAAATGCATCAGAGTTTCATTTCCAAAGCACAAATCATACGGAAGATGCCAATTCACATGAGTCAAGACAAGCAGGTCAAATTTGGTGGGATGGACATCTCCTTACAAGTGCTTTGCCCTGGCTGTCCCCCCCCCGGGACACCTTTCTCTGGGTCTCTGCTGGCCATCCCCAGCCCTGGCTGCATCCACCAGGGCTGCTCGCTGCCTGCTCCTGCAGCAGAGCAGGAGCTGAAGCTCTGGAGCCCTTACCCAGCCACACGGTGCCGTTAATGGGGTGAGCTGTTTGCAGCAAGCCCTGCCTGCCCCACCATGTGCTGGAGACGTCTCCTTCCCACCTCCCCAGGCACGGCCTGGTGCCCGCTCTTGTAAAGGGGCAGCACCGGCTCCTGTTCTGCAGACCTCAAATTCAGCAACTCCCATCCCAGAGCTGGAGCTTGGGGGGCTTTTAAACACAAGTTAAGGTGAAACTCTAAAATGCTGCAGGGAATCAAAGCGCTGCTTCTTCAGGCTGCCTTAATCTTTGGGAAAACAGCAAAGAAGTTTCTTCATATTGCAGTAACTAAGGCTTGTTTCTGCTTGGTCTAAAGACTGATCTTATGCCATGCTCCCCATTTCCCATGCCCAAATCCTCATTTACCCAAAGGTATGAAGTAGGCTCAGTCTGCATCTCCATCTGCCTCTCCCATGCCTGTGTTTTCCCCCTTTTCGTACGAGGGCCTTTTCATCTGGGCTGAGCCACCAGGAAAAACACGAGCTGCCTCCCAGCTCCTTGGCTCCACGGCATGGTCGCTGGGATTATGTTGCAGATGTTGCCTGGGCTAAATGTGTAAGGATACTACATGGTGGTGTCACAGCTGGACATCCCATTAATAAGAACAATATTTGGTTTGAGCCATTTTAATTGAAACCACGGCTGTAGCAGCATGTATTTTTTTCTTAATCGTAGGCAAACGTGTTCCTCTCGGCCCTCCCCGCCTCCTGTGCGATAGTTATTGCTCTAAGACATCTGGTTTCACAGTTCAACAAGCACAGGCGTATTTCCACCATGTAGTTCCTCGCTTGTTGACAGGGCAGAATTTTTTAATATGGGGTTACTATCATCCAGACTTCCTCCACCTCCTCATTTATGTGACGGATACCTCTAAACAGTCCCTCAGCTCCTCCATCTTCAATCTGCTGGCCCAGTTTTATTAGCTCGCATACATGACACCTCGATGTCTGATTTCCCTCTCCCCTCCCCTCCTAGATGAAATCCAAACCCCAAACACGAAACGGGACTAATGCTTTTTTTTTTTTCTTTTTTTTTTTTTTCTCCCTTTTGCCTTTTGTTTAGGGCTGTTCTGTAGAAACATGGCCAGCAGCTTGGAGGCCATTAATACTGCAAGTGATTTGGGGGTGGGTGTAAGGGCAGGATGAGCCCCCGGCTCGGTCTGGATCAGGGCTGTAGGACAACCAAGAGCAGAGCAGCTCCACAATCTCAACATGCTTTCTCCATAGCCTCAGATTTTGCAGCCATTACATTTTGCAAAGTGCTTCGGTACCCATGTGAAGGCAAAGGGTGCGACCAGCCACCAGGGCTCGCCTGTTGTGGCCAGGCTGACCCGCGTGGGGGCTGCAGCACTGCTAGCCAAGAGGGAAATGGCACAGTGTGATGCAGCTAGGATGACTCTTGCAGCCCTGCTTTGCCCTCCACATCCATCCCTCTGGGCAGATGTTTCCAGCTGCAAACCAACCCCTCTGGGTGGTGGAAAGCATCACCCTGCTGCAGAGATGGAAGGCAGGGAGGTGACTTGCACAGGGCACTGGAGGTGCCAGGAGGTGCCAGCAGCAAGGTTGCCCTGCAGAGACGGAGTGAGTTTACATAAATCAGTTGAGCAGATGAGAAAAGGCCATTAAGGCTGCACTGGACTGGAGGGAGACCAGTGGAAAAGCCCAGAGCTGAACATAAGCCACTCCAGTAGGATTTTGTGCACCACCTAGGAGAGGTTTGAGCCTGGCTCGGAGAGGTGCACACTCACTGCAACAATTGCACCTGCTTGCCCGAGGTGTGAACTGGCCTTTTTTTTTTATTATTTTTTCCTCTCTAGGCTTTATTGTGCAAAAGGGGAAAAATAGAAGCAAAAATTATTAGGTAAGGTAAAAACAAATTTTACCTTTCATTCTTGGTTTATTGGTTACTGGAAAATAAGTTTTACAAACTATCTCTTGCAAAGGACTTGTTTTCAGCTAGTTTATATAGTAGCTTTTGTTCACATAAAAATTTAGAAAGCTACTTTCCTCTTCTCCTTTCCCCCCCCTCCAATACATAAGGGAGGTATTACAGTGTGAAATATATCTACCGCTAGCAGGGCTGTGTTGTGAAGCTAAAATGAACACAGTAAATTCTGAGAAGGAATTTGTTTAACCTATAACCTTAAAGTAATAAGTGGAGTGCTAAATGTTTTGGCTCACACTGATATATTTTTATAACACTTGGCAAGGCAGCTAGGAGTCTGAAAGAAAAACTCGAGCACTGGAGAAACAGCTCGCTGCCTCTCCATGCCGGGGAGGCCGAGCCTCGGCCAGGCGCGGAGCCCTGTCCTCTGCGCAGGCACCGGGGGCACGCGTGGGGCCGCGTGTGCACACGTGTGGGGCCACGGCAGCCGCCTGAATTGGGACCGTGAAGCCACTGCAGTTCGACCCAGCTCACCCCCAGCCTGCTTTGGGCTGTAGTAGTTGTGCTTGGTTTTTTGCGGCTTGATTAAAATCCCTCTGGAGGGTTTTGGAGAGAGCGCTGGGAGGCAGAGGTGGACACAGCGTGGGTCCCGCGCTGCTCAGACCCCCGGAGCTGGCCAGGGGCGTCCTCAGCGCCCCGCTGCTCCCCGTTTCCCCATCTGCCACTGGGAACAGCAGTTGCCCTCCTCCCTCCAGCACGCACACACTTTTTCCCGAAGATTTAAGAGGGATGCAATATGCAGGCCTGGTTTTCCTTCATTAACACCCGGCTGACATGGGTTTCAATAACATCACCCCCTGCTCGTGCCACCGTCAGGGCTGCGCGCTGGGGTGCCGAGCATCGCTGGGTCTCGCCGTGAACCCCCTCCGGCTCCACAGCAGCCACGGGGCAGAGGGCAGCAGCCTGACCTCAGCTCCCCAAAGCCGCAGGGAGCTGCGGAGCAGGAGTTCGCGCGGCCGAGGTGCAGACCAGGATTCGGCCCATCGCCTGGCGGGGGGCCAGGGTACAGTCTAGCCTGAAGCCCGCCTGTGTACTTTGGTTGCAAACCCACGCGCCGCAGGTTAAAGCAAATCCTTCTTTCTTTCCAGACAACGTCACTCCTGTTGCACCTCGGCCCGAGGTGGTGTTTTTCCTGGGGGGAGACCAAGGGCGCAGCGCTGGAGCCGGGGTGAGGTGCTGCTGGGCCGCCCCGCTCGGGCAGCGCTGGCCGGGAGCCGAGGGGCACGTGGGGGCTCCGGGGCCCTGTTTCTGGGGGTGCAGAGGTGGGGAAGGAGGGGATTCAGCCCCAGGAAGCACCCTAAGGACTGCCGGCAGGCCAGGGCACCAGCGAGGTGGTAGCCTCGCCATGTAGATATGGGAAAGTGGATTTTTGGGGGGGTCATAGAGAGCCACGAAGTTTCCTAGGCACCCCCTGGGGCAGAAGCACAGTGAGGAGGTCTCCCCGCAGCCACTGTTGCTGACTTGATAAAGGGGAGAGGGTCCACGCTCTGCTTGGGTGGCACAGGGCCTCCCCTTCGCTTGGGAAAGCCGCATCTTAAAATGGTGTTCCTCCTTGGTTTAAATGCACCCACAAATGTGCCCATTGCTGTAGCAGTGAGCGTCTGTGCCTCCGGTCCACGCAGGACACTGCCCTGAGAAGCAGAAAGCACATTCTGAGCTTAAAGATGGGGAAACTGAGGCACGGAGCTTTTGAGTGACATTTTTGCAGGACACACAGGAAGCCTGTGGCAGACCAGTGGGTTCCACACGTCAGGACAAGGTGGGGAGCTCCGGGCCCCTCTGTCAGCCCCTCAGAAGCTCACAGGATTCATGAGGCGACATCTCTGAACCAGGGTATTCCTCCTTCCACTGGCAACCCCCCCCAGCAAGCACCATGCCCGCAGAACCAGCTCGCACCCTACCCCAGGGACCGGGGACAGCAGCAGGAATGTTTCATGCCCCTCGTTCTCCTTTTTTTTTTTTTTTTTTATTTGGCATTATTAATCTCGGGGGGGACATAAATAACCTCGCTCGCCCCTTCCCCGCCTCCACCTCCCAGATCATTTACTATGGATTAATATTTGCTAGCTCGTTTGCACAGTAGCCTGTAGATTTTCAGCCTCCTCGCTGGAATGATGTTGACTTGCAGAGAAATTACAGGGGCTTTGCCTTGGTACAAAGCAAACAGTGTGTGCTGTAATCAGACTCAACACCTCAGCAAATAATGAAAAGAGATATTATGTGGCTATAATTTCCATGCGGGATTAGGTGTTTGTCTTGTAAAGCATTCAGGTGCCGCCGGGTGTATAAATGAGTGTGTAATTATGGTCATCAGGTTAAACAGAGGGAGCAGGAATCCGACCCGGGCTCGGGCGTGCACAGATGGGCCTGGCGGTAGCTGTTAATTTGCAGCTATGAATGGCTCTTACAGGTCCTGAATATTTGAGTGACTGCTTCTATTTATGGTTCCCGAAAGCAGAGCCCGACCCAAGGCTCGCAGAGGTCCACGGGAGCCTTTGCCCCGTCTCGGCACTGAGCCCCCTTCAGAACGGCTTTTGCTCATATCTGATTTTTGGCATAAATCAGATGTACTAAAGGAGCCCTCGTGCTGTCCCCAGCCAGCACAGACCTCGGCTGCCCATGGGGATTTGGGGTTCAATGGAGAAGCACCTGGGCAGGGAGAGCATGGGGACACCGCTCTCCCAGGGACACTTCCCCAGCAGCTCCTCGCTCTCAAGGGGTTTGGGCAGCGGGCGGGAGGGTGTGATGGGATGGCAGCACACGCTAAATTTCCTCCTGAATCGGTGCCTTGTTCCCTAAAGCTGGAGTGGGACCAACCCATTTTCCCCAGGCCAGCTGGGAGCCAACAGCTCTCCCTGCAAGCTCGGGGAACGGCACCAAAGGACAACGGAGGGGTCTGAGCGCAGGGAGCAGAAATATCTCCCCCAGAGAAAATGCAGGGTGGGAACAGGCTCGTGCTAAAAGAGAAAAAAACAGCAGGGTCCAGCATGGGATGACCAAAGCCCAGAAATGGAAACCACACAAAGCTCAGACTGCTCTGTGCAGGAAGAAGTGTTAGTTGCTGTTGAAGACTCCATGGAAAAGGGATGGACGCAGCCCCTCCCGATGGATGCGGGGATGTGCCCCAGCCAAGCGCTTGAACTTAGGTCCAGTACAGAGGCAACCTGAGATATCTAATGGCCAAAAAATAACCCAACCTTATCCCACAGTCAGCTCTACAAACCCAATGAATTTCCCCCCGCATGGACTAAGCCTACCCACGCAGTCCGAGACAGCGTGCCAGATCCTGAGCCCTCCCCATGTGCCCATGCAGAGGACCGGAGCCGTGGGGACGAGGGTGACACCCGGGAGGCTCCTGGGCAGCCCGGCAGGGAGAGAAACAGCTCGGCAAAGGCCAGGGCATCGCGGGGCCGCAGCCACCGGAGCAGGATGGAGGAGGCCAGAGGAGGAGGAGGCAGGAGGAGGAGGCTGGGCTGGTGCCCGGTGGAGGACGCGGCGCCTGCCCAGGCTCTGGCGCAGCTGCTGGAGCCAAGGGGAGGATTTGCAGCCCCGGCAGCCGCCTGGAGCCATCCCGGCTGCCCAGCCTGCAGGCACGCCGGGGGGGAAGGCAGGAGAACAACAGCCCCACAGCACCCTCAGGGCCATGTTTCCCCCCAAAATCCCACCCCATCGCGGGGCTGCCCCTGTGCAGAGCCCCCTGAACACGGCGGGTCAGTGTCCTTAAGCAGATGGGTGCGCAGCCCCCCCGGCACTCGAGGGAAGCAGCCCGGCCAAAATGTCTAAGCCGCGCTCACGCCTTCCCCGAAACGGAGTCGCAGCTTATTATAGCAAATGTTATTGCAGCGGCGAAGGAGGCTGCATCCAGGAGCAGGCAATATCCTGCCTGAAATGTTCAGGGACCTCTGCCATGTGCGCATTCTTCCACGGTGTAATTAGGGTGGCAGGCGCTGGCGACAAGCGCGCAGTCTGCTCGGGACGGGGTTGGGGTTTTTTTTTCTCTCTCTTTGCAGGAGATTCACCTCACATTGGGAACACACTGGTTTATTGAACACAAAATGTTCCAGAGGAAATCATTAAAGTGGGGTGGAGTGACAGAGTGCTCCGTTAATGTCACCTAAGAGAAAAAGGGCTTCCAGAAAGGAAGAATTCAGGAAAGCCCTGACGGCCCCACATGCTCTCGGTGAGAATGGGGGACGTGAAGCTGATGCTCTCCCGGGGAAAGTCTGCAGCAAGCCGATGGCTCCTGGGATCGGCAGGAATAAAATGTGGATGTTCTTAAAGCAGGGCCCAGCAGGAGCTCACGCGCCAGCCCGTAGCCCTGCAGCACCCTGGGGGCACCCAGGAGGCTGGGGGGGCCATGTCCCTGTGGGGAACACTGGTGGAGGGGAGGATGCTGCCCCCAATCTTCTGAAGGTCACAAAATTATTTTCAAATTAAAAGTTTTAACAATCTCTTATCGATGTTGCAAGGCTTCTGCTTGCTGCAAAGACCACACGTGCCTCCTGGTTGGAGAGGCGTGCTTTTGGAGAGGCTTTACAAGAAAGGACATTGCAGCAGGAGCCATGGAGCGTGATGAGGCTGGGCTTTGAGCAGCCCCTGGTCACTGCATGGGTCGTATCTCTGCCCACACAAAGTCCCTGCAGCTTCGTACGGGGTGGGTTCAGCCCTCTCCCAGCAGAGACATGGGCAGCATCTTGGAATAAAATGGGATTCACGTCCTGAGATGGGAATGAACCCGCTGGCAGGGCTGGGAGGAGCGGAGGTCTGCAGATGTCAGCTTGCACCGTAGCCATCGGGGGCAGCGAGCTCCGGGGTGCTTGGGCGAAGGATGCTGTAGGTATGTGACTGGTAGAGTCAGGGCATTTGGTGCCCTGAAACAGTCCAGAACATATAATAATTTACTATTTAAGTCCACTTCAGCAAGGGAGATGTAGACCTTTAACCCAGACTAAGTAACCATAAAGCCCATCTCCTTCAATTGCAGAAGAATTAAATGGGGAAAAATTAACTACTGAGTAGGCCTGTGTTTGCTGAGGATGTCTGGAAATAACTTCTTCATTCATTCCACGCTAGGTGGGTATATGGGGGAAATGCGTTACCCTGAGCGCTGTCTTTGGGTTTCACCTTAAAGCATACACCTAACATTTAGCTTGTTGTTTTCCTGTCTCCTCTCTGGGGTGACCTAGTCCCCAGGGAGAAACTTCCACAGCTATTTCGGAGCCCAAGGATGTGATTCATTTCGAGCAACCTATGCAAACACCAAAATAAGTGTCTGCCACCCCAGGAAGTGGAGGAAAGCTGTCACTCTAAGCTCCGTGGTGGGTGCCTAAACGCACAGCGAGTTTCTCCCACCAGCCACGCGGGCGGGTGCCACGGTGCCACTGCTGGCTGCTGCCCTCCCCCCCCCCATCCAGCCCCAGCCTGAAATACCGGTCCCAGGAAAAAAGGGCTGTGCCTTGGGTAGAGAAGGCACAGCTACCCCCCAGGTGGCTCTGCAGCAGCCAGGCACAGCGCCTCGTCCTTTCGGCCGGCTCCATGCCCCGGCCCCAATGCCCAGCGGGAAGCTGGGGGGGGGGCTCAGTGAGCTGCGGGGAGAGGGAAAAGCCTGCTCGCCAGTGAGAATTTGGGTAGTTTCACAGCAGCAGTGTGTAATTCAGAGAGAAAATTTAGCCAGCTAGCTGCAGCAGATGCAGCTGCATTCGCACAAAGAGGAACAGGATTTTAAAAATTTGGAAAGACAAAGCCCGAAGGTCCTCATCCTCTAAACTACATCCAGTAAACCTCTGTGGGCCCGATAGCTGACATTTATATCCACCAAGGGAGCTGTAAAGCAATTCCCTCCCGCCTTGGTGCAGTTCCAAGCAGCCTCTACATGGAGCGAATGATGCAAATCCGTGCCCCTCTCTTTTACATCTCCTCTGCATGCCTCCTCTTGCACCGTGCCTCTCTGCCGCTGCTGCAGCCCTCGGGATGGGGTCAGGGCAAGCGGGCAGTGCTGCCCAGCTGGGATCGGGATGGTGGGGCTGGGGCTGGGAAAGTGGGTGGGAAAGGGGATGGTGACATGGGCAGGGATGGGGCATTGGTGGCTTCTCAACCAAGGAAGGATCCAGCTTCAGAGCCAGCAACGTCAGCTGGTATTTTCCTTCCTCATCTCCTCTGTAGGAACTGACACAATTCAGCTCTGTTCATCTTTAAGAAATAAATGAAAGTTGCAGGGGGATTTCAGGTGGTCACTCGGCCTGGCTGTGGTGGGAAGGGAGGCGGAGATCGCTTCGTCTCACCCTTGCTTGTGGCCGGGTGCTGTCTCTAGCATCCCTGGGAGAAAAGAAAAAGCAGATGCTCACAGCAGAAAAAAAGCCCCTTTGCTCCCAGAGCAGTCAGCTGGTGAGGAATGACCGCAAGGGGCATCCACAAAACCACCTGCTCCCCTGCTGTTATCCTGGGTAGGGGCCTGGGCAGCTCGGGGTGGCGCAGCCGAGGGCCGGGGGCTGCCGGCAGCACCGAGGGAAGGAAACACTCAGCCCTGCTGTGAGAGCCCCGAGCCCACCCGCAGCCATCAGCAGGCATGAGCACATCACCCCCGGGATGCTGCCGCCGCCGGGGTGATGACATTAAGAGTAATAAAACCCCGCTCTAACTGCAATAGCGAAGCCGGAGTGTGGAAGAAAGAAAAAAAAAATTATGCAAACGAGGTTTATCGGCTGATCAGAATAACAAGTGAACTTGATCTGGAAGGGGACAGCCTTCCTGGGTAATGAGGATTATTTACACATCATTTCCCTTGCAAATCAGCCGCATGCTCCCGGTGCCAGCGGCACGGGGGGATGGATGCTCAGCACCCGGCTGTGCCTCTCCGAGGGGCCGGGGCGGCGCGGGGGGCTGCAGCACGTCGGCAGCTCTGTGCAGCGGGGCGCGGGGCTCGCCGGGTGCCTCGCAGGCATTGCTCTGCTCTCCGCGGCCGCGCTGCGTGGCTCCAGCAAACCGGTTCACGTCATCCGCAGCCGCTGCTGAAGAGGGAGTTGCAAGCCACAGAAGCGAGTTTACGTTTTGGCAATTAACAGTGTTCGTAGCTATTTTTCTCGTCATTAGCGGGCAGAGCATCTGTCCTGTATCACGGAGCAGCACTTGCCAGTGACCCTGAAATCCTGCGCGGCGAGGCCAGCGTCTCAGCAGGCTGGATGTCCCGCTTCCTCGGCTCCGAGGGATCACCCGTTATTGAACGCAGCTTCCAAGCGGCGCTCAGAGAGCTGTCTCTCGGAGCTATTTGGGTCTTACCCAGGCTTTCTGGGCCAGGACTATTCCCATATGCATGATCTATGTGTTCCAAAATATTAGCGTATTGGAAAGGTCCTAACTCAATTCCACTCTGCGTTTTCCAGACATTTATTAAAACAGTGAGCTGTGAAATTCTGCTGCGGATTCCCCCCAGCTCGATTTGTGTCTGGGATGGAAGAACATGGAGAAGACCGATCCAGTGCGAACCAGCACAGGGGAAATCCTCGCTGGGTGCCTACAGGAGCCTCTCACAGAGATCCCAGAGCAATACGTGAAGAAAAAGCTCCTTCTTCTCAAGGAGTCAGTACAAGGAAACATCACAAATAACCGGGGCCTCCTTGTCTCTTTTAGAAGGATTTTTGTGGCATTCTCTGGAGCATCACCTCCTTTTTCTTGGAGGCCCCCAGGTCCCAGCATCCCTGTGCCATGGGCAGTGCTGGGCACGGCCCTGGGTGAAGAGAGAGTTTGCTGTTGCCTGCAATTGCCCCTGATCTGGGACCTCTGCCATCTTCTGCTGTCCCGTGGAAGGAGCAGAGTCCTGGAAGAGGAAGATGTACCACAGACGTGCCCAGGCTGCCAGAAACAGAGGGGATGTCAGGGCTGGGCCCATCCCAGAGCCGTGTTAACTCCCAGCACAAGCCCTTCCAGCCTTCTGGGAGCAGGATTTCAAAGTGCCACCCGTGGGTGTGATCTGCCACCAGGGCTCTGGACCACCAGCAAAGGTGGAAGATCTCTGAGCTGAGGCTCCTGGTGGGCAAACATGATTTTGGGGGTTCAGAGGAGATCCTGCCCTCCCAAATCCTGCTCCTGGTGAAGGACCAGCAGTGGGACCGTGCAGGACCTCCCTCCCTTCCCACCCAGCTCTGCCGGGGGATTTTTGGCAGGGCATTAGGCCGGGGCTCCATGGAAGGAGGGCTCAGCTCCTGGCCGGGGTGGGCACATGCAGCTCCAACAGCCCCGCGCTGCCGGCAGCGCAGAGGAGCCACCACGGCCCCGCTGAGGACATGGAGAAGCATGAAAAAGGGGAAACTGAATTACGAAGGCCCTGTGAGTATTCTGGGTAGAAGCCCAAGTCTGGCAGGCTCGGCGTGCTGAAACCCACCACACCCATGGCCAACAATGCACATTCATTTCGGCGTACTGGGGGGCAGGGGGCGGCTGCTCGCACGCTGGCGCTAGGACTTTGTTCCAGAGCATCGCGCTGCAGGACGGGGACGTCCCAGCACAAACATCGTCCCATTGTCCCTCTGCCCCAGCGCTCCCACAGTCCAGAGCCGGTCTCCAAAGAGCAGATAGAGGAGGTGTTTGGGGGTTATGTTTCCAGCCCTGAGGCCATCTGCACTATGTGAACTTGCCAAACTCAGCATTGCTCACCCCAAAAACCTACAGAAGGATTTGCACCATTGTTAAAAATTTAGAGGCTGGCTTATTGCAGGATGTTACAGTTCAGTTTCGGTGATGGTTTCTCCAGGAGTTGCTGTAATAAAGCGCTTGTTGCTTCACGGGCTTTGGGTACCAAAGGGCCGGGAGAGCAGCTACTCAGCCAGGCTCCGCTCTCACCACGCTTGTGCGAACCTGAAGTAACATTCCTGGTGCCAGCAAAGATGCTGCGTGTTTGGAGGCTTGTGAATGAAAATAGGATTTGGCCTAAGATTTCTCCCAACAACCTTTTCTCATGCAAATACGGCCATTTTGCACACAGCCTGAATACCAGATCAGCACACGTTTTACTGCTCGGGCAGTCTCACGCTTCCAGCACGTAACCTGCAGCCCCATTCCTGGCCATGCCACACGTGGCCACGGGGCTTTCCCTGCCCGGGACCCCGCGGTGCCATCCACTGGTGGTGGCTTTGCTCACTGTGAAAGCAGATTGCTGTTGTCGCGCTATTTGCAACATCAGCTCATCAGATGGGATGGCCGAGGGCTGCTCCCGTGGCAGCATTCAGCCACGAAGCTGGGAGGAGCAGAAGAAATCGGGATGCGACGAGGAACCTGGGAAGCCAACAGGGAGCTTTGCTCCGTCTCCTGGCGGTGGATGAAGGTGCTCGAGCATCACAGCACGGGGAGGGGATGGGCGGAATCCCCTGGCTTAGGTAACGGCCAAGGGGCAGAAGTGCTGGAGGAGAAAGGCATATTTCTGCTACGCCAGCCGTAACCAGGGAGCGCAGCCCTCATTCCCCAGTCCCTTCAGGTGCTGCGAGGGACCCGAGCCGGGGGAATTCACTTTTGTCTCGCTCCCGTCGCACTGATCCCGCTGCAGCTGGGAGGGGATTTCCCGTCAGCTCCAACCCAGCTGCTTAAAAAACTCTTCCACTAAGCGAGCTAATATTTCATGAATAAATTGAAGTGGTCAAGTCCCATTTTGTGCAGAAAGCACGGTTCCCTGCCGATTAGCCTCCTTGGTACTTTCGGGGATATAAATAACTTCACAGGCTCATTCTCTGCGCCTTTCAAAATAAAAGCAACATTCAGTTATTTGATTTTTTTTTTAATTTTATGCAAATGATCTTCTGTTCTGTGTTATTATGTAAACGAGCCAACTGAAATGGTAATGAGGGAACCCAGAAGTATGCATATATTAACTGCCGCTATGGAGCTTTACACCTCCAGAAATGGCACTGAATTGCATTTCTGAGGGAGGGACAGGTGTCCTAAGGGTGAAGATTTTATCCCGGGACTTGGTCACTTCTGAAATCCCTGTATACGAACGCTTCCTCCCCAGGAGAACAGTCAGGCCTTCCATTCGGGGAGCAAGTCAGCACTTCGGCCAGAAATGGCTTATTTTCAGCGTGAGAAACGCGGTGCCTGCAGGGGCCGTCCGACTGGCAGCAGCACTTCGTGTCCCCCCTCGTGCTCCTGCAAGTCCAGCTCAGACCCGAGCCCGCTGAGGCCAGGCAGTTTCAGCAACCCACAACGAGGACAAAGCTGTGGCAGTTTTTTTCTCCGTGTGCTCTGTTGCAGAGGAAACTGTGGGGAAATGATCCCGAGGTGCACCGCACCAGGGCTTGGGGGAAAGGAGCATTTCTGGGCTGGCCAGAGGATGATACATCCTGAGAATAACTTTTTGTGTGCTTAAAGTAGAAGCAAAGACCCTTTCCAGAGGCAATGCAGTCTCCAGTGAAGCCCAGGGCAGAAATCACCAGTGTGAGAAGAATTAAAACATTTCTGCTTCCTAAAGAGCATCCTGAAGTCTGCCCAGCACCCCTGCCCTGTGGGGTCCTCCGCCTACTCCCCCTAAGCTGCCACATGGGACATTCCCCAAGCAAGAAAAAAAATAATAAATAAATAAAACAATAAAACAATAAATAAATAAATAAATAAAACAAGAGAATACCAGGACAAGTAATATCTTCATTTTCTGCACTCTTCAAGAACATTCAAGGGTTTCAACCAAGATGAAAGCATCAGCTTTTACACCTTTCTAAAACACCCTGAGATAGCTGAAGCTGAGACCACAAGGGAGCAGGATCCTCAAATCCTTCCTAATCCCCGTGTTTAGCAGGGATGTTTGAAGTGATTAGAGGCGCAGCGAGCACCGTTCCCAAGAAGGTACAGCAGATGTTGGACACAGAGATGCACTAAGCTCTCGCTTGTTGCTTTACTGCAGAAATTTTGGCCCAGGTCCATCCCGACACGTCTGACCGTTGTGATTATTTGGCTGCACACAGCGGACTGGACCTGTAATATCACAGCACGGATCCACTTCTCGCATTTTGTGAACTCGCCGCTGCATCGGGAGCTGGAGTGAAATCCAGGGGCCTCCTGAAGGCAGCGGGAGCCTTGTCCTTGCTTCCAAGGCACGGGGGAGCCCCACATCTGCAGCGTCTGCTTAATAATTAAACGTGAACCATCAAATAATGGATAATTTGTCATAGCAAAACTACACCGAACGCATAGGTCTGATCCAAAAGCCCATGAAAGGCTGCCACTGAGCCGACTGGATTTTGGAACAAGCCCATAGTGTAATAAAAATAAATCCCTGTAATTAGGTAAAAGGGAAAATCCAAAAGATGCCATTTGAGCCATTTAGGGCTCCAAATCTGCGCCCTGGGGTTAGGGCTGGGTGGCCCTGGGACCTCAGGTCAGGGCCTCGTGAAACGGCAATTCCCCAGGGACCTGGGGTGCCCTGAGCCTGGGTGGGATGCGGAGACATGGCCTGGTTTGGGATGCTGCTGCCCCAGCCCTGGCCTCTGCCCGTGTTTCCCGGGGAAGGCTGCTCTGCTCTGCTCCCCCACGCCAGCCCGTCCTCCCCGCAGGCACTCGTACAGCCGTCCCGCTCGGGCTGCTGCCCCAGCCAAGACGTAGATGTCATTTTGGGCAACGCCGCAGCCTTCTCCGCTTTGTCTGTTTTCTCTGGGGTGTATTTTCCCAGAGATCCAGAAATTTATCACTTGGAAAGCACGGCACAAACAGCGGGATTTATTGCTCAGAACCAGGAAACCCTGACTTTTAAAGCATGTTTAAAGTCCATTTTTCACCCTGGGATGAGACAAACATCCCCGACATCAGCGCCAGGAGCGCATCGGGCCCCAGTGTGGAGTCAGAACGAAATCGTGCCCAAAGAGGATATTTGGGGTTTGGATCTGCATCGTGCTCCGTGCTTTTATCAGACTTGTTCCCCCCCCAAACAGAGGCCTTCTGGCCTCGGCAGTGACACGCAGGTGATGGGGAAAGGTGTGAGAAGGGGAAACGAGGCTGATTATTCCTGTCATCATCCAGTGGGCCTGTGATAAAACAGGAGGGTGCCCAAGGAGGTAATTGAACAGAAAGCTAAAATTAGATAAAATGACTTTTTTTTTTTTTTTTCCCCACAGAGCCAAATAGTTCAGCCGCAGAGCTCTGCCACAGGCAGGGGCCAAGAGCAGAGCTGGGCTCAGAGGAGCGTTAGACAAATCTGGAGAAAATACACAGCCTCGGGGCACAGCATCCAGGCAGCACAAGCGTCAGCCCCTGCTGATTGCCGGAGGCAGGCAGAGAGCAGGGAAGGGCTGTTTTACACGGGCTGTGCTTGTTTCTGTGGTTTGGGGGGGGCTGTTTTGCTCTGAGGGGCAAACCTAAGTGTGCCTTCGGAGGATGCTCTTTTTTCCAGACCTTTGCTCTCCTCCCGTGCAGGCATTTCTATCTTCCTTCCTTCTCCCAAGCAGATCAGAACATCGATGTAGCTCAGGGCTGACTCTTTAGCGGTTTGTTTTTTTTTGTTGTTGTTTTTTTCCTTGGGGGGGGTCAAAGGATTTTCTCTACATTTCCAGAAATAGAGCACAAACATCTACTACTCGGATGTTTTGTTAAGTTATTTTCATTAAAAAAATAAACTTGCTTCCATATGGGAATTCTGTTAAGTGTTTTAGGTACATTTTTAAGTTCTCTGTATCCCATAACCAGATGTGGAGTTCAGCCAACTATTCCAGGGCCTGAACGCGCAGATCTTAAGGGATGGTCAAAATCTGGCTCTGAAGCTCTCACCTGACTTCATTCTGATAGACGTCGCTCCAAGCTCCTCCTCCACAGATCTGATTTCTCCCAAATGTTGAGAATATCTGGATCCCTGCCTGAAACTTGTCCTCGTGGGTCCAGCCTTACCCCGGCTCCATCTGGTGACCAGGAGAGGCTCCCAAAGCTGTCAGACCTCCTGCGGGGCAGGTGGGCCCAGGGCAGCGAGAGCTTCAGGGGTCAGGAGCAGGCTCTGGGGGCCTCGAGTGCTCGGGACGTTGCTACCCACCTAGGGAGGGGCTCATTAAATCCTCCTTGTTAGGAAAGGGCGGCCTTTGCAGGAAGAGCGAGTGGGCGGCTTGTGGCTCAGCTCCGGGGGACCAGGATGCTATGACCGCAAGGAGATTCAGCTTCGGTGGCAGAGCTGGGGCACGGCATGGCATGTCACGCCATGGCATGGCATAGCACGGCACGGCACGGCACGGCACGACACGGTGCTCAAACCCTCGGGTTGCAGCCCCCGTACCCCAGCTCAGGCAGCATCATCGCCGCCCAGCCGACCGGTCCCCCGCTTCCCCTGCTGCCTCCTTCCCAGACACAGCACAGGCAGAGGAGCACAAACGGCAGAGTTGTTTTCTTCCTTTCGTAGCATTAAGAAGTCTCAGAAGGAACCTCACAATTTCCAGTGAAACCAGCTACCTGCCCAGTCTTTTTTTATTATTATTATTATTTTAGTTTAGTTCTGTTTGATGTGCGTGCCTTTACTTTCCTGCATGAAGAGTGCTGCTAACTACCTCTTAAAATATTACAGAAGGGATGTATTCTACTGAGAATAGCATTTTTGGTAATAACCTCATTTTCCTTTTCACTTATTCTTACCTAAAAAGTTTCAGATTGCAGCTCATCCATCTCCCTGACACCCAAATCCCCTCTCACGTTTCCAAATACATATGTTGTTAACCCATTATTAGCCCAGAGTACCCAGGAAACTGAAAAAAAAAATAAAAATGAGAGAGAGAGAAGTGTGAGAAAGGGCCGGGGCCTGACTGAAGGCACAGGATGCTCGGGGATGTGCGGTCACAAAGGCAGAGCTGGTGGCCCCGTGCTGCCCGTGTGAGCTGGGACCAGTCCTCCCAGTTCATCGCCGTCCAGCCCAGCTCCCCCAGAAGCCAGCGGAAAGTTTCCTGCAGGCTGCAGGAGTGCTGGAAAAGGTGCTTCGGAGGCATTTGCTCCTCTGTCTCTGGGAAGGAGCAGGTTTTTCTGTGCCAGCAGCGCTCCCCGAGCCCGTGGCAGGCACCTGCTGCTGGTGAGCGGCCGTGGGGCGGGCACGCATTTGGTTATCAAAACAGCCCCAAGGCGGGACAGATCCCGAGGACAGAAATATCCTCGTCAGAAACGGAGTTATCCTCTGCGAGCTTCTCAGCAACATTAAAAATGTAATCTTCAGCGTGTGCAAATGTCCAGTTTGTGCCAGGGTGGGGGCTTTCTATTTTCATCGGGCTGCAATGAATCACTTGCAGAAAAAGAAATTCCTTGTCTTCGGTAAAGCTTCTTTTTTTTTTTTTTTTTCCCTGAAACTTACAGCCAGCTGTGTACAGACCTGACAGTAAACTGCTATTCCTTTTTGCTAACTCTTTAAAAAAAAACAACAGTGCATTCCTCATCAAAATCACACCTACCCAACATGCCTGGAAACTTTTTTCTTTTTTTTTTTATGCTTTCCCTCCCTTCTGTGTGTGTGGCTTTTATTATAACTCGCAGGCAACTGCTTAACATCAACAACAACAAGGAAACTTTGGCAGAAGCCGGCTCAAAGGATCCGTGTGCGGGATGTTCAATGGCCTTCCTAGCTACCAATGCTTCCAGTTGGCTGCTTGTCCTGCGGCCGCATCCTCCCGCCGCCGCGCCGTGGAAGTGCCCAGTGCCCCAGCGCTCGCCGGGGCCGCTCCAGCTGCACGAGGCTTCCCCGAGCGGCCGCTCGGGGGGAACAGGGAAGCGAGAGAGAAGTTTATTCCTTCTTCTCCTTTCTATAAAGGAAGCTGCTTCTCTCAAGTCTAAATATTTACGGCCGTTTCTGGACACACACGCGCGCGCGCGCGTGCACAAAAATTGATAAAACTGTCCGCGGAGCAAGATTCCGATTCCCAATTATTTTGCTTTTGCTAAGTTTAAAAAAAAAAAAAATCAAAAAAAAAAAATCCCAACTTTGTTTGTGCATTCTTATTGCAAACACAATGCCAACAATGGCTAAATAGACAGCATAATAAATAGCACCACAATGCCGACATAAAGGCCTTTCTGGTACTGCATACAAAATATAAACTGTGCCATGCCATTATTATTCCGGAGCCCTTGCTGAAACAGTGCAGTTGAAATTCCACCCCCAATGTGCACCTAATCAGCCATTCAGAGCCCCTTAATGACTTGTCAGTTCTTTGCCCTGCCATTTTCTGTCCAATTAATTCTTTTATTGTGCACCGGATAAAGGAAGACAAAGGCCTTCCATGCAATAATGAATCATTAAAATTCAGCAGCTCCTCTCTTGTGCTCTTGGCTCCTCACCAGCAATTCAGGCTGTTTCGCATTCGTTATGTGTGTGGTGGTTAAAATTCACTCTACCTCAAACAAGACCTTTCAAAATGCTTAACCCTTTCCTGGGTGAAGACCTCCGTCACCGCACTGTGAATTCAGACTAAAAAAAAAAAAAAAAAGGAGAGAGAGAGATAGGAGGGGGAAGAGCGAGGGGAGGAGAAAGGCAGGCAGAGGTATTTTGGGTAAACGTTTTAATATCACGTCTCCGACAGTCACAATATTGCCTGCACACACAGCCACAAACAAATACGGGGAGCGGGAGCCGCTGCCAGGGCGGCTGGGGAGGAGCGGAGCCGGCGGTGTGTGCGCAGGGGCGAGCCCCCTGCCCGGGCAGCGCTCCCCGACCTGTGCCGGAGCCTCGGCGGCGGCCGCTGCACATTTGCATCGCTTTTCCTAAACCAACACGGCCCCGGGAGCGGGTGGCGGGAGGCAGGAGGGACACACTCTTATTTTGGATTAGGAGCGGCTTGGTTTTCATTCCTAATTGGTTTAAGATAAACTGAAAGAAGCCGGCTTTTAGACCTGAATAAGTGTGTCCAACTGGCTTTTTTTGCGCAGGCTTCTCTAAATCAGGTCAAAACCAACACTCCAGCTAAGCCAGTGACACAGCGTGTCTGGCTGAGCCCCGCGGCCATATGGGAGCCTCTCAATAGGGGTCACCCGCAGCGCCCCGCGGCTCTTTCAAGCCGGTGCCGGGAGGGCAGAGCCCTGCTTGCAGCCACCCCGACCGTGCTTCTGCAAGCACCAAACCCTTTCTGGGCCAGCTGGTGGCCACGGCCACCCCGCCGGGGTCTCCCGCGGCAGGATGCGGCCACCCCTGGGAAGCAGGGCTGCAGCAGAAGATGGGGGTTCATCGTTTTCCCGAGCCCTGTTACAACTGCTTTTTTCAGCGTGGACTGCGTGGTTTTATTGAAAGACATCACCTCTTTTTGCTCCTCGTGCAGTGCAGCTCTGAAGCAAAATAAACTCTCCTTCCACCCGTCCCACAGAAACAGCTCCGGCCGCAGCCCCGCTAACACAATCCGTGCTCGCCCTTCGCTGCCAGCACAGCACGAAGCTCCTCGGCCCCGTGGTGGGAGCTGGGGGCCCGAGTGCCCACCCCGAGCCCTGCCTGGAGCAGGCACCTGGCAGTGAGAGAGGCTCTGGCACCGGTGCAAAGCCGCTCCTGCACCTGGCCACAGCAGGGATTGCCCCACGGCCCCCGCTGCCCTGGCACAGGACGGGGCTGCGGGGCGGCAGGAGGACGAGGCAATCTGTCATCAGCGCCATTTGTTGTGGTTTGGGCTCCAGGGGATTGTTTTCGGCTCCTGCTGACTCATTCGGGAAATGGCTTCCCCTCTCCAAGCGTCATCCTCTCTGCCTCTCAGTGCCGTCCCTAATTCCTGCCCGTAAGGAGCGTGGGGTGACCTCGGGCTGACAGCACCCTGCTCGGCTGGCAGCTGCGGGGTGGCACATGGCATCAACCCAGCTGCCCGCGTCTCCCGGGCTCACACAGGCCCCTGAGCATCCTCCCACTCCCTTCACTAGGGTGCCACGTGATGAACCCCCCAAAAAACCTTGTGGAGTTTCTGCAGGGTCTCCGAGGAAGAGCAGGAGGTCCTCAGGTGCTGCGTGTTCTCTCTCAGGAGCTGGAATTTCTCTGCGCATCACTGAGAGCGTGGTCAGGAGTGCCAGGGAAAAGTCCCCAGCCCCAGCAAGGAGAGTTTGGAGCCCTTCTGCTACTGAATTCATGCTTACACATTTGGCTGCAGAATTAAAAAGCCCTCACACTCATCTTCAGCTTGCCCAGCCCTGCCTTGCAGCTCCTGTGGTGGCGGAGCCACTGCCACTGCTCTCAAAATGTCTCCAGCTTTATATGGGATGATGTATTTTTTATTTTATTTTATTTTATTTTATTTTATTTTATTTTATTTTATTTTATTTTATTTTATTTTATTTTATTTTATTTTATTTTATTTATTTTATTTTACTTTATTTTATTTTACCCTATTTTATTTTATTTTACTCTATTTTATTCTGACCCCAGACATCAGGCAATGCGTAGTCAGAGCTGCCAGCATCCAGCCAGATGAACACGGCAGAGGGGGAAGGCAGCTGCATCTCTTCTCGTCTCTGCCCAGACCACGAGGCCGGGGAAGCAGCACGAGACCAGCCAGATCTGTGCGTTGAGGCCGCGTTAGCCACAGCCAGGCTCGGCACACCTTCACCGTGCCCAGCGACCTGTCCGCGTGCCCCCTCCCCAAAACCTCCAGGGGAAGAGGATGGGATCTGATCTGCCGCGGATCCCGTGGGTTGCGATACTGCGTGGGAAGGGACGCGCGCGGGTGCTCCCACTGGTGTGGAGACAACCACGTTTATTAGCGATTTCCTCATCAGAAAAAAAGCAGGGAGTCTCTACCCGTTGGGTGTCTTGGGGCAGCCAGAGAGGGAAGAAGCAGAGAGCAGTAAAACGCAGCTGGTTAAAAACCAACACCCGTTGCCCACACAGAGGAGAGGCTGCAGACACACACCCAGTGCAGTAAATTAGAAAAGGGCAAAACAAAAGCCTGGGAGCCACCCTCCCCGCGTGTCCCCCCGCAGGGCGGCGCGGGGGCTCCTGTGGGCTGGGAGCACAGAGCCCGGCTGGGAGCAGCAACAACCCCCCCGTGTCCCGAGGGGGGAGCTGTGGGCAGGGGGCGCGAGGGACCCCCGCGGAGGGCTGTTAAAACCGAGCGCTGCCACAGAAAGGCCGTTTGAGAATTTCTTTGCCATAAACCGAACATCCAACTGTAAAAAAATGTGTAAGCAAAGTTGATATCACTCCAGGAAAAATTATAACAAGGAGGATGGGAAGGGACTTTTTCTTTTTTTCCGCCATGTAGAAGGAATGTGGATATGGGCTATAAAATTAATTTCCTCTTTCTTACTAAACAGTGCCTTCTGAGCAATTCAGATAAATAGCAACATTCATCCTTCTGTGCACCAAAATAAAAAAGAGGAACTTTTATCGCTTGTGTATTCCTGTAATTATCTTGAGAACCCTTTTTTGTTGACAGCCAGAGGTCAAAAGCCGGTCTTGCTTTCACCTGATCTCATAGACTTCTGCAGAGACATTCCAGATTCACGCCAACACAAGAGCCATCGGAGCCGGGCTGGGGACACACAATGCTGCCATTCACGTCGGGAAGACGCCCGGCTCATGGAAAATCACTTCTCGTTCTGTAGGCTGTATCCACACGCAAAATGGAAGAAAGGAACAATGCACGAAAATGCATTTGTACAAACAGCATTAATTTCACCCCAAAATGCTCTTCTCTGCATATAAACTGTGCCACAGATCGGAGTTTTTCCCTCCTAGGAAAACAAAATGGGAGACTCATACGTTGAGTGTGAATCGAGGCGTGGGGAACGAACTTCTGGTGCCCTTCGAAATTTCCAGCACACTCTGAAGCCCGAGCGATGGGGTTAATTCAGAGCAAGGAGTTTTCTCTGCCTACCACCTCCTCGAACATCCAGTCGGTAACGTCGCTGAATTTTACTCGACGAATTTGCGGTGGGTATCGCCCACTCCGCGGGCCGACGGAACAAAGCTGAATGCCACTATTCAGCCTCGGCCGTCCGGGGGGAGCAGCTCGCGGGGGCTCCCGAGGGCTCGCCAAGGCTCACGTTACCGCCCTTACCTGCGGAGTGGGGCGGATGCACAACACTTTATTTCCGCAGGCGTTAGTAGAAGCTGACTTGATTTTCCAAAGCTCGGAGAGAGCGAGCGAGAACAAAAGGCCAGTAAGCGCGGACAAAAGCAAATGGATTTAAAATCTGCATATTTTTGACACGCGTTTCCTCGGCGCTGTCACCAGGCTCGTCTGGGGACCCTGAGGCCACCCAGGGCTCGCACAGCACCCGCGCCCAGCGGGAGGGAAGCGCGTCCCGCAGCGCTCGGCCCTGCCAAGGATGTGCTCTCGCTGCTGGGCAGAGCCGTCCCCAGGCATCCCCCGCTGCGAGGACACCACAGCTGGCACGATGCGCTGCTGCAGCAAGAGAGGGGACAGCTCGGGAAGGCTTGTGGCTACGTGCAGCTCTGCCTGCAGAGCCGAGCGCTTTGCGGTACCCTCTGGAAGCTGGTCAGGAGGAGCTGATCAGGTCCCCACGGTTAATTCCTTCTGCACGGTGAGAGAACGTACCTGCAGGGATGGAGCAGGCTGCCCAGGTCCCAGACCCAAGCCAGAGAAATCCCTCTGCCACGAGCCAGGTCCTCAGCTGGAGACGTTTTGGTGCGGCTTTTAATTTCAATAATTTGGGTGTTTTGCAATACCACCCCACGCAGATACTTTGACTCTGTTTTAAAGATTAATCCAGGCATCAGTGAAGTCATTGAAAGCTTTGGCATTAAACATCAAGAAGAAAGTAAAGATAAGCACTTATATTCCATCTCACTTTTTTCTTTTTTTTTCCCCTAAGCGTGTCACTTTGGAGAGGAAGTCCTACATCAATGTGCACAACAGGCAAAGCCAAAACGCATCAATTTTTCTAGCATGAGCTAGAATAAGACTTGAAACTTGCATTGTAACTGGAGGGAGGGGAAAGAAGAAAAGAGTCTCCTCCGAAAGTTACTCTGCAGCTTTGGCTTATAGTGTAATAAAGTCATTTTGCCAGAAGTTTTGTAAATGAGCACAGAGAAAATGGTGTCCAGTTACAGACACTCTGGCAAGATAGGTCTTGGCAGAGGCTGCAAACAGCAGATTTGCTTTGGGACTCTGTTGTTCAGACTTTGTTAATGTTCTTGAGCTTCATTAATTGTCATCACATTTATTTTCCCTGTGTTAAAACATTTTCCACAGGGCTGCACTGCAACCAAGCCCTGAGCGTGTTTCTCAGGCAGGGGCGGCTGGATTTCCCTAATCCCAGCCCTTTCCTCCCAATTAGGGCCCAGCCTGAAAATCTCACACGGGTCTGTCTCAACTGGTGAAACCAAACTGCAGCTTAGTTTATATAACCAAAAAAAAGTCACGAATGTAACTATTTTAATGACTGTATTTAAAAAAACCACTACATGCAACGTATAATTTTGTTGCTATCATAATTAAGAGGTATTTACACGGGCTCACCAACCAGAAAACAGAATCTGTTACTGTAAAATTCCTACGTGCTGTACAGAACAAAATGAACTCGAGCTAAAACCATGCAGTCTGACCTTGCAAAGCCTTACTCATGTGAGCAGTCTCACTGAAATCCTATGAAATCCTTGGGATTACTTGCATAGAAACTTTACTCCTTGAGGAAGTAAAAAAAACACAATAAAAGTCTCATAGCAAGGCACCATTTAAATACAAGGAAAGGGAGCAAGAATAAAAAATAGGAGAACAGAAATCCTTGGTCGACATATTTTATTCTGAAGAGCCTGTCTCTCTCAAAAGCGCTCTCCAAGTCTCTTTTCGGCACAGAAATAGGCTGAAGTAGAAAGAAAACATAACACAGACTTGATAAAAAGCAATTTTTAATTTTATCAAATTGATCTGTACAAAAGTTAGCATTGCTTAGTCAGAAGCTAGTGAAGAGAACAGATAAGTAACAGCCAAAGTCTTTCAAACTTTATACAGAAAAATAGATTGCATAAAAATGAATTTTCTGTATTTTCCCCCACCCCCACGTCCCCAAAAGGAAATATGCAAAAAAATATTTTTAGAAAAAGAGTAGGAAATGTAGAAAAGGTAAAAAGATGATAACCTCTGAAATGTGTTTTTAGATTTACAAAGTTTTTAAAGGCACAAGTTACCATAAAATAGATGGTTATTATATGCTCAGCATACAATGGAAGAAGTAGAAATATATCAATGAAATATTAGTCTAAAACTAAGTACCTAAATTTTTTTTTTAGTGGAGAAGATTTTAGTTTCACAGCTTGATGGATGATATCTGGTCCCTAGAAGCCAAAAATCAAAGCAGAAGTTGGTAATTTCTCATTAAATTACATCTTCCTATAAAGTAGTCCTGGTTCTGAAAGTGTACAAAGATCCTGCAATGCCTTAAATCCAATTTTAACGCCTGAAAGCAGGTAGCCAGAAAAACATCTTGCTGTCTGCTCCTTTTGCAATTGCTTTAGCCTCCGAATTTAATTAGTAACTCTTGCAGCAAGCCCTTAGCGTTGTATTTCCCTCCCTCCTTATTTTACATTCCCATTTGAGTTTCCTGTTCGTGACCAGGTCTGCGTGAGGCAGATTCGTTCAGTCCCTCTCTCAAGCACGACTGCTGCAGCGGTTCACAACAAAAAAACCCAAAAACCAAAGAAAAATCTATAGACTCATAACACCATTTTATTGTATCATCTCCACTATTTTTATGCTCCCTCCCCACCCCATCTTTAAAATCTTTTAAAATTCTACTTTTTGCACAAAATTACTTCATTAATTAAAAGACAAAATAATACAGAACATAAATACATATTTAACAGATTTAAAAAAACACTTTAAGCTTCCAAAAACAAAACAAAATGTTAATTACAGCCAAACCTTGCTTAGAAGAACTCTTGACTAAAAAACAAATACTTCAGACATTTAATTGGTTGGTCCCACCAGACTCGTTTGTTCCCACAAGATTGTTACACGGAATCGCCGGGTTTTCGGTGTTCATATGCGTTGGTCCGAGTGAGTTCTTGCCCTCAAGGTTGGTCCGTTTCTCACATTGCAATAGACCCTTAAAGTCTCGAACGTCTTTTCCTTCCCCCCTCCCCCCCACCCCCCGCTCCATTTTTGCACTTGTCAGCTTCCACGACGAGAAAGTTCAGTTCAGTCCTCACAGAGGAGTCAAATGGTTCTGTCCTTCATTTATTCAAAAGGAAATCGCTGGTCCTTTACTTTAAAAATTTTTCTATTTATTTAATTAAAGAAAAATAGAGCTCTGTCCTTTTGGAGAGTTTTGAAGCAAGGGGACATCCAGTCGCAACGAGCAGAGTTCCCAGTGGCTCAGGAGGCACTTCGGAAACAATCGCGGCACTCCACGTTCTTCGTCTTCATTCCTTCATTAGTGCATACGTTGGGGAAGCCCTCGGGGGCTCCACGCATCCTTTAAGGCCTCGTCAGGGTTGTATACACCGGCTGGTCCCAGTTAGCGGTGGGGCTGTGGGCCGGCGGGATGGACAAGCCGTTGAGGATGGGCGTCGCGTAGGGGCGCCGCGAGGAGTGGAAATAGGGATACTGGTAGATGCTGGAGGGGTAGCCGGGGTAGGGGTTGTAGTAGTTGGAGCTCTGGAGGTCCGTGTAGTCACACTGGGAGCTGGAGAAGGAGGCGGCGGCCGTGGCGGTGGAGGCGGTGGTGGCACAAGCCTGGGCGCTGTAGGAGCCGTAGTCGGAGTGCGCGGGGGAGCCGTGGGACTGGTCGCTGTAGTGGCTGGGGCTCAGCTGCTCCGTTTTGATGTGCGGCCTTTGCTGGCCCGAGTCGGCAGACGACGGCGATGCCGAGGCCGGGCTTTTGTGAGTCCACACCTGGTTGGCCCCGCCGGTGCCCGTGGCCGAGTGGGAGTAGGATGCGCCGTAGGAGCCGGCAGCAGCGTTGGGGCCGTGGTCGGCCGGCATGGCAGCGTGGCCGTTGAGCGGCAGGTACTGGTCAAACTCGTGCACGTCGAAGGTCTCCATGTTGTTGATGACCTCGCTGCTCAGCTCCGAGATGTCCACGTTGCTGAAGTCGATGTTCTGGCGGCCGCTCTCCACGAGGCGGCGGCCCTCGTGCTTCAGCTCCTGCTTGCTGCCGTGGTGGAGGTCAGTTTTGGGGGTGGTGGGTGGGGTGGGTGGCCCGTGGGTCTGGCCTGGGGACAAAGGGAGAGCAAGGCTTTAAGGAGAACAGCCACAAAACACCCGGTGCCTCCATGAGGCCAAAAGACACTCCTTTCTTCCTCTCCCTATTGGGAGGGGGAAAGAGTTTAAATCCATAGCCCCAGGTTAGAAGTGGCTGACATCCCCCTGCGACCACATCCTCAGGCGGGATAAGCTGCCTGCAAAGCCTGCAGCAGGGAGATGCCGGGGAGCGCGCAGCACCCCATGGGGCTCCTTCCCTGAGGCACAGCAGGACAGCCCCACTGCACAAACCGCCCCTCGCCCGGGAGTGGAACCCAGGGGGACTCGGAGGGACCCCTCCGAGCGGGCAGCCTGAAGACAGCCCTGCTTTCCTGGAGCAGAGCAGCTGTCCCAGCAGCACAGGAAGGGGCCAGATCCCCAGCCAGGCTGGGCGAGAGCGCAGACGCGTCTGAAGCTGCAGGACGTTCGCAATCCTCCTGGAATTTGTCAACACGCACCCGGTGCCAATTCACAGCGCTGCTGAGAAGCGGGGAGATTTGGGGGGATGCTGCGTCTACGGGGCCCGCTCCCCCAAGCACCCTTCACATGCTAAATGCATTATTAACCCTATCACCCTGCAATTAATTTCCGCCCTCCTGGTCCTGCTGCAAAACTGGGGTCCTTTCCCACTTTGGGGATTTCCTATCACACAGTGGACTACACAAGCATTTAGTAACTAAAACTGTGCCCATGTACACAACCTGGCATAAAACCACAGCTCTCAGGGCTTTGGATGCGCCCAGTCCCATCAATATTCCCGCACAGGCTTGGGGGCAAATGTGCCCGTTCCTGCTGGCAGGTTCGGGTCTCAAACCGACATGCCCAGGACCTGCAGGATTTTTGCCCACAGCGCCCTTTACCTGCGTGATCGCCGTGGTGGTGGGAGTCAGCCATGCCCCCCAGCCCGCTGTCCGCTTTGTAGATCTGCGTGCCTGCATGGTGGCTGAGCTCAGCTCCGGAGTCAGAGTCGCTCTGCCCAGCTTTTACGCTTTTCCTCCTCCGTGGCTGGTATTTATAATCCGGGTGATCCTTTTTGTGCTGGACCCTGAGCCGCTCAGCTTCTTCCACAAACGGACGTTTCTCATTTTCACTTAACAAACTGGTTGGGGGTTGATTTTTTTTTCAAATAAGGAAGAGAAAAAAAATCAAAATTAATGTCATCCTTAGAAGTTTTTAATCTATCTTCATACTTGTATCCCCGCTTCCCATGCACTGACCTAAAAGTTCATTACAAAACAAGTTTGCAGTAGCAAAAAAAAAAAGCTAAGTCATACTGCAAAAGTGCATTAAATTATCAGTTTCAGAGGTAGAAAAAAAGCATCCATTTCACATATTGCTAGCCAGGCAAAGCAAAATCCCCCTGCCCATTTTAAATGCCACTTTTTATCCCTTAGCCAAATATTATTCCCATGTTTGTCCTACAAACGCTACCCCCTCGCCGCGACCAGCAGCGCTGCCCATTTCCAGCTTTGTTTAGTCCTTACAAAGAAACCACGAAGGCAACAGCAATAGGATTAGTTCTTTTAAAACTCTCCCCCACCCCGACCTCTCTTTGCAAACTCCCGGGGAGGCTCAGCCCGCAGCGGGAGCATCGCTGGCCCAAGCGGGTGGGAGAGGTGCGGGTTTGGTGCAGTCAGAGCAAAGCAGTAAAGCGCAGCTCATCGCAAGCCCTGGAAAGCAGAGCGCCCAGCAAAAAAGTTTGCATCAGTGGGTAGCGCTACAGATAACAAGGGAAATGAGACCAGATTAAAGTCACCGCTAAAAACGGGCTTGCTTAGTTTTCCAGCTTGTTAAGCAGCAAGCAAGTAAAGCCAGACAAAAAAAAATAGAAAAAAACGTCGTAAGAGACGCAATAAAAAATATCGGAGTTTCTCGGGGACAGGGATGCTGGAAGCAAGGGCACGAGGGGGCCGGGGCTGCACATCCCGGCTGGGGCAGGGGAAGTCCGCGGGTGCCGCAGCAGGGGCAGGACCCGCAGCGGGCTCGGCGCAGCGCCCGGCCCCGCAGCGGGGTTTTTCGGCGGCCGGAGGCTGCGGGGGATTCCTGCGCTGCGCTCCGGAACGGCTCGAGAATCCCCCGCGGGCAGGCAGACAGACGCGAAGGAAAGGAGAAAAAAAAAAAACAGTTAAAGGGGGGAAAAAAGAAGAAGGGGGAAAAAAAAAAAAAAAAGGAAGAAAACTAAGCAAAAGCGGCGGGGGGCTCGGCGGCCGCGCACCCCGCGACGAAGCCCCCGCGGGACCCGCTGAGCGGTGCGGGGCGGCGCGGAGCTGCTCGGGACTCACCGCCAGAGCTTGCCCAGGGTCTTGCTGAGCTCGGCGTTGTGCAGATGCGGGTACTGGTCGGCCAGCTTCCTGCGGGCGGCCTGCGCCCACACCATGAAGGCGTTCATGGGCCGCTTGACGTGCGGCTTGGCCTTGAGCGATCCGTTGCCCCGCACGGGCATGGGCACCAGGCTCCAGTCGTAGCCCTTCAGCACCTGCGAGACGGCGTCGCGGATGCAGGCGGGGAAGCGCTCGTCCACCTCGGCCGCGTCCACCTTGGCTCCCAGCGGGGCGGCGCCGGGGGGGCGCGGGGCGGGCTGGGGGGCGCAGCCCAGGCCCTCGGAGCCGGCGGGGGACAGCGGCGAGTCCGAGTCCGAGTCCACGTGGGACATGGAGCTGGTGGTGCCCGCGGGGCTGCACGGAGCCTCCAGCGCTTTGTCGTGCTCCTCGGTCATGTTGAGCATTGGTGGCCGCGGGAGGGGCGGGCGGGCCGGCCGGGGATGGGGGGCGAGCAACGATGTTGGAGGGTGGGGGGGGGGGGCCGGCGCGGGGCTGAGCCGCCCCGAGGGCGACTGGGTGCCCGGGCGGAGCGGCGGGGCCGCGCACCCCTCCGCGGGCTGCCGAAAGTTTGAAAAAAATTAAAAAAAAAAAAAAAAGGAAAAAAACGTAAAAGCGGAAAAACACAGGAAAAGCACAGAAACGCTGGAATTTCGGCTGGAAAAAATAAGAATAACGAACAAAAAAAAAAAGGAAAGGAAAGCAAAAGTCTCGCTGCAGTCCCGGCGCCCCGCTCCGCGCCCCGCGCCCGCCGCCGCGCTCCACGTCCAGTGCGAAGCGGGGCCCCTGGCAACAAGTGACTTTAAGGCGAGGGCGAGCGGCTCCTCCCCCGGCGCCGCTTCCCATTGGCGGAGCGGGCGGAGCTCATTTCCATAAGGGGCGGGGCTTTGTAGGCCGCCCGCCCTCCCACCGCCCCGGCCCGGTGCCGCCGCTGCCGCGGGGCGCTGCGGGGGCTCCGCGCTGCTGGGGCATCGGGGGGGGGGGGGGGGAGACGCCGGGCTGCGAGCCCCCGGAGCCCCCAACGGCCCCTGGTCGGCCGTGCTGGCTCTGCTGCACCCCCTCCCGAAGCCAGCCCGGCTTTTGCAGGGTTCGTCGGGAGCGTTTGGTTCTCGTTACCCGCCGAGTCCCGCCTCTGCCCGGAGAGAAGCGGCTCCCCAGCCCCGGGTTCAGCCCCTGCTGCCCCGGGAAAGCAGCGTGAAGGGCAAGATTCACAGGAAAAAAAAAAAAACGGAATTTACAGGGAAAGAAAAATGGAAATCGGGCGAATGCTTCGAGCGCTTCAGCGTTTAAAAGTAACGGGAATGGGGGGGGAGCATGTTGTTTATTTGCTGCGGTATATAATCAACATAAAAATATGAACTTGAAATAAAGTGTGTGCTTTGAGTTTAAATGTAACACCGGTTATGCTTATGTGTGCCAGAACGTGCGTGTCGCTCCTAGGGGAAAATGCATGTGCTCTGATAAAGCTGAAAGCAGGATTTTGTATTTTTTTTAAATTTCCCATTTCCTTATTAGTATAATCTTTAAAGATTTCAGCTTTCAGTTTCCATAGCCACAAAGCGAATTACCTTCGGGCAAAGATTTTTTAAAAATATCATTTTATAAAGTGTCACTTAAAAAAAAAAAAAATGCCTTTAAGCCCCGAGCCATGCTACATCTGTTGGCCTTGTGAGCGAGGAATAACCGAACGTCTCTTCCAGGGCCCAGGCCAAAGCTTAATGAGGTTGCGGAAGGGTTTCTGTGTCCCGGGGCTTCAGACCAGTGGCTCAGCAGTGCTGCGGGACGCTTGGCAGAGCTTTTCTCGGTTGGCAAATAAATAGCATGCATTTCTGTAATGCCTGTCACTGCGGGATCTCGTCGCTCATAGTGCTAAGTTTACCCCACTGGATTTCTATGAGTCAGGTAAATTGTATTTCATTCATTTCAGAGGCGGCTGAGTCAAAGCAACGATCGCTGCTCTCAGTGCCTCTTCCAAAGGCAGCCTCTCCTGCGAGCGCCTTCCTCGGGAGATCCGAGCCTCGCTGCGGGGCTGGGGCTGTGGGACAAGCCCATGGAGGTGGAGATGAGAAATGAGGCTCCGATCCTTTCCTCCCTGCCTTCAGTTACACACCGCATTCCTGTAGCAGAAGCCCCCACGGACGGCCAGGACTGGCGACGTTGTTTTTTCCCCCCTTGCGTGCTGCTGCCTCGCACAGCTCCCCGGCTCTGCCCCGGGCAGGGAAGTGCATTTCCCAGCCCACACGCTTGAATTCCGCTTTGTCAAAAGCAGGTAGGAGGAGGAGGACAGCTCTCGGGAGCTGCTTCCTCTTACTCCGGAGGTGGGCAGGGGGAAGAGGTAGTGCCTGGAAAATGGGCAGGGCACGTCCCCTGCCTCACGTCTGCTTTGGGGGGCTTGCAGAAGCCATCTCATGTCCGAGCGGGTGGAGGGAGCCGCATTGCCCTGCCTTGGGCCTCCTCCGAGCCACAACAAGCGGGTTCAAGTGGCATCATTTGTCTCGCAGGGGCTCAGGTTGAAATTCTAGGTGACAAAGGGCCCGTGGTGTTTGCACAGGGATGGGCAAACGATGGAGCTGCGGGACAGGTCCTGCAGTGACAGCAGTGATCCAGAGCTGGCCTAGCACTTCTCTGTCATGCCCTAAAAAGCGGTGGTAGGGCAAGGATGCAGAAGAGCTACCGAGTGAAGCAGGGAAACTATCTGCTGGCTGGAAAGGGCACAGACATCAGAAGAGAAAGAAGGGCACAGGAGGGAAAGAAGTGGCAGGTCCAGCCACGCTGCAGCTTCAGTTCCACAGAAAGTGCGAGCCGTATTTTTATCTTAGTGATTTTGTTTGCCGGTCTCCTGCTCTGTCCTGGTTCACGCCCTTTGGTCTTAACCAGAAGGGGTTATTTCCTCACCATCCCATTATACCACGCCTCAGAGGCCAAAGAAGAAACCGACCGCACAGCCTGCTCTGGGGAGCTCGTGCTCCCTGCTAGGGGGAAGCGATCGGATGAGCCGCTTCTCAAATTTCCACACATCTTGTCACTGGCGGTCATAATTTACACCTCGATGCTCTCTGGACAGAGGGTAATGTAAGTGATTCTTCCAACCAGCAGCTTATCAGTCTCGCAGCAGCTGGGAGGGCCAGCATTTGGTGCTGGTGTCTCCTGCCCCGTTTTTAAGGTGATTTGGCTCATTCTCTGACTCCCTGCCCAGCTCCAGCACAGCCAGCAGCAGCTCTCGCAGGAGCGATCTCCGCGGGTCTGCGGGGATGGCGATGCTGTGAATCCCACTGCAATTTTCTCTGACGTGCCACGGCAGAGCACGGGCCCTGGAGCTGCACGCAGGGACCGATCCCCAGCCCGCTGCAGGGCAGGCCCCGACCTCAGGACCTTCAGGACAAGGGTGCAGGTCGGGGAGGGAAGCACCGACACCCACATTGCCCAATGGAGGCTTAAACAGAGCACCCAAATGGGGTAGGATTAGGGATTTTGAACAGAGGGATAAAGAAGCTGGCTGTTCTTGGCAGAGCGGGCACAGCAGGAGCCCATCAGGCACCTACACACGTAGGCAATGTTGCTTCAGTTTTTCTGAAGTCTGACACTGTCTTCTATAAAGTTCCTGGCCAGCTTGCACCAGCGTTGCTTGGGATCAGGCACTAAACACCACGTCTGTGTGCTTGGCTCCGTCACTTTGTCACTTGTGCCCTGGGAACCCTCAGAATCACCGTGGGACAGGAGCACCCTGACCTCCCACCCTGGTTCCTCTCCCCTACACCTACTCATTCTGCAGGAGCACGCCTGTGCCTTGCCTTCAGACGGTCGGTGCCACACTAACACGAGGGAGGGGACGTTTTGTCATCAGTGTAACGCAGGGAAGTCGTTTTCAGAGCATGTGGGAACTGTCGCGCTCGCTGGGAAATGCTCTGCAATGTGCACTCCCTCCCTGGCTGGGGGGGCCCAGCCAAAAGGTGGGCTCTATCGCTCAATCTGACCAAGTGGTAAAGTTATCATTTTTCAAAAATTGGCTACCTTTGAACTGCGAGCAGATTATACATGGGAATTTCAAAGAGCAAATAGAAAGAGCCTTACAGGGAGAAGAAAAAACAATCCCTAATCAGATAAGAGTAACCTGTGCATCGTGTTAAAATAAGCCTCTGACATCTGCAGGATTAATGCTCTGCCCAGAGGACACAGCAGTTCCGTGGCAGTTCAGAGATTTCTGTGAAACGAGGTTCAGTCCTTCTCAGGAAAGCTGCTGATTTCTAACAGGAGAAAAAAAAAAAAAAAAAAAAAAAAAAAGACCTGCAGTAACTTTCAGTTAATTTCAATTAAAATAGCATCTGAAGAGCAGAAAAGCTTTGCTCACAAAAAGAGCCGTAGCGTTGGGTCTCCAATCCTGCGCTGTGTGCTTGTGAAGGCTCCAGCACACAACCAGTGCCTGCTCATACGCTTCCAAGCCTAGGTTTATATCGCTCAGCTGCTTGCAGATCAGTTTTGGTCCAAAATTTGTCATCCATTTGCATGAGATGAGCCTCGTTGCTCTGGATAATTTGGGAATCTAAGGAGTCAGATCCATTTGGAGGAGTAGAAGGGACAGAACCTTTCTGTAAATTTTAATGAGCGCTGTGGGTATTTGGTCCTCAGCATTTCCATAGCTCCCACCACTGTGCTTAGCTGTGCTCTCAAAATTCTTGGTGTCACCTGCAGAGCAGGAATGAAAAATGACCGTGTGCTCCCATCAGAGTTACTGCGTTCCAGTCACTGTGTGCTCCCACCACTGCAAGAACAAGTTTTTATTGTGCAGCCTCATCCAGAGCCCGTTATTAGAGACATTTCCGTGGATTGCGAGGAGCTGGGACTCGAGGCTCACATCCCAGGGACTGGAAGCGAGCTTGCACCCCTCGCACAGCTGCTGCAGTCTGCTGAGAATAGGGTGAAAAGAGAGAGGCTTAAATATTAGCTTAATATTAGTTTTTACTGCGTTAATGGGGTGCTGAGCTCATGTGTCCCTCCTTTTTCTGGACAGGAAAGGTTTGGCAGCTGCAGGACAAAGTTAATGCGGGAACATGTCCCCCAGCAGCTCTTTTCCAACCCATGAGCGTTTACCTGGCGCTGATACAAGAAACTCTGCACACCTGCACTGGGCAGGACTCCACTGACCTCTCTCCTGCTTAACAGGCAAGTGGAGAGGAGTGCACGGGATTCCTACGTCCTGTCCTAGGTTTCAGCATGGCAGAGACGTTCGTGAAAAAGGAACTTATTTTTAGAAAGCTTTAACTTCAAAGGCAATGAGTGTTTCACGCAAATCTTTACATGCTACGTTTGGCATAGAGGGGAGTTTCTGGTAAAATAAAATAAAATAGGTCTTACTAACAAATGCTTTTATGAGTATTAATTTTTAATATCCCAGGGGAAAAAGTTAACGAGTGGCTTGTTCTGAGTTTTTGTTGTGCAGCTCTCGCAGCCTGCCGTTGCACGCTGGTGCTGGCAGCCACGGACCCGGCGGTAAATACAATCACAAACCCGAAAGGGACAGCCGTCTCTTTCGGTCTCAGAAAATGTGTGTGTAAAGACCAAAACCAGCAGAAAGGAAAAGATATGTAAAGGTGTAATTCCTGTTCAAACATTCTAAAATACCAGTGACATGGCAAAATTTGTTTTTGAGTGATCACCGACACTTTACGATGACAATTACTGTTTAAAGGCCAGGTGAGACACTAGCAAGAGATCTGTTCCTTCTTCTTGCAGGCTGGGCGTCATTTTTTCAAAATAATGGAGAATCGCAGTTTCATCACTTAGGATTACTGCGATTATTAATTGTTTGTCCTAGAGTACTGCTTAGGAATCCCACTTCTGAATCAACACCCCCTTGTTACAGATGCTGTACAAATACAGTAGGAAAAAAGTAATTCTTCCTCCAAAAATCCTTTTCAGTCCTAATCCTGCTAACCCTGGAGTTAAAGATCAGATTTCCACAGGGAAGGATCAGAGATTTTAATGGAAAAAATATTACCGCTGGAAAAATCTTGACTAGTGGAAGGAAGCTCCCAAATTCTTTGTGAGATCCCCCTCTCCCATTTAGCAGACACAGCTGAATGCTCAGTGGGATTGTGTGTAAGAGTATTATATGTAAGTGAATGTATGTTTTCTTTAGAGGAGTCCCCAAATGTTAATGCTGCCTTACAAAATAGTTATTTCTGCACACATTCACTTTCTCTGTTTTATTTAAACCCGATTCCTGGCAGCCAGAGGGGGGAAAGACTAGACCTGAATGAACACAGAGTAATTTAGGGTGCCAGGGACAGCAGGGTTGAGGTGCTGGTGGGGACAGCTGCTGGGTGCTGTGACAGTAAATGCTTGTTTCTCTGTCACTTTTGCAGCTGTTTGGAACACAGCAAAATAGGGTCGGGCGGGGGGACGCGGCGGCTCGCATTTTGTTGAATGAAGATCAGCATCAATGATGCCTCTGCGCCTGCCTGTGGGCCTGACATTTATGAATCACTTTCCCTTTGAGACGAAGGCTCAGAGCCTCGCTCTTAAATATCTCGTTTGTCTTACTTGCTTGGTTTTTACGTTGTTTTCTTTTATGATACCTTGGTTTGAAAAGAGGGAATGCAAGCAAAAATCACATCGTGAAAACAAAAGCTAGTAAAAAAAGTGAGCAGAAAACCAAACACAGATGACAGTCCACACAAAGCTGCGTACCAGCGTGAAGTGCAGAACGGAGAGGAGGTAATTTAATGTTGTAATCCACCATTTTATTGCGCGCTTTCCTTTATAGCTTGATCCATCTTCCAGTAGAGCTAAAGGGAAGGCTTCTATTGCCTTTTATGAGAGTTGGATCAGTTCTTTAGAGTAACAACATTTTTATGCAATTTAATATACTTAAAACTTTGCAGCTCGTATCGATGCAAGGCGCCGTTGACACACGACGTCCCCCGAGTGCGGGTCGGTTTCGTTTGCTGCTCCTTGCCGCTACTGTCCCAACCTGCGCATCTGGCAGACCTCAGGGCAATCTTTTGGAATGAAAACCGACCGAGCTCAGCATCCCCTTCCCGGCTCCAATTATTCCCTTTTTCCTAAATCTTTAGTCTAAGCCCTCCACTTTTCCTCAGTAATTTCCTCAATTATCCAGTTTGTTTTACAGACATTGCCACTTAACGTGGAATTTGCTGTAAAAGTTTCATAAAGACCTCACAAAGGAAACCATTAGCTTACATCTATTTAAATTTATCTAGCCAAACCTTGTGGCTAATCCAAAGGGAGAGCAAAACTGCAGTATACCCGCGGCCTTTAACAAATAGCTTATTTTTCTTTGCCTATACAATGCACCATTATGTCGTGTGTGGGGTGTTTTTTTTTTTTGTAATGAGAACAATGCAAGCAGCAGTGATGGGAAACTGGAAAAACAAAAGAGGCATTTATAAGGGACCGGTTTACAGTCTGAAAAGCATTGAATAACGTTACACCTGATGAAAGATACTTTCTCAGAGACCATCGCGCAGTTTAGCAACGCGGTATTTACTCAGACGGGATGCACCTCTAAAGCCGTTGATTACGACCGCCGAGGCCACTTTATGAAAATGTTTTTGGTTAAAGAAAAACATACATCGCTCTACACAGGGTCAAGCGTTTGGCAGCTATAAACTATCCAAAGTAGAAATCACGGCAGCATCCGAAACAGCCGACGTGGAAAGCCGGAGCGATTTTTGGTGAAACGGTGCACGGGGCCAGGTGCCGGGCGCTGCGGGCAAGCTGCGAAGCGGGGCTCGGGGCCCGGCCTGCTGTGTGGCCCCGCTGTGTGACTCCGAGCCGGGTGACCCCGGCACGCCCGGCACCGGCCTCTGCCATCCCCGCAGACGACGATGGAGGAAGGGGGCTGCACAACCACACAACCACGGAGGTTGGAGAAGCCCCCCGGGGTCATCCGGTCCGACCGTCCCCCTGCCACCAACGCCACCCACTAAACCACGTCCCCGAGCGCCTCCCCCTTCTCTCCTTTTCTGAAAAACGCGGCCTCTTTCGCTCCTTTTTCAAGACTTCCTCCCTCGTTCCCAGCGATCGGAGCTCACAAAACCCCATTTTGCTCCCCATTCCCCCCCCCGGTGACCTCAGGCCCGCTCCCCGCCAGGCCCCCACCCACCGCCCACCAACACCTGGCGGGGCCGCGGGGCTGTTCCCGCGGGGGGCACCTCCGCCCCCGGGGACCCCCGGGGACCCCCGAAGACCCCCCCCAAGGACCCCCTAGGGCCCCCCCCCGGACCCCCTCAGGCCCCCGGGGGCGGGCCGGCCGCACGCATGCTCGCTGCAGGCCGCGACATGGCGGCGCCCAGCGCGGCGCTGAGGCAGCGGCGGGCGGCGGCGGGCGGCGGCGGCCCCGAGCCCCCGGGGAGGGCGGCGGCTGCGGCAGCGGGCGGCGGGTTGGTGCCGCCGGTAACGCCGGGCACCTTCTGGCTCACCCGCATCGTGCTGCTGCGCGCTGTCGCCCTGCTATACCGTGAGTGTCCCGGCGCTCCCGCAGGGCAGCGCTGCTTTTCGTTTCTCCTCTCTCCCGGGAGTCGAGGAAAGGGTGTGTGTGGGGGGGGACCCGGAGCCCCGAGCTGGGGGCGGCGGGGCTGGCTCGTCGGCAGCGCCCGGAGCCCCGGGGCTGGGGCCGGCCCACGGAGCCCTCGGCCCCCGGGGGTCGGGGGTGTGCGGCCGCAGGTCCCCGTGGTGCGGGGGTCGTCGCCCCGAGGGGCCCCGCCTGGGTCAGGCCAAAGCTGCATCGGTTTTTGGGTGGCGGGGGTGTTCGCTTGGGTGCCTGGGGGGGCAGAAATGGGGTGCGGGGAGAGCCCCGTGCTCTAAAGAGCGGGTACAGGGCTGGGGGGGTGGAAGGAGAGAGCCCGCTCCTGCCTGCACCCAGCGTTGGGTCTGGCTGTCCTTTATCAAGAGGTGTCGTGAGCTGACGCTGCGAGAGAAACTCATCTCGAGGGATGCTGGAGAGGTAAAGCTAAGGAGCTGCACGTAGGACCGGAGGAAGACAGCGTCCTCGGGTGCCAACGCTACGCCTCAGCGCCTAGCGTCGCCGCTAACGTAAGGTGGTGAGGCTGGGTTTCCTCCTCAGCCCTGCGCGTTTGGCTCTCGTTTTGGCAAGCCAGGCACAGAGCCGTGCTCGGAGCCCGCCGCTGAAAAAATATTCGCGGAGAAACCTAAACTGACATGTAACACGCTACATTACAAATTTTAAACTTGCCCCAGATTTGTCCACAAAATCGTTAGGATTTGTAGGCTGCCAGCCTGCTTGGATTATTTTGCATCAAAACCATGCAGAAGTTGTAGTTTTGTATGGTTTTGACACGTGCTCTGTTTCTAGTTTGGTTTCAGCTCTCGGTGAAATGCGGGGTTACGACTCTTTCAGTCAAAATGAAAGCGATTCTGATATTCCCCCGTGTGTAAATCCAGACTGCTGAGTTTCCCAGAGCTCAGTTTGCAGTTTCCTTATGAACAACTGATCGGCGTTCTCCAGTGCGTGTTCTGTGGAGGCTGCTGCTTTCCGATCATGGATTTGGGGCTATAAATGTATCGCGTCCTGGAACAAATACTGCCCCGTAGGCCGGCGGTGTGTTAGATGGGAAGAGGCAGGAAGGAGGGAGCAGGCAGGGGCTGCAGGGGTGGAAATTCATTGAGGCAAAGGATGGCAAAGAGCAAGTCAGATGAATTGGACCTTCTGGTGGGTGGGAGACCTCATTTGGGACAACCAGAGTGGTAAGAGGTGAGGAGCAAGCATCGTGTTCAGGGTGATGCGAGTTACGGCCTGGAAATTAAAAAAAAAGGGCACATGAAAGCAAGAGGAGGAAGCTGAAGTAAAGGCTGCTGACTGAATGCATGGTGACAGCAAATAGAGGGAGAAGAGCTGGATTTGCTCAAAGAGGAGACGAGTGGAAATGCCTGGAAGTGGCGGGAGGGAGCCCCAAAATGCTTTCGCAGTGCAGAATGTGAAAACCCTTTTCGGAGGTATCCTCGGAGGAAGGATTTCAGGTGCCAGAAGCAGAGGCTGGAAGGAACAGGGTAGGAGGCCGGCTCCATCCTTTCTAATGGAAGAGGTACAAGAGGAGAAAAGTTTACCCACTCGTTATGCAACTTGTGTGTGATTGCAGTCAGGTAACAGTGATTTCTCGTCTTGGCTGAGTAACAGCCAAGTGACCCAAAGCCAGAAGCGTGGGCCAGGTTGGAGACGGGTCAGATTCCAGCTCTGGCTGTCACCTCAGCGTTGTAGGGACGCCGGCGCTGATCCCGACGTGGGGGAGATGCCGCACAGCCTACAGCCGGGACCTCGGTGGGGTAGGAACTGATCGATGTGTCAGAGGTGGGGAGACCGCGATCCGGCAGATTCCTCTGTCAGAGGCTGCGAAACCGTGACATGGCTGTCGGGGTGGGATGCTCTCCAGGGAGGGTGCGTTGCCTTTTGATCTCTTCTGTGAGCCTGGGCTTAGAAACAGCAGAAAACAATTTTAAGCCTCTGTGCCAAGCACCTCTTCAATTCTCTTTTCTGAAGATGGAACCATTTACTCTGACAGATTGTTTTTTCCCAGACGTGGCGATTCTGCACACACCGAGTCTCAGACTCGCTGAGGAAACGGTTGATGGCGTTGTGACAGTTTGACATTCCTCGGCTGTGGGATGCTTTTCCCCTTCTTTCATTTCACCCTTCTCAGTGTAACCCTTTCATTCCTGCCGTGTTAAGAAACAAAACCTCTGGGGGGTGGGGGGACACCTTGTCAGGGAGAGCAGCCACCCCGATGGCTGCAGCTCCTGCTGAGCTGTGGAGCTGTGTGAGCTGGGAGCTTGTTCTCCCTGCGGGGTGCAAAGGGAGGGACGGGAGAGCGAAGGACCCCGTGGATTAGTAGGGAGAAACACCATTTGGGGTGTGCAGTGACGTGGACATGACAGGCCCCCACATCGTGCTCAGCAGTTCTGTCCCTCACCTCCTTCCCTGGTGCACAAGCCTGCTCCTGGGGGGCCGCTTTGTTGCCTGCTGCAAGCCTAGGAGATGCTTTCCCTTTGGATCTTCACCTCTGGAAGGAGGACAGGCAGGTGTGAAGTGTCCGTTGTGCTCTCCCTTCTCCCCTGCCCCCTTTGGTTTTAACAGCTCTCCACCTTTTATTTTTTCTTTGAAGGGGGTTTCCAGAAGCATCCAGGGCCTGGGAAGTCCCTGGCAAAGCGACTGTTGTCTGAGAGGCAGGTTGGAGATGGGAAGGTGGAAGAGGATCTGGTGATTCGTGGAGGCCAGCGACCAAGCCCCCGCCGCTGCTTGCAGGAAGGGGAAGGAAGGGGAGAACGGGTGCGAGCTGGAGGTGCTCGGCGAGGTTTGCTGCCTGCGTGAGGGAAGGCCGGCGGGGTTCTCCGAGCTGAGGGCTGACACATGTAAAGTGCCTCTGTGCAGTTCTGTTTGGAACAGTAACGAGAGCTGCGTTCCTCAGTTAGGCGCCGTCTTATAACTGACAGCCCTCAGAGGTTTTTGTATCTGGGGCCTCTTTCTCTACTCCAAGTAAGCGTGGGCAGACCAAGCGGTAAAGCGCTTCTGGAGGGAGAGTGGGCAGCCGGGCAGAAACCAGCCTTGATCGCTGAGAACAACTCCCTAGGTCCTGCCCTGCGCCCGGCTGCCCAGACGCCTCTGATCCGTGGAGGCATCTTTGTACAGTGCCGGGTGCCAGTTAAGACCTGTCTGTCAGACTTCCACGGCCAAGACCTGTCTTCAAGGGCTAATTGCAATCTCTAATTCATGGGGCAGGGAGCCCTGGAGAAATGCAGTTTTGACATTTGAAGTCTTTCCGTCGTGGTCCTGTGCTGCGTGTTCTTTATGGCAGGGATTGACATTTTGTAAGTACAGAAAGCCTTTGGGGTCTTGGTGGAAGAGCTGTTACAGGTAAATAGCTGGTCCCAAAGCTCTTGACAACAAATGCGTGTTATTTGCTCCCTTCACCCTCCTAAATCATTTTAAGTGCCCTTTTTGGATGATTACTATCATCAGATTCCAGATGTAGAAGTTTAAGTAATTAGATACCACCCTTTCCAATTTCAGCCATGCTTTGTAGAATGCTTTGAAATAAAAGCTATTATGTAAATACAGTTTATCTTCCTTCTCCTCATGTATTGTTTAATAGTAGTATTTTCTTTCCCCAGAGCTAGGACTACGGGAGGTTCATGCTACTTCTTCCTCACTCTGAAATCTAAAGCCTCCTCGGGGGAGTTTGACTTCCTGCAGGTTCCTGGCTCTCTCCTGGTGTCCTTCCTCCCCTCTCTGCCGTCTGCCCTGCTTTCCCTTGCTCTTCCTTCAGTTTTTTGAAGAGGCTCTCAGTCGCTTTCAGATTGCCTAGCCAGAATGCTGGTATAGCTTCTGACACTTTTTCTGCCCTGGAAGGCTTTATTTCAGCGCACTGCTTGTTAGCAAGTCTGCACGAAGGCAGGATGTTAGCGCTGAGGGCTTGTGAGCTCCCTGCTCCCCATTTAACTGCACGAGAGTGCCCAGTAAGCGTGGCAGAAGCAGGTTTGGTTCTGATCTAAGCACTTGCACCGTAGGAAGATAAATTAATAGCAAGCAGTGATAGTTTCAGGGAAGTGATAGCAAGAACTGAGAAGGAGCAAACCTGTCTCCCAGTCTGCTGCTTGCCTGGAGCTGCTCGGGGGCAGAGGCATCCCAGAGCATCCTTTGGCTGCAGGCTGGACGGCTGCTGGTGTGCTTCTGAACAGCCTGGGTGCCGGAGGGGAACTTGTGAGCAGCACCAAAGCCCAGCCTGGTGTGTTTGCTTCACGCTATTTCAAGCAAAGAGACGATGAGGAGGTCCGCACCTAAAAAGCCCCCAGACACAACCACCCCGAAGTCTTTTGCGCCGCTGCTAATGGCAATAAAACAAAAAAGTGTTAAGAACGGACTTTGCGTGCTTACTGGTGGCTGTAGGATTGCAGGATGAAAAGGGGGTTGCCTGATTTCATTATTCCTCTTTGCTTAGTACTACGCGTCCTTGCTTTTGTGTTGCAGAACTTTGCTGGGGAATTTATCACTTGAAAACTCTAATAGCAGCGAGGAGACCACGAACATTCTCCCCCTTTTTCTTGTCGGTAGTGCAATCTCTGTTTGCCAGCATCCAGCATAGGGCTTTTTTTTTTTTTTTTTTTTTCAATGCCTCATTGGGTCAAAGGTGCACGTGATATATGGCTCCAGGCAGACATTTTTTGTGTGTGTAAAACGTAGTTTGGTTTTCATGCAAAGCTCTGTGCTTTTGGTTCATTTCTTCTTGTGGTTTGGGCTTTAAGCAAAAGTTGAGACTTCTTTTAATGGTGGGGAGAGAAAGCCATATGACCGGAAAGTCTTGGATTTCACATCTTTAAATCTTTACAGAGCATGAAGAATGGGATTCTCTCATTCTCCTACCATGACAGGCTGAGCCTGGACCGGGTGAAAGGAACTGAGGTGACAGGGCAATGTGGATAGACCAAATCATTTCAGATGGGTGACTCCTGTGCTGCATGCTCCAGTTGTGTTTATTGGTAGCATGTGGCTTTGAACAAGGAACGCCTTCAGCGGGGGGAGAGAGGAGCGTGGGAGGGGAGGGAGAAGGTGAGGGGGGGGAATTAATGGAAAAATACAGTAAAGCACCTTCCGAGGTGAGGATAAGTAGCGAAGGTCTATTAGCAGTTGATGACAATTTACATGTATTACTTATGTAAAGATCAGCTCGCAGCAGGTAGAGGAGCGTGCTCCCATGTGAGCTGTCAAAGGCTCCGTCTGCCTCCTGAGTGGGAGGGAGCATGGGAGTCGCTGAAGGCGAGGGTTTTTTTTTCTCCATCTGCAGAGGAGTGAATAGTCTGAAGAAAACCAAAGTGCTCTGGGGAGAACGAAGAGATTGGCATGGGTGAAGGCACCCAAATCCGGGCAGCACTGGTTAAAAAAAAAAAAAAAAGAAAAAAAAGTCCAGGTGGCAAGCAGCCACAGGGTGGTGGGGAAGGTGACAGGGCTTTATTCTGGGTCTGGAGAATGTGGGATGTGCCCAGTTGTGCTGGGGGCCTGCAGGGGACACCCCTGGGTTGGGAGCCCACCCGTAGCCTCGCATCGTTCCCATCGGCGACACAGGAAGGGACAGCTGTGGGGAAACATCAGCTTCTGCATCCCGGCTGGGAAAGTGTTTCCTGAAGTCAGGAAAAGCTCCCTACTCGGTTATGTTCCTTCTGTGAGGTGGTACCCGAAGGTGCCATCCGGTCGGAGGGGTTGCTGCTGTGGTGCTGCCGCTCGCCTGGCCACCAGCGGTACCCGGAGGATGCCGGCTGCGGGTCCAAGCTCCTTTTGCCCTTCCGCCGTCCCTTTGGGTAAGACCTGGCTCGTTTGGAGAGGCTGCGGGGAAGCAGGGCAGGGCTGTGGCCCCTGGGGGTGCTCGAGGCCAATGTGCTGTGCGGGTGGGCACCCGGGGCTGGCTGCAGCGCTGCCCAGCGGGTTTGGGTTCCTACGACAGCCCCTGGGGAGAAGCAGGGGGAAATCAGAAGCAGGTAACCTTGCCCCCGTGCCCTGACAGCACAGCAAGCCCGCCAGGCAGCGCCCCGGGTGGAAGCACGCACGCTGACCATGTTTTATTTACCTGCAGGCAGTAGGAAGACGGGGGGTGGAAAATCCCCAAATACAAGGCCAAAGGTGAGAGGCTTCAGAGTAGGGGTTAAGGAAGAGGAACAAAAGCACAAGCTTTGGGGGCAAAAGGGACTTTTTCTTCTGACTAAACCAAGATCAAAGTGAAGATCCCTGGAGGGATCCTTCCCTGGAGGAAGCGGTATCTGTTATAGTCGATTTAAGGGTTCAGCTTCTGGAGAGGTGTTCAGGGAGAAGAAGCACTGACAAGCTGATAGATAACTCTTTTTTTCACCCCTGCTGGATCTGTGCATCTCTTGCATTGCTGAAATCCTTTGCAGAATCTGTCTTCGTCTTCCCCTCTTGCATGTTTCTGGAGGGTGGACGTGGGTACCGCTGCCTTCAGGGTGAAGCCTCGCGCAGGTGTAGCTGGTGCCACGGCAGAGTGGGTCTGGATGACCTGGCGGTGGGGTTTGGGAAGCTGGCAGTACAAATGGGATGTGTCCTCCAGAGGTGCTCCCGAAGGTGCTGGAGGTGAGCAGGAGCGTGGCACGAGGCAGCGGCTCGGCCTGGGGAGGTCCGGGAGAGGGAGCTGGGTCAGGGACGGAGCCCCAAAAACCGTGCGAGCAATGAACGGCACGCACCAGCCGTGCGCCCCAAAGGTTCGGGTGATGGATCCAAATGGAGGTGGCTCCTTCAGCGTTCGTCTTGGTTGGACGAGCCTCTCGTCAAAGGAGGGCTGTTGCCGATGGGGTTTAGCCCTGAAATCCTGGCATGCAAAATACCAGCAGTGCAGCATCTTGAAAGCAATCGGTGTTCAGAGGGAAACCACTCTGGAGCCCAATTTGTGCAGTCTCTGGATGTGCAGCTCACACCAACCTATAATGCAGTCGTTGCTGCTTTCAGATTTAAAAAGGCTGTGCAGTCTTTTGTACATACAATGTGTACTTTTCGTCAATTGCTATAGTTTGCTTTTCCTAATTTGCCCTTTCCTTGTTTATCTTGCATACTGTACAGGGGTCTAATTTAGATTTTTTTAAGGAAAAAAAATTGTGTAGCAGTTATGGGTTGGGGCAGCAATTTCAGTAGCGTTTCGAGGTGAATTTGATTAGCACTTTTGGAAAACTGGGCAGCAGACTGCTGTGCTAATCAGGGGAAGTCAAGCTGTGGAGTTTTAAGGTATAGTTGGTCTTTTTTTTTTTTACCCAGAACTGAAGATATTGTCTGAGGCTCAGAAGCATTGTTTCTACTGGTTTTATGTGTTGGGTTTTCTGATTACGCAGCTATGCTGAACAAAGTATTGGTAGAAAAATACAAAATACAGAACATTTAAAATACAGAACATTAAAATCTAAAATACAGAACGTTTAATTTCCTGTACAAACCCGATTCCTTAGTCATGCGGGTTGTTTTTTCCTGTCCATAATTGAGTAAAATATTCTGTGAGTCTTTATCAGTGTGCAAAGTCCTTCATGGTGTGTAAAAGATGGGCAGAAAGAGATGCAAACACTGAAACCCTCAGCTTTGTGTTGGTGCTGGGACTCAGGACCCGCTGACATCAGTGGGAACCCTCGCAGTGACCTCGGGTCTGTGGGGTGGTGACTTCACGACGAGACCGAAATACGTGCTGTGTGCAGGGAGGTGCAGCAGGTGGTTCGGGGATTAGCTGTGGTCCGTGGGAGCCCTCCCTGTGTGTCTGGGGGGGAACGGGACGTTTGTTTTTATTCCCTGGGGTTGCGGACTCGTGATTGCTGGCCTGACTTGAAGGAAATGGGGGTCCAGGCCTGAACTCGGGGCGCAGTTTCAGTCGGGCTTTCTACCAGGGTTCCCAGTGAGAGACAGCGACCAGACGAGCACCAGCATTTTTTGTTTGCAGAACGACAGCGTTCCGATAAGGAAGAAAACAGAATTGATCATTAACGAAGGAGGACTGGGGGGAGATAAATTAGCATTTTGTAAGACCTCAGCTATTGCTGCGTGTGACGTGGCTGGTGTTTGGATAATGCCTGAAACGTGGGTAAGTTAGCTGCTGGGAGCAAAACGTGTGCAGCCTAATCAGGAAATGTCGGCCTTCATTTTTTTCCTGAGAAATGGAGATTACTGCAGTTACAAACTGCAAATTGGTAACTAGAGGAGATGCCTAAAATATGAGATAATCCCTAGAAGCTGACCAACTTGCTCTGTAGAACATCAAATTCTAGGTCTATAATCTGTAATTAAATTGCTTATGTGCTGTTAAAAAAAGCATCTGGCTCTTCTAAGATTGTCCAGTGCAAGAGCATAGATCCTATACAAGAGAGCCATAGCGACATGTAAAAAGTAGCAATTTAGAGAACGGGAAAATATTAAATCTTTGTATTTCCAACCTCCCAGGATGTGAGAGGATCCAAAAGGTCAGCCCATACCATAACTACCGGCCTTTGCTGTTGCAGTGTTTAACCATTACCCTGCCAGACAAATGGAGGTGTGTTTTGGGCACCGCTGGCATGCTGTGTATGAATTTAAGCTGTCTCATTAACCACCTTGTGAAATATTAAGCGTATTTAATATGAGGACAAATTCCGACGCTTGATAAATGCCCAGATAATGCTTTGTAAAGATGGAAATAGGCTGTCCGCTGAAGTCAAAGCGTAACATTGCGGATAAAATCTGCTATCTGCCACGGGCTGTATGTGCTGGCAGCAGCGGATATTATGTCACTACCACCACCATTTGTGATGGAGGTGTGACACTGCAAAGTATTTTGTGCAACTGAAATACGGGGGGTCAGAAAGTACAGCTGTGGGCACCCTTCTGGCTGCCTAAATTGCGCTCCCCGGTATCTGTGTGTGGGCTGAGGGTTTCTTGGCGTATCCTCTACAAATACGTTTTGTAGGAAGCAGATTCCATCTGAATGTCTTGGAATTAATGCGTAGCTTTCACTCTGCATCTGCAATGCAATTAAGCTGTTTTCCTCGTCCGCATTAGGAGATTAACAGCATATGTGACTACCGCGGGGTCATGCGGAGTCTGACGGGGCAGGGCTGAGCCTCCCGCTTGCGCGCGGGGTCAGGTCGCGTGCTCGCAGGGAGACGTTCCCAGAAGTGTGGTGTTGAGTTTGCCTGAAGCAAGTGGCATGTCCCTTACAGCAGCTGAGGAGAAATTTTATCTCAAAACAGATGCTGTGCCATTTCCTGGTGTGAAGGCAGAGACAGAATTCCTCTGCCTTCAACCTCGTGGTTAATAGACGTGGCTGTGTTGTAGTGTAGTGGAGACGAGGACATGAACAAATTCCTTCACAACGCGTGAATATTCTTCTGTAACTCTGGACTCAAAAGGTACATTTCTGGGTAATTCCTAATACTGTTTTTTTCTCTGTGTTTTCCTTCTAGTTGTGGCCTTCCTGGTGGCATACCATCAAAACAAGCAGCTGATAGGGGAAAAGGGGCTGCTCCCATGTAAACTCTACCTGCAGAGCGTCAAAAAGTATTTCAAAGGGAAGATAAACCTGGACGCGCTGAGCTATGCCCCAACAATCATCTGGTTTCTGGACTGGTCGGACATGGACAGCATCTTGGACAACATCTCTGTGGTCGGCCTGGCAACTTCAGCCTTTGTACTGGTGACTGGATGTGCGAACATGGTCCTCATGGCTGTCCTGTGGGTTCTCTACCTCTCCTTGGTCAATGTTGGACAGATCTGGTAGGTTAACAGTCTTTTTGCCTTGTTTTCTCTCTGTAATTCTTACTGTTTATTGTACATGCTGACATTCTGTTGCCCTTTGAGGTTGGTAATCTGGTAAGGAGTGATGTGGGCATGTGAGAGAAGGACATTCATTTTTCATTTCAGTGAATTACAGGCATGCTCCTGCTCTTTTGCCCAGTAAGGAGGACTTGTCACCATCCTCTGTGAGAGGAGCAGCAGCTGCATAACACGCCATGCTACACATTGCCCCTGCAGTGCACTGCCTTCCTTTATGGCTGTTGCAAGGGAATTCCCTTTGAGGTGGTTTATTAATTTTTAGTTCTATCCAGAGGAGAGCTGGAGTCCTCCAGATAAACGTACAAAACCTGTGGGAGGGGAAAAGGAAAGGAGAAATAGTGAGTGTCTGCGTGTTGCCTTGCTGCAGGGAAGGGCTGTGGTGTAGACTTTGGTTTTAAAAAAAATAAAATAAAATTTGTCAGTGCCCCAGCTGGGTGATAGGCTTCAGCTGGTCCTCGTGCTAAGGCCCCAAAGACACACCCTAAAGGAATGGGCCCTTGGGAAACCCAGCTTTGTTAGCTCACCTCATCAGGTCCCTGCACCTCTGCCTGCATGGAGCTGGTGCAGTAACTCTGGGGAGCTGAAAGGCCACGCCACGAAGAGGTGCCCAAGGTGAGGATGTGGTACGTGTTTCTCCGGCGTGGTCTGGCTGCACAGCACGTGGCAGGGCACCCTCATTATAGATGGGATCAGTGAATTTAATTTTAAGGATTTGCATGTGGTGGAGCAGCCCTGCATCTAGTCCTGTCCCATTCATTCCTCTCCTACTCCAGCTGGTATGTAAGTGGGTGAAGGATAACAGCTTCGGTTTTCTGAAAAGCTCTGTTCTCTGAGCTCTTAACTCAGCGCGAACTTAAGACTGTGAAAGGAAGCCACAATTTGAAAAAAGTTGCTTTCTGATGCCCATTTCCAAGTTATTTCAAAATTGCTCGTCTCTTTTTCTAGATACGTTACTACAGGGCAAATATTCAAGCATCATCCTGCTCTCCAGAGATGCAGGAGTCTCTGCCCTTACAGCAGCAAAATCTAGATGTGTTGCTTGACTTCTGTTTGGGGGTGGGATGGGGAGGGAATAACGCTCCCCCTGCTGCCAAAGCACAGCGTGATTCAAGCTGGAGGGTGGGCCTGTGGGGGTAGGAGGCTGAAGGCTTGACCTGGCCCTTCAGGAGGAGGCTAACTAAGAAATTAGCATAACGAGCTTTGTTAGTGCTCGTAATGCAATCTGGAGTGCTCAGCATACTGGTGTGGCATTAGCAGCATTGTAATGTTTTCAATTTTAAAAAACAACCAAACAAAAAACCAGACCGGAGCGTGTTCTGTCCCCCGTTGGGCAGGCACGTCCTGCACTGCTCCTCTGCTCCCAGTCGCTTGTCCTGGTACAGGTGGGCGGAAGGTGGAGTTGTGGACCCTCTGCAGGTGCTGGGGGGTCCTGAGGTTTTGCTGAAAGGAATCCGCTTATGCCCACGTAGCTCTGAGTGGCTGTTCTGTCTTTCAAGTCTTTGAGGGAGAAGCGAAAGGACAAGGGGATAGAGGGGAGCCCTTTTCCCCTGGTGTGCTGAACCACCACCAGCGTCCAGCAGACTGCATCCAAACGCCTCCTCCCGAGGGGGTTTTGAAGCTCAGGACCAAGCTTAGGTCTCTTTGCAGCTCCGAAGGCGATGAGCTGGCTAGCAGGAATGCAAGCAGAGCCCAGAGCTTGCATTCTGTGGATGCTGTGGTTGAAAGGAATTGCTTCTAGATTTTTGAGATAAGGCTTTTTTTTTTTTTTTCTTTTGCCTCCTTTGCTACTTCAGATTTGGAGTTTATAAGTTCTGCTGCCCCAAGCAGGTAGCTCCGGGTGTGCAGCAATAACACTGAGGGAACAGGGCAGGTTCTTCGGGGGGAAGGGGTGAGAGAAAAGGTGGGTGGGAAGGAAAGGTGGTACAGGTGGTGCTGCCTCAGCTTCATCTCAGTTGTGACATCAAATGCTTTAAACAGGAAATTAGGTTCTTTCTCCTAGGGGTAGGAGAAAGGAATCAAAGCAACCCAGCAGTACAATTCAGTCATCTGTGGTTACGTTTTTCATTAGATCCTCTGAAATGGGTCACTGGGTGGTCAAAAACATATTATTATTGTGCATATACTGTGACATTCAATTCCCTGGAGAAGGGGATGCTGGGCGCAGTGCAAGGAAATGTGGGGAAAGAGAAGGGGGGCATTGTAAATAATTTCTCATCATTCTCCAGAGATTTGTGGTGGCACTTGGTACGGGCTGAGAGTACCTGAGATGTGGAGAACTCTGCTGATCGTGGGTGGCAGCGCTGGCCTTGGAACTGAGGTGGCTTTGGAGCTTTCTGCAGTGATTTTCAGGTGGTGTTAGGTGGTCTCTTAATGTTGGCTCCCAAGTGTGGACAGGTGGAGAGGTTTTGATGGGGTCTGACTCTTCTCCAAAGCATCTGTTGAAGACCTCAGTGACTTATACGAGGGCAAAGGATAACATTATCAGGCTTTCCTGGTCAGGGTTACAGGATGGCTCAATGAAGGTGTCTGAGATGAGGAAGAAATTCCCCCTGTGGCCCTGTTGTTTGTGGTTATTGTGCAGGCAGCCCTAATGGTGCTCTGCAGGTGCTGAGTCCTGTGGACCGGTGCTGCTGGGCACGGACCCATGGCTGATCCAGCAAACACTCCTCGGCTGTTAAGGGGGAAACCGGTTCAAGGAAGATACGGGGGGACAAGGAAGAACAGAGTTCTCTTTAAGCCAGTGAGGAACAATTTATTCTTTTTATTGCCTTCTTTTTTTCCATTTTAATTTTAAACGCTTCTATTTGTTTTGGGCTGGAGTCTCCAGACCCCGAGCGCTGCTGAAGGAGCGAGTCTTTCAACTGCTGTCCAGCTGGCTTGGGCTCAGAGTCAGGGAAGCTTTGGAAGAGCAGACCGTCCCCTGGGAGAGGCAGGACACGCCGCCAGCCCCCTGCTTCTGCCGGCCACCTCCTCTGAGCCACGGCAGCTGGGGAATGGGCTACGTGCCCGGGGAGCTGAGCCCGCTGTGACAGCACCACAAGGGACGAGCCGAAGGTCCCTGAGCGTATGGTAACACCTTCATTTGGTCCTTAAAAGCACGCACAGACAAAAAAAAATAGGATTTAAAATCCAGAAGGAGAAGGGTGCTCGACTGGACGGCAAAGGAAGGTAGTTAATGACTGTGGGAAATGAGGGGCTGGGGGGGACGAGGCCACTTGGGCCCAAACTCTGGGGTCACATCCTCGGAGGAATCACAGAATTACAGAATCAGCAGGAAACAGCAGGGCCAAGTACTGGAGGATGGAGCTGCCCTTCTGGATGGTCCTGGTACTTTGCATGCGCGGTGCGTTTTAAAAGCTACTGGGTGTGCAGGGAAGAAAAGTGTTCCTGCAGCAGGTTGGTGTGAGGTCTGTGATGGACTTCCCAGGATAAGGAGTGCTTTGGGAACCTCAGAAGCTGAGAACTGGGGCCGGGATGCTGTCCTGGCCCTAAACCCTTAACTTTGCTAGTTTGCAGTTGGCTATGCCAAAGCATAGGCGAACTGTATGAAATAAGGTGTGCTTTGGTTGTGCTCACATCTAGGCTAGCTTTTAGAGATTAACTTTGGTACCTCTTCAATGTGGGGCCGAGACTACCTTTGCCAAATTTTAAGTGGAATACACAGGGCAGCTTTTGTAATTCTGGGCATTTTGTCCCCAGACAAGCTGTGATATTCAGGGTCTGCTCAGGCTAAATCTGGACTTACGGTCTGGGTCACAGGGCATGCACGTAACGGTGCCACGCTTGTATCACGAGCTCAGTATGTCTGTCTTGAGATGCTGGATTTTTCTTCCCTCTGCAATTCTGAACTTTTCCTTTTGAAGTAGGAGGAGGCTGTCAGGCATCCAGAAGCACTGCAAGAGCACAAAAGAATGTTTAATGTCTGACCCAGAGGCTGGGTGAAGTGCTTAATTGCTGCGCTGGTTTTCTTGCTGGTGTTGTAGACTATTCTTCATTTCAGTAAAATAACGAGTAAAAAGTGGTCCGAGTTTAACTGAAGCTTTTTAATGAAACTAGAGATGCCTAAAAAAATTTTTAATGGGAACCTCATACTTTAGCGTCCACTCTTTTTACACTGCAAGTCCTGCTTGTCTCGGTCCGGTCACTAGCAGAATGATGCAGCCCTGTAGGTCCGGTGCAAATGGCTCTGCCTTTCTGCCTGCTCCTTCCCTCCTGAGTATTAATATGAAGGATTCTCGTAGATTTGAACAAGAATGGGAAAAGCTGCCCCTTTGTTTAAAAGGAAAAATACTTGTTGCGGGTGACCTCACGAAGCCTCCATTTGTGGTTTTATTCCCTGTGGGTTGTGCCAGGGCACACGTCTGCAGGGATGGGCCATCAGCAGAACAGGTCCTTTGTCAGGCCGGGCTCTCTGGGAGAGGTGTTCTAGCAGAAGTTAAATCATTTTTTGTACCAGAATAGCTAATGCACTTCCAAAGTGAATTCGTAATTCTGGAATAAAATCACTTTTATCCCACAGTAAGGTGTCTCCAGAGAGCTATTACATTTTCTTATATAAACAAACTCTTAAACTACTCTGCCACTGATCTCCTGTTTCTTCTTCTGTTGTTCCTCAGAGAACCACCCCCCTGCCACCCAACATTCAAATGTCATCTGAAAACCCTTTCCTTTCCCATGGTTATTGCATTTTTCATTTTACGAAACATTGTCCACTGCTAGAGAAGCATTCAGTGGTACAGTTTGTAAGACACTTGATACAAAAGCTAGAATTGTGGTTTTTAAATCCTATTGCCTTTTTTCCTTTCATGACTAAGATTCTGGTAGAGTTACAAGAGCTCAAGGGAATATGTTAAACAAGCCAATAAATAAAACGTTATAGCATGAGGTGGCTGCAGCGTTCTGTTCAGTGTGTTCTTCCCTTGTGGAAAATGTTGGTGGAGCTACTGCTAACAGATATTTAGGATAAAATAAGACTCTGCAAGCATGCTTTTCTGCAGGGAAAATGGATCTGAGCAGTGCTTCGCCACTGTACAAACCCAGAGGGTGCTGGCAAGTCCTGTTGGAGCTGTGCTCAGGTGCCCTTTGAAGGCTGCGTGCCAAGGTGGTTTCCAAGAAGTTGCAGATGCTGCAGCACTTTGCTAGAGAGGACATGCGTCTGTCTTTCTGCCCCCAAATGCCTGCTTTTTTATGTTTAGCTGATTGAACATAATATTAATAGCTTTTAACTTCTTAATATTAAGAACTTAATAGAGGGGCAGGTATACTGCAGGTCATGAAAGCATGTCTGTGAGGTGTGTAATTTAATTGCCGTTAAATTACCATCCTCAGAAGTTCATTTACAACAGAGAAAGAAGAAAGCCTTGTATGTCATGGAGGTTTTGTGTTTTATAGGTCTCATTAAAAACCACTTGACCTATGCAGGACTTTAATCACAGTGTTCTGTCTGCTAGCAGATGAACTAGTGAATGGTTCGGGTTGAACTCCATTAAATGCTAGGGGGCTGATGAGATGCTCAAGGCTGTATTTTTCCCTCTGCAGGAGGGCTTTAGTAGCCATCAGAAGTACCTCTTCCCAATTTTCTTTCCTCTTTTATGTCTGTATCTTTGGTGTTATTTTTATTATTATTATTATTAATTATTTATTTAAAGCACTTGGGTTATTGGCTAGTGTCTTCCCATTCAGTAAAAGCTGGGAACAGATCCCTTCTGAGTTTCGTATTCCAGCTTGTAAATCAAGCAATGTGTGAACTGTGGGCTGGATTTGGCCGCTTCATTCCCATTTCTAAGTGTGCTGGTTTGTGACCCGCTTATGATGAGGCCATAGTGCTTACAGGGATGGTCATTTAAAGCCAGAAGAGACATAGTCTGACGTGCAAAATTCAGATGGAAGAATCATCCGCTGAGCCTCCAGCAAACCAGAGCCACCTCAAGTGTGAACGAACATATCCGCATGGGCTTGGAGCATTTGAGCTAATGCACATTTTATTCAGTAGCGTGGGTAGTTCGCTAAGGCTTTCATGACTGCCCCTGAGCAAGCAAACACTGAAAAATTGCGAGTCGTGCAAGCAGGGAGCAGGAGCGTGGGTGTCCTGGGTTTCACTGGTGTGCTCGGTTCAGTTGGAGAGTTTGCTAAGGTCTCTGTATAGGCAGAAGTGGCTGTGCTGAGCTGTACGTAACTGTATTTACTGATGTGATCTTGGCAGGGTCTCTCCATTAGTCTGTATTCTGCCTTATCTGCCTGTCTGGAAGGAATACAAGGGTTGCGCTAGAGGACTAGGGTTTAATTAATGTTAGCTTTTCAGATTTTAAGTTTTGAAATGCAAGCAAAAATTAATATGCCTGAATCCAGAGTACAATTTTGAGTATTTTAAAAAGTGTCTAGGTTTCTAGGTAAATCACATTTAACGATTACCACCTTGGTGTGTATGCCAAACTGGAGTCATTTTAACTTTGCAGATAACCCTTTCTGCAACCTGGCTTTATTTTTCTAGCTCTCCCAAGCATCCCAAGGACAACAACAACAACAAGGAAACTTAGACTATCTCAGTCCTTTATCTGGCCCTTGCCTTGGCCGTAAACCTCAGGAATTTCTTTGTTACTGTGGATCACAGCCTCGCATCCCTTTATTCCAAGCTTCCCCCCCTCCTTCCCCAGAAAGAAAAGATTATCTCTAGAAACGTAAACCAAGAGCTGCAGGATCTCGGGGGGTCATCCTTCCTGTCGAGGAAGCTGCTTTTTGGCGCTTCCTCCTCCCGCAGAAGAGAGGCAGCGGATCAGTTTCAAAGAAGGCTGTGAGCAGACGCGAGGGGTTGATATGACACATTAATGAAAACAGAGATTAATGCCATGTGACACCGCTGCCTGCACTACAACTGGGAACTAATGAGGCTAACGAGAACCATATTTTTGTTCGAGAGATTAAAATTTAATCACGGCTGATGTCAGAAATGAATCATTTCACGTTCTCCCCCCCCCCCCCAGCGTGTTTAAGGCTTCCCCTCCTGGCCCTGTGCTGGCTTTTTGGCTCGGCAGCCCCTGAGAGGGGCCAGCCCCTCGCTGCCCCCTCATCATGGCCAGGATGGAGGCCGGGCCGTGTCTCTGCTCTTCTTCCTCAGTCCCTGAGAGCCGTGAGCATGAGTTTGGAGCATTAGGCCACTGAAGGCCATTTAATGAGGAAGTGAAGGTCTGGGTCGGAGCGAGGAGTGTGATCGGGTGTCCCGGGAGGCCTGAGCACATCCCTGCTGTGCCTTTTCCAGAAACCGTGCGTTAATCCGAGTGTGGGCTGAGAAGGCAGGCGCAGATCCACCTGGTGAAGCAGCCGGGGCTGGTGGAGACAGGAATTGAAGCTCTTCACGAGCTGCTGGTGGGAGCAGCGCTGCCAAACGTCCTCGCGGGCCGGCACGGGACGCTTGGGTGGCATCTCGGGCCACATGGGTCTGGTTGTTGCCTGCTTCCACGGGTGTATTCCTGGAGGAGGACTGACCCGTGGCAATTCCAGCTTGCCATCGAAACGCTGTGAAAAATGAGAGAAGATGAGATCGTCTTCTAGCTCTGTATCTTCGGATAGCTTGATCAGATGGTGCTCCAGGGTTTCTTGAGCAACTGCGGCATGGGAGATGGCAGCATCTGCTGAGGGTGTTAATTTCTGTAGCGGGTAGCGCCTCTGTGATTGGTTTTATCTAAATAATAGGAATGCCTGTAGGAATTTAAGTATCCCTGAAAAGAGGGAAGTTGAAGAGGAATTAATCTCTTAAATCGGTTGTATATAGTGTTTTCACTTGCTAAAGTTACCGGCTTTACTTCACTCAAAAATAGCACCTTTGGACGATTTTTTTTAATTTCTATCTTCTGTAAGATAATCAAAGGCTTATTGAAGTCACTAATTGACGATGAGGGAAGGAGCTGGTCTCTGTCCACACGGAAGCATCACAGCGAGGGTCCCCTGGGACGTGCATGGGGCACTGACCGGTGCTGCTGTGCACGTCCCCTGCGTCCCATCGCTGCTCGTGCCATGGCGTGTGCTCCGTGTTCGTGGCCTCTGAGGCTGGCTGATGGCTTTGTAATCTTGTTAGTTAATCCCGGTAATCGCTTCTGTCTAAGTGTCAGGGCTGCTACCTGCGCGTGGTACGAGGATAACACAGAAAAGCAGTGGTGTGTGTCTGCTGCTCCGCTTCGCAGGAAGCCTGACAAAATGATTTAACCTCGTAGGGCGCAATGCTTTGATAGCATAGTGAATGTTAGCACAAGGCAAGGAGGGATTTTCTTTCGCCTCCTTTCAGCTTCCCCTGCTCTGAACTTGATTTCATGAGAAGAAATGTTAAAACATCAGAAGCAATTAGGATGGGATATGGGGTAAAGCATCTGCACGGGGAGCTGTGTATACTGTATGGACAGCTAATAACATCCCACTGGTTCCTTTGCATAAACTGTCTCTAGCTTCCAATCGCTTCTGCAAATCACAGCCGATGAGAAAATGAGAGCACAGAAATTATCAGAAGATTATGTGGTTAGTGGCATGGCTGCGCGGTGTCTGATGTACCACGGGGCTTTGCCAGAGACTGAGACAAATATTTTTTTAATTGCTTATTATCTGGCACGTCCAATTGCCAGCTGTATCCAGTATGTAGACTTGGGTATTGATTCCACAGCTGAAAGATTTAGGAAAAGAATGAATAATGTTTTTTCATGATTTCTTTTAACTGTAACTTGCCAAATAGCTTCATGCACCCAGTCTGGTCCAGCACACGTTCGTGTTGCTGAACTCATCTAACTTCTCAAACAGCTGTGGTTGGAAAGAATGTTAACACAGCGATTGGTGCAGCCGAAAAGCAATCAAGGCTTAGGGAAGGGTCCAAACCCTGGTGGGATCTGTGTTTACTAACTTCCCTAAGGGTCTTCATCCAGAAATTTATTCCTGAGAGCAGTGCTCGCGACCCGTGGGGCAGGCTCTTTTCTGGGTTGGGGTTGTCCCATCCCGGCGGTGACCTGCGGGGCTGAGCCCTTACTGGAGACGTGTTCCAGATCTGCCCGGGCAAACAGCAGCGCCGTGCTGGGGAACGGGAGGACAGCGGCTGCAGAAACAGGAGTGCTCTCCTGGGGGAAGGGTCTGTGGTAGAAAGTAGACGGAAGCTTGCATTAGGGTAGCTTGTGTCTTCGTGATCTTAGTGTAGAAGAAAATGCCGTGCTGTCACCGAAGCCCGTAACCCTGCTGCAGACTGCATTTGGTGGGGGATTGCATTCAGTTTCTCAATGGTTGTTGGGGCGGGGGGGGGGCAACCTTTGGAGAGAAATTAATGCAATTCTTTTCTAAAAGGAATGGGATTACTGAAATGCAGTTTTCCTCAGATTTTACCCCTCAGTATATTGGCAGCTGGCACACGAAACCCGTATGCTGCAGTGTCTGACCGAGCCAGGCTGCAGCCCTCCTGTGCCTCGTGTTCCAGGGAGTGAACGTATTCCAGCTGATGCTGCCCCCTTCATCTTCCATCAGGGCCTGTTGTGCTGGCTCTGCACATGCTTTTGTTCACAAAAAGCGGCCGTGCAGGGGAGCACGGGGATTTCGGCGGTTCAGGCAGCCTGGTACAGCTCCAGACAAAGCGGGGCTCAGGGGCTGCGGGGCGCTTTGCTGTCCCCATGCTGCTTCCCGCTCCCCTTCGCACGTTTCCTGCCGTAAATTCGCAGTCTGCTTTAAGGAGCAGCTCAGAGCGGGCTTCCCAAGGCTGCCATCTCAGCGTCTGGTTTTGACACTGGAAGGATTTAACCAAAGCAAACTTCACTCGAATTTGGCAAATTCTGCCGTCATGTACGCCAGGGCTCATAATAACTTCAACGTCGGAAATGAGCACAGACAGAAAACTTGGCGAGTGCCGGCCCTTAGTTTGGGTAGCTCACATTTGGTCTTTAACTAAGCCTCGCTCCGTGCCTTGCAAGGGGAAAATAAAAGGGTGTATGGCCACTTGGGCGGCTTGCCGAGGGGTGCGTGGGATGGGGAGCGGGTGTGCGAGCACCCGCCGTTGCTGCAGGACGGCCGTGCCGTTCCTCGTCCTCTGCTTTGCTCCAGTTCTGCTCAGGCACCTTTCCCAGCACCACGTGCAAACTGAGGCATAAAGCTCCTCTTCCAGCCGTTTTTTAAGCGTTATCCCTGTTCCTTCCATTTAAATGTGGATGTTGTAATTACAGAGCGCAGAATCCCAGTTTTTAGAGATCTGCGACCACAATAAAGCGAATCCAGAAACCAGCCGAGTGGTTTCATTTACTACCATTCTAGCTTATTTCCTCCCCCCGCAACCACTGTGCAATGCTAAAGGCTTGGCAGCAACTGAAACCAGCTGTCAAAAATGTTTCTTACCCCCGCGCTTTTAAGTTAATGATGTTCTGAAATTAATGGTGCACTAGACTAATTCTGTCATCTCGTTTTGATGGGCTCGCAGCCTCTTGGTCTCTTGCGAGTGGTATTTGCCAACTGGCTTCTTTGTTTTGAGGCAGCGCGCTTAGGAAGTGGATTCCCAAGTGCAAGGTACTGTGTGTGTATATGAAGATGTGTGTACGTGTATAAAAAATAGATATATAGAAAAGATGGTTTTAGTCCTGAAGAGTTTACGGCTTTAATTTGGTTAGTGTGCTGTGGCTCACCAAACGAGATTGCAGGCACGTAAGCCGGTAACTTTTAGGGGTGTCACACACACGACAGCAGCGGGTGAGGGTTCCTCTCCGTGCGGCCGGGAGGTGTCAGCCAGCATCGTGTCTCCTCGTGGTGCTGTGCAGGAAGAGGCACAGCCCTGGAAGCAGCACGGAAAGCGGGGCTGGCGTGCTGGAGGAGCTGGGCTGGCGAGGGAAAGGAGAACTGGGAAAGGAGACAAGTCTTTTGAGTACCTGAAAGTAGCAGAGGAGATGGAAATCAGGTCAATTTTCTGTGCTTTTGTAGTTTAGCTCTTTTTTTCTCGCCTAATACGCTGCCTGGATTTATGGCAGGCAGCTCCTTCGGCTTTCCTTCTCACCGAAGTCTCAGGAAAAAAAGCTCTGAGGTCTGACCATCGTGTGTGCGTTTGGTTGTCAGCTGTGGTCTGAGGCTGCTGGTACCTCCTAGGGAGCAGCCCTGCTGCCCTCACTCCTCTCCGGGCATGCAGGGGGAGTCGTTACCTCTCCATCCCTCCCCAGCAATGAGTACCCCCAACCATAATCTCTGCCCGGTTTGCGTTACAGGGAGGTGCTGCTGTAGAAACATCTCTTCAGAAGCTACCAGAGCTGCATGCTGATGGAGAATAGAAATCACGTCTGTACTACCCAAATCCTCTCCCCCGTCCCAAGCTATGCGGCCCAGAGGATGAGAGGTTCATAATGGAGATGAAAGTTGACATCTGGGTTCACTTTCCGTAGAGGATGTTCTCCACGGAGAACAGTGAGAAGCTGTTAACACCAGCTGCAGCTTGGGGATGCGGCAGTAGTTACCCTGCCTGGGGAAATCGCTTCAGTTGGAAGAGTCTTGTGGGGTCGGGCGCTGCCAGGCTGTGAGTGGCAGGGAGGGCGGGTTTTTCGTTATTATAAATGCAGATGCATTTTCCTAGCAAGCACTGGTACATGCAAGATAAAAGTTTCTGTCTTTTAATACTATTTATTAGTAAGCTCCATGCAGAATTTTGTCACTATTTACAGTCCCTGCTCCAAGCAACTCTTACGTTAACCAATTTGTGTAGCTGTGGGATAGGTAAGTGGAGGAAGAATGTAAAGTTATCAGGTAAATGTGGCCAGCCTGCTTTTCCTCCGTGAGCAAACAGAAACAGTCATCCTGCATGCTTTGCATGCAGAGGGGAGGTAGTTACACAGAAACAGGAGGGACTCCTTTCCCTGCAGGAGCTGGTACACCCTGAAGAGCAAGGTGGTGGCTTTGTTGCATGGCTCCGGTGGTTTTGGTTGAGTTGGGGCTCGTGCAGAATGGAGCCATGCCTTCAAGCCAGCGTGGCTCGGTGCTGGAGAGTGCACTCGTTGGGACCAAAGTAGCTTTCTGCAGCCTGGACCGTGCTGTGCTACGAGTTTTTGCTTTCCAGAATATACTGGACCTGTACTGGAATTAATCGGCATGAGAATGGGATGAAAAGAACTCAACCCCCATATTTGATGGTGTTTATGATTCCCAGCTGATGCTTACAGTCTCTCTGAGTGTGACGTGAGATTTGCCTCTAATGACAAGCCATGGCTAATTACAACGTTTCTCCGACCGGAGAACAGAAATGACATCACACTTGTATTTGATTTAGAAAACATGAATGGAATGCGCTTTGAATTTGCAAAATTTCTGGGTTTGACAATATGCAGATCAAAAGTTGCTCTGTTGAAATTTTCCCAACCTCTCAAAATGAAATCCATGTTTTTTTTGTCATCATCTGTCAGTAACGTTTCAAACTCCAGGCAGGCAGGGAGTGACAAGATAAATACATATTTAATAAACACTTCTGTTTACTTTGTATAAGCAAGGAAGAGGACTTTGAAAAAGGAAAAACAGCAATTAGGTTCCAAACTACAGGCTGAAGTCCAGGGGAATTAGGTACCTGCTTGCTATAAAAAATATCCCTGCGAGAAGCCCTGCTGCTTTTATGTATTTGGCGTTGGCCATTTTCTTTGGTTTCCTTGGCATTTGTATTGCAAGCTTCTTCAGAGAAATAAATTCACAAGTGTTTGCCTGTCATCACATGACAAGTTATGGAGCCTAGATTGATGTAATCAGCAACAGACACACGTCAGAAAACTATGTGGTTCAGAAGAATACAATATTTTATTAATTCCTCATTTTGTGTGTGTCTCTGTGTGTGTGTTTTAAATGAGCCTCAGGGGGTTCTTTACTTCTGCCAAGAAATAAGAATAATTCGTACAAGTTTGTGTTGAACTGTGCCACAACTGTGGTGGAGAACAGCAAGTCAGGTTGCCCTTAATGACAGATATCTTCATAAAGAGCCCCTTTTATTAACAACCTTAAAGCTTATTGTGCATCTTAAAGTTATCGCTCTCTACACATCAGTACCCTTGTATGAAATGGTTAAATATGAAGTAAAATGTTTAGATTGATTTTTTATTTTTTTTTTAATAACTATTTGAGGTACCTGTGTGTAGTATAGGATTTGTGAATAGGTCACTTTCGGTAAGAGAAAATTTTCTGAAAATAGAAAATATTCAGAGGACTTTTTTTGGTTTGGGTGGAGGTTGTTCTTCTCTTTTTTTAAAAAAATATTTATTTTTTTTGGGGGGGGGGAGGGGAGGCGTGTAGGTCAGATAAAAATAATAAAACTTTGGACTGAAGCCCTAATGGGAGGAAACCTATTAGGGAATCTGCCCCAGCTTCAGCTAAAGGTCCTGTGAGCACAAATCCTGTCCAGCTGCAGGTGCTGCGGAGCCAGTGACAACATCCACAGCCCCAGCATCTCCGTGCTGTGCTCACAGATGGGTGCTGCTGGATCTGTGGCTTTGCGAGCAAAAGCAAGCAGCAAAGTAGGCTTCAGGAGACATCCCTTCTATCAGGATGCTAAGTAGCTAAGGCTGAAGGAAATCTCAACGAGCAAACTAGTTCAAATAAAAAAGAATTACATGATGCACCGAGGTGTGTTCATGTAAACGTGGCACGGCAGGCATGTATTGCTTTGCCTGAAGCACGGGGGATTGCTAAGCATCGGTGCACAGTCCTCAGCTGGCAGACGACATGGTGCTAGACTTTTCTGTGTTTTAAAAAAAAGAGGGGAAAAAGTTTATCAGCAAGAGGCAACTTCTTGCTTTTCAGTAGCGTGGGCTTCTTCAGAGCTTTGTTTTTAACAAGTTCAGTGTAGCCTGGTTTTCTTCTGCTTGGGAGGCGCTCAGCACGCCTCGGGAACCGTGAACCCATCCTGCAGCGGAGCCTGGTCAAGCTGTGCTGTCAGCTAGGTTGGCTGCTCACGAGTTTCTCAAGTCAAAGAGGGCGAGGAGCTGCTCTTTGTGAAGCCAGCTCAGCCCAGGTTGTCTGTCGGGATTTGGGACCGCGCTGTCTCTTTTGGGTATGCTGCTTTAGCACCTTTACAGAAAGATAGGTGACTGGTTGCTTGGAGTGCTGAATAACACCTTGATTCTTCCCCCAAAGGGTTGAGTTGGCTCTTGCCTTTCCAGGCAGCAGGGCGGTTTGAGAAGCAGTTTGCCATTTAGTGCCTCCGGGTTGCACGTTGCGCGGTTCAGACGTGTTTTCATACTCCTTGACAGATGTTTTGAAATTCAAAACCTGTGTGAAGTTTGAAATAAAAGTAATAATGAGGCGTAAGTCCCTGTGTTTGAACGACTGAGTTTAATTTTTTTTTTTTGCTTTTTTCTCCGTTTTGTTTTGCAGGTATTCCTTTGGTAAGTGAGTAAAAATGAGAAAAATTCTGCAGTAATAATTTATTGGTGCATTTGTGGGTATGTAGTTTTTACATTACTCTAGCTTTCTCTTTCTCCCTCTGTCAAATGTTTAAGTTACAATTGTCTTTATTCTCTGCCTTTCATTGTTTTTCGCTGCCTATATGTCAGAAATGGAATGAAGGGAAAAGTGGAAGAAAATAGGGAAAGGAAAACTGGAAGTAATTCTGTAAATTGAGACCGAGGGAGGCTTGGTGGAAGGGTTGTGTAGCCACCAACAGCATCATTCGGAGGGTGATTAAAGATGAAGGGTTAAATAAGCCCAAGGCTACCAAACGAAATGAGATCTGAAGGACATCTGCTGGGAGGGAATCTGCATCTCTGAAATTCTAATTCCCTTTCTGCTAATGATTTGTGTGAACATCAAGATCCTCATATGCATTTTATCTTTTTTCCTGTTGGTGCAAGGTGTAGCTATTGCTTCCTTGGAGATCTGGGAGATTGATTTGTGCTTTGCACAGGTTTGGTTTTGTTTCAGCATAAAATATTCCAACCCACAGTCAGAGTCTAAATGGGAATTTAGAAATCTAAGTAGAAAAATTGTTCCTCTCTGTGGAAATATTAAGGAAACAGGTAGAGTACTTCCGATTTTTTGGGGGGGGAGGAACAATGGCATGGCATAATGTCCTAAAACAGCATCTTTTGCTATGCCTGCTCATGCTTTCAGCTTGGTGTTCAGTCCCTCGGATAGGTGAGGTGGAAAGGAAACCAGTCACAAATAAAAATTTTGGTCTATTGTAAGGCACAAGAGTAAAGTCCGTTTGTGTTGTGTGTATTACTGAGGCTTGCAAACCTGATAAGCAGGTATGCCTCCCCTTCAGGGATTTGTATTCATCTCCCTGTGTGGGTTGGTCATTTTAATAAGTGGACTTAATATTTGGGTGTATGTGAGATCAGAAAGATGATGCTTCACCAAGTGGAGAAGCAGAGGAGTATGGAGAATTGTTCTTACTCCCGCGTACTTTAGCTAATCGTTCCAAGCAGAACGTGGAGATTTTAACCAGCTGGATTTTACAATGTAAATTCTCACTGTAGTGGAGTTAGTGAGGACACCCGTCACAGTTTTAACCCAAGTTATTTGTCTTCTGTGTGTTTTCCGCTTTCACCGATAGCTGTAGAAAAACTGCCTTTGCTAAGTGCTATTTTACATTTCTGTCCCTTTGTGTGCCGACTGGAGAGCCACCCTGTGAGGGCTCCTGAAGTCCTTTGTACGCAGTAGGGTCTCTCCCTTCCTTTTTTTTGGCTTAAGGACTATTTCTGAATAAGATGAATGAGATGTAAATCTTGAGCTACTTTTGTTAGAATACAGGAAAACCACAATATTTTTGTTATAATATAGCTGAAACAACAACACTCGTCCATTGCTGTAGAAGTACATTAAATATTGCTGAGCTCTGGAAGCCTTATTCTTTGGTAGCATCTACTTCAAAGCAGGATCTTTTTTTTAAAAATAAAAAAAATAAAAATTCCTGGAGAGGTCTTTGTAAACGCTGACTGTTTCCTATTCCCCTCCAGGAAGTGTGCTTTTTTGATACATCTTAGGATGGATTTTGGTAGCCTCTATTAAAACTGCAGGCTGTCCCTATGAATTTTAAAGAACTCCAGAGCCTGGAAATAACAACAAGCTGTCAGGCCAATGGGATCAACTGGTATTGCCACAGGTTTTGCTCTTTGCTCTCACTGCTGTCAGGTAACAGTTATTAAAAACACTCCTCACTTAGGGAACGAGCTGCGAAACAGCCCTGCTGCGATGTTCGCGGTGTGAAGCACCGGCTGTGTCGGACTGCTCACCTTCGACAGGCGAGGAGGTGCCCTGTAATGCTGATCCTGCACGGGCGCCGGCCGGGGAGCTGGAGCTGTTCTGAAGTTAGCTGAGCTGCAATAACTTCTTGGCTTTATTTATTGTTATTCTAAATTTGGCTTTAGTTGTAGCATGGCGTGCTTTGGTGAGCACGCGGCAGTTTTGCATCGGGTCCCTCCCCGTGGGCAGGCACCGCTCAGGTGTGCCAGGTCCCTGGTGTGCGTGACCCGAGGGCTCCTTCTCGTCCCTGTTTTTTTCAAGTCAGTGCTCTGCAGGTCGAGCATGGACTGTACTCCGGTGGGATTGCTTTTTGGCCAGAGCACCCTGAACTGCTTCGGTCCTGCCGAGCTGCAGCTCCCGGGAGTCTCGGGAGGCTGGAGGTGCTGCAGAGCGCGCCTCGGGGCCGGGCTGCTCCTGGGGAGCCGAGCTGTTAAGGGAGAACCATCCTCACCCTGAATCTCCTCCCTGAGCTTTGCTGTCCTGAGGGGTTTCCTTCCTGGCCTTCTCTGTTTGAGCGCCTTTACTTGCTTTGGCACCTTGAGGCTGGTTCCGCTCCAGAAACGGCAAGTCTCACTCTGTCTGAAGGTTGCAGCTGTGATGCTGAGGCTAAAAAGAGCCAGCAAGGTCAACTTGTTATCTTTCTTAAAATTAAGGACATCTTTTCTGCTGGCGTAGAATAAGACCAAAGCTGCTTCAGCAGATCCGTGGTGTTGACAGCTTTGCTATTTCTGACCCCCTCTGAGCAAGGGTGTGCTCCTCTAGAACAGTAGTTCCTGATGATGCTTCTGTCTGAGATGCCCCCAGGGACGTTGTTTTTCAGTGTGCGGGACTGATTTCATGTAGTGATTTATTATCTCTGCCTCTAACAGAGGCTTTGAAAAAGATGATGCTCTTTTACAGGCTTTCTTGCCCTCTTCCTTTTGTTCTGCCTTGCTATTGCGTTAAGTAGCCCCAGATATTCAGAAGACAGCTTGACAGCACGATGTATGGCCTGAGATGCTACAGCAGTGCTGCTGGAAGTGTGAGACACAGTGGAGGGCTAAGCAGAGCTGCAGAAAGGCTGCAAAGGTTGTGCAGTTTGTAACGGAGAGCCGCGTCTCTCCGTGGAGTAGAAATCCAGGTGTGCTGTGGGAAAATGATGCAACCGTTTGGGGGAGATTCTGACTCTACACTGCTGTCTCCGTGGTCATCGGATACCTCGCAGCAGCAATGTGAATTCCTAGCAAGGAATGTGCAGGAAAGACAGAAATGTGCCTGTTTACCTTCTGGCTATCAATGGGATCATTAAACAGAAAGGATTGAGAAACAGCTGATCTTATTTGACTCTTGATGCACAAAAGTGTCCTGTTGGGAGCCAAAGCAAATGTTTCCTTGGGGGTGGTTCCAGAGAGCCTTGCCTCCACGCTCCTTGCAGGCCAACTGTACGGCTAGAATTGGAAGCATATTTTAAAAATAAGAGCTTTTTTTTTGTCCTCTGACAGTAAAATGTTGGTACTTTTGGTGTGGAGAGAAGACAATTAGAGGTTCGCTGAACTTCGAATTAAACTCCCAGTTTTTACCATCATCTGCAAACGTGGAATAAGCAAATAATTTAGTTCGTACCTCTGCCTGCCCCCAAATTTTGTTGCCTCTGTTATCTCAGAATTTAAGATGAAATGTGTTTTGATTAGAAGTAGAATAAAAAGTTGAGAGCAGAGTGTACGTAATTCTCCATTACTTGCTAAATCCTCACTCTTTAGTTCAATGCAAATTGTTCCGAGGAGGATTCTTTTTTAAAAGGTCTTCAGGGATCTTGAATTTTAGATGTGCATTGACATAAAATGAAATGTTAGAGTGCACAGCTGGGGTTCTGGCTTTTGCAGTACAAGATGGAGATGTTTCTCCTTTGTGGGAACGTGTTTCCAAGGAAGGGGTGAAGTTTTCCTGTTAGTTGCACTATGTTAGCGAGCAGCGCAGTGGTCACAGAAAAAGAGAGCGAGTTGGAAAGACCAAGGTCAATTTTAAGGTCTGAAGCATGGTTTAAAGGCGTGCTGGGATGGGGACGTGCCCGCAGCCAAACCATTCATTCCCACAGACCCGTCTGCGGTGTCTGCGCGGTGGGTGCGAGATCTCGGAGGTGTCAGAGCGAGGGAATTCACCAAGAGAGGCTTTGTTCGCGTGCCCTAGCACGTGGCAGCACTCTTTGTGGTCGGCACGTGGGAGAGGCACGGGCGGGAGGACGTGGAGGACGCCTTGGTCCCTGTTACTCCTGGAGAACTTTGCTCTCCTCGCAGCACGAGGCCGGCGAGCCCCTGGGGATCGCAGCGGGGCTGGGCACCCACATGGCCCTCGCTGCTATTTCTTCGTCCTGCCCCCCGGCTGCGATGGGAGGGACGGGGCTGGCTTAGCGACTGTTCCTGTTCCTGGCCATTATCGTGATCTGCTGTTCCTATTTCTCGTGTAAGAGTGGGAAACTTTTCTCTCTGTCTTATTAAATCTATTTTTCAAGCTGTCACTTAACCAGGTCTAGTGACAGAGTCGGATGTTTATGTGGCCCTGGACACTTGAACTCTGGTGTTTTCAATCACAACAGCACCTTTTGCCAGCCGTTGTGAATTAAATACTCCTCGTGACCTTTTACCCTCGCCGCTCTTAAATTCATGCTTTAAAAACAGCTTAATGAGGGGTTTACTGGCCCAATTGGAAGTTTTTATTAAAACCTATTAGTGTGCTAGAGTAGCCTGCCTGAAGGAAACGATTAGCCCAAAGCAACTAAACTTGGAGCTGGCCCCTAGCCACACCAGGTTTTCACTAAACTGTTTCCAGACCCACGTTAACCCTAACACTGCAGCCTGCATGGTATTCATATCCTCTGCTTTAATTTATAGCTTGTCTGATTCTCTCCCCAGCCTTTCTCCATGTTCGCGAAAGCATTTTGGTTTAATGTAATTAGAGCTGCATTAAAGGGCAGCGTGCCTTCATCCAGGCCCCTCTCGTTTGCGAACCCTAATTAAGCAGAAGTGCCCCCCGCAGCCCTCCGCTGTGCGGGGAAGGAGCTGCCCCGCGGGTGAGGTGCGCGCCCCTGCTCGGACGTGGCCGTGGTGCTCTGGGGCCCTGGCCCTGGGTCCCTTCCCGCAAGGAGCATCGCAGAGGAGCCCCCGGGGTTAAAATGGAGCTGGGTAAGGGGAGGACACGGCCTGGGGACAGCACGCGGGAGCAGGAGGGTGGGAATCCCGGCCAGCTTCTGCCTCCAGCCACCCCCTGGATCCTAGCGTGTTTGCTCCAAGTCTGCGTTCTATTTTTAAACCTGGGCCCGTGGCTCCTGCCAGGTTTAAATATACATTTTACAACGCTGCTGAAGCCCTGTAGCCGTTATCTTAGTGTTCTTGTGCTAATGCATCCGTGCAGCTGAGAGATGCAGGCCAGAGCTCCTGCTTCAGCTGAAACAACTCCTTCAGACGTCGCTCTGGAAGTCCCATGGCCCAAAGCGCCGAGCAGCCGTCGCCTTCGTGCGTGCTCCTCCGGCGTCCCCGCGCCTGCCCCGCTCGTCCAGGCTAACGGCAGCATCTCCCTTGAAAGCCGCAAGATCTTTGGCTAAGGGGCTTCCAATTCTTTTTCAGATATTTTTCGTACCGTATCTTGCCTGTTTGTAGATGTCAGCAGCTACCGAGCTGACAGCATGAAACCGTGCGCAATTTGTGATCTGTATGTAATGTTTTGCTGCTGTGTGGCAGCTGAACCGGCTGTCCTTGTGTTCCTGGTACAGCCCCAATGCCCAGGGAGTCACTGCTGTGTATGTTGAACGAAGCTTGACAAGCTTCCTATTTTTCCATCAGTTACTATTAAGCACAAAACAAAAAGCACGGTCCCTCTCCACACCGTGCGCTTCCTGAGTGTCACCTCCTGTCTTTATTTTTACTGGCATATGGATGCGCCAACCTTGGGAGGCACCTTTTAAAAAGAATGTTTAAGGAAAAATCTGCCATTAAAGTTATTACAGTAAAGTACTGCCTTTGATTGCGGCAATTATGCAAATGATTTTAAGGGATAAAATACTTCTTAACAAGGACTGATGTAAATGGTGGTGCTGGAACGAGTGCATAACTTCTTCAAACACAATCTTTCTGTGCAAGTAATTTTCTCTCAGCGGTTTGCCATGTTGCCTGGATGTCGACCTGTGTAACCAATGACTGGCCTGCGGATGTGATTTTATTTTCTCTTGATACAGGAATGTAAGTGGGTGGAATGGGAACGCTGGTCTTGCAGAAACTGGGAAGCCCTTTCCCTAAGCAAATTGTTTCTCCACAGCTCTTGTGGCTGACTTTTGTCCTAGCTTTAATAAAAAGGAAACAAACAGAAATGCTTTTTGCAGGCACAGATATTCCTCCGAAAAAATGAGGTTGGATTGGGTGACTAGCAAGAGTGGGGCTCTTGTTGATTAAGGATTCTGCATTAATGCATTGCTGAGGTTAAGTTAAATGAAGCTTTCTGCAGTATTGCTTTTAAAGCAGAGAAGTTGGATCCTTGTCTCCATGGTTTGGAAAAACATTGTCCATACTTAAAGATAGTGATCTGCTGCTGGTGTGGCTGAGACTTGCCTCCTATTTCAGTCTGATTGCAAAAAATGTGGATGGGCAGTCCGTGCCTTGGCTTTGGACTGGGCTGGGGGCGTGCTCACCATGTAATGGATTTGTTGCCATTAGGCCTTCTGCAGCTGGCATATAACAACCTAACCCCCCAAAACCTTCATAAATTCATTGGTGAGCAGCAGCGAACGTGCCAGCAGCATGGCAGCGTGCCTGTGTATGATGTGGTGGCATCGCTTTGTAAGATAGCTCAGCTGCCTCATCCCCTTGAAACCCCAGTATTAAAGGTATGGTGGAAATGCAAAACGAGTGTGTGTGTGTGTATCTTTGCTAGGGATGTGTCTGATCGGCTTGAAAATTTGTTGTGGGGAGAAAGCTGCAGGAATTAAAGATGTAGCAGCAAAAAAAAGAGGCCTTGAAGGTCCAGTGACACAGATGCTAGGTATGGGTCTTGAGCTGCGGCAAACTGCGGGGCATTTTGTTCAGTTTGGGCTGCAGGAATGGACGCAGTCTGCATGGAGATGCAGTAAGCCTCTGTCCCTGCCAGCAGCAGTGACAGGGAGCCCCCTGTTCGGGCGGCGCTGGGCTCGCACATAGTGCTTGGATGCTCTCGCGCGGATCCAACGCCAGTGCCCAGCTTGGCTGGAGCAGGTGTAGTAATTTGCAATTATAATCATGGCTTCTGGTTTTGCAAATCTGTGTGCAAATAGCAAGGGTATTGTATTCAAAGCTTTATAACCCCTGCGTTTTCTTCTAAAACACATTCTCCCTTTTGGGGGTGTAGGACTGTAAGGGTGGTTCTCCCTTACTAAGGAAAGGATTTAATGTACTTACTGCAATGGTGTTAGTGTCTGCTTAGATTTTTGTCCTTCTAACAAGATTGACCAGAGGAAAGTTGTAGGGGTGTCTTAATTTTAGATCTGGGCATCAGTAGAAGGAAAGGTGATGCAGTTTCACTCGCTTTAATTGCTGTAGGTACAAAGGAATGACTGTCTTCATAGCTACACCTGAACGGTTCAGTACTGGCACTGAGTTCACTTGTGTGTGTTTTAAAGCCAGTACTAGTTCTCCTTATCTCATAGTAGCATCCCTGTTATCTGTTATCATGAGCTTACAGTGGATTTGTGTTAAGCCTTTCCATTAACCTGTGCCTTCGTGCAATGTTCCCAGTTGCTGCTTCCAATGCAAAAACAAGAACAAGACTTGGATTAGTAAGTGTCAGATCACTTCTTAAAAAATACATATGAAAAAGATACTAAAACTACAGATATACATAGCGAGGTACATCTGAACAAAAGCTAGCTGTGATCGTGCTGAAATTTTTGAGGAGGATTTGACTTACATCCAAACATTCCAGCACGGACTGATTGCTACTTGTTTGTGTAACAAGAAGGCATTTCCTTTGCTAAAGGATCCCGAGCTTGTTCCAAACTCACTGTAGGCAAGGAAAATGCTGCCCACCTCCGAAAGATTCCTACCACTTTGGGCGAGGTTTCATATGGTCTAAGCATGGACAGTGCTCAGCGTGACACAGGGTAACCTGAACACAGTACCACTTGTCTGGGGGGGGCGGTTTGGGGAAGTCAAATGTAATTACTCAGTTGGAGTGGGGCCAGGAGAGTGTGATTAATTCCCCTGCTCCCTCAGAAAAGCCTGTGGGAACTTTAATGACCTCAGGGATAAGATCCTCATCGTTCAGCATCCGTTAGCATCGCTGAGCAGAGCAGACCTCCACCTGCTCAGCCCTGCTGCAGCGCAGCTCCACTCGAATCCGGGAGCGACTGGGCAGCGAGGAGGGATGGGGCTGTGTGGGGCAGGCAACAAGAGTGCCATCTGCAGAGCTGTCACCCGTGTCCTCTGGCACAGATGGGTTTTTGAAAGGTAAGCAGGCAGGTGGGGCTGCTCTGACCTTGCTCGGGCCGTGGGCTCGCGAGAGGTTGCAGCAGTCGTAGGGACTGCCGGGAGCTGCTGCTTCTGCCCCTTTTGGTTGCTCCAATTCAGTCGCACAAAAGCACAAATTCTCCCTCTGCAAAACTGGAGCAAAGTATTCTGGCAAGGCTAACCTCATACAATAGCCCAAAAATTGTTCTTGTAAATACTTCACTATAAGATTATTTTTCCTTTTTGCTCTCTTTTTAAAAAAAACAAAACCGACAACTTTTTGAAATAGGACTTGTTTTCTAAGAGCTTATGTGATTGCAGAGGATGTCAGCTTTATTTTGTCCTTGCCTTACTATGAGTTACTGATGTTTTTTGTACTTGTGAGTAGTGCCTTCTTTCTGTCTGTAGTGCTCACCTACGCGTTACTGTGTTTGAAGGATCTTGAGGGTGCTGCTGCAAGTCGATCTGTTCCCTGCTGCCAAGCTGGGATAATGGCAGGCCTGTTTTCCCCGCAATATTTGCCGGTTGTCACAAATGTCAGTGTCGAGCGTAGTCCCTCTGCTTGGTTTTACCTGTTAGAAAGTAGTCAGGTCTGCTGCGAAGGTGCTGCAAGCCAAAAGGCCACCATGCAGTGTTACACACCTGAAACGTGGGAGGGAGGTGCTGGTAAAGTTCCACTGGTTTGTTGCGAGAAGGACACGTTGGGGAGAATCCAGCGAAAACAATGGCTTAGCTCAGTGACCCCGTTGGCTTCAGCAGGCTGACGCTTCTCAGCAAGGGGCTATTTAAATTCATTGCAATATCGCCAGGCTTTTGATGGAAAGAGGACGAGAGATGGGCAGAGTTGTCTTCAAGATCAAAAGTTCAATATTGGCAGGGCAGAACAAGTTTTATTTTTATTTTTCTCCCTTTTTCTGAAGTTAAATAAACCTTGATGTGCAGAATAACCCCTGAATAATAATAATAAACTGAAGGACATCCAAGGAACTGCTGGCGTTTTTATTTTTTCATTAATCGCACTGTCATTTCTAACGTGCACCTGATTTATGTGTGTCTGGTTAACCATTCTAATGCCCTTTCTCTGACCTGATATACACCACATGAAAGTTTTATGGCAGTAATTTATAGAGGATGATTACAGCTCTGAATGTAAAGGTTTGGAATATTGTTCTTCTTGGGGCTAGCGGGGCTTGGTCCTGGCTGGGTGTTCCCCAGGTATATGGCAGGATTGCAGATTAAAAGGTTGAGGTTTTGGGACTTTGGGTATCTCAGAGCAGCAGAAGAAAGCTGTGTTGTGGACCTGTGAGGAGGGTCAAGAAGAGGTGGGCCCTAAACCTCTCCAAGGCAGCCAACTCTGTTGCGTTATTCTTGATCCTTTATTCTGGATTTGATCTGGAGTTTGGAAGCTTGAGTGGAATTCCGTAGATTTTTGGATGTTTTCCGTTAGGAATGTTAGAACAGAAATGCACTGTACTTGGGGTCAGATTAAGTGGCGTAGATCTTTTGTCTTTTTCAATCGCCTTTAGGCTCTAAAAGGCTCTGTCTGAAGATTCATCAGCAAAGCTGCAACATCCCCTGAATGTCCCTGTGCAAAATCCCAACTGCACAAACACAGATGTGGAGAGACCGTTGTTAACAGCATTGAAATGGAAATGGCATTTCAGAAGGAGGAAGAACGCTTTAATATTCCTACCCATTTGTAACTGGTAATAACTTTTTTTTTTTTTTTTTGGCCAAGCATTAAAACACAGCACTAATCCAGTAACTTGACCAATAAAACAAAGGGCTGGTTTCAGGACACACATCCTAGTGTGCTCTGATCTGCTCCTTTTGTCTCCTTTTTCTTGCTGGGAAGAGGAGTGCGGGTTTTTTCTTTTAAGTCGTCTTAAGGGTATTTGTTTGACTGCTCGATGGTACTGAGGGCTAGAGGCTATGCTATGTATTTATGCTGGCAGCGTCCCTTGTCGAAACCTGTGTGTTTCTTCACAAGTCCGTTTTGAAGTTTATTGCATTTTCTGTGTTCGCTCTACTCGTAAGGACTGGTGGAAGTACTGGCGTTGGTTAATGGAATGCGAGACAGAGGTCAAGTTTGATCTTCCTCTTAAGTGCTGGTCTCCTTCATCTCCCCGTGGCAGGGAACAAACTGTCACACCTCACTGTCTGTGCAGAAATTGATGCAAAAGTAAGTGACCACATGAAAGGAGCTGTCAAAGGATTTCTTGTTAAAGTTCCTTTGTCCAAGAATGTTGTCTCCGTGAAATGGAAATTATTCAAGGGAACGCGCTGGTTTGAACAGATTCCTGGATCAGAAAAATGAAATCAATATTTTTGAAACTGTTGAAACTTTGTCTTGTCCTTAAATTGAGAAAAAAAAGAGTGACTTAGTGTGCTGAATTGTGTTGGGTGGTGTCCTAAAGCCACTGTGGTGAGGGCTTGGGCTTCGGAGGTGCAAGTTTTTTACTATCCCCAAAGCATTGTGTTAGACACACGTCCACTGTCATAAAATCACTGCAGCAACTGGTAGTTGAAATATCTCGTGTGTTTTCCTCTTCTTTGTGGCATCTTTGCACAGAAGGAGAAGCTGAGGCATCTGGTTCCTGCCGAGCTGCGTGCGTTTCAGCAGCGGGCTGAGAGGGGTGTCCTTGTTTTCTTAAACAGTGTCCCAGCACTTGAGTATTCTGCATTATTAATTGTTCTTTAAGGAGGACGCCGCCTAGCCAAATATTTCTGACCACCTCCTCGTTGCATCCGCCATGTTCTCTCAAACTTCTTTTTTTTAATTTTGATTTATTTATTTTTAGTCTAGTGAAATAATTTTCTCATGGGCTTCTCTTCCGTTTCTAAACTGGGTGAAACCGCAGCGTGAAGCCATCCTCTTCCCAGTCGCATATAGGAAGTGAGCGTGAGCCAAGGTACATATTTTATGTTAGTCAAAAGAGATAAGTGTCAGGATTTCAAAGTTAATTCCACCCGGCAACTTCCAGCGCTGAAATGTCTGCTGTGCCTTGGCTCTCGTGCCTCGCTTCAGAACAGTCGGAGCTTCTATTGCACCTCTTGTATTTTCGTATTCTTTTTTGCAGGGGGTGCCTGCGTGCGTGCCGAAACGGGCTGGCAGTGGGGTCGCACCGCCGCCCGCTCAGCTGGCTCTCCTAACCCCATCTTCCACCTCCTGGTTCCCGTTACATAAAATGGGGATAAGGATTTCCCCAAGGTGCTTCCAGGTCTTTATGTAAAGCTGCTACTGAAGAGCGAGTGATTGCTATTTGGTTAAGGCACGGTGCCTAAAATAACATTTTAGTAGTGGGATTTGGACTTCTATCCTGTGCTTTCAGGCTATTAGGTGATTAAACCACCATTAAAACCGGACTAAACAGCTCCGGGTTTTAGTGGAGCAGGTAGCTAAGGTGTGGAGGTTTGAGGTTACGTCTTGATTTACTATTTATTATGAACATTTATCAGGGAGGAGATAGGGGGCAATTTTCTGCGCTTGCATGCGGCAGGGACTGGCTTGGGAGCGGGGTGATGGGTGGTGGGAAAGGGGTCCTGCAGTTCCCCAGAAACGTGGTAGGAGGGGTGAAAGGAGAGAGCAAAGATGTTCCCCCCCAAAAAGGGTGAGGGGGTGAAAAATAAGCAAGCTGTGCAATAAAACAGCAAGGAGCAATCCGGGTGCAGGGTGGGGAGGAGATGTCAGGCAGGCTCCTTCGGGGCAGGGGGGAAAGGAGCAACGAGCAAGGTGGAAGATGAAGACTGGAGACCGATGGGGAAACAGTTCCCGTCCTTGTTCCTGCTGGCTGAGGTAATCCTGTTATTTTCGAGCAGAAAGCTGGAGCGCGTGGCGGAGATCAGCTCCCTCGAGCGCTGTCTGTGCTCGGCCTCGCAGCTGCAGGAGGAGCGCGGGCAGCGCCGGGGGCGGCTGGGGCGCCGCGGCCGTTTGTTAGCCCCGTTGTCACCGGGGCCAGCACTGCCGGGGTTTTTTTGTGTGCTTCGGTAAACACCAGGGCCAAGCTCTGGGCGTAAATCTGGAACGGTTTCAGCGCGGTTGGATCTGCCCAGCTGTGCTGGATGCTGGTCACGGGGAGCCGGGGAAGGGCTGCAGGAGGGGGACGCGGGGAGGTGCCCCAGGGGACGGCGTGGACCTGGGCTCTGCCCGTCTGCTCTCCCTGTTGCTGAGCTTTACATCGCCGCTTCTTGTCCTCGCTGTTTGGCCACTGATATATTACGTTCTCATTTGTGTGGCTCGCCTCTTAATGTGCCTCTAAAGCAGATCTGGCTGATAGCTGGTGGCGTGGGGAGGAAGCTTGGATTGCCCGGGCACGGAGCAGCCGCGGGGCCCAGGGGAGGCCCTCGCACGGCGCAGCGTTGCTCCACGTTGATTTCCACACTTGTGCATATCTGTGGGCACGTCGCAGAGCTCTTTGTCCTAAAAGGCTCAGGGATGTGCAGCTGTGTCGGTTGTTGGGCCCTCGGGGAGGCAGTTGGAGGGCTGTCAGTGTGAAGCGCTGTCTTGCCTGCGTCCTTACTGCGGAGCGGGTGAGGTTCGATCCGGAGTGTCATTTGGGCTTTAAAACGCTCCCCCTGATACGGGAGCGAAGCAAACCTCAGAGCGGAGATAAATCCACGTTCCTGGGAGTTCCTCGTAGGCTGCTGGGCTTGTGATCTGTCCTGCAGCTGCCTGTGTGCTGCGATGTGGCACGGCTCGTATAAATCCTTGCTCGCATTTCGCAGTGTTGTCAGCCCTTCAGTGTGGCTCAGAAAGTGATTTTTTTTTTTTTTTTTAAGAAAGTAGCTTGATGTGTATATTTCAGTCTACGGGAATATGGAGTCCTCTGAGATCTGTGCAGTGAAAATGGTATATAGATAGTTAAGCAGGGGAATTTGGCCAAGACTTTCTGGCACACAGCTTGGACAGTTATAGTAATTTATTATAATATTTTCCCATCTGTTTGTTATTATTAAATATGAAGTACTGATGTTGCACAATCTTACCTTTTGGATTTATGTCCAGAAGAAATCAGTGTACATTTTTATTGAATACCTTTTAACTTTAACTTATGGCTACGAACAGCGTTTTGAACTTCTCCTTTGTGAGTTTAAAGCAAAATGAAATTAAAAAACTCCTGACACATGCCACTCTTTAAGGGTCAGCACTTTCTGGTTTGAAAATTAGCCCATACACGGATATCTTTCTTGAGTGTTTTATTTCCCTTCTAAATCCTGGGTTGCCTGCAGCTTCTTTTCCTGTTTGAGCTGTACATGAAAGCGTGGGCTCTGCTCTCTTGTCTTTGGCCGTGCACACAGGCAGCCAAAATAGTCGGTGTGCTTCTGGGGCCCCGGGGCAGCCCAGGGTATAAAACTGCTGGGAATTACAGGGCTTGTGTGATGGCTGCATTGGGTGTGCTGGTGGGGGCTGTGGGCATCAGCACGGTTTTGTCACGCCCTGCTTTGAGGGCAGCCCCCCCTGTGGTGGAAGTAACTCCCCAGACCTGCCTGCACCTCCAGAAACCCAAGATAACTTTGAAAAACTCCCTGCTCTGAGCGTGCTTCGGTTGGAAGAGGCTCTGGGCCCTTCGAAACGAAGCGCTTTCCCTCCTTTTGGTCCGGAGGCTTGCTGGGTTCTGTGTCTGGGGGTGATGCTGCAGGGGGTGTGCGGCCCCTCAGGCCCCACCAGCTGTGTCCTGACAGGTCCCTCCTGCAAGGCAGGGAGCAGCGGGGAAGGGGTGGCAGGAGGTGAAATCGCACGGGGGCGTTGGTGGTGGGCTGGGTCGTGAAAGTAACTGAGCTGCTGTGCTCTTCTGATGGATGCGGCTCTGTTGTCGCCCATCTAGCAGACCACGCGCTCCGTGCGCCCGCATTCCCAGTAACAACGTGTTGCTGGCTGCGCCTCTGCCCCAAGCGGTTCTTCCTAGCTTATTGCATCGCTTAGCGCTCTGACTTGCTCAAGGTCTTTTCAGTGCTCACGTGCAACAGAAGTAACTTTCAAGGAAAGCCTTAATTTCCCGGGGCGATGGGCTGGTATTTTCTTCTCCTGGGGCTGAAACCCTTGTCTGAGAGCACCCAGTCCCTGTGCGGGTTTGGGGAGTGAGGCGCACCCTTGGGGAGCCGTCCCCTCTGTTCCTGGCCCCACTCCTTGGGATCGCTTGTCCTGGGAAACGTGGGCGAGCCCTCCGGCGTGCAGAAGCCTGTGAATTAAAACCCCATCATCTCATAAGAGATTATTTTTTTTTTCCACTTTAGGAATAATTCCCTTTATTGTGTTGAATGCAAAATGTTTCACATTCCATAGGTGTAAATGCATATAAAAGAGCTGTCGTGCTCTTTATTTCCACATTTCTAGATATTTTTTTTAACTTTTATCTTTAATATCTGTACTTATCCTCTTGTGTAGTTATTCGGAGCAATACATTGTGTCACGCTAAAAAGCTATTGATCTCTTTTAAACGGCTTTCTAGACCACTGCGCAGTACTGCATTTACTAGAGGAGTAATTTTTTTGTATAAAAGTTTTTTTTTTTGTTTAAATGTTACCACATGCGGCATTGGCTATTTTATAGAGTAATTATTTTGACAAATAATACAGATGCTTTAGAACTGATTTTGGTTACCTTACTGTGTTTCAAATGATTTTTAAATAAAACTTTTTTTCCTCCCTTACATCCAGGGACTTATTGGCATGAGCATACCAAAGCCTCAGGTGTATGATAAATCACCAGAGTAAGCTTTGCTTGTGTTCAGGCTACCTTCACAGATGTTTCCACTTAGGAAGTTTCAGCCCTCAGCTTTACTGACAAGTTCCCCATTAATTATTGGAAGTTCACATCAAAGAGCGGATAATTACTTCTATTAATAAAGAGAATGCATTCTCTGAGCATCTATTTTAGGTGTTTGCTCGAAATTTCATCATTAAAGCAGTTGCAGGATATTTTTCCCTGCTTTGCTGGAGCACTGGAAAGCATCTGAGTGGTTGCTCCCCAAGCAATACCTGCTACTTTGCATTTCCAGGTCGGCCTTGCATTACTGAATGCTTACGAACTACACGATCCCTTGCTGGATAACTCTTAGTTCTGAAGCACACGTATTTTCAGCCTGAATTAATAACGTTGTGGATTGAGGACAGAAAAGGCAGTGATTAATTCATATGTTTCATTTTAGGCACTGAAGTCATTTGGATTTCTTACAGCGGGGAGAGCTGAGCGGGTGTATGAGTTTTGTGGTATTGGGACATATGTGAATAGCTGTTTAATATCAGTTGTCACTATCTTGTGTGATTTTTTTTAATGTGGTTGATTTCAGTGGTTTATATAAAAATATGAAAAGCTTTTGCTTCGAATTAGAAGCAAAAATTCTAATTATATGCTACAGAATATCCTCACGAGTGAATCTGATGTCACACTCATGGGAAATTCACCACCCAGGCTGCAGACAGCACAATCACCGCTCACTGCTTCGCCGCGCCCGGGGGTGGCAAGGGGCAAAAGGAAAATCTTGCTGCACGCCGTGTTACGTTATCATTAAACCTCGGAACCCTTCCAACTGGCAGCTCCTCAGCAGAACTTGATGGATGGTAATATTTGTGGGAAAACACGTTTTTCTCCCCTCCTTTCCTTTACCAGGAAGGCTTCATGATGTGTGCAGCTGTGCCAGAGAAGGGCCAGCTCGGTCTCCAGTTGGCTGTGGGTAGATCCGTGCGGGAATGCCCACCACCATGTCTTTCATCAGAAAGCCATGATGCGTGGTCCGTTGCAGGAGCGAGAGTGTTATTTAGCTGGGGTTCCCTGAAGTAGGACTGTGATCAGAAGTTGCATGAGCATCGGGACATCCTTGTCCAAAATCTGGCTGTGCAACCCTTTTGCTGAGCACTGCTGGGTCTTCACGCTGAACGAACGTGTTGGCTAAGCCACAGCTGTCAGTTTGGGTGAGCTGCCTTCATGCTGCTACATCTTTAGTCTGTGGTCACAAAGGGAGCAAAATTCCTAGTCTAAACACCTCCAAAAACTTAATTTGCAATAGATTGATTTTGTAGCGGAGAAGATGAATAGTGAATGATTGTTGAGAGAAGTAGAGAAAGGGCTAATGATGTGAAAAATGCATTCCTGGGGGAAAAAAGCCTTGCCAGCTAAACTGTTAGAAAATTTAAAATGAAAGATTGCATCTTGTGAGCATGGCGGTGGTTGTTTTTGGTTTGTTTTTGTTGTGTTTTTTTTATGATCTTCTGGCTAGAGGAGAAGACAGACAGGGCTGGATTTAGGGTTGTCTTTTTGTTGATGGTTTTTGTTGCTGACAATGGGATGTAGACATGAATAAAAATAGAACTGTGAGGCTTAAATTATTAGATACTGCTTCATAACATTATTGTGTCTGGAGTTTCAGGAATCTTCTCTAGCTCTCCTGCCCTGCAGATGTAGTGGCAACAGTTGTCCAGACGCTGCAGCTGGAGGGGGTGGAATACCCTGGGACAGAAATAATTAGTGTGCTTAATTTGCTGCCAAGGGAAATTGGTTTGATGGATGGGACAGAAAACAAGAAATGAAGAGCCCTGCAGTTCTAAACCTGCTGGTGCTGCCACCAGCATTGCTACTGCCAGTGCCTTGTGAGCAGGTCTGTGTGGCTTTGCTGCTGGTCCCAGCCTTGGCTGGCACATCTAAACGCTGCCGTAATCCAAACAGCTCACCTGCGTGTCTGCAGGTTGCTTCACCTCTCATGTCGTATGGGAAATCAAGGGCAAGGAAAGACAGTTGCTGTGCTCCTGGAAAGTAGTTAAGACTTTGCAGATGATTGCTTTTCTTCCTTTGAACTCAGATTCGTAGGGTTTCCAGGTGCTCCCCTCTGCTCCTTGGTCATCTGTGTTAGGCTGTGCATGTAAATGGGGTGGGAGCAACAAATCCTGCCTGGCACTTGCACGGAGAGCACCTGGTCATGAGCTCAGCTGGATTTCACAGGGAAGGTGATGACTCCCGGAGATGCCACAGCTGAGGGGAGGTCCATGAGGCTCTGAGAAATGGTGTCAGGAATGGTCCGTCTGGTCTAAGACTGCTACAGCAGCTTTGTGGGGCGATCACAACCATCTCTGCCTGCAGGGAGACTGTGCCAAGGAGACCTGGGAATCACTGGTGTTAATGGAAAGCTGGAAGGGGTGAGGTGAGTGGCATCTGAGGCTAATTTCCTTCTCCAGTTGGGAGAATTATAGTGCAAAGCCACCCACTGGGGTGATGGGAGAGGTGGTGAACTGGGGCAGTGGCATGGCCTGAAGCAGGTAGCAGAAGGCCAGAGGCTTCCTGCAGAGCGGCTGGCATGTGTTTAGTCTTGCACAGTCATTTCTGAAGAGTGCAATTATGTAGTTACTTTGCCTTGGGTAAATATAGATTTCAGCTAGCACGAGTTTGAAGTAGATGTTGTAATTCTGGGAACATATATCTGTTTTAATTTCCTTTCTAAGATTTTCTTGATCGCTCCCTTGATACCTCTCCCATCAAATTATTCTCCTGACAGTTGAGCGTGACAGCTCAGGTCTCAAGTATATTTGCTCCTGTCCCAGGTGAATTTGGGCTTGCAAACTGTTTGGAGGGGATGTGTAAGGAAGGGTTGGCAGAGCAGCCACTGCTCTGTAAGCAAAAGGGCAAAACTGTTTGCCCAGGAATGCCTTTGGGCACAGAACCTCTGCCACCCACCCCTTGTAGGTGCTGAGGTGTGTTTGCTGCTGTGAAGCTAAGCTGCAGAGCCAAACACGAGTGCTCCTGAGCAGCGGCGTACATGTGTGGCATGGGCAATCTTGTGCTTCAGGTCGCGACTGATGAAGAGCAGCTCTTACACCACAGACACTGGATTGTGTCTTCAGTCCCTCTGGTTTGGCATTCCTGAGTGTAAAGAAACACTCCTAGTTAGGCAGGCAGTTATTATTTTTAATCTTTGTACTCTGTTCTTCTGTCACTATTTTTTTTTTAATAGTATAAAAATAATATCTAAGTTGCCATTTTTGCAAAGTTTGATGTTGAATTGTGCCTGCCTGCAAGCTGAGCATGGTGCCGCATTGGAGACCTGTCTGTAGACCCGCTGATGCAGCAGGGCCATGTGAGCTGTGATGAATTGTCCCGTCTTCGGGCTCTGCCTGGGGGGTAAACGTCCACAAGGGAAAGACAGAGGAGAAAGTGCCCCCTTCCACTCACTGGTTTTAGATCATCCAGTGGTTCTGTGCAAGCTGTATCCCTGCCCTGACTTCCAAATCTGGTCTGCATCAGTGCCTGAGGGCCAGTCACAGCAGCTCATCTTCCTGACGGTGGCAACTGGAGAAGGTCTTTCTGTTTGTCCAGCCAGAGAAATACTTTCGAGAGCTTCCTTCTGGGAAAATGTCCTCGGAGGAATATTCCTATTACTGTGTTTTTAGCATGTTATGAGATTGACTGTTCAGTAGCAGGCAATAGCTCAGAAAATAAAGAAGGATATATGTTATTTTTCAGGTGTTGGAAAGATTAGGGAAAGAATTCTGAGCATTCTCAAATATAAAACTCATGAGTAATATTTTCCAAAAAATAGGGTGGCTCATAACTTCCAAGAATTGAGGACCTTACTTCTTCGTTAGGCAATATTAACAGAAGTCATTCTCATAGGAGATACGCAGTTACTGTCAGCTAACCTTGGCTGTGCCATTAACTGCGAGCTTGATCTGGTAGTTCATTATTTGAAGAAGTCTTACAGCATCTGCAGAACTGTCTGCTGACGGAGGTCAGAGTGAAGACGCAGGTCCTCCAAATGAGGAAATGTACATGACAGCACATGCAGTCCTCCATTTTCCTCTAGGTTTGATGTCTTCAGGATAAAGTGACCGTAAATTTACACGCTGCCTACGTTTTGTCATAAACCCAGCCGCTGTGTAGGTGTGAGCTGCCTGAGGGGGCCGGGCTGGTGGCTCGGGTTGTGGTGGGCTGGAGGGGCCTTGGCTGGCCGGTGCGGCCTGCAGCTGGTCGTGCTCTTTGGAAGCATTTTGCCTCTCCTGCCCTCACCGGGCTGCTCTGCGGTGCTGTGTCCAGCCCTGTCCCTTCCGTGAAGGTGGCCGATGCTGGGCCCCCACAGCCCCCGTCACCCTCCTGGGTCCTCTGCAAGTTCTTCCCACAACACAACCCATTTTCAGGCACAGGAAATAAAGGGCCTGCAAACGCCGGTTTATCGTGCCCTTTGGGCGAACGCGAGTTAAATATTTGGAATATATTAATGCTAAATAGCCTGTGTTGCTAGGTCTAATTTCCGCTGAAGGGAAGCATGTTCCTATTTACTTAAAACCAATGAAGCCATTGCCGAGGCTGGGCCTGTGGCACCTGTGTGGCTTTCAGCAGGAGCCCATTGCCACAGTTACCCAGCGGGACCCCTGTCGTGACCAGGACAGGGTTGGGGGTTTGCTGTCACCCTGCCACCCGCCCCGGGGGTTGCGATGTCCCCCCACTCTGTGCCTGGCCCCAGAGCCCCCAGTTTGGGGTGTTCGCTGCTGCCTCGCGGCCCGGCCGCGTTTAGCGAGGCTTCGTTATTTTTGCAGAGCAGATTTCGGTGTTTCCTTTAGAACCATCATAAACAGTTAAAGCAGCGAAACCGCAGCTGTCAAAATAAATAACTGCGCTTTGTGTTGCTTTATCTTTTTGTTTTCTTACGGCGCTGAAAGTTGCTTATTCCTAAAAATGGAATCCACAGCGATTTTAGCAGCTGCTGGCTCAGATTAACGAGGGTGCCTGTCTCCGGCTCTCTTGCCAGCATCTGAGATTTTCGAGTTTAACAATATCTCCCCGTGTTGCAAGGAAACACAGTGAATGGCATCTTAATAAGAGCAAGCCTTGATGAATGCCACATCTGGCTGTTAATCAACATAAACCTAGACTTAGCTGATAAAAATGGTAAATATAATGTCTAAAATTGTATTTTAAGTGCATGTTATAATTGGGTATTTACTCCTGTTATTCTGTAGGTAGCAAGCCGAGCTTCTTCGTGCTGGTGTTTGACACCCGTGGAAGCGTCTCTGGGTGACTGCTGTTCATCCACACTTCGTAACAGCAGTAAACTATTAAGACAGGCTGAGGAAAGAGCTCAGAGAAATGACCCGAGATCTTGAGGCTCCTGCAATTATTTCTTTCCTCACAGGGTATCCTGGTGAAGACTGATAGGCAATTTGACTGAGGCAGAGAATTCCTGTGAAAGGCAAAAAAATAGGGCAATGTTTAGGCTGCCTTATGGCAAAATAAAATAAAATAAAATTGTATGTTTTCTACATGGTACTTAATGATTATAACTGTTTCTGGGGGATAGGGTGGAGAGGTCATCATTTGAAATCTTGGCTTCAGGCCTGTAGCATTTTAATTTGCTTTTCTCTGAAGTTGGAAATGGCAGCTTTTGGGTAGAGGCTGCTGCGGGTGGTTCTGCAGCCTGCGCCTGCCTTCCCTCGCTCTGAAATCCATTAGCTGAGTGGCTTGAGAGGTGTCCTGAGGACACTTCTGGCTTTTTTCAAAGCAGGAAATGATGAGAAGAACACCAGCGTCTACAGTGGGTGGGTTTTGTTTCTGTGGTGAACTGTCTTAGTATGTGGTAACAGGTTTGCCAGGTCAGTTGTGTTGGAGGTTTCACGTTCCTGCAGACCGACTAATTGTCCGAATGGTCCCTTGCGGATCTGGAGTGAAAAATGTTGCTGGAAAGAATTGTTGAAGTATTTCTGATTTCTTCTGTTGTTTATAATTTTAATGTCCTGTGTGTTAGCTTCGTTGTTCCAGCACTGAATTCATTGATTGCTGATCTAGTTCACCTCTTTCTTTGTATCGACAGTGAGATTTCAGGACTCAAAGACTTGGCGCGTAGTTCAGGTCTCTGAACATCAGCATTTCTGCTTGTTTGTGTATTTGCTCATCTCTTTGTACTGTACAGGGAGAGAACAACTTCCTAATGCAGTTGACTTTTTGGCATTTGTCCTGTGATTGCCAAAAAAACTGCTGCTTCCTCCTACGTATCCATCAGATCTCTTTAAAGTCAGATGGGTTTTGAAAGCAGCTTTTTGATTTCCTGAGGTCCGCGTTTGGTCTTCCTTCCTCCTGCTCCCTCTTTCTTCCTTTGTTCTTTGAGGTTAAAGCTGTGGGTGTTGAGGTCCCATTAGTCATTTTGGCCACTTCTGAGATCTTCATGTTGAAAAATGCCTGGATTAAACCATTCCTGAATTGCAGCAGGTTTACGTCACTGAGGCTACACTGGTTGAGTTACTTCAGGGTGATGTAGCTGAATGGAGAGCCCTGTTTACTTCTGCTGGGACTGAGGGGATGTCCTAAAGGACACAGCAATATCAGTTTTCTTATCTAACCCTAATCCCCCAAAATAGCCTTTGCTATGGACAGAGCAAATCCCCTTTTAGAATAAGAAAATTTGTATTAGAGGTACTGTAGAGATTATTGTCATGCTGTCTTGTATTAGTAGTATCCTGTGTGTGTGTTTTTTTTTTTTTCTGGTTTGGTTTGTGTTTTTTTTCTTTTAAAGGTCTCAAACACAGAAGATGCTGAAGGAATGTAACAAAGCCCCACATGTGGGTTAAAGTAGTTTCTGGAATTAATCGCTGCCGAAGGAAATGGACCCTGCACTCCTCCCCTTCCCGGTGGCTGCTGGCTCGAGCACCGCCGCTGTTGCGTTAGATGAGTGCGGTCGGCAGGATCAGGGCCGTGTGAACACCGAGCTTGTCCCGGCTCCAGCCCCATGCCTGCGAGCAGGGCTGCTGCTACCTCGGGCACTTGCTGCCCAAAGCATTTGGAGCACGAGCTCTGCAGGTGGTGGGTTGTGTGCAGCTGCGTGGGCATGAGCGGTGGTTATGCCAAGTGGTGGGACCCTGACCATGGCCACTGTCTCTGGCCTGTGCACTGGTAAGAACAGCCCATAGGAAACCAAGGGGCAGTGCCTTACTAGTGTGCAACACTGTGTTCTCCTTGCCTCTGTGTCTCCTTACTACTTGGACCTGGCTTTTCTTTCCTGCATTGGGATTGCCTTTCATGTTCAGCCTAAAAGCTGGCCATAACCTGCCCATGGTCTTCTCGTTTTGGAGAGGGCACCTCAGTTCCCACTCCTGTGAGCCCTCGGCTGGTTGGGGCGTTGGATGGCTTGGGGTTAGTGGGTTGGGTGGTTTTTTTTATTTTCCGTACTTGCTATTTTCAAGGCAGTATGTTTGAGAGAAATTTAGGGGGGCAGAGAAAACTTAAAATGAAATGTTTAATTCAAGCTGGCAGGGAAGCTGCACAAGGGAGTTGCTCCTTGGTGAGTATTTCTCATCTCCTGCAAATGGTGTCAAAGCATGTGCTCGCATGAGGTTAAAATGTGAGCTTTTAAGGGCAATGGGAATCTCACGTGGTACCGCAGGAGAAGTTTGTCTAATATGCTCTTTATTTCATGACTTGCTTTATAAGTCTGCTAGCAAAAGAGGTTGCCAGGTGCCTTCATGGTATTGGTTTTAATTTGCTCTTGCTTGAAGTGTACAAGTGGGGGAACGATAGTTTTGAAATGGTGAAGAAAGCAGGCTGGTTGAGCTGTTAGGCTCCCATGTTGCCATGCTAACCATGTTAACAGCTGCTAACGGTTTCTTAAGCTGCCAAAGCAGCCTGAAGATAGATTTAACACCCAACAGACACCTGTTTTTAGCAATTTAGCTCCACAGGCACATGGCACGGTACTGCAGGGGTCCTGTCCATAAAGAACAGATAAAATGTGTTCAACAGGTTGCTCGTAAAGGTGAAAATTGCTGGCTTTCTACTTCGTATTAGGGCTTTCTTGGTGGAGAGTAAGGAGGAAAAGCACAGCAAGAAGGAACGGTCTGGGAGAGATGAGCACTAGAGGGATTTCTTGGTGTTTCATACTCACTTCTGCCTTCCAAAGGTCTTACTTAGCGTCTTTCCATCGATCCGAGGACTCTCATTTGCCATTCCACCTCAGAGCCCACCTGGAGCAAGGCCAAGCTGCACGATGACCTTCCCGGCAGTTTTAGCCCCCAGGCAGTGTCAGAGCTCCCGCCTGCTGATCCCAGCACCGCCTCAAGTGCCCTGAAGGAAGGTTTGTGCTGGTTGCTGCTGTTCCTGCCTTCCCTTGCTGTGACCGGGCTGTGGCTGTCACCGCAGGGCAGGGGAGCGGCCGTGTCCTGCGGGGCTGCGGGTGGCAGCGGGGGAGGCAGGCCCTGCTCTGCGCAAACCCACTCCAAGCTGAGCAAGTAGGAGGCTTTTGAGACGTGGATTTTGGACTTTTCCAGTCACACAGCAGGAATGTGTGTAGGAACTACTGAATCCTGAACAACCCCTGACTGTTCTGGTTTGGTAGGTGAGGGTTCAGCCTTTGCCTTTGTCATCCTTTGGGTATGTTCTGCTTTTGCTTGTTTGCTTTCAGGCCAAAACCCCCTGACTCTGTGCGCTTGGCTGTGCCATCATGTATTCTTCTCATGTGATCAGCGTGGGTTTACAGAAAAAAAATCACCAGAGAATGGTAACTGGCCTTTAGTTATATCGTGGACTTCAAAGCGATCAGCACAGAAAGGATAATTGGAAAGAAAGTCCCTTTCAGGTTATAATTATTTGTCCCAGGAACCAGAGTTCCTTAGCGATGATGCATATTTTTCCCTTTTGTTTTTCCAGTGCCATGGGAACCTGGCAGTAGATGGTCTCTGCTGGTATGCGCAGCGTATACCTGAACCTCCGCACGGGGAAGTGTAGGAATCACGGTGTTGGATCCCGACCAGTGATCCATCGAGACTTGTTTCCAGCAGCACCAGAGCCAGCTTCTTCAAAGGAAAACAGAGCACTCTGCAGTAGGCAGGTTATCGTTTTCACAGGGAAAGCTTCCCTTGCAAGACTCCTGTCAGCCAGGGATTGTTCTTAGCCTTCAGGCTTTTTCCTTTCAAGCCTTTAAAGCTGCTTGCTTTTCTTCCGCTGGGAATTGGTTGAGCAGGAACCCTTGCAGAGCACTGCGCTGTACCCTAATGCGACAGGTAGCACCAGCGTTAACTGGCTCATATCATCTGGTCACGGTCGTGTCACTTTGCTCGTGGCCTTTCCTTCCATTCTGCTTCTGTTCCGGCTCTGTTCTTTGGGATCTTGTTTCGCAGTCGGTCCCTTCTGTCACTTCCCATTTCGCTTACGAAGTTCTCCCCGTGGCTCGTGGTTTGTGGACCATTGCAGGATGCCCAGCTCTTTTTTTCTCCTTCCATCTTTGTGGTCAGCCCAAATCACGCTGATCTTTGTCTAAGTGTACTGATGGCCATCACGGAGCCTGCTTGTAGTAATCCACTGGGGAAATGGGGTGAGTCCCGCAGTGCAGGAGCTGGGTCCAGAAGAGCTGTCAGAGCTGCCGGTGGCATGCCCTGGGGCCCAGCACCCATCTCAGCTGTGCCCGCAGGAGCCTGGTGGAGAACCCCGGAAAGCCGCTGCCATCTCTTGGCTGTGCACCGCTCCTGATGCTCCTTCCCCTCAGTTCACCGAGATTTATGGCCCAGGTCTTGGTGGCAGTTGGTCGTGTGAAGGTTTTGAGGTACGAGTTGATGCTGAGAAGTCAAAGAGCAGGAAGCAGCCGCTGTGGTTATGAAGTGCACCTGGCGAGCAGCAACGCTTGGATGTTCTCCTCGCCTTGGTGGCCATGCCTGAGGGACGCTGGTGCCAGTGGGTTCAGATGAAGACAGAGGAAATTATTTTTGTTACTTTAAGATGGAGTAATTAAATACAGTATATATGGATCCCTCAAAAATGACAGCCGCCCACAGAGCTAAAAACAGGAAATCCATTAACTTCATTATTTAAAAAATAAAATAAAAATCTTCCCAACTGATTCCTCTGTCACTTAAAGTTCTGCATGGAAGGAGGGCTAATTTAACGCTGCATTAACTCACTGTTATCACCCTCCTGTTACCTAAGTAGTTTCTAATGACTACCCTGGAGAGCACTTGGAAGCTTTTAAAAGTTTTTATGCTAAATTTTTTTTTTCTGTGTGGTTTATACTTTAAGAACAAAAGTTATTGATAACATTTTTCCAAATCTTCCAACAACATGAAAAACTACTCTGTTGCCTGCAGAAACGCAAAGTATCTCTAGTCTGTAATCTCTGGCAAACAAGGAATTTGAAAAGTAAGTGGTGAAATGTGCAAAAACGGATGGGGCAGACTTTGTGGGATGCTGCAGCAGATTTGGGCTTGTGGGTGTTTGCAGTAGCAGCGTGTCCCGGGGGTGGGAGCGGGGCCATCCGCCCTCACCCAGGCCAAGATGCCAAAGGGGGCTCTGTCCTTAGGCCCTCTGAGCTTTGGCTTTCATTGCTCTGAAAGGAGACCCCGTGGGGCAGGCAGCTTAGGAGACCTGCCTCTTTGTTCGGAGGCCTTTAAGTGAAAGGCACCACCGGATTGAGAAGCAATAAATCATTTTCCTTCCTCATTGTCTTTTCTTCAGAACTGTGGCCGGCTGATCTCTTCCTTTTTTAATCAGCTCTCCTCCTTTCTCGGTCCAGGTTAAGATGTGTTTCTGAGGTCAGCATCTTTTGCACTTGGGATTGTGCTGGGGGGAGGAGGGTGACTTCAGAATGAAGCAGTCTTGTTGCTGCGCAGTATTTTCAAGTCTTAAAGTCACGACTTTCTGCGTTATATCAGTTGGAAGGAGATCTTTGCTGTACGTCTAAGGTGTTTGGTCGCTGACAAGTCAGAGGAACCTGCTCTGGGCTCTTTCCCACCGTGGCAGGGGAGATGCAGAGCGCAGAAGCTGCGCGGAGCTGGAGTTTCACCATTTGGGACACATCCATGGCTCCAGCTGCATGTGGCCGTTCGCACAGCCTGTGCAAGGGATTTCAGAAAATTTTAAAGAAAAACACAGTGCTTTATGTTAGCAATGAGTTGGTTTTTCAGAGCTCTGACATGCAAGCTGTGATTTTGGAAAATGCCTGTGAATGAATATGTGTGCAGTGCTGCTGCCCTGGGCTTAGCTTTTGGTGGTTGATCGGAAGACCTAAATTATTTCCAAGTTAAGCCTTGCATGTCTGCTCTCCCTGATAGAAGATATCCAGAACTGCCCTGTGACATTATTAGTGGGTTTTTCATGTTTACAGAATGACTTTGCAACTGTGGAGAGATCTGGTGTATCTATTAGGAACTGCCAGGAATCTTGTCCATAGGGAGCCCTGGGAAACCTTTTAAACTTGACACAAACTTGAACATTTCTTGCATGTTGCTTTTTGCAACTCAATTTTTCAGTGATATTTGGAAAGCTAGAGAGCGAAGGGGCCGAGTCTCTGCCGCCTGGATAGTTTTGTAGTCCTTCTGGAAAAGGAGAAATGACCGCAAAGAAGGGAAAAAAATGAATAAAAAGGGAAGGACAGCTGCTGGCGCTGCCTCACACGGTGCTTCTGGGCTGCACAGCACGACCGATGATGTTGTGAACTTCTGCGCAGCAAAGCGATTTGCCCAACATCGCTGCGTTTCAAGGCTTCCCTTCTGTAGTCTAAGCTGAACCGCAGCTGAACTGCCGCGTGCTCTGCCTGACACGGCGCCGCAGCGAGCAGATCCTGCTCCCAGGGGTTCTGCCCCGTCCTCTCCCGCCCCGTGTTGGTCCCGGGGGCCGGCTGGTGAGCCCGCTCCGCTCCTCTCCTCACCACGTTGCAGCAGGTGGTAGCTAAGACATGTGGATCTCCTGCGTGAAAGCCAAACCCAGTTGGTACTGGTGATAATTTTGCCGTGGATTTTAGCCTGGACAGTATTTCATGCTGGAGATAAAAATGGTGTTTGTAGTTGGCTGACAGGCATGGCGTTTTAACTTAGCAGAGGACATACTGGTAAGGCACTTCAAAACGATGCAGCTCTGCAAAGTTAGGACCTTTGCTTTCCTTTGAGGAAGTTCTTGCCATGAGTGATGAAAGTTGTAATGATTTACACAGGTTTATTTTTTTTTTTTTTAAGGTAAGGAGAAAGCAGAAATGCTCATCTTCCATGGGTGTGTAGATTTTTTGTTTGTTTGATTTCTCTTTCACCGTTGGAAGAGGGCTAGGTCTGACCTGGCTCCTTTAGGGCAATTGTATGTATTACGAAGTATTTGTCAGCCCGGTGCGGTGCGTTTCCTAACCCATGCTGTATTTCTGCCAGCGGGACAGATCGATAGTGGGCAGCAGGGGAAGCTCGGGGAGGAGCAGCCGGGTGCCCCGGGAGCACTCCGGAGCTCAGCACCTGGGTGCTCAGCACCGTGCTCGTGCCCGGCCGCGAGTCTGACCCCGTCGGTGGGACTGCAAGTGCTGGTTGCGACGAGCGCTTGCAGGCTGAAGTCCTTACCCAGAATATCCTGAAGCCATCAACGTAACCGATGCTATTTTCAACAGGTGTTTTAACGCTACAGCTTAAATTCTATCATACCGAATTTCAGGGAGGTAGGGAGGAGGGGTTCAGGAGCAGTTAATCTGATTCCAGTGCGAGTCGGTCAGTATTGGGTATCTTCCCTGCGCTGGCTGCCAGCGAGTGTGACACCCAATATTCATAGGGGGACAGCTGCGCCGTCCGTGCTGCGGCTCCTCTGTGTGCTGGCTGAAAGCTATAAAATGTGTGTACGTTGTAGGAGCATTTGTCTGCGCCGTGCAGACGTGCCCTCTATAAATTTTGTGTGTTGATGTGTACAAGGAGAAGCAGTTTGCTGTTATTCCTTAACCCATACTGTAGAAAAAAAAAATTACAATAAATTCTGAGCTATTTATGCTACAGCTAGGTATTGGTTTTTGGTTTCGGCCAACTGATTTTTTTTTTTTCCTCAGAAGAATAGATGAATTGAAAATAAGAACCTTTATTATCTTTGGGCCTTTCGTCTGGCCGTCTCTCTGTCCTCTGGCTCGTGGCTTTCTCCCCTGCCGGACGTGCAAACAGAAACCTGGCCGGGGGCGCGGGAAGCCGAAGGTGCAGCCCTGGGCTGGGTGGGAAGGGCTTCTCGTGGCTTTCCTCGGGAGCCGCGGGCAAGCTGCAATCGCTTGGATGTTTTTTTCATCAGGTACTTGACGGTAAATAATAAAGATGAAAATTGGAAACTTAATGATATAATGCTACATAATCTATATTCCGTTAGAAATAATACCCTCTATGGGGAGCCGTAATGGTGCTGCTTTGGACTTTTCTGGAGACCGTTCATACCAAATTGACTTTTTTTTCTACATGTTAAGTACCAGTAATGTTTTCCACAGTACATCAGATGTTTCTGCCAAGGAGTATGCTCCCTGCTGAAGAACTTGGTGAGGCAGCACGGTGGAGGCTCTCACAGTTCCTCCTTTAAGCAGCAAATGGGTTTTGACTCCAGAGATCACTTGATGTTGAGCTAAATTTCCTAACTGAGAATTTGGATGAATGTTTTTACTTAATTTTGAAGAAAAGCATTTGAAAACCCTAAGAAGAAAGATGGGAAAGCTTTATTATTATTTTTTGTTGCTTCCCTTTCTTCCCTTCTTGCCTCCTGTTGTGCCCCCCCAGCACCTCTCTGCTTCTCCCCGCACTCCCTCCCCGGTGGAGACCTCAGAAAGTGCCAAACTCTGGATTTTGCTACATCAAGTTAGGAGCATGTAACAAACATTCGAACCGCGTGTGAGGCAAGTGCAGCCACCATTGGCAGTTTATTTTATTTCATTTTTTTTTTTCAAAAAAAAAAAAAATTGGCTCCCTCTCCTGCTGCGCGGGAGATAACAATGGCGCATTGTGCCGCGCTGCAGCTGCTGAAATTTGACTAGATCCAACTGAAGAAAACAGGAGCAGGTGGGTCAACAACGTGACCCTTTCGTTCCCAGCAGTATCAGTGTGCGCCAGGGCCGGAGGGATGGGGGGCCGAGGTGAGCCCCGAGTTTCAGCCCAGGCGTGAGGATGAATTGCTCTGAGCTTTGAGGATGCGAGTTGCCTTGCTGAGACGACCTCGATGCCTCTAAGGACCGCGGGGTTTGCTGGCATTTGTAAAAACAGGTTTCACTCCGAAAATGCTAGGGCTGGGAAGTGTCACTGCAGGTGGTAAATCAGCATCACTGCAGGCGAGAAGTCGTTGCTTCATTACTGGCACTGGTGCTCAGTTCCCATCGTGTGCCGGTTTCTCTGTGGCTGTCGTACAGGTGCTGCGAAAGCCTCCAGCACCGAGTGCCTGCCCTCAGTTCCCAAAATTGGGGGATTATTTGGATTACTTGATTTTTTTTTTTTTCCCCCTTTAGGTCTTCGCAGGTCACGGTGATGAATTCCTTCTCGTCAGTGCTTTTGCTTTGCTAGAGCTGTCCCAAAGATGTTGAGGCTGGGATTTCCTGCAGCTTGGAGGAGGGCTTGGTGTGCGGTTCCCAGTATTTCGGTGGGGATGGAGGATGCGGTTGTGTTGGGCTCCTTTGTCTGGCCCAACGCATCTCAACACTGACTAATTGGCAGAAAAAAGAGGGAGAAAAATCCAGTTGGAAAGGAAACCTACAGGATCAGCTAAGTCACAGCTTTTCCTGCGGTCTTCCCAGCTGAGGTGCGATGACTTGGGTGATTCCTCGGAGGAACCGCAGCGCGTCTGGGCTCTGTGAGCCTCGGAAGTGGTAGTGAAAGGTGGCAAAGTCCAGCCACGTGCTTATGGCCTCGAACCTTCCTAAGACTGCAAGGGGTTGAGTCTGAGGTGTTTAGGGGGCAGATGAGAACAACTGTTTGTAAGTCAGTGGTAGCAACTCGGGGTTTCTGTTGGTGGGTCTTGTCTTGCTTTCTGGTATCAACAACAGGGTGAGGCTGAGATGGGGCAGAGCTCCCCCTGCTTTCTGCACTGTGCTCTGGATACGGCTGTGGTGAGTAAGTTGTAGTAGAAAACATGATGCTCACAGCATCTCGGATAATCCTACCCACAAGTGCTTGTAGTGCTTGTGGAGTAGCATCAAGCAGTATTTTATTTGCATGTGATTACAGCTATAAGAATTACAAGCTGCGGTCATGGATGAGTCCCTGCTAAAAACAGTTCATGTCTGTCTGACTTTTTGTCTGAGCTGAAGGCTTAGCCCAGCCTGTAGTTTTAAGTTGAAACACAAACAGAAGTAGAAGATTGACTTTGGGGGAGTGAGAGAGAAATCATGGGGTGAGGACCCTGGGGGGACGGTGGGTCAGGGAAGCTGGGGAAGTGTGGGGAAGGAGCACGCATCTCGGGGAGGTCGGGGCCAGCTCGGTTGCTGTGTGAGCAGCCGGATGGATGAGGTGCAGAGTAAGACGGGAAGGGAAAATTTAACATCCAGAGGCCATGGCGAAACTGGGGAGGCTGCAAAACCTTCCCCCGTTTCCATTTCTGGTGGTGAGGTGAGTCAAACGGGGAAGGGGAGAGCGGTGGCAGTGGGTAGGAGGCCGCTGTGGGCGAGGAGGAGATGGATGGAGGCTGCAGAGGGGCTTCTGCTGCCGAGGGCAGGAGATGTGGCTGCGCGGGTGAGGCGTGCTAGCATGGAAAACTGATCCGCATGACCGCATCACCAGCTGTGGTTGCTCAGTGCATCAGGAAGAGGGCTGTTAATAAATCAGAGGCTCTCCGTGCATATCTGCATCTCAGACTCGTTTTTTAGCAGGAACTGGGTGTGATCTGATATGAGGGTCAGCAGCGGAGCGAAGGACAGCAGCACACAGCACCAAAGCCTCACCCGTGCTAGCAAATCTGCCCATCGCCGTGCACGGATGCTGGAGCTGAACGGGATCTGGCTGCAAGCGGAGGAGGTTTAGACGGAGACTTCTGAAACGGTGCCGTGACCGTAGTTTGTCCTTGGCTGCACTTGCAGCGAAACCCTGTTTGGTGCCGGCTCAGCTGCACCCGCTGCCAGCCCCCGCTGTCAGCAGCGGGTAATTTAAGAGGCTTCCACCAACAGCTGGGGAGCACTGTGTGCCGCGGTCCCCGCGCGGCGCTGAGCCGTCCCCTGGCTGGCACATCACGTCGTGCTGTTGGACTCGCAGCCGGGTGGTGGTGCCAGGATCCCAACTTGTCGCTTTGGAACGAGGAGCGCAGGTGCAGGCTGAACTGACGGTCCTTTGAGGCCAGCCGCATACCGGGGAGGCTTCGGCTTCGCTCCCGCCACGCGCGCGCACGTGCGTGGGTCTCGGCGTGCTGGTGGGACCCGCGCCACGCGCGAGAAACGGGGCACGGGACCGCTCGATCCTTCGCTGTGCTTTCCCTCCAAGCCAGCAGACGCCTTCCCGGGAGTTTGGGTTAAAACTAAAATAGCGAAAATGTCGCTGCGCCCTGCGTGGAGAGGGGCGATGCTGCTCTCCGAAGGGAGGCACGGCTGCGGACCCAGGGGCAGTTTGGGGATGTGGAGGCTCCCGCCTTCCTGCTCAGCCATCCAGCGTGCATAGCGTGTGTCTGCGGGGAGACACGGTCATTACCATATGAAAACGCTGATAACAGTGGGATTCTTGTGCAGGCAGAAACACATGAGATATACTACCATTTTGGTGCCAGTTAGACCCATAACTGCTATTTGTGGCTGGGTTTAGTAACAATTAACCTTTCACATTTTGTATTAGCCATTGCTTTCCTGGTGCAGCTGCTTTTATAACAATATACTTCACTTCTCCTCCCAGGAGCGCTAATTTTGGCAGTTGGAGTATCTGTTCTAGAAAGTACAGGATGTATGGAGGAAGAATGGGGATTTTTTTAATAGCTGTTTTAAGTACAATAATCTTTAAAAAAAATAATAATAAATATGCATTTTGCTTTAAGGAACCTTTTGCATATTTTTTAAAAAAGGGAGATTCCATTACTGCGATTTCTTATTTTAAAGTGAGTTTAGTGTAGTTTTCCCTGTGTGACAAAGTCAAATCACACGTTTAAAAAAATGTTGACTGCGTGTGCATTTCAGGTATCTCAAACTGGAGCTGGAACGAATTAATGCTTTTGATACGTCGTCTTTTCCAAGCTGGGGGAGACAGAGTTGTAGCGGACCAAACTGTTTCTTCCACTTTACAACTAGCAGTGTCTTGGGGAGTCTTGGGAAAATCGTGGCTATGAACGACCCGTGGCTGCTGTCTGGTTTATTGTATGCAGTTATGTAGGTAAGAATATCAGTGTCCTAAATGGCTCTCACGAGGTTGCTGCGTTTTCAGGAATTGCCCTCTTTTAGGCATTTAGTGTTTTTTTTTAATGTCTTCAGAGTGCAATTGTATTGCACAAAAATATTTGAAAATTCAAGTGTGGAAGTGGGACAAAGTTGGTGTAATGAATTTGACTTTGGTTTTGGTATAAGTATATTGTTACTTAATGTAGGGGAGGTTGAATTTCACCTGTCAAAACATAAATGCAATGTTCTGGCTCTTCCAGAGCAATCATTTCAATATTTATACTGTATGCCGTGCTGGAGAAATAAAATGCAAAATGCAGATTTGCATGACATGGGCTATAGCCTATCTTCTCCAAAGCGTTCAGTGTCACAGGTATCAGGTTATCGTGTTGTTACACGGCTGTGCTTTGATCTCAGATACACTGGTATTAACTCCAGAGTCCTTTTGCCAAATCCAGTAGTGTGTGAAACTGGCTTGATGGATGATTTGGACTTTTTTCATTATGATTTTTCTTCGTGATTAAAGATCCAAAGCTTCTGGTTGCACATTAATGCTGATGATGAATAGAACCTAATGCGACTTTAATCATCCTCTTTTGAAGATGTAGACTGCCCTTTTTGGCTCGTGGCATGAATCCAGGGCAGCCAGCGGGATGGTGCTGCACAGGCCAGCAGAGATGTCATTCATCAGTGTCTGGGGCGTAGCAGGTTCGAGGAAAACCTTCCACGTGCATTCATCAAATGCTGCCGGTTTTAGACAATGGCGTGTGACATGAGGAGATGTCGGACCAGGTTTACTGCAAAGGCTTAGGGGCATGCTGGCTGGATTTCCACTTTCTGTATTTTTAGGGTAGAATAATTATAGGCTCCTGGTTGCGCTAGGGGTGGAAGCACTGGTGAATAAACGAGGAGCCCATCAGCGAGAGGTGGGTTTTCTTCCCTGCAGCAGCGGTCACAGCCTGCAGGAAGCAACAGTGGTGTTGTTCACTGGTGTTCCTGGGTCACTTTGCCAATTCCCAGGGCACTTAAGTTGCATTTTCTTTTACTTCGTAATAGCACATATGCTTTCTTTTGGTTCTTGTTGAATGAAATAACCACGTAAACAATACAAGTGTCGGCACGTGCTCTTGAAGGAAAAACAGCACAGCCAAAAGTGTAGGTGCACGTCATCGGTGCTGTCAGACTGGAAAAACAAAGATAACGCATGCCCAGAGAAGCTGTGGATGCCCCATCCCTGGAGGTGCTCAAGGCCAGGCTGGATGGGGCTTTGGGCAGCCTGGTCTGGTGGGAGGTGTCCCTGCCTGTGGCAGGGGGGCTGGAATTAGATGAGCTTTGAGGTCCTTTCCAACCCAAACCATTCTGCATCTCTGTGAGAATACAGACTTGGGTATTAAAGACGGAGTTGGTGGGAAATGTGTTTACCTATGTACGGCGATGTATTTTTCTGAAGCTGATGGTGTTGCTTAAAGCATCTGAATTCATATAGCGAAGTCAGTGTGCGATGTGTGAATTAGAACAGAATTGGCAGCCAAGTTCCCTCAAGCTAAATTTCAAAAGCATTGAAGTATGCTTTTAGGTTTTTTGGTTTTTTTTTGTTTGTTTTTCCCTGTTTATGTGTTTTAAATTTGTTAAAGGATAATTGATAGGACTCTCACAATAAATATTTTCTTTTTTGTTTCTCACATGCCTGTACCACAGGATGGGAATCGCAGCTCTTGGAGACTGGCTTCCTGGCGATATTCCTCTGCCCGCTCTGGACCCTCTCCCGCCTGCCCCGCTCCACGCCTCCGTCCAGCATCGTCATCTGGGGCTTTCGGTGGCTGATCTTCAGGATCATGCTTGGAGCAGTAAGTTGGCACAACACATCACAGCCCTCTAGTTCAGGATTTTTTTCTGGTTTTAAGGAAGGAGCCTGTAGCAGGAAATGCCTTATGCTCTGTTTCACTGAATCTTTAAACTTATTATTAGTGTTTACTTTAAGAAAGACAAACACAGGAGTAAAAGAATATGTGTTGATGTGTTGGTGCTGTTCTTGCGATTGGCTCTTTAAAAGGAATTAAAGTGAAGTTTAAGACCTGGGCATTGTGGCTTTTTGATAAGTTGCCTGCAAATCCAGTGGGTAATTCCCGGGAACCAGGAGCTTTATGTTGAGTTATTTTTTCTTTGTGTGTGCTTTACTGAAATGTCATTCTCTGCTCATTCTCTGTTCAAAGAGAACAATTGGTACATTACTGCCCAAGTGCCAGTGGAAATTCCCAAGTAGGTTGTAAAAGAATCTGTCAGGAACTGACACATCTTTGTTAAAGTAAAGGTGTGGCAGGGGCATTATCCTGTGATCTGCATCTGCGTGTTGGACTCTTCAAAATATCCCCAAATTTTCATCTGAGGATCGTTGCTGTAGAAAGACTGCAGACAGGTGGGACGTTCCTGTGTCTGTTTTCTCTAAAGCCTCTCTCTTATCCCAGCTCTCAAAGTGCTTCAATCTGTAGTCAAGCTTACAAAGCTCTTAGTTATCCTCCTCTAAATAAAGAGCAAACTTTGTATGTGTTAACCTCAGTGTCACCTGTTTTCAACTTTGTTAGTGGGCAGTGTGCTATTGCAGCAGATATTCTTGGAAAATGCATGCTGCATACTTGTTGCGTCAGAGTGGCACTGCCCAGCCTACGACAGTTCAGCAAATTCTGCTTGAAGGAGCAGGAATTTTTTGTTGTTTTTTGTACACGTCACACAACTGGTATTTCACAACTCACTCTTAGTTGCGTTCGTTTCTTTGCCATAACTGTCGTGTAGCGTTGCTGATTTTGCTCTGCTTCCTAAAGCTGGAGGGATCGATTCCTGCAGTTCTTACTTGCTATTAATTGAATAGATCTGTCCCTGCTGTGGGGCAATAGAGATGGATTAAATGATTTATTGTAGAGTCATAGAACAGCTTGGATCGGAAGGGACCTTAAAGATCATCTAGTTCCAACCCCCCTGCCATGGGCAGGGATGCCTTCTTAACCTTAAGTTGTATGATCACCAAGTTTGTGTCCTGCTTTCCTATTAAAATGGGATTCTGATTGTGCTTTGCTCTGCTGCTGTTAATTTGTTACTTATACTCTGAATTATGGGACAGGTTTGATGTAAAGGAAAATCAAGCTCATGAAAGGTCTTTGTTATTGTTATCTCTGTGCTGCCCCTCAGCTTTGTCTGGAGAGTACTAACTCTCCCGTTATTTTAGGAAGAGCCCTCTGCAAAATAGATGCCACCCCTTGAGTCCCTTGTCTGTCTTGGTTGCTGATATGTAAGTAACAGGCATGGGAGAGTAAAACATGGAAAGGTCATTAAATGGGGATCTGTACGAGCAAGTGGAAATCGGTGATTGATGGGATCTTTAATGTTTTGGGGCCCAAACACGTGTACATTTCCTTCTTGGCCAGGGTAATGACGCTTGCAGACACCGGGACACAAGTTTAATGCGTGAAACCGAAATATTCTCCTGCAGCACAGGTGCACCTGCTCAAAGGCAGTCTTTGATTTCTTCACTGATCTGGGCAGGAGCTGAACCATGCGCACAAATGGGGGCCGAAGGAAGGTTTCCCAGGGGAGGGATTGGCAGTGATTGTCTGGCACAGAAAGTTTGACTTTCCCTGCACGATTCTCCGGGGGCTCTTGAGCTGGCTGGGGTAAGGTTCTCCTTGTAAAATGCCATCCTCGGGGCAGCTTTATTTCTCTCACTTTGTGCCGGACAGTAGGCGAGCGATGCCATAAACAGTTTTGAAACTCACCTTAAACGGTTCAGCATGTCTGGTTTTTGCAATGTGATGGCTCCCAGGAAAGACTGCAGGTTCCCATCCCATAGCTCCCCTTTTTTATGAAGTCAGCTCCTGTATCAGGAACAGCAGAAGGGTGTGGAGTTCACTTTTCAGCCCCCCCTTCTTTTTTCCTTTTTTCCCCCCTCAGTGTATCAGATTTGGGAACTCTTTCCATGCAGAGCTCCAGCAACCGGAGACTGCATTAAAGCACTAGGGGTTTCTGTAGGAGTAAATGCTGATGCTCCTATGTCCATTGCAGCCTCTTTGAGGGAACAGACGGATTATCAAGTCCAGTAGCTTCTAGGTACAAAAAAACATCGCTGTAGGGAGGGAGGCGCTTCCAGCTCCCTCACGGTGCCAGCCTTGCAGCTTCCTGGCTAGCCCTCCCAGCACCCCAGGACACAAGCAATGTTATCCACCTCTAAAATATCAGGCGTGCCGTTGTCTGTGTCCCAGAATAGCATCGTCTTTGAGAATAAGAGGAAGTGTTTTCTCACAAATCAAGAGCTGATGGGGTCTGAAATGGGCAACATGAGGCTTCGTGGTCAGAGCATCCCATTGCACGGTGCACGTCCTGCATGGAGCAGGAGCAGTCCCAAGCCCCTTTCCCAGCGAGGCTGTGCAGATCTCTGGAAAAGTATTTGTGGCCAGATCTTGCTTCGTCGTGCACGACTCGCCTGTGAGCGGGCTGGGCTTTGTTAGGAGAGATGCAGCGTATGAGATGTAAAACAATCCCTCCTGCGTTCCCGCGCAAGGCAAGGCGTGCGTTCGGGCTCTGCTGCTGGGGTTTGATTGGCAGCAAGTGCTGGGCTGATCTCAAATATTGCTGACTTTTTAAAAGGCGTAATTATGTGATTCAATCTATATGTTTGATGTTCCTAATAACCCATTAGTGCAGGATGTAAAGACGGATGCTTCTTAGGAACATGCCGAGGCAAAAGAATAGTGGTCCCTTTGTGCGCGAGCCGTGTGTTAGGAAATAAGTGATGCAAACAGATTTACGCCGCAGAAGTACTGTTTCTGTGACTTGAAATCTTCATCGCTTTGCTTATGACTCTGGCTCAGAAGTCTTCAGGCTTGGGAGATGCAGAGCACCAAGAGTGACGGGGTGGGCTGGGTAGGCAGAGGCGCGTGCTCAGCCTGTTAGCTGCTCTCAGCCTGCCGAGGGGAGCAGCCCAGCAGTGTTGCCTGGTGGTAATCGGGTGTTTTGACACCCGCAGCTGCCTGGGGAGGTGCTGAAGGCACGATGCTGCGCTCGCAGAGCCTTGTCCCTCTCACGTACCTGTGTTTTTCAGCAGGCCGAGGGTGTGCTCCCGCTGCTCCGTTCCCCGCAGAGCCCTCGCTGGGCTTGGTGAGGCTGGGGATGGCACGGCTCGGGAGGCTGCGTGCCAGCCTGGCTCCCCGGGCTGCTCGTGGTACCTGGGGCAGGCTCTTCCCCCAGCCCCTCGGGACCCCGGGGGGGCTCTCAGGTGCTGGCAGCCGTTCAGCCTGACCACAGGTTTTTGTGATGGCCTGAGCCCCAGTAATGGGACCTGTGCGAGGAGCAGCCGAGCTCCCCTGGCTCGGTGGAGCAGCGTCCCCCCCGCCCTCCCCGGCGTTTCAAAGCCAAGGCACGCTTGTGCTGTCTGGGTTTGTGCTTTCGGAGGGAGCTGCTGGTTTACCTGGGCTGTGGTCATCCGCGGCACTAGGTGGGCCCTGGGCTTTGCTTCGAGATGAGCACGCCTTGATTTGGTTCTTGTTTTCTGGCAGGCAGCAGTACTGCTTGTGAGCTGCCCTTTTATCTGGAGCCGTGATTTGCAGCTAACGCTCTGTTCAGCAGATGTAATTCCCGTTCTCATTTTGCAAGAGATGTGAAAGCAGGTGACCACTTGTCATTTGTACGTTCTGTGCGATCACCTGCAGTCGGCCAGAGCCACGCACCAGGGGAGCACAGATCCTGCACCGCTGAGCACCGGGAGGCTGGGGAGAAGCCCTGAGCCAGCAGCCTGCCCGCAGCGTGTGGCTGGAACTTTGCAGTAGCTCTTCGGATCCCGAAAGTCATTAGCTGTTGCGTACGTAAGCCGTAAAACACAGTTTTTCTTCGTTAGTTCGAGTGTCGAAGAAAGGTTGAGTGCGTACTTGCTCAGAAATGCGAGAATTGGGTTTTCATCAGCACCTGTGTGCGTAGCTATGGTAACGCTGATAAAACCGGGTAGCAGAGCACGTGTGCGAAGGGACAGCAGTGCCGGGACCGAGGTGGGGTTCGGGGGAGCCCCGGCCAGTGCTGACCCCACGGGAGCCCCGGTGCCGTCCCGGCGGGCCGCGGAGCGAGGCCGCGGCTGGGCTGTGCGGGAGCCGGGCTGCGGTTTGGCTTGCGCCGCGCTGGATCTTGGCGTGTAGAGGCTGACGCTTTTCACTGCAGACATGGCTTTGATGATTTCCTCACTGATTATTCCCAGGAGCGCTCTGCTTATTACACATCACTCCTCAAGCCTCATACCAGAGGGCTTTTTTTTTGACAAGAGGTAGTTAAGCGAGGGGCTGTTCCCTGCGAGCAGCACATCTCTCTGTCAGCGAAGCGGCCAGAAGCAAGCTGCACTCTGCGCCCAGGTCTCACCCTGAGCACAGCATCGCCTCTGCCAGCTGGAGCTGGAGGAGCCTGACATTAACACTGGACAGGGCAAAAGCAATTCTTGGGGGCAAAGCAAGCAGCCGGTGCCCCCAGGAAAGCTGCTCTGGGCGTGGGGTGGGCAGCGCTGGGGCAGTGCCAGGCTGCGTGATGCGGGGGCTTGGGCAGGGAAAGGGCCCCCAGCAGGGCCGGGGAGAGGCTGGGAGGGGAGCGGGGTCGGGGAGCGGCGTGCCGGGGATGCTGCGCCGGTGCCAGCGAGGCGCCGGGGCCCCTTGGCGGTGCTGCCAAAAGCCCTGCAGCTGGTTCAGGCCCGGCCAGCTGTGTGCCAGGCCCTGTCCCTGCGCCGTCACCTCTCTGCCGTAACGGGGGGAGCGTTAAACAACCGCCAGCTTTTACAGCGGAGGGGACGGGGGTGCTTTATACGGGTGCGCGCGACTGTAAGTGCGCTGCCTGCCGCGCCGCACGTCGTTTGAGGCTGGGAGATGTTGGAGGCACGCGTGGAAGCTTTTAAGGGAAGGGGCGCGTGCCGGTGGTGTGGGCTGGGGGCGGCCGTGCGAGGCAGCCCCCGGGACCATGAGCTGCCACTGTCTGACGGCGTCGCCGCTGGGCTGCGGCTGCGCAGCTGGCGCTCGGGGGCTGCAGCGAGAAGCAGCAGCGTGGAAATGTCATTATCTCTTTACGGCTGGTGCTCATCCTGTAAAACATGAGGCTCGTGGAATGCCTTCAGGGCAGGTCGGGCTGGCGGCCGGCGAGGGGCAGCAGCTGAGGCTGAGCTTCCTGGCGGCAGAAGGAGCCTGAGCGTTCGCTGCTGGCCCGGGGCACACGTCCACATCGCTGCTGTGTTAGCAGTCCCTCTGGAAGTGCCCGGCGGTGACGCCAGGCTTCAGTTTGGGTGGATTTTCATCCTTTCCAACTAGAGCCAAATCCTGTGCCTCTTCCCTCCCAGCCTTCCTCGTTGTGGGACACGAACGTGGAGCCTGCAATTCCCTGTATTACGTACAGCCGAGCTTGTAACCGCTGCGCTCACAGCACGGATCCCGTCCAAGTGTGTGCTCTGAGCAAGTGTCAGTGTGAATATCTGTCAGAAATGGCAATCAAGGAGGTTAAATGCCTCGAGGTCCTCCCTCTCTTCTCTTCTCAAGCCTGCTGCGCCTGTCTGCCGGCACGGAGCTGGGCTCCGGGAGCAGCCGTCCCTGCTCACTGTCACCGAAGGGTCATGGCCGGGGCTGGGGTCTGCTGCTCTGCTCTGGGTCCCTGGCAGCAGGAGCTCCGGGAGCACAGCCAGGGCCGCTGACGTGGGGCGCCCCCAGGCCTGGCCAGCGAGGGAGGGGGAAGGCATGCCCAGTGCGTCCCTGAAGGGGATGGAGAGCGCCAGGCGCCTTCCCATTACTTTGGGTTTGGGGTCGTTGTGCAGCCCTCTAGGTAGGAGATCTGCCTGGGGAGGCTCATGAATATCGGCACCCGCTTTTTTCTTCTGGCTCCGGCGTGAGGGTGAATGACTGCGACACGGGGCTGCCGAGAAAGGCCAGGGGACCGCATCTGCCAGGCTGAGGAACAGGCTGCTGGGGGCCGTGTCGCCGCCTCTCCTCGGATGCAGTGCCGGAGCATCAGCTCCCCTCCACGTGGGGGTGGCACCGTGCACATCAAACCATCCGCGTGCGTGGCACCGGCTTCTGCTGCACCTCTTCCCTGGGACCTTTCCCCCTGCTGACATCCGGCAGGACGTGGGTGCTCTGCGAGCGGCGACGCTTTGTGGGCACGTGGCGGGTGAGCTCATGCACGTGCGGCACAGCCGTGTTGGACTGCTAACGGGGAGCCAGGCCCTTCCCTGAAGTTTTTAATAAGCATTTGGGTCTGCATCAGGATCAGTCTGCAGCACCCTGACGGCGGTGAGCACGCAGCACTGCTGAGATGCTTACGTTAGCGGAGTCAAAGGACTAATTAGGTGCCGTTTGCAGAGCGCGATGATGTGACGTCCTGTGCAAACAATTGTCAGCGCTGGGGATGTGGTGGGGATTCAAGAGCCAGGGGTGGAACTGCACATTGGGAAACTGGAAGCAAACAGGGAATTAAGGTGGAGCCGTGTCTTGCAAAGGATCACAGACATATGGAATAAGTTACCAGGGAAGGTGGCTGGAGCAGAGAGTATAAGTGAGTCTGAGACATCTTGATTAGTTTCTGGAGGAAGGGATTGAAGAGTGTAGTGGAAAACCAGGGAAACAGGATTTAAAGCACATTACCACTTTAATTTAAAAGTGCCCAAAGCAAGGAAATTCAGATTTAAAGCTGCCAATCCATCACTGGTGCACCAGGTGTTGGAGCTGGGAGGGCGCGGCGGGGTCTGAGTGCAGATGGGTCGGTGCCGCTCAGCCCCCGGCCCCGGGCAGCACACGTGGGCAGCTGGAGGCAAAGCCTCGGGTTTGTGACCTGCCAGCCAAGCCCTGGCCTCCGCTCCCATCCCCTCACCTCCTTGGCTTCCGTGCCCCATGTCCTTGTCTGATGCCCTTAAAACCCCTCTGGGGATGCTCCCCGCTCACCAACATCCTGGATGGCCAAAAGCGCTGCTGCGGCATCGCCAGGAGCGTCCGAGATGGCCAGGGACAGGGTCATGCAGGGAAGGAAGGGTTTCTTTCCCCCCGCTGGCCTTGTATTTGGGAGCCCTCCATAGGGAGTTGTTGCTGCCATGCCCTGCTACACCGGATATGTCGGCGTATAGGAAATTCTTAATTTAGGGAATTCGTTCATGCCCCTTCTCTTCTTTGCTGCCGCCCGCTCGCTTTTCACACATCCTTCCCCCAGAGCCACCCCCTCCAGAGTCTGATCAGCATGCACCAAAACGGCCGGAAAGGAACCCAAATCTGGGCCCCCAGCCCCGCAACGGCTTCAGGATGCAGGCAGTTTTGTCCCAAAAACCTGGCCCTGAAACCTCGGCCTCCCACCGCCCCGCAGCTGATGCTGCAGCAGCGCTCGCCCTCTTACACCACCCGGGGTGTCTGGATGTGGAAGCCCCTGCCAGGTGTAATCCATAATATTCAAACACCCAACCTTAATTTTAAGCAAAGGTTTTATTTTTTTTATTTTTTTTCAGATTTTGTTTTCTGACCATAGCTGCAGACCGTCGCCCCGAGGCAGAGCGTTGCTTCCCTGGGCTGCTCAAAGCCTCCTAAGGAGGAGTTGCTGCCATGGGTTGCAGAACAGAGCAGTCCCTGAGAGGTTTTTGGCAGACAGAGGCTTACAAAATAATTTAAATCCTCTGGTTCTTCAAGTGTACACAAAAGATATGTTTTCCCTTGTGACTTACAGCAGGAAAGAAAAAGATCATTTAAGGTAGCAGTCTTGGGAAAGAAATAGTGCAAAAAGTGCAAAAATAATTAGCAATAAATTCTTCCGCTCAATTCTCATCATTGTTTCCTGCTAAATGTTGCGGTCTCTCACACTGAGATGTGTTTTCACAGAGAAAGGATCAATTATTTCCAGATTTTGTGGATATCATTAGGTATTTATTCTTTATTTTTTAATTATTTTTTTTACAGTTAGAATAAATGTTTCTTTTAACCCACTGCAGCGAATTATTTTAGAAACTAAGTGGCTTATGTTGAACTCTTCTTTTTTTTTTTTTTTTTGCTTGGATTCTGCTAAGTGTCATAACGTGGGTGGCATTTTAAAGGTTACTGGAAAGGGTGGGGATGTGATTAGCTAATAAGGGAGATGAACTTTCTGGCAAAAATAATGAAGACTTTGAAGCAAACAGAATCTGGATGCCTGTAGTAAAATTACATTAGATGTAATGAAATAAAAGTTGGAATTTAGGATATCTTTGTAAATAAGAAAAAAAGAAAAAAAAAATCAAACGGATGTAGTTGTCATCTCAGTGACAAGCATGCCCTGATCCTGGGCATTATGGCTCTGAAATTGAGAATAATTATTCTAATTTGTTTTATTACATTAGCGTGGGTAGGAGGGAAGAAAGGGAGCTTTCTTTTATGGCTTTCTCATTATTCATAGGAAGGGCCAGACTCCTGACTCGGGCGCTGGGGCTTCATGGGAATTTTTGGAAAATGATGTCTGCAATGTTCTGACCTTTGCCGTCCCAGCTGCAGCCTCCTCCTCTCTGCAGGGATCCCACACTTGACTCCTTAGCAACCTCCTTTGTGCCTCTGATCTCTCTCCATTTGTCTAGTAATAGCCCTTGGCAGGAAGACTTGTTGTTCCTTCAGTGGCTTTAAAAGGCATGGAGCCGTTAATGCCAAGTACTTTTCAAAATCCCTTTCACCCACTCCTCACAGCCCGTCTTCAAAGTCAATCAAACGCTGGTGCAGCCATGGTAGTTTCTCAAAGGGTCTTTCTGGTAGCAGGGGGAAAAAGCAACAACAAATAAAACAAAACAAAAATCAACACCAGTGACTTCTCTTTCAGAGAGGCGCTTTTCGGTCCCCCGAGCCCTGCAGTCGGGATGCTTTGCCCTCGCCTTTCTTGGTGCCTCTGGTTGAGTTTTTGCACCGTATCACCTTGCTCCCAGCACAGCAAACCCACCAGATTAGAGCATCCTTTTCTTTGTCTTGTTTGGCTGTTTGTTTCCTCGTGTTCCCTCCATCCACATCATGCCGCGACGGCGTGCGGGAATTGAACTGTCACCCGGGGCTGCTCTCCGAGTAGCTCCGAAAGAAGCTCTTCTTACCTGTTCTTACCCCTGACATTGGAGCGGTTCTAAAGAGTGTTTATCAATACAGTGATAGGTGCTTTATATATATATAAATATATATATATATGTATATAAAGCTGTTTCCTTTCTGTCGATGTGTGTGCAGAGGCAAGGCGTTGAGCTGCTGCGTGACACCTGCCCGGGAGGAAAGGTGGAGCCCTGCGCTGGTGTCGGGCCAGCGCCGAGGAACTGGGCAGGTCCCAGCATCTTAAGTCCCAGCATCTTAGGCCTGAACCTCGACGGGGCTGCCTGGGGGCCCTGAATTGATGTTCAAGTTACAGAACAATGCTGCTCATGCAGCAGTGCCACCTGATGAGCGTAAGCTTGTCGTTCTCTGGCGAAGGAAGAGGTGTTCTAGCCCGTTATTTCTCTTTGCAGGGAAGAAATAGGAGATTTGAATTACCGGCTGTGAATGTAATGAGAGGTTTGTATAACGTGAGGTAGAAGCTCCTTTTAAAGCCTTCAGTTTGCTGCTGTCAGAGTTGTAGGAAAGTCTCCAAGAAGCCTACTAGTACCTGTCGCATCCTCCCAGCCTGGCACTTCTACAAGAAAAGACTCGAACAACGCGCTGCAGCCCGAGCAAACCGGCTCCTCCATCCTGTGCTGGAGCTGCAGAGCCTGAGGGAGGCTTCGTGCTGAGGGCTGGGCGCTTCTGGCCCCGGTCGCTGCCACCATGGCTTGGAGACGCTGCACCTGGAGAGTTGGGCTCAGAAGTTATAGACGTATTTAAAAGTATGCAGACCGTTTCAATAGCCATAACGTGAGCCTTGAGGCACAGAAAATGCACTGAATTAAAAAAAAAAAAACAAACCAAAAAAAAAACCTGGGGTCCTCGCTGTTCTTGGAGTTAGGCATTTTTTCCTGGTTTGAGGGCATACTGGAGGGAAGAGTTTGAAAGCAACGGTGCGGAGCTCAGAGGCAGTTTCACACTTGCTGCAGAAGGACTGTTGTGCTGCTGTGGTGTCCCACCAGTAAAGGAGCCATGTGTTGGGTCCCCTGGATTTGAGTGCTTTAGGTACCTGAATCTAGCATGAAGCAGAGCCGCCCTAAGAGCGACATCGTAGAAAAACCACTGATTGCTTACAGAATGTGTGCCTTCAGGGCTGCCACCAGGCCTGGGGACAGCACGGCGGGCTGGGGCTTGTGGGTGCAGCCACCCACGTTCCTCCACGGGTCTGCCCCTTGTTTGGGTCCCTCCAGGAGGGACTGGCTCCCGTGGGGCTTTCTGGTGCTTCCCCGTCTCTGCGTGAGTTACGAACACGCAGAGCTACAGGGGGGTGCAGATCCATGTTAGAAAGCAGCTTTTATCGTGTCTGGAAAAAGAATGAGTCTCCTTAACTGTTTTTTTATCAATGTTAACTTCAGAATGCCGCTTCCTTTTGCATGAATCTGGGGTCTATATTGCGGCTAGTTTGTCTTCAAGATGCATTTGTATTTGTTTGGCTTTCCGAGATGTTGAAACCACAATTTCTGTGGGTAGCGTGGGGAGTGTAGGTTGGCGGGGAGCTGTGTGTGAGGTGCAAGGCACTGATTTGGATCTTCTCCGAGTATTTAATATCATGAGAAAAATTAAATCCCAGAATGTAGGGTTGCCCTTCGTTGAGTTTTTTTTCTTTTTCAGCCATCTTTCTTATTGTGAAGATGTAGAAAGAAGGTCTTTAGATTGACTCTAAATTTATAACTCTGGTGCCCCGTACCCCACCCTTCTCTCCAGCGTGGTTATCAATAGAGGATTTGCAGACATAGCTTGAGTCACCAGGCTTTTTCTCGCTTGCCGTGCTATTGGCCTGTCTGTACCATTTTTTTCAGAATTAATTTTGGGCTGAAAAAGTCTCAAAGAGTGCTTTGTTCCTCCTTGACACTCACTCTGGGGAGAAAAAAAAAAAAAAAAGGAAAAGAAAAAAACCGTGGAAAATCTGACATCTGCATTGTAGAGAAAAATCAATAGATAGGGAGGAATATAATTATCCCCCACTCCTGAAAGAATTTTTAAGATATTTTTTGTAGCAGTGACTCATATCGGCTTAGAGCTTGAATGACATTTTAATTATTTAGGCTTTTTTTTTTCATTTTGAATCACCAAAGTGCAGCAGCCTGAAAGGGGTACGGTCGGGCAGAGCGCTCGGCGTGAGATGGGAAGGAAGGAGCTCGCGTGTCAGAGTGCAGCCGCTTCTCTCCCTGTTGCCTGAGTCGGAGCGGGAGCGCGGCGTGATTCAGAGGCGTGCAAAACAAGTTTCCACGCCTGCATGCTCATCACATCGCTCCGTAGTGACAGATGATGGATCATCCTCGGGTCTATGAATCATGTTTTCTGGCACCGAGTAAATAAGGAAACGGTTTATCTTCTTTGGGAGATGTTTTCCTCCTCGTACAAAGGGTGATAACCGGAACGATTTCCGGCGATGGCGTGCCAGCGGATGGTCTGGCGCTGCCGCGTGGTCCTGGGCATCGTGCGGCAGGGAGGGGGTCGGGGACAGATGGGTGATGCTGGCTGGGATCGCAAACATCATGGCAGGGCTGGGGAGACGAGGGACCATGTCCCCATGGGGCTCCTCGCGTGGCCGTGCTGCGTGGGGAGGTCCCTGTGCTGTTGCGCCGGTCACTGCTCGTTGCTGACAACCACCATCGGGGGGCTGTAAGGGTGCTGCACGCTATTGCCAGCAGGCCCTGTGAGACCCCGGTAGCATCTTAGAAGAGAAAATCCAGTAGAATGAGTCCCAATCCTCCTTGTTCATTCATCCTCTCTGTGAGTTCAGAAGGTGGTCACCAGCACATCACCGTGCTAATTTGGCTTTCGGTGCAGTAAATTCGGCATCCTCGGAAAGGCAGCGGTGGTTGCACGGCTCCCAGCCCTCCTCCGTTCTGCGCCATGATCCCGTGTTAAGTTTCGTGTGCCGCTCTGGGCCGTGACCGCAGGTTTGGGCACTTTGCCATGATTTAATCAAACTCGAAATGTACAAATCAAAAGCTGTTGGTAAACTTCCTCTCTATGGCTTAATTTCCCCTGGAATCCCTCTCGTTGGATACTCTTTCGGTGATGGGGAAAGAGAAGAGGCATGCAAGGTTACTCAATCAAGTGAGGCTGGAATTGATTCATTGGGAGTGAAGGGTTGATTTGGATTTCCACCCCCAAAATCCCTTGGCCTCCAGTTGGCAAACTTTGCAAATGTATTCAACAAACCTGCTGGATTTGAAAGAGAATTTGAAAGAGAATTTATTAGTCATAAATAGCTAGTTTACAGGAGGTGTGCAAGCTTTTATGAACTGGCCTGGTTAGGTGCCTTGCTGGTTGGCCCGAGTCCTGGGGCAGGCAGGCAAGAGGAAGGATGGATTTTGTCAGTGTGGGTTTTGCTGGGAATTTGCTGGGCAAGCCATTTTTTCTCTGGGTTGCTTCTGGATCTGCTCAAGTGACCGCATGGTTGTCTTCCCTTTAAAACTCTAGGTAGCTATTGAATCTATTGGTGGTGCTTGAGCCAAAATAGGGACCTGTTCCACATAGGCAATATCTGTAGCCAACAAAGAAAACAAAAGCGTAGTGCCGGGTGTCATCAACTACATCGCAGACATCACCTGCAGTGCATCCAGGGAGCCCTTGGCTGAGTTTGGGAATTGCCATTTATAAGTGACTGGGATCATGGGTGCAGAGCAGGGCTGGTGCACAGAGGGTGCACAGGGGCTGAGAGCAGCTCTGGTGATTGAGAACAGGCATTTTATTGAATGCCATTAAAATAAATTAAAAAAAGAGTCCTAAATGTAATTTTCCTTCCGCTGTGAGAAATGCTGGTGGATATAATGCCCCTTAATTGTGGGAGGCTGGGCGCCCCGGAGGTTGCCTCTGGGAGGCAGAGGCAGGTGCTGCGTCCCTGGCCGTGCCCCGGAGGGAGCGAGCTTAGCGGGGGAGCAGGTATTGAGCGCGTATTTCATTCGGGATGCTAATTCAATCCAGGGTTACCGTTTTATGGTTCTCATGCGGACAGCAGCGCGAGGAGATTTCTGAGGGTGCAGAATGGCCCGGAGACGCAGCCAGCTGTAAATTAATATGACAAAGATCTCAGCTTTCCCCTTCCCCAGGCTAGGCGTTCCCATTACTCGACGGGGCTGGTGCGTGCTCCGGCTGCCTCCGGCCCAGCTGAAGGGATCAGACCTCGGGTTCTTTGTAGCCCCCATCCGATCAGTATGAATTTAATAATTCTGCTTAGAGCTGGATTCAAAGCAAGGCCGCGGAGGTGAAAGGGCAATTGCTAGTTCACTTAGCCACCTGTTTCCTTCCCTTTAGCTTATATTTAATTTGTATTGCTGAATACCTTTCTCTTCTGATATGCAGGGCTTTGAAAGGCCTCTCAGCCACCCCCAGCGTGCAAACAGAGCCCTCGTTTCTGTTGGTGTTTGTTTTTTTCCTGGGGTTGTGAGTGTACATCTGAGAGAAAGGGAGATTAAACCAGAGGCCGGTACGGTCAGCCTTATCTGGCGCCGTGACTTTGAGGACAGGCCTGGGGGAGCTGGCGCATCGTCAGGGTTTCTCCTCTTTTATTTAAAGAAATAGAGTTTGAGAGTATTTGTAAGTTAGTGGGCTATATGCAACCAAGAAGGATTCGAGGCTGCTGAACTATCTAAATATCTACATGTTCTTGAACTTTGAGGGTGTTGGGCAGATCCTACCCTCAAAAAATGCCCCCAGGAGCACTGGAGAAGTCCATCTACGTCCTGCTCTTTCTGGCTTTGCTTCCAGCACGGCCTTAATGCAGTGAAAGACCAGGCTTGTTCCTACATCTGTCCACCTAAATCTGACTGATCCATGGAGCTCAGTCTCAATCATATGCCTCAAACCAAATGCTTGGCTGCATCAGAGCCCGGAGATGGGCCGCTTTCTCCCTCTCATTTTCTTTTGCGCAAGCAAAGCTACCAGGAGGTGGCTCAAGGTCCGAGGCCTGCCTGCAACACACTGAGAAGCGTTTGGGAATGGGATTTCAGGGCTGCGAGCCCTGCTCTCCCAAATGCTGCCAAACGATTTCTTTCCGTTCCTTGTTTACCATTTAATTTGTCTATATTGCTCGCCTCTCGAACTCTGCTTAATGCTTGCCCCCAGAACACTCCTCACGAGATGTTTTCAGCGTACGTCCAAATGAGATCGGGGTCTTCCAGTCAAATATGGCTGTCCCGTGCACGTGCCCTCGGGCTCCTTTTCCGTCTGGCCCCTCACACGTTCTCTCCACATCCTAAGAGAGGACAGTTGGGGTACGTCAGAGATGCACGAGCCTCTGCTTGTCTGAGAACAGGGGATGGGGATTTTTCCCCGTGCTTTGATCTGTGTTATGGCAGCATAATCTGCTGCAGCTGTGGAGTCTAGGCCAGTTCAATATACGCAGAGAAATCTTGAAAATGGATTGGGAATTGTTAGCAGACTGAAAGAAATCCAGCGACTGTGAAACGCCAGCAGATGTGAGGATCCCCATTTCCTCCCCCTTCGTCCTCCGGCTCCAGCACTCGCTTGGACCCCAGGCCTCCTCTTAATCCACTTTCCTCCTGATGCTTTTCTGGATGCCGCTGGTCGAGGTTGGAGAAGTTAATCTGCCTGTTAGTACACAGGGCATAAACACATCTGCGTTCAGGCGCTTTCAGCCCTCAGCGTCTGAAATTCGTGTGTTCCCTGTAAACAGCTTGCACATAGCCCACCACAGCTACAGAAAAGCCAGCGAGGTTTCCCTCGGCCCCTGCTTGGCGCGGCCTCCTCCGGCAGGGCCGGTGCCACACCAGGGGGAGGAAGGCCGCAGGGTGGAGGAAGGCCTCAGGGGGGAGGAAGGCTGCCGGGGGGAGAAAGGCCGCAGGCTCTGGCAGGCCTCTGACAGGCTCCGCGCGGCACTGGCCGTGTGTCAGTGCCGCACCAGTTAGCGTACTGGGAGCAAAAAGAGAAAAAAATCAAAACCAACAATCAGCCCCGCTCCCTGTAGACATTGCCTCACTTAGTGTTGCATGTTTATATAATAATTTGGCAGTTACTGCTCATAAAGAATTACTCAGTTTGTACTCTGAACTCTTCGTGTGATTTGGAAGAGGCTTGGACCAAGGGATGTTTCCATCCGAGGATCGGCCAGTTGTGGCTCTTTGGGTCCTTTTGGTGACCTTATGCCCTCCACCCCATAGACTCAAGCGCTCCCTGCTCCAACATCCCTTCTGCCAAGGAGGATGCAGAACATGAGCTTCCCACCACTGAATGTGTCTGTTAACCAGTCCCCCTGTATTTTGATTTGCGTGCTTAATTGATACTTGAATTTGAAGACAAAGAGCATCACGCTCCCTGTTTTAAAGGACTCATTTCCTTTTTTTTTTTTTTTTTTGCATGTCACTCCACCTGCCTGTAGGCAGCGAGGGTCTCAGAAGCTGTGCGAAACTCCTGCAGGGGAAGCTGCACGTGTCTCATCTTCGCATGACTTGAAACTAAACCTAAAATTGTTTACGAGGATGCATGATTGTCGGGCTTTCCGCAAGATAGTATTTCTTAGACTAAGTTTGCATCTTCAAGAGAATATGAGCCAACTTCGAAAAATGTCAGCAGAAGCCAAGTAATTAGGGGAGGGTGTGTAAAATGAGATTTCATCCGAGCACGAAGGAGGGTACGTCAGAGCTTGTACTTGTGTGTCCATACCTATGGGCCCACTTTTGGTCTCCTTTTGTGATCCTCAGAAGGGCTGAAGCTGCACTTGGAGTTTTGTGCACTATGTGCTCTTGTTGCTTGGTCCAGCTTCCTTTAAAAACAAAACCTTGGGCACTGGGGTGGTGTGGAAGTGGGACCTTAAAACGGTGGCAGTGTAAAGAAGACTTGAAACAGCCTTTAATTATGGGAGTGGGAGTTTTCTGTGCTGAAAAACAGATTTGATATTCAGAGCTTTAAGTGACTTTCCTGTTTGAAAGCTTTATAGTAAACAAAATGTGATTAATTCCCTTCATGACTCACTACAAGAGAAATTTTGATTTTTATTATAGCGTTTTTCTGTCATATACTTGTTTTAATCATCTCTGCTGAATAGTAGAGCTTGGTAACAGCTTGGGCAAGGCAGGAGGGAAGGTCATCGAACACTTGTCCTTTTTTAATCTCCCAGTATTCTTGCACAGAGGCTTTCTTTGCGTCCTTTCTGCCACTGACAGGGCTGTCGGCTGCGGCACATCCTGTGAGATGCTATCAACGTATCTTGTAATTTTAGAAAAGGTTCCAGGGGCAGAACGAAACACGGATGGTTCGGGGGGAGCTGAAGCCGCCACTGTTGACAGGGAGCGCGTCTCATCCCTGCCATCCCAGGCCGGGCTCTGACAGCACCTGCCCGGCTTTCCCATCCCGCAGGTCTCTTAAATCACTTCGTAGGCATCGTGCTTTTATCTGCCCTTTAAGACTGGTTCTGCTTGGGTTTTGTGGTGGTGGTGCTGGAGAGGGCTGTCCCCTTCCTCTCTCACTCCTTACTCCATCTCCTTGTTCTTTCTCACTGGTTACCTTGCTTTGCTCACACCTGCAGCATTTACCCCCGAGGCAATGTTTCTCTTGCTGTGGTGGGTTGATGCTGAGTGCTGCTGGGATGGTGCCCTCTGCCTGGCGTTTCTGGGGCTGTGCCGTGTTGTGCATGAACATGCCCAGAGGTGGGACTGCTCCCATCCCACCACCTGGGACACCCCGCACACCTCCTGGTCAGAATCAGCAGGGTGATATCCGTTGTTTGGATTCGTGGACTTTGACAGTGTTTAATAGCTTCTGCTTACTGTCCTCTGCCGTGAACACCAACATGAGAAATATTTCATTTTTGGAATTGGGGGAAAAAATGAAGAAAAAAAAAATAGGACAGCAGATGGTCAAAATCTGCTCAAACTTAGCGACGTGCCTGTAAGGGATGTAACTTAAGGCAGTAAGTAGTCCTACCAAAGGCTCTCGGGGCCACCGCCATTCACAAAGGCGTACGTGCCTAAACAGCATCTGTTGTAAGGCTCGGCCCAAGAAAGGCGCCAATTTCCTGCGAGTTTGTGTCAAATAAGCTTTGGAACTGTTTTTGTGGATCTCGTTTGTTTAAGAAGGTCTGTGTTGGGTTAAGCCCAAGGTCCGGCTAGCATCCTATATGGTCTCTAAAGCAGCCGTGAGCGGAGGTGTGGGGAGGAAGACGAAGCACGAAGCGGCAGATCCTGCTGGCCAAGTGGTGCGGGGACTTCCCAGGGAGGAGGCGTTCAGAGGTCACTCTGAGCCTCTTCTCTCTGAGGCTGCCAAAATCCTTTTGAACCCATCTGTACTTTTGTAAATGATTTGAGGTGTGCAAAAGCACGTCCTTCTGGTTGCTTCTAAGCCAGCTACTTGACCCTTCCATCAGGTTGCCTTGATGGAGGAGGGTTTTGGGGGTATTTGTGGATATTTACTTAAGAGCTCGGGGCAGTTGTATGGGGTCTTTAGGTCCCTGAAAGGTGGGATTTTCTTGAGCCTCAGGACTGCTAAGCTGTTCGATGCTGCAGGTGAACAGTTTCAAGCAATGTGGATGGATCTGCTAGGCCAGGCTGGAACATAGTGCCATTGACTTCTTCCTCTGAGCTGTCAGATTGTTAGCACTGAAAGATCGATGGTTTGATCTTGAAAACCTTCCCTTACTGCAAATTAAAAACAAAACAGAAAAGAACTCCTTCTGGATGCTCACAGTGTAACAAGCATCGGGTCTGTACAGAAACTCCACTTTCTACTAAAGAAGGCAGGAACACTGTAATTAAGGGCAATGTCAGAGGTAGGCAAATATCCCCTAATTGTATGCAGATGATAGAGCTGGTTCAGCCTTTTGACTAGCGAAGCCTTCCTCAATTTGGGATATTGTGATCCTAATCAGAGACCTTTAGCCATACATCAAAGTCGTCAGGCTGAACCTGCATACCTTCAGGCTGGCACGGCTTGATTGCAAGGCTTCCTGCTAACAGACTCATCTCTGGCCAGGTGTCTTTCCTGCTGTGGACGACTGATTCCTTTTTAGTCTTCATCACTGAGGCAAAGAAATTTAATCCCAATATTACTGCCAGCCCTGGAATGGACCCACTGGTTTGGAAATTTCACTCTCTTGTTGCCCTGAAATATCAATGCACACAACCTCTGATACCTGCTTATTTCACTGCCAACCTCTAACCTAAGGTAGAGCAGACCTGTCATTAGTGCATTCATCTGTGTTTAGATCTGTCAGCTTCCTTCCCCTTCTCCTCTTTTGTTTCTCTAATTACTTTGATTGCATCTCTGCATCCAGCTCTGGGTTTCAGTGCTGCTGAGGCTGTGTGCGATCTCGGCCCAGCCTCTGTCAGCCTTGCCTCCTCTACGGGGAGCAGGGGAGAGAAGAGGGCCTGGACTTTAAAATTGTGAATGCAGCTGTGTTTAGGTTTTCAGGCAACTTTTTCGTCTGTTATAGAGAAATGCCCGGTGCCAGAGCCTGGTTTTCAGACCTTTTTGGTGGCTTCTCGATGCTCTGTGCCTCCCCACGTCGTACCCAGCAGTGCTGGGAGCCGGTGCTGGGAGCACTGGGTTGTTCGTAGCTGTTCTGCAAAGGCTCAGGTGTGAGTGAGGGCATGGAGCCCAGGCAGAGTTGCCCCTCCTGTGGCTGCCACTAGGATTTTGGGCTTGTTCCAGCTCCTGTGGTTCAGTGTTATCCAGCTTTGCTCTTTGTCACTGGCATTTGCATTGCTTTAATACTTGGAAGCCCTGTGCAACAAGCAAAGTGCTGCAGATGTGGGTGCTGGAGGCTCATCTCTGTCCTAGAAGTTTCATGACTAAGCTGGCAAGTTACTGGAAATGCTAAAAAATAGGAATATTTGGGATCTTGGTCCTTACTCTCCTGCATGTTCTCCAGGGCTGAGGTCAGCTCTCATGGTGCTCCATCAGCTCTGCTGCTCATCTCACAGCTGTGCAGCGCATTTCATCAATCAGCCAGGTCCTGAGCCCCTGCTGTTCTCCAAAGGGGTCTGTGCAGGATCAGCTCCCTGGGTTGGGTTCAGATAAGGAAGATTTCTGTTTCCCTGACAAGCTGTGCACCTTCCCTCCTGCTGTGCAGGTACCCCTTATCCCAGCACCTTCCAGCGCTCTGTAAGTGACATGTCATTTTCCCCAAGGATTCTGTCACGTTTTCAGTAAGGCAGCAGCAGTCTGTTGCTCAGAGCCCTCTCCTGAGCTGTGTTTTGTAAGGGACAACAGCTGGGCCCCGGTACAGATGTGTGATGGATTTCCAGGGCAGTGCTTAGCCCCTGTGCTTCCCTGCTGGTACTGGATGATGCTGTCCCTATAGTTTAACCAGAGCTTTTGGCATCTAGAGATAACACCCTATGTGTAAGATGAAGTAAAATAACATTTCTGACAGTGTTTTAATTTTTTTTTTCCAGGGGTTGATTAAAATTCGAGGAGATCGCTGCTGGAGAGAGTTAACTTGCATGGATTATCACTACGAGGTGAGCAATCTGCACATTAAAACTAGTTTTTCTTGCCTGTTTTACTTTGGTAGATTTTCTTTTCTCTAACCTTTTCTCTTCTACCAGGCAGCTCTCCATGTTGTTCTTTCTTTATCGTTGCCTTCTGTCTTTGGCAACTCTGTCAATGTCCGTGTGCCAGCTCGGTGATGCTGTTTTTCCCAACCACAGTCCTAAAAGCCCAATTTCTCTCCTTCCCTCCCCTCACCGTCATACTCTGAATCAGGGACAAACGTGAGCTCCACAGAGAACTGTAAAAATGGTAAAAGAGAGGAACAAAAAGGGCTTTTCTGTAGCATTGTGCTGTGTGCTCTCTGCTTACTTTTTGTTTTATTCCAAAATGCAGACATATGTAGACAGAAATAGAGCATCTCAGTGCTGTCCAAGATGCTGAGCTCTAATCGTTGGCAATTCAGAATTATACGGTTTTATCTTTTTGACATCTGTTTCAGTGATTACGTTACATTTTGATTATAAACTGTGGTTTGTATTCTGGCTCTGAGCGTTGTCTCATCTTTGATTACAGAGAGAGGGAGCTCAGCTTTCCTCTGCTTTTACCTATATTTTTGCATTTGCGTTTTGTATAAACAGAGTTGAAAAGGAAAAACTGCTGCGCACAGGGGCGCTCTGCTGAGCAAGTAGTCCTGGTTCCCTGTGAAAGAAACAGTACTGCAAGTGATGCTCCTTTCTCCGGATTAACACCGGAGCCGCTGAGAATGGCACACTAAGTCACATTGCCGTGGGTCCATAACCCACGTCCATCTGACGAGCAGGGGAGCGCTCTGCATCCGAACTGCAAAGTCTCAGCCCTGCTCTGGTGCTGCGTTTGTCGGGTATTGCTCAGACCAGCGTAATTCTTTGCTGGGTTTGGCAGGGAGGCCTGAGCTGCCGGTCCCTGGAGATGTACATTTGGGGGGTGCTGTTCTCAGCGGACCTTCATCACGTCTGGAAAGCATTTTCCCCTTCCAGTTAAACCTTACGGATCCTGACTTCTCTGACCTGCAGAACATGTTCCGAGGTGTTGCCTATGAATTACTTCGTACAGGGTAGGCACGCTGAGCAGCGGACGTGGGGAGGCTCACACAGTGTCTCTCTCCTTCCACCATCATATGACAAGAATTGCATGTGAGCGCCAGGGACCATGTTACCAATCCTGTTACGGGATTAGGATTCCTCCTCCCAAAATAGGAAAATATTTATCAGTTTCTATTCTGTTCTAACTAATTGCATGTTTTGAAATGGAATTTTGCAGGTCCAGAAACCAGTTTCCACCCTTACAGGTTTAACGCTCCATTTTTTATTATTATCATTTACTTTTAATGGGTGTTCGGCCCATTGAATGCAAGGGTTACCTTTTATGAACGTGGCTGCTTGGTCAGCTCTCGTTGAACTATAGGTGTCCTGCCGCATCCAGAGCAAAACTCTGGCTGCAAATACCCTTCAGTGCTGTTGTTCTTAATCCTGAACACAAAGGTGGCCGTGCTAAGCTGTCCATCCTTTTTGCCTAGCAGTGAGAGTGCTGCTCTGCTCCGCGTGCTGCTGGGCACCTGGCAGTAGTCAAAGAAAAGCCAGCTCAAGCTGAGCTCCCCACATTCCCTGGGCGGCTCTGCTGGTGACCCCAGCCCACAACAGTCAGCCTGCGTAATCCCAAATATTTCAAATCAAAACCAGAATCAGTTCTGTAACCCAGAAGGCTAATTAAGACCATTCCTGTCCTATCCATAATGCAGGATCCCTAGCCTGTGAAAGTAATTGGGAACAGGGGCAGGGGGCAGATCACATTATCAATATCAATTATTTTAATCCACACAAAAGAAGCTGCAATAAAGGGAAAATGAAAGAGGCCAACATTTTTCTGCTGGCGATAACAGACAAAGGACTGCAATTCACCTGTTGGTTTAGGTTTTCGTACTAGGTTAGGGGTAGAAATGCTCTGGGGGACCCCAGTGCTTACTGAGGAGGGAGCCCTGACGATGTGGGCCTCGTTGAAGTCCTCAAATGCAGAGAATTTGGCTCTGGGTCTGGTGATATTTCCATATAGCTGGTGGCTTGCAGGCAGCTTTCTGGGGAGCTGCTGTCACAGGCCGGCCTTCTCCCATTGCCTAAGTACAGTCAGGGGAATCCCGCAGAGAAAGACAAGTTGCCCCGGCACTCTGTACTCTGTCTCTGCCTCGGTTGCTCCACGGTCAGCAGTTTGCGTGTCGGCGTCTGGCATCTCCCTGACGTTGCTCTGTACAGGACTGTTTGGGGACTGCCTCCATTCCTCGCCTTCGGGCTCTCCTGGCTGCTCGCTCCACGGGGTAAAGGCATGTTGCAGGGAGAAAGCTGCCCGTGGAGATGCGTCGGGGCACAGGTCCCCCAAACCCAACTAGCCAGAGGGAGGAGGAAAAGGGTGAAGCTGAAGGTACCTCGGCGAGGGAGGGGGGGAGCTGGGAATCTGCTCGTAATTAGGATGATAAAACTGGGTATTGGACCAACTCGTAAGTGGACCTGGGCCAAATGGAGTCTGCTGTGATGTATGTTGGCCACCCCAGCTCTCGTATTCCAGCCTTGAGCTGCAGTCCAAAATCTACATGGGCGTCTCTGCCAAGAGAATTAATGAAAACACATGGCCTCCATCTCTTGCATGTTGAGCGCACCCTGGACTATTTATTTGTAGTAGAACCAGCAGCCATGCTCGTGGAAAATAACATTTCCACTTTTGTCAGGAATCATGTATAAAATAGTAAAATGTTGTTATGGCTTGGGTAATTAAACGGAGCATATTTTTCCTCCCTTTTTCCTTTCTAACGTGCAGGGCCTTAATCCCAGCCTTTATGGAGATCTGTTCCTCAACTGAAGACTCTCTGTTTAGAGGGCTTACGATCTGTGACGCTGTGTAATTTGGAGAGGGAAATGGCAGAACGCATGGTTTACATAGGAAAGGTATTTTCCTACCAACCTAACACTCCTCCGATCCCCGAGGAGTAGATGGGCTCCAGTAAGTGTGGGAGAGAAGAGCAGACACTGACGGAGCTGAGAAGTTCGGGCTTTGCTCCTCCGGCGTGCCCAGCCTGGCACGAGGGAAGTGCCTGGAGGCTGGGCTGAGGGCTGGGAGTGGGCACGCACGGAGGATTCGTGGCACTTCTGGGTGCCAGCAGCCCCACGCAGCTTGGCGAGACACCTCTAACAGGGAGCTGAATCTCCTTCTGTGTTAGTTTCTTCGTTAGCAGCTCCGAGGTAGGCGTGTAAATCCTCGCCCCAGCGTGCGCACGGTGGCGGCTGTGTGAGGGAGCTTCGTGCCTGGCAGGTGAGGTCCCAGGACCTGGCATGCCACGGGCCTGATTCATCGTTCCTCGGCTTTGCAGTCCTTTCACTGCTGGCTGTGGTTGGGTGGCTTTTTGCCCTCTGTAAGAAGTCCCAGCTAAAAGGGAGGCTTTCGCTCAGTGGGTCCTGCTCCTGATGCAGTTAATGCGGAGAGAAGCTGCTTCTGGGTTTGTCTGTTTGTCATCGTTATTATTAAGCATTTATCTACTGTGTACACAATGGTTTACAAATATGCGCGTGGCGGTTTGCAGACTGGAGCTGGATTTCTGCTCCCACTGGAGCGCGTGGCGCCGGTCCCACCGCGTTCGGTGGGACTGGAGAGCACCAACCTGCTCCCCGGGGCCTCTTACTCCTTCCTCTTTGCCAAGCTTTATCTGGCCCTCACCTTGCTGATTCTGGGTGTGCTGCTTATCTGGCACGAGCCCAGCGTCTTAACGTGCTCCAAATGGAGAAAACCCTCCGTGCAAGGCCCGTATTTAAAACCTCCCCACCAAACCTGCAGCTCTCCGAACCTCGCTCCTGCACTGCCGAGCACCTTGCAGCCATATGTCTTGGCACAGGACAGCGTGGAGTGGCACAGGCAGGAGATGAGTGTTTCTGACTCGCAACCAGACCCGGTGGAGCCCATGTTTTTGGATGCTGGTGGTGGTCCTGGCAGAGTAGTGAAGTAGATAATCTTCGGGGTTTAGAAATGGGAAAGTCCTACATGGTCGCATCTACCGCGTCTCCCCGTATCCAGTGCAGACGTACTCGCTGTGGGATGTCATCCAGTGATGCATTTTGTGATGGCTGCCAAAGTATTGTTGCTTTTTAATTACAGACAGATAGCTTGTAAAATTCAGCCACCAACTGGTAGGAACAGCTGCCGAAGCAGCTGCTCGGGCAGCAGCATGCAGGGAGCAGAGATCCCTGCTGGGCAGCCTCCTCCTCCTCCTCCTCCTGCGTGGACTTTGGGTCGCAGCCCCTCGGGATGTTCCAACACGTCCCTGGGGTCACCCACACCCCAGCAGCGCGCCCTCATCCAGGTCAAGCTGCGCAGAGCTGGGGGAAGCAGCAGCACACGCCAGGCAGGGAACCTGTGGCTTTTCCGTGTGCAACTGGAGCAACTCGGATTTATTTTTTTTTTTTTAATTTAAAGGTTTTTTTAAATGGTGTTTAAAAGGGAATGCCTTTTATCCAGGCACAAAAGCCATGCGAGGAAAACAAGCTTACGATTGGGACAAAGATGAGGTAGAGGGATAAAGAAAATTAATTAAAATATGAAAACAAAAAACAAACAAACAAAAAAACACCCCTAACCACTACATCGACAAAGTTTTTGCCAGTGCTGGAAGTAGGAGCCAGGATTTCCCTCCCACTGTGGAGCGATCCGGAGGTGCTCAGGGTGGGTGGGTTGCCACCAGGCAGGGCAGTCTGAAGGACTCTGCTTGGTAACCGAGTCGCTTTTCAGCGCTTCTGAATTCGTCCCTGCTGCAGGAGGAAAGCTCTGTTCATTATGTAAGATACTGTGCAGCCACAAAGGTCGCCTCTTCTGATTTGTACAAATTATTGCTAATTATTCTGTAACTGTTTTTCTTAAAGGGAGGCTGTCAATCAGGGCTCCAGCTTCTAGCTTACAACAGCTCTCCAGTTCCTCGAGCAGCTCTCTGGAGCACAATGTCTTTTGTACCTAATTACGGGCTTGCTGACTGATAACTGTGCTGATAAGGATGAGAAGGAAGCTTTAACTGCTCTTTAACTGCCTCGTGATTTCTTCTCTCCCTTCTACTCACTGTATTAGGCCTTGTTAGACTTTTAACCTATTTTTTTTTTCCAAGCCATTGTGAAACGAAAAGTAAATGCATCAACGAATTATCTTTGATAAATCAGAAAGTGATCTGCTTTGGTGATCCGTGGTGTCTCAGGATGGGTTTTTTTCCAACAGTTTGTACTGCTGGGACCGTAAGTGTTCCTAACAGGGAAGCAGGTGGTCACATCTCTCGCTCCAAGTGTGTGCTTTAAGGTTACAAATTAATGGGGGGAAAAGGTGCTGAACTGGACAGAAAACGAGTTTTAAAGAAGTCTTAGCACCATGCAAAGCATTTTGGAGATCTGCTTTCTAATAACATAGTGCCAAACCCAGGGCTCTACGAGGAATTCCTCGTAGCTATTTTTGTCTCATCAGAAAGAAAGGTTGCAGTTTTCCCAAGGATAGAGAATATTGCCCCAAAAGTCGGAATGATTTGAGGTGATCGCTGATGCAGGGAGCCCGTGCGGTTTGCATTGGCAGGGGGAGCGTTGGTAAGGGCTGGTGCTGAGCAGGCTTGGGTGAGAAGGGGCAGCGGTGCTGAGTGAAGGCGCTGCAGCAGCCTGCGCCTGCGGACCGGAGGAGAGCAGCGTGGTCCATCCGTCTGCTCTGTTTGTCAGTCCTCGGTGGGTTCATGCAGCTGTAGGCAGCTGGTGCAGCCCTGAAACTCAGTGCAAAAGGCGTTTGTCCTACAGCTGGCTCTTCCCGGGGTACCAGGTACGGCATTACACAAGCAAGATAAGAGCCACTGAGGCATTGCATCTGTTACAGAGGACGGTAAAGTGTCCGCTCGGGAGGAGGAAACAGAATTTCCTTGCTGTGTTCTGTTTCGCTCACCCCGTTGTCTCTGAAGAATTATTTTGCAGTGTATTCACTAGAAATGTTACGAGGAATATGGATCCAGTAATTTGCCTGGTAGAATGCATTCACTTCACAGCCAGGATGATTTGATGTGACTCTAGGTTTTAGACTAGAAGATTTCAGGGTGAGAAGTTAAATACAAGCTCTCCGTGCTCAACATTTGGGCAAACGCAGGCAAGGAACCCTGGATACATGTGCAGAAAACAGAGGCTGGAACTGCGAGCAGTTACTGGGGTTTCGCGTGATCACGCCGGCTGCCAGTTATGATTTCTCCATCTTTGATTAATTAGGATTTTGCCTTATGAAGTACTTTTAACTGACAGTAGAGCACTAAAACGCACGATGATCGCTGCCAGGCGGCTCTGCCTCAGCGTGGGGATGCTGTTGTGCAGTGCTCCTCTTTGGCTTGTGGACCTCTCCCGAAAGTTTCTTAGTGCTTCCCCCCCCCCCCTCTTTTTTTTCCATACAAAATGGACTTTATTGCATAATCCGTGTGCTACCAGACAAAGCTTGCTGTAGAATGGATCAAAATTCAGAGGCTGCAGCCTCAACCAGGAGTTTTCTGCAGGCGGTGGCAGGGGTCGGGCTTCTCCTGGGGCCGTGGAGTGCCTGGGGCCAGAGGGTTCTGGGGCTGCACACAGCCTGTCATTACGTGAAGCAGTAAAATTCATGCTCTGGAAGATGTGTTACCGGGAAAATCTGAGTGAAATGGGTTGTGGTCTGTCCCTGTCCCCACCGGGCAACTTGTCCCGTGGAAGCCAAAGCGGCTGCTGAGCCCTCTGTAGGGAGAGCGACGGTTCTGCCCAGGGCGGATTATAAATGCAGTTTGTTTTCATCTCCTGTTGTGAAAACAAGCTGTTCTTCGCGTTAAGGCGAGCGATACCAAAAGGAAGAGCACGTTTCTGTGCAGCTTTTTTTTTTTTTTTCCATTTGGTCATAAGTTTTGAAAAATGACCTTTTCCGAGGCATAATTGAAAAACCAGTTGTCTCCGTTCACACGTATCGAAGGGCTGCCTAGTGTGGATTTGAAGCTGAGGATTAGGTGCCTTCTTCTGGGGTTTGGTGATTTGCATGATGTCAGTGGAAGAAGGGCTAATTCTTGACCTTGCCTGTGATCAATTAAGTAACAAGATCCATCATAAGGTAAGTGCATGAAGCAATAATATTGGCAGATGAATGTCAACACGACATCAAAAGCTTATTACGCTGTATCTGGATTTTGTATCAGGCTGCTGCATGAAGGTCTCTATCTGAGGCAGGTTTTCAGATGAATCCCAGGTGCTCTCTGTATAAAGATATGTTTGAATGTAATTTGCTAGAAATGTTTGTTATTCCCAATTTAGGGCTGGGCTCTGTTGTTCTACTAATAGTTAAATATACAAATTGCTTAAAAAGAGAAGGATTGACGGGTGGATTTTGTGCTCAGCTTGGAAGCATTTGGGCAGATAGGTATTGCTTAGTTTGCACAGGTCAGATTTACTGGCAGAAGCTTACTGGAGCACAAGCAGAGATTCGGTGACTATAAATTAAAGCTGAGGGCTTCTCGGAAAGAGGCCTGATTTTCCAGGATTTGGGCACTGGCAGCGAGTTCTGCTGCAGATGATCAGCACTGCTGAAAGTGAGGTCTGAGCTCACTAAAGCTGTGAAGCAGTAAATTTTCAGAAGTGTAGCCTTCCTTTTGGAGTTGCAAATTGAGAAGACATAATGATAAATACTGACATTTATGCCCAGTCATGTTGCTTTCTATAAAGCAGAAAGGAATACAGGCCTTCTGCAGTCCAAGGGTGCTCTGTAAGAACTACAGTAATTAGTAAGACCGGACCTTAAGCAGAACAAAAGCAGATTTCTCCTACCTGCAGGGACATGATAAGTGATGTTTTATTCCAAGCAGAGCAGGCGGGGAAGCTGCCTTCCAGAGCTCAGCCAACATTTGGTCCAGGAGTCTGGCTTGTGTTATCCCCAGCAGCAAACATGAAAGACGAATGGTAAGTGGATTCTCAATCACCTGAAAGTCAGCATCAGTTCAGCTATTGTCTTCACGGGGACCAGGATCCCAGCAGCGAGTTTAGAAGTGGAAAAGAGCGTCTGGTCAGTGAACTATCAAAATGAAAGGTAGAGCTGAGAATCAGCATCATCGAGCAGCCCAGCATCTTTGGCCCAGGCTCAGGAAACCACATACTGCTGATGTAAATTGGACTTAAGCAGGTGCTGAGAGAGAAACTTTGAAAATAGCTTTGAGAGGAAACTAATGGCAGGAATTTGAGGGATGGGCTAAGCACACAGAAAATGATCCCTGCCAGACTCCAGCTACCAGGGGCAGCAGAGTGCTTTTACCTTATCTTTTTGGTGCAGTTTAAAAACATCTTTTTTAGTGTGCACATTTCTTCACCAAAAGTAGTATAATTGAAACAATCAAAGATAAAGTCAACAGCTTCTGAGATTTTCCGTTTGGTATAAGCCAAGCAGGTTGGTGGCACCTGTCACTTGGGTCACCCACCGGTTTCCCCAGCTTTCAGCCAATTTCCAGCAATATTAAAACAAAATAGGATAAACGAGCAAAAGTTTAGTAGAAATGCCCCCCAGGGAACTTTCTGTTGTGAACCGTTTGAGGTTTTTGAAGCGTAGGAAGACATTATCCCTCTCCACTGCTGGGATCAGAAGCAGAACTGTCAGTCACACGCTGTAAATGCATTGGGAATATGCCAATACCGTTTTCAGCAGTAATACAATTCCTCTTCCTGGATTCTTTTCTGTTTTTCTTAAGGATTTGTTTTAAGCCTGGTGAAAGCTTCCTGTACAACTATTGGATTTCATCTCTTCGTTACACTCTCCCACTGTTTCAAACTCGTTTACAGACCACCCAGGACCCTCATCACTTGCCTTAAATATTTTCTTCGTTTTTTCTTCCTCCCCACCCTCCACCCATTTGGTCTTTCTCAGTCCTAGTCAAATTCATCCATATGACCCCCTTCCCAGCCATTTGACTGGATCTCCATGCCCTGACCCAATGTGGGCAGCTTCTCCAGCAGACGAGCACGGTGGAGCCCACTGCCTCCCTCTGCCTTCCAGGGCCGTGGGGAATAATGAACTGCTCGTGAAATGTTCAGGGCCCACGAGGTTTGTCAGCTTTGCAGATAACAGAGGCAATGCTCAGATAATTATTTAAATTGTGGGTTTATGAGCTAGTTAATGGTGTGTTTTAAAAAATCTGCGAAGAGAAGAAAGATGACAAATTTCGGTGCTACCTGAAAGGCAAGAGGGGAAAAATGGCAGAAGAAAATTTCAGAGCTTTCCAGCCTTTCCCAGTAGCGTGCTTGGTATCTCTCCTGCTTTACAGATGAGAATCGCTCAGTTGGCCTCTTCCACGTGGCGCCAGCAACTCCTGCATCTCTACCACAGCATCTCCGGTCCTCTTGGCTGCACAGCCCCAGCCCCAGGCAGGGCTGGCTGCCCTGCCGTGGTGGGGCAGCTCCAGTGCCCAGCCTGGGAACTGCTCAGGGCTTGTCCAGAGCCCTCACACACATGTACCTACCTCTGCACGCTCCATAAGGTGAAAACTAGTCTCCATAGTGATAATTATGCTGATTTTTTTGCTATCCTTCATGGCACGCGTGGACATTAAATGCTGTCTTTTCTGGTCTCCTACATAGCAATGTGTCAGCAGCACCACAAGAGTTGTTCTTCACATCCATTCCCACCTTCCCTGGCATTTGTGGGGCATTTACCATCTTTCAGTTCCCTTGCTTCAGACACCTTTGGGATGATGCAAACTGTTGGTGTCTGCCAAAATTTAGCAATCTTCTTTTTCTATAACATTTGTTTTCTAAGGCCCAGAAGTCTAAGTGAACTGAAATTTGAACACATGCATTTTCACATAATATCAGCTACAAAATGGTGTGCACAGTGCTCCAATGTACAATTAAATTACCTAAAAAACAGCCCCCATCCTTGCCATCTGCCTTTCCAGGGAAAGCAAAATAGCTACATGCTTTTAATTGCAGATAGAATTTAAACAAATAGGATGTTTGTTTACAAGCTGGTGCTTTCTTCTTCGGGGATCAGATCGCATTTTCATCAGATTATGAACACATGCTACTGTTTCATCTTTCTTTGACTACTGAATGTGTTAAATTGTTTAATGAATTTTCACATAATAGAGAAATCTGTCCTAATTTAATAAGCAAGATATCAAATTTGTGTCCTACAAAATAGCAGACATGGAAAAATGTCATGCCAAAGAAGCTACGTTCCTAGCAGTGGATGTGTTTGTGCATGTCTCCTCCCCTGGTCTCTTACTAGGATTTTCTTACGGGAACTATAATTTTTCTTACGGGAATAATAATAAGAAACTATTTCAGTTCTCAGGTTAATATTATATTAATTATTGCATGCATCCAAAAATTTAAATTTAGCTTGAAGTCTTATTTCCACAGAAACAGCCAGTCCAGGAGTAAGACCAGCTAGCAGCAGAATTTCATAAAATAAACCAGCCATTCCTTTTGCTGGTAAAAGTTTGAATTATTTGCATATCTTCTGTTCACTTTTAATTTATGCTGTTTCCATGTAATCCTCTGTGTTTTCAATCTTTCCCCATCGAACGTGTATTTGATTTGAGTTGTAACACACAGGTAACATCGGTAATGTAGGGGGCTGATTGCTTGATGCAATTCTAATTCACAATTCCCTCCCTACCATAGATCTGGAAGAATTCCACATATTTGTCCAATGCAATTTTTTTCTGTCTTGCAACTATTTCTCTGTTCTCAGCAAACTCCCATAACTCCTGGTGGCTGCAAGGAGCAGGATGCAGAGTCAGGCTGGTGCATGAATGAGTTAATACAACTCTCTGCTGTGGTGTTTTGCTCCAAAGTCGTGTGCGCCAAACTGACCTTTAATCTTGGAATATAAATCACTTTCCAGTCCTATTATTTGTAAAATCCTACAGGCTTGCAAATGCACAAAAGAAGCCTTTGTCTCTTATTAATTTAATTTATAGGTTAAAGTTTCAAATCAGTGGCAAGCAAAAACTGATTTACTATTCACTTCAGGAATTGCCGTTCTGGAAAGCATGGCATTTGCTAGGCTGCCTAAAACTTGTGATATGTAATTAGGAGCTTCTGTAATTATATATAATGTAATATAGCTTGCTTATCTTTTTTGGTACGTATTATACGTAAAAGTTGGGAGGGTAACTCAATGTGAATTAGGTCTTTCAACCCTAAAAACTTGATAGATCACTAAAAACACTGTTTTTTATCTCATTATATTAACACTGTGACAAGATCAATGTTTTCAAGCATTTAAAGTCGCTGCCCTTTTCTTTTACATATAGAATAATCCCATCTTTTTTGTGCCATGCCATTTGTGCTGCAGCAAAAAATGGTGAATTCTGTGATAAAGTGTAGATAAAAGCCTAGATCTTTTTCCCACCACTTCGAAACAAAATGAAACAAGCATTCCTATTTCTTAAATTGGTTTAAGGTATGGAATTCCGCTGTGAAGTCAGATGTGTGACTGCGGTTTCTCTTCCCAGAGGTAGTTCCCATCTGCAGTTCAGACCCATTTCCTCCACTTTGTGGGATTTCTAGTTAAGCAGTTTTGTGACCGGGCTGGAAGGGGGGCAAGTCAGTGAGAGCTTTCTCTTTTCTAGGCTGTCTCAAAAATACTTGAGACAAAGAAATAAACCTTTTTCATAACCGTGCTGTCATATCGCATTCCGATGTAAAAGGTTTGACTGCACAAGGTGCTTAGTAAAAGCTTTTACCTCTTGACCAATTCATACAGAAGAGTACAGCTTGTGAATTGTTGCTCTCGCAAGCATTGTGGAAATATTTGTATTAAAAAAGGCATTTATCTTACTCACATTCATGAATTCACTTATCTCTGTTTTCCAAGGATCATATTCTTCCTTCTCCCTTTCAGCCTGAACGTCTCGATGGCTACGATGGCTAAGAGGGGTTTTATGGCTTTAGCATTAATCAAGGCGTTTGACAGAATTGAACTGGATCCTGTCCAATTAGACTGAGACAATATTGAATTTCGGACTGTCACGTTGGATCCGTTTTAATGTAACGCAGGATTGCTGGTTGCTGCAACCAATAACCCCGGCCGGAGGTGAGCGTGTGTGCCCACCTCACACCCGTGTGCTGGGCACCGTACAGCTGCTACGTGCCGGGCCATGCCTGCTCACACCGAGGAGAGCGCAGGGAGATGTTAATCAGCAACTGCTGGGGCCCAGCAAATTCAGTTCTGCAAATAAAACTATTAAAGAGTGCTTACTGAAATGCAGAATGCGAGCTGGCTTTAATACCCCCTGGTCTGACTGCATCGGTTGCCACAAAGATGATGTAGCTTTGTTGGTAGCTCAAGGGCCTTGCAACAGTCTTCATCTCGTCTGATAAAATTTCCTGTCATCTGTCTAAGGAGAAGAAATAGTATCCCACGCAGGAGGTGGGCCACGCTCTGTGTGAAATGAGTTATGGTTGGTAAGTCCTTAAGGCAATCGTTGCAATTAACAGTTTGTGAGCAGCCCGCAATGGAAATCTGTTTGAATGTGTTACCCTTGGCCCCAAGGCAAATAAGTGAAATATTTTAATTCAAGAAGTTAATTGTGATTTTAGCAGCCTTTCAATATCAAATTTGGCAGATGCTGTGGAACCCTGTCCTGCTCTGCTCTAAGCCAAACGCCTGGGAACACCAGCACAGATGTGGAAACCAAACATGAGCAAGAGCAGGCTGGAAATGTTCCTTTGCTTGTAAAGTCGTTCATGAACGATTTCTTTTTCAGTGTTGCTGCCACACTTTAAGTTGGTGCAAATCACCATAAAGAGTAGTTCCAGCAACTACAGAAAGAGCCCCGTGAGCAGACACCACGGTCACATCCTGAGATCTCTAACCACTAGCTGCCAGCTCAGGGTCCCTTTTCCTTTTGTGCTTCTGGTGGTAAACAGAGCTGATGGACATTTCAGAGCCTTTCCTCCTTTTGAACATTGAACCTGAACTATCTGAGCGCACAGGGGATTGACAGGAGAGAGAAGGAGCCAAAGAAAACTGCAATAACCTCTCTTCTCTGCCAAAAGAAGTGAAAGGATAATGTAGCATGTAGTTATCAAAGGGTGGTTTTCTCAAAGCCGGTCAAACCTGACTTTCCTAATTAAACTTTGGTTTTATTATATAGAGAGCAGCTCGCTTTTGTAGCCTGTTGAGATTAAAGTTCATGTGAGGGTGCCTCTCTGAATTCCTGCTCCCTTGGCCTCGTGTGCTGACCTTGATTTTGGATGCTGTCTTTTGGGAACCTTCTTCCAGCAGTTCCTATCAACACTGGCTCTACCAGAGGATGCTTGGAAAGGTCCTGTGGGAACTGTCCAAGTGACTCCGTGGGTGCCGAAGCCTCCATGTATTGTTTTAAAAGGGTAATCCTTTAATTCCTTAAGTCACCAGTCTAGATTTTACCATGGTCTGTGAATTTGTCATCGCCAAGGGTTTTTTTGTGTAACCGGACATATGTCTTCACAAAGCAGTTGTTGGTTTTTCTACATTAACACGTTTCATTTCTGCAAAACGTTTGATCATTAGCATTCATCTGTGTATGTTTATGTGCAATTTTCATCAAGTTGCTCCTGCTGTACATTTTCCTAACCGCTACAGGATCTAACAGTGCTTTTTATAACTCCCTTTTGCAGTTATCTGTGCCAACTCTGTAGCAGTAAGCGCACGTGACCCGATTGTGCTACCAGCAGACAATCATTAGCTGATTACCTTGGGGGGATGTAAAGGCCAGCGGCAGTTAACAAACAGAGCCGTTCAGCTTCTTAAATATTGGAGATTTGTTTTCTATTGTTTTATAGCTTCTGTAAGTCTCAACAGTATGACTAATACCAGAACCATCACTTTCCTCGTTATTGTAATGAGAGTTTATCGAGCTGATAGCTGAGGGTGGAGTTTCCCAAAATGATCGAGAGAGGAGCTGCACGGACATGAAAGTCATGTGTGTTGCATTATGCCATCAAATGCACAACTTTCCAAACTACAAAGGACGTCGGAGATTTGTAGTTGATACGTTTTCTTGTTTGGTAAAAGCAAAAGCTGCTGTGGGGACTGTAAGAGACAAATGATTTTTTTATTTACTTCTGAAGTAAAACATTTTCTGAACATGGTAGTTGAGCAGCTCAGCTGCTTCTGAGAATATCATCTGTGGCTTTGTCTTGTTTACTGTCTTCCTATCTGCAGCCTGTATGAATTATTTGGTCTTACTCTTCTTTCTAGCCAGACAAGGCAGGAGGAGACCCGGCACGGCTTGAGGTTAGAGCTGGGGCACAGGAAGGGTATTTACCCGCAGGTTTTGCTCTGTGCTGGCTCCTGTTTTGCCTCACAGGGATGAGTCCAGGTTTCGTTTTATGTGATTTGTTTCCAGCAGATCTCAGAGGAATTTGCCAGGTTTGAAACCTTTCGGCCTGTCTCCCTCTGCAAGTACTTTCCCTGGGCAATGATACGGGCTTTTAGCAGGGTCCCCTCTGCATCAAGTGTGGTATGGGTTTAATTTGCTAGTTAAGATGTTACTGACTTCTCCTAGATTTCTAATGTTTCCTCTTCTATGAAATCTTATATGTTACCTATACGGGAGCTGTTTTGGCTGTTGTTTTTTTTTTTAGGAGGACACTCAGGCATTTCTTACTGTTTCTCTGGCACTTTAGTTCAATTTACACTGCACACTAAAGAAATAGTTCCCTTTTGGTTGGGATAGGTTACACGCTCTCCTCCGTGGAAGAACAAAGGACTGTCTGTTACAGCATGCACGTCTGTAAGTTAGGAGGTGATGCTGTGGACGGTGAGGATGGGATACAGGCTTTTGTGGGTGTATTTCACGTTTAGGGGGTTGACGGGCAATGAGAACGTTGCAATGAAACAGGACACAACCCCTGAAATACTGGAAATGCTGAAAGAAGTAAGATGATTAAAGCTCGGGGTGTTTGCTGCAACGTTGGTATCTGTAGGGACCCCGTGGCAGCCCTTTGTGGGGCCGGAGCTCTCGGTCGTTGCTTGCTGAGAGGGGCTGGGGGCCAGATGGGTCGCTGACAGCCCTTGGCTGTGTCAGTGGCCCCAGAACATCTCTGTCCTCCTTCAGAGCCTGAACGGCCTCCTACACCTCTGGCTCCACGGAGCCTCTTGTTGCTGAGCTTAACTTGCATCTTTGGGCCGGAATGGGGCTTTTTAAGTACAGACGAGGTGATTGCCAAAAGTGGGTGAAGTTGCTTCATTTCTTTTTTCTTAGAGTCAATCACTTAACCAGATCTTTGTGGGGAACAGGTGGTTTTGCCTTCCCCTCAGTTCTTGGTGGCCACCAGCACAACATGCCTTGTGCTGCTTTCTGCCGCATCCTCGCCGGTGGGGCAACAGAGCCCAGCCTTGCAGCTTGGTGGCAGAGGCGCCCTGTGTAGCACATGCCTTCAGATCCCTAGAAATGCACAATGTGAAAGCACTGTATAACCCAACGCGATGCTTTTCGTGCAGGCTCGTAGTTGCCTCCTCTTCAGAGCCCTTCGGAGATGTGCCCCATGGCCATGGGACTCTGGCGCATGCAGACCCCTGCACAGTAGCAAGCCCTGACCTCTCTTCCAGGACTTTTCACACTGGGCAGAATGAACCCCCGTGGACCTTTAATTGGTGTTTTCATGTTTGGTTTAAGGAGGCTCCACAACATGCTGTTTTTATGGGTATTGCATTTGTGTGCACCAGAGCTGGGTTTAGGGTCCCTCTGGGATGAGTGGCCATGTTACTCCCCCAGTCTTTTCTTCCAGAAGTTGTATTTAGAGGTAAAGCAGCTGTAAAATTGTATAATCTCTCCTCTGCCATCAGAAACTGCTGCTGGAGAATAGGATTGAAAGCCACAAAGAGATAGGCAGCAGTCAGCAGCGATTTTTTCCCTGGAACAGGGGTTGATAGGATGATCTGAAGTGTGTATCTCCTGCTGTTAACATAACCACTACCTTTGATCCTGGAGATACCTAGAGCAGACGTAGGCATGCATTGCTGAAGGTGTGGAGATTTTAGCACCTGATACTGTGCAATGAGAGTTGACTTCTTAGATGTCATCCTGCTCCTCTTAGACAATCCTGGGGCCTTACGCTGTGCCTGCTTGGTCCTGGGCAGGCATCGTGCCGGCGTGGATTTGCAGTGCTTTTCGGGGGGCTCTGCATGGACGTGGAGACCCAGACCCAGGCAGTCATCCAGGAAGGTCATCCATATGATGTAGGGAGGTCATCCACAGGCTTAGGGAGGAGAAAGTGCCAACTATGGGCCGTGGGGCTGGCTGTGGCACCAGAAGTTCCCACAAGTGTGATGGGTGCCGTGTCGGTATGTGCCAGAAGGGTGATGGCCGGGAGCCATCTGAATGTTTGTTTTTAGCCAAAACACGTTCTCAGTTTGTACATAAAAGCGTCTTGTGAGGAATTCCTTGCAGCATGCACATGTTTGTCTCGGTCCTGACGTGCCAGGAGCCTGCCATCCGGGTGTCCAGCGGGCCTCGGTCGGGTGTCGGTGGGTAGTAATGAGCTCGCCATTCGGCATCGCACGCTGTTAGGGGGTTACGGCTTCTGAGAGAGCCCGACTGTTTTAAGAAGGCTTGATTCAGGATTCAGTTCTACCTGTTGAAAGAATTTATTATAAAAGATATTGAGCGCTTTGTCTTGTTTCGTTTACAGATTTCACGGGATAAATTGTATCCATGTTACGGGACTGCGAATGTGTGTCTATGACACCAGCTGTTTTCGATAAACTGTAAAATGGCCTGTCTCAAGTAAATTAAACACAAATTTTACAAAGCAATTATGCATCGGCCTTTTTATTCCCTTCCCTCAGAGTTTGAATTTAATTTTATTGCTTCAGATTTAGCAGAAATTTAATACTTTATCATCTTCTGAAGGGCGAACCATCTCTCCAAGGCCCAGCATTCCTTTGGCTGTACAGCGCGGATTTTTTGGTTCCAAGCACAGCATAGCTTAAATTTTGCCAAACTTAAGTTACTTCTGTACCCAAGCTGCCCAAGTTTAGTGGATGCTTAAAACTTTTGAAGCTTGCTCAAGAATGTGCTTTACGTTTAGTTGCATGGCAGGAAAGATTCCCTCTTTTTAATTTTTCATTTAAATCAGCCTTTGGTCAGAAAGCCAGACTCAACCAACATGTCACGAGGCACTAATCTTTCAAGATGTTGGGTTGGGCCTGCAGAGCTATCTGCTTATTCAACAAGGAGCCAAGCCTTATCTTTATTGAAAGAAAGTAATTCAGATCCACCGTAGCAGCACTTGCTCATGTGGTTATAGACGAGTGTCTAAGCTGCCCTGCCATGGGGCTGCGGGCCTCCAACTTTACTAATGATAGGAATTTCATTAGCATCTTCAGTGGGGCTCTGATGTAATAAATACTTCCATGTGCGAGAGCGTTGACGTTTCAAGATAGGAGCTCTATAGACGTTCTCGCATGAAGGCATCCACCAGCTCGGGATTGTTTAATGTATGATTGAAATGCAATATGGTCGGTAGTGCTGGAGAAGGAGAACCTGGCACGCAGGCAGGAGGGGAGGAGAGTTTAGGGGGAGCGTGCCTGAGGCACAGAGCCCTCAGGTGTTGTGGTGTTGGTGGCCTGGGGATGCGGTGGGCCAGGGTTGTGGGGTGGGTGCTTCGGCTCTAGGCTGTCCTAGGAGAGACATCTAGTGCTTCCCCACAGGACAGGGGGCATCCCAAACCCTTCCTTTAGGAGATATTAAGAACTTTGTTGTGCTAAGCCAGGGGCTCATGGTGAAGTTAGATAATTTTGTTCAAGGTTTCTTGGGAGGCTGCGGGTTTCTCTTCTGCTTGGTGAGGATCTGGATCAAGTGTAGGATGTGAGGTGGAAATCTCAAATAGGCGTACACGGCTATGCAGAAGTGTACAGCACTTCTGCAACTGCTTGTGTTGCTGTCCCGTTTGGGAGGGCGAGTGTCTCCCTCAGGGACTTGAGCTAAGTTAGGTGAAGGCAGAATCCCCTCTCCCCTTGCCTTTTGGGTCACAGCACGGTGCTGGGGACAGCCGATGGGATCGGCTGCCCTGGGCCTTCCCGGCCAAGGACCAGAAATGCCAGAGTTAGCCCGGAGACCGGCCTGCCAGCTGTTCCCATGTGCCTTATTAGCGAATATGGCCAATCGTGGTCTTCAGGGCGTGCTGCTCCGTGGAGTTACCGCCTCGATATTAACGCTGTGGGGTAAAACTGCCGGCTTTAAATGCCGCTTTCCAGTCTGCTCACTCAAAGAATGTCCTTTGTTCTTGTAAACTCAGATTGTGCAGTTTCTGTGGAAGGACAGTGCCCAGGGCTAGCTCGTAGGAGGGCTGAGGTGGGTGGAAGAATGATCACATTATTCCGTGTAGACATGTGGTTAGCTGCACATGCGGAGGGGCTGCTTTTTACGGGCGCGGGTGTCTGCGAGAATGGCAGGGTTTCGTCTGATTTGCAGGGGGAGGAGTGGGGGGAGCAGTTTGGGTTTGCCCTGAAGGGCTTCACCCCAAAGGTTATCAAGATTTTGTAGCATTTGCGTTCAGCGAGTTTGGCTCTCGTGTGAAGGTCCCCAACTCCCCATTGACACATTTGCAGGCAACTCTGAATTGCGTTGCTTTTTGTGAGTTCGTGCCAGACCTGTATTATTTTAATGTGGCTGTTAGTGTGTAAATCTGTCCATATTGTGGCATATAAACAACAGCGTTTTCCCTTTGCAGTTTTTAAAAAAAAAAACACACAGCATTGTTTATTCCTCTGGTTTCTGTCCAGTAACGCTGGGCATCTACTGCCTGAATGCGAAGGCTGAAAAAGCAAGTCCTGTCCTAAAAAGAAATAGGAGGTTGCCTGTCACCTGATATTTGAAGTAATTCTGTTTTTTGTGTTTTGTCAGAGGATGGTACAGCGAGGATCCGATCAGGGTGAGCGGTGGGTATGGGGAATCTCTGCGGCAGGGACGAGACTTTCCTAATGGGACCCTTCTTGGCAGGTCCCCGAGGCGCGCGGCGCTGGCAGGAAAGGCATTGTAAAGTCATTAAAGGTGTCACGGCTCTTATCTGCTTTTTGTTTATTAAAAAAAAAAAAAAAAGGCTACAAATAAAGCAGTGTCACAAGATCCTACTTGTAATTGAGGGTCCTAAATTAATTAGCTATGGTGAATGTTCTGCATGGCTTTCTCTCTCCTCAGATGAAGGACCCCTTTGTGCATCCCAGCCGAAGGCAGCCTCGGCAGGATCCGCACATGAAATACCTGAGGGCATCACAGGGCCTTTTACTCCCTCTCTTATTTTCACACTTCTTTCCCCGTTTCCTTGCCTGTCCTTTCAAATTCTTTGCATGGGAGGATTTCCTAATATCTCTTTTCAGCATCACTTCCTCTTTGTCTCCTTCATGTTTCCCTTAATGTCTCTAAAATCAACTGTAGCTTTGTGTCCTTTGCTTCAGCGGTCTCATTTCACTCGCTGCTCATTAAAAATCAAGACAGTGGAAAAGGAAAAAAATACATAGCAAAAAAGAGGCTCCAGGGCATGGATTTGCAGACCCTTGCTGGCTGGTAGCTGCAGCTCATCCTTGGCCAGGGTGTGAGGCTGCACCTCTCTGCTGCTTCGCCTGCTGTCATGTTTTAAGTGATGTGCTCCCATGCTCCTTTCTCCTTTACTGTGCCACTTAGTTTGGGGCTCACTGATTTCTCTTTAGACTTGCTTTTTGTAGCCGACTCCCTCCTTTTGGAGGGATAATCAACACTGTTTTGCTCTTAGTATTTTGACTGAGCTACTGCTTTCAAGAGTACTGTCAGCAGTAAGTTCTGTAGTGTTTGGGTTTTTTTGATATTTTTTTTAACCTTTTTCTACTCACAGTCACTTTGGATTTTTCCAGTGGAGGAACTGACTCCAGCATAGCAAATTCAAGTCTGTAGATAATAGTTGTTAGCCTTGAAAATACATTTTATGTAATTTATAACTTTAAATGATGATTTATAATTATTAATCAGCAGTGGATTGGAGGCCCTTCCAGTTGTTATATTTAATTGGTGCTTCCCAGTGGTACAGGGCTTCGTCCTGCCCTCGCCATACGTGCAGGAGCTTCCCCACCACCACCCACTTGTGCGTGGGGAGCGGGAGCTGGACGCGGGGAGAGATGTGCCCACCAGCCCCACATAACCGGGATGGGCAGCGTGTTGGGATGAATCGCTGGCTGTTTCAGTGGGCTGTCACCCATGGCTCAAAGACAAGAGTTAAGCGACTGGTGTCATAGCGGGGCTGTCCTGTCCCTGCATCGCAGCCCTGCTGCTGAGCCGCTTCCAGGAGCCGGCACCCCAGCGCTGCCTCTGGGTGCTGTCGGCATTGCTGCGCCCGGGGCACATCCAGCCGCTGGTATGGGAAATGGAGGTGATGTTACGGAGGGCTAAACCCAGAGAAAACCCGTTCTCACTCAGCCAACACAACCAGTGCAATCTGGGAACCTGGCTGTAATCTGTTCCAGTTGCAAACTTGCAATCAGTCCTCACCCTACTACCCTTTTAATACTTTTGGGGCTGTTTAAGCTAAATCTGCTCAGCATGAGTATAATCTTATTTTACTGTTCAATGCAATGTTGTTCCAAGCGGGCCAGGCTAATTAAACTCCACAGCCACTTGTGTACTGACACTTTTGATAGAGTAACTGGAGTAATTCATGTTTAAATCCACCAGGCAGCCGAGCCAGGGCTGACATTGGAGACATATTTCATAGAGCAGTAATGAGCCTAAATTTCAGGTATGCGTCCTCTTCCCCAGCCCTCAACAACATGGCTGCGACACACTGTTTACTCAAGGAAATTAAAGCCAGCAATGTGCATGCTGAGTTTTTTTATTTGTGTTTTTTTTTTTTTTAAGAAAAAAAAAAGAACTCACAACACCCTCCCTGACTGTTAAAGTTTGTGCATGATTGATTTTAGTGGGTGGATTAAAAGAGCAAATCTTTTCTACCGCATTCCAAATCATACATCAGAAATCATAGGGGAGACATTTCTACCCTGGGAGTTGGGCGTATGTTATCCCTGGTTTAATTGTGAGGCCTGGATGTGTGCAAACTGTTTCTGAACGTAATTGGATGAGGGTCACTGGCTGCCCTGAGATATATGGGCACACTAATCAGAGAATAATTTCAACCGAGGTTGAAGTTGCCAGTAAAAGTTGTAAAAGTTAATTTTATAGGAGTTTGTACAAAATATCAGCGAGCAGTTTTGTACTTATGGTTTATTTGCTTTGTCTAGTGACATTTTTATTATGTTTTATTATTATTATTTGTGCTTTAAATGCAATTTTGGGCAGAAGGAAGGAGAGGAGGGAGCAGTGACCTGGTTAGCAGTCAGAGCAGTGTGTGCAGATGGATTGACCGAAGTGGGGGTGATTCGTAAACTGACACAAGCTGCCCTGGCCAGAGTCAGGACAGGAGAGTCAGAATTACATCAAGGTTCAGGGTAATTTATATACTTTTACCTTTATATTCTTTCCTTTGCCTTCCAACAAGCAGAACTCAGCCAGAATGCATTAAATAAGTGGTTTTATATATGCCATCACTTATTACTCTGCGTGGATAAATCCCTTTCAAAATGCTGTCCTGAGCCGAGCTCTTCAGTCGCTGCATGCAGTGGAGGGATGACATGGGGCACGTGGTGGGAGTGCACACATTTTTGGGTGTTTGCAGGGCACCAAATCAGAGAGCAGTCCGTCGGTTTGGAACTTCATCAAACCCATCTCGGAAGATAATTTTTGTATTACAATTACGCGAGTCCTTCCTTGATCTGCACCTAATAATGTCAGCTTTTACAGTTCCCATTAATTAATAGGATTATTAATTAATACTAATAGATATGGCCGAAATCCAATGTCATCAGGTTCCCATTTATATTCTTATTTCAGGTGGAGTGCTTCATACTTGGGTTTTTGCCACGCGTGCCTTTTTTGTTCTATAAGCTTCAGCGAGGTCTGTTGTTCAGTGGTGCAGAGCCATGCCTCTGATCTTAAAGAATTTGGTGGGGACCTAATTGCGTGGGCATGCAAATAGCCCTCAGTTTAAAAATAAATAAATAAAAATCAAGGTTTGCCCCATTCTGAAAGCAAGTGGTAGGTGAGCAAACAGTCAAGCAGCGATGGAAGTATGGAAGTCGCCCGTTGTGGAGCTCGCTGGAGGGATGTGCGGAGGGGTGGGCAGACCCAGCTGGAGCCCCCCCGGGCCCTATCTGCAGAGTCTTCCTGCCCGAGGCCAGCAGGCGCCCCGCCAGGAGCAGGCTCTGCTGGGTACCACACCAAAACACACGGTATAAAATGTTATAGCCCTTATAAATGAGTAATTGCTTTGGAAAGAGCCCCGTTAAAAGAGCGAACGATGTCGGTGCAATGAAGTTACCCATTAAACTGGAGAAAACACCTAGAGAGCTGGGAGAGTCGCTGGCCAACGCTGACAAAGCTCGGCTGGATTACAGTTACGCTCTTGTCTGCACTCTCTGTTTGAAAGTCTGTGCTCTGGCCTGAAATACGGCTCCCTGCTTTTTCAGCAGCATGACTTCAATGTACTTTCTCAAAATAATTTTCTGTGGTCCTGGAGAATCCCCTGAGCTTTGCAGTTTAAATAAAAGCCAGACCTCAAATGAAAGCTTTGTAACATTCGAGCAACCCACGTTGACGGTTTCTGCAGCACGGCACGACCCTTTTTCCAAAAGCAAACAAGATGTTCATACTTCTCAATGAAAGATTTTGGGCTACTAAATGGCCTGAACTGCATTCTGATGCCTGTCTGCTTACCTTTCTATTTTCTGCTTCCAAAGTGAGAACTCGAATGTCTGGAGGTCCTGCTGGGGATTTTGGGCTCGCGCTTGTTCAGTCCCCAGTAGAGATGTTAATGTTTGGTAATGAGGCACGGTGTTACTGTCTCGTGAAATTTTCCTTAATGGGTGTTGAGCAAGGGATCGGAATTCAGGGTAGGAGAGAATTGTTCGCAGTGCTCTGCCCTGGCATCAAAGGGGCATCCTCTGTCTGAAATGGTGTTGCAGCTGCCCCGTGTTTGATCCGATGCTACCAACACACCAGGTTGCTTCACAGCAACTCCTGAGGTCGGTTCCGGTAACCTGGGGTCCTCCTGCGGCCAGGAGATGGCTTTGGGAGGTACAGTGGGAGCTCCAGGTTGGGCTCCCCGAGGGTCCGCTCCTCAGAAACGATCCTGAGTGGTTTATTTACTGTCTTTTAAACCTCTTGTAAATGCTCCGGGCTCCTAGCCTGCCCGCAGCCTGGTCAGCAGTTATATTTGTTCTTGGTCACAAGAGTTTTCCACAGTCGTTTCACATTAGGCGAAAGCAGGACTTTTCGAACAGGGGATTGTGTAATTGGAATTGTTTTTCAGAGCCTGGTGTGAGTGCCGTTCTTATTCACCTTCCTGCTATTCATCTCAGCGTGTAATCTGATCCGCAGAATCTCTATTGTTTTCTGCCGGACTGAGTCTGGTAGCAGAAAAATGACTTAGGATGGACCTCGGGGGATTTCATCACTAATAATAAACCGCTGGAGGAATCAGCAAGTATTTGGCATTGGCATTTGACATGAAATGGGCACTTTGCCATTTGACTTCAGAGTAGCTGCTTTCCTTTTCTTTTCTGGGGGCTCATCGCATGTGCACGGAGGTAGTACTGCTCAGCCTGTTCAGCTGCACCTCTTCAGCCATGTGCCAGGTGATTTTTTTTTATTATGTAGGACTGATAAAATCAAGCGTAAACAGCATTTGAAAAGTGTTTGCCTTGTGAAACACTGCGGTCTTCCTCTATTGGCAGTAGAATGGGAGTTCAAATTTGTGCGTATTACAAGAAGCAAGAGAGGCCGTTCCTATTAAAATGATGAGCCGTGTGCTTTGGAGGTCTATTCAATATCTGCAGGACAGGTAAAATGTTGCAGCCATCTCGCCTGTTGGTTTTAATGTCCCAGGGACAGATGCATTTCATTATTTGTGCAAACTTTCAGTAATTGAACTTCTTTGTGTAAATAAAGGGAGCGTTGTGTTTGTAATTTTGGAAAGCAGGGTGGTCACTCAGCCCTTTCTAACATCTATAAAAATGTTTGGTCACGGAGCTAGTCCCCTTTGTAAAGAGAGTCCTAAAAGATATCTTCACATTTTATGAATTGAAACAAGTAGTTTCCTTTTAGGGAAAGTTTGACTACACTGGGAAACTCACTCTTTTGCATCCTTGTGTTTATAAACTCTCGCACTGTGCTGTTGACAGCTGCCCCCATCAGTGCTGCAAAAAGGGGACTGACTTGTAGTGATTTCCCTGCTTGTCTTTTCACCCTTTCCCTTGCACCGCTGAGAATCTGCTCCTCCTTTTACCTGCTGTTTCCTGCCAGCTGTCCATGCTGGAGGAGGGAGCCAGGGCCAGTAACCCACCGTGCTGGCTGGGGAGGCAATGCCCGTGCGATTCCCGCATCAATGGGGATGTGCGCAGGGGGCATTGCCTGGCATCCTGGTGGCAGATTGTGGCTTTCCTTCCTAAAGCCAGAAGGATGCTTGTGTCTCCTCGTCACACACAGAAAGCATCTTTTGTTCTGATTGTTTTCTCTACTTGGAATTACGTACTGCTACATCACAGCTCCTGCAGGCATCTTCTCCATCCAGGTATCAGTGGAAGCTCCGAGGGCGTTTGGAGTCCTGGATATACCGGGCGTCCGTCAGAGCTGCAGCTGTGCCTCTGGGGACCTGCTGCTTCACCCGGGTGGTGCTGGGGGCTGGTGGCACCGGCCGTGGGTGCTGGGGTGGACACAGGGACCGGGATGTCCTCGCTCAGCATCTCCGCGTGCGGCTGCTCCCGGTCACAAAGACCACGAGCAGCGTCAGCGCAGGCAGCTGGGAGACGTGGGAGGCAAAACAAAAAGTAAATGCCACTTGACTCTGTTTATGCCTACTGGTGGCGTTGTTTAATGCGTGCTTCCTGGTTGGTAGAGTGACCCTCTTTAATTCGCTTCTGTAGGGAAGGATTCATTAACACTGATTAGGGAATTCTTGAACTCTTTCCCAGCGGTTTCCTTCATTACCGCAGACGTTCAAGTCCGAGAGCCAGGCTGCAAACAATATTAGCCTGGGGATGACAGATGGATGCTTTTTGCTGCCTGCTCGGTTCAAGTTTTGATGCCGAAGTTTCATTAACCGGAGCAAAAATGCAGCGGAGGGGACAGGCAGGGTCTCGCCATACGGGCAGGAGGAGGCTGAGCCAGGTCTCTGCGGTGGAGGCTTCCCGGGGCCCTGCACCGCTGTCGATGGAAGGAGGGGGAGGCCTTACTTTTCCACTTTGGAAGGAAAGCTGAGGGACAGCAGGCTTGCTCCAGGTTGTTGGAGGCCATGGGGCAAGCAGGGGCCAGCAGTGATCTCCTCAGGTTCAAGTCCTGGCCTCGGACCAAACCCGAAGCTCCTAAGACCCTACAGGGCCTGGGCAGGCAGGAAGCGGCGCAGGGGCCACAGCAGGCTTTGGGCTGGGCCCCGGTTTCCAATGTCACGCCAGCCCACCATGTGAAGGGCAAAATTAAGAGCTCGAGACCCTGCTTTAATTAAATTCAAAAGCACCCATAAATTCCACTCATTTTTCATTAGCTTGTAGGATCAGGAAATCATGCTTTTGGCTCTCAGACTTTAATAAGGAGACCAGCGTAGTCTGTCTCCTGTAACTTTTTGATGGCTAAGTCTATTAATGGGTGAGAAATTACTTAATTTGACTCCTCGGTTTTATCTGACATTAAGCAGTTTCACAGCTCCAGTTCCTGGATTCAGGAAAATGTGCTTAATTCTGATCATACATCTATGTGATTTGTGATCTGTAACTTCCTTCTCTCACTTTAGCAGATAGTATCACCGTGTGCCTTGTTGGTATTTAAGAGGGTGCCTGTCTCCAGTTCTTATTTATTTATTATGCTTTTATGTTGTTTCTGTGCAGGTCTACTCTAAAGAGCTCGGTCCTTGCCCTGGGCAGTCCGCACGGAGGAAACAGTTGGGTTGGGGTACACCGCTTTTATTTTACCTAGGAGGAGCTGGTTTGGGTTCTGACATGTGGTACGGGTTAAAAAAGCAGAATTCCAGATCTTAATGAACGCAACTAAGGTGCATAAATTCCATCTTCAGTGCTATGGAAAGAGCTCAGGGACACAGAAGGCGACGTGGCCCTGCGGTGTGTGGTCTCGCGGTGCCCGGTTTATTTACTCCACTGGAGTGGGGCGCAGAAATACTTAAGTCAGTGGATTCGAGGACAGTTCCACTTGCTATCTAAAATGCCCCTATTGGGGGTGATCTGGCTGTGTGGGGGGAGTGTGAGATATTCAATGTTTTTAGCATTAGTCTAAAAGACCATCTCTGAATTAAAGAAAAAAATAGTTTTAACACAAGTGCCTCAGTGGAATTGAAATATATAAATAACTTCTTGTCGAGATGCCGGCCTGGGATTTGACTGCGGTGTTTATCCAGTCACTGACAGACAGAGATGAGCCTTGAAAAGCCAAGCGTGTGCAGGCCCAGGCTGCAGCCCCGCGGCTCTCCCCACCTCGCCTGCCGGGAGCCCCCAAATTGTGCCCAGCTCCACCAGGCGAGGGAAGCGGACCCGGGCTGAGAGGGAGGCTAGAGCCCTTGGACAAGGCTTTGCAGAATGTCTTACAGAGAAAAAAAAAAAAGTGGTTTTAATTATTATAAGTAGGCAAAATATTTGCATTATTAAGAACATCTGCATCCAGCTGGGATCGCTCTTATCAAGTAGAATGTTAATTGCTTTTGACTGAAGCCGCGGTATGTTTATTCAAACATGCCTTTCGTTTTCATGATGCCGCTAATTAAGTCCTTTATTTTATTTAGACAATTATGTCCAAACAATTGAGGAGTTACAGTAGCTCTAATAAAGCTGTTATTTTCGTACATGCCTGGAGATTATATGTGGCTTCAAAGAGAGCGAGGTGGGGCTGGAGTTACGGACCGGAGGGTCTCAGAGCCCAGAATCCAACACAAATTTGTCAGCTTCCAGTTCCTGTTTCTGTCTGCGATGTTTGCAGGTGGAGGTAGAAGGTTTTGCTTCATTTTGGATTTGTTTAGTGGATTCTGCTTTCCAGAGCCACATACTGATGCTCTGGGTGTTTCTCTCGTGAAGCGGGTACATCTTTTCCTTGCAGAGAAATGCAGAAGCTGAGCCACGTGTAGGTCTGTTGAAGGGGACAGGGATATCCGTCGCATTTATTTGTAGGTAAACCAGGAGTTACTCTGATCTCACCCTCACCTCAATTTTCTTTTATTCCTGTTGCCAATTCCCTCGTGTCCCTGGACAAAACCCAAAGCTGGGGTCTGTGTGGCTCTGAATCCCCTGTCACAAGCGGGTACCTTACAGCTGGGATCAAGAGTTCACTGGGGAGAAATAACTTTTTCACCCATCCCTTCCCTTTGAGCACGTGTTTTTGCTAGCATTTTTCCCAGCTGTTTCTCTTGTTACATTAGTGTAAACTAGCAATAACGCTACTAAATTCACCAGAGTTATGTGAGAATGACTTTCTGCAGTCCTTTGCTTGCGGTTTTGTTTCTATTTTTAGGAGTGCTGGTATGAAAACAGGATCCTTTCTCCTCTGGTCACCAGACCCCATCTTCTGATGCTGCTGTCTCTGTGCCTGGCACCCGCAGCTCGGCTGCTTTAACTGTTGCACCCTCATCTTGCTGTCTCGGCTTTCTCTGCCGCTCTGTTTTTCTGGCACTTCTTTACTATATCCCTCGAAAACTACAAAAAACCTTCCAACTAGTAAAATGTGTATTTCCCCTTATCCTTTTATTTATAAATCTCTCCATTTTCAATGTAATTAATGATTTGCAGCCCCACACCTAACTTTTTCCCTCCTCGGTTGGCTTTATTTGTAGCAGCTCTGAATTTATAGGTGTGTGTTGTTTCTCTCTTTCTGCCCGTTTTATTTTTATTTTTCTGCCATCTGCCCAGTTTCCTTGTTAGGGACAAGCCTGTGGTTTTTCCCTGCGCTGCAGCCACCTCCTCACAGCTTCGGTGACATCTCTGGGGCTTTTCCCACAGGGATGGGGAGGAACTGCTGAGATTGTTTGCTGGAGCTGCCCCTTGGTCTGGGACACGTCCCAGGCACGTTACAGTTCCCAGACTATACTCGTGCTGCTCTTCTTCCCTGCTTTGTCTCGAATAATTGCTGTGAGATGAGAGCACGGAGCACCAGAGAGGTGAGATTTTCAGACTACTGTATCAGTTTAGTAACGGGGATCAGGAGATGTTTTAACTACATTTCCTGAACATACCCCAGGTGTGAAATCGCTAACTTTCCTTTCCTCCTTCCTCTTGCTTTCCTTCCTCTCCCCAGGCGCCGAGCTGTGGGTTTCTTTCTGGCTGCAGCCGAAAGCTGCACGAAGCCCCCTGCGTGCCCTCTCCCTGTGGCAGCTCCCAGCCCCGCTGCCACTGCAGCCCGGTGCTCGGCCGGCCGCTTCTCGGATGCGACTTTCAGGCCTGCAGCAGGAGGATGCTATTTCCTGAGATTCCTGGTGTGGATAAATGCCTCGGAGCTTTGGTTTGGGGTTTGGATGCGGTTACGTGAAGTGCTGTCAAACAGGGAACGGGAGGGTTGCAGAGGAAATGATGGGGCAGGTGGATGAGTGGGACGGACGGACAGGGATGTGCAAGCAGCAACGTGCACGAGTGAGTAGTGCCACGTGTTTATCTGAGCAGAATACGAAGCATCCTGGTGCAAGGGAGGCTCTGGGAGCTGGTGTCCAGCCCCGGTCGAATCCATGGCTGCGAGGCTGGGGCAGGGGAGCGTGTGCCTGCCTGGCCATGCGCACATCTTCTGTGCGCCTTACTTACCCCGTGGTTTAGAATAGGGATTCTTTATGTTCTAGCTCTGAAGTATTTCAGTTTTTTTTTTGTTGAAAAACATACAGTTGAAGGGCAAGGGAATGCGATTATTTTTTTGCATGGAAAGGGAAGAAAACTCCTGCTTGTACTCCTCACATCATCAGGAGAGAGAGCACAAGCACCTCTGAGCTGTTTGAGCTGCTTTAACTGATTTCTCACTGTGGAATAAATGAGCATAGCCTGAAAGTCCTAGGAAATTGATCTTTGTTAGGGTACCCGACAGCTGCCTGTCATTGCCCTACTTGGGCACCTCCCTCCCAAATCAGCGGAATCCCTGGAGGGCGCTGGGGTCTCCGGCACATCTCTCTTTCAGGCAGGGAGCTTGTTCTCATTTTTCTTTCATGGGATTGCCTTCAGCGTGTGCCTGGGGGCAGGATCAGAGGCATGTGCGTGTCTGTGCTGCGGACATCGTTCTTACCACAACGTTTGTGCCCCCCACGCTGAGCAGGGCTGCTTCTTGCAGGCCAGTCTGCGTCTCCCCGCGTGGGGCCGATGGAAAGCCTGCTGTTATCAGGCAGGGCGCTGGGCTCGCTGCTTCCCCCGTTCCTCCCACGGGAGCCGCTCCTCCCCTGAGCTCCAGCACACGCACGCAAATAAATATAAATAATATTTTGTCAACAGCACTGGGTGGGGGGGGATGTTTGGAGACTTACGAAGTTGTTTGCAAGGAAAAGCAGCTGAAGACCTCCCTTGCCTTTTCCATCTTGTTTATACCTGCGAGACTAGTTATTAAATTAAAAATACATGTGCCCTTTAGGGTTAGGTCTGTTTTAAGCACGGAGCTTTATATTTTAAAGCTTCTGTGGTCCATGCCCTTGGAAATATGGGGTGCTCTGGCCACTTCCCTCACTTGCTTCCTGTCTGCGACCCCCAGTGCCTCTTGAGATCGCTGAAGGGCTTGGGGTGCCGGTGCTGGGCTCGGAGGACAGCAGGGATCCCACAAGCCACGGGAGCTGAGTACCCCAGGGACCACCACGGTCACCCGAGGAGCAGGTCCCCCGGGGCTGTAGACAGCCGACCCCCTTGTCCTCGTCTTCCTGGCCTGCAAACCAAGCAAATAAGGCTATAAGTAGACTTGGGCTAACTAGTAGCATGGGTTAATCCAAATTTAGGTGGCGTCCCGCTGTTTGAACAGGATGCTAATGTTGGTGCCGTTCCTCTCCTGTCTGGGACGGGGCAATGGGATGTGTTTGCGCTTGCAAAGGGCGAGGGGGTGAACAAAATACCTCCTTCTCCTGCTGCCTCTGCCCTGTCCGTGCCATCCAGACCGGGAAGATCTCCGGGGAATCGTGGAGCCCAGAGGGTTTGGTTTGCCAGCGGCCCCATCCCGCGTCTCCCCCTGCTTGCTGGGGCGCCGAGGCCCGGGGCGCTCGCAGGTGTCTGCGCGGGTGGGAGAGCTGCCCTGACCAAAGGCTATTTACTGTCCTAGGGACAAGGAAAGGCTGTGTTATGTCAGGTGCGGCCGGAGGCTGACAGAGCAGTTTGTCCTTGCTCCTTGGTTCCCATTCTCCTGACCTGTTTAGAAAGTGTCACGTGCAGGGGAGCTACCGGCGCGGGGCTGGGGCAGGTAGAGGCTCACTTATCTGCCTTCCTCTGAAGTCAGCCGGGGTTGTTATTGCTCTCTCCATACCTCAGCAACAAAGCAGGGTTCCCTTGTTTGTGTTTGCTGGGAACGTCAGGGGGATGATGGATTTGGCTGGAAAGGTAAATAATCTGCCGGGCTGAAGTGTAGACCAAGCAACCCTGAGAATGTGCAGTCACTATCTTGAAGGCCTTTCATCTGTTACATTTGATTTGACAGGTTTGGGTGATTACTCAATATTTTCACTCAGCTTTGGGCCCACACTGTTTATTTCTCTTAGAAGTTACTTAAACATCCCAAATTTGTTCTTCTTAAACAGTTGCTTCGGAGAGGCTTTAAGGCGGTAGGTGCCTCTGACTCTGCAGTGCAAATAAATAAATAATCCGTTTCCAGGATTTCCATTTTGTTGCTGTTTATTTTCTTTTAATACACACGCACGTATGCACGCACTAAGTAGCTGGAGCTAGAGAGCATGGTGATGCATTGGGCTAATTTCATCCTCGTTTGTTAAAAAAGTGATGTATTGCGATGTCCTGGGGCAGGGAGACTGCGTTTGAGATACAGTGAGTGCTGCGTAAAACATGCTAAATTCAATGGCCCTCATACTGGAGGGGAGAGAAGTACTGCTGCAGCCTCTGACGAATGGAGAAGCGCACGCAGCTTTTTGGCCATAGGGCAGACGGATCACCACATCAAGGAGACGTTCCCACTGGTTTGTCTGATCCCTCTCCCTTCTCCCCGTGGCGATGCTCGCCGCTCAGGTCCTGCAGCTCGTTCCTTGCCTCTGCCTCTGGGACGTAAGGTGTGAGACAGACGGAGCCAGCTTCCCAGCTCGGTCCCCGGGCAGGGTTTGGGTATTCCTTAAGCTGCTTCTCTCTGTGGCCGCATCCGTGCAGCCCTGGCATTAACCCTTGCTATAGAGCAGCAGCAGTGAATGCACAGCGGTGTGTACATCAACACAGCGGACCGGTGAGCACCCCAGACACCGCACGGCGCGGTGACGTGGTTATTCCCAGCACCGAAGCTTCTGCTTTTTGCGCATCTCCTACCTGGCTTGGTCCCCTACTGCCTACAGCCTGGTCCCTCCCGGTACGTGTGACTGCTGCGTTCCAGGTATGTCCCTGAGGGAGAAAACAGCGGTCACCGGGGCTGGAGCTGTAGGGAGTGCGGCCCTCGTGGAGTCTATTTAGAGCATAAACCCTTTGGGGCAGGGCCTGGGCTTTGTTTCAGACCTGCAGGCACTGCAGTGAAACAAATAAGAAAAGTAAAAAAGCAGTAGCCGTGTAATAGAGCTTTTACTCCAGAAGTAAACCCTATTGTTTAATTGTAGCATTGCCAAGCTGAAAAGGGACGGGGAAAAAAGCCCTCTGTTAACGCTTTGAAATGCTTACAGCTGCTATCACATAAAACCCATGAAAGGATTATTTTCGGAAACTTTGTTGGCAGGACTGTAAGGTCACTGTTTATTGTCAGCCCAAGCCATGCTATTTTGGGGGCAAAGCGTGCCGAGTCGCTCGGTGTCGGGCGCTTGCTTCCTTTGCCCCACGAGCACCGAGGGCAGGCAGGGGGCGGTGGGGGGCACGTGGGATTTGGGTGTCCTGGCCTAGGGTGCGATCCTGCAAGGCAATTTGTCTTGTGTTGTGAGCTGGCGGTGCTTTCAGAGTGGGCTTTCCTTCCACCACCTCTTACTGAGGGCTCTTTGGGGTGAGATGGGCAATGGGAGATGTCTGGTGGTGGACAGGTAATGGAAGGAGTGAAACCACTTTGAGTAACATTTATAAGCATAGGAAACTGTCGGCGTAATTAAACTCCTAGAGCAGTAACAGCTTGTAGTGCCAAAAGCCAATTCTGCTTGGTTTGACCATGACACAGCCTTTGGGTGCCGGCAAGGGCTGGGGACGGAGCTCCCCAGTTCTTGTTTTATTCCAGCACTCCCAACAAAACAAGCTAATATCTACCTAGTGCCTGGAGCCATTTGGAATTAGATTAAAAGTTTTCATCGGCTCTTCTTAATAGAGCCAGATAAACCAGGCTAATAGTCATGTGTTGAGTTATTGAAGGGAAGTTCAGGTAATATGCAATCACCTTTAACCTTCAGCTTCCTAAGACCTCCTGCTTAGTGATTGTTTGTCTGTGGTGTAAACCATAGTCCAGTTCATAAATTATTATGTAGTTCCACTAACCTTAATGCAGTACAGGTTTCACGGTGTTTCATTTTGTAGTGTAAGCTAATTCCGGCTGTGCACACAATAAAGCTCGAACGTTGTTAGAATTAACCCTTTCCCTGACGACTACTGGTTTACCAGTAAGGGAATTACCGCTGCTGTTGCACTGGTCTGTATTTCTTGGGCATCATCCACGTTTAATTGTCGTTCCTAGAAATTCTGAAAAATGTCGTAAGAAAAACATAGCAGAAAGTTTTTATCAAAAATAATAGTAACTAAAAATGTCATCTTTAGAATTCATTGTTAATATCACTTTGATATTGATGTTAACAGTGAATGTTAGGTTGACATCAGTTTTACACCAGGAATATGTATTTTGGTAAAATGTCAAGTACAATATGGTCTGATATTTGGTCTGGTATTTTTATAATTGAATATGAGCCAATAGATGAAAATGCCCCACGCATGGTGCAGCATCCTGAGCAGTGACCATGGCAAGGAAGTAGCCCCAAAGGGCGTTCAGCTGCTGAGCGTCTCAGCCAGTCTGCCTTGCGGTCCGAAGCATCAGAAGGTGCAGCTGAGCCCTTCCTGAAACACGAGCATCTGAAGTCTGCCATCCATGCATAGCTGTACACTTCTGTAATTTCAATAATTCCTCTCTAAATAAATTTTGTGCGTGTATTTCTACATGATATTAGCAGAGACACTCCAAATGCAAGGGGCGCAATTGCACCCTCAAAGTTGTTTCCCCATGTTTTCAGGGGGAGGGAAGAGGTGGTTTCTTTTAATCCTGTTTTTGTGTTTTGCTTCATTCTTTATATTTGTTTAGGCTTTTTTTTTTTTTTGGTTACACTTTCCTCTAGTTTCCTTGATGCAGAGTTGCTGCCAGCCTGCGACAAACCCCCAGCCTCAGGGCCCTGCTGAAGCACGGCGCAGGGCTGCTGCTGCCCTCTGCGGGAGCCCGCTCCCGGCTGCCTCCTGCTCCCGCTCCCACCAGCAGAACACCTTACCCCACCAAGCACACAGGCTTCTGCCACGCACCGTCACTGTGCCGTGGAACGATCCCACGGTTAGCCGTAACCCCTGTTGTGCGTGCAAACTGGTGGGAGCGGGGAGCCCGGGTTCTCCCCCGCAGCAGGGCATTTTCCCTGATGTACAAGTCCTGCCTTCCTTCTCTGCCTCATGACACTTAGAAATATCGTAAGCTAATAGGTTCATATTGCTTTGATAATAATGCATTAATATAATAATGCATTAATATAATAATGCATTAATATAATGGACTTAGAATTTAGTTATAAGTGGTGATTTTTTTCTTTGTTCTTCTGAACATCTATGGAAATTTCATTTGTACTCATGCAAATTTTTGTTCAGAGTTTTTCTGAATTACTTTCAATAATCCTTCCTCTTATTACTCAGTTACTGTTCTTCACTTAAGTAGCAGATACGCTACCCTGCACTGCTGGCTGCCTGATAAACAGTATCAACATAGGCTAAGAAAATGTTGAAAACCTTCTAGAAGAGCAGGATGATGCTTGCAGGGGGTGGTGAGTAGCTGCAACAGGAGCTGGGATCACTGGCATTTTCGGGGGGTTTACACCCAGACTGCTCGACAGGCTTTCATAATCTGTACTCGGACGCTGTAATTTTTATTACAGAGAAGCCATGAGGGATGAAACTCAGATTGTACATTGGGTGTAGAACCTGGCGCTGGCAGGACAAAGCAGACCTTGGGCAGGAGCGGTGAGCAGAAGCGCTCGGTGCCCGCGGCCGCCGCTGCTGTGTGCCGAAGGCGGGCGGGCAGCGCGCTCCTTCCAAGCCGTCACCTTTCGCCTCTGTCTCCAGCAGCCCTGTACACTGGTGTTCTCGACGTTTCTTGTTTTTGGAAAAAGTTATTGCTTCGTTAGCTCTGCAGGACCTGGACTGCAGCCATGAGGTAGGAGATTTGCACCAGAGGAACTGGACGGCCATTGAGGCCCGTGTCGGCTCTGATCTCAGGCCAGCTGGCTCTGGGAAACCCTTTGCTTTTTTGGTCCTTGGTTCCCTTTCCTAGAACTGGATTTGATCCCCCATCCCGCTCTGCCGGGCCGGCTCACCTGTGAATCCCACCCCAACCTGACCTGGCCGCACACCCGGGACCAGCTCGCCTCCTCCGTGGGCTCCCCGTGCTCTGCCCCACTCGCGGTGCCCCTCCGGCCTTATCCCACCCGACCACGTTGTTCAGGCCTTGCTCAGACCAACCGCGAGTCTCTTACGGCCTCTTCACCCCCTGCAGCCAGAAGAAATTGCAGCACTGCTCCGGGGGAGGTGGCCCCCCAGCTGCCTGCTGCTCCTGCTGCCCTTCAGCCAGGTTCCCTGCCTGTCGCCTCCCCCTCCGCTTCCTCCAGGTTGCTCTCCATCACCCTCCTTGTGCTCGCCCGCTCCAGCCAGAAGGATCCTTGCTCTCCGGAGGTCCTTGGCTGTGGCTCGTGTTTCAGCAGTGTCCTCTGCAAGGGGGTTCTCAGACCGCCAGAGCCGCGGGCGCCCTCCTCCTGGCACCCAGCACTCGCAGCTGGCTGCGGGAGCTGTCCTGATGTCTCCTTCCTCAAACGGGCCACCCAAATGTTGCTGGCAAAACACTCAGGAGGCCCTCGCTGGAAGGTTTGCCTGCACTTCCAGTTGGGTTTCTGTCACCTCATTGCAAACACTGCGTGGTCCAGCATGTGTCTGGGCAGTTTTTCCTCCCTCTTTGAGCGGTGAGCAATAACAAACTTGCTGGTTAAAAGCAGGAATGAGTCTGCGCTGGTACATTTGTTCCTGCCGTCCACGTGGCTTCGAGGTGGTGAATGCCATTTCTTCATCCTTTTCCTGGCCAAGGGCTCAGCCCCAGATGTAGATTGCCATGTACAGTAGCATGGAGGTTCTGCTGGCTCTCCTGGGAGCTCTGGGGCCCCTCTTTTGTGACGCTGAGTGCCGTGGCGATTGTCATCGTGCACCGACACTTGGCAGTCGGGGAAGAGACTGCTGGGTTGAGTCTCGTCCACAGCAACCCGGAGTTAGAAGTTATTTGTGATAATTCCAGGCAGCCAAGCCCACAGCCAAGGCTTTTGGTTGTTGACTTGTGTATTTCATTATCTCCCCTCCCAAAATTTTCTCTTCTGCTCTAGACGTGGCACGGTGACAAGCGAGGCAGCAAATAGCCATGGCTCTACTGAGGCAAATATGAGATTGTTGATTCAGAAAGTGCCAGGACGTTTCTCAACTCCATCCCGCCTTCCTAGCCTTTTCCATTTTGGTAGTGCAAATGGGCCATTTATCAGAGCAGCAAGTTTATTGGAAAAAGCTGAATTTTGAGGAGGAAATGCTGCTAGCAGCAAGCCGGCTGCAGCATACGCAGGGTCCCTGGTAGTGGCAGGGGTGGGTACCAGCAGGAGTTTCCAGGAACGTTAGCATCATAATACCAACAGCACATAAACTCACAGAATATGGTGATGTGCTCGTGTGACATTGCAAAAGTGGTACTGATGTGGTTGCAGAAGATGGGGCCGTGGTCTGTGTGGGTCCTCACCACGGGCTGGGTACAAAGCCCCTCCTATCCGCATAGCCACCCCGCACCTCCTTTAGAGCCGCCTGGATTTTTTTTTTCAGGAGTCCGTTTTCCTCCCAGGAGCAGCGGCCGATGTTAGTTTTTCCATCTCCACCGGGAACCACACTCGTTAAAGCCGTCGCGGGGCGGGCGGAGCGGAGGGATCCGGTTCCTTACAATAACACCGCGCGCCGCTCGCAGCGGGCACGGCGTTGGGGCGAGCAGAAAACATTGCCCCATTCAGGGCCGCCTTGGGCTGCGCTAGGCTCCCGGTCTCCTTGCTGCAAGCTGACACCTATTAGCACGCTCTGCACAAAGAGGTCCCTAATAATTCGGAATTCTCTTTAAATGCAACCAGAATAACAACACCGGCATAATTTGCACATTCTTGCTAGCTTCTTTGTGACCTGTCTGGGGAGCCTGGGGAAGGAGTCCTTCAAGCACTGATTTACCCCTGCTCCTCTCCTTTCCTGGGCTTGTTTGTCTGTATTTATTAATTCATCCACGTCTTAAAATAATTTGGGATGATAGTTGCTCTTTGCTTTTCCCCTCAAAGCTTACAAGAAGAGGTCATTGATTTTTTTATAATTTTTTTTAGTGAGACTGTTGAGTGTCCGGGCACCCAAATTGTCTTGGAAATCAGGTAGTGAATAAATTCTTGTTCCTTTACAGGTGGGGCGATGCATTTCTAGAAGCTAAGACCGATGGGTCAGTGAGTGCCTGAGTTAACCTGCAAAGCACCGTGGCTGGGCATGTGCAGAAAAAGGGATGTTGCAGTGGACTAAAGGAGGACCAGCGTGGTACTCTCTTAGCTAAGGAGAAGTTTATGTATGTAGAACAGCTCTTACTTTGGTAGGGAACATCAGAAATAAATTTCTTGTGTGCCACATATTGAGAACTTCTGCTCGGGGATAAGACTATCGAGTCTTTTTATTATTTATTAAATGGAAAATTCTGGTTTATTTCTTTATTCACGTGGCATTGACTTTGAATAATCAACTTTTATAAGATCAACCACAGTCCTGTTTACATGGAGAAACCGATTTGGTAGTTGTGATGCCTACGCTGGCAGCGAGGCGAGGAAGTAGGAAAAAAATGGTTGAGTATGGAGACATCATCACAGGGGCAGGGATGGAGAGAGCTCGGTAGCGTTCACATCCCAGGTCCATCTGCTGAATTACGGTGACAGATTGAAAAGCCTCGTTGGTACTAAAGTGGTTCCAGTTCTTCCTTTGTTTGTTGGTACCTGGTCTCTGTGAGGAAGAGGTTCTTAACAGTGGGTACCGGTTTAAAAAGAAGCAATGTTTAGCAGTTCCTAACTAATTTTTCCCCTAAATATGGAAGGAAATTGTTGGCTAAGAAGAACTAAACCAGCACTTGCCATTAAAACATCTGAAGAGTTTTACTTCCTAGCTTACTTATTTGTAAATTTTACTTAAATTAGAGCATCGACTTGGAAATGTGTTAATCAATAATACATAGGTCCTCGCAACACTCTTCTTCTTGCGTTGCTGCATACTTTTAATGCACTGAGCTGCTTGTGTGGGCGAGAAGCTTACTTTTTAAATATTTTATGGAAGGCACAAAGTCTCAGAGGTGTTTTATGTGGCAAGCTAAAGATGTAATTTAATAACAACAAATAGTGGAGGGGTTATTCGGGGAAAGTTTGCCTCTGTGCAGAAATGCTGAAGAAAGTAATGGAAAATCCAAATTAACCTTTGTATGGCACACTGATTTCTGGTGCCCCCCAAAACGACAAGGCTGTGGGTTTATTTCATTTGACAGCACTTTTTATGGTAGAGTCTGATCCTAAAATCTTTGTTTTTCATGTCTGGCTTTCAGCAGCACGTGGGGTAACCAGTGTGGGACATCCTTCGCTGCTCCCACAGCTCGCAGGAGAGGCTTCCAGGGTAGTGCAGGGCGTTCTGGGCATGACAGTACTGTTCTGCACTTAAGTAGATAAATAGATAGGGACTTTTTTTTTTTTTTTTTTGCTTTTTACAAAGCCTGTGTGCCAAAAGACTTGCTGAAAATTCAAATTTCAGCGAAAAAAAAAAAAAGAGGAAATCTTATGTTTTAGAAGTCTCTATGGAAAACCTGAAAATTGCTTTCCGCTCCCTCCAGCTCACCGTGAGCTTCTTGGCACTCAGCTAGAAAAGAAGGGGCAGGCTGCAAGATCTGGCTCTTCCTCTCCTCCGTTGGCGTGAGCCGATTCAGGGCTGGGTACCTGGGCGCACAGCAGCCACTCGGTTCGGGCTGTGCCTTCGTCTCCCTTTGGGCTGGAGGAGCTGCTAGTCGTGTGGCTCCATCCTGCACCGCCGTACTGCCTGGCTTGAGGTGCAGCTCCCGGTGCCGTCCTGTAACGTAGCTGCGCTCGCCAGGAGGAGGGATTATCAAGGAAATGTAAAATGATGCATAGCACAAGTGGCATGAAATGTCATTACGGGAGAGGCGGTGGAGAGGGGAGGACCGGGGAGCTCGCAGACCCCTCTCCTGTTCCGCCAATAGTGCTGCTAATAGATCATCTTAGGCACGTCACTTTTTTGTGCTTCGTTCCTCTGTTAGCTTATAAAGCATCTGTACGAGGCTTTCTGCTCTGGTCCATCGCTTCAGCATTCAGTGCGATCAGGTCCCAGACATGGGCAAACCGCTACACAAACAAAACCACTGTTTTCCGTGCGCAAACACACGTGGCACGACCAAACGGGACAGCTCTGAGCTCACTCTCACCTTCTTGTTTGCTCTTTCTTGGCAGCGGGATTCTCATGGCCGTGCTGTGATGTTGGGAGTAATCGTAAATTGTAGGCAGCGTTAGTGACAACGAGTGTGGCACGTTGCACGCTTGTGCGCAGTTCTGGGCAGCGGTGAGTGGCTTTGTATAACGGAGCTGCGTGGCTTCGCTCTGCATTGCAAATCAGGATTATTTAAATTCTTGGGTAGGCAGAGACGTGTGTGGGGGTGGCCTCATCTCAGCGTTGCTCTTTTGCTCTGGATTTCTTGCGGACAGTTGCGTTAGCTTTATTTTGTCCTTGATTTAAGTACAGCTGGAAAGGCAGCTCAGACTGTATTTAATAACTAGTCCTTCAACACAGAGAGGTGCAGAAAGTAATTTGTCCCCCTGCCAAGCACCAGAAAGAATGGGCATTTTGTTCTTCGCTTCACGGTGATTTTACCTGGGTGTATTATGGAAAGAGAGAGAGACTTGTGCTACTGTTACTCTGCACGCTGTGTTGATTTATTGAAATTGGACCCTGCAAGTGTAAGTCGCGAGGTACGTTATGACATGGAATTTCTAGGAGAAATATACAATTGGTCTGGTTATTATTTTTTCCCTCCGCCGTTCACTTGGGCATGTTTCCAGCTTTTGCACTAAGGAACAAGATTTTAAATTAGTGTTGAATTTTAACACAGTGCAGCTTTGCCATCGTGTTCCCAGCGTTTTATTATAAAGCATCTGAGCTTGCATTCTTGTTTCATCTGTGAAGCTTTTCGGTGTGTGCGGCTCAGCAAAGTCTCAGCTCTCTTCTGCAGTGTCTAAAGCAAGCCTTGCTCACCTGCTCCAAGACGGACAGTTTCCATCTCATTTTTAGAAGAGCAAATTCAGAAGAAACTGTGGGCAGTGACATTGTCCCACCCTCTGGCATTGTCTTCCTAGGCTGAAAGTGTGACTTCAGCTTCATCACCCCCTTTCTTCGTATGCCTGCGTGAGCTGCAGATGCCTTTGCAGGTGTGTGCACTTTCAGGTAACCCAGCATCCTCGTATGGGAGATCTTGTCCCAGACATTCAGGGGACTTGCCAGTGGCCACCCTGGAACACCTCAAAATCCAGCAAAACACTAAAAAGCACGTGTTTTAGGACTTTTGTTCATACTGAGCTGGGAGGGAGCTTGGCAGTTGCCTGGCCCAGCCCCTGCTCACACAGGGTGTTAGCAGGCTTGGGAAAGGCTGGAGAACTTGCTCTTATTTGGGAAATTCTTATGTCATTGTTGCAAAAGCTCGGCATGCTGGCATTGCAGAAAATGCTTTTGACCATTTTACTCACAAGATTAATGGCAAAATGGAATAAATTTGTTGGGATATCACAGCACTTTATCTCAGGTTTAAGTGAAAGCACATGGGGAAGACAGGAGGAGCTTTGCTGGGTGTTTTGTAGGGCTTCGTTTTCATTTATTTGCTCATATTTCTATATAATTCTCTATCCGCTTCCAGAAGCTGATAGAGGCATTACAAATGCAGTGGTCTGAAAATGTAAGGATTAGCAGTGGCGCGTTCATTACAGGAAGGAGGAACGAGGAGGGTGCCAGCCCCGGGTCTGGCCAAGGCAGCGAGGAATCGCCTCGGGCAGGCGTTCGTTCCTGCTCGGCGCGAGGGTGAGCGCCCTTTGGCGCGTGGAGCTGCTGGAGGAGGGTCCCTCTCGCACACTGCGGCCACGTATGTGATAAAACATGGGAGACTTTCAGCTCCACTTGGTGAATTATGTTCTCACCTCTTTGTCTTTCTATTAAGATCATCGCTTTTAAAATAATAAACGTTGTAGGTGGAGGAACGGGCCTGGGGTGGCTGAGCGCTCGCCTACGTGTGGCAGCCAGATGTGCGCTGGCACTGGCAGCGCCTGGAGGAGGCGAAGCCCTCTAATATCTCGGCATGGCCTAATAAAGTGTGCAGCGTGTTGGTTATGGAAAAATTGACGCAGATGAGAAAACCACAGGGAAGGAGTTGTTTGAAGACATGGCGCAGTGTTATCCATTTCTACGATCTGTAAGAAGAGTAAATTCCCTGATAGCAACTCTGGTCAGTTTGTTTCATCTTGATCTGTTCTGAAATATACATTTAAAAAATTCTTCTGTTAATATTGCTAGCATTCATATGTTTGTTCATATTTAATGATTTTTAGAGCGAGAAATTCAGGTTGAGTATTTTGAACTGGCATATTCAGGCTTATTTCATATCTCCTTGTTAGATATATGGGTCTTCTTCAGTTTTGAGTTATTGACTGGGCAGGCTTCAACGCTCCGATCTCACTTACTACTCAGCAAACCTGGTGGGGTTACATTGTGAGCAAGACTTGAATCTGTTCCATTAACAAATTCTCGACAAATGAACTTGGGATTTGAGCATTGCAGTGCTTAGAAATGTTGTGGATTTCCACTGCGCTTCACCATTAGCGTGTTTCTGTTAATTACTGTCCTGCACAGTTATTAATGATATTTGTGATCGTTATGGTAAAGCACTTCAACAGGGTGGTGTTTCTCCATGGGAAGCATATTTGCCTCTTGACACGTGCAGCAGTACAGCAAAACACTTCAGCACGTGCTTAATTTTAGACCCCCAATGCTCGTTTGCCACCAGCTGCGGACTTGCATGGTGACGTGAGCCCAGGAAAAGGCAGCATTGAGGTGGTACGAGGTGAATTTAGGGGATTTAGGGGATGCACATCGGGCAGAGAGCTGGGGCTGCTGGGGGAATGAGACCGCGGCCACTGGGCACAGGTCCTCTGCCATCCCCATTTTCCTCTTGTGCAGTTTGATCAACGGGAAAAATCTGTCTTCCCTCTCCGGTGAAAGATCAGCTCCCAAGTAATGATGTCCAGCTGTACTGACAAAATGTGATTGCTCATCAGTTTGGCTGATGACTTAATCTGGGGCTGATTAGCATCTTGGAGACAGTCCAGACGATCAAAAATGATGCATAATTTTGCTGCGGGCCACAGTTTATTTAATTTTATTTGAGCATCCTCCCGGCTTGCGCACAGGCACGGGCGGGGAAGGGGCTCGGCGGTGCAGGAACCTCGGCTGGTGCCACTCCACGGGGCTCAGCTCCGGGAGGCCAGGTGCCCTGGTGTCCTCCTGTCTTCGGAAGAGGCCGGAGTGGTGGTGGCTTTGTGGCACTGGTTTCTGGGTAGGGGACAGGCTGGGGCTTTGCTGTTTTACCGGGCTGAGCATCCCATGCTCTCCGCGGGGCATCGCTCCCAGCAGGTCTGTGCCATTGGAGTAAAGATAACCCATAAAGGTGACAAAAACCCTCCCCTTTCCCCCAGAAAAACGCTGCATCCTTCAGCATCCAGATACGTTTTCCATTCCTCCTTGCAGCCTTGGACTCGTCAAAACTTCTTTGCTGCCAGCGAGGGCTTTCGGTGCCAGAGGGGGGGACCCAACTTCTGGGGCTGGGCTGGGACAGGGCTGCGGAGGCAGCCGGGCAGAGCCTGGCAAGGGTTAAAGCCCGAGCAGGGCCGCTGGAAGGGTTCAGTTGTTTTACATTAGGACGGGGCGGCCCTGGCTGCCTGACGTGCTCTGGGACCCGGGGGCCGAGTCCCCAGTGTTAAATCTGCGTAACCGATGCCGTACAACTGGCACCAGCCTTGACCACAAGTGGCCGTTAAAATAAACATCCCCGGGCTTAACTGACAGGCAGACTCAAGGAGAAACAGGCCTGCATGACGGGGAATATTAAATACCCCGCGAGAACCTAACTTCATCAGACAAACGCTCCCCCCGCCCCGCGGCCTCAATGCGCGCGCTGTTCGGGCCCGGCGTGCGTCGCTCCCGGGGGGCTCGAGGCCGGTGCTGGCGGCGGGGAATAAACGGGAGCCGCAGTGGGAGGGGGTGGCCGTGCTAAAAGCATGGAGCTGGAGGGAGGATGCCCCAAAAAGCAGCCCCTTGGGTAGCCGGGAGCTCGCCCGGGTCCTTGTCAGAGCACGGGGTCGTGGCCCGTCGAAGCACAGCCCCGTGGCTGCCGTCCTGCCCCTACATGGGCTCTGGGACGTCCGTTGTCGTTAGGAAAGGAGGTAAAAGGCTTTATTAGAAATGAGCCGTTTGGCTTGGGACCACATTCTTATTTATAACGATGACTTGTAAGCCCTCCAATGCAGGACAAGTGTGAGGGCATTATTACGTCCGTGGGGATAGCGGAGTGACACGTTTATTGGGTGGAATTTATTCGTCTATGGAATTTTATTATTATTTTTTTTTTTTTTTAGAAAAGCCTAGAAACAAGCTGCACTTACAAAACAAGCGAGGCGATTACCCAAGTGCAAAGCTTCGCAGGGCTCAAGGCAGAAGGATTTGAGCGCTGAGCCACGCGGGCGGTGCTGGCGGGAGGGCCGGGGGCGCTGGGCGCGCTGCGCTCCCCGCCAGCGAGCGGCTCCGGCACGGGCTGCTCAAAGGCTGCTCTGCTCCTGTGCTGGAAGGTAAACCTCCAGAGCTGTTAACAATGCGCTGTAGAACTTTCCATTCCTAAATTGTGCTTAAAAATACGGGTAATTATTATTTTTACCCAAGGAAGGCCTTGAGCAGGATGAGGGTGTTTGTAACAAGCACGCTTTTATGTCCCAATGCCCTAAGATGTCTGTTCCCTGCCTCTTGCAGATTTTAAGATTTAAGTTTTCTATCAATTTCACAATGTGTGTGCATCACTTCCTGGCAAATGGGCACGCCTTTGCAAGAAGTCTCTATTTTAACCTTTGAAATAGTCAGAATTGTTTCCAGAGAAGGAGATGCTCTGCTTAATGACCACAGAGGTGCGGCTCATTGTCGGGAGAGCAGAGCTGGCGGCAGGACTCACCCAACTCTTTCAGGAGCTTGTACACCAGCTCCTTGTGGCAAAGGGTTTTCCTTGTAAATTGTTTTATTTGTCCTAAACTCTTTCAATCTACAGCCTTCGTTACTAGGGAGAGACCTTAAAACAGAGGTAGCTTTGCTGAGCCTTTGGCTGCATCTTGGGACCAGCTTCTTGTTTCTCCTGTCTCGCTGTAAACCTAGAGAAGAGTTGCTGATGCAGAAGGTGACACGTTCTGGTTTCCAGACTCGTGCTTTGGCAGATTTTGTTTTTCTTTTCTTCCCTAGGAAACAAAGGGATTATTTTCATTCCTTGGCCTGTTTGCAGTGTATCCAAGAGCTGTACTACTTTAGCTCTACAGAAATAGTTAAGTTTTTAAAATACCGTGGACTGGAATGGGCAGAGTTATCCTGGTGTTTATGCTAATGTAGTTTCTAGAGGAAAATGGGAATACACTATACCACATGTTACTTTATCAACTTGGATTGAAGTGGCATATTCATTTTGGGTTAAAAAAAAAAAAGGATACTAAATTTTCAGTTTAAGCTTGCAAGGTCTGTCAATAAATTGGAAAAAAAAGTGGCTGAGTTGTCGGGCATTACTGCTGAAAAATGGGATTGCAGAACACACAAAACAAGATGAGAACATGTATTAGAAATCTCTGTTTCAATATCTAAAGGAACAGGGTGAAGTCTTCAGGAGCAAAGATGTCTTCTGTCTGCAGAGGGATGTACTTGGGTGTACTTTTCAATACAGAACAGGAGAGTGGTTCCGTACCTGGGCTTTCTCAAGTCTCAGGGACTTATATTTTCAATTTTGCTCTTCGTGCTAAATGCTAAAGAAATAAGAATTTATTAATCTAGTTTCTTGCTTGCCTTTTGAGTGTCTGCTGATACAATGACGAATGAGAGCACAGAGAAGCAGACTTTGCTGATGTTACTGCAAGAAATCCCACACCAGGGTTATTCAAAGGCTTTGTGGTGGGACTGCTAGGCAAAACGTATATTTCCTTAATGATAGCCATGCTTTTTTGTACACTTCTAATGGAGTGAAGGATCAGTTTCTTTTTTTTTTTTTTTTAATTTGGAAGCACTGTTTTCAGTTACATTATTTGCATTACAGGAAGACATTGCAGCTCTTTGTACATGAGGATGGGAGCCGACCACCTTCACCCTTTCCAACCTTGCAAAAACATCTGAGCAGTGTGATTGCCAGTCACTGCACAAAGGGGTTAGGTCTTCAACCCAAGTCCCTAAAGGGACATTGAGTCTGCTTTTTATATGAAATCTCTTGGGAGTATTTTTTGTTTCATTTTAATGTGAAAGTTAGATTTTACATAATTTTCCTCTTTTCTGACATGGCTTTTAGTCCTTTCACTAATGCCCAGGTGACTCGTAGAGCTAACCGGCACAAGGGCACCTTTTACTCAGCCCCTTTCACTGCTGGGATATTTCATTTATAATAGCGACTGCTCAAACCAGGTGGTTGGTTTAAATGCCCTTGCTTGAAGCAGATGATGTTCAGCGCTCTCACTCTCTCTGGTGTAGTTGGAAAGTTAAACTAGACAGCTTGTGACTCTGAGTTTCCCCTCCTTCCCCTTGAGTTTGATTTGGCGTGGAGCGACGTGGTGTTCCAGTTCGGAGAATTCAAATGACCATCCAGGTAGCGAGTTGCTAATGGCACAATTTACCCTTTGTGAACACATTTTATGAAAGATCCCACTGTTTGTGTCTAGTTGTAACTCTCCTGCATGAAGAAAAAAAAAAAAAAAAAACCAACCCTGTAAACGTCCAGGCCGCCAAACTGCCTAATCTAAACACAGGCACGAGCCGTGGGCTTTGCTGGCATTCACCGCCCTCTGATTTTGCCCATGTGTTCCTTGGCCTGGTGCTGAACGCCATATTTACGAGCACGCACAAAAAATAAAGCCCTCTGAAGGAGATACGATTCTGGTTTTAGCACTGGACTTTCGAAAAGGAAAAAAAAAGTGAAGTAATGAAGGCCTTCGGGAAAGCAGCCGCAGTCCAGCACTGCGCATGGGAGTGGTGAATGGTAGGTTAATTCCAAGTTTCTGGGCTCTCATGAGCGGGCATAGCATTGGAAAGATGTTCTTCCACCCTCTCTAAAGCAGCAGATTTGTCCTTCAAAGCACATCCCCTATGAGAGAGAACGGACCGCTCTGTACAGCAAGGGTCTTGAGTGTGGATGGAAAATGGGCACTGGCTGGCTTGGCAACACCTTGCAGTGTGGGGCTGCCGCGCACAGAGAAGCAGATCACTCGGAGCTGAGAGCCCTTGAAAAACGTCCAGGCTGGAGCCTGGACACCCACAGAAATGGCTGCCTTTCCAGAAGGGTTGGACCTGGCATTTCCTCCACAGCCGGCGGCTTTGGAGGGCTCGAGAACCGCCAGCCTCCGCGGCGCTGGCGTCCTGCGGATGGAGCCTCCGTGGGGTGACGGCCTCCTCTGAGCCCTGCGCGCTCAGAAAGCGAGACTGCATGTCGTGCCTGCCTTCGTGTTCGAGCAGGAGGCTGTCCCCCTTCTTCGGGACCATCCCTCCTCTGCAGCCAGCCGAGAGCCAGGGCTGCTGCTGCTGTTGGGGGGCACAGAGGCTCTCCCGGAGCAGTCTGCGAGCACGAGGATGCGACTGCAGCAGCACTGGGGCAGCTGTGTGCAAAGAGGTGTTTTCGCACCCTAGCTGACATCTCAAGAAAGCCCTTTGCAAGTGAGCTGCAGAAGGCTGTTGGGCAAGACAGGAGCCCTGCGGTGGTTCTTGGTTTGTGCATCCTTGTCGCTGTTACCCTGATAGGCAGGGGTCAAGCTCTTCCATTTCCTGCGGCAGGCAGCATCGTGGTGTCCAAAGCTCATTGCTCGTCTGCTGCATCCAGGGACTACAGCAAACCAGGGAATAATTGGGATTGTGAACACTGAGCTCAGCAAAGCATCTCTGCTGACAGCAGCGCTGGCTCTGTGCTGTCTTGCTGTGCTGTGCTGACCGAGTAGCCTTTCACTTGCAAAGTGTTTTAAAAACACATTAATTTTGATATCATTCCATGGCTGTGTTATCAACTAGAGAGTGCCAGGAACTGTTTGCTTAAAGGGTCAGAAAATCCCAGTTCACTGAAAAATCTCGCAGCGCAATGTTTTTGTAAAGCTTTGCTGAGCACATTACTCAAGTCCGGATGGAACTGGACAGAAATGCAGTCTCTAGACACGTTATAGCCCAGGGGTGAAGGCCTGACATGGGATAAGGGAAGCCCATCCCAGCTTGTAGGCCTTCTTGGGGGAATTTGTCCGTATCACTTGCATCCTTGATGTACACTGGGCTATTCGTCTGTGCCAGTGATGTGGCTCTTTGATTCGGGGGATCTTCAACGTGCCGAAGATCTCACGGAAATGGGTTGAGGGGCCTACAAGGTCCTATTTGGTCCCAGCTAGAGTTATCAGCATGGAAGGTGCTGGTCTCTAGCATGGCCCACGCTCTTCAGGATGAAGTATTGGCATCCTTTCCTTTGAAACATTTTATTCTCAGGCAGAGGAAGGAACTGCATGAGCCTTAATGCTGGAAATGTTAACCACTGTCTTCCTGTCTACTGGATGGTGGAGCGTTGGGTCTCACAGTGATGATAAATGCTCAATTTGGTGTCCCAGCTCCCCGTTTTGTCTCCTTTTGGCTGTTTATCCTTGGGACGTGGCAGGACACAATCCATTTGAGAGACCATGGGACAGAATAGCTGCTGCCCCTCACCTGATTTACCAGGCGTACCCGGTGGGAGCTGGCAAATCCACCGGCACGCTCATGACCAAAGCGATCCTCTGTCCTACAGGAGAAAAGACCAAACGAACCCCAAAGTAACGTACACTAAAAGAAAATGTAAAATGGCAGAGGCCACATGAACTAAGCAGAGGTATTTTCTAGCTGTCTAGTCTAACGTTTGGTATCATTTTTCTCTAGGATTACAGGGGCTTTCACCTCATAAATTTGTGCCTGTTTGAGGTCGTTAATCTTTCTTTACATGTTGCCTTGCAATTTTAGAGCTTTGCCACCATCTGGGATCACATTTTAAATGGAGTTTCCACTCAGTACGTTCCTTTTCGTGAAATTATTTATATATACAGAAATATATAATAAATATATCAGGCCTGGGTTGTTTTTAAACATTTTCAGTGCTTTCGCAAGGGCTTACCTTGTGTGGAAAAACTTGTCTTCTCTAATAGAGAGCCATAACAGTGACCAATTAAAGGATCACATTTGCAATATGCTCTTAAATGGCAATTTAAAATATAGGTGAGCGACCCGCCTCGTGATCCGTGGGGAACGTGAGCTCTGTCAGAAAGCCTCGGGCCGGGAGCGCACCGCAGGGTCAGGCAGTCCTGGAGCAGGAGACGCGCCAGGGAAGCCCCATCCGCAGCGGTTCCCTGGGGAAAACGGGGTTTTGGGAAGAGACTGGGACTTGGGGAGGGGCAGCCCCCTGCCTCAGCCCCCTTCCCGTTGGGATAGGAGCTTCTCGATAAGCTTTCATTGCCCTCAGCTGCTGTTTCTTGCAGATGTGCCCTCCGGTCCGCTTCCCAAACCTGGTGTGACCCAGCTCTGGTGCTGTTCCTAAACTGGGTTTTCCCTCAACGGGGGCATGGGGGAGGCAGTGATGACCCACAGTTGGTAGCACCAGCTTCTTCTGGCCCCCACCAGAGCCGAGATGTCTGTTCCAGCCCCGCTAATTATTTTAAAGGGATTTTGAACAAATAAATAGCCTGAGCAGTTCAGCAGTTCCTTGTGTAATTTTAGCTCCGGACCCCTCCAAGAATGTACAGAATAAATAGGTGAATCTGTAATACATCCACAATTAACTCTATATACAGCAAGCAGCTCGGAGGCACGCTATGTCAGAGCAGTGTCAATAAACAGGTATGCTGTGGGCCGTGGAAATGTGGTCTTTATTATTGGAGGAGGATAGCTCTGACCAGGAGGTAGGGTGCAGTCTGGAAAAGCAAACAGTGCTGCTATAGATCCTTCTGCCCCCGCCCAGCTTGGTGGAATTCAAAATCTGTCATTTACGTGTACCCCTGGTAAAATACAGCCCTCTGAGCCAGCCTGCTCCTCGCTCGTGCTGCTGTAGATCGGGGCTGACTCATGATGAGCAAAGCTTGGCTTTGTAGCTAAATGTCACAGATGTGGCAGGAAGGTTTCACCTACGCTGGTGACTTTGCAAGTGCAACTTTGTGAACACAACAAAATTCCTCGGGATATTTTATAACGCAGAGGCATGAAATTGCACAGCAGAATTTTCTCCCAAGACCCTTTCCCCCCCGGCATCTGTGGCCACATGTGCAGCCATCGTTCCCCAAGAAACCCAACGCCCAGACGTGAATCATTTCTCTGATTTTTCATGCTTTTAACTTTTCATTGCTGAGGCTTCGCTCAGCCGGGAGAAGCAGGGACCTGTTTCAGCTTTGAAAAACCTTAGACAGAGGGAAGGCTGGGGAAAGGAGTTAAAAATGAAACAGCAGATTTATATATATAAAAAGTAAAAATATATGTTCTACATCTGAAGTTTATTTAGGTCCTTTGGGAGAGTGGCGCGGCACTACGTCTCTACTAAATTGCCAACATTTTATGGTCGTGCTGGCACCGAGTCAAACACACATCTCCTTGGCTTGGGTTGCTGTCTTGAAGCAGGCAGATTCCAGTATGTTTTTCTATGAACTGAATATTTCTATTGACTGGACACGGGAAGCTCTGCCCAGCAAGAACATGTAGGTAACTTTTCTTTTTAATAGATCTATCGAGATTTAATTATTTTGATGTTGCGTTACTGAAGAGCCGACCCCTTGCAACCCACCCAGACATCAGATGTCTGTGTTTTAAGAGAGATACAACTTTTTAATTTTTTCTTGAGATTTCATTTTGATTAGAAATATATTAATAATTGGAAGGTTTCAAAGGAACTATTTTTAACCGATTAGCTGTAGTGTATTCAAGGATGTTAGTAGCATGCACAAGGAGACCTGTGTACATGCGTGTATAAAATACACACAGCACAAGTTACAGCTGGGACTTGCACAAGAGGCCGAGCAGTTTGCCGCTCAATTTCCTTTCTACGCCCGTGCCTACATGTGTATCTTTGTGCGAAATCGCTGTTGTTCATCAATCAAGTTGGCCGCGCACGCGGCGTGCCCACCACAAAGCCTCGCGGGCCAGGAGGCCGCAGCTCTCTGTGATCTCCCCGTTTCACGCCGAGGTGGCTGCTCACCGTGCATCGCGAGAGCCGCCCCGGCCTCGCTGCAGACACGCGTCTTCCCACACTTAGCAGCAGCTGTGAGGGACCCAGTTTATCTCCCTCCTGCTCGCTGCCTTCTGCTCTTCTGCACGGGCCTGGGAAGCCATTTTCTGCTCGGGTTTTGGAAAGCGGAGCTTTGATCTGCAGATGCGTAAGGAGGAAGGGTCAAGATCTGAAGCAGAATGGACTGGCAGAGAAACAGCCTGTTGGATCATGTTGATCAGATTACACTCCGCAATGGAGAATCCTTTTTCTTTTTCTGGTCCAAAGTACGAGAGAACTGAGAGCTTCTCTTTGAAGCCGAGAAGATGAGTTCATGCCTCAGTGCTTAGGGAAGCTGGAGAACTGTGCTTTACAGTTCATCTGTACCTTCCCCAAACCTTCAGGAAAACGTTTAATAATACTTCTCAGCCTGGCTTTCCAGGGTACTGCTCTTCTTCACGCCTTTCTCTTTGCGCCAAAGACTTCCTCTCTTTTGATCATCCGAGCCCCTGGTGCCTGCACACCGTTAGTTAAGTGTCTGCTGCGCCAAGCCAACCCCGGCTCTTTGGACGGAGTAGTTGCATGTACTCACCATTTATTCACGTTTGCTGTTGTTCAATTTCCTTCTCTTTTTCAAGACTTTTTCTGCAGTTACGTGCACTCACATTTGAGTATTTTGTTTAAGTAGGTGCTTTTCAGTGCAAACAAATAATAGTCTCTAGAGTGTGTAAGATATTTATGGCTGGCTTTGTTTTTCACAGAGCCAGATTTCTGCAATAGGCGCCCAGGGTGATATTTTGAAAGGCTGTCCGCAGTGTTGTTTTAATATTAATGCCAAGTATAATTCGGGTTATCTGAACCAGTAGATAATCTGATTTTACTTTATACAAACAGGTAGAATAATGGATGTTTTGTTCACCTTTTTGAAACAGATTCATTCATAACTCGCCACTAGTTCTTGAAAGAGACCTTGTGAGTTTGTTCTGTTAAAGTGCTCAGCCGAGCGAGCAAAGACAACAGAGGCTCAGGAAGACGTGCTGCAGGTCACTGGGGAATGAAGGAGGGGAAAAATCCATCATTGCAAGGGACAGAACTCATGTGGTATGTCTCTGGCCTCCTCCTCGTTTGCAGTCTTGAGAGTCTTGTGTCTCCCCTACCCTCCGACTTCCCAGTTGCAGTTCCTTGCACGGGAGTTTCGTTCGTGGTGAACGTATAAAATACCCAGCCGTGTTTGAGCAGCGGGTTGTTCAAGGACAATGTGGGACTTGTTTTCGTGCACATGTGTAGGAGAGCTTGGAGATTTCCCTCGGCTGGGATGGGGTATCTAACACGGATTAAATGCTCTGTCGGAGTTTATGTAATGCCATACGAGTAAGGAGGCTGAGAGGAGGGACCATGTGCATTTACAGTCCCCGAGAAGAGCATTTACTCTGGTGTATAATAGCCTTCTGTTGGGTTTTAGTAGCGTATAGTTTAGTAAATTAGGAGTCTTCAGGTACTTAGCACTTTAATGGTTCTCACTAAGAACATAATTAAACCATAGACCCCTTAGGGAGAAAAAACAGTTTATTGTGCATATTTTTAGAATCTGTTACCAGCCCTCATAAAACCTGGTAGATACAAGCCAGAGAACATGCCTTAGCTGGCAACCCAAAATTCATTTATCAACTCAAGCAGCCCCTGCCGAATATCGCCCCAAAGTCACACGTTACAAATCTGCCCTGTGAATTATGGAATTAATTTTCCCCAATCTTATTTCAGAACACATTTGCAGCACAGTTTTTCTCTGGCTGCTAGAGGTGTGAGGCAGGCAGAAGGTTTATTATATTGCACCTTGCGTTGACACTTAAAGCCGGTTTTTGCTAATCATTTTTTTTATTTGAAAAGGCTTTATGCTTCACAGAGGTACCCAGAAACGTGGCTTGTTTGAGACGGCGCTGAGCAGGGTCCCCTCTGCTCCGCTCCCCGTGCGCCGTCCTTGGGCTCGTTTGTTCAGCTGCATCTGACCTGGAGCTGGCGTGTTTCTGTCCACGTGCATCAGGATTTCGCTGTTCTCCATGCAAGGGAACTCCCGGCTGCTTTCTAGGCTGCTTCTCCTCGCAGGGCAGCTGCGAAGCAAAGCGCAGAGCTCAGAATCCCCAGTGAAACGAGCCGGGTGAAGAGATGCTGGAATGCATTTCCCTCCTCCCGGGCTGTGACACCTCCGTCTCCGACACCGATGTTTGTGTAGGAAACGATTGCACCGGGAAGGCATTCGGCACGCCTGCGCTCTGCAGGTTTCCCTTCGCTCCCAGCAGCGTGCCCACGCATGGGGCAACGCAGGTCCCGTGGCCAGGGCGGCGGGTGCCGGGCACCCCTTTGCCGTGAGCGGGGTTTTGCAGCATGGCAGGTGCCTGTGCTGGGGCTGCCGGGGCAGCTGGCTTTCACACCGTGCTCTGGCTCCTTGCTCCGGCCCCGGCACCCCTTCCCGAGTAAACACGGCTCTCTCCCCGGGAAACCTGCGCCGCGCTACGCCCATGCTCGCAGCATCTGGAAGGCATCGGGAGGAACACACACGCTCAGCGCTCGCCTCCCTCGCCCTCCCCTTGCAGCCTTCCCACTCGTTGCTGAGACGTGCGAGCCACTCCGCTAGCGCTCCGGTTTGCTCGGTTTTGAGGTTTAGGCTCCAGAGAAGCGGCCGCGGCAGCGGGGAGAAAGGGTTCCTCGCCGATAGCGTCCCCAGAGGCTGCGATGCCAGCGGTGCTCTTATCGAGGGCATTTCTTTCCCTCTGTCAAAACAAATGCCAAGGAACCGTGCATTATTTGTGGCGTGCCTGGTGCTGTTTTAGGCTTTCAGTCGTGGGAGCTGACGCTTGCCGTTTGAGTTATCTTGCCTGTCCTGCGGCATTGCCCCTGCTGACACCCTGATAATGTCAGGGCTGGTAACGGGAAGGGTGGAAACGCTGTCGTGTCTGGGAGCGAATTATTAACCCACGCCAGATTTCTTCTTTGCTTCGCTTCTCCTTTTCCCTGTTTCTACTTCAGGGCATGAATTAGGCCACAGCTAAAAAGCACAGCTGTGGGAGATAAAGCACGCTAGATCCATCTTGCCAAGCTGGTCTCTTCCCAAGTAAGCCTTTAGGAGAAGCCAAACGAGGCTAAAACACAAACTTTCTGGTGCTTTCTATCCCCACTGCATGGGGCTGGAGGTGCGATACACCTCCGTGCGATAACATCGTGAGGTTTAATTGCATCTGCAAGCACGTGTGTGCTTGTGTGTGTTACACAGCCCCTTCTCCATGGTCTTGGGTGCAAGTGCAGCTCGCATGGACGAAGGCAGGTCCCAGCACTGCCCCCAGCCTGCTGCCCGCGGGAGATGGGCTGGCTGAGCTGCAGGACAGCTCATCTCGGGCTAAACGTCACCACCTGTAGGACCGCCACCTCATCGAGGTCACTTTTGCTTAATGCACTGGAGAAAAAACTACGTAAAAGAAGCCAAGAAAGCAACCTGCCTTCCTGGAAAGGACGAAAGCATTTCTCAGCAATTCGGGATCGAGGTAAAAAAAACAACAGTGAAAAAAGCCCCTCGCGGTGAGCCTCCCCCAGGTTCTGGGAGCGCTCGAGAGCCGTCACGCGGGCAGATTAACTTGAACCAGCTCCCGTGCGGCGGGGAAGGGCCCTGGGTGGCAGCGGGGCCGCGGCCCCCCCGGGGTGGGGGCGCCCTGACCCCCGCCCCCGCGCTGGCCGTGCGCCCGCAGCGCTCCGCGACCCCGACACCGCTCCATCCGGTGCCGCTGTCCGAGGAAGGAAGGATGCGGTCTCCTGTCCTAAGGGGTTACAGCAGCCTCAAACCCATAGAAAGCAACGAGTTTATTAGTCCCAGCTTTGCTAATAAGGAATTACAATAGTTGTGGGATTTGGCAGTGGAAGCGCGCTCAGTTGCCATGCATAGTACAATATTTTCCCTGTTTTGTTTGTATTTTTGATTTAACTACAAATAATTTAAAGATGTGTTGTGTCTCCTTCAATTAAAACTCGCCTCTTCATCCTCTCTTGTTTTTCTGTCACAATTTTAAAACAATACTAATGAATTTGAGCTCGTCAGACGTGCTAAGGTGAATTGTTAGCTTCTATCTTTTCTGTTTAGATTGCAGCATTTCTCAGGGTTGCGGTTATTAACATATCACAGGTTGTTTTCTTTGTAAAATTTGCAGCTTTATTGTACTGGATGGAAGATCTCCCAGCGTCAAAAAATTTCAGGCGAATAGAAGAATAATATTGTCACAAGGCCAGCATGTAAATACCTTAAACCAATATAGCGTGTTTAGAGGAATTATATTTTCCTCTCCCGAATTATGATTTTGGAAGGCAACCCTACCACCACATTTATTTCAAATTTAAACATTTTGAAAGAATATCTCCTAGGTTTTGAAATCTGGTTTCCATTCCTGTCTCTCTTTGACCTACTGTGTGACCCCCAAGAAAATCTTTTTCTCAGTTTCTGTATCTGCTCAGTTGCTCTCATGGTCTCTAGCACTTCTGCAGAGTGATTTAACGTCGGTCAGCGTGGCGCTATGTGCAACACTGCAGTATTAAATACGAGGGGGGTAATTGGAGAAGAATGTTTTCTGGTTATGTCAAAAAAATGAGAAAATTAAAACTTGTTTTTTTTAAAAAGATGTATTGGTTTAAGAATTCTTGGGTTTTGCATGAAAAAAAAAAATCTGGATGAAGTAATTTTCTCTAAATGAAATGCTCAAGAGGCAGAGGACGGTTCTGCTGCAAGCGAGCGTGGGGAAGGAGGGGAAGGGGCCGCACAGTGCCGTGGCTGGTCCCAGTGATGGGCTGCAGGAGGGGACTGACCTCGTGTGTTCGTCTTTCAGACCCAGCCGGTGCCCAACCCCATCGCCTATTTCATGCACCGCTCGCCGTGGTGGTTCCATCAGTTCGAGACACTCTTCAACCACTTCATCGAGCTGGTGGTGCCGTTCTTCATCTTCCTGGGACGGCGGATGTGCGTCGTGCATGGCGTCCTGCAGATCCTTTTCCAGGTGAGGCGCTCCTGGCGTTGCTCCCCCGGCCCCATCCCCTCCCAGCACGTAGCACCCTGCAGGGGCGACGTGCCGGAGCGGGAGTGCCCCGTGCTGCTCTGTGCCGCGCTGCAGCCCATCTTTTCCGAACCGGAGCAGCGTCCAGGGGAACTGACTCAAGGGGCAGGTCAAGAGTTCAGGTTCGAGTGAGTCAGGATGATTCAGAGCTGCTCGCTCTTGGCCGTCGGGTGGCTCGCACTGGCGTGGCTGCCCCTGGCGTGTTGCTGGAGACGTGCTGCCCTGGCCTCGGGTTTGGTTTCCGTTCACATGGATGGCAGAGAAACAGCGCGGGACCAGCACAGTGTCTGATTCTGCAGGGGCCAGGGGGCTGTGGATGGTCAGGATGAATACTCGCAATTTCTGCAAAAGTTAGTTTTGATAGACATCTTTCTCTGTCCAAAGAGGTTTTTTTGATAATTACTGTGTAAGGGCTGTTCTTTATCTCTGAAAATGTTTGAGTAGTTTGTTTTTTTTTTTAACAACCAACAGATTTACTGAGCCTAGGTTCATAGTGAAAACCATATCCTCAAAAATCAATAGCATTCATGTTTCAGTTGTTTCTGTTTTTCTTCACATGAAATAAATGTATCTGTGCAAAAGTTAGAGGAAAGAAGTTCCTGACCATATGCTTTCTGAGACGCCCTCTGATTTCTCCTCTCTGCCCCCAGATAACTGAAAGACCTCACTAAAGCCCAGCGCCTTCCGCAGCGCAGCTTCCAGCTCTTGCTTACTGCAGTCTTTGTTCAGTATCATTTCAGCATCATGAAATTCATACGCTGTAGCTGTTACTGCTTCCTGTAAATACGTGTGATGATTAAACCGGAGAACAGCTTATAAACTATATTGTTAAACCACAAAAATGCTGATCAGATTTTAAAGGGCTGACATAAAAGTCGCGGGATTTGTGCGCTCGCAGAGGAGCCTGCTCTTTCTCCCGCTTCCCAAACACGTCCTGTTGTGTCTGGGTACCACCGAACACACAACTCGTAACCGTGCTTGCTCGTCGCAGCCTTTAGGATCAGGTTTAGCTGTGGTGGGATCTTTGTGGGTAGCTGGAGCAGCGGGGCAGAGGGGTGGCTGCTGAGCGCTGCAGCCGCGACCTGCAGAGGTGCCAAGGCCCCGCTCCACCACATACCGGTTGTGTTTGTGGCAGGCTTTGCGTGTGGTTTTTGCAGTGGAACTGGGAAGATCCCGTTCAGCCCAGCCCTAAAAATGGACAGCCTGCCCTCCTGTTTCATTGACGAAGCAGAACATCCCCTGCTGGCTGCTGCTGGAGAAGGGAGCAGGGCGTTGAGACGTAGCTGATGGAAATCGGATTAGCAGATAGGCAAGTAGAAATCCTTCTGCGCGTGGAGAACTGTAGGGAGGGTGGCGATGGCTCCTTCTCAAGGCAAATAGACCCAGAAAGGACCAGAGCACAGCACGGTGAGCGGCCCCTCGGAAAACAAAGCCGCGGTGCCAAATTGCAGGCTTTGGCACGGCTCTGCAGTCTCAGAGCTGCCGTGCTCTGCTCGGCTCTGCGTTGACAGAAAAATAGTAGCCTGATAGACTGAGATGATGCTGCTTCGTCTTCGCATCTCTGCCAGAGGAGACTTTCATTACGCTCCTCTCCTCCCTTCCCAGGCTCCGGGCTGCCCAGGGCTTGCCCTGCTCCCGTGCAGGGGCTGGTGCTGAGCTGGGCAGCGCCGCTGGCACCGCTCCTCCGCGGGCCCCTACCGAGCAGCGCCATCGTTTGTGTGCTGGGGACTTGAGACAGAGCCACGGGGATCTGAAAGAGCAAACTACATACAATAAAGGCTCATAATGACATATTGTAAATGCATGCATCTAACCACCCTTTAATTGGCGCTTTATTGATAGTTTGCAATTACTGACTTATTTCTATCATGAGGGGAGTCTGCAAAGGAAAAAAGGGACCCAGTGTAAAATGCAGCTCTGGTGCATTTATAGCATTTCAACAAAAACCTGTTTATTTAATATTTACTGCCCTTTTCTTCATTCAGAATGACTTTTATTGACAATACTTCTGCTCTGCAAAGGAAGCAATAAAGTTTAATGTTGATATACCACTTAATTCTGCTTTTCAAGATTTGAATTGACATTACATGCAAGTTTTATTGGACATTTTATAATTGTTATTGGAGTCATGGTGGCTAGGTTGAGTAAGTGTATTTTTCCAGATTCCAACTGGCCTGGAGAATATTGCTTTGTCAGGAGCCCAAAAAAAGTTGTGCTTCTAAAAAAAAAAAAAAAAGCCACCCCCACGCCCCCAAGTGTGAACTTACTCTTCTTGCCCAGTTCAGGTTTGTAAGGAAAAAGGCTTAGTGAGCAGGCAGCCGCGTTCGGAAACAGCCCTGCGGAAGGGCTCGGGTGCCGCCGGCTCGGCTCGGTCCCCAGCCAGATCGCCGGGCGGTCACGGCCACCCCCTGTGCAGGAGATTTGGGTGTTAACGAGTGAATTTCGGCGCATCTCTGTGTCCTCCCCTTCCCGTGCTCCTGCCCTGCATCCTCGTGAGACCCACTGGTCCCAGGATGAGCGCCTGGAGCCCGCGACCTCCCAGCGTTTTGTGGCTTCGGGTGCACTGGTGCTGTTGGCAGAGTGCTCCTGCAAGTGGGAGCATGTTTGGGATCTCATATGAGTCCTCCATAACTTGAACTTGCAGAATTTTCCCCATTTGGCTGCTTTTTGATTTCGAATAAGTTGAAGAGTTTTACTTATTGCACGTATCTCAATATAAATAGATGTTGCTTGCAAAGAAAAAAAAAAATCCAGGAGTGGGTTGAATGCTGGCCAGTTCCCATTAGAAAAATCATTCTTCCTTGTTGCTAACCACCAGGCTGGGGAGAGCTTTGTGATGTACAGCTGTGGGTGTAGCTTTTGCAGGACATCTGCTGCCGGAGATCTTCTTGATCAAATCGCGGCGCCCGGAGCACATTTGCCAGGATCAAAGGTGAGCTGAGAGAAAATGTCGTCCAAGATTTCACAGCAGCAGGGCCAGGCCCCATCAGCAGCTCGTCCCCGGCCAGGCTGCTCATCTCCTGCGTGCCTGGTGCACATCCTCAGCACCGGTGGTTCCCTGCTCCCAAAAACAGAGACTCACAGCCTCCAGTCTGCAAGGGTGAACTTCACCCCATGAGGCTTTTTTCTTCCTCTCGTGTCTCTGGGATCTAACCTCCATGGCTTTCTGAGACCCAGAGTTGCGCACTGAGCCACCCCATCCACGGGGGAGCCTGCTCAAAAGATTTCAGCTGGCGTGAAAGTGTGAGCAGGTGATGGTGGCAAAGCCTCCCCCGTGGGCTGTATGCGCTCAGAGCATCATTTTGCATGTAGAAAGAAATCTTAGATGAATGGCAGCCAATTACAGAGGACCTCCAACGTAAATATTCGGTATTGTTTCAGAAAAACATTTTCTAGCATTTACGGTACGTAGAAATCCAAATCTAAAACAGAAATTAAAGTGAATGGACGTTTAACTTTTCAACATCGTTAGGGATTTATTGTAAGCAGGTGCCAGACTCGACGTGCCGAGCAACACTGCTGCAAATTGTCTCTGCCAGGAATAAGGCTGGAGGAGAGACGTACAGCTCGGCCCCTTCCCTGCTCCGTTCTGCGCTGCAGCCCTGTAAAAACAGGCTGGTGAGAAAGGTCCAGTCTGAGCCACAGAAACCTCCAAGCATGCCTGAGGTGGAGTTTGCCCTCTGCTCATATATAATCAAGAGTATTCAGAGCTGTTGAGAGTTTACCAAATACTGAAAGCTTTCTGCTGCCATTTTTTTGTGGCATTCCTGGAGAGCGTGGGCACGTTTTGCAGCGCTGTGCAGAGGCAGGACCGCGTTCACCGAGATGCCCACACCCGGAGGTTTAGGTTTAAACTTCTAGCGCTAGGGCTGGGGGTTCGGACACCCACCCTAACCCAAACGGGTGGCCTTGTTTTCACTGAGTGTATCCGGGTGGGGGTGTTGAGTGTGATGGTCACTTAATGGGCTGGAGATGGAAGAGTTTGGGAAATCCAGCCATCTCCAGCCGCGTGGAAGTCCGTGCTTGTGCAGTCGGTACGAGGCGGGCAGAAACCAGAGCGCTGCGTGCAACTGCGTGTGAAAGCAGCAGGCTGCAGCCGCCGGCGGTTGCAGTGCCACTGGTAAATGCTTTACAAATAACTGATGGGTGATTCTCCCATTTGGGGTCTGGCGGTACCGGCTGGCTGGTTTTGTAGCAGTGTTGGGGGCTGGGCCACAAAATACACGTGTAGATCTGAAGCACCCCCGCAGTTCGTGAGAAATCAAGACCAAGATGTGGTTGCGGGTATCTAGAGATAGAAGAAGAGGTCTTGGAGTTTCTGGAGACCACAGGTAGGGTCTGGACCTTATTGTTCTTGTAGAGGCATCGAGCCAGAGCCTCTCTGTGCCTTAAAGAGCTTCTGGTTTTGAAGGGCAGGAGGATGAAAAGTGTGAACGGGGAGAGGGGAAGCAGCATGGGGAAGGCAAATCCTTGCCCCTACTCACGAACCAGCAGCAGTCAGGGGTCGGCCCCCTTCCCACCAAACCTGTGAGAGCGCTGCTTTGTCTCTCCCTTCTCCCCGCGCTGGCGTTTCCATCCCCTGTGCGCACGCGCCCACCTTTGCGCGGCCACAGGTCCGTCCCTGCGCTCACCACCCACGGCCAGAGTCGAGTGCGAGGGTCCGGGAGTGAAACCTGAGAGGGTGAACAAACAGCCCCGTGCTGCTTTGCGGGTGTTTCGCTCTTCTGCGGAGCTGGCTCCTAAAACCCTGAAGTTGCATGTTTTTCACGATGTCTAATGCGCAGCTTACACCAGCAAACGTATTTCTTGGCTCCGTAAGCCAGGCTGTAAAATTACACTGCTTGGCAAACGGGTTGATGAGGGGAAACTAGAGGAAAGCCAAAAAGCGAGGAAAAAGCCACCTTGCCCCCATGAGCTGGCAGGTAGTGCTGGGCTTGGGTGTGCGGGAAGGCGGCTTGCAGGGCCGGGGGCTGAGGTTTCCTACAGCCCTGGGGTGGTTTCGGCTGTGCCAGGGGAGAAGGAGCTTCAGCATCATAAAAGTAAAATAAATAAATATAATAATTTCATATAACAGTAGATGGAAAGTGTAAAGCTAGAGCTGTTGGAAAAGTGGGGTCATTCCGTTGCTTCCAGGGTGCTGTTCTAGCTGAAAGGTATACAGACATGGTTTGGGATTTTCAGGATGCAGGGAGAGTTTTAGGCCCTCAAAGCCCTTTGGATTTGAATGAGATTTTGGGGCCTGATCCCTTCCATGGCCCCTGAAAACTCCCGGTGCCTCCTGCTGCATGGAGCATCCCGTGTGCGGCCTGGGGACTCGGGGTGCTGGTGCTGGGAGGAGACCAACGTAAAACGGGACAGAAATGCCCCAGAAGAGCTGGAGCCTCGGGGCTGCCCCTCATCCTTGTCCCATGGAGGCTTGGCAGGGTGCTTAAGTCGGTTCTGTCCGAGGATGTGTTCAGCAGGAGCCGTATGTATAAGGGAGGAATGACAATGCCAAGAGCAAAGCTGAATTCCAGGCTTGTGGAAGGGGAAGGTAAAACCCTGCGCAGCCAAACCCCAGCCTGATTCAGAGCGCTGACAAACAAAGCTCCTGGGGCAGCTCTCGGGGTCTGTCCAAGGAGCTGCACGGGGAAGCGGCCGCTTTACGAGCTGGTGGAGGGCCAGGGGCAGGGGCCCTGCCAGCGAGCCCCCGCGGCAGGAACCTCTGCTCCTTCCCCGTGGACAGGGAGCTCCGAACGCTGCTGCTCCGGCACCGCACCGAGACCCAGCCCTGCGCTCCCGGCATCCCTGCAGATGGATGCAGCCAGGGGAGAGGGCAGCACAATCGTTTTCCTGACTTTTTTCTTTCTTTTTTTCTTTAAAGCAGAAAACAATTGTTGACTAAATAGATATTTTCTGCCCTCCCTCCCCCCCTCCTTTTTTTTCTTGGTTTGGACAAACCCCAACCTCCTAAAGATTTTGATGGGGATGATCCTTTTCCCATCTCCTTTCCAGAGCTGTGCATGAGAAGGGAAGCGTGGCTTTTTCCCCCTCTCTTCTGGGAGGACCAAGCCCCCCGCTTCCAGCGCTGCTGCCACGCCGCAAGATGTTAGAGGGATGAACTACCCCTCCAGCCACACACACGCAAATTAAATCAGGCTGCTGCAGTGCCACAGCTGCAACATATTGTGTTGCTAACTTAGGAGGTAGCAGAGGTCACAGCAGCAGCCCAGAGAGAAGGAACAAAAATTAAACAGCTCCCCCCTTTCCTGCAGAAAGTGTCTGAATCCAGTGTTTGTTTTCACTTGTCAGATACGAGCTCGGTTTTGTTCTTTTTCTTATGCTGGTGTAAATCAGATGTGGCTCCAGGAGGATTGCCAGGGTTGCGCAGTCCCACAGGTCTCGTGGCAGAAGAATCAGGTCCTTCGTTTCTGCTTTAATTACGCACCTATTGGATATTTGCACTGCTCAGGTAGTTGTTTTTTCTTTCCTGACACAGCACAGTGTCATGACCGTATGAACACAGCACGCATGCAAATAAAACCACTGCCCCTTTTGCCATATGAGCCAGGGCTGATGGCAGCAAACAGGCAGAAAATTTGGGCATCCATCCTGCAGTTCAGCACGTGAGTAAGCTTGAATTAAGACCACAGGCAGTAATTCTCCTCGAGTTATCCCCAGGCCAGCCCTGATTTCACTTGCAGCGGACCAGCTCCGTGGCGAGGTCGGGTGCGAGGTCCCCGCGGCGGGCGGTGGGTGCGCATTCGTCGGGCTGGGGCACAGCGGAGGAAATTCAGCGTTCCCCAAAGTCCAAATTCTGTTGATTTTGTTGTGGTTTAGAAAGAAACAACAAACAGAAAACGTCCCAGGAAAATTAACAGCAGAACATTAGTTTGCTGCTAGGGGAGGAACGGTCCGCTGGAAAATAGTTTTGCAGCTCAGTTGTTTAAAAATCTGGTTTGGACTCGGGTCCGAGATGGAGGATGCAGGGAGAGCAGTTGAAAAGGTTGTTGGGAACCTGGAAGCACCAGGCTGGGACTGGGAAGGCCGCTCGGTGCTGCTGCAGCCCCGGGTCCTGGGCTGGCACTGTGTGCCCGTCCTCAAGCAGCCGGCCCTGGCACAGCCCCAGCTCTGCTGGTACCGCCAGCAAAACAAAAGGAATGGGAAATCAAAGGAGCTGCAGGGCAGACTTTCTGCTGCATTTAAGCCACCTTAAATTAAATAACAAGCTGTTCAAAAAAAAAAAAAATAAGCAAGCAGAGCTCAAACTATTCAATCACTCCTATATTTGGTTTCACATCCAGCTTGATAATATCTGTTGCGAGGTGAGGCTGCCATACCAGACACAAGAATACCAGCACATACCACCCCAGATCAGTAAATAACGCTGCTCATATAATGGTGTCTGGTATTAGTTAGCAACAAGTTAAGTTCTTGCATTTTGCAGTAGTCAGAGTGACTTCGAAACACTTACTGTTAGCCATAGGAGTGCATTTAATTAGCTTCTGATTCAGGGGGCTGGGGGCTTTTTCTTTTCTTTTCTTTCTTTTTTTTTTTTTTAAATCATTAAATAAAGTGTCACCCCTAGCCAGTGCTGTAAACTCTATTTTGATTGTGGCTGCAATAACCCCTTTGGGCGTCATTCAAATTGTACTAAACAGTTTCTGGAGAGCGCTGGTTTCTCTCAAAATAAACCAAAGTCCGGCTTTGACAAGCTCTAATGAAAAACAAATTGTTATATTACTTAGAAAAATAATTTGAAGGAAGTCTGAATTAGTTGTAAAGGTGGAAAAGGTTCAGCTACTTGAAAATAGAAATTTGGAAGGTATTTATTTTAACCATTAAGCCAGCGGCCTTGAAATACAGCCTTGTTTGTTACAGAATGCGCCTAACGAGAGACATGAATCATGCTGTTAATCAGTATGGGAACTTGATTAATTGGAAAGGGGACCGTCAGTGACTCCAAAAGGCGGAGTCGCCTGGCAGCAGTCTGACACGAAGCCCTGGAGCTGGTGTGATTTACCATCAGTCATTCTGCTGGCACTCGGAGGGAAGCTTTGGAGGGATCCCACAGCCTCGGGTTTGCGGGTTGTTGTTTTTTTAAATTGAGAATAAAATGTGGTTGTTTGGGACGCTGTCAGCCTTTGATTTTTGGTGCCTCTGAGTTCAGTTGTCCAACTTGCAGCGAGCTCGGGGGCCCGGCTGTGCCCGGAGGAGGGCTCCGCTCCTCCCGGCGGCATCTTGTCGGGGCGTCCCAGGCCAGGCGCCTGCCGCCGCACCCTTGCTGCTGGTAGCGGCCTTGCTTATCCCTGAGAGGCAGCTTGGACACCCAGCTATGAAATCGCATTTGCATGGGAGGCCCCAGCGATGGGAAGTGCTGCCATGGCTATAAAATCGCAGCAGGAAGGCCTGTATTAATTTTCGCTGTTGACTGGGGCCAGGAAGAGCTGGAGTGAGTGTGGCCGTCCAAAAGCACCGGCTTTGTTTCAGATCCGGGCGAACTGGGCAGGAAGGACTCTGGGGCCTCACAGGGGCTGATCCAGCTCCATCAGGCTCACAGAGCACAGTGCCACCCACGGGTGCTGTCTGTACGAGGCCGTCTGAACAGCGCTGGCCCTGTTGGTGCTGTCGGTCTGGTGTCCAGAGGCATATTAAATGCCATGGCTGACATCCGCCAAGGGAAGAGCCTGTGGAGTACTTCGGCTCATAGGGCTCTGGGGCAGGGTTGTTTTTGGTTCGTTTTTTTCCTGTTTTAATTTTGCATTTGATTTTCAAGATCTCTCCGAGACCCAGAGACATCACGTCTGCAGTGCTCCAGTAGGATTCCAGGTGCTTGGGCTTGAAGAGAAAAACCGATTACGACGATGTTGTCAGTGAAGCTATACGAGTTGGCGAGGCTGCAATAGTGTTGAAACATCTGCACTTCCCAGATGTGATTCGCTCCATACGATGCTGCAGCATTTGGGCCCAAACAAGGATGGGAGATAAAGTATGTGCTGCACATGTGAGTGCACGTATGTGTGAGTGTGCGTATAAAACATCATCTAATGGGAGCCAGACTGGCCATAAACCAGGGATGTTACTGAAGTCAGTGACATGAGCTTGAACATGCACTGCTGCCATATTTCCACCGATGATTATTTATTTATGCCTAGGTGGAGCTACTGAAGCTAACTAAAACCGTTAGGATCCATCACGTTGCCCAAGCCAAAGCACTCACCCGCTAACGTGTCAAATGTCTGTGTAAGCTGTAGGTTCGTACAGTTTTAGTGTCATGGCTTTAAGTGATGGTAAAGTTCTGAGTGAAAGCACTTGCTTTGTACCATATTCCTGATTTAAAATGGTCACACTGCATCTTCCCAACCCCTGGCTCTCGCTGACTCTTTGCCAGTGGTTGCATCGCTTTTCAGCAGTGTAGCAGTGGTGGTAGTGGTGCTGTTGGGATTTGGGTTTCTGTCTCCCTAACATCCAGATTTCAGGACCTTTAAATAATGTTTTATATCGATATTAAAAAAAAAAGTAACAATCAGAACAGCCTAACTGGAAACAGATGGCAGATGATGAACTTTTTTTAAAGGAACTTTATAATAGATGTATTCTGGGGAGTCATTTAATGGTGTCAGATATAGATGTGTGAAGACAGAATGTGCCTATTTGAGAAGTGGAAGTGTCTGGGAGTGGGCTGTTGCCTTTGGAGCATTTGCTTGTGTTTGAAGAGGATTTTTCTGCGTAGTTAACAGCTACAGAGAGCTGGCTGCCTGAAATGAGGGGTTCCTACCATTGCTGCTCTTTACTCTTTCCTCTGGTATCACCGTCTGTTGGAGCAGTTTAGATTATGCTCCTAGTCTTGGGTTTCTGGGTCCAGGTTAGCAAAGCCAGGTAGCCCGGTGGGACAGAGCCCTTCTGGTGGAGCTGTCCCCATAGAGCAGTTGCAAATCTGACTCTGCTGACTCTGCCACATCTTCAGTGGGTGTAATCACTGTGACTCCAAGTCCGCTGAGATGTACCGGTGTGCCCAGATACCACCCAGTATCCTCCCAAATAGTGAACTCTTTTTTTTTTTATATTATTTTGTGTTTCATTAAGTTATTTTCTTCCAGGTTAAATTAGGGTGTTTCATGCCTTTGTGGATATGTGGGTAGTTTGGTTCAAGCACACCTTGTATCAGCTGAGCATACATCTGTAAAAATGCCCCCAGATCTGAGGTGCAAGTTCTACCAGTATCCCTTGCATAAAGACTGGATACCTTCAATTAAACCCGTTGAAATGAATCCCGTGTAATTCCAGGGTGAGGACAAAACCCTGAAACTTGGTGTCTGGGCTGCCGAGGGATAGTGGTAAAGATGGATTTTGCAGTGTCCTGCTTCAATGAAAATAACTCACTTGCTTGTTCTGGGCCAAGTTGCTGGGTTTAATGTTTCTCTGTAATGATGCTGCCTCCAGAGAGGTTTTATTTTGATTTGGAAGTGTTGGGATGAGGATGCGGCCCTGGGATGCTTTAGCCCACACGCAGTTTACACAGCTGTATTATCTGAGTCCCCAGGCACCACCAAAGACATTATCTCCTTGGTGATGCAACAGCTAGAAATCGCAGGAAACCTGTGTCACTCAGTGCTTTCATCTTCCTATAAAAACGGGGTTTTCTTGGAGCTGGTGACTCAGAGAAGTCGCCAACGGGTGCAAGAGACTCCTCGAGCAGCTGTGCTTCATTTGCCACCCTGGCTGCAGCGGGATGCAGGCGTGGAGCTGTGCTGGGGTGGGACGGAGACGCTGCACTGGGGCCAGCAGCGATCCCCACCCAGGGAGCACTCCGTAAACCCAAGTCTCACCTTTTTGGCATTCTGCGTTTTGCAGAAGGACGGTGGGTTTTGCTTGCTGCCATCAGCTGAATCTGTGGCTGATCTCGGCGGCGCCTCAAGCCCCAAAATACCTTGATGCAGCCGGTGTTTGTGTCACGGGGCTGCACCTCTCTTGCTTTTCTCCGAGGGACTCCCGTGGTTTAGCTTAATTTCTCCCAGGAGCACGCAGGTTTGTCCACGGGAGGCGTTCTTGATTACCTGCTTGTTTCACACACGTGCAACCCACTTTGAAGACGGGTTAACCTAAACAGGAACAACACAGGTTTTTTCTGGGAGTGGTGTCCACATGTGGAGTTATTCAGGAAGAGATATGGCACTTCAGATTTACACCCTACTTTAATTAGAAAAACTTGCAAGCACAGAGAAACTCTAGACCGGTGCCAGTTTTACAGACTGAGAAAGAAAGTGGCCTAAAACAATGTTCCCTGCTCATCGCATCGGCACTTCTCGTGACTTGTGTTGATGAGAGAAGAGATGAAAGAAAATCCCAGAGGCTGATTCATTCGGCTAATAAAGCTCCAAGGATCTGAACCATCTGAAAACTTGAAAAGCTTGTTCCCTTCTATGAAACATGCTGTCCCTGAGCTGATGCTAATGGTAGCTGGAACACCACTGCACGCGTAGCACCGAATTGCAGAAACCATTTGTGCAAAGTGGGACCTCGGAGAAAGTCTAGCAGGAATGCTCACAAAATAGCAACAACTCCATAGTTTGGAAACATTTAGCACAGGATTGTGGCCTGTGTAGCGTGGCGGTCGGGTTTGCTGGGTCTTGTGGATTGATTTATTTCGCTTTGCAAGCAAGGAAGCAGAGAGGAGAGGGTCAGATGTTCTGAGAAACCCTTCTGACAGGGGCAGGTTGCTGCTTGGCTGCCCCTCTTGCTCCTGGAGTGCCCCTGTGTAATCTTAGCTGGTTTCTGTAGTATTTTGTTCTGCTCTGAGCTTGCACCAGCAGCCCAGCCTGTAGCCATTCTGTCCAGCTCAGCACCATCAGCTCGAGGCGGGCTCGAAGGCACATTCAGAGACATGAGCCCACATCACGTCACTCTACTAGCTGCATCGGTTGTTTCCTTCTGGGGCTCATCTTTTTCCTGGTGACAAGAGATTGATGAATTTCTTTTCACCCTTACCATAACCAGTTCATCTGCAGGAGCCATTTTTACCCAGTTTCAATGCTTTTTGCTAAAACTCGCCTGGCTGCTGGGATCTGTGCTGTTCCCTGCCAGGAGTCCTGCAGGGTTGCTAGCATTTAAGGTGGGAGTTTTCCCCTATACCTCCTTCAGCTACATCCTCCTTCCTTGAGGAAATGCTGGATTTTGGAAGAGTTAAAATATAACAGCTCAGATCATTCTTCCTGAGCAAAGTAAGAGGTTAGGGAAAGGGGGATTTGCTGAACTACGCATTCCTATAGCATGAAACAGGTTGGGAGAGAAGGGGAGACAGTCATTTCTCGCATTGTGGTCCTTGCTTCAGAGCACCTGAGAGCTCCTGCTGCTTGGTGCTGCGGAGAGATGCAGGAATACAGGGGCGGCAGAAAACTCAGAGCACAGTCAACGTAAATATAAAATTTCCTCTGTAAAAAACAAATCGTACTGCATTGTTTGTTCAGATCAGGGCTGGGAATTAGTATAGCAGGAGTGGAGACTGGGAAAGGGACACGGACTGCTTTTATTGCATCCGTAATGTCATTTATTCCATAGCCAACCCTTGCAAACCAGTTCTAATCCCCACTCAAATCCCTCTGTAGCAACAACGGCAAATCTGCCAGTTCTCCTAATCAAAGGCTGATCGTTGCTGCGGGCCAGAAACCTCAGAAGGGAGCAAAGCCAAGGTAGAAGGGTCAGGATCTGGGGGAGGGGGCACTGAGAAGCCTAACGCATCCAAATCAGCTCCGTTTTGGTGATTCAGTGGGCAGATGGGATGGTGCCAGAGACACGGCCGGGCCAAGGTTGTTCTTCCATCCACACGAAGCGTTCAGGGGCAGACAGCGGGGTCCTAAAGAAAGGCAGAGATCATTTTCCCGTGGCTGTTTAGAAGAAACACAACTGCAGATAAGAGCTAGAGCTTCAAAATGTTGTTGTCCGTCCTATGTTCCTTCCCCTTTCCCCTTCCCCTCCCGAAAAAAGAGGTGAGCAGCCGGAGGGTTCCCAGCGGGGCAGTTGCCTCTCCCTGGTCCCGGTTGCCATCAGCAAAAAGTGGTGCCTGTGGTGTCTCTGCTGGAGGGTTTTCCCCTGTCCCCAATTACTGATCGCTGGAGCGCAGGGGAAGGGGAAGGAGATGTTTTCATGGAAATCAGTACCTCAAGCGTCTTGGCAGCCAAACCTAAATGGCTCAAGTCTTTTGCCCCCAACTTCATGTTTATGGTCAATCTGAAACTCCACCTGTGATCACCACATGCGTCCTCGGCAAGACTGCAGTAAATTAAAGCACAACAGGGAATTTTAAGAAATACATCCTCTTCCTTCTTGGAGTCAGGTTACAGCGACCTCCGAACATCTGGACTCAGTGTCTCAGGGCTCCCAGAGGTTCTGCCGTATGAAAGGTTCATCTGCCTTTGTTAAATTCCCGGCTTTTTCCCTTCCTCGTTGCCTCCTCTTGATTGAGCGTTGCTTTTAGTGTGGCTGGTCCTCTATGTAACTGGTATTTTATGTTCAGTACGTAAAATGCGCCGTGGAATTTTAGTTATCTGTTGCCGTTGGTAAACACAGATCTGTAGCCCATCGCCACTCACTGTGCTTGTGTGAGAAGTCTAAAATTAAGCATGCTCCTATTTTTTCAAAAGCCTGAATTCCTTCTGAGCTACTGGTAACCAATATCCTCAAAGACTGAAATACAATGTTCATTAAAAAAAAAAATAATAATAATAAAGCTATGGTATTCCCTAGTATTCCCTAGGACACAGAAATGCATTTGTTTGTGTGACGCCCTTTTGCTTTTAAATCCCTTTACCTGATCCGCGGGGTGCCATGATAAGGAGGCAGGCTTTGATCACCGTGTCCTGCTAATTGAACTGAAGAGCTCCGTGCAGTGCAGGCCTTGCTGCTCTGGATTTTTTTAAGTCCGGAGCAAGAGCAAGAAGCAAAAGCCATGGTGTGGCTGTGCAGGAGCGGCGGTCCTCTGTCCAGCAGAGCCCCGTGGTGGTCCCCGTTGAGAAGAGCCCTCCCAGGCAGGAGGTTTTCCAGGCTCTCAGGGAGGGCGAGTTAGAGGTGGCTGTGGATGCTTGATCCGTGTTGAGTTGGTTCAGAAGGGCCGGCACTGAGATTTTCAACGAGACGTCATTGCAGCTCCGTGGCAGGGCCGGCAGTAGGAAAGGGAGTTGACTGCAAACATCTTGGTCAGATGCCTCTGACAAAGGTCTGAAGCTTCACGTGGCCCAAAATTCAAGTGTGCATCAAATTGAGAGCCGGGTGCTCGCTCCCTGTTCATTCAAGTCCCTGCATGTGGCACCACTGCCCATGGAGTCCTCGTCACCGTGCTCATCACCAGTCACCGCGCTCCTTTCCCTTTTGCTCAGGTTTTATCTGCTTCTAACTCCGGTTCCATGTCTTCTACTGGATGTTGTGGGATGTCCCATCTCTTAACAACAGCATCATCATAGCAATAGTGCCCAAATCCATGGCTGCGATGAAGTCGGGCCAGTTTCTAGCTTTCACTACCGAAATGCAGCATCTCATGGAAGTCACCCCCAGGGAGGGGTCCAGCTCTGCCTTCACCCCCATGGCACCCCAGCCCTTCAGCTGTTGTGCAAAGATCAACGCCCTGAAGGAAAATGCAACTCCAGCTTTCTGCCTTTCAGGCATAGGCCTCAAGGTTTTAAAGACTTACATATGTGTTTCACTTGATGTGCTCTGAGTATTCCCATTGAAGTTAACTAAGTGGATAAGACTTCACAGGATTAAAGCCAAATGAGTCCTCACCCACCATGCTGGGAAGTCTCGTTGAAGTGGGTCATTGGAGGGAAAGGAGGAGGAGTCTGCCGAACTTGCCCCTCTTTCATTTTATGCTTCTATTTATTTAAAGGATATTTTTTCTAAGCCAGCTTGGGGGGAGAAAAAAAAAAGCCCCAGGCTGTGGTGTAACCACCACAGTCAGATGTTGTCATGACTACTAAACAAGAAACCTAATTTATAAAATGAGGAAAAACATATGAATGTGAAAAAAAAAAAGAGAAAAAAAAAAAAGAGAGACGATCTCAAAATATTAGGTATGATGTAGAGAAAAATATAAACAGACAGAGTTAGGAAATTCCATAAGGAATATGACTTGTTTAATATTAATCATAAAGGAAAAGATTATGAGAGCTCCAGTGAGTGCCAAATGAAATATTCCACGCTCATCCAGGACTGTGATAAGAGTCCTCGCGGTGCTTTTGCTTGGCTGCTGGGGCAGTCGGAGCTCTGCTGCCCTGCTCAGAGGAGGGCTCGGAGGTGTCCTTGGTGTCCTGCTGTTCTTCTTTTCTCCTCTCTCCGGTGCTTTTCCTCCCTTGCAGGGTGGGTGCAGGGAGTAACTGAGCGGAAACCTCCATCCATTCAGTGAGAGACTAAATAATCTGTACCTTTATTTAAAATATTGACAACAGAATTGGGGAAGATAATTCTGTTCAGGGATGCTCTTCTCTCTGTCTTGCCATCTGTCCTTCACAGAGTTTGGAAAGCTTGTGGAGATCCTGAAAGGGAAGCGTTGGAGAAGTCCCAGATATTTGTGATTTGCTCATGAATATGCATGAATATTCATGAGCTCACAGGCTAGGGACAGACCATTCCTTATCTAGGGCAAGGTTAAAGCAGGGAGCCCCGTGCGTCTTTTGGGGCCGGGCTCACCAACAGGACACCTCCGAGCAGGTAGCAAGGGGCTCCTTCAGGGCTTGCCGGGTGCCGTGCCGAATTCCTTTTGTCGAGCTGGGCTGGCACCACTCGGCCCTGTGCTGGTGACAGTGCCCTGATGTGGCCCAGGCACCGCTGGCCACCAGCACCACGACAGCGGCGGTGCCACCACAAGACGCCAGAAAGGAGCTGCACTGACCACAATTGCGATGAGCGAGTACTGGGAAATACCTATGTGGTATCTCGGGTGGAAAATCCTTGGGCAGAGCTGTAATTTGCTGCTTCGTTAAACTTCCCTCAGTCTTGTCTGAGCTCCTCGTGCGTGTGTCACGGAGAGATTTCAAGGCTAAAATTGTGCGTTGGGAGATTAATGTCTTGTGGCACATCCTGTGCTCTATCGTGTAATTTTGCAGCGCTGGGGCTGGCTGCTCGCAGGCCACATTGGACCGGTCTCTGTTTGGCACTCGCTTGTAAACATTTTGGTTTACAGAAACCTTCAGGGTTCCTTCTCACTGTCACACGAAATTAAGCTACGAAGCCCTGCTAAAACCACCCAAAACAACGTCGGACTGCAGCCCGTAGCACCGAGGGCTGGGATGGAGGTGACCTGGCGGGGACGGGGGCACCTCGATGTGCCCAGCGCCCACGGCAGCGCTGCAGCCCCCGGGGCTCGCACGGAGCCTTTCCCCCGGCCGCGGTCCAGCGCCGCTGCGACCTGGCACCGGGCGTTCGCATGCGGCCGCGCTGCCAGAACGCTCATCACGACGTCGATGGTGCGGAAAAGCCGGACCAGCAGAGCTCCGTGCGTCTTTTCCCAGCTCGGGGCTGGCTCGCGGCAGCCTGGAAGCGTTCAGGTCCCGGTTGCTTCTGATTTACGGCTCCCTTCTGCTCACTGCGATGTCGAACGCGAGCCGCGGCAGCAGCACCAGGTCCAGGCAAGTTCTGGGCTCTTCCGCTCCGTGTCTGTTCCCCTTCCTCTGTCTTAATGTCCTGCTAGCTGTCACCCAGCTCAAAAGAGCACGTTATTCTACTTTGTTAGATGAGGCCGTTTGAATCACAGGACCAGGCAGCGCTGAATTTTCACTCTGGCTGTCTGTTGACAAATCTAATTTGCTGGTGAATAATGAGTAACCTTTTAAAATCAGCCCCACGGCCGATGTTGATGCACTCGGTTTTTGCTGAATGAGTCACACGCTCGCTTTGGAGCATAGGAACTTACTCATGGACAGGCAGCTGTATTTCATCCTCTGCTAGAGATTAATCTGAGCTGGAAAACCTCAAGCCCAGTGCAGCTTTCTTCCAAGAGCGCATCCTTTCTTGATAACGGTGCAGCTGCCATTAGGCTCTTGTCAGTGCACGGGCTAATTGCAGCGTTAGTCCGCCAGCAGTAAGGCTGTACTGTGACAGCTCTTCCTGGAATATTCTAATATATGTATATTTTTACTCCTCTTCCAAGGTCCATCTCATATGTAAGTGATCAGTGCAGCAGCATGAGCAGGGATCTCCTTGCAGCTGTGACCTTGAAAGTGGGTGGCATTTTCTGCTTCCTCTCCAGCATCCTCCGGGATCCACATTTCATGTGATCCCATCTGACACCGGCCAAATCTGTGCTGGGAAAAGTAGTACGATACTACCAGGAAATACCCACTGCCCTCGCCTCTTTATGGTTGAGATCTTCAAAGCTCCCTGCAGGAGACAGGCTCCTTAGGCAGCTTTTGAAACCCTAATTTGCCATGTGTGCGTGCAGCTACCTATTAGTTAAATTGTACACACTTTATTTGTTCACATATGTTCCTTCAGACAACCTTATCTTTTCTATTGTGCTTTACAAAGCTAAATACGGGGTTTCAGCTCCTTTTAATTTTTTTGTTACTACCCAGTGCCAAACTGACCCAATCAGTTCCTCTATGGGAGGGTCAGGGCAGTTTTCTACAGGCAAACAAATACGTGCACGCAAATGGATAAATAAAATAAAAGCAAGGCTGGAGGAGTGCTGAGCATCCTGATCCACCCAGCAGGCTTCCTGGGCTCTGCAGCCCTTCCCCGGCTGCCTCCCACCCGTTGTCCTCAGGCGTAATTCGGTCCCGTGTAGAAGGACCCGCTCTGGGAGGGAAGGGAAAGAGTTGAAAGTTCTCCTTTTCTGATCATTTCATAATTTACACCTCACTCCCATTGTAACCTAAATTACAAGCAAGGCGCCCAAACACCGAAACTGCTGCAGATGGCAGCACAAAAAAAGTGTTATTTAACACATTTTGTGTTTTCTTAAGTGTATCTGGTTTTGCCCAATGTACATTTCATTTGCTATTTACTTAAGTCCCCACCGCTGACAGCTTGTGGATGCTAAGCTACCATCTGGGATGTAAGTAAAATGCCTTTTTTCTCCTCCTCCTTCTTTTGGCCCCACGAAATTCAACAAAGGCTTTATGTGCACCAGTTGGGCATCCCGAATCGTATTGTAAATATGCGGAGCAGCGTGTCAGCAAGTTGCCCGTTTACAGCATGTATATGTCACAATTTTCAGCCCGTTTTGTGCCTGCTCTCCTTGCCCAAGTTAAGCAGCAAAACTGACGATTTGAGGGCGCTTATTTTCAAGCTTGAAAGCATCGTATGTGCAGCCCGATGAGGTTTGGAGGTCAGGTCTGGCTGGCTCGTGCCTGCTCAGAGTCCTTACACAACGCTGGGAACTGCTCCGGGTACCCGCGGCAGGGAGCAGCCGGCGCTGTGCATCGCTGGTACCTGGTGGCTGCAAAGGCTCTTCCGTAGCAATCTTCATCCCACAGATGGGGATGCTAAGGCACAGCAACAGCTCTGCACTTTCCTCACGTTTCTTCTCTTTTTCTCTTTTTATTAAACATATCATTTCCACTAACGCTTTTACATTCAATCTTTTATTTTTATCCCTGAGGCTTTTACAGGTTTTCTTTATTAAAATCAAATGGTAACCAGCCCCAAATAAGGCACTGGATTATTTTTTTTTTTTTTTGGTGCCTTTTCACACCACAACTGTTTTCTATTTTGCCTAAGCCTGCAGAAGCCCGCGGCCCGGCAGCTCGGAGCGGCGCTGGGACGTGTGTGAGCTCGGAGCGTGCTGCGAGAGGTTGGTTTGGTGGAAAAATCCAGGTCATCCTGCATTTTGAAATACGCCCAGCCTTGGCTTTCAGTGACACCGAGTAGCCAACCCAAGTTAAATATTTTACTGCAGATGTTGCTAAGAGCTTAGAGTTACTGAAATTATGTACTTTAATGAGGCAAAGAAAGTAGCTGCAGAAAGATATAAATCAGAGAAGCCACCAATGTTTTCCACCGTAGTGTCAAGCTGATCAGATGTGACATCCCCTTGACTTTTTCCTTGCATTTATGGTATGCCTGCGGATGTGGTCATGTTCTTTACTTTTAGCTTTAAAAGGAAAAGATGAGTTTGAATCAATGTTGGGACTGAAATACCAGTGAATTTGGGGAGTGGAGTCCTGATCCAGCTTTTGCAGCTGGCTGCTATGTCTCCACAATTGGTCAAACCAAAACCTTGGATTTGAATTGTTTTGAAAGGGATCCGTAACACGGATCCCATTTCTGTGTGCCAGGACTGTCTGAGATTCGAGGTACTCAGCCCGCCCATCCCCGTTTGTTCCAAAGAACATTGTTTTCCCCATGCTCTGTCTTCAATACCAATTTGATCCAAATTGTACCAAGACCTGGATAGATGCTAAGCAGAAGTTCTCTATCGCAATAAATTGTTCTCATGTGTTCCCCTTCTCTAATGGGGCTTGCTCTTATTTTTGCGATTGTTAGATTCATCTGAATATTGTAGAAAAAAAGTGAATTTCAAAGGAGTCTGCAGTGACTGCATGTGGAAGGGGAATTGAAGTATTTTTGCCAGAAGTATTTTAGCATTCCTTCAATCAAGGAATATAAACAGTTCCATGTGACTTCAGACTGATCCAGGATTTGAGAGAGCAGGGTTTAATTCGGATCATTTCTTGCGAAAGGAATTTTGAAGCCACACGTCTCTGTGAGGAATGTCCTAATTAGCAGCGAAAAGGAGATTCTGGAAAAGGAACTCTCACTTTCTCCTCTTAATGCTGTTCTACTCTATCACTGATGATTAAATAATCATCTAGCATCTGTTACAGCGGAGCTCTGGACTGCGCCATGTAATTTGTGAAAAAGTTATGGATCTCTGCCTATTGACAGCCTATCCCAGATTGCTATTAAAACAGGATAGAGCTCAAGTAAGAATTGTTTCTGCTGGACTGGAAAGTGCTTTTGCTGAATACTCTTTTTTCCTGTATTTTAATATTAGGTGATAATGTTTGCTCTTAAGCAGGAATGGCAAATGAAGTGATGTCTGTGGTTTGACCAGCTCAGGAGTTACACCACTGGTGTGGGTTCGTCCTTGCAGTATCTGGGTCCTGTTGAAGCTGATAGAAACCCCGCCGCCGAAGGTGTGCACAGGTCTCCATCCTCTGAAACCTGCCATCCCCAAAACCCCTGTAGCTTCAGGGAAAGACAAGCGTGCTATGGATGCCAAGTCCTGGATTCTTGATCCCTGGTACTGTACCAGGCCAAAGGGCCGTCATTTAGTAAGTGACCTTCTACTTTGTCCTTGCACACAGTTGAATTCAAAGCATCACCACATGGAGCTGACTGCAATACAGACCTAAGGTCCCTTGGTTCGAGGGGATGCGTAGTCTCCGAACAAACAGGCTGTATTTCCTTTTCCGAGGGCTTCCCACGTCATGGCACCATCTTAAATCGTTGGTCTGAAATTCCCTCCTGGCTTCCTGTCCTCAGAGACGCGCCACACGCCCCGTGGCTCACCGAAGGCATCGTCCGTGTGGCTGGCAGGCTGCGGACGAGGTGCCCAGCGGACTCCCACCGAGCCTTGCATGGCACATAACGGCTACCCCACATCATCCTGCGGTGGGGACACGGCCGGCGGTTTGTCCCGGGAACAGGGGCGGGCTGTGCTACTGGTGCACCGCCGGTATTTGTCTGCAGCCGTTCCCAGAAGTGCATCCAGCCAGCGGCGCGAGCAGCCCGTGTAACTCCTTAGTTTTTTGACAGTTTTATGACCTTAAATTTGCACCTTATGGAAAACTATGACAGTCAGTGATTAATTGCCGTGTTGGAATTTTTCTTATGATGTCTTAATATCCGAGTATGTAGCAGACCTCAGCAGAGAGGAAAAATAAAAACCTGCAGCAAAGCGCTCCCAGAACAACTTGACTAGGCAAGTATTGCCCAGTCCAGCTCGCGCTATCCAAAAGACATGGTTATATTTAGTATTATTTCTTTTAAAGCTGTCGTGCTATTTACTAGGTGTCTAGCTCAAATTTGAAACCAGCTTGAAAGGAAGCGATGAAACGATTTTTCACGGATGCGTTCTTCAATCACATGTTAGTAAGAAAGTGGCTTTCGATATTACAAACCAGATGCTGGCTGCTAACAAAAACAGGCGAGAGCTCTTCATTAAACACTTCTGCTGTTGCGCTCTGAGAATACCTTACTGCAGCACTAGTGAGAAAACTATTTCTATCAATTTTTACAGTCAGCTGCTTTCAGCTTATTTGCCTTCCTTGCTTTACCTTGTGTCTGGCTGTCTCCACCTGACCGCCTGCCCGGCGCGCAGCACAGGGTGATGATGTTTTGATCTTTAAGCAGCCAGGATGGGACCAGGGTTCCCGGGGAAGGCGCTCAGAGGCCGGTCCCCTGTCGTATTTTCACAAACCCTCAGATTCTGACTGGGAAAAAATCTTTCCAACCCGTGCTCCCTGCGGAGGAGAGCAGAGCCCGCCCGAGGGTCTCCGTCCAGCACGACCCATCTGGAGGTACCACCGAAGCAGAGCACTTCTGCTGGACTTCAGCTCCGCATGTGCTATAAAAGCACTTTTAATGAGCGGGACGGAGCTGGTTAGTGAAACGCTTGGACCATTAATAGATGTAGAACTTTTTTAACGTGCTGTTTGACTTTATTGATGAAATGAGCTAATCGGAACGAGCGCTGCTCTCGCGCTGAGTGAAGAAATCCAGGCGTGCTTTGTGGTAACAATGCTCTGGTTTTCCACAGCGCCGTTGTCTTGCGGATGGGTACTCCAGCGTTGTGCAAACACTCTCGAAGCACCAGAGGGCTGCGGTGCTGGCAGGGGAACGTCGCGGCTCCTCGGCCGCCTGCCCGCGGTGCCGCCGAGCGCTGCGGCAACCTGCCTCGCAGCCGGGGCTGAGACCTCCTGCGTCCCGTCCCGCCTCGCCCGGCTCCGCAGAAAATTCCACGGTCGCTTTTATGACCATGAGTAATCAGGAACTCGGTTTTGCATCCTGTTTCAAAGTCCACACCAGGCCCCGTAATTACATGCTAATACGGTTTTCTCGGGGCTGAAGCAGGGCCAGGTTCTGACCTCATGCTGGGACAAACCGACGGGGTCGGTCGCTCTGGTAGCTCTGCCCCTTCCTGCTCCTCCTCATCCTCCTCCTCTTGCCAGGGACGGTCGTTCTGGTGGTGCCAAGCCTTCAGCTAGCACTTGGTGTTTTGGACCGGTGCCTCGTGGGCATCACCTGCCTGCAGGGCCGGGTTTGGTTGCAGCTCGGGCTGTTCCTGGGTTCCTGCAGAGCTCCAGCCCTGAGGGTCTCACCCATCCATTTGCCACCTCCTTTTCATGGAAATGTTCTCCATGGTGGAACCCTCTGCCCCAGACCTGAAGGACTCGGTCTTACCTGCCGATAACAGCATCCCAATGGAGGAGTCCTGCCACTCAAGTCAGCTTTCTGGAGCAAGTTAGAGAAAAATCAGGAACAAATTAGTTGAAATCGGTCCTCTGCTTGTAGGATGCTGTTGAAAAGCTCGCCGAGATTTGCTGGTCCGTGGAAATGCTCTTTGGCCTTTAGTAAAATGGGGTCTTGAAACGTTTTTGCCATTAGATATCTTTGTGACAGCTTCTCCCTTTAGGAAGTAACTTTACCATCAGGGATGGAAAGATGTTGATGATTCAGAGCAGAGTAGCGAAATTCCTTCCTTCTGTAAAATTATTTTTTCATTTTATATTGTTCCAACACTCTACATAAACACTCCTTCGGCAGTTATTTAGCCTGTAATATATTAATGGGGAACACTGTAGCCTCTAGCAAAAGCGTCATCGGATCAAGCAACACCAAGAGGTACTTTACATAACAAAGCTGCAGAGCAGAGTAAATGTGTCAAAGTCAGTAATTCGGAGACATCTCAGCTCCGAGGGGGCAGGACGGGAGTCAGGTTGTGTTTCAGACCCAAAGCAAGCAACTGATCCTAAATTCACACACAATTCTTCGGTAATTGAGTTAAATGTATAGGATTTCCTAGGACAGAAATACTTGCTACGAGTTCTTGTGCTACATGATAAATGAAAGAAAGTCGGTTTAACCCCTTCGGCTCCGGGTTTCTCTCCCGTCGCAGCGTCGTGCTGGGTGTGAGGCTGCTGGAAGGCCCAGGGGTGTGTATAAACGCAGTCACTCCTCTCGCACTCTCTCGCCTCTCTTTGCAATATTTTTCACTGAAAATCGGGAAGTTGTGCTTCTCCATAGAAATGCTCCGCGGTCAAGTCCCATAATCCGTGGGAACTATGGTAGGTGGTTCGTGTAGCTACAAATTAAAAGTGAGTATGGATTGAAACATTTATATTGCCTCACGTTTAGATCAAGAACAAATGTCATGTATATAGCAGGATTGGAAAGGGTTGGGCTCCCAATTGCTGTAGCACAATTCTGTTTGTAACTTTAGACCAGGCGCTTAGAGTGAGACTGCAAAACCCTTACAGTGCAATTTGTAACGTGTCAAAATCTGACCCAGTTCATGGACCAGTTTTGGTCAAGATTGCTGCATGACTGTATTTGTGCATCTGTACTTACTTTATTCCTCAATATTTCTATGATACATTTCAGCAGAGTCTCTAACTGTTAAATATTTAGAAATATAAATTCTGACCTCTGTTTTTTTAGGGATAAATATTGGTCTTTTTTAATTTAGTTGTTCAAGTCCCCAGTCGTAGCTACTCAGAAAAATAAAAATCTGAAGGTAGCATGTGAATTATAAAACACTTTGAATTCTAGCTAACTCCTCTGGCTCTAAATGAATCATTTGCATAGCTTTGGTTGTGGCAGAGCGACCACTCACTAACCGGAGGTGCTCGGTGTGTGTACGTAGCTGTGCGAGGCACATCGCAGGGTTTATTATTTTCTTATTTCTGTATTAAATGTGGTAATAATATGTGGGTTCTCTCCTATCATCTTGTGGGAAGGAAATACTCAGCCTGTGCCTATGAAGTCATGTTTTGGATACCACATTTGGGATATTTCCTGACTCCACAATATTCCCAGCGAGCTGGGTGACTTTGGAAAGCCAGGGCTGACAGAATTTATGGCCGAGCTCTCCGAGGAGTGCCCGGGTGTCCTGAGATCAGGTGTGCCCGTAACAGGTAAGGGATGGAGAAAGGGAGGCAGCTCCACGTGAAGCCTGGGAAGTGTTCCGAGACCATTTGAGCCCTGTGCCTGGGGGAGGAAAGAAAAAAAAAAAAATCAACCAAAACATTGACTCATGTTATGTCTTGGCTGTCAGGATTTCTAGGCAGAGAAACGAGACGCGTGTGCTGCGTGCCGCGAGGGCGCAGCGTGCCCGCCGCGGAGCTGCGAGCCGGAGAGGGGCCCGCGCTCAGCCTGCCCTTGCTCGCGCTCCCATTTCCTCCTTGGCTTCTCTCTGCTGGGAAAGCAGAAGCAGGTTGTGTTTAAAAAACAAACAGAAATGCACGTGGGCTGCGTTTCGTAATGTGGATTAGGCTGAGATCACCTAATTCACCGCCCGTCCAAAAGTAAACTGAAGTCAAGCCTTGTTCCTCTTTCTGGTCTGGCTGGCACGACTCGCTTTGCTCCTTTTCCTCCTGGTACTTCCAATAGCTTTCTGAATTTCTGTGGGATTCACAAAGCTATTTTATCTGCTGTATAAAACAGAGCAAGTGGACAGGCGTAATTATTTTCCTATATATTTTTTCTGCACTAAATAGCTCTACAAAGCAGAGATTAAATCCTCATGCAAATACTGAGTCAAGAAGTTAACGAGATTAAATTAATAATAGGGGAAAATTAAATGTTCTCGCTGTTGTCATTTAATGGGAATTTTTTGCCCGTGCCTACAATAACTTTTGGGAAAAACTACATATATAAGTATTTTTCAAACTGAAACCAGATGGGGGAATGATAGCCTGTTTTTCTTTGTGGGAGGCTATGTTTTCATGGTACGCAAGTAACTGGAGGCACATTAAAATCAAATTTGGCTTTTGAGGCTTGTCCTTCCTATCTCTTACAGGAAGGACCAGCTTTTGATGTTGTGAATTTCAGCTTGCCGTAGGAGCAGGAGATTCTCTGGCGGTGGGGCCGCAGGTCTCAGAAGAGCGGAGTTAACTGTTTAACCAAACCCAAAGCAACCTACACCCGTTCAGGGAAAGCTGGCGTTTTCTTTTCAAAGATCTGTCCCAGGCACAGATGGCACAGAGGCTGTGGGCGATGAAGTGTTCCCAACGCACTCGTGCTATCCATTCCAGTGGCACTTGCGTGCCACCCTCCGCTGTTCACCGAGCCTGGTTGCTGTCTTCCCCCAGTGAAACCAGGAGAGCAAGCTGTCGGAGGAGCAAGGAGTGATGCTGGGGGACTGGGCAAACGCATGTAGGTGGGTGATGGCAAATCTCCCTTTCTCTTCCCGTCGCCTGCGCCAACAGTTTGTCCCCCTCTGCTCGGCGCTGTGGCCTCGCCGGGTCATTTCCAAGCTCCCACTTTCTCGAGTTCCCCCGGGGAACTGAGCGGCTCAAAGTGCCTTTGCCTGGCCATGGGCAGCGCGCCTGGTGCAGGCACTTCTCGCGGCTGGGGCCCCTGCAGGTAGCCCCCTGTAGCTGCTGGGTATTCAGCATGTGTGCAGGGTGAAGGGGACGGGGACCAGGTGCTCCTGCTGAATGCAGCAGCTCCCTCGCCCCTTCTCGGTGGTGGCATGTCACCTCCTCTCGTCGGCACCTTCATAAAGCCACTAAATCCAGCTTTAAAGACTAATTTCCTCTTTCTTTGGTGACATGCAAAGTCCATTGATCAGCATTCTTGAGTTTTGGAGGTCCGGCAGGAGGAGGGGTCTTCACTGTCCCCATCAGCTGAGCTGGTCCCACGTGTACCTCTGGGGACCTGCACTGAGAAGACCCAAGTGGGACCCGGGTACTGCAGTACTGACAGCACCGAGGTGAGCCGCTCTCGTTGGTCTCCTGCTTTTCACCAGCACAGAGTGAGTAAGTGGTTGTTTATTCTGTGTGCAACGAAGGAGGTTTACTTTTTTCTGCATCCCTTTTTTTTTTTTCGGAGTTGATAAATAGGTTCTGTGTTTTATCTTGAAATGATTAGTGCCTTTTTTATAACAGTCAGCACTAAAAAGTCACATCTCAGGAGGCTGTTGGTGTAATTAAGACCAGTAACAAAGCAGGATGACCTCAGCCACAACCAGGGGAGAGCTAGAGAGTACTTAGCAAAGTTGGATCTTTTCAAATAATCTGAGCCTAAGGAAATCCATCCTAGGGGTCTTAAAGAGCTAGCCGTTGAAATCTTGTCAGCATTAGTGATTATCTTTGAGAATTAGTAGAACATAGGTGAAGTAATGAAAGGATGGAGAAGGGCTAATACAGTAACTGTCCTCTAAAGAGAGAATAAAGAAGAGCCAGGAGATTACAGAGCCTGTGCTGGAAGAAAATGATGAGACAGGCCATTTGTAAATACCTCCAAAAAACAAAGGGAGAGCTGCAGCCATCGTGGTTTTGCCAAGAACAGACTGTAAAAGCAGTCTTCTTTACTTCACTGACAAAACAAGGCACATGAATAGAGGATAAATAATATATGCTTTTACTGAGGCTTTTGAAACTGTTTCACATAAAATCTCATAAACAACCCAAGAAAGCAGTGTCTGAGAAGTAGGAAATACTGTCCGGTGGACAAAACTGGGTGGAAACTCTATTCAGCAGCTACCAATGGCTCACTGGCAGTGGGAAGGATTTATCAAGGGGACCTCCGCGGGATCTCTCTGGTGGTATTTAGGGTTTCATTAATGATGTCTAATATTTAATGAGAAGAACACACTCAGGTGGAGGGAAATGGCGGTGTGTTGGAGCACATGGTTAGAATTCACAGTGATCTTGACAGACTGGAGATGCAGAGGGAGAAGGTTGAACACGAAGCAGAAGGTACGAGTGCAAAGCACTGGCACTAATTTTTTTCCCCAAGTAGTGAGGCGGGCTGTGATATCTAGGTGCCAAATCCACAGAAGGGTCTGGGTCTGCGAATGGCAATGTGATTGAGTCGGCAGGGCTGCACTGTTGCAGAAAGGGTGATCCTACCGGGCTATGTAAATTCTTTGTGCTCTGAGTATTTAAGTCCTTCGTGCTCACTGTCGCTGGCTGCAGCTAAAAGCTATGGTTCGGTTTTGGGCATTCCCTTCAGGGTGGACATGTCCCAGCTGGAGAAGGTTCAGAGAACAATGAAAATAACCAGGGATCCAGAGGGTGGGATCACAGGGCAAGGTTGAACCAGCTGAGATCATTCCATCCAAAAGAGAACATTACAGGAAGGAGGAAGAGGCGGTGGACAAGAGGATACTTTTCGCATAAGTGAAGGCTATTGCAGATAGACGAGAAGAGAGTGAGTAGAGGATGAGTCATGGGATTACGTATTGTCAAGGAAGTCAGGCTGGATATCAGGAATAACTTCTAAATGGTAAAGATGGTGAAGCACTGGAGCAGGTAGCCTTGGGAAGGATGGGGACCTGGATCCATCGCTCAGCAGGGCTTCTAGGAAGAGGTTGGTCAACCCTATCAGGGCCTGGGCACAGGCAGCCCTGTCCTGGGGCAGCAGAAAAGACTTCCTGAGGTCTCTTCCAGCCCTATGGTTCTGTTTTCCTTCTAAAGATATTATTCTTCTTCTGGGCACTCCAGTTTTTGCTCTTCCTTGCCGATTGCTTAGCATCAGAGCGCTCCAGTGCCACGTGGTGGCTGTGTCCCAGTGCTCTGACGGAGCCTGCGAGCTCCAGCCCCGACCTGAACAGTTTACAGCCCGTTGTTGTTGTTCCTTCTGGACAAATATACAGTCTGCTACAGAGAATATGAGCTTCTCGTACCTACTGTATGTTTGTAACAATCTGTGATTTCAAAAATAAAAACCAGCCAAACAAAGAAGTCTAACCTGTAAAAAAGTTATGGGTGTAGGTGCCCATTTTCTGACAGAGGGGTTTGGTAACAGTGCAGGGGACAGAAATGTAAGGAATAATTGTTTTTGGGCCTAGAACCAGGAAAACTACTTTTCCAAATTAATCCAGTGAGAGCCATGAATCCACAGTATTTCATATCACACTTCATAAAACTCCAGTCATAATCCATAAAACTGACATTATTAGATTAAAAACCTCAGTTCCTCCTATAAGGAGCTCGCTCATTAGACATGCTGTAGTTTTATAACCTTAAAGTTCCTACCCAATTACCATGATTAATACTGTGCTTTAATAAAAAAATTTTTAAAAATCACCACAGGGGTTGATACCATCTGTTTGTTATAATTGTGCATTTAAATATCGTCCGGCAAGAGAAAGACACTTAGTAAACAGAACCGAGGGCTGAGCTAGGCAGGGCGCAGCCCATCAGCCGCGGAGAGGTGGGGATGGCCCTGCTGGGTTGTGATCGTGGCACTTTGCGCGGTGCAAGGGCTGAAATTAGTGTGAGATGAGTGCAACAACCTCTCGATTGCACGTGGGTGATGGGGAAGGAGCAGATGCTCCCCGTGCCCCGGCAGCCCGGCAGCACCAGCTCCTAGAGGTCTTCGGTGTCCTTGTCTCCAGAGGTGGGTGCGGAGGAGGTGCAGCGCCCACAAACCCACTCTGCAGATGAGGGAAGTAAGACCTGGGGAATTTGGGGGATGAAACCCAGATCAGCGCACGCCGGTGCTAGGCGTGAATGCTCTTCACGTACCAGGGCAGGAGCTGAGCACCTTCAATACGAGTTTGAATCGCAGAGGATCCACCAGCCCCGGTCGCTCAGCGGACCAAGTTTTGGTCTCACTGCCAGCGAAATGCCAAATACCGCGTGCCTCTTGCAGAAATGGCTGAGAAACCATCTGCTGGGACAGGCAGCCGTCAGCACGCTTGGAGAATCGTCCGTTTTCCTGTTAATTGACTTTGAAGCGGGAGTTCCTTTGAGGTTTGTTTTTGCAAAGCTCGAGGATTCACGGCGTTCATCCCCCCCTCGGGCAGGGGATCACATCAAGCCGTGCGTCAGTTCGCGGGCCGGTGCCTGCTCAGCAGCCGCAGTGGCCAGCGTGAGCATCGAGCCTCGGCTGGAATAACTGAAGCTAAAAATGTGTCAGGTTCGTGATTCCACCCACAGACCAGAAAGCGCCAAATTTGTATTATTTTTGAATCCCCTGATTTTAAGGGCTGGTGGAAATAAGATATCTTGCTTCTGACTTCCAAGCAATAAAGAGAGGTGAATCACTACCGAAAAAAGCCTCTAATGGACCACCCAGTCGCTCCTTACAAAGCTGTAAAACGATCCTCCGCAGAAGTGGCAAAGTGGAGAACTATTTTCTTAATATTACTGCAATTGTGCAAGGCAAATCAAATCAGGAAAGCATCAGGGTTTCCTAACAAAGTGGCTAAGTGAGAAGTGTGTTAATGAATACAGGCTGATTAACATGCATCGAACTAAAAGCTAAACCACATACGGGTCAAAGGCGGAACGCAAAGCGTATTTACTCCTTTGAGTACAAGATGTTATGTTCGAGGACCTAACATGTGTATGTAATTCAGATTTAAATACTTTCTTCCCCCTCGTAATTCTGGATAATTATCCAACTCAGGGTAAATAAGTTAGTTTTTTTTTTGTTTTTTTTTTTACTAAATAATAGCAGGACTTTTGTTACTTACTTTAATTGGTCAGATCTCTATTTTTTTTAGGATTATGTGAATCTGCTACCAAAGAGTCCTACCAGGTTTTTGAAAATTATAACTTGCAAATCACCGTATTTAAAAAAAATAAAAAATAAATTTTAAAAAAAGCTAATTTCAGAGCGGGGTAGATGACGTTTTTAACATTTATTTGTTGTTCTTTTTAACAAGAAAATGTACATCTTTTTAATAGAACACTGGCTCAGACCGAAACTGTGCATGTTATTGATATTTGGGTTGTGGAATAGTATTTTGGGAGCCCGCCTTTTATTTTCATGAGGAGGGCCCCAGCGGGACACCACGCACACAAAAAGGAGCCTTTCTGAAGGAAGAAAAGTGCACGCTGGGTGAGTGCACACTGGGATAAACCATAGGGAAACTCCGGGGATTGGCCTTTGGGCATGCAGGTATTTTGAGGGGACTTGTAATTAAGACACTGGATTTGTAATTGGGAGATTCGGGTCCTATTTCAGGCCCTGCTGCAAGAGTCCTTAGGTGATCTTGGGTAAGTTTCTTTAAGGCAATGTCCCCAGAGAGCGTTGTTGAAATAAGAGCTAGGTGCCAAAATTCTTCCATTCTCTGCCTGTAACACAGCTGTATTAAATCCTAATTTCGATCTAAGTTTGTCTTGCGTGTTTAGATTTAAGTTTCTTCAGAACAAGAACTGTCTCTTACCACTTGATTTAGCAAGTCCAGGTGACACCGGTCCGTATTGCAGTAGAGCCTCATCGTGTATGTGAGTATAGCAAAATCCTAAAACAATCCCTGGGTAATGCCCCAGAGCCCTTGACAGCTAAATTGTCCTGCTTACGAAGTGAGGTGGAGGTCTCCTGCACGGAGCCCTTGCTCTCCAACGAGCCCCGGTACATCAGGGTTCATCTCTGCCAGAGCTGGCTGAGCTTTCACTGCCTTGCCAGAGGAGGAGGTTAAACCTGCAAGGTTTGGTGGGGTTTCCTCTATGCCTGGGATGTGGCTTTTTGGTGCTCATGGCGGGGGGCTGTGTTAGAGAAGGCAGACTCAAGTCTGTTTGCAGGAGGATAAAGTTCGGCTGCGTGTATGGAGAAGTGTTCTTTAAACAGAGTAAAAGTAGTACCAATCAAGGTTGCAGCTTTCAACCCAGCTGGAAGGTGGGGGAAGTTCTCATTTGTTGGTCTGAAGTCTGAAAAATAACTGACTATTACATCAGAGCATTGTTTTTCAAAGTGTAATACATTGTCAGCCTTATATCTTCGTTTTTTATGGGTAAGATGGTGAGACCTCTTTCTTTTCTTTCCTATTTTCTTCCATTTTGTTTTAATATGTCTGAGGAACAGCTAGTTAATTAGCAGAACCAGGGCTAAATCCTAAGTAATGTGACTAATGGGACAAGAATCCAAATCAGTCTCAAAACTAAAATAGTCCTGAACAGGCATCAGCTGCTTTTCTTTCCTTGTTTTGTCTTGCGTGCGCGGATTCCCGTATAGCGACCGATGCCAGCGTGATGAATCGCTCCCAGGACGCTCCTTTCCGAGCACCGCAGTGGCTCGAGGCAGGCAGCCCTGGGACACACCAGATGTGGCTTCGTGGTGACCCCCTGGGGTGGGCTTGGTGCTTTGGTGCCGGCGTTGAAGCGAGCCCGTGGCATCCGTTCTGCACCTGGTGCGAGTCGTGGTGCCCGCAGGGCTGAGCTGGCAGCGGTCCCTCTTCGTGTGAAACGTGGAACGATTAAATGCTGTGGCTGCCCTAGGTTAAAACCCACGTGGTTTGTGTTCGCAGGCAAAGCAGCGAGTTTTTGGGTCAGTCAGTTCTCAGCATCCTCGGTCTGGGTTGGCCTCAAAGGTTAGTGGGGCAGGCGGGATGGGACGGGGCTGTGCAGCACGCGGGGTGATGCTCCTGGTGTGGGAGCAGAAAATCCCGCGTTATGTCTCAGTTTGGGGAAATTGTGTGTGTGTAGGGGGAAATTGTGCACACAGGCTGCTTGCAGGGTGCTGGCAACTACCAACGTGACACCCCGGTGGAGCAGATAAACGCGGGGTTAGCACGCAGCGGGAGGAATAGTTCTGGTTGGGAAAGGGAATGTTAGTACCGCCGTAGGAGTTCCTGGTGAGACTCATCTGATGTCCTCTGTGCAGTTCTTGTCAGCACCCAGAAAGATTGATTGGACCTTGTTCAGGTTCAGGGCATGGTTGCTGGGATAAGCAGACAATGAAGTCCTCTGTGAGCGGAGGCAGGAGCTGGCCGGCTGGCTTGAAAGCGTGAAGGCGGAGAAGGGATGTAGCTGCAGAGATTAAACGGGGGCATCTACGAACTGCAAAAAACAACTTTAAAAAAAAAAAAGAAAAAACTATAGGCCGGGCTTGAATAAATTTAGGCTAGAACAAACAGAAAAATGTTCACAGCCCTCTAGAGAATGAGGCTCCGGCAGAGCTGCCCAGGATGGGAGCCAAGCCCCTGGCAGTAGGGGCAGCACCCGAAAACGCTGCAAGAGGAGATGGGTGCCGGGGGGTCCCACCAGCGCCACGTCCCTCGCTCACACGTGAGTCAAAAGCCAAATAATGTGTGATCCAAACCCTGCTCCACTCGCTCGCGCTGGCGGGGAAGCTTCCCATGGGAATATCGCTGTCGCCAGCAGGGCTGTGGGGGCAGCAGCCGAGGTGCAGGTGCCCTCTGCCTGCTCCGTGCCGCGCTGGCTCCTGTAGCACTTCTGTAGTGCACGCTACCGGGCTTGTGCAGCAGGAAAAGCATCCGTGCAAGGTTTTGCACCATTTTCATGAATCTGTTCAGATGCAGACAAGGACAGCAGGGTTTGACCGAGAGGCGTTTGTAGCTCCTTTGTGGCTCGGCGTGCAGGAGCGTGGCCGAGCGCGGCTCCTCGCAGCTCCCGACACGTCGGTTGTTGTCAGTGGGCACAGGGAAGGGCCGTGATGCGGGAGGTGTCACAGCTCCCAGCCCTTCTGTCCTCCTCCCTTTGCCCTGCCGTGCCTCTGCAGGGCCGGCAGGGAGCCTGCAGCGGGGGCAGAAATTGAAAACGATGCTTGCAAGAAGCAGAAATTGTTCTGGGCATTCGGTTTCATACGGAGGCGCAGTGAAAGGCTCTGGCAGGGGGTCGGGGTGTACCTCGAGCAGAGGTGCGGCTGCATCTTCGCCGTGGCTGACGTATGGAAATGGCAAGGAAGTGACATCATGCAACCGTGGGGAGAGCTGCAAAACGAAGCCATATGCTGCGAAGATGTGATTCATGGCCGAGGCTAAACGGGCTGTGCCCAAACGTGACCGCGTGGTGCTCATTAGGACTCGCCGGAGAACTGGGGTGCAAGAAGGTTCCTTCTGTTTTTCAAGTCATTGTGATAGTAAGAAAAAAATAATGTGTGTCTACAAAAAGCCTTTCCTGCACTGTACAAATATTTATGGAGACTCTTCCAAAGACTCGCAGATTTTTACACTTTTTCTGCCTTACGCATGCAGAACATTCTCATAAATGGGCAATAAAAGTTAAAATAAAAATGCCTCTTAAAAAAAAAAAAAAGCATACTTTATATTTAAAGCTGGTCCTCAATTAGAAGTTCCAATATTTCCTCCTGAAGGGTTTCAGAAGCGTTGAGTCTGTAGATAGATGGGCATCATCAGGAGGGGGGCCATGCCCCTGGGGCCCCGCGCAGTCCCCGGGAGCACCGCGCTTGGGCTCGTCTTGTCCCTCTGGGGAGTGTTTTTGGGCCCGTAGCCTGAGCAGGGAGGGACGGGGTTTGCCGTCAGTGTTACAGTCATGGAAAATCAGCTGACGATGTGCTCCGGTTTAAAATACCATCAGCATTTCCTTCGTCACGGCCCTGAGCCCTTGCTGTCGCGTGGGCAGGTTTGAGGCAGGAGGTGGGAGCTCCGCCAGGGCGTCGCATCATGAGGCCCCTCTGGATCCCCACGTCCTGAAGCCAACTGCCAGGGGTCACCTTGCACTGCATTCCCATCGCAATGTGCTTGCAGGACAGCAGCCTTTGGGTTTCCCTGGCAGAAACACCGGCAGGGGCAGGGTGGGGAGCAGGCTGCAGCCTGTGGGCCGGAGCAGAGCTCACGTGTGCTGCTTTGGATTTTGGGGGCCTGCAGGGCAGCGCATCATCCAGGGCTGCTCAAATGTGGCTGCGTGGATGCTGGGCCAGGGACCACCAGAGTTTTTCTTAAGCTGTTTTTAAAGGGGTTTCATTCAGCAAAGCCCACAGAGGTGGGAGCTGTGGAGTCTCCTCCCAGCCTCGGGCAGCTGGCAACTTCAACATCCTGTGCTTCGTTCTTTCCTGTGTAGGTGCTCCTGATAATCAGCGGAAACCTGAGCTTCCTCAACTGGCTGACCATCGTGCCCAGCATCGCTTGCTTTGACGACCTCAGCCTGGGATTCCTCTTCAGCTCCAGGCGAGGAGGGGTGAAAGACCGGGTGGTGCAGATGCAGGCCAGGCAGGCAGCCGGCGAGCAGCCTCCCCTGGGATACGGTGAGTTGTTTCTGGAGGGAGAAAAAGCTGCAGAAAGGCGTATTCGGTGTGTTTATCTCAAAAGCTTTCATCTTCTCCTTCTGGAGAAAACATGGATGGGGAGGGAGATAATTTTGCCCCTGCGTGATCTCCTCTGTGGTTTGAAGGGTGTCTGAATCTTGAGCTGATGACAAATGAGTGCAAAACCAGGAGCTGGTTTATGAAGGTCTGCTGTGACATTGCCACTAGAGGGCACGTCCTCAGTGCAGGTACGGTGCCTTTGGAGGGCGCGCAGCAGAAATCCTGACTTCTCTGCTCACAGGAATCAGGGCTCCTTGCACTCGCCCCAGTGAGCATCAAACTCCAGCCCTAACTAAGCAATGCAGAATTGCACAATTTAGCTTGTGGGTATTTATTTTTCTTATTTTTATTTTGACTATTTAAAGTCGAGGATGAAACACGCAGTGTGGTTTGGGGCAAGGGTTTCGTGTCAGAAGTTGGATGCAGAAGCAGGTCTCGTGTTTGCTCACCCTCAGCACTCTCTCTCCCCGGTGGCATGGTGACCCTCTGGCCAATTTGCCCTCCTGCCCCTAGAGCCCACAGGCACTAGGGCTCTGTTTAAGTAACTCCACATGAAGCCAGACTTCCAGAAAGAGCAAAATTGGTTATTGATCTGTTGTGGAGCCAATAACTCTTGCACCAAGGGGAAGAGAGAGCTGGCTGCCGGGGAGGTGGCCGTCCCCGCTCAGCATCCCGCTTGGAGAAGCCGAGAGGAGCGGCTGCGTGGGCACTGCCGCAGGGGGAGGGAGTTCCCAAAAACAGGGTGGAGGTGAGCTCCTGTTCATACCACGAACACGGAGAAGCGAACACAAGGGGGTTTGTAACTTCACAAAGGGGATTAATGTGGCTGATGTTCCGCTCGGAAGAGAGTTTTCAAACAGCCTGGTTCCAGAAGATTGCCTGCACAAGCAACATTGGGATATTTTTCATGGGGCTGCGTAACAGATGTAGAGTTGTATTTGTAGTATTTTTATAAACCGCATATAAGCAACAAATTGCCTATAATATCAACAACAATCGCAGATGCTCATTTTTAAATACGCTAAACATCTGTCAGAAGAGTGAAAAATGTCAGCAAGATAGAGCGTCTGTCTCTAGTCCTTTCTCATCTACCAAGAAATACAACGTATTAACCAGAGGGGTTACTTCCAGCAAGGCTAATGCAATTTCATTAAGCTTTCTCTGTGTCCTATCTTATGTATTTTGCTAGAAATCTTAAACAGCTTTTCCATTCTGGTAGCTTTGCTGTGGGAGCCAACAGCTTGCCTACCAACTGTATTTTTACATCCAGTCCCAAACAACACCCAAGTTGCACCGTGCTTTTTGCAGGAGAAGCCAAAGGTTGCTTCTCTGCTATGTCACTCGGAGAGTCACCATGAGGGTGGGGATAGATCTTTTTTTTTTTGAGGAACTTGCTCCTTTTCTGTAGTGTTCTCCAGAAAACTGTACTGAGCCAGTGCTGCCCCAAGCAAGGAGAGCCATCCATAGCTGCCACTGCTCTGGAGTGTAAATGTGTCCCTGTCCTGGGATTTTAAAAAAAGGGGGAATCTCTAAGTAAAGGGTACAGTATCTGTAATATTCTGGGTGAATTTGGATTGCTGCATATTTTTTCTGCTAGCAAAGTAGAGGCTGTTGAGCTGGCACTGATGCTCTGTGTGGCAAGAGGCTTAGCAAGGGCACTCGCCCCTGGGTCACAAGAGCAGAAGACAGGAGGGTACCCAGTCATGCCCTGCTCATGACCTGATTTTATAAGGATCTGGCCACATCCTCGAAGTATGTGCACGTAATTCCCACTGAGACCTCTAATTCCCACCGCTAGTGCTCAGCTCCATGCTGCTCCATCCAGATCCCCTTGGCTCATGTCTCATGCTCCTTCTCCAAGTCTTGCTCCATCCTCACTGTAGTATTTTTCCTGTATTAAACTCTTTTTTTCCTCTGACCGAGTAGTTGTCACCCCAAGGCGTGATGGCAATCACCACACCACAGTGGGCATGTCAGGACCGAGGAGGTGCTGATGCTTTTGGGGCCGGATCCTGCGCACCGTTCGGTCACGGCTACCATGGCTGCAGGGGGTGAAGGACGAGCAGGCCATGCACGGCCATAAACTGTGACCCGTGGAGCCACTGGCACTGCCTTTGCCGTGCCGTGCTCTGTGTCCGAGCCTGCTCCTTGCGGGCTGGAAGCTTCATCTCAAAGACAAATCGCTGCCCGGCCGCCTCGTCCCGCTTTCGCAGCAGCCCTGCAGCAGCGCAGGGGGCGAGGGGAGGTATCTCGGCGAGCTCCATTCCAAACCAAACGGTTCTCCAGAAATGTTCTCAGACTAAACAATTATTAATAGCTTCTGAGAGGGGTTCAAATAAACATCCCTCTCCTGCAGAGATAAGGGGAAAGCTACATGCTATTGCTTTGAATCTGATCCTTTGGCTGTTAATGTTAAACAAATTAAAAACGGCCATAAGCATGGGAGCCCTTCAGAGGTCACTTGTGCTTATTTGTCTGATTGCAGTGGGTTTCTCTCCAGACTGAAATGCCACGTGAATCCAGCGCTGTTCCTGCAAACCGAATACCAGAGCGCTGGTGGAGTAACACATCTCATACATAAGCGATAAGTAACAGAGCTTTGCAGAGGAAGCAGGGAGGTTTGAGTGGAGCCACTGAGTGACAGGGAGGAAAATGCAGGAAATGAGTCTGGGTGGCAAGAGCCCGGGGCGGCCACGTGCGGGAGCGACGCCGGGGCGAGCCGGAGGCAGCCCACGCACGCTGGGGACCAGGAGGGCGACTCTGAGCAAGGTGCGAGTGCCAGCTGGGTTTTTTCCCCCGCGCTGAAGCGATGATTAATCTTACATTTTAGACATTTTTCCTTTCAGCCCTTTCTCAGACTATTTAGAGAAAGGCAGATCTCTCGAGCGATAGCGCATGGCCCTCGGCAAGCTCTGCTCGATTACGGGGGGCGTTCGCCAGCCCCAGGCTCGGAGCCGAGCAGCTGCGAGCACCCAGCAGGGTCCCGGGCGGCCCGGGGGGGTCCGGCTGTGCCCCCCGGGGGTGCGGGAGCAGAGCTGGCTGCTGGCAGCAAACTCACATTCCTCTGGTCTGCCTTTGTGTCCCGAACAGGCCGCTGCATCCGCCAAGTGGTGAACATCTCCTTCGGGCTCCTGATCGCTTACCTCAGCGTCCCTGTTGTGCTGAACCTGCTCAGCTCCAGACAAGTCATGAACACCTCCTTCAACCCTCTCAGGATAGTAAACACCTACGGAGCTTTTGGGAGGTACTTCCATTTCAGCAGAACGTTGTACAGCTCCCCGCTGTCAGCAGTGTGTGGGACGGTCTGATAGCCTTAAAGCTAAACAGAAATCTTTCCAGTAACCAGTAGACTTGGAATATCTGTTTATGAGGGAGAAGGAGAAAAAGGAGCAGGTTTCTTTCCCATTAAATTACAATTTGTTTTCTTTGAGCTCCTTTCGGTGAGCTCATTATATTGATGGAGCAAATGTAATAGCAGGATGAAAATATCCGTAAGAGAGTTCATCCAGTGGATAGTCCTCACCATCACCAGCCCACTTTATTTATGGTGCACTTCTCTTCCCGTGCACACATTTGCTCTCCCTCATGTAAATATTCACATAAGCTATTGGGTAGCAGATTTAAGGCCAACAAAAGGAAGTGCTTTTTCCAACAAGTGACTTGGGGAATTCATCGCTACAGGAAGCTGTGGAGACTAAAGTATAAATGGACTCACAAAAAGAACAAGACAGATGGAGAGGACAGGCCCAACAGCGGTCTGGCTGCTGCCGGCCGCTCAGGAAATCCCATGTAGGGCCGCGGGGTGGTCCCCAGGAGGACCCTGAGGGCTCCCCTGGGGTTAGCGGGCTCAGGACAAGGCCCCGCAGGAGGAGCAGCAGCAGTTGGGGTTTTCCAGGGGTGCGGGTCGGCTGCTGGGATGGGAGGGTCTCACTGCGAGCACGGGAGGTACGGAGCACACCTGCAGCACATCAAGTTAGTATGAGGTTTTCCCCAATGTTTCAAATAGCAGGCATTTCTATAGGGAAAAAAAAAGGGGAAAAAATATAAAAAATAATCAACACTAAAAATGTTGTGAGAAAAACTGACGTTTCTCCTTTCCTGAGACAAGAAGTAATAACCCCTGAACCTCTTTGAAGGCTGGAGTGGTGAAGCTACAGGAGATTGTTTTCTTTGGGTTGTTGTTCTTTTTCTTCTTCAGTCCACGGTTTCTGTTTCAACAGTTACCAGAACCTAAAGAGCATGTGATGAAATGCTGCTGTAATATGTTTGTAATTCCAGCCTATGTAAACCAATAAAAAGAGGATTGCAGCTTATAATGAATATACGATTATGTGAAACTTGACATATTTTGAATCACACAGTAGGAACATACTTTTATTAGTAATTTGGTGTCCCTGATTTACAGTGTGTTTCTAACCATTGGGCAGCTGGCCACGGCTCATAACTCAGCCCAGCATATAATATGGAACTTGGCTGGAGAATCCAGAAATCTATTAAACGTAGGTAACAATTATAAGCTGAGATGTACAGCATTCCTTGCTTGTAAGCATCTATCACTGGAAGCCGTCGGGGGAGAAGGTGGAGCCCGAGTGTGTCCAAACTTTCATTTTTTTTGGGCTGAGGGAGGAAGGACCAAAGCTGTAAAAAATTAAAAGGGTGTTGGGAGCAGGACAGCGTGCATAGGCAGAGTTATGCTGTTATGTGTTCGTTACGGAAAGCAGTCCTCCTGGGCAGAGGAGCATCCCTGGCAGGCCATTGAAAACCTGACAGTTGTGGTTTCACGTGGTGTCCGTGGCCTGGAGAGTTTGCCATTGCCGCTGCTCTGCCACCTTGCTGTGCAGAGAATGTCAACCAAGTAGCAAAGGGATATGCATGACCTGCTGTAAGGCTGGGGTGCTTTTTAACCTAGTTTCTAAACATCTACCAGGTACGGGGAGCTTGTTTTGCTTTCCTTTTCTACTTTTCTTGGCTTGATTTGCAGTGGCTCACGCAGTACCTCCTGCTCTTGCTGAGTAACAAGGAGACCTCTCTTGCAGCCAGGATGGAGAAGACGGGGATACACTTAGTGACCATCCTTCATCTCCACTTTCTCATACGATGAGGAGTTTGTAGTCAGAGAGCTCATTTATCACTGGAGTCATCGGAGTAACGAGAGAAAGATTTACATCAGAAACTTGGTACAAAGAGACAGGTTGGCCCAGCGTGAAGATGCTTGTCTGGGACGTGGGAAATGCTTGTTGTATTCTCTCTCTTTCTTGAGAAAGACAAAATCGAGAAAGCCAGGCCCAGCAATTTCAGTAGGAATCATCTTTTTGGGCCGCAGTCCCTCCTTGGCCTGGCACAAGTGCAGCATGATAGAGAGGAATGAGGGAAAGATGTGAAAGATGGACTTTTCTATGTAATTTGCTGCTGGAAAGATAAAAGGCGGCCAGACAGACAGCTTCTCTGTTGCTGGACCCGTCAGCATCCAGCCGTACCACGAGGCCCCGGTGGCTGTGCTGACTCTCGTGAACCAGCATTTTACATGACTTGAGACAAGTAACAGTCTGATGTCGTGTCCCACAGCATTACCAAGGAGAGAACAGAAGTCATCCTCCAGGGTACGTCCAGCCCGGACCCCAACGACCCCGCCGCTGTCTGGGAGGAGTACGACTTCAAGTGCAAGCCCGGGGACTTGAAGAGGCGCCCGTGCTTCATAACCCCCTACCACTACCGCCTGGACTGGCTGATGTGGTTCGCTGCCTTCCAGGTTCGTGCCTTTGTGTGTCCTGAGACGTGTGTGTCCCGTGAACCAGGAAAAACGATTTATGTGAATTTACAATGTGCTTGGGGTGGGGGGATGGATATTTGAAGCCTCAGCTAAGTTAATTATGTTTAAAAAAAAAACTGTATTCCTAAAGGATGTCTGCTGCTAGTGTAATGAAACTCTTGGAAATTTTATGTGAGGCTTTTTAATTGTTTCTCAGCAATAACAGAGCTGAAGACGTTGAGAAGGCGCATGGACCGCACCTGTCCCCAGGCGTGGTGGCACAGTGGGGGTTCGTTGCTGTGTACGGGGCAGAATTTGCCCCATAGTGTGCCCGTGTCCTGCAGGGTCACTCTGCCGGCCACTGGGACCCTCAGTCCCCTGGGGACACCCCAGGGGACCCGGCAAACGCTTTTGCTGCTTGCCTGCCTGCATGCAGATGTAGCATCCTCACGTGCTATCGGCAGGCAGGTGGCAGCTATACGTTGAGAAGGAATAGGGGGAAAACTTGTAAATGTAATTCTTTAGCGTCTTGTAGCCTTTTCTGCAAAATCTCGGTCGTGTGACCGGGAGAACGTAGGTGGGATTTTACAAATCTGGGGCTTGCAGCAGGGGCGGGAGGCAGCCCCATCTCAGGCTGTGGCAGGCTTTTCTCTTTGTTCTCATGTCCTCTCCTGGTGCTCTTCCCTCTCTCCTCTCCCCCCTGCCCCAAACTTCTCTGTTTTCTTTCTTTGTGGTATTTTCATTTAGGCGCCTTTTAGATTCCTCAGTGATGACATAACCATCGCTCTTTGGCTATGGTTTTATATTTACCCCGCTAGTTTTTGTGTGCTGGAATTTCATTTAATCTGCATTAGGTATGCTTATCCCTCAGCAAGACGATAGCAAAGGTTAAAACTTCAGCCAGCAACGATGCACAGCATTAAATGGGGGTGCAGACGTTTGAAGGGGAGCTGCTGGTGTAAACCTTACTGCATTTCAGGAGGGCTCCAGCAGCAGAGAAGTCCAGGTCACCCAGCAGAAGGCTGTGCCTGCAGAGAGAAGCATTTCTGAGATGAGAGAAAGGCCGTTTGTTTCCCGGGCAGGAATACCCCCAAGGCCTTAAAATACAAAGTGTTCTCAGGTTTAAAAACAAACAGGGAAAGGGCATAAATGCTCGTGCGTCGTGGGCAAGTGCTGGCCGTGCTGGTGCTGAGAGACACCGTCACACGCCAGCGCCGTCTGTCAGCGGACACCGGCCGCGTGCTGAGTGACGGTGATGTATGGGAGCAGCCTGGGGAGGAGGAGGAAGAGGAAGTAACACAGGCTCGTTCGCATCTGTTTTCTTTTTTTTCATTTCGCTGAAGGGTTCCCCAAAGTGCTCCTGTGAGCAGGGGGCTGGTGGAGTGCGTGCGTGCAGAGGCATCTGTCCACAGCAGCTGATTAGCGGTAATTAGCTCCGTGGGTCTCTTGCGCGGGTCAGCGGAGGTGCTCATCCCCTCCCTGCCATGAGCCTGAGTCGGATGCTCAGGACTGGGACCACAAATCCTTCCCTTAGCAAGACCAAGGCATTCACACAGCCTCCCAGTGCAAACTGCTCTTCGGGAAGCAGTCCCACATCCTGCTTAAGAGTGGAATTAAGAAAAAGAGCAGAAAGGAGAAAAAAAAAAAACCCTCTGAGATCTGGGGATGACGCATGTTGAAAACAGCAGGAACACAAGTGACATGCACAGCAGCAAACACTTTCAAGCGTGGCTGTTTAGGTTTAAGCATGCAAATACATGCGTAAGCGTGGAAGTAAATCTCCTTTGGAGTGGCTGAACGTTTGTTTGAAAACTGTGAGCTGTGTACTTAGTGTCAGCTGTCATCCTTGGGAAAGCTGGCCGTCCTGCTCGGAGCTGCTGGAGCCTGCAGAAGGATGTTCGCTGCTTGGCTTTGAGTCCCGCAGAGCCGCGGAAAGGATGAGAAACCAGAAGCCGAAACCCCAGAAGAAGTTTGTGGAGTCAGGCAAGTTTTGCAAACCCCATACAGTAGTTTATGGAGTCCATAAAACCAAGTTACTTCAGCCTCCGGATTATGTTTAATTTGTTTTTAAAAGTTCTGGATTTTTAACACCGCTGTTCACAGCCTGCGCGATCGCTTCCGAGCAGCCGGCCGGAGGGTTGGTTTTGCAGTTCGCTGGAGGCGGTCAGTTAAGGACCTGACATATCCAGCTCTGACAGCCTGCAGAAAAGCCCGGGGAGTTCGGGGGAAGATATTTACCATCCCTTTGTGCTGCTCGTGACAGGTTCCTCTTTGCACCTCATCACCGCTTGACATACGACGCCTTCCTTCGCTCCGGGCTTCCTGCGAAGCTTTCCACCTTGGCTGTAGCTGCAGGATTTGCTTTGAAGAGCCCAAGCATGGGAGAGCCAGGCCCTTGGCCAGGCTGGCGCAGGTCGGCGCTGCGGGGAGCCGCTGGCATGGCCCCAGCTCCGAAACAGGAGGAGCCACGGCGCTGCCCCACCTCTGAAGTGCAATTAGCAGTTGGCTGCCTCTTAATTACTGTTTCCAGTAGTGCCTTGATTGTACGCAATGTAACATGGCATAATTTTCCAGGAAACAATTTTCATGATGTTAATTTTATTATCTAAATATAATATGCCTTTTCATTTGTTTTCTAAATCCCCTCTTTGTTTCATACGTCTTGCCATCCCGTGGGTGCTCTAGCTCTGAATTAAAGTCCTTCATTTAGCTCTGGCAGGGACGTAACCCGTCCAGAACCATGTCTGCGTGGCTTCTTCCTGTCTGCAGAAGGGGAAAATCTCCCACAAACAGCCAGCAGCAACGGCGTGCGGAAATTTCTGCGACCTTTTTCAGTGGCTTCTCAGCAGCTGCCTCGGACAGGACTCCCTTTGGTCCATCGCCCAGCTGATAACGCCGTCAGGCGAGTGCAAAGTGAGCAAGGACCTTCTTGACAAACATAGCCTGTCCCTCGGTGAGGAGCTGGTGGTCAGGTGCCTGTT